>NC_055992.1:154802265-156227890 GCF_018446385.1 Zingiber officinale | reverse complement strand
AATAGAATTTTGAGTTTCTTTTGGTTATAATTTTGACTATCACATGCAAAATCTTTAATTTTTCTTCTAAAAAGTCAGTTTCAAATATGATATTTTAATAATATGTAATTTTCTTCTTGAAAGAATTATTTAAAACTCAAGCCAACCCTAAACTTGAAATTTCAAAAATAAATTCCACAATTAATCCTGCCAGAAAAATATAGTGAAACTTTTGGTTAGAACTTTTGCTAAGCCAAATTTTCTGGACATTCCTCCTTGGAGCATCTAAGGATTGGAGTAGCTACAGCGAGAAGTGAGAGTAAAATATTGATATTATATTTTCTTAAACCTTGGAATCATGGACAAATAGATTTTGGCACTTGTTCTCAGACAGCCAATCCAACCAAATTTGAATTGCAATTTTTCCCACAACTCAAAAATTGGTATACCAAGTCAACCAGTCTGTGTCACCCATTTTTAACTGGTTTTGGCTGTGGTTCGTTAATTTTGAATTTAAAAGTTTAAGGCTAGTCAGATCTGATGCACATAACAGTCAAAATGCTTGAATTACCTGGCCACGATTGGTTTAGGAAACACTTAAAAAAGAAGCTAAAATGAAATAGGAGTATTGTCCAATAGAAGATGATCATTAAGATAGCTACTCATTAAAATTATTTGCATGCACATTTTTGCATTAGCAATTGGACTTTATGATCTGAAGCTAAAAGAGCAATGAGAAATATAAGACATTGATCTCATGTAACAGGGACGGAGCCAAAGTGGGGGCGATGGCGGCAGCCGCCCCTCCTCAATTTTTAAGTATAAGAAGTG
This sequence comes from Zingiber officinale, assembly GCF_018446385.1. Taxonomy (NCBI): domain Eukaryota; kingdom Viridiplantae; phylum Streptophyta; class Magnoliopsida; order Zingiberales; family Zingiberaceae; genus Zingiber; species Zingiber officinale. The sequence goes on along the minus strand of NC_055992.1, from coordinate 156,227,080 downwards.
TATGAGATATAGGAATAGCGGGTGAAAGAGAGGCGAATGGGAGGCAACGACATGGTCGCCTCCCCTCAACATAAACATATACATTTCGTCCCCTCGATATGAAATTTTTGGCTCCGTCCCTGTCATGTAATATTGGAAAATGATCCCTTTCATTACACATTTTTCAGCAGGCATGATGAATGTTGCTAGGTAGATGAGACTGAATATCTGCATTAATTGGGCATTTTAAGAGAGAACATTTACCTGTCGCTTGGGATTCTACCTTATAGATGTATTTTGAAAGCCTTTGGATTTCATGACCAGCAGCTCTACATAAAAGTTTAGGCCTCGTCAGCTAATTGCCACAAAATATTCCAGTAAAATAAAGATCCAAGCACAGGAATGTATGGTGCAGAGACTGAAGCAGACCTTATTTTTGTACTTCCACGTTGTAAATCCTCTTCACCAAAACTTATTTTTGTAAGTATATTTTTGCTCTGTTTCTTTAGTTTTGAGATAGATTCATTTATATCTCTTAGATGCAATTCAGCCTCAGTTAAACGTTTCTGTTTCAACAGACAGAAGTAACATTAAATGCTTTGTAAATGCAAAGAAAACAGATTAATAATAATAGAAATTATGACAACTTCAAATCTAAAAGTGCATGGAAGAGCAAATGAAATGAGAAATTAAAATATCTGACAGTCCAAAGAAAAATAATTGAACATTTAATTTAAAATCTGGAAATTTATCTCAGGGAAGACCAACATGAAAAGTCTAAAGGGAGAAACTCCTAATCAAATGTAGAATGAAGTTATTAAATTTTAAAACAGGCAGAAGGGCCAACAAACTCATGCCCGGACAACAGAAATTATTCCATAGGGAACTCAAAAAGCTGAGAATACAATAATAGAACTATCACTTGGCACAATAACCCATATGCATCACCATTATATATGTGAACTAATAATAGTTGGAGCCATAAGGAATACAAGCTCATTTGAAGAAAATAATAATATAGACTGATTTACTGAGGTTTAATGGATCTAATATGATCAGACGGTTGCTACAAGCATTGTAGCTAGTCTTACAGTGTTGAATTTTTAATATATGTTGGCTTTTCACTAGTACTGCTTTAAAGCCATCTGGTTTAAATTAAATCTAAGTGTATATGATAAATTTCGAGTCCTATAATTATGTCAATTTTAACTATTTACAACCTAATTTAAAACCAGGTTTGCTTTAATGATGTCACTCATTTTTGGTGCATAACAGCTTGAAGGTCCTCTTTTTTGTGTTATATCACACGTGCATAAATATACTCCTGTCGATATTGGACAAATCACTTTGCTTGCTGCAATTGCTGTGCACATATTGCATCCAGATCAAAAACTACTTCGTTTGCTATCACCAACTGATAGTAGTTGTTAAAAAATCAAAAACCTTGTTATATTTTGGGAGTCCGGTGGACCAGTGGTTATGCTCCCTGTTTTCTCAAGTGACAATTTCATAAGCATTCATAATTGGTCCAAGGTCTCATATATCCTTGGTGTCACATCTTTACATTATAGTAAGAGTTATGTTAATAACAAATCATGTCTGGATAAGGACTTCATCTGACTTTGTTCATAATTGTAAAGATCAGATATCGAGAACACTCAAGTTGGATGAAGTAATATCAAATCATGCAGTTGAAGCAATGATCAGAACTCATAAAAGTATTAAAAATGCTCAGGCTTGGATCCATTTATGTGTGAATGCCATATTTTAAGGCCATATTATTGGCGTATCAAGAAACTTTTTTGAGGTTTTAGTTAATTTGTGAATACATGTTTATCTTACTTTTTGGTGGTTCATTTGATCACAAATTGGATCCTATATCGAGCCTTAAAGCACAAAAAAATCCTTGAAAAAACATATGGAAAATTCTTGACAACAAACTGGCTCCCAATGTAAACATGAGCTTTTTACAGAGTGGATACTGGATACTGACTGGTCAGTGAACCATTGTTGACTATCAACCCTGAATCAATCTGAACATCACAGACTAACACCAGTCAATTTCCTAGGTCAATTTTTTGAATTGCCTCTTCTTAGGGATCAAATTATAAATAGATCAGAGACTAGTTGTTAATAAACAAAATACTGGATGTAAATGTAAGATGGTAATAAGATATATACATAGGTAGATGGGAGAGATAGCCCTAACAATTTTTCTCTTATTAGCAAAGCACTAAAGCAGTTTCCTATTTTACCTCAAGATTAATCGCATAACAGAAGGCATCACCACCGCAATTAGCAAATTGCAATTGCAAAGTAGGAACATGGTATCCCGACTGCATTGTCCTCATTCGCATATCACAAATAACTAATTGCAACACTGTTTTTTTGTGTCATGGTATCCTGCATATTGCCATTCTCTGCTTCACATGTCATCACATTGTTTTTATGCATTGTCGTATCATGCATCTTAGGATTCATTCTTTGCTTTTCACAATGTCATTATTATCTCATGCATCGATGGCTACAGAGATACATGAGACAAATAGGGTCATGTGGGAGATTGAACCAGAATCACTTACCTTGTATTCATAGGTCATTAATCTCAGTCCCATGAGTATCTATCAATGCTTCTTTTCTTGCCACGAGATATTGACACAAGCAAGAGATATTCAAACTGGTGATATCTCTCACACAGACAAGAAGATTGAAAATCTCTTTCAACTTCATTAATCCAATAAATTTATGACCACCTATTTGATCAGTTCAAGGTAAAGCTAAACTGATGTTCTAGATATTTACTTCAGATGTCTACCCTGTTTTAGTCAAATGCTAGAGTTATGCAAGATTGCATTGATAAGCTCCTTGCTATTATGTTCTTGCATTATGAGTCTTGAACATGAACCAGCTAAGACTCAAACTCTTAGGCACGTGGATTTCCCTCATTAACATACAAATGATGCAAATTTTGCATGCTTCTACCACTTTTACTCCGCTTCTGAGCTCGAGTTGAACTGCTCTGCTTAAGTAGTCCATCCATAGTCAGGATCCAGGAGGATCTCCAGGAGGTGATGGATGCAGTCAACAAGGATAAAAGTCAGAAGAGGTAGCTAAGATTATAGATCTAAGTGTTGCGCCTATTGCGGAAAATCAAGACATGTGAAGGATACATGCTACCTACTGCATGGCTACCCACCTAGTGATCCCTCACATATTGCTCGCACAGTTTGAAGTTTGAACCACCTTTGTAGGTCAGATCTTCAACTAATGTTAGTAAGCATTCTACCATTATCCCAACTGAGGACTACTGCTTCATTGAGTTCCAGGCTAAATATGCATCTCAACCTACTACTTCTGTAACACAAGGAGAAACTTCTGTTTCTTGACACATAATCCATGTGGAATCAAAGATTCAAGAGCCTTTAAGCATATATTTGGTAACTTCTATTCTTTTTCTCACATTCACTGTCAACACCTTCTACCATTAGGTATCTCACTATTAGCTATCTCTCATTGGTATTAGGGAGTAGAGAGGTTTCTGTATCTCTATCCTTATCATTTTTCTTTATTTTATACTTGAGTTTCCTTTGAATCTATTATCAGCAAGAAAACTAAATCTTAATGGTTCAATAACTTTTATTGACAATTATGTTTCCACCACAATTAAAGGACTAGAAGGAAGACTGGCATTAGAAATGTCTCAGGGATAATACGAGTTGGTTGTCTTCAGGCACACTATTAGTTGAATCATCTCTTCGTCGAATCCTTAGCCTAGAGGGCACCTGAGTCCACAAGATTTAAAAGATGATTCTGAGTTTATACCTCCAAACATTTGAGTTTAAATTCAGGTATAAGAAACATTTGAGTCTTATTAGTTAGGGAAACATCTCATTTCTTCAATCCCTTAAAGTGTCCGCAAATGTGCTTTTGCATGACTTTATTTATTGCACACTCGTATTTAGGGTTCAAGTCACATGTGTTAGAAACTTAATATCGATACTAATATTACTGTTATAGACAATATTAGGACATATTTGTAATTACCACATAAGAAATAAAGTTTATAACAATAATAATGAATATTAATTTAGGTATAAGAAACTACCCATGTAAGATACCCTAATAAATTCCCTATTAACTTCTTCATTGTATTAGAGCATTCAACAATCCCCTTACTCATCGTGATCCTGCATAGCACATGAATCATGCCCTGCATAAGCTCCACAAGCTGACCCAATGTCTCTTTTCATTCTGATCTCACAAACAAACCTAAGAGACGGACAAGGCAAAGAGATGAGGCCATTTCAAGTTCAAGTGACGCAATTGTCTGCCAACCACCTCTACCAAGTCCCACTCGCCTCAACTAAATCTTATTTATGTTAAATACCCACATGGTATGGTAAATGTCTGTGATACACCCATTTTGAAATGGTGCAAATGTCATGGATTAAAGTTATGTTAAGTCAGTGGGCATAGACGAAGCTTCTTGAGTAAGTTGATTGGTGCAAGCAACAAGCTTGAAATGATTAAATCCCACCTTGAGGCACCTTGTGATGACAACAGCAAATTCACAAGACTCCCAAGACACACACGATCACTCGAGTCCTTCCTCAACTTCGTCGCCACCAAGCAACACACCGCAACGATGGAGTAGACATTGCGAGACTCCTAGTGACACCTTGCAATGACAACAGAAAATTCACAAGACTCCTAAGACACGCAACTACTCTTGAGTCCTTCATCAACTGTGTCACCACCTAGCAACACATCATGATGCAGGGGGAAACTTTGCGAGACTCCAAAGACGCATGCAACCAGCCCACAAGCCCAAGATTCATGTGGCCACTTCATAACCATTCCTAAAACCCTCCTCGATTTTGTTGCTACCCAACAACACCTTGTGAACACCTCATGATGATGATAGTGACTTTATGAGTTCATGAGATGTATGCAACCACTTCACAAGCTCCCAAGATACACGCAACCACTCGTAAAACTTCATAGCCATCCAAGACAACTTCCAAGTCTTCCTTCATCTAGTGTTTGGAACAGGTGTTCCACATGCCTTCCTCCTCTCCTCCCCTTGTCTCCTCTTCAAGTGTTTGTCTTCAACATGCCTCCGACACCAAAATTCGACATGAGCAACATGTTTCAAGACTCAACTTAAGATTTCAATCCATGTTTAATGCACATGTACAGTGAACTAAATGTCTCAAATGCTACAATATTATTAGACGTATCAAGGATGGTATCTTATTTGCATAACCAAGACAATCAAAGAACCTAGTAGTGTAAGACAACAAGAGTTTATATAAGGATACAATAAGGATGCAAACTCAGAGAATGTTTGAGCTCGAAACAAGCCAAAGAGCTTGTCAGTTTAGGGCATTTGGCTAGGTTAATTAAAAAGTTCACTAACAACATCCCTCGCCTCACAAGAGAATAGTTGCCCTAAGGGTAATTGTCTTAGAAATTAATATCATCATTAACATTCACGTATACTTACTAGAAGAGAAAAGGAAATAAGATGAAGAAACAATAAATTAGCTTAGACTAGGTGAGTAAATTGATGTTTAGAACATTTGGTTCACTTTTCTGCTATGAGGCTCATATAGTCTCGTATCCAAGTTGGTTGAAGCACATAATGGCAATATCAAAGACTATGCAATGTGGTAATTGAAGTATGTGTGATGCGGATGGTTGACATGACGTGTTGCACTTTAGAATAATGGATAAAAGGATAGAGATTCTAACTCTTGGATTGAAACCCCATGGTCCCATCGTTAAATTCAATTTTGTAAATTTCATTTAGATGACACCAAATTGTCATATGATAGTAACCACATGTTCACAGTGTGTCATGAAATTGCCATTAATATGTAAAACTCATGTCGAAACTTACCTCCTCAGTTTTGAAACGGCCTAAAGTGTTGCGGTACAAGATCCTCCTAGGCCCTGTTAGACCAAAATTCATATTTAAAAATAAAAATTTGTGAAATAATTGCTGACATGTAAAATTAAAAAATAAAGAACAAAAAACTTGAAGACTAAACGCCAAATATTTAAATCTCTCTTTTATTGTGTTGTTTGTAGAAAATCATATATTACATCTTCCCCATTTAAGACACTAATTTTTGTTGTCACGTCTCAAGTTATAGTTTATTGTAGAAACATCATGTATTGGTTCTTAAGTTTTGTATCCACTTCTAACCACTTGATTACCATGTCACCCAAGCAAATGTGTTTATGATAATGCATTACTAAGTGCAATCCAAATATTAAATTTTCTCAATTGGATATTTTATAAATGGATCATTTTCTACATTTTATGATGTCTATGCCTAAACACTTCATACACAAAAAGAACAATGTTAATTGATACCTCGCAAGAGAAGCAATCCAACACCCACAGCAACTGCACATGTCTCAACTGGATGTTCATATGCAACTAGCACCTGATCTGGAATAATCATATAGATATAGTAATGTTATGTATCATTACACAGTGCTAAAAGAAAACTGAAATGAGAAGACTTGACAACATTCTATGATCCTCAAGAATAAAACTATTATCCCTAACTTGTTTTTTTTTCTCTTCGAGGGTAGATGAATACAAGACTGCATTTCATTGAAATGCAGTGAAGGTAACATTCAACTGACAACAACTTCAACTAGACATTTGGCAACTTAACACTATACCAGACTAATTAGGAAAGGGCAACTTATGTAATTTTTTATATGATCCAATTACCTTTTACTTTGTGCACTAACGTATCTTCATAAACTTGCCACTGTGGCCTCACTGCCTGCATAAGATCCTAAAACATTCAAATTTAAATGTTTCAGTGGAGTAAAAATGGTTTTGGTTTATGCATCACTAGTCTACAAAACAAGTAAAAGAATTGAGTATACAACATACAGAAAACACAATAGTCCATGTATCATAATGGTTTTGATAACACAGTTAACCAACAAAGAAAATATGTCTTTCAGCATCACATTCCAACTTTATTGCTCTAGGCAATCATACCACGAATCTCAGCGTTTATTAACAAGATGAATCAACGATGAAAAAAAAACTAAATTAAGTAAATCTATGATATCAACCAAATCCATCTCCTAAAAGTTAAGCAGGGAAAACTCAGCCTCTTGAAGGAAAGGAATCAGTCTCCCTGAGTTAAAATGAAAACCTTTTCTTAGGAAAAGAGATCCCCTCAAATAGATCAGCAATATGGACCCAGATAAATCAAATGAGGAAAGTCTCGGTGGAAGGATTTAAAGATTTGGCTACACCTAAAGACATTTTCTCAATTAAAACAATCATAATGAGGAGGAGGAGGAGAATTTGTAAATAGACAATCCTTATAATAAGGAAAACAAGCAATTAAGTATGAGTTGCAATTTTTTTTCTCTACAAAAATATCTCGTTGAGCGTGAAAATAAATAAGCAATAACAAGTTACTATTTTCCTCCTTTTATATCAAAATCCCTCTCTCTCCTCTCTTATCACTCACAATCGCTACTGCACCTCTCACCGCCATCTCCATCCTCTTCCCAAGCCGTCAAGCCTCCAATTGTTGTCGTTGTCTCCAATAGTGCCCGATCCCTCACAATCGCAATGTGACTATCAAACCAACCACCAATCCTTGTGGTAATACTGAGACTTCTTTTGGAAAAAAATATTGAAAAAACTTTGACATGTCCTTCCCTCGAATCGAAAAAACAAAAGACAACACAAATTCATATATATCGTACTCGTGCGTAACTATTGCAATTAATCAAGCTTTGCAAATCGTTTACTAGTTTAGGAAATTGAATTAGAAGAATAGATTCTTCAGCGATAAACAAAGGAAAACGATTTTGATAAAGTGGATGTAATCAAACCAGCACCTGAAACCTCTCCAAGGACCAAGGCGAGCCCTTCTGGGAAGACTCTTCCGCTGGCATGATCGGATCGGAGCTCGAAGCATTTGCTCGAACCTTCTCCATTCTGGGTCAGATAGGAAGAAGCCCTACCTTTTAAGTAACGCATGTATATAAACACATCATATTGTGCTTAGGGTTTTTCTAACATGTTTTTAAACTAATAATTCAAAAAATAAATAAAAGGTATAAAAAAATTAACAGTAAAAATTAAAAGTACATCGAATGCTTGTGTTTAGTTATTAAAATCTTTATTTGTTTCATTGTTCTTGTTTGGTTGACTATCTACAAACATGTTGATCCTAGATCTAGATGGTCTTTAAGTTCTTAGTCAGAAAAAAAAAAGAATTTTTATCGCAATAATAAAATTCTTCAAAAATAATTTCTTATAATACATGATAAAATTACAGATTATAGATCTAATATGATTTGGTCCTTCTCGAATATGGCGGTAAATAAACTAAGCCGAGCTAAATAATCAAATTAAGTCAAGTCAAACCTAAAATGAACCAAACAGTTTGAAACGGAGAGTGTCAGAGGCCTCCATGTAGGCTATAAAGGTCAATATTTTATTGAGATGGAAGTTAAAGTTCGGTAGGGTCAACCGATTGGCCTCGATCGGATTGCCCGAGACAAGTGAGATGGTCAAGTCCGATCGAGATACTCGAGACTACTCTCTGGTCATCCCCAATCGGACTCAGCAATGGGACATGTAACTTTGCTTGGTTTCTCTAAATCTTACACTCTTCAAGTTTCTGTCATATTAGAAGCTCCTTGACTCCAAGGGCTCGTCTACCCTGACTCTAAGGGCTCAGCTCCCCCATCCCACACTCCACTCAGTCAACAACCCCCTTGACTCCAGGGGCTTAGCTCCCCCGATCCCACACTCCACTCAGTTAGCATCTTCCACCAATTCTAAGGATTCAGCTCCCTCGACCTCACACTTCGCTAAGTCAGCAACTCCCACCAACTCCAGGGGCTCAGTTTTCCAAATCCAAAGGCTCAGCTCCCCTGATTCCACACTCTACTTAGTCAAGCTCCCTCAACTCATTAAAGATGAACAGAACATCTCCTCGGACCAGAGGCTCTGCTCCTCCGGCCTACTGCTCTACCCTACTCAGTGTCGTTGATCCAACTTGATCCCTCTTAAACGGGACAAGTCCCCCAAGACCCAACATGTTCTTTGCTTCGTGGGCTAACACCATAATAAATACAACACATGGGATATCAAAACACGTGAGACGGTATAATTATACTAACATAGGATATGGGCGATATGACTGTCTGATAAGATGAAGATACAATGATGTGATATTTTTTTCTATGACATGACACTAATTAATGAAGAGAGAATATCACCTCAATAGTATTATAAAAGGAGTCCGCTCTCACGGGTATAGGTGTTGGGAATATAATCAAAATTCTATATTGAAAATACATGAAAAAAAATAATGGATTTAAAAGATGAAAGATATCTCGATATGAGGTCTTTTGGGTAAAAGCTAAAAATAAATTTATGAGAGCTTAGGCCCAAAGTGGACAATATTATACATTGAGGAGATATGTGAATTCTTTTAGTCCTAACAAGTAGTATCAGAGTCATAGTGCAAACTGGATGCCATATGAGGTAGCCTTGAACGAAATTGAGGGGAGGTCCGGAGCAAGTCAAGAGTAACTAGATGCTTAAAGGGAGGCTCGGAGCAGGTCAAGAGTAACCGAATACTTGTGGGAAGGTTCGAAATAGACCAAGAGTGATCAAATACTTGAAGGAAGGCTCGGAGCATGTCAAAAGTGACCATATGCTTAAGGGGGGACTGTTAGTTAGAGCTCTAGAGCCAATCATTTGATAATTGTTATATGGACTCGTTGTATCATATTCTTATATATAAAGGCATTTGTTTATGGTTATTATGCTTACTTGTATTGGTGCCAAATAACTAAGTATAATAGTGTCCTTGAGTAGAAGGTTCTTACCTATATCAATCGGTTAGTTGAATCGATAGTGAGATGATATAGGGAACACTACTCTTAATCATTCCTAGTCAAGTATTAGTATTCAAGGGCAATGTTAATGCGACGAGACTAGCATGTAGGTCAACTCGATGACTTGATTTCACAAGTCATGGATATGCAGATATCAAGTTGACACAAGGGTATGCATTGGAGAATGTATACTGAATGACCAGCCATGAGAAAGTATCATGGATCGTTATATGAGTGTCATATACTTTCTCATGTGACTATTAGTATGACTATTAGTCCTTGGACCTGAAGTTACCATGGTTCCCTACATAAGGAGTTACATACTTTGGCTTCGTCAAACGTCACCCGTAATTGGGTGAACTATAAAGGCGATTACTGGGTTTGTAACAAATTATGCGGAGGGATGTGAGTGATGTAGATGTGATCTATCCCTCCTATATGATGGGAGAGACATCGATATTCTTGATAGAGTGAGACCACTAAGTGCATGGTCATGCCCAAATGAGTCAATATGAGATGTTGAGCTCATTTGATTAAGTAAGTCTACTTGGGATTCAAGATTTAGATTGATTAGAGGATGACACGGTCTATGCCTCACATTGATCAATCTAGATGTCAAGGATAGAAGGACACTTGTCATATATTATGAAGAGTCACAATTAGTAGTCACAAGGTGATGTTGGATCTCAACATTCTTATAACTTGGGTAGTAATGATGTGTGCTAGATACCGCTCATTACTTATGCTTCTAAATGAGTTTAGGAGCATTGCCAATGTTATAAGAACCTATAGGGTCACACACAAAGGGTAATTAGATGGAGATTATGTTCATTTGATGAACCTAAAGGACTAGGTTCATGTGATGAACCAAATTGGATTAAGAGTAATCCAAATTAGGCTAATTGAGTTGGTCTCAATTTGGTTAATGTGTTAGATGAGTCTAATTTGGACTTAGACTCATTGAATCAATTTAATTCAATGAATAGAGATTCATTAAATTAAAATTGACTTGAATCAATGGTTAGATTAGATCAACCATGGGAGAGAAGTGGTCAAGTTTGACTTGACTTGAGAGGAAGATGAAGGGTCAAGTTTGACTTGACCATTTGTCACCTCATTGGTGAGTTGGCAAAGAGTGGGCCAATGATGATGTTCCACATCATCATGATTGCTTAAGTGGGATGCCACCTCATGGGAATTACCAAGAGTTGTGACTCTTGGTATCCCATGGAGATAAAACTCCCTCTTAATGTGGTCGGCCACACTAATTCATTGTGTGAGTTTCATTTTCTTTTGTGTAGCTCTCATCTTCTTCCTCAAGCTCTCTCTTCTCTCCCTCTCCTCCACCTTGGCCGAACCATTCAAAGGTGCTAGCACACCTTTTTGTTTGGTTTATCCATCTCTTGCTTGTGTGGATACACATAGAGGAGTATATACTTTGATACTCACGAGATCCAGCGAACCTTAGACGAGCGAGATTAAGCGAAGGGCATCGCATCAAAGGTAAAGTTCTTCTCCTTTGTAGATCTAGTTTAGATCTAGGTCTCGTACTCGAAGTTTTTACGAAATTTATTTCTTCACACGGATCCGGTGGCGGGGTTTCCGTAACGCAAAAAGTGATTTTTGCGGCCCAAAAAACCCAACAGTGGTATCAGAGCCACGTGCGAAGCGCGTACGAGTTTTAATTTGTATTTTTATGAAAATTACAGATTTGTGAATTTCTGTAAGTTTGTGTTTTTATAGATTTTATGGGTATTTTTCTCGTAGAAGCGAAGCACAAGAGTTTAGACACTTGTAGGCTTCGACTACCGAGAAAATTTTTTCGAAACAGTAAGGTTTCGCCCTAAATCGTTTTGGGACAGCGGGCTAAGGCGTTGTAGGATCGCTTAGGAACATTCGCGATGGTTATATCGCGGGTAGGGGTGCTGCCCCTAAGCCTGCAAGGGACTTCGTTCCGCGATTGCGTCCAAAAATCGCTAAACGGAACCGTCAAAAATTTTTACTCATAAAAATTGAAAAAATTGTGGAAAAATTACAGAAATTTATAGAAATTACATAATTTAGAATTATGTATTATTTTGTGATGATCATGGCCAAAAGACCCCAATTTGATTGGAAATTATGTTGTAATTCATAATACGGCCTGCGTGCCGTCATGTAATTGTGCGTGTTGTATATTTGATACGCGACATGCGCGTCGTGCCTTTCTATTTATTTATTTTTGTTGTAAATAGTTTAGACTCGAATGTAACTCGAGTTTCACCTTTTGTAATGTACAAAAATGAAGCGGTGGAAGGTTTACTCGAGACGGAGTTACGAGGATGGTGCGAGCAACACAAGGTGGTCAAAGGAAGGAGCTTGAGAAGCTGTTAACCTTAGGTTGACCATCCGATCTTCTCATTGGCTTGAGAAAATCGTAGTAGGGCCATGACTAATCACAAAATTAATTAATTACTTTTGTGTGTATATGTGATGCATGTTAGATTAGTAATTAATTAGTGCCTTAACGATTATATTAGATCTAAGTCACGCACATGATGCACCTGCACGATTATATTAGATCTAAATCGAGTATATGATACGCATCGTCGATTAGATTAGATCTCAATCGTGACAACTCAAAAATGTCTACCATGCCGTGATACCTATCACTACCTCGATCACATGTTGTTGTTGAATCTGCCAAAGCAGAGCAACACATATTATCTTGGTAGGTACGGAGGGGCAATCTTGGTCCCGCCTATCAATGCATAGGTGAGTACAACTCAATTAGATTAAGTAACTAGTTAACTCAATTGGATCGAGTTTAACTATAGGGATTTTCCAATGGTTGGTAGATAGGTCAAAATCAGGTTTATATTAACTCTTGGGCGTATTAGCCAAAGCTAACTCGAGTTTTAATATAAATGCGGATCTTGATCCTATAAACAAGAGTTGCATATATAGAGATGTAATTGGTAATTAGTTACCTACCGATCATACTAAGTCTTGGGCGATTTAGCCAAAGCTAACTCAGGGCATAGTATGATGTGGATCTTATCCCACATGAATTCTATAATTCAGTGGGAGCATCATTTAATTAAAGGCCTAATTAGATGTGATCCGGAGGTAAGGATGGGGGACCCTCATGCGCGGAGGGTCAAAGACACGTGGAGGTCAACCCCAAGTTCGCGCCGAACGAAGGATGCCGGGCCAAACGGAAGGATGCCGAGCCGACCTGACATTCGGCCAAGAGCTTCCCGGGCCGACATCAGATGTATGACAGCAGATATAGCAGCTTAGTCTTTTAGTATAAGTGGGAGATTGTTAGGATGTATACAAAAAGCCTAGCTTTTGGTATAAACATTTATCTAGAAATAAGAATCATATTGGTCAAATGTCTACATTTATGATAAATGCAGTTGTTCAATTAATTTATATTGTAGATAACATGGTGTGTGGTGTCACACATAGAAGATCATGTTATTGGTTCCTTATAAATTATAAACAGTAGCTCACGACCAAGATGGAAAGGAACAAACCATTGGAAGGTCGTAGTGTAATTAGGTATTAGTTTATCTTAACTATATAATTACACTAGTACACTTAAAGTGTATTGAGTAGGACCATTTGAGGTCGTTTCTTTTATACTGACTTTATAAAGAAACAAAGACCTCGGTTATTATGGAAGTGTGTGCTCTTAATCCTAATATAATAACAAGCATATATATTTGATATTTATTTCTTTAATTTATCAATGGGTGAGATTTAGTTCGATGAATCAATAAGCCCGGTAAGTTGGGAAATGGTATCACTTATAGTGTGTGTTGTTGATTATAGAAGGAAACTGTGTCCTAGAGATACTAGGTTGATAATGTCCTCAAGAGGAGCTCATAAGAATTGTCATGTTAAACCCTGCAGGTGGACTTAGTCCGACATGATAATAAGGTTGAGTGGTACTACTCTTGGACTAAGATATTAATTAAATGACTTGTCAGTAACTTACTTAATTAGTGGACATTCGATATCTTAAACACAGGGAGACTAACACACTCATAATAAGAAAGAGCCCAAAAATGTAATTTGGGATTGGTGCGGTAGTTCAATAATAGTTCTCTAGTGGAATGAATTATTATTGATAAAATTAAGTTGTGTGTTCGGGGCGAACACGGGATGCTTAATTTTATCGGGAGACCAAAACCAATTCCTCCTCTCGGTTCCTATCGTAGCCTCTTATTTATAGAGTACTATATCCACCTATACCCACCTTCTATACCCACTTAAAGGGAGCCGGCCAAGCTAGCTTGGAAACAAGCTAGGGCCGGCCTAGGTATAAATTGGGGTGGTCGGCCCTAGCTTGAACTCAAGCTAGAGGGGCCGGCTATATTAATTTAAAAAGGGATTTTAATTTTAATTTTTATTATGTGGGAGATATAATTTATTAAATAGAATTAAAATTAAAATATCTCTCTTGTAAAAGATCTACAAAAGATTAAATAAAGAGATTAGATCTCTTTCCTTATTTGTAGATTGGTGAGATATTTTATTTTCTCTTTAAAAATTATTCACATGTTGTAAAATTAAAATTATAGAAATTTCCTTTTATCAACCATGAAGAGATTTTTAAAGAGAAATTTTAATTTTAAAAATTTCCGAAAACAAATTATGAAGTTTTAATTGTTGATTAAAACTTGTCTAATTTATCTCTTTTAATGTGGCCGGCCATTAGAGATTAAATTGGGAAATTTTATTTTATTTTTCTCAATTAAATCATGTCAAGGAAATTAAGGAAATTTTATTGTAATTAAATTTCCTAATTTGTCTAGGCCAAGGAATATAAAAGAAAGGGTGAGGGTGCCTTCACAAGAGATAACCTCTATTATTTTTCTCCCTCTTTTTTCCTTGGTATGGTGGCCGGCCCTTCCCTTTCTCTCCTCTCCTCTTGATGGCCGAAACCTATCTTCTTGGTGGAGCTTTTGTTGGTGGCCGGATCAAGGAAGGAGAAGAATGAGAGAAAGCAAGTCTCGTCTCTAGCATCCCTTGGAGCATTGGTGGTGGCCGAAATTCTTCATGCTTGAAGAAAGTTATTTTGGCCGGCCATCTTCTTCTTTTCTTCCTCTTTGTGGTGGCCGAAACTTATCTCTTGCTTGGAGCTCTTGTGGTGGCCGGATACTACTTGGAGAAGAAGAAGAAGAAGGAGAGGAAGCTAGCATCTCTTGGAGCATGGTTGGTGTTTTGATTTTCTTCCTTGGTGAAGCTTCCTTGTTGTGGCCGAACCTAGCTAGGAGGAGAAGAAGGTGGTTGGTGGTTTCTCATCTTGGTAGATCGTTGCCCACACAACGTCCGAGGTTAGAAGAGGAATATGGTAGAAGATCAAGAGGTCTTTCTAGAAGGTATAACTAGTAGTTTTTCCTTTTCCGCATCATACTAGTTATATATGGAAATAATACCAAATACAAGAGGCTTAAAATTCTAGTATTTCGAATATGTTTTTTTCGATGTTGTATTCTTTTGTTTTTTTTTCTTTTCCTTGTGATTTGATTATTCTTTTCGGTTAACCTAAAGTTATTTTAGGAAATTAAATATTAACTTTCTATAAAAGGTTTTGTCTAGTCGGTGGTGGTTGCTCCCATATCCAAGAAGGTCATGTGCCTCGCCACGTCAGTACTGGGAACCAATTATGGAAATTAATATTTAATGGAATTAATAACTTAAGGTGATTTGGGTCGAACGTGTTAAGTTCTGCAGGAGATCCAAGTCAAAACCTAAAAGAACAAATAGATTAAGTTTTGGATCAAACGTGTAAAGTTCCGCAGGCGATCCAAAATTTAATTTAAAAGAACACATGGTAGCTAGGAAAAGGTTCAGACCTTTGTACAAAATTTTTGTACAGTGGAACCTCTAGGCTTTCCGAGTAGCAACCAACAGGAAGAGGAACTGCAAAGTCTACCTGGAAGATCTTAAGAAGAAGAGAAGTGAGACTTCCACTTCAGGTATATATGTTATAGAAGTCAATCTATCTATTTCTTCATCATGGGTATTAGATACTGGACGTGCTTCTCACATTTGTACTAATGTGCAGGCGCTGAGAAATAGCAGGGCATTGACGAAGAGCGAGGTGGTTCTACGCGTAGGCAATGGAGCACGGGTTGTTGTTGTTGCTGTAGGAACTTATCATCTATCTCTGCCTTCTGCGCTTGTATTAGAATTAGATGAATGTTGTTATGTGTATGCTTTAACTAAGAACATAATTTCAGTTTCTTGTTTGGATAAGAAAGGTTTTTCATTTATAATAAAGAACAAATGTTGTTCAATTTATTTAAATGATATGTTCTATTGTAGTGCACCTCTGATAAACGGACTCTATATTCTAGACCTTGAGAACCATATCTATAACATAAGTACTAAGAGGTTCAAGTCAAATGACATGAACCAAACCTATCAATGGCACTGTCGCTTAGGTCATATAAATGACAAACGCTTATCCCAGCTCCATAAAGATGGTTTGCTGGACTCATTTGATTTTAAATCTTATGAGACATGCGAGTCATGCCTACTGGGCAAGATGACCAAGACTCCCTTTAGTGGACACAACGAGAGAGCGACTGACTTGTTAGGACTTATACATAGTGATGTATGTGGCCCTTTCAATGTCGCTGTCAGAGGTGGTTATAGGTACTTCATTACATTTACTGATGACTTCAGTAGATATGACTATGTGTATTTGATGACACATGAGTCAGAATCATTTGAAAAGTTCAAAGAATTCAAGAATGAAGTACAAAACCAGTTTGGCAAGAGTATTAAGATACTTCGATCAGATCGAGGTGGTGAATACCTTAGTCATGAGTTTCGTGACTATCTAGCTGAGTGTGAGATTCTATCTCAACTCACTCCTCCTGGAACACCACAGTGGAATGGTGTATCCGAAAGGAGGAATCGTACCTTATTAGATATGGTACGGTCTATGATGAGTCACACAGATCTTCCCATGTATCTTTGGGGCTATGCTCTAGACACAGCAACCTTCATTCTCAACCGAGTTCCATCTAAGGCTGTAGAAAAAACACCATATAGGATATGGACTCGGAGAGATGCCCAGGTGTCTTTTATGAGGATTTGGGTTGTGAGGCTTACATTCGACGTTAAGTCTCGGACAAATTGAGACCCAAATCCGATAAGTGCTATTTTATTGGATATCCCAAGGAAACGAAGGGATATTACTTCTACATTCCCAATCAACACAAGATAGTTGTGGCTATGACTGGGGTATTTCTAGAAAGGAATTTTGTTTCTAGAAAGACTAGTGGGAGTACGTTCGATCTTGAAGAAGTTCAAGATGTGAACCATAGCACTGAAGCCTCGATGGAAGTTGAACTGGAACCACAAAGTGTTGTGGATGATGTTGTTCCACAAGGAGTTGAGGAACAACAATCAGTTCAAGTAGACCTACCTCTTCGCAAGTCTGATAGGGTACGTCGTCAGCCTGAGAGATATTCATTTCTCTTGTCTGACCATGATGATGTTGTGCTTATTGAGGATGAGCCTACCTCCTATCAGGAAGCTGTAATGAGACCAGATTCCGAGAAATGGCTAGAGGCCATGAGATCCGAGATGCAATCCATGTACATTAACCAAGTATGGACTTTGGTTGATCCACCTGAAGGGGTCAAACCCATTGGGTGTAAGTGGATCTTTAAGAGAAAGACTGACATGATGGACTTATTTATAAGGGTCATTTGGTAGCTAAAGGTTTCAAGCAAATTCATGGTATTGACTATGATGAAAGTTTTTCTCCAGTAGTGATGTTTAAATCCATTCAGATCATGCTTGCTATTGCAGCGTACTACGATTATGAGATCTGGCAGATGGATGTCAAAACCGCGTTTCTGAATGGAAACCTGCTCGAGGATGTGTACATGACACAACCTGAGGGTTTTATAGATCCACAGCATAATGGCAGAGTATGCAAGCTGCATAGGTTCATTTATGGACTAAAGCAAGCTTCTCGGAGCTGGAATCTTCGATTCAATGATGCAATCAAACAGTTTGGTTTCATCAAGAATGAAGATGAACCTTGTGTCTACAAGAAGGTTGTAGGAAACATAGTTGTCTTCCTTATATTGTATGTGGATGACATACTACTCATTGGGAAAGACATCCCTTTGCTGCAGTCTGTCAAGACTTGACTAAGGACTTATTTCTCAATGAAGGACTTAGGTGAAGCATCCCGCATTCTAGGCATACAGATCCATAGAGATAGATCTAAGAGATTGCTTGGCCTAAGCCAGAGTACATACATTGTCAATGTATTACTTCGGTTTGTCATGCAGAACTCCAAGAAGGGATTTCTGCCGATGTCACATGGTATGAGTCTTTCGAAGACTCAAGGTCTCTCTTCTAGAGAGGAGAGAGACCGTATGGATCAGATCCCTTATGCTTCAGCCATAAGATCTATCATGTATGTCATGCTATGTACTCATCCTGATGTCTCGTATGCTTTGAGCATGATGAGCAGATACAAGTCAGATCCAGGTGAAAGTCACTGGATAGCAGTCAAAAATATTCTTAAGTACTTGAGAAGGACTAAAGAATATTTCTTGATATATGGAGGCGATGACGAGCTAACTGTAAAGGGTTATAGTGATGCTAGCTTCCAAACTGATCAGGATGATTATCGATCGCAGTCAGGGTTCGTGTTTTGCATAAATGGTGGTGCTATGAGCTGGAAGAGTTTGAAGCAGGACACAGTAGCTGATTCTACAACAGAGGCCGAGTATATTGCTGCATCAAAAGCAGCAAAGGAGACAGTTTGGATCTGCAAGTTCATTACTGAGTTTGGGGTGGTTCCTAGCATAGCTGATCCCATAGAGCTCTATTGTGACAACAATGGAGCAATAGCACAGGCCAAGGAACCTCGCTCACACCAGCGGACCAAACACATACTACGCCGCTTCCATCTCATTCGAGAGATCATCGATAGAGGAGATGTGAAGATTTGCAGAGTACCCACTGAGGTTAACATCGCAGATCCCTTGACCAAGGCTTTGGCACAGAGAAAGCATAATGGTCACACTAGGTCTTTGGGCCTTAGAGCCTATACTGATTGGCACTAGTGCTAGTGGGAGATTGTTAGTTAGAGCCCTAGAGCCAATCATTTGATGATTGTTGTATGGACTCGTTGTATCATATTCTTATATATAAAGGCATTTGTTTATGGTTATTATGCTTACTTGTATTGGTGCCAAATAACTAAGTATAATAGCGTCCTTGAGTAGAAGTTTCTTACCTATATCAATCGGTTAGTTGAATCGATAGTGAGATGATATAGGGAACACTACTCTTAATCATTCCTAGTCAAGTATTAGCATTCAAGAATAATGTTAATGCGACAAGACTAGCATGTAGGTCAACTCGATGACTTGATCTCACAAGTCATGGATATGGAGATATCAAGTTGACACATGAGTATGCGTTGGAGAATGTATACTGAATGACCAGCCATGAGAAAGTATCATGGATCGTTATATGAGTGTCATATACTTTCTCATGTGACTATTAATATGACTATTAGTCCTTGGACCTGAAGTCACCATGGTTCCCTACATAAGGAGTTACATACTTTGGCTTTGTCAAACGTCACCCGTAACTGGGTGAACTATAAATGCGATTACTGTGTATGTAACAAATTATGCGGAGGGATGTGAGTGATGTAGATGAGATCTATCCCTCCTATATGACGGGAGAGACATCGATATTCTTGATAGAGTGAGACCACTAAGTGCATGGTCATGCCCAAATGAGTCAATATGAGATGTTGAGCTCATTTGATTAAGTGAGTCTACTTGGAATTCAAGATTTAGATTGATTAGAGGATGACACGGTCTATGCCTCACATTGATCAATCTAGATGTCAAGGATAGAAGGACACTTGTCATATATTGTGAAGAGTCCAATTAGTAGTCACAAGGTAATGTTGGATCTCAACATTCTTATAACTGGGGTAGTAATGATGTGCTGCTAGATACCGCTCATTACTTATGCTTCTAAATAGGTTTAGGAGCATTGCCAATGTTATAAGAACCTATAGGGTCACACACAAAGGGTAATTAGATGGAGATTGGTTTATTTGATGAACCTAAAGGACTAGGTTCATGTGATGAACCAAATTGGATTAAGAGTAATCCAAATTAGGCTAATTGAGTTGGTCTCAATTTGGTTCATGTGTTAGATGAGTCTAATTTGGACTTAGACTCATTGAATCAATTTAATTCAATGAATAGAGATTCATTAAATTAAAATTGACTTGAATCAATGGTTAGATTAGATCAACCATGGGAGAGAAGTGGTCAAGTTTGACTTGACTTGAGAGGAAGATGAAATGTCAAGTTTGACTTGACCATTTGTCACCTCATTGGTGAGTTGGCAAAGAGTGGGCCAATGATGATGTTCCACATCATCATGATTGCTTAAGTGGGATGCCACCTCATGGGAATTACCGAGAGTTGTGACTCTTGGTATCCCATGGAGATAAAACTCCCTCTTAATGTGGTCGGCCACACTAATTCATTGTGTGAGTTTCATTTTCTTTTGTGTAACTCTCATCTTCTTCCTCAAGCTCTCTCTTCTCTCCCTCTCCTCCACCTTGGCCGAACCATTCAAAGGTGCTAGCACACCTTTTTGTTTGGTTTATCCATCTCTTGCTTGTGTGGATACACATAGAGGAATATATACTTTGATACTCACGAGATCCGGCGAACCTTAGACGAGCGGGATTAAGCGAAGGACATCGCATCAAAGATAAAGCTCTTCTCCTTTGTAGATCTAGTTTAGATCTAGGTTAGAAACTCGTACTCGAAGTTTTTATGAAATTTATTTCTTCGCACGGATCCGGTGGCGGGGTTTCGGGGTTTCCGCAACGCAAAAAGCGATTTTTGCGGCCCGAAAAATCCAACAGGGACTTAGACCATGAATATAATGGTGGTCATTCATTTAAGAGGAGAATTGTTAAGAATATAATTAAAGTCCCATATTGGAAATGTATGAAAAAGATCATGAGTTTAAAAGATGAAAAAAAATATCTTATTGGTATGAGACCTATTAGGTAGAGCCCAATATTAACTCCATGAAAACTTAGATCCAAAGTAGTGAAGGCTAATTTGAGCATCGGAGTGACTGAATCGGGGCACCCCCTAGCCTTTTTTCTAACACTCTATTTTCTCTCTTTCTTTTGGTTCATTTAGATTTTTGAATTTATCTAGTGAGTGTGAAAGATCTGGATACCAAAAGTTTCAAAAATAATATTAAAAAGAAGGTTGGATTTTTTTTTTTTTTAAAAAATAAGTATGTGTGAAGAGGACTCATTAACCTAAGTAAACTAGGATGATCAAGTGGAGACGAGAAGGTGATTAGATTAGCAAGTCAAGTTTACTAGCCCATTGAGCTAAATTAATAAGACTAATTAAAAATAATTAAATGGATTTATTGAATGGACATAACACCAAAGCCAAATAATTTTAAGGGGAGACTAGATCTCTGTGTCCATATTTTTATGGAGTAGGGAATGGACTATATGGAATTGCGATTGGATCGTGACGATAAGTTAACCTTAATTGATTGTAATTCTTTTCTATGTTCATCGTCCTCTCAGGTTATAGTTTAAGTTAGGACAGATGGTCGGAGGTCGGTGACGGTAGGCAAGTGACTAGGTTGCTGGTCACTGAGCGGGGGGTGGTCTTTGGCGGCCTTCGGTCATCCGCTTCAACCCAAACTATAATTTGGGGATGGTAAACCTAAGGAAGGATCGCAATCAATTGTGACTGGATCGCCGTCACGATCCAACCATAATTTCATATGGTTTATCCCCTGATCCATAAAACTGTAGACCACCAAATCTCCCTCGTTCAAGGGAGAATTAATCGAGTGGGTTAAGTGAGCTAAACTGGTCAATTATGTAATATTTATATTTTTTTGAAATTAGTCCTCTAGTATTTTTTTAAATCTAGATATTAAACTAACCAATTAATTCTAAAATAACTAGTTTGACCCTATAAAAAAATTTTATCGACTACTTAGATAAATTAGGAAACGCTTATGGTGGGACAATTAACCATTAGTATTCTTATATTTGTATTTTCATGGGAAAAAATTATTTTTAATTTTTATAAATTATTCCACAAGTCAAATTAAAAAATTAATTATTTTATTTTATTTATTTACTAATATAACTAATTTTATTCTGTAAATTAAAGTACAATAAATTTAAATTTTATTTTCTTGGTCTAAAGATTCATAACCATTTTCAAATCAGGTGGCCTCCAAAACTTGTTTTTATTAATCTTGGAGGAGGGCGGCCCTCCTCACTTGATTTGCTCATCAAATAAATTCGAAAACGTTCGTGATAATTCACCCAACAGCCGATTTTCACAGTTAAAATCTCATTGTAAAATTTGATTTGCCCCAACTAAATTTCGAACCATGATAATTTATGAATCCACTTTTATGCGGCATCGCAGAAGACTTTCACAACCTACGACCAATAAATTTACACTTGCTCATCATCTAATCCAACCTTGTCAGTGTAAGTGGTCCCTTTACTCGCTCCATTTGATCCAATTGATTCCCTCAACTTATTGGATATCTCAACTGTTTCAATCTATTTGATTCAGAAATTTTAATTTGCTCAACTCCTCTTAACTCATTTAAGGGTATAAAGAGTCGAGTCAATTTGAATTTAGTTGTGTTTAAATTTATTTATTCCCTTTTAAAAGTTTTTTTAAAAATTTATTATTGAGTTTAATTAACAACATTATTATATAGTATTATTTTTTTTTAAAAAAAAAATACGATTTAAAAAAACTAAGGTCTAAGCATCCACACTCAGGTGCTCGGATGCCTCCTAAGCAACGAAGCCCCGAGCGCCCAAGTGGGATACACTCCTAAACACTTGAGTGCCCGACTACCGAGCACCTGACTGTCGCAGCCCAAGTGTCGACTACCAAATGTCGAGCAATGATCACCCAAGAACCATAGCACCCAAACGCCTAAGAACTCGAGTATTGATCGCCTGAGCAACCCAACACCGTGAGTGAGAATGGGTTATGCTCTTTGTAGGATGGCTAATTCAACGCAGCAATTACAATGGCACCAATTGTAAGGGGCGTGCCACTTGGTGAAAAAAACAGAGATATACCCTTTAGGAACAGACTGTATAGTTTTTCATGGCTCTTCTCCCTTTATATAAGGTAATGATGCCAACCTTGAAACTACATTATTCTATGTTATTTCACTCACCAAAATTTCACAATTTAAAAGAAGTTATAGCAAGCTCTTTCGCGGAAGATAGCCGAGTGATAACGGTAGAGTGAATGATCCGTCGAATAGTTGAAAGGTCATTTATACTCCATTCATGACTAAGGATCGATCGATAATATTAGGTCACTAATTTTATCATTAATTTTATCAGATATATCTTAATATTTATAAAAATCTTCACATGATTCCAATATCAACATAATCAATATAAACATAAATGGTCAATATCATACCAAGCAAAATAGTATCATATCAATACTATCAAAATAATAAATTACACCAAATATTTATCCAGTCACTAGAGACTACAGTTTGAACGTTGAATGCTTCTCCAAAATGACTTAAAAGTGTCTACCTCCTGCATTCCTCCTGCAAACATGATAAAAATTTTATTAACAAAGCTTTATAAGCATTGTTGACGTTTCATTTCATCTGAATGACGACACATATATTCTTCAATTAACAGATGTATACATAGAATATAACAATGTGAAATCAAAATCTGGAAATACTAAAACTTTCAGATTTGTTTTCAGAGTAATATGTGGAGTGCGTCATGATTGGAGGCAATGAATAGATGTCATATAATTATAAGAACACACACTATTGAAACTATATGCTACTACCACCAAATCGTTTATATTTGCATTCAAATATGGAAGTCTATACTAGCATTCAGAAAATTAATCACACATTTATTTATATTATAATTGATTTCGTTAATATTTACCCTAATCACGTGGCTATATAAATAACTATCCTGACTATAGTGCATATTGATCAAGCAACTTCTCCTAACCAGTAAGACAGTGGAAGTACACGTTGAATAGCTGAAATTTACCTATGTGCTGCAGAAATTTGTGAATGCAGATTCAATGAATAGGAATCTATTTCACTAAACTTTGTAAAATGGGATTGGGAAACCATTCATATCGTCTCTACAAAACTATGAAAACAATTCAAGTACTTAAATTTTTAGTGCAGATGTTGTTTCTAGCCCAGAAATTTCCATTTACAGGAAGATAAAATGGAAAACAACTATGTTAAACATATCAATAGATATAAGACCTAAATGCTCGATTAGATCAGCAAACCGTTTATACTATCTATTATGAAGCCATATCCTGGGAAAAGCAACAAAAGGTGAAAAGGTTAGAAATATCTTAAGTTCACAGTATGCTTGCATTTTTTTTTTTTTTTGTTGCTTGATTTTTATCTACATTGTACCTGAAAAGTTAGAGTTGCATATAGTATCAAAATTAGCATAACCATTTTGTATGTTTTACGAGTGATAAACAAAAAGACTACGTTGAAGGTCAACAAATCTAAGAAGAAATATTGTTATTATGAGCTACTTATGAGTAGCTCTAGGGTCTTCGGTCTCTTGAGAATCAAACCCATGCGATTATTATTCTCCCCATCTGATCCAGGCATTAATACAAACATGAATGAGAAATCTACATCAATAGTACCATATATGGCTTGATCAAAGGAAATGGCTGACGGTATGAAAGCTAAAAATACAAAATAATCTCTAGCTAGTGTCAAAGGAAATATGATTTTTCCAGCACATTCAACATGAAATCAGCTCTAAAACATCCCCTAGACCCAATCCAAGCTTGGATTCAACCCAACACAAATCAATTAAAGATTATTGCACTGGGTTATTGGCACCAAATCAAGCCATTAATTAGCCAAGAAAAACAAATGATAGGTAGCTAAATTAGTGACCGAAATTACTGAGAATTTAATCCGTTGCTAAATTAATGACCAATATTTAATTCCGTCTCTAATTAGAGATCAAATTAAATTTCTGTTCTAATTTAATGGAATAAATATTCCATCTGTCAATTAACGATCGATTTATTGCAACAGAATATATGTTCCGTCACAAATTTGATTGTTAATGGACAGTTTGTAACTTGTAAAATAAATATTTAAGATTATTCAATTCAAATTGTAAATCTAAAGATTCTCTGTGCACATGTTCTTATAAAAAAGAGCACGTGTATTAGAAAATGCAGTTTGCTGGTTACATGTTCTTAGAAAATACAGTTTTCTGGGAACATATTCTTAGAAAATACAGTTTGTTGAGCACGTGTATTAGAAAATACAGTTTTGGCACATGTTCTTATAAAAAAAATACATATATTAGAAAATATTAAATCTAATAATTAATTTTGACATCTATAGTTAAATCAAGAGTAATTTTATCTATCACAAACAACAAATCAACTTCTTTATACATATTAAATTAGTCTCCACTAAGGTGTCTAGTCTGAGGGTGATAAATTTACTACAATAGGACAGGGATCAAATCCCGATGGACGCACGCCCTCGAAAAGAAAAACTCCTTCTAACCTCTAACCACTTGGCAATCGACTATAAGTTAACCTCGTGATTTACCTCTCTAATCATCTTTTACTACAATTATATGTATCAAATTAAACATATCCAAATACATATTTAAATAGAAAAAATAAAAAAGAAGAATAAGCATTAACTATTCAATAGTAATTAACTATTCATAGCAACAGTAATTAAAGTTCTTTTAGTACCCAATGTAAAAAATAAAAAAATAACTAAATATTTTCTTTTAAATTTAAATAAGCATTAACTATTCAATATTTTCTTTTATTTGATGAATGATGTAACTTCTTAGATCTAGAGATATTTTGCATCTGAAATATTTAGGAAGTAAATAAATTATACTTAATTTAGAAAAAATCATAATTAAAACTATTTAGTTAATTAACTTCCATGAAAAAGATACCAACTTAAATAATTAATTAAATAGCTCTCCACTACTAATCACGATTAACAAATGGCTATGATATTATATGCATAGAAAAAAAATCAGAAAAATGTTTCATTAATTAAAGTTAGGATTCTAAAGGACCTCATTCCTATAGAAGGAACAACCTATTTATTTATGAGAATATGGATCAACCAAATCTTAGTGTCAAGATTGAGAAGCATTCAATAAATATTTTAAATTATGTCCTTCTCAAGTACCCTAAAATTAAAAGAAAATGTATATATAGAAAAGAAGAATCTGGAACAGTGGAAATATGCTCTTATAAATATCGAGAGAAAGGTAGCTGAAGTCCACAACTCATAACAACAATGGAGAAGCAATCACTAACTTTTGATGGTGATAAAGAAGCAAAAGTTCGCAAGTCATCAAAATATCATCCAAGCATTTGGGGTGATTATTTTATCCAAAACTCCTCGCTCTCTCATGCAAAGGTATGATCTATAACCTTCTCACATTTATTCAATATTCCTCATGAAGTTCTTAAAACTTGAAATCTAGTTAGTAGAGACATATATTAATTAGCTGAGTACAAATAGATGGTGATCAAGTAGATATTGTCGGATGTATATCTAATAATTTTTATTATGTAGGAGTCCACTCAAAGGATGATAAAGAGAGTGGAAGAATTAAAGGTGCAAGTAAAGGGCATGTTCCAGGACACTAGTGACTTATTGCAACTTATGAATTTGATTAATTCAATTCAAATGCTTGGATTGGACTACCATTTCGAGAATGAAATAGATGAAGCACTAAGATTGATTTATGAAGTTGATGATAAAAGCTATGGGCTTTATGAAACTTCTCTAAGATTTCAATTGCTTAGGCAACATGGATATCATCTATCTGCAGGTAACACTAAAAATAGATTAAAATTATTATGTTATATATACATATGTTGTTATTTGTAAAATTGGAAAAATATAAAATAAAATTGGGCATGCCATGATAAACAATATCTTAGAAAGTTAATAGGCTTTTATATTGTAATATATATTGGTACAAAATTCTAATATGCTAGCTAGAAAATTTTACATATTTAATATTCTAACAGAAGAATGATGAACAAAGAGGTGCCAATGTTTTCATATTGGTAAAAGGTAAATTGTCGCCAATGCCTGGGTTTAAGATTCTCTTAATTAAGATCAAAACATGCTTTTGTACATATTATAACAAAGAGAAAGAGGCCCTCGGGGCTATGGTGCAGCAATAAGGGCACTCAGTTGTCTCTCAGACATCCACGGTTTGATTCCCAGCTACAACGTATTTGCAAGGGTTTTTCCTCCAAATGAGACTTGCAACTAAGGGATGTTGGGCTTCTGGGTTGTCCGCCGCATGCGCTTTCCGATTTACCCTAGTGGCCGATGGGAAACTTCTGTGGGGCTGGGCCGGTCACCCTAGGCTCGACGTTACCCAGCCTAGTTAATTATTTTTTTTAATAACAAACAAAATGAGGATAAAATTAGTTAAATAGTTTGCTATAGTATACTAATAACTAATAATTTTTATGAACACATATTATTGATTTCTTCCCCACTCTTGCAGATATTTTTAACAAGTTCAAAGATGACAATGGAAGCTTTATATCTTCCTTGAATGGAGATGCCAAGGGATTATTAAGCTTATATAATGTGTCTTATCTTGGAACACATGGAGAGATTATACTTGATGAAGCCAAGTCTTTTACAAAGCCACAACTTGTATCATTATTGAGTGAACTTGAACAATCTTTAGCCGCGCAGGTCTCTCTTTTCCTTGAGTTACCACTATGTCGAAGAAATAAAATTCTCTTGGCACGAAAATATATACTTATTTATCAAGAAGATGCAATGCGAAACAATGTCATATTAGAACTTGCAAAGTTGAATTTCAATTTGCTACAATCTCTTTATCAAGAGGAATTGAAGAAAATTTCAATGTAAGTAAATTTAAATACATCTTAGAAATATTTTTCCAACGTTTGTTAATACACGCCAACATTATAATCATCACATTTGCTCAAATATCTATTTGTAAATATAGTTAGCTATTTGGAAGGAATTAAAACAACATTTTGTAGTTAATAGAAATTTTGAGTAATTATTATTTACATGAATTTTAATTTTCATACATTATGTTAATTGGTTACTTCTATTTTCCTAATTATAAGTTTTTTGCATTTTATTTGTATTTGTGATTCAAACTAATTGTTTTACTACTTTTTGTATACCTTTTTTTTTTTTTTTTTTTCTATTATGACATATTTCAAGATGGTGGAATGATTTAGCACTTGCTAAGTCTCTAAGTTTTACTCGTGACCGAGTTGTGGAAGGTTATTATTGGGTTCTTACTATATATTTTGAGCCTCAATATTCTCGTGCGCGAGTGATTTGCTCCAAAGTATTTTCTTTGCTATCAATTATGGATGATATCTATGATAACTATGGCACATTGGAAGAGTGTACACTATTAACTGAGGCAATCAAAAGGTTAGTTTCTCATATATCAAAATTCTAATAGTTTCTTGTTTCCTTTTGTAAAGTTGTTGCATTGCCTGTAAACCTGAAGACTTAAATGCTGTAAAACGAATCTTACTTAAAATGTAAGAAATAGTGTAAAAGGATAAGTTCCATATTGATTCTTTAAAAGTGAATACCATGATCACATGTTTGTTTGTATTTTCTTACATTTAGGTGGAATCCTCAAGCTGTTGACAGTTTACCAGAATACTTGAAAGATTATTATCTCAAGCAATTAAAGACTTTTGAAGAATTTGAAGATGAGTTGGAACTCAATGAGAAGTATCGTATGCTATATCTTCAAGATGAAGTATGTTGATAGGAAAGCAATAATGGCTTATGTAATCTTTAAACTTATAGACTTAAGTCTGTTTCCCCTTGATTTACATAGATAAAGGCTCTAGCGATATCTTATCTTGAAGAAGCTAAGTGGGGTATCGAGCGACATGTGCCATCACTTGACGAACACTTGCATAATTCATTAATCTCCTGTGGGAGTTCTACAGTCGCTTGTGCCTCTTTTGTAGGTATGGGAGAAGTGGCAACAAAAGAGGTGTTCAACTGGCTTTCTAGTTTTCCCAAGGTTGCAGAAGCTTGTTGTGTAATTAGTAGACTCTTGAATGATATAAGATCACATGAGGTACACATTTTAGACACTTCGTTAATTTGGTAGAATAGTTTAGCAACAATATTTGACAATTCCACTTTAACAAAATTTAGCTGGAGCAAGGAAGAGATCATACTGCCTCTACAGTGGAGAGTTACATGAAAGAGCATGACACAAATGTAAATGTTGCATGCGAGAAGCTGCGAGAGATAGTAGAGAAAGCGTGGAAGGATCTCAACAACGAGTCTCTTAATCGAACAAAAGTACCTGCCTTATGATTGAAAGAATAGTCAACCTTTCAAAAGCAAATGAAGAAATATACAAGCATAATGATACGTACACCAATTCTGACACTACGATGAAAGATAATATCTCTTTGGTGTTAGTTGAACCTTGTGACTACTTCAATAAGTAATAGTGAGAAGACCATGTTGAGGACTATTAGAGACAACCATTTCAGTGTGAGGATGCTCAATAGTCAGTCAATGTTTGAATAAAGTAAACTCATATTTGGATGTTTTATGAAACGTTACTGATATGTATTGATAACTTATATATGCATGTGACTTGTTTAATAAAATTTGCACTTTTGGTTGAAAGATATAATTAACAAAATTTCCAATTGACCTTAGTCACTAGTTTTTTTAATTTCTTAATCAATAATATTGTAGAACATTTAAAAGAAATATTAGTATGGCCAAACTATGTTATGTCGTTCATATCGTATTGATTACAAAATTGACCTATGTTATGCCTTTCTTATCCTATTGATTTCTTTACCATGAACATTTTAGCATAGAGGCATTTGGAATAGAATGTTGTAAAGGATCAATCCATAAGATATTTGTAGTATTGATCACTATAGAAATATCATTTAATCAATCATTGTAAAGCTTTTAGGTTAGAAATACCAAGTAAATGACTGCCCATGCCAACTAAGTGAGACTTTGGCACAAGTCATTCAGTCGACAACTCAAACGATTACATCTTTGACTCATTAGTATTTGGCATGAGTAGGCAAAGCTAAAGGCTCAATCTCATCTATCTATCATGTTTTGTCAACAAGGGCCCTTAATATGATTCTTGTAGTGAAAATACAACAAAGAAAACATCCTATGTAGAGAAACAATCATCATTAACATTCCCGTATACTTACTAGAAGAGAAAAGGAAATAAGATGAAGAAACAATAAATTGGCTTAGACTAGGTGAGTAAATTGATGTTTAGAACATTTGGTTCACTTTTCTGCTATGAGGCTCATATAGTCTCGTATCCAAGTTGGTTGAAGCACATCATGGCAAAATCAAAGACCATGCAATGTCTTAAATGGCAATATCAAAGACTATGCAATATAGTCATGAAATTGCCATTGATATGTAAAACTCATGTCGAAACTTACCTCCTCAGTTTTGAAACGGCCTAAAGTGTTGTGGTACAAGATCCTCTTAGGCCCGGCTAAAACAAAATTCATATTTAAAAATAAAAAATTGTGAATTACTTGCTGACATGTGAAGGGGAGCATTGGCGCAACAATAGAGTTGTTGTTTTGTGACCACAAAGGTCACGGGTTCGAATCTTGGAAACAATCTCTTGCAAAAATCAGGGCAAGACTGCGTACAATGGATCCTTTCTCGAGACCTCGCATGGCGGGAACTTCATGCACCGGACTACCCTTTTATTTGCTAACATGCAAAATTAAAAAATAAAGACCCAAAAACTTAAAGATTAAAAACCAAATATTTAAATCTTTCTTTTATTGTGTTGTTTGTAGAAAATCATATCTTACATCTTCCCCATTTAAGACACTAATTTTTGTTGTCGCATCTTAAGTTATAGTTTATTGTAGAACCATCATGCATTGGTTCTTAAGTTTTGTACTCACTTCTAACCAATTGATTACCATGTCTCTTAAGCAAATATACATGATCATGCATTACTAAGTACAATCCAAATATTAAATTTTCTCAATTGTATATTTTATAAAATGGACCATTTTCTACGTTTTTATGATGTCTATGCCTAAACACTTCATACACACACAAAACAAGGTTAATTGAAACCTTGCAAGAGAAGCAATCCAACTGACAACTAGCACCGGATCTGGAATAATCATATAGTAATGTGATGAATGAATGAGAAAACTGAAAGGAGAAGGCTTGACAATATTCTATGATCCTCATGAATAAAACTATTATCCTCTACTTTTTTTTTTTAATTCTTTTTGAAGGTAGAAGAACGCAAGACTGCATTTCAGTGAAATGCAGTGAAGGTAACATTCAACTGACAACAACTTCAACTAGACATTTGGCAACTTAATACTATCCCAGCCTAATTAGGGCAACTAAAAGTAATTTTTTATATGATCCAGTTACCTTTTTCTTTGTGCACTAATGCATCTTAATGAACTTGCCACTGTGGTGTCAGTCATTTTCATGTCACGTGGCACATCAAATTAATTAAAATTGAAACTCATTTAAATTAATACAAGCGTTGTAGCAACAAGTCCCAAGTCGTATTTTTCTTTCCAAGGGTAACTAATAAATGTGTGAGTATTCTAGAATTGATTCACTTAGCAAATTAAGCTCTTCTTCAATTCAAACTAAAATCAGATAAGGTTTATTCTTTTCTACATATCACTTTCTTCTTAACTTGATCACCTTCCTTCCAAAACCAAATGAACATCACTTAAGTGAGGATTTTTATGCATCATTGAATCAAATGGTTCAATTCCTATCTCTACAATATACAATCTCAGTAACAAGGTACACAATCAAATCTCAAGTTAAGTTTTCTACAATTAAGCTCATTCACAGAAATAGATAAACTCATAAACTCCTTAAACAGAGGCAACAATCAAAACTAAAGTTGATCCATCTTCATTTAAGCAAGATCACAAGTTCAAAGACCAAAATCAGAGCAAAGAATTACTAACTACATTACAAGAGCCTACAACTATCAGCATTAGTAGCAGAATAAACCTAACAGAACTAAGGTCAATATCAATATCAGTATCAGGTTAATAATCCGTGTTTGAAAGCAAGAATTCGGAATCAAAAACATAAAATCTCAACAGAAATTGAAATTGCAAAGGTAGGTATCAGATCTGAAGATCTGAGCAAAGTTTGAACACAATTCAAAGACAAGTTAAAGAAAAACAAAACCTAAACATTCCACAAACCAAATCGGAACAAATCTTCTCCACTTTGCCGAAACAAAGGTGCTCTCGAAAACCTCCCCTCAAACACCCAACAAGCAATCTCCAAGCGCTCTACTATCACCAGATAACGTTCATAGCTATTGGAAACCTCCCCTCAAGCTCGCATCTGACTGGTATCACCATCAACCGAAGAAAACAGAGCTTGACTCTGAGAATGCGCAAATCAGATCGATCGACCAAATCTATCCAATGTAGCTGCTGAATGGGATGCGGAAAAGGTACAAAAACTCCAAGAAACCTCCCTCGAAGCTCTAGTGGATGCGGAGATCACTGATCGAAAACCTCCCCGAGCGGTAATGTGGCGGTGGACAGAATCAAGGCGCGGCTGAGAAACCTCCCTCGGCTGCTCTCTGATCGCCGGAAGATGAACGCCGAAGCTTGATGATCGTCGTCGGAGAAGAAGCTAAGCTCACGGATCTGGAATCGGAGAATGGGAGTTCGGCGTCACGAAGAAGAAGAAGGTCGCACAGTAGCAAAATCGCGAGATCGCCGAGCCAAGGAACACTGTAGTTCCTCACTGCCTTTTAAACCACTTCAGTTCTGATAAGACGACTGAAGATTCTTGACGCTTGATTAACAGTGGAAAACATCTCAGATCTGGATCAAAAAGTACTGATCTTCATCTATGGTCCAGATCTACTCCTCATTAGGTTGGATGAGCCGGATCTTCAACGGATGGCTCAGATCTGCTTGATCTTCAATGGACGGTCCAAAACACTTCAAGCTTGATCGCTTCGTTTAACTTTAGATTTGAGCCCAAGTGTGGCCTGATCTGATCGGGTCCATGACCCTTTTGATGCCTACAAAATAATAAACAAATATTAGCATCAAATTAAGCCATAATAACATAATTTGCAATTCAGTCCAAAATTGATACAATGTATAAAAATATAATGTAAATATAGGTTTTATATATGAAAACTACATCAAACCATGATGGTATGAATGAGAATAGTATAGTAAAATCCAGTTACCTTTTTCTTTGTGCACTAATGCATCTTAATGAACTTGCCACTGCGGCCTCACTGTCTGCATAAGATCCTAAAACATTCAAATTTAAATGTTTCAGTGGAGTAAAAAATGTTTTTGGTTTATGCATCACTAGTCTACAAAACAACTAAAAGGATTGAGTATATAACATACAGAAAACAGATTAGTGTATGTATCATAATAGTTTTGTTGGTGCAGCTGGGCCGACAATAGGGGGGTGAATTGCCTGCACAATAAAAATACCCTCCTCGTTTCTTTCAACTCAAAAAATGCAATAATAATAAAGAAATAAACTAACAGAAATAAAGAGGAGACGGAGAATTTAACTTGGTTACAACCCAGGGGATTGTTAATCTAAGGCGATGAAAAAGCTCAGAAAGATCTCCTTCTTTGAAGGCGGAAAAACCTTTTACACACTGAATGCTCTAAACTATTGCTAGGAATTGGATACTGAGTTGATTAATCAATTTCCTAGCTCCAGTGGCCTTTATATAGCTCCTGGAAATCTTATCCCGAGTGTTGAAGGCACCTCCAAGAGGATTGAGGGCGCTTCCAAGCAGTTTGATCGGATAAAACTCTATCCGGTTGCAAACGGTCATGAACACTGGGTCTGAGGCGCCTCCAATGCCCTTGAAAGCGCCTCAGACTGGTCTAAGGCGCCTTCAAGGTGATGGAGGCGCCTTCAATGTTGAGGGCCTCACAATGATGTTGAGGGCGCCCTCAATGATGTTGAGGGTGCTTTCAACCTGCATGGTATAAATACTGCCTTCAACCTGCATGGTATAAATAGCTTCCATCTTCTCTTTTTCCTCGTCTTCCGAAGCTCCGATCGCTTGGGTGATTTCGGCCAACCGAAATAGGGCTCACCCGAACCTAATTTTCGGCCTTCTCCTCGAGCAGGCTTCCGACCCGGCTTCTCGTCTCTCGAACGCCGCGCACGTTCTTTGTAACGACCACCCTTCTTACTACTACTATTCTCTAAGGATGACCGTTACTTAACTACTAACTCTACTTAACCGGTATGATTAAAAATCACATAGAAACCCTACCGAAAAATTTCGGCAGAGTCTCCCTTGTACCGGTGACCATATTCAACAATACATGCAATATATACTCAGCCACAAGCGGCTGGAACACATATCAATCAACCACGCAGTATAATAACTCCAAAATAAAGAAAACAACACCAGAAATCATCACACAGATTACAATTCTTCTACTATGTCCTAATCATATCAAAATAACAAATACTATCTCAAATACTCCTAACATAGCGAAAAACAATGGAAACTAAAATAAAACTTCTTTCCTAATCCCAAGGCTTCCATAGTCCTGGCATCACACATCCTTCGAACACCTCCTTGTCGCCTTCCTTTCTATATCTTTTCCTTTCCTGTATCTGCAGTAAGAGGAAGTGTAGTCTATAAGCAAAATTTGTTTAGTAAGCGCTATCTAACTCACAAAATCACGAATGTGCATGTATACGAAAAGAACTAGAAACTATATGCTATAAAAAGAAATAAAGCATAAACATAACTGTTCATGTCAAACTAATAGCAAAGAAAAGCTAAGGAATCTACTCATGTAATTCTAATATCTAATCATGCTACTCATCTAATAGGTAAACATGAAAACTACTCATCCACTAGATAAACATGGTAGAATAAAGAACTAAACTTACTGATTTTCAGAACTATATGAAACTTATTTCATTTGTTCCAACTTAATCTTTAATACTTTATGTTTATGTAAAACTCGTTTTACTTGTTCAAAAACTTATACTTATAGTACTTCAAAATAATAATCAACTTCTTCTTGGGCCCGGCAACTGTGCTTTTACTTTTGTAACGACCCGACCCATTCGGCGGCCCATTTGGCGACCCTATGGTCGTTGACTGTCGACCGTCGGCCGAGCCGTTACTACTAGGTTATCTAAACCTAGGGACGACTATGGGAGCCCAGCCCAAGGACAGAGAGTCCAACACAGTGCCACTGATAAAAGTAAAATACTTATTATCTTTTAATACTTCTATATAATGCCTCGGCATTTTCTTTAGCACCTTGTGTGCCAAAATCCCTAAAGTCTTGACTTTGGGATCTACTTAAGGCCTTGGCCTTTTTCTTTCTTTTCTTTATCTTTGTTATACTTGTTAATACTTCTAAAAGAATACTTCTTTAAAAAGAAACTGAAATGTTTAAGCAAATTCTAACTTTGAAATGCTTAACCCAAAATCTGCCTATTATGCTAATAAAATTCTGCATATTAAAATCTGCATACTATACTTATAAAAATCTGCATGCTATGCTCATAAAAATCTGCACATGTTCAGCTAAGGGTAAATGAATTCTGCACACTAATACTTAATAAAAATCTGCACACTAACATGTTGCATATTAAGCTGACACAATTCTGCATATTAAGCTCTAAAGAAACTAGAAACTGATTGTTTTAGAAGGAAGGCTACTCATGCACATCTAATAACATAAGAAACTAGAAATCTGCTCATGTTATTCCAATAGCAAAGGAACTAGAAATCTAAATCTGCATGTCATACTCATCAAAATTAGCATACCATACAAGCTTAAACTAGATCTAAAACCTGTTGGAATTAAAACCTATGTTGTATACTTTGAATTAAAACCAGATCACATTAAAGCTTAAAACCCATCTACTTCATGCTTGAATTGAAAGGCCATGGTATTTACACTGTAACCATACAGATCCACCATATCCTTTCCATTTACAATCCATGCTTAACACTAGAATATCAAGAGCCTAAATCGGGTATGACGAATTAATAAACATAACCCAAGAATTAAACTATCAGGAGCCTAAATAATGCATAAGAAATTAACGAACATAACACAAGGATTACACTAGCATAGGAACTTGAATCATGTTATACGAACTAATGCCATAACCTCCACAAGATCACAATAAAACCACAACAAAACTCCCACAAAGCCACTGTAGAGAGGAAAACCCGAAACACTGAAACCCAACTTCTGCACTTAACCCATATCCCATAACAGTTCAGGAAAACAAAACCAAGGCATCTATTCTCCTTATTCTATGCTTACACTATCTAACATCATTACTAGATATAAAAATGAAATCCCAAAGCTCTAGCAATAACACTTGTATCTAATTTCTGCATACATGAATCATATCAATTTAAACTAAATCAATCCATTCAAAGAATGAAATTCCAGTACTGTCGATTGAACTAAAATTTACAACACACTCAAGTAGGTCTCAACATACATTGTTCTGCATAGAATTTACAACATATAAAGTCTGTTGCAAGTATCAGAAAATTACAAATAAATTCCGAAATTGTCAGTTTGTTCTTCTAAACCTGGTTTTGCTATCTATAGCCACCAACCAAAATGAAAACTCATTTCAATTCTCATATCTTCTATTCTTCATGCTTAATGTCATGGTAAGGAAAACAAAATATAACTATTCTTCCTTTGAAAACTCACGGCAACAGACAAATCCCTAACATGCTTCACAGCAAAACTCGAACAAATAAGGGAATACCAAAACGAATCGAAATCCGGAACTATCCTACTGCAGGTGAGTAGCGACTTACATCGGATTCTTGGTCTTACAGCCGAAAGAGAGCCTTCTAGGGCTCGGAGAAGTGAAGATCTCGGTGGCTTCTTGGTGTTCCCGAGCTCCCCTCGTTGAGGTGGTTCACACACGGGTGGAGACCGGCCGGAAAAACCCTTCGCCGGCGCTGGAGATTGAGCCATAACGCCTTCTTCTTCGTTTCCGCCGTGAGAGCAGAACAGCGTCGCTCCGCGAGAAGGAGGAGGAAAAGGTTTCGGGTCGGGAGAAATTAGGGCTCCGGATTTTACCTCCTCAACTTATCCCTCTTTATAATCTCCATATTCTGTTAACTTGTTAAATAAATTTTCCTACCTTTTTTAAACAAAACCGACGGCTGGATCACTTGGTCAGTCGGGTTTTGACCGAGCCAAAGGCCGCAGGTTCAAGGTTCAAGTCCCCAGCCAAGCCTTTTATTCTCCTTTTATTCTGCTATTAACTATTTATTACTTAAATACAATTCGACCCTTATTTGATCAAGTAATAACTGCTAGCCCAGTTGGTTAGCTGGGTTTTGCTCGGGTCAGGGGTTGCCGGTTCAAGCCTCAGCTTGGACATTTTCTTGTCGAAACTTTTAGTAAAAATACCAAACGACCTCCAAAAATTGCATAAAAATATTCTATAAATTCCTAAAAATCTCTAGAATTTTTCTAAAGCATTTCTAGATTTTAATAAGGTCCTTTAGGACTCCAAATCATGAAATTTGGGATGTTACATTCTTTTCGTCCACCGATGTACTCTTCCGCAGCTCTTTCGTCCTTCGGACGCACCGAGCCCATCAGCTCCCTTCCCGTGCCCTCCTTCTCACTAGCTGTGTCTTCCGCTCGACTTCCTGCGCTCGTAAGTTCCTGTACACTTAGACACAGGGATCAAATAACAAGCAGGACCTAACCTAACTTGGTTGATCACATCAAAACACCCACGGGGTCAACAATCTCTCCCTTTTTGATGTGCATCAACCTAAGTTCAAGTTAGGGAAACAAAAATAGACAAACAGTAATTTATAGAAATTACTAAACTAACCGTTCAAGCATAAGGATTGCAATAGAATTTGCAACACAAGTTAAAAATAAATTTTAAGTAAAAAATATTAAAAATTCCCCTAAACTTGTACCTATCTTTCTCCCCCTTTAATCACAGAAAAAAGAATGGGGTAATAAATATCAAGTAAAAAAATGTTTTTTAAAATCCAAGTGCAGCATTTTCAAAATGATTTCTAAGAAAAAAATATTTTTTAAAAAAAAAATTGACCCTGGTGTTTTGTAATATACCAATTCAATTTTTCATAAATTTAAATTTTTGATTTTGGAAAGTTATTTAGGCATGCATGATCATTTTTCAATTTTTCATATTCTAATTATAAATTATCATACATTTCTAGAGAGCATGCTTTTGCTAAGTTTAATTTTAATTCAGCATTTTCTTTTTCCAATTTTGCTAGATCTTTCGTAAGCACTTTGATAAATTGAAAGGACTGAGTAGGGGTTAGAGCACGTACCTTACTTATCTCATTTGGTGATGCTCCCCCTTCATCGTAGCTTTCTTCTTCTGATGATCCTCCGCCTTCATCTATGCTCATCTCCGAGCTGGTTTGTTGGACTCCGTGAGTGTTTTGATGTGATCAACCAAATTAGGTTAGGTCCTACTTGTTATTTGATCCCTGTGTCTAAATGTGCAGGAATTTAGGAGTGCAGGAAGTTGAGCAAAAGACACGGCTAGCGAGAAGGATGGCACGGGAAGGGAGCCGACGGGCTCGGTGCGTTCGAAGGACGAAAGAGCCGCGGAAGAGTACACCGGTGGACGAAAAGAACGTGCGCGACGTTCGAGGGACAAGAAGCCGGGTCGGAAGTCTACTCGAGGAGAAAGCCGAAAATTGGGTTCGGGTGAGCCCTATTTCGATTGGCCGAAATCACCCAAGCGATCGGAGCTTCGGAAGAAGAGGAAAAAGAGAAGTTGGAAGCTATTTATACCATGCAGGTTGAAAGCAGTATTTATACCATGCAGGTTGAAGGCGCCCTCAACATCATTGAGGGCGCCCTCAACATCATTGAGGGCACCCTCAACATTGAAGGCGCCTCCATCACCTTGAAGGCGTCTCAGACCAATTCGAGGCGTCTTCAAGGGCATTGGAGGCGCTTCAGACCCAGTCTTCGTGACCGTTTGCAACCGGATAGAGCTTTATCGGGTCAAACTGCTTGGAAGCGCCCTCAACCCTCTTGGAGGCGTCTTCAACACTGGTGATAAGATTTCCAGGAGCTATATA
The DNA here is from genome assembly GCF_018446385.1 of Zingiber officinale. Taxonomy (NCBI): domain Eukaryota; kingdom Viridiplantae; phylum Streptophyta; class Magnoliopsida; order Zingiberales; family Zingiberaceae; genus Zingiber; species Zingiber officinale. The sequence goes on along the minus strand of NC_055992.1, from coordinate 156,187,899 downwards.
AAGGCCCCTGGAGCTAGGAAATTGATCAATCAACTCACTGTTCAATTCATAGCAATAGTTTAGAGCTTTCAGTGTGTAAAAGACTTCTCCGCCTTCAGAGAAGGAGATCTTTCTGAACTTTTTCATCGCCTTGGATTAATAACCCCCGGGTTGTAACCAAGTTAAATTCTCTGTCTCCTCTTTATTTTTGTTAGTTTATTTTTTTATTATTATTGCATTTTTTTAGTTGAAAGAAATGAAGAGGGTATTTTTATTGTACAGACAATTCACCCTCCTCTTGCCGGCTCCGCTACACCGACAGATTTTAGTAACACAATTAACCAACACAGCAAAAAATATCTTCAGAATCACATTCCAATTTTATTGCTCTAGACAATCATACCATGAATCTCAGGGTTTAACAGGATGAATGAATGATGGGGAAAAAAAACTAAATTAAGTAAATGTATGATATGGACCAAGTCCATCTCCTAAAAGTTAAGAAGCAGGGAAAACTCAGACTCTTGAAGCAAAGGAATCAGTCTCCCTGAGTTAAAATGAAAGCTTTTTCTTAGGAAAAGAGATCCCCTGAGATAGACTCAGCAATGTGGACCCAGATAAATCAAATGAGGAAAATCTCCGTGAAAGGATTTAAAGATTTGGCTACACCTAAAGACATGTTCTCAATTAAAACAATGATAAGGAGGAGGAGGAGGAGGAGAATTTGTGAATAGACAATCCTTATAATAAGTAAAAGGAAAACAAGAAACTAAGTATGAGTTGTAAAAAAAAAAAAAAATCTCTACAAAAAAACATCTCATTGAGTATGAAAATAATTAAGCAATGACAAGTTATTATTTTCCTCCTTTCATCTCTCAATCCTTCTGTCTCTCCTCTAACCTCTCTTGTCATTCACATCGCTATTGCGCCTCTCACTACCATCTCCATCCTCTTCCCAAGCCGTCAAGCCTCAAATTGTTGTCGTTGTCTCCCGTAGTGCCCAATCCCTCGACCATAACAATTGCAATGTGACTATCAAAGCAACCACCAAACCTTGTGGTAATACTAAGATTTATGTTAGAAAAAATATTGAAAAAACTTTGACATATGCTTCCCTCGAATCGCCAAAAAAAACAAATTCAAATATATCGTACCCGTGGGTAACTATTGCAAGTAAGCAAGCTTTGCAGGCCTCTTAAGAGTTTAGCAAATCGAATTAGAAGAATAGAGTCTTCAACGACAAACAAAGGAAATCGATTTTGATAAAGCGGATGTACACTACAAAAAAAACCAACATTACCGACAGAAATATCCGTCGGAATTCCGTCGCTATATACATATAGCGACGGAATTCCGACGGAATAATTTCTGTTGGTAAAATAACCGCCTGCTTCTATTCCCGACAGAAACAGAATTCTGACGGTATTTTATACCGACGGAAATTAAGTTTCTGTCGGTAAAGTACCGACAGAAAATACTTTCCGTCGGTATAATTACAATATTCTACATCATCGATTGAGGTGACAATCTCCGACGGAACAACATTTTCCGTCGGAGATCTCCGACGGAACATCCTGTTCCGTCGGTACATACCGACGGATCTGGAAGTTCCGTCGGTAAATACCGACGGATCTGGAAGTTCCGTCGGGGGGGGGGGGGGCCCGAAGTGATGCATCGAACTAAAAGTTCGATAATTACCGACGGAATGTATTCCGTCGGTAATCCGTCGGTATTTCAAAAAAAAAATTCCAGGTTATTTTCATTTATACGTTGTTCCCATATACATTTTCCACATATATAAACAAACCATCACAATCGATGGTTTCATACAATATCCACACAACAAATACAATCCACAACAAATATAATCTACATCAAATATAATCTACACATATATATCTATCATATGATAATCACAAACTAATAAAATCCACAAAAAAAACCATATTCCATATAATCCATAGCTAACTAAATCTACAGAATATATATTCTACACATATCCATATCTAAAATCAAGTTTACATAACACATACCGAACTAAAATGTAGTCCCAATAATACAAGAACGGGAAATCATAGAGAAAATCCTGTAAAAAGGCAAATACAAAATGATGTTTAAATAAACAGTTTGCATATTTATATATTAAGAATTTTATATGAAATAATACCTGAACAAAAAGTGAGCAAATGATGTAGTGAAGAGCCAATATGTATATATGACTGAACGTGACTCCTGAAACATATAGTAATAAAACCTTTAGAAATAAACATGTTATAATAACAAAACAGGCTCACGTTCTATATAATAAATAAAAAACTAAAGTATAGCTGAACTAACAAACCTCAAAAAGCTAACGACCACCGTCTGATAGATCTTGAGTCTCCTGTGACTCAGATCCCTGTGATGCTTGGGTGAAAGAAGCCACGATTGTCCGCATTTGGGCCATGAGATCTTCATTACTCTTGTCACGTTCAGCTCTCTTCTTCTCCTCATCAGCTCTCCACTGATCCATATCAGTCATCCTCTGATCCATTGATTTCAGCTGAGACCGCAGTTCTTGATTTTCACGTCTTAAAGACTGCATCTCACCAGAAGAAGAGGAACTAGCACGGCCTACTGGATTCCTCAAACGATCAAATGCCACTTTGGCCTGAGAGCCAAGGCCGTAGAGGGTGGAGTTTTTTGTCCTTCCACCGACAACATCATAATATATCTCATTTAGATCGTCGGTGGATAAAGACTGTGACTCTCCACCCTCTGCTGATGGCTGAGATGCCTGAGCCACCCGTTCTGTCATTTCTTGCTGCATAAAAAATAATATAATATCCAATTTGATATGTATTACTAATTACTAATCAAGATATAAATGAACAAATGAAATAAAGTTAATTATCTTACATGTAGAGTTTGAGATCGAGAATCAACAAATGACCCATCCTTCTTCTTGTGGGTCTTCAGAAAAATCTCCATACATGTAGGCTGTCGGGCAAGCTCACGTTCCTACATTTATAAATTAAGGAAAAAATTAGTATGCTCAACAATACAAGGTTGGTAATAAATACAAAATTTGTTATAAAGTATAATTTTAAATTATACTCACCAGATCAATGGTATGCTCAACAATAGATCTGGATCCTGACGTATGCCGAGCGGTTCCGGTGCTCGGGCCACCTGGCTCTGTATTCCTATTTGCTTTTGCCTTTTCGGCATTAGCTTGCCACCTTTCTGCAGCTCAGGTGACCGTCCATGCACTCCATATCGCCTCCGAAACATACGCAGGCCTAGTGCCCTTCTTTCTCATGTAATACATATGATCTCTGTAGATTTTGGCACAATAAGTATTCCATGTAGTTTTAAATTGATCTTCTTGCCCGTCCACCCAAGTATATCTTTTCTATAATTATAAGTTAAACATTTAGTTTAAATGATAACTATATTATAGAATGTGAATTAAATATATTAAATTTACTCACCATAAATTCATTATAATAAAATAGCTTCATGTCCTGGTCTACATGCCTCCATGTAGTACCAGACGCGCTAACTCGTTCCTTAAATTTTGCAGTGATATATGTGGCAACTCTGTGCCCATCCGGAGTGAACCTGCACAAAAATAGACCTTTAGGTTATGAGAAATATATTATAACTAATGTTATATATAAACTTGAATAATTAATAAGACAATATACTTACGAGTCCCCGACAACGATAAGGACTTTGTGGCCACGGGGTGCCACAGCCTGCTGCTCTGCCATGATAATATCTACAAAATAACATTGCAACACATCATAAAAAGGTCTAAAAACCTGATAATATAAATACAAAACATTAAGGAAATCTACTTACTGACGGAAATAAGAATGTTAATATTTAATCATCATTAACATCTGACTAGTCAACATTAACAGTTTCTATGTCCTCATTGCTAGATGAGCTTAGTTCAACTTCATCCTCACTGTTGGACATCTCCCCATCATCCATCTCTTCGTAAATGTCATTAGCATCTACAAGCAATTGAGAAGTAGATTGGTGTTGTAAATCAACTGAATATATCTCCACTTCATTATTCTGAAATGCATCATGGTTTTGAGCAGTGACTGTGTTCGGCATCTCTATGCTCGAGAGAGACTTGATTCGACAAACAGACAACCATTCACTAGATTTTCTTCTCTTCGTAGGGTATTCAAGATAGAAAACTTGACCCGCTTGTATCCTGAAAATAAAAGGTTCAAACTTGTTGAATATTTTGTTTGCATTAACCTCAACTAAATTATAATTTGAATGTATTTTGGTACTTATTATTGGGGTCGGATCATACCATAAATATTTGAACAACACACAGCTCTTTATAGGTAATGCAAGATATTCAATCTCTATGATTTCTTCAAGTCTACCATAATAATCAAATTCAGTGTTATTGTTGTCCACATATCCTTTGACGCAAACACCAGAATTATAAGTTAATCTTCGTGAATCTCGTTGTGCCACGTGGAATTTAAGACCATTAACATAGTAACCAGAATACACCTTTATTTTACGAAAGGGTCCTGATGCAATATTCATTATCCTATCATCTTGCACATTTGATATTCTACGATCTTTCACCTATAAAAATAAGTAACATATATCTTAGTACACTTCTTAATAAACATGAACTTAAAAATTTCACAAATTTTCTAACTTACATATATTTGAAACCACAATGCTAATTCAGTCTCTAACTTTGTAGCTATCTCAGTTGCACCAATTGATGGATTTTGGAGATATAATTGTTGTTCGTATAAGCTGAGAAAATAAGTAATTATATTAAAATTGGGATATCAAGCAAAATAATTAAACAAAGGATAATTGTTTGATTTAAGAAGTTTACTTACTTTATGTATGGTTTGACCTCTTCACAATTTAAGAGTATATATGTTCTTGCAGCATGATATTCTTCCTCGGTTAACCATCTAGCAAGCGATGCACCCATTAACTTACCAGGAAACTTAAAAATAGAAAGCATAGATGGATCTATCGACTGACAAGCATCATCAGAATTTCTAGGACACCTGCGATGTCTTGTTTGCACACTATCAACAAAATAATATGAGCAGAAAGAAGATGCTTCTTCTACTAGATAAGCATTGCATATTGACCCTTCAACTCTTGCTTTGTTACGAACATTATTTTTTAATTTCCTCAAAAACCGTTCAAATGGATACATCCATCTGTACTGCACAGGACCTGCTATTTGTGCCTCGTATGGTAAATGTACTGGTAGATGTTCCATTGAATCAAAAAAACTTGGTGGAAATATGCGCTCGAGTTTACATAATATGAGTGGAATGTCTGTTTCTAGCCGAAGCATATCATCTATCGTAATACACCTTGATGTCAAATCTCTAAAAAATAGACTCAATTCAGTGAGTGCTTGCCAAACATTTTGAGGAAGTAAGTCATGAAAAGCTACTGGAATAAGTCTTTGCATAAATACATGACAGTCATGACTTTTCATTCCAAACATCTTTAATCTATTCATATCCACGCATCGACCCATATTTGATGCATAACCATCTGGAAATTTGATTTCTTTCAACCAATTACATAAAGCTTGCTTGCCATCTTTGTCCAATGTATAACAAGCCTTTGGAAATCTATTAGTTATTTCATCTTGATGCAACTCTGGTCTATTGACTAGGTCTTTTAATTCCTCGCGTGATTTTGCAGTGTCTTTAGTTCTTCCAGCACATTCATCACAGTGTTAAAGATATTATCGAAGAAATTTTTCTCAATATGCATAACATCTAAATTATGTCGAATAAGCAAATACTTCCAATACGGTAACTCCCAAAAAATACTCCTTTTCTTCCAACCACACTTGCACATCTTAACAATATATTTATTTATCTCATCAGAACCAGATTGTGATACTGGTAGAAATCCATAACTATCAATTTGCTCAATGATTTGTTCACCTGAAGCATGGAGTGGTGGGGATTTTCTGACTACAACATTTTTTAAGAAATTTTTCTTATTTCGCCTAAAAGAGTGATCAAGTGGTAAAAATTTACGGTGATTATCAAACCAAGACACCTTCCCACTGTAAGGTAATGAAAATGCATCAGAATCAGTCATGCAGTGTGGACATGCTAATTTACCAGCTGTGCTCCAACCCGATAACATTGAGTATGCTGGAAAATCACTGATCGTCCATAATAATGCAGCATGCAATCTAAAATTAGTTTTGCTTGCAACATCATAAATCACCAACCCTACATTCCATAATTCATTTAACTCTGCAATAAGAGGTTGTAAGAAAACATCTATCTTCTCTTTGGGATTGGTTGGACCAGGAATAAGTACTGTAAGGAACATAAATTCATCTTTCATACACATCCATGGCGGTAAATTGTAAGGTGTTAATATAACCGGCCAAGATGAATATTGTTGTCCTGACTGTCCAAATGGTTGAAATCCATCTGCAGAAAGTCTCAATCTCACATTACGTGGTTCCATTGCAAATGAAGGAAATACAGCATCTAGATGTTTCCATGCAGGTGAATCAGAAGGATGACACATTATACCTCCATCGTGCGCATGCTCATGATGCCACGTCATATGGCAAGCTGTAGCAGCAGATGCATACAAACGTTGAAGTCTAGTAGTTAACGGAAAATAATACATCACTTTCCAAGCTATTTTTTTCTTCTTCTGCCCAGGTATGCGAGTACCATGCTTATAACGAGGGTGTGTACAGATTTTGCATTCACGCAGATCATTGTCTTCATTCCAAAATATCATGCAGTTATTTATACAACAATCAATCTTCTCCACAGGCAAACCTAAACCTCTGATCAATTTTTTTGTACTGTAAAAACTATCCGTCATTATGTTATCAGCAGGAAGCAATTCTGACATCAACTGACAAATGTCGTCGTAACATCTTTCTGAAAAATGATGTTCTGCTTTCATATTTAATAACCTTGCAGTAGCTGATAATTGAGAATGACCTGAGGGAATGTCTTTCCACACTTCTCTTTCACTAGCCTTTAACATTTCATATAGTTGCTGATATTAAGGTGTTGGTGTTTCATCTATATTAGAATAATCAACTGTAGCATTTATCGTATCATGAACCATTGATTGCATTGAGATATCAATATTAATTGATGCTTCAGGAGCGGTAACTGTTGCCCTGGATGACGAACCACCAGAAGGTCCAATTGGTTCATATAAATAAGGTTCTCCGTGACAGTACCAATTGTAGTAATTTGGCACAAAACCATTTCTACATATATGCATTTTTACAGTATCCTCATCACGGAAAGCTCTATTTTGACATTTTTTATGATTGCATGGACACCGTAACACAGCACCATTCATACATTCAGGGTGACTTTTAGCAAAGTTCATAAACTGTTCAACTTCAGCAATAAAATCATCTCTGATAAATCCTTTTTCTAATCGATTGTACATCCAAGCTTTGTTCATAGACATTTTCACCTAAAACTAATATATTGAGAACTAAAAATTAACATACATTAAGATACTAACACGAAACAAACAAACGGACTATATTATGCTATAAATTAACATACTAACATAACCTATTTCTAACTTTAATCATGTTAAATGACATACAGTATAATTTAGTAAATTTTACCTGAATATGTGTAGGTCAACTGGAGAAGAGCAGCAAATGCTACCTGTTTACAAAATAAAAATAATTTAGCTAAAAAATTAAGACAAAATATTTTTCAAATTTCTCGTGCCTGCCGGCGCAGAAGGCCGCAGGCAGCCGCCGCTGGCCGCTGGCGGGTGCAGTAGGCTGGAGGCGGCCGCCGCCGGCCCCTATCGGGCGCTAGTGGCAGCATTAGGCCGAAGGCGGCCGTCGCCAGCCCTTGCGGGGCGCAGAAGGCCGCAGGCGGCCGCCGCCGGCTGGCGCAGATGGTCGCTGGCGGCCGAAGCCGAACGCCGCTAGCCGATGACGGGCGCAGAAACTCGCTGCGGGCGAGGAAGCCCACTGCGGGCACGCGCCGCCGCGTGTGGGCGAAGGCCGGCGGGGAAAAAAAAAAACCAGAAACTAACCTGCGATCGGGAACGGGAGAACGAAGCGATCGGGAACGGGAGAACGAAGCCGTCGGCCGCGCGCGCGTGAGGGAAAAAGGAGGTTAGGGTTTTTTAGGGGAACTTGCCGACGGAATTCATATTCCGTCGGTACACTTTAAGTTTACCGACGGAATTACTAATTCCATCGGTAAAACCATTAATTTACCGACGGGATGGCTTATTCCGTCGGTAATATCATTAGTTCACCGGCGGAATTAATATTCCGTCGGTATCACGCTGTAATACCGACGGAATGATTTATTCCGTCGGTAAAAAGTAGAGTTTACCGACAGCATATTAATTCCGTCGGTAGTCCCGTCGGAAACACTGGTTTTTTTTGTGGTGGTAATCAAACCAGCACCTGAAGCCTCTCCAAAGACCGAGGTGAGCCCTTTTGGGAAGATTCTTCTGCGGGCGTGATCGTATCTGAGCTCCAAGCCTTTGCACCAACCTTCTCCATTCTGAATCAGATCGGAAGAAGCCCTTCCTTTTAATGAAATACTAGCAACACTGGTGCATAAACACATCATATTGTGCTTAAGGTTTTTCTAACATTTTAAAACAAATTATTAAAAAAAATTAAAAGGGTAGAAAAAATAAAAGTACATCGTAATTAGGACGGTAAATAAATCGAGCCAAGTTTTGAAATGTTCAAACTTATTTAACAAGATAATCAAGTCGAGCCGAGCTTAAAATATAACGAACCAAACTTTTGAAATGAGTGTTCAAGTTTGACTTAGTTTATTTTTTATGAGCTTGAGTTTGTTTGAAGTTTGGCTTGAGTTTGGTTCGTTTAGATGTTATCAAGCTCTCAATTCAAGATTGGCTTGAGCTTGGTTCGAACTTGGTTCATTTATATGTTATCAATCTCTCAATTCAAGTTTGTTTGATTGTTTAAATTTTTAGTTGTTTGATTGGTTATTGAACTTGATAATTTAAATTTTATTTATTTATTTTATTGTATTATTTATTCAGCATATTAAAAAGAGTTTTATTACTGAATATGGTTCTTGAACATTGTTTATGAACGTTGTTCGTGAACGATAACTAAATGAACACATATTTGTTCAATCTTGTTTATTTAATTAATCATATATATATTGAACAAACATAAATAAACTCTTACCAAGTCGAATATCAAATTTATTTATAAACGTTTTATTTATTTACAGCTCTAGTCGTAATGTCGTATATTTGTTGGTAAGAAACGTAAAAATGTTTTTTTTTCCTTTGTGGAAAGGACTCATTAGGTGGATTAGACTAGCAAGTCATGTTTAATGGCCCATTGAGCTAAATTAATAAGACCAATTAAAAATAATTAAATGGATATACTGAATTTACATGACGCCAATTAATAAGACCATTGTTGAGCTAGCCATATGTTATATTTATCCTTTTTTGAAATTAGTTTTATAGTGCCTTTTTAATTCTTATAAATTAAAGAAAAAACAGACAATTCGATTCTACGAAATAAATTTAAAAATGCATATTTTATTTTATTTCTTATTTATTTATTTTACTGAGATAACGAATTTCATTCGGTAAATTAAATGTACAATAAATTTAAATTTTATTTTCTCGGTCTAAATATCCAAGATCATTTTCAAATTATCCTTTTTTGAAATTAGTTTTATAGTGCCTTTTTAATTCTTATAAATTAAAGAAAAAACAGACAATTCGATTCTACGAAATAAATTTAAAAATGCATATTTTATTTTATTTCTTATTTATTTATTTTACTGAGATAACGAATTTCATTCGGTAAATTAAATGTACAATAAATTTAAATTTTATTTTCTCGGTCTAAATATCCAAGATCATTTTCAAATCACCAAGACTTTCAAATTTATTATTATTTTTTTAATAAGAGCATGCATCTGCTAATACATCGATATTATAAATCTAAATGGTGTTAGGGTATCCATTTAAAGGCTAGTATATAATACCTCTCTAAATAACATGCTACGTACTTATTATATTAACATCTTTTTTTTTATTAACATACTCACATTCATTTTAATATTAATATTAATTATTTCTAGATCCAATATATATTTATTATTTTTATTCTTTATATCTAAAATGTATTTTCTTAATTTTTAATTTTTTATATAAATTAACAGCATTTAAAAAATTAAACATTATTAATGTATGGGTATTATAACACTCATCCATATTTATTTGTAATATTATTTAGGTGTTATATAACACCCACGTATTAATACCAATATGGATACTCTTACAAACCAATATGGATGAGTATTGGGGCACCCACAATGGGGTGTTAAATGAACATTATAATTTGAAGAAAAAAAGTCAAATAAGGCTCATGTTGAAGCCTCTATTGTTAATGCATACATTGTGGAGGAAGTAATAATTTTTACATCATATTATTTTGGACCTTATGTTCAGACCAAAATATGAAGATTAGAAAGAAATGATAAAGGTTCTATTTATCTCAATTCAAACTCATTCTCAATTTTTAACTATCTTTGTCGACCAAGTAGATCATGTAAGCAAAGATACTTAACTAATCAAGAATGATGGGCAGCCAAGACATATGTTTTACTTAATTGTTCAGGAGTATCGCCATATTTCAAGTTAGTATATATTTTCTATTTTTTCGTAAATTATTTGTGTTATAATTCAATTTTGTATGATAGAGTTTTTCAAAACTTATATTCTGAAATGTCGATACTAGAGTTTGATCACTTCTGCGATCAAGAATTTACACCATAGTTTAAATCAAATGTAAGTAGTTTTACCTAAATTTGGTCTACTTGTATTTTAACTTTTAAATGAATAACATATTCATTTGAGGTGCAAGTAATGATTTTTATGATTTGGTAGATGAAATTATAGAGATAGAATACCCTCGCCCAAAAATGTGAGTTATCTTATTTATGTGTCGTTGATTTGACCCTGTCAGAGGATAAAGGTACTCCAAGGTATAATTTGGTTGAAATAAATCATAAAAGGTTGTATAAGAGATATGAACTATTTGTTTTCGTACAACAAGCTATTCAAGTTTTCTATGCTTCATATCCTAGTTTGAAATGTGATAAAATTGATTAGTGGACTGTTTGTAAAACAAAAGTACGGAAAAAATTGAGAAATGTTGGGAAGATATTGCATATCAACAAGAATAAATTACAAATACATTTCACTATTTCAGACCGAGAAATATATTATTCCAACGCTACGAGATTCCTGTGGAGTAGTGATAAACCAACGGAGAACAATGGGGAGGGGGAGCTTCTTAGGGTCGGCAAAAGCATAAGGATATGGGAGTTCTTAGGACTTGGTCTCTCTCTTTCTTCTTCTACTAGAAACATTGAACCTAGTCCTATTAAAATTACCACATAACAAATTTAGAAAATATCTAAATTTTATCGACTAAGTCATATAAATTTGATTATACTAAGGTATATAAAAATTTATATTCATGCGTTATATAAAATATTTTTATATATATATACGTACTAAGTCTTTATAAATTTTATACATAATAAAAATTTATATCCATAGTTATATAAATTTTTATTATGCTAAGTCATGTATATAAATTTTTATACACATGCTAAATCTTTATAAAATTTATATCCATGATTATATGCATACTAAGCCCTATAAATTTTTATATATACTAATTCATATAAAGTTTTATTATGCTAAGTCATGTAAATTTTTATATAAAAATTTATATCCATATGCTATATAAATTTTTATATACATACTAAGTCATGTATAATTTTTTATATAAAAATTTATATCCATACATTATATAATATTTATATACATACTAAGTCTTTAAAAAATTTATATCCATGATTATATAAATTTTATACACTTACTAAGTCATAAAAATTTATTCACATTGGTTATATATAAATTTTTTATATATTTACTAAGTCATATAAATTTATATACATGTGTTATATAAATTTTTATATAGACATTTAGTTTTTAATTAAATTTGTATACATATTTATATTCACCCGTCTTCTTAATTGATCAATTCAAATTCCATAAATATAAGCTAATTTAATAAATAAATCTAACTAATTCTTAATTAAATCTAAAATAATTAAATAAATCATCTTAATTAAATAATTCCACATTCTAATTAAATTATAATTAATCCAATAAATCTTCTTAATTAAATAAATTTGAATTTAAATTAATTTACAATTAATCTAATAAATCTCCTTAATCAAATAAATCCGAATTTTAATTATATTACAATTTAACCCAATAAACCCCCTTAATTAAGAAATTGGTTTCTAACATTACATAGGTATAACCAACATATGCGGAAGGATATATAAATATCAAGTAATATTCACGTAGATTAGTAATTTTTTAACTCTACAATTAGTTTTTAATTTATTTCAGACTATTACATTATTTTTTACCATATTATTTTCAGTCCAAAGAATAGGGAAAGAAGTCGTAATTTATAAATACTTTTGTACGGATTTTCAAAAAAATAAAATAAAACTTAGAGCGGAGACAGAGCACACATTAAAATTTGAGTTAATTTTTAATCTTAATTTATCACTTAAATTTCAATTTTAATTAACACATAGAGCCCTATTGTTTGATCGTGTGATGTTAATAATAAGTTCATCTAATAACCAATTGATTAGAATTTGTTGGATATTGGGGCTTTAATGGACCAATACGGTTTTGGGGAAAAATTGAAATGTCATCAATAGATAAAAGTCGTAATTGACTTCAAAATTGAAATCTACGTTTCGCGTAGATAAATTTAGACTATTAATTTGCTCAAAACCGATTAAAGGTGAATGAGAAATTAATTGTTTAAAGTCGACCCAAATAAACATTAATTATTCATTAATGATATATATATGGAAATGCATGGGAGAATAGTTCCACATCGGAAATTTTCGATGTGCATTCTTTGCTTATTAATGATGCTGTGTTAATGGAGTTAACTCAGAAAAAATACCAGGTGCTCTCTTCTCAAGGGCGAGCAGGTGCTCGCACCTGTGAGCCCGCCACCCGCCACGTGCGCAATGGGCGCTTTGTAGGCGCACTTCACACATACGCACATTGCAGTACCTACGTGGCACTCGAGTGACATATCAGGCTTGTATCTGACATGACAATGCCTATGTGGCATCCACGTGAGCAAGAAGAGATGATTGGACTGTTGATTGGGCAAACGGATGGCAACCGTTTATCAAAGAGGTGTGATGGATCGCTTGTGATGCGATCTAGAGCGTTGGATCGCGAAGAGTCATGATCTGACCGCTTGGGATGAGACTTGATCTGGAGCGTCAGATAGAATGGATCAGTAGATCTAGATCCGATGGCTGATGACAATAGGCGAGATCTGAGGGTCACAACTCTTCAGATCTGATGAATGAGATTAAAGTAGGATATGTGAAGGGTTATAACTCTTCAGAATGGACGATTCAGATCGATCCAGCCCAAAGAACACATCCTCTCACCCAAAAAGGCATTCAACCTCTTCATTTGGTATAAATAGAACCCCCAGATGTTGGAAAAATCAATCGAGTCATCGAATTCATCTATTCTACTCTCTCTTGAGCATTCATCTCATCTTGTGCATTTAAGAGTCCAAAAAGCCTACGAGAAGGTTCGCTGGTCTCGGAATTCGGAGTGCTACGATTCTGAGACGTTCGTCATTATATCTTGGGAATGAATTGTTGCTATCCGTTAGCACCATAGCGGAGCACCATAGCGGAGCAATATCGTTTACGGAGATAGTGTTGAACACTAGCCTCGACGATCAGTATCAATTTGCGCACTCCGGGAGATACTGGAACCAACAGTCGTAAACGATATTGTGCAAACTGATATGACTACTTCCAACGACGTTCCGACCGCCATTCCGCCAACATCAATTCCGCACGGAGAAAAGTCAAAGAAATTCAGCGGAACCGACTTCAAAAGATGGCAGCAGAAAATGCTGTTTTATCTAACGACGCTAAACCTTGTACGGTTTTTGCAGGATGACCCGCCAGCCGCTACGGAAGGTAGTAAGGCTGCGTGCAATGCATGGTCACACGGAGATTTCCTGTGTCGCAACTATATTCTCAATGCCTTGGACAACACGTTGTATAACGTGTATTGTTCATTGGAGACGGCGAAATTTTTGGGGGAATCACTTGAGAAGAAATACAAGACCGAAAATGCCGGATTGAAGAAATTCATCGTCGGTCGGTTTCTGGATTTCAAGATGGTGGACTCTAAGAGCGTCTCAGCTCAAGTCCAAGATATTTAATTAATACTGCATGATCTGGACGCCGAAGGCATGAAGCTGAACGAGTCATTCGCAGTAGCTACGGTAATTGAGAAGCTCCCTCCGTCATGGAAGGACTTCAAGAATTACCTCAAACACAAGCAAAAGGAGATGAGACTGGAAAACCTAATCCTGAGGCTACGAATAGAGGAGGATAATCGAAAATTATCCGACTCTAGAGGAACCAAGCGGACTATTGACGAAATGTCCAACTTGGTCGAGCCAAACGCCTAAAAGCCGAAGCAGTTCAAGAAGAAGGCTCAAGCAAAGAAGTTCAAGGGCTCTTGCTACAACTGTGGAAAGTCAGGACACATGTCAAAGGACTGCAGACACCCGAAGAAGCCAACCAAGGGACCAAAAGATGCTGCAAACCACGTCGCAACCTCTCTTGAGGACTTGAATCTCACTGTGGTCGTGTTTGAATCCAATACAGTGGAGGATAATCCGAAGCAGTGGTGGATTGATACTGGAGCAACTCGTCATATCTGTTCAGATAAGGCGATGTTCTCCAAGTATACTCGATAAATGGAAGGAAGCTCTATATGGGCAATTCCACGACATCTCCAATCGTCGGACTCGGAAAAGTTGTTCTGAAGATGACGTCTGGAAAGGAGCTAACTCTGATTGATGTGCTCCATATTCCCGACATCAGAAAGAACCTAATTTCTGGATCGGCACTTGTTAAGGCCGGGTTTAAACTAGTGTTCTAGTTCAACAATTTTATCCTTATGAAGAATGGTGTCTTCGTAGGAAAGGGGTACTTAGAACAAAGTCTATTCAAAATGGTTGTAATGACTGTACTCCAAAAATTTGATGGTAATAAAATAATTGCTTCTAGCTATGTGGTTGAGTGTTTCAATTTGTGACATGATCGACTCGGACATGTGCATAATAATACTCTGAAATGTCTCGTCAAACTAAATTTATTACCGAACGTCAATGTTGACGAAACACACAAATGTGAAGTGTGTGTGGAAGCTAAAATGATGAAACTACCTTTTCATTCGGAGGAAAGGTCAACGACTCCTCTAGAGTTAATACATAGTGATCTATGTGACTTGAAATTTGTGCAAACTAGAGGAGGTAAAAAGTATTTCATTACTTTTATCGATGACTGCACGAGGTTCTATTATGTCTTTCTTTTAAGAAGTAAAGACGAAGCCTTAGAGGCATTTAGAACCTATAAAACAGAAGTTGAAAATCAACTTGACAAACGAATTAAAATAATTCATAGCGATAGAGGTGGAGAATATGGTGCACCGTTTGATAAATTTTGTTCAGATTCTGGCATTATCCATCAAACAACGGCGCCTTACTCACCTCAATCGAATGATGTTGCTGAACGTAAAAATCAAATACTAAAAGAGATGATGAATGCCTTATTGATAAATTCAGGCTTACCTCAAAACTTGTGGGGGGAAGCAATATTATCGGCAAATCACATTCTCAACAAAATCCCTCATAAGAAAAGTGATAAAACTCCATACGAACTATAGAAAGGTCGCAAGTCATCGTACAAATACCTGAAAGTGTGGGGGTGGTTGGCAAAGGTCGAAGTACCTAAACCAAAGCAAGTAAAGATCGGACCTAAAACCTTCGATGCGGTATTTGTCGGATATGCCCATAAAGTAGTGCATATCGTTTCCTAGTTCACAAATCAGACATTCCTGATATTCATGTGGGAACAACCTTAGAATCTCGGAATGCGATATTCTTTGAAAACGAATTCCCAAATAAGAAGGAAAACGTTGAAAATGATAACAATGGAAGTTCAAACGAAAATGACGTTACCGAACTTAGCTGTTATAAAAGGATTATTGACGATCAAAGCGAAGGGTCACGTCGTAGCAAACGGCCTAGAGTTGAGAAATCATTCGGGCCAGATTTCTTGATTTTCATGTCGGAAATGGACCCAAGAACATTAAGTGAAGCTCTCTCTAGTCTCGATGCTCCAATGTGGAAAGAAGCTGTCAACAGTGAAATCGAATCCATCATGAATAATCATACTTGGGAATTAGTAGACCTTCCTTTTGGTAATAAACCATTAGGTTGTAAGTGAATACTGAAATGCAAATATAAAGCTGATGGATCAATTGACAAGTATAAGGCCAGACTTGTAGCCAAGGGATACAAGAAAGAGGAAGGCCTTGATTACTTCGATACCTACTCACCGGTGACTAAGATTACGTCCATACGAGTGCTAATAGTCATTGCAGCACTGTATGACCTTGAAATACATCAAATGGATGTTAAGACTGCGTTCTTAAATGGTGAATTGGAAGAAGAAATTTATATGGAGCAACCCGAGGGGTTCGTGGCTCTAGGAAATGAGAAAAGGTGTGTCGACTTGTTAAGTCATTATACGAACTTAAGCAAGCGCCTAAACAATGGCATGAAAAATTTAACAAAGTAAAGTTGTCAAACAAATTCAGAATAAATGAATGTGACAAATGCATTTATGTCAAAGACACACCTAAAGGTTATGTAATCATCTGTCTATACGTAGACAACATGCTAATAATGGGCAGTAATCATGTTATAATCATGACTACAAAGAAAATGTTAATAAAAATTTCGATATGAAAGATATGGGTCAAGCAGATGTTATATTGGGAATTAAAATTTTCAGGGCATCAGAAGAGATAGTTCTGACACAATCACATTATGTAGAGTCAGTATTGAAAAGATTCAATGCGTACGATCTCTCTACAGTAAAAACACTTATGGATCTAAGTCAACACTTAGCGAAAAACCATGGTGAGACCTTATCGCAGTTAGAATATTCTCTGATAATAGGCAGTTTAATGTATCTCACAAACTGCACACGTCCGGATATTGCCTGTGCGGTTAACAAGTTGAGTCGTTTTACGAGTAATCCAAACAACACCCATTGGAAAGCATTGATGCGAATTCTTAGATATTTGAAATATACTATGAACTATGGATTACATTATGGAAAATATCCCGCTGTGCTGGAGGGATATTGTGATGCTAATTGGATATCAGATACAAAAGACTCCAAATCCACTAGTGGATATGTTTTCACGATCGGTGGGGGAGTAGTATCTTGGAAATCCACTAAGAAGACGTGCATTGCTCGGTCAACTATGGAATTCGAGTTTATAGCACTAGACAAAGCAGCTGAGGAAGCTGAATGGCTGTGGAATTTCTTGGAAGATATTCCGAGCTGGACGAAACCTGTGCCTGTCGTACTAATCCACTGTGATAGTCAATCAACAATTGGAAGGGCACATAGTAATATGTACAATGGGAAGTCATGACATATATGTCGTAGACATAATACCATTAGGCAGTTGATCTCGAATGGAGTGATTGCAATCGACTATGTTAAGTCCAAAGATAATTTGGCAGATCCTCTTACGAAATGGTTGAGTCGAGATCAAGTATACTGCTCGTCAAGAGAAATGAGATTAAAAATCTACAACTAAAAAACGACTGTAGCGGTAACCCAACCTTGTTGACTGGAGATCCCAAGATCTTGGTTCAATGGGACAATGAAGTTAAAGAAGTTGTGTTACAGCACATGAGATATTTTATCTCTATCCCAATCCTAAGATGAATTTGTGTTGTCTTACCTCATGTAGTGAGGTTAAGCTTATGTTTTTAGTGACTTCTATACCTTATAAGGTGGAGTATGGTAGGATACTCTTGATAGAAGTGTCACCTATATGAGTGTGAAGACAGGCCGCTTCAATGAAACACTCATGAATCCAAGATGATATCCATGGACGAAACGGAACCAACCATGAGAACCTAAAGTAGGTGAGATAGGTCTCTGTGTGGGTGTTATTGTCTTAGTATACACCAACAGCTGAGCAGTTCAAGACATCACGTTCACTGCGCAGCCTAGTATACTTGATAGCATTCTACTACGGAAGGTTCAAAGTCACAATCTACCTCTCCCGATGCAGTGACTTATCGATTAGACTCTTGTAAAGTGTCAGCATGCATACACGCATTGTATTAATTTCCATTTATGTGGGGGATTGTTGGATATTGGGGCCTTAATGGACCAATACGGTTTTGTGGAAAAATCGGAATGCCATCAATAGATAAAAGTCGTAATTGACTTCAAAATTAAAATCTATGTTTCATGTAGATAAATTTAGACTATTAATTTGCTCAAAACTGATTAAAGGTGAATGAGAAATTAATTGTTTAAAGTCGGCCCAAATAAACATTAATTATTCATTAATGATATATATAAGGAAATGCATGGGAGAATAGTCCCACATCGGAAATTTTCGATGTGCATTATTTGCTTATTAATGATGTTGTGTTAATGGAGTTAACTCAGAAAAAAGACCAGGTGCTCTCTTCTCAGGGGCGAGCAGGTGCTCGCACCTGTGAGCCCGCCACCCGCCACGTGCGCAATGGGTGCTTTGTAGGCGCACTTTGACATTGCAGTACCTACGTGGCACTCGGGTGACGTATCAGGCTCGTATCTGACATGACAATGCCTAGTGGCTGTTAGGACCAAAAGTAGCTAGAGGGGGGGGGTGAATAGCTCGTCGCGTTCACTCGTTGCTTGTTTCTTCTAAGATGTGCAGCGGAAAATACAGAAACAAATCACACAACGCTAACACGGTTGGTTTACTTGGTATCCACCTCACAAGAGGTGACTAGTCCAAGGATCCACACCACGCACGCACCCTCCACTATGAAAACACTCCTTTTCGGTAACTACCGAGGGCGGAGAAGCCCTACAAGACTCTCAGTACAAGAAGAAAGGAAAGGGAAACAAAATACAAGCGCAAAGCTTACAATGAGTACAGAAAACCCTAACCCTAACTTCTCTTCTTGCCTTTGATCCGCCTCTTGACTTGGAAAGCTTCCAAGATCCTTCAAGAACTGGCGATCTGATCTTTGAGAGCGCTGTGGAGGAGTTGGCGAGAGATCTGGAGTGAATCGGTGAAGTGCTACCGAAGGAATCGCACGCCAACAGCTATAAACGACGCCAACGGTCGAATCCCAATCGATTGGATTGCTCCCAATCGATCGGGGAGGCTTTGGATCGATCCACGGATCGATCCAGAGCGCCTCTGTGCTCTGGAAACATGCCTGGATCGATCCACGGATCGATCCAGCGCTTATCGCGCGAAGCAGCAGCGTCCCAATCGATCCACTGATCGATTGGGACCTCTGGATCGATCCACGGATCGATCCAGAGGGGTTCTGTTCCCGGGGACTCACCGGATCGATCGGCGGATCGATTCAAATCTTCTGGATCGATCCACTGATCGATCCAGATCTGCTGGATCGATCCATGGATCAATTCACGGATCAATCCAAACCTGCTGGATCAATCCACGGATCAATCCAAACCTTGGTTTTTGCCCAAAATCGAGTCCAAAGCCCCCTAAACCAACATCTAGTCAACCATGACTTGTTGGTACATAAGACCTAGCATCCGGTCACCCTTGACCAGCTAGGACTCTCTCACCAAGTGTCTGGTCAATCCCTTTGACTCACTTGGACTTTTCTCTTCTTGCCAAGTATCCGGTCAGTCCCTCTGACCTACTTGGACTTTTCTTTCTCGTGCCAAGTATCCGGTCAATCCCTTTGACCTACTTGGACTCTCACCAGATGTTTGGTCAACCTTGACCCATCTGGATTTCTCTTGCCTGGCTTCACTCACCAGGACTTTCCAATTGCCTAGCTTCACTCACTAGGTCTTTCACCTGGCTTCACTCACCAGGATTTTCCTCCTGCCTAGCTTCACTCACTAGGACTTCCCAATTGCCTAGCTTCACTCACTAGGTCTTTCACCTGGCTTCACTCACCAGGATTTTCCTCCTGCCTAGCTTCACTCACTAGGACTTCCCAGTCAAGTATCCGGTCAGTCCTTGACCTACTTGACTCTTCTTCAATCAACCTTGCATTGTCAAACATCGAAACCCAAACCAAGATTCAAGCTTGGTCAACCAGGTCAACCTTGACCTGAGGGATGTTGCACCAACAATCTCCCCCTTTTTGATGTTTGACAATACCAACACTATCACTTACAATACCATATGTAAGTTAGGCTAATCCCATAGCCTAAACCTTCTTCATGCCACTAGGTAATGAATACATAAGTTAAGCCCTTCATTCTCCCCCTAAGAGGGCAAACTCCCTCTAGGTAATGAAAGCCTAACTTACTCCCTTTCATTCTCCCCCTATTGGCACACATCAAACCATCTTTTAGCACACATCAACCCGTGCCTCAATTTTGGGCACTCTTCAACAAATGCCCCATTGTTGAAAACTCTCCCCCTGAAGAGTTGCTCATCGTTGTTCACAACTTCACTCGTTGTGACCAACACGATAATGAAGGTCCCATACCCTTCATTAACCTTAACCCTACATTCTCCCCCAATGTAGGCAAATGCCCATCCTTGAGCATTATCCACTTGAAGACACTTTAACAATGAGGATATCCACTCCCCATTAAAGTTCAAATGCTCAACCTTGAGTATGTTCTTAACGGAAGGTTGACCACCTTCCAAGGTTCATGAAAAATAATTTTCATGTCTTTAAAGAGCCCCTCCCCCTAAAGACATGGTGGTAACTTCTGTCATTGCACCAACAATGACTTGGAATCCCTAAAACTTTAGGAAACCCAAATTTTTTAAGTTTTGAGGTTCAAATACTCAAAATTTGAAACAAACCTCAACCCAAACTTCAACTTAGTCTTTCTTAACCAATCCATCCTTGTTTTCAACACGAAAACACCCTTTTTATGTATATAAATGTATTTTGAGGGGTTAGGAGTGGTTACATTGACTAAAATGGGTTTAGAGTGCTGAAATCAAGCCTTCCCAGCTAAAATCAGCACCTTGGATCGATTGGAGTTGGGTTCCAATCGATTGAACTTTTCTGAATCGATCCACTGATCGATTCAGACTACCTGGATCGATCGGCTGATCGATCCAGCGAGCTTCTGCTCGCGGGAGACTTGCCTTCTGAATCGATCCATGGATCGATTCGGGCACTCCAATCGATCCATGGATCGATCGGAACTCTGATAGTTGCTGAAATTCCATTTCAGTCAACTTCAGAAACCCCTAGAAAATTCTACAAAAATCCAGAAATCATGAAATTTCGTGTAGACATTATTTAGGGCATACTTAATCATGGAAAAATAGCTTTCTATGAAAATACATCATATTTTCAAAGATTGACACAAACTTGAAAACTTGCAAAAACTTTAGTGTTTTCTTCAAGTTTGTGTCTAACTATTCAATGGTGATTACTATCAAAAGATAGCCTTCACCAAGGTTTTCCAAAAACATTTTAAAAACATTTTCAAAACCAATATCTCATCATGTTCCTTGGGCATAATGCACATGACTTGTACATTAGCTTTCCCAATGATGGGAAAACACATAACTATGTGTTTTGATGAACCTAAAACTCAAAAGAATGCACTAAATCATCATCTTGAGTTTTGTTCATCTTCCTAACATCTCACTTGTATCTAATGTACACTAAAACACGTACACGTCACCTTATAGTCCTTGTGAGATGTGAGATTTTGATTTTTCCCTAATCTAGGGATCATGCATATCTATCTAGGCATTCTAGAGATATTAGACATCCACCTAGGATGTCACTTGTCAATAATTGTTGTTAAATGCCATTCGTCCTTAATTACAAGGAATTAAACTTAATGCATGATTATGTTATGGCATACATCAAAAGAAAATAATTTTCAAAAGAAAATATCCTATTACTACATGATGTATGAATGTCATGACATGGTATTTTTGGAGTTTTCATAATAAAACAATGAATTCAAAAATAGACATGATGTCATGGCATATGATGGGCAAACAATCATGGCAAGGTTTAGCATAAATAAAATATACCTAGATTACCTATCTAAATATCCTTAATCACTTAGCTAAACTCAAAATATACCACTTGTTTTAACTTAAAACGATACCACTTGTTTTAATTTAAAACATTAAACCTAGATTGCCCTAAATGCTTCAAAGAAATGTCAAAACCTAAATTGACATTTCTTATTTCTCTTGATTTGTTTATGCCACTTAATAATTAAACATATCCTCAAATGTTGGCATATTTCATTTTTCCACAAGAGTAGCACTAAGAAAATACCAAAGTCCCAACTTGGTATTTCTTATATTTTTCTAATTTGTGCCATTTTAAGATAAAATCAAATTTTCCACCAATAGACACATGTTACTCTTTCAAAGAGTAAATAGTAGTTCCATTTCATTTTCAAAGGTTAACAAAAACCTTGAAAATGCTCCTTGAGTGTCAATTTCCTCAAAGTTGGGTTAACTACCCTTCTAATCGGAGTTGACACTCTCTAACCCATCTATGGGGTAGAGAAGATGCTCCTAGGAACCCAACACCTATTGGTGCTCCTTGGATGCTCTAGGTATTCACTAGGGATAATTTCCCTAGATACCTTCCTAGTGACCTTGTTTGGCTTCTTGGAAGCCTTGGTCACACTTTCTAGGTCAACTCTAGGGATAACCTCCCTTGTGACCTTGTTTGTGACTTTCTTAAACTTCTTAGAAGTCTTAGTCACATTTATTGCAAAAATACTCTTAGGGATGACTTCCCTAGTATTTTTGGCTTGACCACTAGACCTAGGGTTTGTTCCATAACTATATGGAACTCTATGGTAAGAGGGCACATCCTTCTTAGCCTTTGGTTTGTATCCCAAACCTCTATGGCCATTGGATGGCTTTTGTACCCCTAAACCTAGGTTATGCTCATTTTGCCCTAATAGGATATTTTCCATCCTTTTTAGGGTCTTTTCCATTTTATCAAGTCTTGACCTCAAGACTTGATTTTCCATCACTAAGTCCTTAGTTTTTGGTTTTCCATTAAGTTCATGAGTATTTTTGTGTCTAGGCTTGTAGCTACAATCCTTAGAGTTCTTGCCTAGACTTTTACCTGCATTCCTAGCCTTAGGTGTAGTAGTTTTAGCATGAAAAGCTATATGTTTTTCTTTATCGTTATCATGCTTTCTATTTTCATGGTAAATAGCATTAAAATGATATAAGTTAGAACTATCATGCTTTTTACCATAATGTAAAGGGGTAGGCTCAATAAATGTTACCTTCTTCTTTACCTTGGAGGCTCCCCATTGACTAATGTCTCCTTGAGCCTTGACCGTCTTCTTCCCCTTAGGGCATTGACTTCGGTAATGCCCTTTTTGGTTGCAAGAAAAGCACACAATGTGCTCCTTGCTCCTTTTTATTCCGGGGATGGTCTCCTTGGGCTTCTCCTTGCCCTTTTGTGCCACTTGGCACTTCTTCTTGGCCAAGTTGGGACACTTGCTCTTGTAGTGCCCATGTTCCCTACATTCAAAGCATATAATATGATTTTTATTATTAATTGAAATATTTATACCTTTGCTTGTAGGGATGACATCTTTTCCTTTGGATCCGGAGGTAGAAGCTTCCTCTAGATCGGACCTTGATTCTCCTCCATTTGTTTTTTCTTGACTTATGGAGGTAGAGGCTTCTTCCTCCTCTTCTTTTCTCGACCCGGATGTAGAAGCTTCTCCTTCTTCTTGATCCGGCGTCACCAAGGATTGCTCCCCCTCAATCCTAGAGGTGGAGGCTTCATCATCTTGAATATGAAACAAGGAGTATGCTCCCTCCTTGTTCCATTCGTTGCATTCCCTTGAGGATGAAACTTCTTGGATTTCCTCTTCTTCGGAGGTTGAGCATCTCTCAACCTCGGAGTCCTCCTCTTGGTCTTGCTCCAAAGAGTCACCCTCTCTAGATTCTTCTTGCTCTTGTACAGTGGAGGGGATCTCTTCATGAAGCTTGGCCAATTTGCTCCATAGTTCCTTTGCATCTTCAAATTCTCCAATTTTGCAAAGGATGGTGCTTGGCAATAAATTGACCAAGAGCTTGGTCACTTTGTCATTGGCCTCGCACCTTTGGACTTGCTCTTGGCTCCACTTGCTCCTCTTGTGAACTTTGCCCTTTGAATTTCTTGGAGCCTCGAAGCCTTCGATTAGAGCAAACCATTGCTCTATCTCCATCATAAGGAAATTTTCGATTCTTGATTTCCAAGAATCGAAACTCGTGGAAGTGTATGGTGGAGCCATCCTTGTGTCAAATCCAAGTCCATCTTGGAATTGCATCTTGAAGTTGAGCTTGATAAAGTCTTAAACTTGAAGAATTTGCTCCAACTTCTTCACCCTCTAGCTTTTCTAGTTATACTTGACCCTTCCGGCGATGATTCCGGTGAAGAGCGGCTTTGCTCTGATACCACTTGTTAGGACCAAAAGTAGCTAGAGGGGGGGTGAATAGCTCGTCGCGTTCACTCGTTGCTTGTTTCTTCTAAGATGTGCAGCGGAAAATACAGAAATAAATCACACAACGCTAACACGGTTGGTTTACTTGGTATCCACCTCACAAGAGGTGACTAGTCCAAGGATCCACACCACGCACGCACCCTCCACTATGAAAACACTTCTTTTCGGTAACTACCGAGGGCGGAGAAGCCCTACAAGACTCTCAGTACAAGAAGAAAGGAAAGGGAAACAAAATACAAGCGCAAAGCTTACAATGAGTACAGAAAACCCTAACCCTAACTTCTCTTCTTGCCTTTGATCCGCCTCTTGACTTGGAAAGCTTCCAAGATCCTTCAAGAACTGGCGATCTGATCTTTGAGAGCGCTGTGGAGGAGTTGGCGAGAGATCTGGAGTGAATCAGTGAAGTGCTACCGAAGGAATCGCACGCCAACAGCTATAAACGACGCCAACGGTCGAAACCCAATCGATTGGATTACTCCCAATCGATCGGGGAGGCTTTGGATCGATCCACGGATCGATCCAGAGCGCCTCTGTGCTCTGGAAACATGCCTGGATCGATCCACGGATTGATCCAGCGCTTATCGCGCGAAGCAGCAGCGTCCCAATCGATCCACTGATCGATTGGGACCTCTGGATCGATCCACGGATCGATCCAGAGGGGTTCTGTTCGCGGGGACTCACCGGATCGATCGGCGGATCAATTCAAATCTTCTGGATCGATCCACTGATCGATCCAGATCTGCTGGATCGATCCATGGATCAATCCAAAGCTACTGGATCAATCCACGGATCAATCCAAACCTGCTGGATCAATCCACGGATCAATCCAAACTTGCTGGATCAATCCACGGATCAATCCAAACCTTGGTTTTTGCCCAAAACCGAGTCCAAAGCCCCCTAAATCAACATCTAGTCAACCATGACTTGTTGGTACATAAGACCTAGCATCCGGTCACCCTTGACCAGCTAGGACTCTCTCACCAAGTGTCTGGTCAATCCCTTTGACCCACTTGGACTTTTCTCTTCTTGCCAAGTATCCGGTCAGTCCCTCTGACCTACTTGGACTTTTCTTTCTCGTGCCAAGTATCCGGTCAATCCCTTTGACCTACTTGGACTCTCACCAGATGTTTGGTCAACCTTAACCCATCTGGATTTCTCTTGCCTGGCTTCACTCACCAGGACTTTCCAATTGCCTAGCTTCACTCACTAGGTCTTTCACCTGGCTTCACTCACCAGGATTTTCCTCCTGCCTAGCTTCACTCACTAGGACTTCCCAATTGCCTAGCTTCACTCACTAGGTCTTTCACCTGGCTTCACTCACCAGGATTTTTCTCCTGCCTAGCTTCACTCACTAGGACTTCCCAGTCAAGTATCCGGTCAGTCTTTGACCTACTTGACTCTTCTTCAATCAACCTTGCATTGTCAAACATCGAAACCCAAACCAAGATTCAAGCTTGGTCAACCAGGTCAACCTTGACCTGAGGGATGTTGCACCAACAGTGGCATCCACGTGGGTAAGAAGAGATGACTGGACTGTTGATTGGGCAAACGGGTGGCAACTCTTGATCAAAGAGGCATCGCTTGATGCAATTAAAATAGATTATGTTAAAATAAGTCTTGCCATGAGTACTTTAATCTATGATATCCTTCAACTTGTTCTAAGGCAATATCTTCTCGGCGAAGAAAGATAAGTAAAAATTAGGCATTTAAATATATCGGATGTCTAATAAATGTTATCTTAAAACTTAAAATTAATTTTTGTTTTTCTCTTTTTCTATCTCTCTAAAACTTAGAATATTTTGCTAGTCTTATGGGATCAAATTATGTAAAATCTAAAAAGATGACATTTTTTTTTCTTTCATCATTCGATGATTAAACAACTTCTAATGTTTGAGCTAATTAAAATTTTAGTTTTTCATAGGAGACATAAATTATCACTATCACCGAGAAGTTTAGGTGATGACGATGATAATATCCTATCTGAGCCATTTGTTATTATTAATTTGAAGTTATGACTAGAGACGACTAAGGAAATCAAAGGAGAAGGATATTAGGTATGAGTTCTATGAGCAGAACTCATAATATTCCTCATAAATCTTTTTCTTCTTCTATCCCACTAGTAGTGATAACACATATCCATGACTTAACTAAAGAAGTTAAAAATTCAAAGGGCATACTATATCAAAGAGATTTGTAAATTTTAGAAATAAAACAACAAAACTCACAAAGGGGTCAGGAAATAATAGAAATGAGCCGACAATAAGAATTTATTATACAACACTTTCAGCAGTTTAGCTCCGGCCAAAGTTATGTTCCTTCCAGTATTGATGATGATGCCGACGACAATGGCGATGATGCGTGAATGTTTGTAATTAATATTTTTGAAAAAAATTATTTTATTGAGTTTGTAAATACTTTATTTTTATATTTTTTTATTAGTATTATTTTTTTTATTTCAAATAGAATTGGTGACACTAAGATTGGAAATCATATAAAAATACATAAGTCTTGACATATTTTATTTTTTATTATATTAAGGGATTTTATTTTGTTAAAAATGATATTTTTTATTTGTTTATTTTCTTCATTTTTATTGTATTTGTATGTATTGTATTCAGTTATATTGTATTTGTGTGTCAATTTTGTTGTAATTAGTGTAATTTGTATATATGGTAAATACCGAAAGAGAAAAGGTACTGATAATTTGTTTAACTTTTGCGATGAATTTTATAATGAAAAAAGTTTCGTTGCAAATCTATTGTAATATACTATTTTATTGAAACTTTGCAACGAAATCAACGGTCCTTGCTATTTGTAATGAAATCAGAATTCATTACAAATTTGCAACAAAAATCAGAATTCATTGCTAATCTGTAATGAAATTAGAATTCGTTGCTAATCTGCAACAAAAATCAGAATTCATTGTGAATCTGCAATGAATTTAGAATTCATTGTAATTTTGCAATGAAAATCATAATTCGTTGCAAATTCACAACAAAAATCAGAATTCGTTGTAGATTTACAAATTCACAATGAAATTCAGAATTTGTTACAATTTACGATAAATTTTATATTCGTTGTAAATTTGCAACGAATTTAGATTTTCATTGTAAAATTACAACAAATTTTGATTTTCATCACAAAAACTAAGTTTTTCGTAGTAGTCAAATTTTGCGATTAATATATTTTTCCATTGCAAAATCAGTAATAAATTTTTCAACGAATATATTCGTTGCAAAATTTGTAATAAATTTGTAGATTTTCGTTGTAAAAATTAGGAATGGCTGATTGTAACTATTTTTTTTCGCAAATGTATTTTGCAATGATTTTTTTTTTATATTCGTTGTAAAATTCATCCTAATAGATGATTTTTTTTGTAATATATATGATCTTGTCCGAAATTCGTGGATATGGCTAGCTGGGGATGTGACTTTTGTGTTGAATGGATGTAGACCTCGCTTTGCTCTACAACACAAGAAACGTCAATACGGAGTCAGGGAAGGGGTCCCGACGTTGGCCCTCTGACGCTCAAGTAAGTCACTGAAAATATGCAAGAAAACAGAGCAATAGTAAGCACAAGCATAAATAGTACGTACCTCCGCCGATGCATGGACTCTTCCCTTATATAGTACCCTGGTGGGTAACACGCACGTTTCCCAATGCATAGGCACTCTTTCCCAACCATTCCATGACAGGGCATGTCAGAAAAGTGTCTCTGATATCATACCTTAACAAAACATGCAAATCCCTGATGAGACAGTTGAAAATTTTCGTCATACGATCCGCCTGTTAACCATGCCTTATGTCAGCAGCATTATCTTTCAGAAGGATATCAAGAGATACGTCAATGATCCCGCTGCTCGGCCGAGTGAGATGGCCGCTCAGTCGGCCTCGGCTGTTCTTCCATGCAGTAACTGGGTTCAATAGGCTATCACTACAAGAAAATTGAATTTTAATGACGAAAACTTAATCAGGGTGGTCGTTAAAATCATAACGGTTGAAGTTTCTATGAGGTAAAAATAAGCATGGTTAAAGAGTTAAATTATCAGTGACAAATTTTTAATTTTATAACTATAGATAACAAATCTATCATTATGTGAATACAAAATAAATCCTCTCATAATTGAGTATTATTTTTAGGCGCCAAATTTTCCACCAAATTTCCCAAAAAATAATTTTTTAAATATTATATTAAAAAATATATATAACACAAATATTCTTGTGTTAATTTGTTCTCCATCGAATTTTTAAAAACTATTAAAAACCATTATATTTTTCAAAGTTGGTGTTTTAATTGTCACTTCTTTTTTTAATTTCTTTCCCTAGACGCTGCGTTCCTTCTCCTTCCCATGCGTCTCTTCTCCTCTGCCCAGTGGGGCGAGCGACACATGACGACACATCGACATCTCCTATTCGCAGCGGTACGCGTGACTCCTTCCCTCTCCGCAACTCAAAACAACACATTCCTTCCTTCTCTAAACAGCACGCTTCCTTCTCCTCTCAATTACGGCGCAACCCTCGCTCGTCTCCTTCTCTTTCTGTAAGCCAAAGCTAAGCCCTCATCTCCTTCCCTCTCAACAACAACCAAGGAAGCTCAATTAAAGGTAAGCCCAAGCCTATTTTTTTCCCGTTCCACAAAAAAAATTCTATCAAAGCCTCTGAAACGATTGTTGCCTCGCCAAGCAGTGTCGCCTCACCTGCGGGTAGCGATGTCGCTTCTCATGAAGGTATCATTGCCCGTAAGGCAGGCGGCGTCGCCGCTCATGAAGGCAACACCGTCGCTCATGAAGGCAACACCGCCTATTCATTGTGGCAAAAAGACGAATACGCTCGCCCCCAGCACCCCCGCCAACTCATCCTAAGGCCAACACGGAGGAGGTAAATCACGAGCGGCTATTAGCATTTGGAATAGTGACTAGCACATAAGAGAGGTATTTACCTCGGCTTTGCCGAGATTCAAACCCCAGACCTCATTGTGACAACACCTCATGCGCTAGCCACTAGACCCATCCGAGGAGACACAACACCGCCTGTTCATGAAGCTATCATTGGTCGCCTGCTTGCCACTCATGTTCTTTTGATTTATTTGCAGTGCTGGCTTTAACTCCTTTTATAGTTTAATTATTTCATTTGTATTACCTTTGAACTTCGAATGGTATCTTCAATTTATGATGCTACACACTTTGTTATGGATATGTTACAGAACATGCTGGAAGCATTGGCAATGTGAACACTTTCTAGTTTAATTGCTTTATTTGTATCACCTTTGAACTTCGAATGGTATCTTTAATTTCTGATGTTACACACTTTGTTATGGATATGCTATAGAACATGCTGGAAGCATTAGCAATGCGAACACTTTCTAGTTTAATTGCTTCATTTGTATCACCTATCGTGCGTGATAAGCATATCTACCCTATACAAGTGATAACATGGAAGGAGTTGACTGAATTAGACAAGCAACACATGTGGGATGCGGTGAAGGTAGGTGAATTATATTACTGCATCAGTAAACATGAATTACATTACTACATTACTGCATATAGAGCCGTCAATTTGGGTTGGGCCCGTCGGGTTGACCCACCCCGCCAAACAATTTAAGCGGGTTGGGTTGGAATTTTATCAACCCAAGTCCGCCATGGGCCGACCCGCCTAGGCCCGCGACCCGCGCGGGTCGGCCCGCTCGGGCTTGGGTTGGCTCCCGGGTTGAAAAACACATGTAAGCTAAGTTTTAGGCCAATTTATTATCTTTTTTTGTTATAATTTTGAAATAAAAATAGTACTTTTCATCCAACATAAGTACTCATTTATGTTCATTTATATTTAAAATACATGTTTATATATACATTTAATTGTAAAAAACTTTTCCGAAGTAAAATGTTGAATATATGAAATATTTTTTAATTTTTTAAAAAAAATTTAATGGGCCCGCGGGTTGGCCCGCCAAACCCACAACCTGTCTTAGAATGGGTTGGGTTGGAAATTTCCCAACCCGCTAAGTTGGAGGGTTGGCCCGCCCCGCCCCGCCCCGTCAAATGGTTAGCCCGCCACGGGTCGACCCGCCCCGCCACGGGTTGGCCCGTCTGACAGCTCTAACTGCATGCCCATAGATTTGTAAACATGAATTACATTAATCATTGGTTGGTAAATGTATATTCCTTTTTTAATTCCTTTTTTTATTTATTGATTGGTAATCGTACATTATTGCATGCCTATAGATTAGTAAACGTTATAATAATGAAGTTTGAGATTTTTCTCTTGAATGAAGTATGGTGTATTATGAACATGTTGCAGGAATACTTTTTCAATCGTAGCATAGAATTATATCGTGAGCATATTTTGGAGCATATGGGTGCTTTGTGGACAGCATGGAGGTCATCCTTGAATGTAAATTATGTGAGACCTTGTAAAACTAAAGCTGAAGTTTTAAAAAATGTGTCACAAGGGTTAAATGCTAAAGAATGGGAATGACTTGTCACTAATAAGTTCTTAACTGATGAGTTTCCGGTATAATAATGTTGGCTCAAAGTGCTATAAGAAATGTCTTCATTTTGCAATTAAATTATACTAATGGAACTGTTGATTGCAATATTGGTTTGTGATTTATGTAGAAAACTAGTAATCAAAATTCAAATAATCGGGGTAAACGGAGTAATGCCCCATCGAACTGAAGCAAGCCGCACAGACAACTGATATATGACATGGTCATAAACATTTATATTAATTCTTATGTTTATTATTTATGATGTTTTGTTTAATTAACATATATATTTTACTTTCCTTTTATGTATCTTTTAGGGAGGCAAGGATAATAACTCACCTGGCATTGTAAAAATCTTCTATGAGACTCACTCGACATAAATATAGAAAGTTTGTTAAGCTAAAAACGCAAAAAAATATGTAACTATCACTACTTAACCTTTTAACCTAAATTTGTTGTTTACCATTTATTTAAATAGCGTTTGAGTGATGAACCTTTGTAAGATGATATTGTGAAGACTATTCAGTCTACTGCATCACTTTCACATATTGAGGTTGTTGAAAAGTGTTTTGGACCACAACGGCATAGCCATGTCTTTGGTTTCGGAGGTGGAATGAAAAGAAAACATTTTAATTGTTCACAAGCTGATTATATAAAAGATCTTGAGGCTAAGCTCTATGAGAAGGAAGAAGAAAATAATAACCTTAATGTTAGGATCCTTCGTACTCGGCTAGAGAGGGGGGTGTGAATAGCCGCCCCAAATCGATCGCGTTTCTTCCTACACTTCGTTAGCGCAGCGGAAAAACAAACAAGGAAACGAAAACAAGAAGATCAAACCTCAACGCGTCGGTGTAACGAGGTTCGGAGATGATACTCCTACTCCTCGGCGTGTCCGTAAGGTGGACGAAGCCTCTCAATCCGTCGGTGGATGAGTCCCCGGAGAACCGGCTAATAATATACTCCTTGTGGGTGGAGAAACCTCACCACAATCTTTTGCAACAGCAAACAAAGGAGTACAACAATAGAGACAACAAACAAGAACAATAGAAATTGTAAAACACTTGCTTGCCTCTTGTTGTCGACTGGAACCTTGATGAAGCAGCAGCTTCTCAGATCCAGCAGCTAGAACACCAGCAGGAAACTCACGCAGAGCTTCAGCAGCGATGAGAGCTCAGCAAAGCTCAAGAGCACACCAGCAGCTCAGTAGTCGAAGAGCAGAAGCTCAAGAAGAAAGGAAGTCTTCGCCCTGTAGAAGCCCTTAGCCCCTTTATACCTGCGAAGGAGAAACAGCGAAGAAACTAGCCGTTGCAACGCAACGGCTAGAACCCTGATCGGTCTGCGGACCGATCAGGCCCTGATCGGTCCTCCGGACCGATCAGCCGGTCTGAACCTTGAGTACTCGATCGGTGCGGACCGATCGGCTCTATCTGATCGGTCCCGGACCGATCCCTCTCAGCAGAGAATCGCTCGTCTCTTGATCGGTCGTGGAGACCGATCATGCACCGATCGGTCCTGGACCGATCAGAGCTCTTTCTGCCCGATCGTTTCCGATCGGTGCGTGGACCGATCAGAACTCCATATGCTCGGTGGAATCGATCGGTCACCGGACCGATCGAGGAACATCTGATCGGTCTGATCTGCGGACCGATCCAACTCCTAGGTTTAGAGTGCCCCTCTAACCTAGTTCGGAGAACGAGCTACCAAGCCCTCTCCGACTCCATATGCCAAGCTTCACTCACTTGGACTTAACAACACCAGATGTCCGATCACCCTTGATCCATCTGGATTTTCCCTTGCCCGGCTTCACTCACCAGGACTTTCACCTAGCTTCACTCACTAGGGTTTTCACACTGCCTAACATCCCAGTTAGGACTTTCTCACTGCCTGGCTTCACTCACCAGGACTTTCCAACTGCCTAACATCCCAATTAGGACTTTCCCACTGCCTGGCTTCACTCACCAGGACTTTCCACACTGCCTAACATCCCAGTTAGGACTTTCCCACTGCCTGGCTTCACTCACCAGGACTTTCCACACTGCCTAACATCCCAGTTAGGACTTTCTCATTCACCTAGCTTCACTCACTAGGATTTTCACCTGGCTTCAATCACCAGGATTTTCCCGAATGCCTGGCTTCACTCACCAGGACTTTTCCCCGTGCCAAACTTCCCGTTTGGACTTCTCCGTGCCAAGTCTCCATACTTGGACTTTTCCAGTGCCAAGTCTCCATACTTGGACTTTTCCCGTGCCAAGCTCCCTGCTTGGACTTTTCCAGTGCCAAGTCTCCATACTTGGACTTTTCCAGTGCCAAGCTCCCTGCTTGGGCTTTTCCGTTGCCAAGTCTCCATACTTGGACTTTTTCCCGAATCAGGTCAACCTTGACCTATGGTTACACCAATAATCTCCCAACCATCTATTCTTGTCCCATATCAAGAATAGAACTCTCTCACGAGTGTCAAACATCAACATGCAACTCAACTAGGTCAACCTTGACCTAAGGTTGCACCGACAATCTTCCCAAGTCAAACATCAAAATACAACTCGAGTCACGTCAACTCGAGTCGGGTCAACCAGGTCAACCTTGACCTAAGGTTGCACCAACAAACCCGATAACCTAACTTAGGTTTTCCAACCATCTTCCAATGTCCAATGTTCTTTCCTTGAACATTCTCTAGACATTCTCCCCTTAGGTTAACCCGATAACCTAACTTGGGGTCTCCAATAATTCTCCCCCTTTTTGACACACATCAAAAAGAATTCCAATGTTCTTCCTTGACATTCTTTCCCTAGCTTAGGTTAAACCGATAACCTAACTTGGGTTCTCCAATAATTCTCCAATGAACACTCTCCCCTTTTTGACACACATCAAAAAGAAAAAGGAGAGTATCAAGGTCAAGAGTTTCTTCCTAATGAAAGTCCCATACCTTTCATTGAAACTCTTAATTTCCCCCCTTGATACTAAACTCAACAATCAATTTAGTGATAATCTCATATCACTAATCCTCAAAAGTCTTAAGGAGTACTAACTCACCCTAAAAGTCAACTCCTCTTGACAATTAGGTAAAACTCCCCGTAAAGGTCAACTCCCCCTTGACCATTGCACCAACAATGTATTTGAGAGTTCCAAACCTTTAGAAATCCACAAAACCCAACTTCCAGCTGAAATTTCAAACCAACAGCTGAAATCAGAAACTGGCACGCTCTGATCGGTCCCCAGACCGATCAGAAACCCCATGGATCGGTCCCCAGACCGATCAGGCCTTCACCAGATCTCACTCGTGCTACTGGAACCTACTAGATCGGTCTGCAGACCGATCCATGCTTCACTGGATCGGTCCGCAGACCGATCAGGACTTACCTGGATCGGTCCCCAGACCGATCCAGACTCTGATAGGCAGATTTCTGAAATTTCCTTCCCGAAATTCAGAAACTCCTAGAAAATTCCAGAAAATTCGAAAAATTGTGAAATTTTGAGGATACATTCCTCATAACATATACTATCATGGAAAAATAATTTTCTATGAAAATAGTTTCCATTTTCAAATTTTGATACAAAATTCGAAAACTTTGAAATAGTTCAAAGTTAAGTCAATTTTGTATCACAATGTTCAATGATGAATGCTATCACTAGGAAAGCTTCATCAAGGTTTTTCAAATCAATTTTAAAATGCTTTTAAAACCATTTGAATTTAGGACCATAATCTTAGGGCTAGATGTACATGACTTGTACACAAGCTTTCCCTATGATCCTTAATTTCTTGAATTAGGGTCATCTAGGTACAAGGACTATGCACCTTGATCCTAACTCATGATCCTAATATCTCACACACATCTAAGGTGTATCAAACCACATTCAAGTCAATTTGATGTGAGATATGGGTTAAGGTCAACTTAGGCTAAGTTCTCGTGCATTTTCTAAACACCAATTTGATCTCAATATCAAATTATATGTTTGTCCTTAAATCAATTTCATTGATTATGATGCAAGAGATGATGACATGGCATAAAATGGTATCATAAATGAAAACATGTGCCAATGTCATGATGTCATGGCATAAAGTTTGAAACTTAAATAAACATGACATAAAAACTAGCCTAAGCATTATCATGACATTTCAAATGATAATAAACCTAAACATGATGTCATGACATGTGAGGGCAAACAATCATGGCAAGATTTAGCATAAATAAATATACCTAGATTACCTATCTAAGTATCCTTAACCACTTGGCTAACTTCAAATTTAATCCTATATTGCCCCAAAATGCCAAAATCCTAATTTTGACACTTCTTGAACTCTAGATTAATTCATGCCACTTAAAGATCAAATTTATCCTCAAAACTTGGCATGTTTCATTTTTCCTCAAGAGTTCTCTAGATTTTCCCAAATTGTGCCAATTGAGATTAAAAATGAAATTTCCAATCTTTAGGCACATTTAACTCTTCAAAGGAGTAAATGATAATTCCATTTCATTTTCAAAAGTTCTCAAAACCTTGAAAATGCTCCTTGAGTGTCAATTTCCTCAAAGTTGGGTTAACTACCCTTCTAATCGGAGTTGACACTCTCTAACCCATCTATGGGGTAGAGAAGATGCTCCTAGGAACCCAATACCTATTCGAGCTCATTGGGTTCACTAAATATTCACTAGGGATAACTTCCCTAGCAACCCTCCTAATGACCCTCTTAGGCTTTGAAGCCTTGGTCATTTGGGACTCATCAAGATCAACTCTAGGGGTGACTCCCCTTGTGACCTTGGTGGTGGTCTTCCTAGCCCTAGGTTTTGTTCCATAATCGAATGGAACATTATGATAAGTGAGCTTGACCATTTGGGACATAGGTTTGTGACTCAAACCTTTCTTGTCCTTGGACTTGGGTTTTTGACTCTTAAACCCTAGAGATGACTTCTCCATCTTCTTAAGAGTCTTTTCCAAAGTATCAAGTCTTGACTTCAAGACTTGATTCTCCTTCTCTAATACCTCAATTTTTGATTTATCACTCTTCCTTGAGGTATTCCTAGGCATATGTCTAGTTGATTTAGGATTCCTACCTAGGTTATCCTTAGCCTTAGATGGGTTGATCCTAGGGTTAGCCTTTCTAGAATTATCCTTATCTAGATTCATATGTTTAGCTCCTAAGCACATGTATTGATTCCTAAGGTTATCATGCTTGTTATTATCGACAAGTGCAATAAAATTCCTTGCATGCATTTTATTAGAATTGCAAAAATGAACCTTAGAGGTTACCTTAGGGTTTGCCTTAGCTCCCCCTTTACATGTGTTTGGCCTCTTGTCCTTGTGAGGTTGCCTCCCCCTTGGACATTGACTCCTATAGTGTCCCCTTTGCTTGCATTGGAAGCACACGATGTGCTCCTTGCCCTTGCGTTTCGGGACTCCGGCTTCCTTGACCTTTGGCGCCGGTGGAGTCTTTCTTACCCTCTTTGGACACTTACTCTTGTAATGTCCATGTTCCCTACACTCAAAACACATTATGTGTAATTTGCTTGAAATCACAGTGTTTGAGTTACCTAGGGTTGTGGATTGAGATGAGCTTTCTTCTTCAACCCTTCCGGAGGTGGAAACTTCTTCTTCTTGCTCCGAACTTGAGCAAGAGGAACTCTCCTCCTCTTCTTCCTTGGATGTTGAGTAGCCCTCAACTCCCAATTCGCTCCCTCCATGATGTGAGCTACTTGACTCACTATGCTCCTCTTCATGGCTTGAAGTGGAGCTCTCCTCATGGTACTTGGCCAAGTTATCCCACAACTCCTTGGCATTGTTGTATTTACCTATCTTACACAAAATATTAGTAGGTAATGAAAATTCAATTGTTTTCGTTACCTCTTCGTTGATTTCGGATTTGTGAATTTGTTCTCCGGTCCACTCCTTCTTCTCAAGAGGTTTTCCTTCCCTATCCACCGGAGGAGAAAAGCCTTCTTGTACACAAAACCAATTCATTATGTTAGTCATAAGAAAGTACTTCATCCTTACCTTCCAATACGCGAAGTCGCCGCATTCGTAGAAGGGTGGAATGGTGACGTCTTCTCCATAGAGATCCATTCTCTAGCTTTGCTCCCACGGGTGTTGATCCGATGAAGAGCGACCTTGCTCTGATACCACGTGTTAGGATCCTTCGTACTCGGCTAGAGAGGGGGGGTGTGAATAGCCGCCCCAAATCGATCGCGTTTCTTCCTACACTTCGTTAGCGCAGCGGAAAAACAAACAAGGAAACGAAAACAAGAAGATCAAACCTCAACGCGTCGGTGTAACGAGGTTCGGAGATGATACTCCTACTCCTCGGCGTGTCCGTAAGGTGGACGAAGCCTCTCAATCCGTCGGTGGATGAGTCCCCGGAGAACCGGCTAATAATATACTCCTTGTGGGTGGAGAGACCTCACCACAATCTTTTGCAACAGCAAACAAAGGAGTACAACAATAGAGACAACAAACAAGAACAATAGAAATTGTAAAACACTTGCTTGCCTCTTGTTGTCGACTGGAACCTTGATGAAGCAGCAGCTTCTCAGATCCAGCAGCTAGAACACCAGCAGGAAACTCACGCAGAGCTTCAGCAGCGATGAGAGCTCAGCAAAGCTCAAGAGCACACCAGCAGCTCAGTAGTCGAAGAGCAGAAGCTCAAGAAGAAAGGAAGTCTTCGCCCTGTAGAAGCCCTCAGCCCCTTTATACCTGCGAAGGAGAAACAGCGAAGAAACTAGCCGTTGCAACGCAACGGCTAGAACCCTGATCGGTCTGCGGACCGATCAGGCCCTGCGCTGATCGGTCCTCCAGACCGATCAGTCAGTGCACAGTACTGATCGATCTGCGGACCGATCGATCTTCCCGATCGGTCCCGGACCGATCCAGCCTCTGACAGAGAATCGCTCGTCTCTTGATCGGTCGTGGAGACCGATCAGGATACCTGATCGGTCCTGGACCGATCGGAGATTCTTTCTCTGCTCGATCGTTTCTGATCGGTGCGTGGACCGATCATGAACTCACGATGCTCGAGTGGAATCGATCGGTCACCGGACCGATCGAGGGAAGTATCTGATCGATCTGCGGACCGATCCAACTCCTAGGTTTAGAGTGCCCCTCTAACCTAGTTCGGAGAACGAGCTACCAAGCCCTCTCCGACTCCATATGCCAAGCTTCACTCACTTGGACTTAACAACACGGATGTCCGATCACCCTTGATCCATCTGGATTTTCCTCGCCGGCTTCTCACCGGGACTTCCACCTAGCTTCACTCGGTAGGGTTTCTCACCGCCTAACATCCA
Source organism: Zingiber officinale (assembly GCF_018446385.1). NCBI lineage: Eukaryota > Viridiplantae > Streptophyta > Magnoliopsida > Zingiberales > Zingiberaceae > Zingiber > Zingiber officinale. The sequence goes on along the minus strand of NC_055992.1, from coordinate 156,149,473 downwards.
GTTAGGACTTTCTCCTTCACCTCACTCACCAGGACTTTCCAACCGCCTAACATCCCAATTAGGACTTTCCCTTGCGCTTCACTCAGGACTTTCCACACGCCTAACATCCAGTTAGGACTTTCCCACCGCCTGGCTTCACGACTTTCCACACACCTAACATCCAGTTAGGACTTTCTCATTCACCTAGCTTCACTCACTAGGATTTTCACCGCCAAGTGTTTGGTCAACACTGCACGGCTCCACACCTGGACTTTTCCCGTGCCAAACTTCCGTTTGGACTTCTCGTGCCAAGTCTCCATACTTGGACTTTTCCAGTGCCAAGTCTCCATACTTGGACTTTTCCCGTGCCAAGCTCCCTGCTTGGACTTTTCCAGTGCCAAGTCTCCATACTTGGACTTTTCCAGTGCCAAGCTCCCTGCTTGGGCTTTTCCGTTGCCAAGTCTCCATACTTGGACTTTTTCCCGAATCAGGTCAACCAGGTCAACCTTGACCTATGGTTACACCAATAATCTCCCAACCATCTATTCTTGTCCCATATCAAGAATAGAACTCTCTCACGAGTGTCAAACATCAACATGCAACTCAACTAGGTCAACCTTGACCTAAGGTTGCACCGACAATCTTCCCAAGTCAAACATCAAAATACAACTCGAGTCACGTCAACTCGAGTCGGGTCAACCAGGTCAACCTTGACCTAAGGTTGCACCAACACTTAAGAGACACATGGATGGAATTGAAAGTAGATTAGCCAAAATTGAGAATGAAAACCAACCAACTTCAAATGAACCTGCAATGTATGGTGAAGGTGAGTTTAATACTTGTGATGTATTTTTGGATGACTAGTGTTAATTAACAGATGACATCATTTTTAGATGACTAATGTTACAATTGTTATCTAATACTTGTATTTTTGGACTTGGACATTTAATTGTTTGACTATATCTTTATTTTAATTAATTTTTTATTTATATTTTACAGATGATGTCCTGATAGAAGTTAATTAATAGGCTGACTTAATCGGATGTATGCTCCAAAGAAGAATTAAAGCATGGATCAATTATGGAATTATATAGTACATGAAGCAACTATCAAGTCATCACTATTTATGGTCCTCAAATTGTACTCCAAGGAACTCATAATTTAGAACAAATTGTAATTTTGTATATTTTGAAACTCATACTTATATAAAATATTTTGTTAACAGTAATTTTATTATTAGTAATGATAAATTGATATAAAAATTATTTTAATTTTGATCACGATTAAAAATATTTTTTATGAGGCTAATTAATGATTTAATTTATTACTAATGTCATATATGACAAATATATAAAAATTATTTTAATTTTGATCACAATTAAAAATATTTTTTAATGAGGGTAATTAATGATTTAATGAGGGGTAATTTTATTATTAGATCGATTTTTAGTGAGGGGTAAATGATGATATAATGTCATTAAAATATTATTTAATGAGAAGTAAATGGTAGTATAATGACATCTTTTTTTGTCCCATCATTAAAAATATTACAACAATAATGATAGGATGACTTCACTGTCATTAATTAATTTTACCTAGAGGATAGTAAATAGATAAATTTCGGTCATTATAATTATTTGATGACATGTTTTGAACTTTTAATGATGACATTTTTTGTTACTATAGATTTATTTTCTTGTAGTGGCTCTCCGTTCGACTTGATAAGTGCTCTGGTCTCGTTCCTCGATTCATACTAAGAGCTAGACGATCTTGCCATAGCATTATGCTTGGACAAGTCATTTGTTAATCGGACATTACTTGACCCGCTTGATAATTATAGCCGACTTCCGCTCGACCACTATATAAGCTCGTTGACTATCTGACACTGACCATCTTAATTTTGACTTTACGTTAACCATTAACTCCGCTTCTGACCCAAACTGAGTGGCCCTTTTACTACCACATCAGTATATATATCTAAGAATTAAAACTTAAAACCTCATCAGATCCGACTCAAAATTGTTAAGGTCGATAAATTTTTAATAAATTATCTGAAGAGATTTTTATGCATGGCCATGTAATTGAATCAGATAAATTCGATCAAATTCATGTCCGCCACTATCATAAAATATAATAAATTATGCCTCTCGAAGGCATGATGCGATGGAAAAAACAGTGAAATAATTTTTGCGACATTTGTAGCGCATATCATATTGCTTGATCTGTCATGGTTTAGAGGATATTTAATTAGATGAGCTTATAAACTCTCTAAAATAGTTTATAAGTTATTTTGGAGTTTATAATCTATTTTAGAGTTTATAAGTTTTTTAAATTTATTTGATAAAATTTTTTTCAAACAACTTATAAGCTGTCAAAATAAGTTGTTTTGGAGTTTATAAGTTGTTTTTAAAAAAATATGAAAGACCTAACTTTTTAAAAAAGATCTTATTTTAATAATTTATTCTCTAAAATATCCTTATATAATTTCATAAATCCTCATCTTATTTTCCATAAATTTTTATAAACCTAATATCTTTCTATCTCCGCCGACTTCTCTTCCAGCGCTGTGTCATTTTCTCCGCCAACGTCTCTTTCCAATTTTCTCTCCCCCATACAGAAATTTTAGCGGTGTCAATTCAGGTGGGTCGGGTCGGGTTGGGTCGGGTTGAGTTTTTTTTTTTTAACCCAACCCGAACCCGACCCGAACCCGAGTTCAACCCAAAACACCTCAACCCGAACCCGACCAATCCGATCAACCCGAACCCGACCCATATAACTCGAAAATCCGATTCAAAACGACTTTTTTGGCTATTTTTTCTATAATTCTTCACTTTTATCTCAATACTCCATCATTATCATACAAACATGATATTAATATACATTAAAACATCTAAATTTTTAAAATAAAATTTGATTTAACTCCAAAAAAAACCTACAAAACCCTATATTTAAGTCAACCCGGGTCAACCCGAACCCGACCCGAACCTGATTTTTTTCGGGTCGACTCGGGTTGGGTCGTCGGGTCGGATTCATTTTTGACACCCCTAAAAAATTTGCTCAAAACTCTCTATTAATAAAAAGCCCAAAATCCTCTATTAATAATATTATACCTTTTTTTTGGTAATTTTATTAATAAAAAAATCTTATAATACCAAATACATCGATACCTTCAAGTTGATTGTAATAAGTTTACCCAAACACTTTAACTGTTTATTTTTAAAATAAGACCTAATAACTTATAAGCTCTTAAAACAACGTATAAACTGTACGAACTTATAAATTATTTTTAATAAATTTAGTCAAACATCCTCTTAGTTATATGGATTGATACTAATAATTACATGTGATTTATTTTTTTCTATATTAGTTTAGAAATAAATTGACAAAAATACTCAGAGTGAATAAATCATCTTTTATCACATAATTTATCATGATTTATTTGTAATTTTTAAACTTATTTTTTTTTATTGTCAATATAAAATTTTTATAGTGTATTTTTAAAATTAGTTAGATGGTAAGATTTGAATATCTTAATTATAAAAACTAAAAATAAATAAAATATAACGAACATGATTTTGATATTTTGGTGGCATTTTTTAAAACAATAAATATTTATTTTTATTTACTCTCGTAACTTTTAATTATTTATTTATTTAATTAAATTGATTGATTAATTAAATCAGGTGACGTTGGGAAGAAATTATAATATGTAAAACGGATGGTAATAATTGTTTTGTTCAGTGTGTCTTTTTGGTATTACGATGATAAAAGATGAATAGATTTTTCATAATACCTCTTGTCAATTTATCCTAAAATTAATTTGAAGAAAGTAAATCATAAATAATTATTAACTTTTAAAATATTGATTAATATATAAGAAAGATATTTATGTTAATTTTACAGATATTTAAACTCCAAATTTTACAATAATAATATCTTATATACTAAACACTAGAGCATCTTAAGGCAACATATCTTTTTGTTATCACATACAATATAGTCCCGGTGCAGCCAACCGGTGCAAACATATCCATAATATAGTAGTCCGAGTGCAGGCAATCACATGCAGAAAAGTACGACTGCTGTGCAAGCAGACATCTTTATCAGTGCTCAGACAAGCCTGTGTCATATAAATTCAATCATTCTGATTTTTTTAGTTACTTTTGTTTTAAATTATGTGAAGTTGCCAGGTCACGGCAATGCTTATCCTGTACTCTTGGTGCATGATTGATTGCAGTGGATTTCATTGACGTTGATTAATCGAACCAAGCACCCCTTTTTCTCACTTCCATATCTTTAGTTTTTTTTTGCTCAGTACTTTCAGTAATTTAATTATAAAAGAAGGAAATGGGGTCTCAAAGTTTTTTATTCGAACGTAGGATAAGACTAAAGGTTGGTTGAAGTGGAATGTAGTATTGATGGGACTTTGGGGCACTTCTAACTTAGGCCGGGTGTCTATAAAAGAAGGAAATGCTTGTCACTTCTGAATGCAGTAGTCGATCTCTCCGATTCTCTCCTTCAACCTTTTCAATCCTCCAACGTTAGCTACATGGCTGCCTCCAGCATGAGCTAGTATATATATTAATTATTTACGTCTTTCCACGCCAATCCAATAGAAAGTTATTTACATTATGATGATTAGTTCCTCCTATTAAAATCAAAATTGGACCATGGGGAGGCCTCGGAGCCGGCGGCTTTGATGTTGGTCAATATGTCTCCCATATTACAAAGGTCAAACTCTACACAGGAGACGTCGTCGACAGTTTGGAGATTTCCTATGTCGATGACCGGAATCAATTCGAAACATACCGAACAGGCGGCGGCGGTGGTGGATTGCACGAGGTAGGCGAAACGCATATATAAATATATATATATAGTTTTAACTATTATGTATAAATATATATCGATTTTGAGATAGATGTTGCATGCAGTTCGAACTAGAGAGCGGTGAATATATCAACTGGGTGGTCGCTTCCTACAAAGATTATTATGACGAAATTTGTCTTACTGAGCTCGGATTTAAGACCAACTTGGGGAAGGAGCATGGGCCTTTTGGGGATGGAGGCGGCGAGACGGTCACTATTCCAGTCGTCGCAGGTCGACTTGTTGGATTTTTTGGCCAGTACGACCGCTATATTAATTCCATCGGACTCTATTTGGCTCCTTATTAATTATATTGGCCATCTATCTATCAGTAGTATTTCGAAATCTGATCATTCATTCTGTCGTCTTGGCTTTGCAATTCGTCTTCGTGGGAGTGGCCGGGTTAAATGAATTTAGTAGTTCTGTTTTGAATAAATTTGGATGATCAGTGCAACTTTGATGTATTGTGGGAGTGCTTTGAATAAATTTGCTAGTTGTGTTTTAAATAAATTTGGAAGATGAATCAACTTTGATATGTATATTTGGTGTTTCCAAGCTTGCTAGTTAGTTCTATTTGCTCTAATAAATTGTTTTTTTTTTCACATGAGTTTTAATTCTATTTTTCGACGTCAACTTTCATTTGGTCTAACAGGACTAAATTTATTGAACTTATTGTAAGAAAATAAATTTCACACGAAATTGTAAATAAATTTTTATAAGTAAATATAAATACAGATATATATTTGTCAAAAAAACAATTTTAAAAAAAAATAAATAGAAAACATTTCGTATTTAATTTATATAAATTAGAAAGAAATTTATTAAATAATTATAAATTTGTTTTATTTTAATAGAATAAAATACTTAAAACTATTTATTAATAATTTATAATTAAGTGACGGGTGCTTCTTATGGCTGCTGTGAAAGATATCACAATCCGTCAATGGAACGTGCATCCACATATGATTTGATAAAACGAAAAACAAACCAAACGATCCGCACAGGATCTTGTCATCTAATCTAACAATTGATTTACTACGTATTGTTTATCTCCGATCCCTTATACTCTTGTATGAAATTTAACTAAATACTTATACCATCCCACAACGGATGTATCAGAGTATTTTCTCTATTAATATCCGATCCGATGTCATTAAGTATAATTAAGAAGTAATATATGAAATCTGATTAAAAGAATATTCTCTATCACTAAAGACCTCGGTCACTAAAGACCTCGGTCATGTAATTCCTAGATTATACAAGTCACTTACTAATATAAAATTAAGAAAAATACATTAAGCACTAATTAGATACTTCCTAGTAGAGAATTGTCCTTCCTTTCAAGACAATACGCTAGATGTCTGGTTAAAGGACTACTCTATGTCACTAAGCGCCCCCTCAATCATAAGATCCAGAGGATTCCCTCTACGGGGAGAATAACCTATGCATCCATTCAATCAAATGACACAATTAAGTAATAAAACTTCACATACATATTCAATCAAACAAGAACAAGACATAAGAATATCATACAAATAAGAAATTGATAAATCCATAAAGTTTATATCAATCACACATCATAATTATGTTGGTGTAATTGTCCTTGGATCAAAGTTGACTAAATTTGGATTAGTTCACCAAAACTTGACATGAGCAAGACTCAACTTAAGATTTGAATCCATGTTTAATGCACACAGTGGATTATTAGATATATCAATTAGGATGATATCTTATTTCCATAACCAAGACAATCAAAGAACCTAAGCATGCAAACTCAAAGAATGTTTGAACTCCAAACAACTCAAAGAGCTTGTTAGTTTAGGGTATTTGGCTAGGTTAATTAAAAAGTCAACTAACAACATCCCTTCACTCACAAGAGAATAGTTGTCCTAAGGGTAATTGTCTTAGAAAATAACATCATCATTAACATTTCCATATACTTACTACAAGAGAAAGGGAAATAAGATGAAGAAACAATAAATTGGATTAGACTAGGTGAGTAAATTGATGTTTAGAACATTTGGTTCACTTTTCTGCTATGAGGCTCATATAGTCTCGTATCCAAGTTGGTTGAAGCACATCATGGCAAAATCAAAGACTATGCAATGTCTTAAATGGCAATATCAAAGACTATGCAATATAGGCATGAAATTGCCATTGATATGTAAAACTCATGTCGAAACTTACCTCCTCAGGTTTGAAACGGCCTAAAGTGTTGCGGTACAAGATCCTCCTATACCCTGCTAGACCAAAAATTCATATTTAAAAATAAAAAATTGTGAAATAATTGCTGAACGCAACTAAAAATTGTGAAATAATTGCAGGCGACCCTACGAATCGTAAGTCAATCATTGAGTTATATATATATATATATATATATATATATATATATATATATATATTTTTGAAGATTCTCTTACTTCTTAGAAGAATAAGATGCAAAATGTTATTTTTCAGATCTTTTGCAAAAACTGAGTATTGTGTCATGACTACCACCATCTGTGAGATTGTTTGGTTATGTTGGTTACTTGTAAATATGAAAATATTTCTTCAACAACCTATAACCTGTTGCTTTTCATTGTGATAATCAGAGTATCATTTAGATTGTGTACAATATAATTTTTCATGAAAGAATGAAGCATATTGAGATTGATTGTTATCTCACTCACCATCATCTATAGCTTAACACTATCATGCTGCCTTTTGTTTCTTCTTCGCTGTAGATAGTTGATATGTTTACTAAGACTTATTCCGCTTCATGTTTTCATTTTTATCTGATAGAGTTTCAATGCTTCTGGCTATAGCATGATGAGTTTGAGAGGGATATTAGATTATATATTTATTAGAATTATTTATTTATAACCTTTATGATAATTTAATATTTTACCTTTTCAGTTTAGATTTAGGTTTTTTTAATCTAGCTAAATATGACTTTATAATCTTTATTTCCTATACACTTTTTATATTTATCAAGATGACTACTTTTTTCTCGCCTCAATTTCTACATAGTTTTCCTTAAAAGCCAGTTGACTTAAGAATGCTAGAATGATAAGCCGCTTACTTTGAGTACTTTCTGATTTATCCTACTTATCGATGAAAAATTTTCATAGGGCCCAGTCGGTCATTCCAGAATTAATCGACCTAAATTAGATACTTGATATCAACTATGAATGTAAAAAATAAAAATAAAAAATAAAAAAAAACTCACCACATGTTTCCTCGAGCGATTGTTATTGCCTGTATTGTTTCTTGGTAATTGACCTGGAACCACTCATAAAAATTTACCAAATATGAAGATGAAATGTGATAATTAGTGATAGGATCCCACAATCCTTGTGAGTTTGCTAGAAAAATGTACAAGCAAGGATCCTAAATCAGATGACACTCGTGGCGCACTGAAAGCGAAAAGATTATGAAACCCACATTGCCGGAGTCAAACTAACCGACGAAAGCCCATGCCCCCATAGAAGTGATCAAGAGCAGCAACGGCCATGAGTCAGCAAGACAAGGCAATCGATCTCTTGAATCTCGTCAATTGGCCAGGTCCAAATGAAATTGCCATTTTCAAGTCAATGAAGAATAATCCTAGAGAATGATTAATTGTTGAAAATAACAATATAAAGAGTTTTAACGATGTAAATCAGCTAAAACTCATCAACTTTTCTTTTTTAAAAAAATAAATAGACTTAGGATGTCACTATGAGTGCAACGATGTTGATTTAATATGAATCTAAGATTTTATGAGATCAATAATTTTCATATGGAAGTGATCGATGAAAACTATTTTTTTTATCTGGTTCAATTTGTTGGTGCAATCATGTTCCAAAAATTTCAATAATTGATATTTATTTAAGTTTAGATTAATATGCTGAATCTAATTTGAGTTACAAGTTTATAGGGCAAGAGAAGTCCAAGAAGATCGAGAATCGAATTCTTGGCAATAAGTCCTTGCAGGTCGGAAGATCGGATGTAAGGTAAGAGAAGTTTAAAAAGGTCGAGGATCAAATTCTTAGCAAGAAGAAATCCTTACAGATCGGAAGACTGGATGGATAAGGAAAGAGAAGTCTAAGAAGGTCAGGAACCAAATTCTTGGCATGAAGATCTGGAGATAAGGAAAATCCAGGCAAAAAGTCCAAGAAACAGGAGGTTCATCTGGATTAAGGTATTTGGGATCAAAGAGAGTGTGTGCCAAAGGGTTTAGGGCAAAAATTCTATTTTAGAGTTCACCAATCAATTGGTAAGTTTACAAATCGATTGGTGAACTAAAACCCAAAACCCAGAAGCCAAAGAGTGTATCAATCGATTGGTTAAAATTGTTAACCGATTGGTAATTAAATTCAAGCACACAGAGAGCTTCGTAATTGATTAGTTGATCGATTGGTAAATTACCAATCGATTAGTTGATCGATTGAGAAGATTGTATCTCGAGGACAAAAAGCTTCATGATCGATTGACTAATCGATTGGAAGATTACTAATTGATTGAGATACTTTCTTCATGAAAACAAAAAGATCTCATATCAAGTGGCTAATTGATTGGGAGATTATCAATCGATTGGTTGATCGATTCAGACACATTCTTCGCGAGAACAAAAAGGTCTCAGATTGATTGGTTGATCGAATGTGAGATTACCAATCGATTGGCTGATCAATTGGATGCTTTCTTCAATAGAACAAAAAGGTCTTAGATCGATTGACTGATCGATTAGGAGATTACCAATCAATTGGCTAATTAATTAAGAATCTTTCATTACAAAAATAAAATATTTTCAAATTGATTGGATGATCAATTAAGGTGGCTAATCGATCAGAGCTTAATGAAAATCAATTGGGATTTAAAATGGAATAATCTCATCTGTCGAGCGTTCAACGGATCTATTAAAAAACCCACAATCAATTGAGATTTTTGCTAATCGATTAGTGAAAATAAAAAGTTGAGAAACAACTAGATTTCGAAGCATTTAAAAGGGAGATTTTGGGCATGAAGTGAAACACTGTTCTATTACGATTCTACAGCTATTTTCCAGGCCAAGCTCTCATCTTCAATCTTTAAGCAATCGAGAGAAGGAGGTCCAAGTCAAAAACTTGTAATCTTTTCTTTCTTCTTATCCTTTGTTGCTATATTCTTTTGAGAGATTTGAAAGTTTGTTGTAAAAGGTTTTTCCACCCTCGGTTTGTTCTGAGAAAGAGCTTTTATGGTGGAATTTGTGATGGCTAATGTGGCCCCTTGGATTAATCACTTCAAGAAGGTGGAGACCAAGTAAATTAAGTTGTTAGCATTATGGTGTTCTAAATTTCAAATATCTGCTGCAAAGAGGAAATTGAAGCAAGCTATCCCCTCCCTTCTAACTCTATCGGTCCTAATAAGTGGTATCAGAGAAAAGTTATTTCGGAGGACTTTCATTCAAAGGAGCAAAAGTTTTGAGCTGCAAAGATGTCTTTGAAAGAGATTTATAGGACTACTCGACCACCATACTACAAAGGAAATAACTTTGCATATTGGAAGAGTCGCATGGAGAACTAACTCATGATTGAAATTGATAATTGGTTCTCTGTGACCGAGGGTTTCATTATACCAAAATAAGATGAAAAAATTCTAGAATCTTCAAAATGGTCAGCTGAACAAAAGTGGAAGGCACAAGCAAATGCAAAGGCTACCGTAACCCTTCAATTCAGACTGAGTTCAGAGCAACTAAACAAGGTTGCTCTATTTAAGAGTGCCAAGGAATTATGGGGCAAGATCATTGAGCTAAATGAAGGCACAAAAGACTCAAGAATTGCAAAGATAATTACCTTCTTATAAATCATATGCAGAATTTCATCGTGAAGGAAGGAGAAATTGTAAGCCAACTATGTGAGAGATTCAACTTCTAAATGGTCTCATTTGGTTGAAAAAAGTGTGGAGAATCGGGATCTTATAAGGTATACGTTAAAATCCTTCCCAAGGAACTCACTATGGTCATCAATAGTTGATGCCTATAATGTTTCTAGAATTTGTCAATTGTTAAACTAGATGAATTATTTTGTGAACTAGAATTGCATGAATAAACTAATGCAAGCCATAAGGAGAAAGGTATAACTTTGGTTGCAAGTGAAAAGAGCAAGAAGAAAAATAAAGAAAAGAAGGAGAAGAAGAAGCAATTCTCTTCTGAATCTGACAATTAAAGTGATAGCGATGATAAGCTATTATGAAGTGAAATAACAAACTTTGTTCAAAAATGATGAGACGCTCTAAGAGGTTCAATAAGAAGAATGTTAAGAAGATCTTTAATGACAACAAAAGAAGAGATAAATAATCGATGAATTCAAAGTCTAAAACTAATGTGGTTTGTTATGAGTACAATAGGAAAGGACACATTATATCCGAATGTCCAAAATTGAAGAAGAAAGAGGAGAAACTTATGAAGAAGAAGGCCTTGAAAGCCACATGGGATGACTTTTCTTCAAGCTCATCAAATGAAGATGAAGGGAAGAACATAAGGCACTTGACACTTCTGACGCTAAGCAACAAGGAGAGTAGTGAAGGCGAAGATAACCAAAGTAAGGATGGTGAATCCTCAAATGAGTTAGCATCTAGTGATGATGAGGTAACCTCTCCCAGACTTGATAGGATGTGTGCTACTATTGCATGTTTAACAAATTCTTTGTCAAAATAAAAAATTAAAGTTCAGAAATTACAAAATGAATTGAAATTATTTAGAGATGAAAATGTATCATGTGAGACTTATATGCATCATGAAAATGCTACTAATCACTTTGATGAGCTCAAGAATGAAAATACATCTTTGAAATTGCAAATAGATGATCTTAAAAGTACATTGGAAATGTTTACCTCAAGTTCTAAAAACGTGGATAATACGGGTTATGATTGGTCGGCCTGGCGAATGTAGAAGGGGTCAAGGTTGAGAAAGATAGGCAACATATATAGTCGGTCGAGAAAAGGTCGAGCGAGCATCCATATGCTCATACACGTTCGGCCGGGTAGAGCCTAACCGAGTGTAGAGGCACTTAGTCTTACATATAGTTTTAATATATTACCGGCCGAGTGAACGCTGAGCGAGTACACATGTTCTAGTACACACTCGACCGAGCAAAGCTCGATCGAGCGTAAGAACACTTAGCTTCATATATGGTTCTCAGCATATTACCAGTCGATCGAAGGCCAAGCGAGCACCCACGTGCTCATATACGCTCGGCCGAGCGAAGCTTGATCGAGCGTAAAAGTATTTAGCCTTATATATGATTCTCAGCATGTTACCGGCCGAGTAAAGGCCGAGCAAGTACACATGTGCTCGTACACGCTCGACAGAGCAAAGCCCGATCGAGCGTAAGAACACTTACCTTCATATATGATTCTCAGCATGTTACCGGCCGATCGAAGGCCGAGCGAGCACCCACGTGCTAATATACGTTCGGCCGAGCAAAGCTCGACCGAGTGTAAAGGCATTTAGCTTTATATATGATTCTTAGCATGTAGTTACCGGTCGACAGGAGGCCGAGCGAGCATCCATATGTTCATACACACTCGGTCGGGTAGAGCCCGACCGAGCGTAAAGGTATTTAACCTTATGTATGACTTCTAGTACATTACCGATCGACCGAAGACCGAGTAAGCATCCATGTGCTCATATACGCTCAGCCGAGTAAATCCCACCTGAACATAAAAGTACTTAGCCTTATATACGGTTCCTAACATGTTACCAGCCGAGCGAGCGCCCATGTGCTCATATACGCTCAGCCGAGCAAAGCCCACTCGAGCATAAAGGCAGTAGCCTTATGAACGACTTTTTGTAACGCCCCGGCCCGGGCGGGCCCCACCCGAACCGAACCAGGAACGACACCAGAATTACCTATCGGTTTGATGACTAGCTCCACAGACCACCGGAGGTCCTTTCAGCGTGCTTTGTCCTCACTCGCACGCACCCTGGAAAACTTCCCAGGAGGTCACCCATCCTCAGATTTCTCCAAGCCAAGCACGCTTAACTTTGGAGTTCTTAAGTTTGGGCTTCCGAAAAGGAAGGTGCACCTTGGTGATATGGATAGTACCATCTAACCTTTTAAGTCATACTTAACCAGAATCTCAGAACCGGGGTATTACAATCACCCCCACTTAAAGACACAACGTCCTCGTTGTGTAACCACAAATCACACCACAAACAAATCCCAGAATCTCCCTCGCTAGGTGGTGCCCTGGGTGCTCCTACCACAGGCGCACTCACGGTCGCAAGGTCGCTCTGATACCATCTGTAACGCCCCGGCCCGGGCGGGCGACACCAGAATTACCTATCGGTTTGATGACTAGCTCCACAGACCACCGGAGGTCCTTTCAGCGTGCTTTGTCCTCACTCGCACGCACCCTGGAAAACTTCCCAGGAGGTCACCCATCCTCAGATTTCTCCAAGCCAAGCACGCTTAACTTTGGAGTTCTTAAGTTTGGGCTTCCGAAAAGGAAGGTGCACCTTGGTGATATGGATAGTACCATCTAACCTTTTAAGTCATACTTAACCAGAATCTCAGAACCGGGGTATTACACTTTTAGTACATTACCAGTCGATCGAAGGTCGAGCGAGTACCCACGTGCTCATATTTGCTCGGTCGGGAAAAGTCTGCCCGAGTATAAAGACACTTAGCCTTATATATAGTTCTTAACATGTTACCGGCCGAGCAAAGCTCGACCGCGCGTAAAGACATGCTCAACAAAAGGTATTCTTAATATATGCAGCTGGCTTGAACAACCGGCTAAGACATGTTCAACAAAAAATATTCTTAATATATGCAGTCGGCTTGAACGACCGGCTGAGACATGCTCAACAGAATATTTGAGGGAAATATCTTCTAGAAACTTCTTCAGTTATAATGATGTGTCCCCATCATAAATATAAGTCATAAATGACAAAAGAGGTACATCTGGGATACAAAAAAAAATTCTTAAAGGATTATTACACGAAGTATAGAAGATTCTATAACTTCATCTTCTAACAAACCCTAATGAACCGGGGACTACTTCACAACTATGGAGGTTATATGAGGAAGTATAAAAAGCGAGATCCTCACCCGTTGAAAAGGTACACAAGTTCTAGCATCTAAACTATGTTTCTAAATACTTTAGTTACTATTCTTCTTCCTTCCACCCTTGAGAGAGAGACTGACTTGAGCGTCAGAGGGCCTAGCCAAGGATCCCCACCCCGATCTTAGGTCACTAACGCTTTGCTGGTTTGTCTCACTGTGCGTAGGATCGTGGAGAGGTTCTTTTAGGTCTCCCAGAGGCTATCTTCATCAAGGATAGTCGTTCACCAGAGCTAGTGCACGTCTTCACAGATTTCAGATAAGATCAAATTTGACGTCATTTGTGGGAAAGTATTCACCTGGATTTGAAGCTACGAGGATGGAGAAAGCTGGAAAATCCAAAACTATTACTATATTACAGAAGGATCTGGAGTTGCTCATCAATGCTAGAGTGCAAAAGATATTGCAACTGTTGGTGCAACCTTAGGTCAAGGTTGACCTGGTTAATCTGACTCGAGTTGACCTGACTCGAGTTGTGTTTTGATGTTTGACGATGTTTGACGAGAAGAGAGTTGTATTCTTGATGTTTGACAAGAATAGGTGTTTGGGAGATTGTAGGTGCAACCTTAGGTCAAGGTTAACCTGGTTGACCTGATTCGGGAAAAGTCCAAGCAGGGAGCTTGGCACGCGAAAAGTCCAAGTATGGAGACTTGGCACTGGAAAAGTCCAAGTACGGAAACTTGGCACGGGGAAAAGTCCAAGCAGGGAGCTTGGCACGCGAAAAGTCCAAGTATGGAGACTTGGCACTGGAAAAGTCCAAGTACGGAAACTTGGTACGGGGAAAAGTCCAAGCAGGTAGCTTGGCACGCGGAAAGTCCAAGTATGGAGACTTGGCACGGGGAAAGCCCAAACAGGGATGTTAGGCAGTTGGAAAGTCCTGGTGAGTGAAGCCAGGCAGTGAGAAAGTCCTAACTGGGATGTTAGGCAGTGTGGAAAGTCCTGGTGAGTGAAGCCAGGCAGTGGGAAAGTCCTAACTGAGATGTTAGGCGGTTGGAAAGTCCTGGTGAGTGAAGCCAGGCAGTGAGAAAGTCCTAAGGATGTTAAGCAAGTGAAAGTCCCGTGAGTGAAGCTAGGTGAAAGTCCTAAGTGGGATGTTAGGCGGTGTGGAAGTCCGGGTGAGTGAAGCCGGACAAGGAAAATCCAGATGGATCGGGGATGATCGGACATCCGGTGTTGAGAAAGTCCAAGTAGGTCAAACCGGACACTTGGCGAGGAATTCTAGCAGGTAGGGAGTGACCAGATGCTAGGAATGAAGTACCAATAGGTCGAGGTTGACCGAATGTTGATTTGGAAGGCTTGGGACTTGGTTTGGGCAAAAACCAAGTCACTAGTTGTCTAATCGGTCTGGTGACCGATCGGCACGACGATTCACCGATTGAAAAGATGAATCTGACCGATCGATGATCGACCTGCGGAACGAGCGAGGGAGTTCCACCGTCCCTCGCCGTGGGCACTGACGTAGTTCAGCAGTAGGAGGTCCTCGTCCCTCGTCCAAGGTCCCCTTCTCAAATCCGTCGTCTCCTCCTGATCGATCGGCGGCGTGGCGGAGTCACAAATCCCCCTTTCGTCCAGGTCCTAGCCGTTGCAACGCAACGGCTAGTTTCTATGTCTTCTTCTTCGCAGGTTATAAAAGGAGATCGAGCATCTGCTTCTTGCCTACTTCTTCTCTCTTCTTTCTACTGAGCTGCTTGTGTGCTCTTGAGCTTTGTTGAGTTCCGAAGCTTCGTGTGAGCTTCTTCGACTGGGTTCCTGCTGTTGTAGGCGTCTCGTGAAGTTGCTGCTTCAACCAGTCGACGAGAAGGCAAGCGTGTTTGTTTTACATTCATATTGTCTTGTGCTTCTTTGTATTTTGTATACTTCTATCTTATTGTTGCAAGAGTTATTGTGGCGAGGTTTCTCCACCCACAAGGAGTATATATTAGCCGGTTCTCCGGGGACTCATCCACCGACGGATTGATAGGCTTCGTCCACCTTACGGACACGCCGAGGAGTAGGAGTTTATCTCCGAACCTCGTTACATCGGTTTGTTTGAGGTTTGTTTTTCTTCTCCTTAGTTTCTTCCTTGTATTTCCACTGCGACTAACCCTAACTGTAGGAAGAACGCGAGAATTTGGGGTCGGCTATTCACACCCCCCTCTCTAGCCGAGTACGAACGATCCTAACAAGTGGTATCAGAGCAAGGCCGCTCTTCGACGGATCAACACCCGGGGGAGCACGGGCTAGAGATGGATCTCTATGGAGAAGATGTCACGATTCAACCCTTCTACGAGTCTCACGACAACTTCACATATTGGAAGGTAAGGATGATGTATTTTCTTAGGACTAATATGTTAAATTGGTTTTGTGTACAAGAAGGGTTTTCCCCTCCGATGGATGAGGAAGGAAAACCTATCAAGAAGAAGGAGTGGACGAAAGAGCAAATCCGACAATCCGAAATCAATGACGAGGTAACGAAAATCATTGAATTTTCTTTACCTAATGATATTTTGTGTAAGATAGGAGGATACAATAATGCCAAGGAGTTGTGGAACAACTTGGCCAAACTCCATGAGGAGAGCCCCACTTCAAGCCATGAAGAGGAGCCTAGTGAGCCAGATAGCTCACATCGTGGAGGTGAGGAATTAGAAGTTGAGGGCTACTCAACATCTAAAGAAGAAGAGGAGGTGAGGTCTTCTTCAAGATCGGAGCACGAAGAAGAAGCTTCTACCTCCGGGAGGGATGAAGAAGAGAGCATCCATCCATCCTCAACCCTAGGTAACTCAAACACTTTAAGTTCAAGTAAATTGCATATAATGTGTTTTGAGTGTAGGGAATTTGGACATTACAAGAGTAAATGTCCAAAGAAGACTAAGAAGACTCCACCGGCGCCAAAGATCAAGGAAGCCGGAGTCCCGACATGCAAGAGCAAGAAGCACGTGGTGTGCTTCCAATGCAAGCAACGGGGACACTATAGGAGTCAATGTCCAAGGGGGAGGCAACCTCACAAGGACAAGAGGCCAAACACGTGTAAAGGGGGAGCTAAGGCAAACCCTAAGGTAACATTTAAAGCCCATTCTTGCAATTCTAGTAGGATGCATGCTAGTAGTCTTATTGCCATTGTCAATAATGATAAGCATGTTAACACTAGAAATCGATACATGTGCTTAGGAGCCAAGCATGTTAGCCTAGATAAGAACAATTCTAGAAATGCTAACCCTAGAATTAACTCATCTAAGGCTAAGGAAAATCTAGATAGAAATCCCAAATCATCTAGACACATGCCTAGGAATACCTCAAAGAAAAATGATAAATCAAAAATTGAGGTATTAGAGAAGGAGAATCAAGTCTTGAGGTCAAGACTTGATACTTTGGAAAAGGCTCTTAAGAACTTGGAGAAGTCATCTCTAGGGTTTAAGGGTCAAAAACCAATGTCCAAGGACAAGAAAGGTTTGGGTCACAAACCTAAGTCTCAAGTGGTCAAGCCCACTTATCATAATGTTCCATTCGATTATGGAACAAAACCTAGGGCTAGGAAGACCAACACCAAGGTCACAAGGGGAGTCACCCCTAGAGTTGATCTTGATGAGTCCCAAATGGCCAAGGCTTTAAAGCCTAAGAGGGTCATTAGGAGGGTTGCTAGGGAAGTTATCCCTAGTGAATATTTAGTGAACCCAATGAGCTCTAATATGTATTGGGTTCCTAGGAGCATCTTCTCTACCCCATAGATGGGTTAGAGAGTGTCAACTCCGATTAGAAGGGTAGTTAACCCAACTTTGAGGAAATTGACACTCAAGGAGCATTTTCAAGGTTTTGAGAACTTTTGAAAATGAAATGGAATTATCATTTACTCCTTTGAAGAGTTAAATGTGCCTAAAGATTGGAAATTTCATTTTTAATCTCAATTGGCACAATTTGGGAAAATCTAGAGAACTCTCGGAAAAAAAAAATGAAACATGCCAAGTTTTGAGGATAAATTTGATCTTTAAGTGACATGAATTAATCTAGAGTTCAAGAAGTGTCAAAATTAGGATTTTGGCATTTTGGGGCAATCTAGGATTAAATTTGAAGTTAGCCAAGTGGTTAAGGATACTTAGATAGGTAATCTAGGTATATTTATTTATGCTAAATCTTGCCATGATTGTTTGCCCTCACATGTCATGACATCATGTTTAGTTTTATTATCATTTGAAATGTCATGATAATGCTTAGGCTAGTTTTTATGTCGTGTTTGTTTTAGTTTCAAACTTTAAGCCATGACATCATGACTTTGGCACATGTTTTCATTTATGATACCATTTTATGTCGTGACATCATCTCTTGCATTAATAATCAATTGAATTGATTTAAGGATGAAAAACACATTTTGATATTGAGATCAAATTTGTGTTTAAAAAATGCATGAGACCTTAGTCTAAGATACCTAAACCCATATCTCACATTAAAATTGCCATAGATGTGTTTGATACACTTTAGATGTGTGTGAGATATTAGGATCATGAATTAGGATCAAGGTGCATAGTTCTTGTACCTAGATGAGCCTAATTCAAGAAATGGAGGATCATAGGGAAAGCTTGTGTACAAGTCATGTACATTTAGCCCTAAGATTATGGTCCTAAATTAAAAGGTTTAAAATCATTTTGAAATTGATTTGGAAAACCTTGATGAAGTCATCTTAGTGATTGCATTCATCATTGAACATTGTGATACAAAGTTGAGTTAAACTTGAACTATTTCAAAGTTTTTGAACTTTGTATCAAGATTGAAAAATGGAAGTTATTTTCATAGAAAACTATTTTTCCTTGATAGTATATGTTATGAGGAATGTATCCTCAAAATTTCATAATTTTTGGAATTTTATGGAATTTGTTGTGAGTTTCTGAATTTCGGGAGAAGGAAATCAGAACTCGAGTCTGTCCAAGGCTGGATCGGTCACTGGACCGATCCAGGGAAGGCTGGATCGGTCTGGGGACCGATCCAGAGGGGTTCTGATCGGTCCGGTGACCGATCAGGCGTGCTGAATTTGCTGAATTTCGACTGTGGTCTGAAATTTCAGCTGTGGGAGTTGAGTTTCGGGTTTCTAAAGGTTTGAAACTCTCCAAGACATTGTTGGTGCAATAGTCAAGGGGGAGTTGACCTTTAGGGGGAGTTTTACCTATTAGTCAAGGGGGAGTTGACTTTTAGGGAGAGTTTTTACTCCTAAAGACTTGAGTGATGTGGGATTATCACTAATTGATTGTTGAATTTAGTTTCAAGGGGGAAATTAAGGGTTTCAATGAAAGGTATGGGACTTTCATTAGAAAGAAACTCTTGACCTTGATTCCTTCTTTTTGATGTGTGTCAAAAAGGGGGAGAGATGTCCCAAGGGGGAGAGTGTAGGTTTTGGAAGAATGTTCAAGGAAGAACATTGGAAAACCTAAGTTAGGTTATCGGGTTAACCTAACTTGATTTTGGATTTTGTCAAACATCAAAAAGGGGGAGATTGTTGGTGCAACCTTAGGTCAAGGTTGACCTGGTTAATCTGACTCGAGTTGACCTGACTCGAGTTGTGTTTTGATGTTTGACGATGTTTGACGAGAAGAGAGTTGTATTCTTGATGTTTGACAAGAATTGGTGTTTGGGAGATTGTAGGTGCAACCTTAGGTCAAGGTTGACCTGGTTGACCTGATTCGGGAAAAGTCCAAGCAGGGAGTTTGACACGCGAAAAGTCCAAGTATGGAGACTTGGCACTGGAAAAGTCCAAGTACGGAAACTTGGCACGGGGAAAAGTCCAAGCAGGGAGCTTGGCACGCGGAAAGTCCAAGTATGGAGACTTGGCACTGGAAAAGTCCAAGTACGGAAACTTGGTACGGGGAAAAGTCCAAGCAGGTAGCTTGGCACGCGAAAAGTCCAAGTATGGAGACTTGGCACGGGGAAAGCCCAAACAGGGATGTTAGGCAGTTGGAAAGTCCTGGTGAGTGAAGCCAGGCAGTGAGAAAGTCCTAACTGGGATGTTAGGCAGTGTGGAAAGTCCTGGTGAGTGAAGCCAGGCAGTGGGAAAGTCCTAACTGAGATGTTAGAAGGTTGGAAAGTCCTGGTGAGTGAAGCCAGGCAGTGAGAAAGTCCTAACTGGGATGTTAGGCAGTGTGAAAGTCCTGGTGAGTGAAGCCAGGCAGTGAGAAAGTCCTAACTGGGATGTTAGGCAGTGTGGAAGTCCGGGTGAGTGAAGCCAGACAAGGGAAAATCCAGATGGATCAGGGATGATCGGACATCTGGTGTTGAGGAAAGTCCAAGTAGGTCAAAGGGACTGACCGGACACTTGGCAGGGAATTCTAGCAGGTCGAGGGAGTGACCAGATGCTAGGAATGAAGTACCAATAGGTCGAGGTTGACCGAATGTTGATTTGGAAGGCTTGGGACTTGGTTTGGGCAAAAAACCAAGTCACTAGTTGTCTAATCGGTCTGGTGACCGATCAGTGACCGATCAGTGTGCTACTGATCGGTCTGCAGACCGATCAGAAGATGATCAGTAGCCGCGAGAAAGACGCCTGATCGGTCTGTGGACCGATCAGGAGCTTCCCTGATCGGTCGTGGTGACCGATCAGGAGACGATGTCGCGGAAGGAAGAACTAGAGTTGGGATCGGTCTGTGGACCGATCCAGCTGTGGCCTGATCGGTCCACAGACCGATCAGAGTACGCACAGAATTTCTGTGCACTGACTGATCGGTCTGGGGACCGATCAGCGCAGGGCCTGATCGGTCCACAGACCGATCAGGATTCTAGCCGTTGCAACGCAACGGCTAGTTTCTTCGCTGTTTCTTCTTCGCAGGTATAAAGGAGACGAGGGCATCTTCTGTGCTACTTCTTCTTTCTCTTCTTTCTACTGAGCTGCTGCTGTGCTCTTGAGCTTTGTTGAGTTCCGAAGCTTCGTGTGAGCTTCTTCGACTGGGTTCCTGCTGTTGTAGGCGTCTCGTGAAGTTGCTGCTTCAACCAGTCGACGAGAAGGCAAGCGTGTTTGTTTTACATTCATATTGTCTTGTGCTTCTTTGTATTTTGTATACTTCTATCTTGTTGTTGCAAGAGTTATTGTGGCGAGGTTTCTCCACCCACAAGGAGTATATATTAGCCGGTTCTCCGGGGACTCATCCACCGACGGATTGATAGGCTTCGTCCACCTTACGGACACGCCGAGGAGTAGGAGTTTATCTCCGAACCTCGTTACATCGGTTTGTTTGAGGTTTGTTTTTCTTCTCCTTAGTTTCTTCCTTGTATTTCCGCTGCGACTAACCCTAACTGTAGGAAGAACGCGAGAATTTGGGGTCGGCTATTCACACCCCCCTCTCTAGCCGAGTACGAACGATCCTAACAGCAACAACAACAACAAGTCAACACGGGTGGCATGTTACCTGTAGCACCACCTCCGATGATGTCTATAACTTCTCATCATAGAGAGAGAGAGAGAGATATTAAGGGAGGAGATCCGGTTCATTTGCTCTCTTCCACTCGATGCCCTCAAGCGTATTTTTGAACACCTCTTTAACAAGGAGGACGAAAAACAATTTTTCAGGAGTCTTCTGGAGAAATCCCCGTAAGATAAAACCGAAAAGGAAAGATTGTAGCCAGTGATAGTTCTCCTAAAAGGATTATCACTCCATTTTCTCAATGAGTGTTAGATGATCCTTTGCCAAAACATTATCAAAATTTAAATGTCGGAGAATACTCGAGAACAACTGATCCCGTGGATCATCTTCTTAAATTTGGATATGCGGTGCTCCTCCAACAATTTACCGATGGAGTTAAATGTCGGATGTTCCTTATTACATTTGGTTGAGGAGCTCAGAGGTGGTTCAAATGACTACAGGAAAATTCTATTCGTTGTTTTAAGGACTTCTACAAGGTATTCCTACATAATTTCTCTAGCAATCAGAGATATCACAAGCCCCCTTGGAGTCTTTTTTCAATCAAACAAGGGCCTAAAGAATCTATCAGAGCTTATATTAAGAGGTTCAACCAAGTGGCCATCGATGTCCCTTCGGCCACCACAGAGATCTTAGTAAGTGTCTTTTCCTAGGGGCTTAATGATAATGATTTCTTTAAAGACTTAGTCAGGAACCCTCCCACCAATTTTTGGCATATTGATTGAGCAAGGTTCGGGGTTCATCAATGTGGAAGAGGCTCAAGTCGCTCGGAGGAAGAATATTACTGCTTCTACGCTGATTCCTGCTATAACACGTCCGATGGGATTTGTCCAACCTCCTAAAGGACCTCGGGCAGATCCACATCATAGTCATCTAAAGCTTCGGCCTCAGGCAGTACAACATGTAGATGCTCCCCCGTATTTTCCTCAAAAGTGGTGCACGTATCATCTGACCAACGCCCACAACATAGAAAATTATTTTTCTTTAAAGAATCAGCGGGCAGGTAAAACCCGCTATCATTGGTGTTCTCCAATCCCAAATTATTGACGATATCCGCTATAGAATAGTCCTCTCAAAATTAAATATTAACTGAGTGGATCACAAGAGGGAATATTACCTCTCCCCGCTATACAAGCACAAATAGAGCCGTCAATTTGGATTAGGCCCGTTGGGTTAGCCCGCCCGTGATAATCATCATTTTGTATTGATATTTTGATTCATATAAGCATGTCATTTGATCTTCTCATGTGTTAATTCCACATTTATATCATATTTCATGAATTGCATTCATTTGTGAACTTAATTGCAAATTATATCATATTTGAGGTATTTGATGCTAATATTTGGTTATATTCTTTGTAGGCATCAAAGGGCAAGGACTCTAGTTTGATCAACTCAGATTGAGTTCAAATCTGAGCTTAAATAAGGAGATCCAGCTCTGGAACAATCTCAGTCGTTCATCTAAGATCGGAGTAGATCTAAGACATCCGTGAAGAATTTGGTCCATTCAATCCAAGGGGAAGTAGATCACAACCAGTGATTAAGATTTAAAGATTTGGATCGGATTTGGAGTAACTTCCACCGTTGGATCATTCCGAAGCAATCTCAACCGTTGACTTAGATTTCAGATCTGATTTAAGTGGGAAATGAGAAGCTACAGGTTGTTCATCAATTAGCTACAGTCCTCGCGTCAAAAACAGAGGAAGCGTGGTCCTTCTCCGGCGATTCCGATCCACTCCACCGTCGGCGAGCAAGCGAGGTCAAGGGCACTTCCCTTCCTTCGGTGATCTTTCACAAGCAACTGGCGATGCCACTTCGATCATCTGATCTCAAACCCATGCCGCGACTTCGTGCGAGAAAGAAGAAGCAGAGAAGGTGAGAATCTGGTGGGTTCAGCCGATTCTTTTGTCTTCCGGCCACAATCTTTCTTCCCTGAAGCTCCGCACCCATCTGAACCATCAGAAATGTTTGCTTCTGCTTTCTCTATGATCTTGATCCATTTCCAGCCGAGTTACTCTGTTTGTCTTCATCGCCGAGTTCTTCATCCGATGCACACCAAATCCAAGCTAGGGTTTCTCCAATTTGATTAGTTTGAATCCTCTGAATGCTAGTTTCTTCATCTCTGTTTGAATTTTAGTTTTGTTGTAGTTGATCAATGTATAGTTGATTCAAATTCCCTTGCTATTGCTTTGAAAACCTTCAGTTAAGGTCACTGTTCTTGATGTCTGATCAATTTAGATTTTGCATAATTGTTGCATTAGGTTATTCTTGTTTGTTATTTCTTTCAATGATGTAGTTTAGATTAGTTAGATTCTTGTTTGTTAATCTCTGTGAGTTGAATTTGTAAATGTAGCATAGGTTTTGGTTCTTACTTCTTCTCTTTGTTCAAAAGTCAATTCTGAATCCCCAATTAATCCAGAAAACCCCAAGCCAACAATAATTGATCCTAAGACTATCATTCTACCATTTACATTCCTTGAGAGAGACGATCCGAATTATCCTATACTGCATTAGTGTAGAAAGGGATTTGGTGAAATTATTTGATACCCAAATCACGACAAAATCAGGTATATCACCCCGCCAAATAAATTAAACAAGATAAATTAATATTTTATTAATCCATTATCTAGCGGGCTTAAATGTGCTAACCCGCGCGGGCTACGGGTTCAGGCGGGCCAACTCGTGGAGGGCTCGGGTTGGCCCGCGGGCCTATACAATTATATAATTAAAAAAAATACAAATTGTGATTAAGTTTCAAGTTTCAAATTACAAGTTACAACTTACAACCTTCTCAAAAGTCAAATCCTCTATCCGTGTGACTGTGTCCCATCGTCTCTTGTGTGCGAGTTGTGACTTGTGAGTTGTGACGGTGTCATGACTTCTTCCTTCACGAGAATCGTGGCTGAGAGGGGCAAAGGGCGATTCACATTCCTCATCTTGTAAACCCTAGCCCTATTCCCATTTTGCTACCCCATCCCAACCATTTGCACTCACCGCCTCAAAGTCCGCCGGCGCTGCCTCCAAAGTCTGAACGCTTCCTCTGAAGTTTGAATCGCCTGCAAAGAAACTCTCCAAAAGAGATCGACACTCTACCAATCAGTAGGCGACAGTCCGACGATAATATTTACACGATTTTCTGTTAGAGTGTATACTAAAAGCCTAGCTTTTATTAAACATTTATTTGTTAAAATAAAATAATCACATTGGTCAATATCTGCATTTATTTGTTAAATATAATTGTTCAATTAATTTATATAGTAGACAACATGGAGTGTGGTGTCACACTCAGAAGATCATGTTGTCGGTTCTCTATAAATTATAAACAAGTTGCTCACGACTAAGATGGAAAGGAACAAACCATCAGAATATTCGTAGTGTAATTAAGTATTAGTTTATCTTGACTAATAAATTACACTGATACACTTTAAGTATATTGAGTAGGATCATTTAGGTAAGTTCTTTTTGTACTGGCTTTATAAAAGAACTAGACCTTAGTTATTATGGAAGTGTGTGCTCTTAATCTTAATATAATAACAAGTACATATATTTAGTATTTATTTCTTTAACTTATCAAAGGGTGAGATTTAGCTCGATAAATCAATAGGCCCGATAAGTTGGAAAATTGTACTACTTATAGTGTGTGTTGTTGATTATAGAAGGAATCTATGTCCTAGTTATCTAGGTTGAGAATGTCCCCAAGAGGAGCTCATAAGGATTGTTATGTTAAACCCTGCAGGTGGACTTAGTCCGACATGACAATGAAGTTGAGTGGTACTACTCTCGGAGATAGATATTAATTAAGTGAGTTGTCAGTGACTTACTTAATTAGTGGGCATTCGTAATCTTAAACACAGGGAGACTAACACATTCATGATAAGAAGGAGCCCATAATGTAATTTGGGATTGGTGCGGTAGTGCGATAATAATTCTCTAGTGGAATGAGTTATTATCGATAAACTTGAGTTGTGTGTTCGGGGCGAGCACGGGATACTCAAGCTCATCGGAAGGCCAAAATCAATTTCTCCTCTAGGTCCCTGTCGTGGCCTCATTAAAGCCTCAAGTCCATCCAAATGTAAGGCTCTTCTTGGTGTCCAAGAAGGGGGTCGGACCATTGCTTGGTGACCAAGCAATGGCTGGCCATATCCTCTTATAAGGGTCGACCCTATTGCTTGGTGACCAAGCTTGTAGGGGTCGGCCAATATTAGTTCAAATAGGAGGGTTGTTTTGAATTTTTAAAATCTTCTCTTTGTAGAAAACTATAAGTTTTAAAAGAGATATTTTAATTTTTAAAACTTTCCTTACTTGAATTTAGGCCACATGTTTTAATAGGGAGTTTTAAAAGTTTTAAAACTTTCCTTTTTTAACCATCCTTATGGTTTAAGAAAAAAAGGAAGATAAGTTTTAAAATTAAAATTTTCTATCATCATGTTAAAAAAAGAAAATTTTATAAGAGAGTTTTTAAATTTTAAAACATGGTTTTAATTTTTAGAAACTTTCCTTTTTTAACTCCTACTTTAGGAAAGAGAGCTTGTAAAATTTTATAAGAGTTTTTCTTGTAAATTTTATAAAAATAAAATTCCTTTTCCCCCTTGAGGTGGTCGGCCACCTTGCTTGATGCCCAAGCAAGTGGCCGGCCATATTAAAATTAATAAAATCATCACAAATTCAAAATTGGTGATTGATTCAAACAAGAGGAAAGAAAATAAAAAATTAAACGGGAAAAGGAAAAACTCTTGGATGATTTTATTTTTGGTAAAAAGTTTTTCCTTATTTGCCTTGGGCAAGTAATATAAAAGAAGGGGTGAGGGGGCTTCATGAGACACAACTCTTATTCTCTAGCTTAGAGATCTCTTGGTGGCCAGCCCTCTCCCTTCTCCATTTCCCTTTGCTCTCTTCTCCTTGGTGGTGGTGGTGGCCGAATTTTAGAAGAAGAGGAGGAAGCTTTTGGGTGGTGTTCATCTTGGAGGATCGTCGCCCACACGATGTCCAAGGCGAGGTGAGGAATACGGTAGAAGATCTCGAGGTCATTAGCTTACAAAGAGAAGGTATAACTAGTATTTTTCTTCCGCATCATACTAGTTATTTTTCTTTGTATGAATTCTAAATACAAGAGGCAATTAAATCTAGTTTATCGAATTTATTTTTCGAGTTTGTGTTTTCTTCTTTTTCGAATTTGTGATTCGATTGTTCCTTTTGGTTAACCTAGAGTTATTTAAGGAAATAAATATTAGCTTTCCTTAAAAGGCTTTGCCTAGGTGGTGGTGGTTGCTCCCATATCCAAGAAGGTCATGTGCCTCGCCATGCAGTCCTGGAAGCCAATTTTGGAAATTAATATTTATGGAATTAATAACTTAGGTAGATTTGAATCAATAGTGTTAAGTTTCGCTTGCGATTAAAATCTAAACCATTAAGAACAAATAAGTTAAATTTGGAATCAATGATGTTAAGTTCCGTTTGCGATTCCTAATTTAACTTCTAAAGAACACAATAGGTTATTTAAGGAAAAGTTCGACACTTGTACAAAAAATTTTTGTACAGTGGAACCGGTACGTTTTCCTAGGACTAACCAACACTTTCTCCATTCTCCAAATTGTTTTTTGAGGTGAAATGTTTTCTTTCTATTTCCCTTCGTTTTTCAAATTTTCTACATAATTGTGCCTTGTGGTTTGCATATTTGTTGGACTTTTTACCTTGTTTTCTATTTTGCTGGGAAAGTTTCATAAATCAACTTTTTTTTTCTTTTCTTGTGATGTTCTCAGTTTGATATATCTTATAGGCTTTAAATAGTTAAGAATTTGTTTGTGAAGTAGCAAGGATTTCAACTTTGTTAATCAACATTCAGCAATCCCCATTTCGTTGATACCAATAAGAATATTACTCGTCAAACCCACGCTCCATCGTGGTCTGGACTCTGAACTGCTAAATATTAATCTTCTTCGTTAATTACTAATTGCCTTATTTGCTTTTATTGTTGTATTTGATTCAAATTTTTGCTGCTAACATAAAAAAATAAGCATATGTTATTTTACTGATTGTTTGTATTTGATTGATTTTGCATGAAACTGTAATTTATTATTTCTTTTTCTTTTTTTATTATAGAATTCGAAATGGAATCTACTTCTCAAAATCAAACAACTACTTTAGAGGTTGATGAATTGAAAAGTACTAAGCAAGATGATGAGTCGATTAAAAAGTCTAGAGAAACTTCTGATATTTGGATGTATTTTAAGAAAATGATTGAGATTGATAAAGCTGAAAGTAATGGGTGTAAAAACAGTATAAATGTGGGGGTAAACATTATGGAACTTCTACATTATGGCGTCATCTTAAAATTTGTGATAAGTTAAAGTTTCATGATGTAGGACAAATGATTCTTGATCAAGATGGAAAAATGAGATCCAAGAAAATAAATCAAAAAATTTCACATGAGTTACTGGCTTGTGCAATCATTAGTCATGATTTACCATTTTCATTTGTTGAGTACGATGATATTAGAGATTGGATGAAGTACATCAATTCTGATATTGCTTGTATTTCTAGAAATACTCTTGTTTATGATATTAATCGGATCTATTTGTGTGGGAGAAAGAGAAACTTAAGTATGTTTTGACAACTATTTAGAATAGAGTTTGTTTGACTTCAGATTTGTGGACGGCATGCACTAGTAAGGGTTATATTTGCTTGACGGCTCATTTTATTGATAATGATTGGAAATTGAATAGTAAAATACTAAATTTTTCTCATATGCCTCCTCCACACTTAGGAGTTGAATTAGCTGCAAAATTGTTTGAATTTTTTAAGGAATGGGGGATTGAGAAAAAGGTTTTCTCTTTGACATTAGATAATGCATCCAATAATGACAACATGCAAGTTCATTTAAAAGAGCAATTGTCTTTGCATGATAGCTTATTGTGTGATGGTGAATTTTTTCATGTTCGTTGTTCTGCTCATATATTGAATTTGATTGTGCAAGAAGGTTTGAAAGTTGCTACTGTAGCTTTGAATAAAATTAGAGAATCAGTCAAGTATGTTAAAGGTTCAGAGACTAGGATGAAAAAGTTTGAAGAATGTATACAAGCAGTTGGTAACATTGATACTAGTATTGGCTTACGATTGGATGTGTCTACTCGTTGGAATTCAACGTACTTAATGTTGGATAGTGCCATCAAATATAAAAAAGCTTTTACTTCTCTTCAATTCAATGACAAGAATTATAAATATTGTCCTTCAACTGAATAATGGAAAAGAGGAGAGAAGATATGTGAGTTCCTTGAACCATTTTATGATACTACCAATTTGATCTCTGGTTCTTCTTATCCTACATCAAATTTGTATTTTATGCAAGTATGGAAGATTGAAGTTTTGTTAAATGAAAACTTATCTAATGAAGATGAGGTGATAAGTTCTATGTGTAAGAGAATGATGGAGAAGTTTGACAAGTGTTGGACTCAATATAGAATGGTTCTTGCATTTGGAGCTATTCTTGACCCATGAATAAAGCTTTCAATGTTGGAGTTTTTTTATACTAAGGTTGAGAGTGATTATGTTAAATTCCAAAATAAGATGGAACTTGTGAAGACAAAATTATATAAGTTTTTTTTATCGATATTCTAATACTAGCAAGACAAGTTCTTCACAATGCCAACCACAATGTTCTTCTACCACAAATACATATCAACAAAGTGTAGGAGGAGTTAAAGGAAAGAACAAAAGAATCTTTGATGTAAGTACTTTAATTTTTTTATTGTATTCTCTTATCTCTAATTGGTTTTTATTTTATTGTCACTACTATTTCAATTAATGTAAGAAATAATGGCATATAAGAGCCAAACAATTACAAGTGCTGGAAAATCTCAATTGGATCTTTATTTGGAAGAGCCAAAACTTGAATTTGCATATTATCAAGATTTAAATGTTTTGGAGCATTGGAAGAATCAAAATCATCGATACCCAACCCTTGCACTAATGGCATGTGATGTTTTAGTTATTCCTATAACTACTGTTGCATCAGAATTAGCTTTTTCCATTGGTTCTCGTGTGCTTACCAAGTATAGAAGTTGCACCCTTCATGAAAAAGTACAAGCTCTTATTTGCACCTGTAATTGGTTACATGGTTATGCTATTGGTAATGTTTATAAATTTTTAGTTATATTCTTGACTTAGTTGGTATATTAGTTTATTGTGATTTTATTTTCAATTACCTTCATCTTTGTGTATTTTAAATGCAGATAAAGATAATGAAGACAATGCAAGTATTAAAACAACCTTGTCTAAGGAAGGATCAAATGATCTAGAAGATATTCATGTGGAGAAAGGAGATGATGGAGAATCAGAAGAATTTGATAATTGATGTGGTTTGTTTTTTAGACCTCTTTCAAACTACATATATAGAATTTGGAGAAAAGACTAAAAGAGATTGTTTACATTACTAGACTAAAAAAAATTTCTTTTTCATAATAATGTTTGAATTACAACATGAATAGCTTCAGGAAGCAATTTTCCCCCTTTTGCTACTTCGACTATATGCGCCTACTTTGGAGTTCATCCTGATTATTTACATTCCATTATGATTTATGCACAGGCGACTATGCAAGCAGTGAACTTGTCAGCAAGTGCTTATTGGGTCCCTGAGGATAAATTAGACTATCTGAACTATGGAGCTGCTATAAGTGAGGTAGCTTCATATAATCATTGGTGTTTTCACCTTTAATTTCATTGCTCGTAACATTGTGTTGTCGCAAGACCTTGCTTTAATGAAGTTTAATTTGCATTCTTCTTAACTTGTGATTTGGTGCACAATGTAGGTGGAGGTTGATATTCTTACAGGAGCTACTACCATCTTAAGGACAAATCTTACTTATGACTATGGGCAGAGCTTGAATCCTGCTGTGGATCTGGGACAGGTCTGGTGGATGTTTCCATTGAATCTCCTCTTTCATCTGTCTTTTTTTTATTTTGATTGTGATAACGGCAAAATGTCTCTCTAGATAAGGGGTCATTTGGATCTCATTATGCAAATTTTTATGACTGCAATATGTCATTGGGAACCCATAGTTCTTTTACTACAAATTAATCTTGCTATCTCTTTTTTCTGCAGATTGAAGGTGCCTTTGTTCAAGGAATTGGGTTCTTTTTATACGAGGAACATGTGGAAAACTCAGATGGCTTGGTAATTTCATACGGTATTTGGCTGCATGTGATCTGTTTTGTATACAGAGATTAAGTAATTTTGGTTGGATTATATGCTGGGCGAACATATTGTTTTTTAAATTTTGGTTGATTTAGAGATTGATTTCTGAATCTTAGCAGATAGCAGTATTGTTTGTTGACAGACTTTGTCGATTAAGTAATTCAATATTTGATTAAGTCGTGTATTGATTCAAGCACATAATTACATAATTTTTTACAAAATAATTTTTATTTTTTAAATGAGTATGTGACCCGCCTAACTCGCAACCCGTCTTAGTTTGGGTTGGGTTGAGAATTTTTCAATCTGTTGGAATAGAGGCCCGACCCGCCCGCTTCGCCATATGACCGATCCGCCATGGGTTGGCCCACCCCGTCATGGGTTAGCCCGTCTGACACCTCTAAGCACAAACACCTGACCAAGTATAATCAGAGCCACCATCGACTCGACATGAAGAAAATGACAATAATGCTGCTCATGGCAATATCAATATGATAGCGGGAGAACTCACTAATAGTTATTCTAACCGGGCGAGAAAATCGCATGCTCGATGATTAATGATTCATGTCATTGGATGTAGTGCTGAGAAGGCAGTAGGACTGAAAATCAGTTTTGGGTCCAGAGATTTAGTAGGGGTGGAAGTACCCCATGATGATGCATTAATAATTAAGGTTGTTATAGCCAATTATAACATTTCACGTACTTTTATTGATACTAGCAACTCTGTTAATATTATCTTTAAACAAGCTTTTGATCAGCTGCAGATCGACCCAAGTGAGCTTCAACCTATGATTATTCCATTATACGGGTTCACAGGCAATGAAGTACAACCACTTGGTCAAATAAAATTGTAACGACCTGGCCCCTCGGCCCCATTGGACGCCCCAAGGCGGCCCTTCGGCCGTGCCGTTACTCACTAGATCTTCTCACCCCTGGCCAGTGGATTTTTGCCTTCCCCAGGATTCGAATTCTAGACCTCCAGGATAAGTACTAGAGTTTATGAATCCTGGTAGCCAAGTACTCACTTGGCTACCAGGATTCATAAACTCTAGTACTTATCCTGGAGGTCTAGAGTTTGAATCTTGAGGAAGGCAAAAATCCACTAGCCAGGTGTGGGAAGATCTAGTGAGTAACGGCACAGACGAGGAGCCACCTTGGGGCGTCCAATGGGGTCGAGGGGCCAGGTCGTTACAAAAATTGGTCATATCTTTAGGGGAGCTAGGAGCCCCTTATGCGGACACGCCGATCAGTCTTCATGGTGGTGGGAGTCCCATCAACGTATAATGTTATCCTGGGTCGGCCGACCTTGAATGAATTCAGGGTGGTCGTTTCTACTTTCTGTCAGAAGATTAAATTCCATGTTGATGTCCAAGTGGGCAAAGTCAAGGGAGATTAAATACTAGCACATAAGTGCTATGTGGAGGTTGTGAGGGCAGAAGCTAATGTCGCCCGAAAGGCTCAGAGGGTGGATATCAATGCCATCTATGAAAAATCGCCCACCCTTGTATATGAGGAGAAGGAAGAGGTGCAGATACAAGTCGGTCATCCGGAAGCTACTACCCACATCGCATCCGATCTTGCTCCTGATCTCAAGGAATACTTGGTCAAATGCCTAATGAAAAATAGTGATGTGTTTGCCTGAACACCTTAGGAGGTGAAAGGTGAGCACCAACGGTTATGGAGCACACTCTTCATGTATATCCAGATGCCCGGATGGTCAAACAAAAGAAAAGGGATTTTAGAGCCGATCAGAATAAAATTATCAAGGAAGAGGTGGAAAATTGTTGGATGCTGGATATATTCGGGAAGTACAATTTCCAAGCTGGCTGGCTAACGTCGTCTTTGTTTCTAATCATTATTATGTTGTTGTCTCCCTTTTGTTCTAAGTTCATGCTTGGTTGATATGACATTATTGCTGGTCCGAGTAGGCCAGCTGGAGAGGGTTGAGTTCCCTAAAAAATAAATAAAGACCTTTCTCGTTCTTTCAACTCGGATTAAAAGTAATAGCGTAAAAAGAATAAATAATACAAAAAAATTGAAAGAAAAGAGACTCAGAATTTTACTTGATTACAACCGGGGTGGTTGTTAATCCAAAATAATAACAACACTAAAGAAAATCTCCTTCGTGTAGGCAAAGAAGCCTCTTACACTCTTTGAACACTCAAACTATTACTAGGAAATGAATGCTTGAGTTGATTCTCTATTTCATAGCTCCAGGGCATTTTATAGCTCCTGAAAATTCTATCCATAGCTTGAGGGCACCTCCCCAGGGTTTGGAGGGCGCCTCTAGCAAGGCGACAGCGAATAATGTTGGATCGAGATGCGCTAGAGGGGGTGGTGAATAACGCTCGTGGATTTCACTTTTCGTTCGTTTTAGAAATCTCAAAATACACAGCAGAATGAAAATAAAGACAAACGCAAAGAACAAAGGCACCGAGATTTTTTACTTGGTTCGGAGCCTGTGACGACTCCTACTTTAAGGCCCACACGTAAAAGTGCTTTCAATGGGTAAATACTAATCAATTTGGAATAGTACAAAGGAATACAATTGTAGTACAATAGCTTTTCGAAATAAACAGAATACCGACAGCTCTTGTGAGAAACTCCTCTCAAAGGATCGTCGCCGGAGCTTTCGGGCGTCGTGGAGGCGTTTTCTGAGCAGCTCGAAGAAGCGAAAGTTGTTCGTTGAGTTAATCTGCAGCTTCTGGTCGAGGCTCCTTAAATAGGCTATTCGGGGCGCCCGGAACCTCTCCGGGCTCCTAAACCACGTGGCTCGGCCACTCCGCGTGTGCCACATCATCTTCCTGATAAATTTTGGGTTTGGGGCGCCCGGACCAACTTCGGGCGCTCGGACCAGCTGGGGGCGCCCGGATCCCTTCCAAGCGCCCGGACTTGCTTTCTCCAACAACTTTATTTTCTGCAAAACAAAGTTAGTTCATGCATAAAATAATATAAAATATAAGAATTGTGACAGCCTTCGACTATCCGGTTCTGACTTTGAGTTTCGTAGAAACTCTAGGTCGACCCGACGCTTAATGTTCCCTCACCGGGGGACGTGTCCTCACCTACTCCACTCAGGAGAGTATACCTGTTGCCATTTGATCCTCCAGACTAACTAGACTTTTGCTCGACACTCGAGTCTTCCGGTCTTCATGGTGGATGTCCGCTCCATGACCCGTCCAGCCTTCCACCTAGTTCGCGATACCAAGATTTCAACCTAGGGTTACCGCCCCTAGGATTTTTGCCCGAAGCCTCCGACTCGCCAAGTCTTTCCATCTAAGGTTACCACCTCCTAGGACCTAGGGTTACCGCCCTTAGGGTTTTTTCCATTGCCTAACCGCAGTTAGGACTTTTCTTTACCTAGGGTTACCACCCCCTAGGATTTTCCACCTACCTAACCACAGTTAGGGCTTTTGCCTAAGTATACTTAGGATTTTTTTGCAAAGCTCATTCAGCATATCAAATAATAAAATAATTTAACTTTGAACCCTTTGACATAATCAAAATATAGATTCGATCGTCGATGCTTCTCGCACCAATAGATAAAACTTTATCCACTGCAAACGGCTATTTTGGCGAGGTCGAGGGCGCCCTCCATAGGCATGGAGGGCCCCCTCCATGCTTATGGAGGGAGCCCTCTGCCTAAAGGTGGCGGAAGCGCTGGCTCTCTTCGGAGGCGCCTTCAACGTCTTGTTGAGGGCGACTCCAGTAGTGTTTTCTAGCTCCTTTCGCTCTCCAGCTACTCCGATCGCATGGTGATTGCACCCAACCGAAATAAGACTCACCTGAATCCAATTTTCGACCTTCTCCTCGAGCAGGCTCCCACTTTGGCTCCTTATCCCTCGAATGTCACGTACGTTCTTCTCGTACACTGGTGTACTCTTCCACAGCCCTCTCGTCCCTCAGATGCGCCGAGCCCGTCAGCTCTATTCCCGTGTCGTCCTTCTCGCTAGCTGCGTCTTCCGCTCGACTTCCTGTGCTCCTAAGCTCTTGTACACTTACACATAGGGATTAAACCAAAATAAGACTTAACCTAACTTAGTTGATCACACCAAAAATAGCCTTGGGGTTCCAACAATTATGACTTGCTAATATATTGATATCATCTTATTGTTATTATAACATATTGAAAATTAGCTTAAACTTGAATAGATTGTCAAACACTAAAAATGGGGAGATTATTGATGCAATCATATCCCAGAAGTTTCAATATTCACAATTATTTAAATTTAGGTTAATATATTAGATCTAATTTGAGTTACAAGTTTGCATGGCAAGAGAAGTCCAGGAAGGTCAAGGACCAGATTCTTAGCAAGAAGAAGTCCTTGCAGGTCGGAATATCGGATGCAAAACAAGAGAAGTCTAAGAAGGTCTAGGATTGAATTCTTAGCAAGAAGTCCTTATAGGTCGGAAGACTGGATAGGTGAGGCAAGAGAAGTCTAAGAAGGTCAGGGACCAGATTCTTGGCATGAAGACTCGGAGGTGAGGAAACTCTAGGCATAAAGTCCAGGGAACGGAGGTTCATTTGACATGAGGTATTTGGAATCTAAGGTAGCGTGTGCCAAAGGGTTTAAGGAGAAAATCCTCTTTTCAAGTTCACTAATGAAATGGTAAGTTTACAAATCGATTGGCGAGCTAAAACCCAAAATCTAGAAACCAAAGAGTGTATCAATTGATTGGCTAAAATTGTCAATTGATTGGTAAATAAATTCAAGCACACAGAGAGCTTCGTAATCGATTGGTTGAATTACCAATTGATTAGCTGATCGGTTGAGAAGATTGTATCGCAAGAACAGAAAGCTCCTTGATCTATTGGCTAATCGATTGGGAGATTACCAATCAATTGGTTGATCGATTGAAATGTTTTCTTCGCGAAAACATAAAGGCCTTAGATCGATTGGGGGATCACCAATTGATTAAGATGCTTTCTTCGCAAGAACAGAAAGGTCTCAGATCGATTGGTTGAGCAATTGGGAGATTACCAATCGATTGGTTAATCGATTGGGAGATTACCGATTGGCTAATTCATTGGATGCTTTCTTCATGAGAACAGAAAGATCTCAGATTGATTGGATAATCGATTGAGAAGCTTTCATCGCGAAAATAGAAAGTTTTCTAATTGATTGGTTGATCGATTAAGGTAGCTAATCGATTTGTGCTTGATACCAATCGATTGGAATTGAAAATGGAATAATCTCATATGTCGATTTGGAGTTGGTAACGTTCAATAGATCTGCCAGAAAATCTGTAATCGATTGGGATTTTTGCTAATTGATTAGTGGCAACAAAAAATTAAGAAATAGATAGATTCCAAAGCATTCAAAAGGAAGGTTTTGGGCATGAACACTATTCTATTGTGATTCTACAAGTATTCTCCCAACCAAGTTAATCTTTAAGCAATCAAGAGATGCAGAACCAAGTTAAAAACTTGTAATCTTTTCTTTCTTCTTCTCCTTTGTTCTTATATTCTTTTGAGAGATTTGAAAGCTTGGTGCAAAAGGTTTCTCCATCCTCGATTTATTCCGAGAAGAAGCATTTATAGTGGAATCTGTGATGACTGGTGTGGATCATTGGATTAGTTACTTCAAGAAAGTAGAGATCAAGTAAATCAATTTGTTAGCATTATGGTGTTCTAAACTTCAACTATCCATTATAAAAAAAAATCGAAGCAAATTATTCACCTTCTTCTAACTCTACAAGTCCTAACACAATTCAATTTAGCTAAGAAAACATTGATTATTTTTTAGTTAATCCAGTTGCCCAGCTTAGCCCCACTAATCTAGAGGCGAGCAGTCCTCCTTCACTTTGCTTGTCAGATACATTCAGAAACGACAATTTACCAAAAGGCATACTTAAGTTTTTAAATTTACCAAAAGAAGCATACTACTTTAACATTTACCAAATGACGCACCTTTTTATAATGGTTTCCTATTCTACCCTTCTGACAAATTTAATTGATTTCCTTTTTCTTTTCTTTGTCATGTCTCTCTCTTATTTTTCCTACTATGCATGCAACATATCTTCTCTTTCCTTCTTCTTTTTATTATCTACGTTGGGCCTGATAACATTTAGATTGATTTCTAAATGTATATAAATTTAAAGAGGAAAAAAAACAACAGGTCCACTACTATCAGGCCTAACAACAGGGAAAAAAACAAAAAAAAAAAAAAAAGATTTTTCAACACCTCTGGTCCACTACTATAAATGTCGAAAATAATGTGGGTCTGATATCTCTTCATATCAGGCCCAATGTGGGCCTGATATGGGAGATATCAGGCCTAATAATAAAAAAAATAAATAAATAAATAAATAAACAAAGGGAGATTTAGGTTTTTCAAAACCTCTGGTCCACCACTAGGAACGTCGAAAATAATAATGAAGAGCATATTTGGACTCCTTGTAATTATAGAAATCCACAGGAACTGAAATGAGTGCAATCGGAGCTCTCTAAGTCCATCAGTGGGTTTCAGTCAAAACTCACTGATGGACCTAGAGAACTCTGATTGCTCCCATTTCAGTTTCTGTGGATTTATAATATTGAAAGGAGTTAAAATATGCTATCTATTATTTATTTCAACTTCTAAAAGATGTTAAAATATAATAATAAAGAATCAGCAAAACAATCCCTATACATTTTAGGTTTTTAAAAACCCCTAGTTCATCACTAGGAATGCCAAAAATAATAATGGAGAACATATTTGAACTCCTTGCAAAATTAGAAATCCACAGAAACTGAAACAGGTGCAATCGGAGCTCTCTAGGTCAAAATCTCTCTTTCTTTCTTTCTTTTCTTTTTTTTGTTATTAGGCCTGATATTAAGAGATATCAGACCCACGTTGAGCCTGATATCTCTTCATATCAGGTCCAATATGGGCCTGATATCTCCCCATATCAGGCCCAACGTGGGCCTGATATGGGAGATATCAGACCTAATAACAAAAAAAAAGAAAAAAATAAATAAATAAATAAAGAGATATTTAGATTTTTCAAAACCTCTGTCCACCACTAGGAATGCCTAAAATAATAATGAAGAGCATATTTGGACTCCTTGCAATTTTAGAAATCCACACGAACTGAAATGAGTACAATTGGATCTCTCTAGGTCCATAAGTGGGTTTCGGTCAAAACCCATTGATGGACCTAGAGAGCTCCGATTGCACCCATTTCAGTTTTTGTGGATTTCTAATATTGCAAGGAGTTAAAATATGTTATCTATTATTTATTTCAACTTCTAAAAGATGTTAAAATATAATAAGAAATAATCAGCAAAGCATTCCCCATACGTTTTAGGTTTTTTCAAAACCTTGTTGGTACCAAAATGTAGCTAGAGGAGGGGTGAATAGCTCGTCGCGTGCTCGTGGTCGGCGTTGCTTGTTTCTTCAATGATGTGCAGTGGAAATGAATAAGAAACAACTCACACAACGCTAACAAGTAGATTTACTTGGTATCCACCTCCAAAGGAGGTGACTAGTACAAGGATCCACACACTCACACACCCTCCACTATGAATAACACTCCTTTATGATAACTACCAAAGGTAGAGAAGCCCTACAATCTCTCAATACAAGAAGAAAGCAAAGGGAACAACAAATACAAGAAATCTTACAGGTTTTACAGCTAAAAACCCTAACCCTAGCTTTTCCTTCTTCTTTTGTTCTCTCCTCTTGACTTGGATGTCTCTCCAAGATCCTTCAGGAACTGGCGATCTGAACCTCAAGAGATGCTGTGTAGTCGCTGGTAAAGATCGGAGATGAATCGTGTAAGCACTACCGAAGTTCTCGAACACCTGCAGCTATAAACGACGCCAACGGTCAGATCCCGATCGATTGGATTGCTCCCAATCAACCGGGGAGGCTTTGGATCAATCAACTGATCGATTTAGAGCGCCTATGTGCTCTGGAAATTTGCCTGGATCGATCGGCTGATCGATCCAGGGCTTGTCGAGACAAATCGCAGCTTCCCAATCGATCCATTGATCGATTGGGACCTCTGGATCAATCAACTGATCGATCCAGCAGGCTTCTGTGCGTTCGCGACTGCCTTCTAATCGATCCACTGATCGATTGGAACGAAGGCTTCTCGCGGGGACTCCCCAATCGATCGGCCGATCGATTGGGCTCCAGCCAATCGATCGGCTGATCGATCCAGCTGCTGGTTTTCGCCCAAAACCAAGTCCCAAGCTCCCAAACCAACATCCGGTCTATCCATGACCTGTTGGTTCCTCATGCCTAGTATCCGGTCACCCTTGATCTGCTAGGACTCCCTTGCCAGGTATCTGGTCAATCCCTTTGACCCACTTGGACTTTTCTCCTTTTGCCAAGTATCCGGTCAATCCCTTTGACCTACTTGGACTTTTCTCCTCGTGCCAAGTATCCGGTCAATCCCTCTGACCTACTTGGACTTTTCTCCTCGTGCCAAGTATCCGGTCAATCCCTCTGACCTACTTGGACTTTCCAACACCAGATGTCTGATCAGCCTTGATCCATCTGTATTTCTCCCGTGCCTGGCTTCACTCACCAGGACTTCCCTTCTGCCTAGCTTCACTCACTAGGACTTCTCTTCTGCCTGGCTTCACTCACCAGGTCTTTCAACTAGCTTCACTCACTAGGATTTTCCTCTGCCTGGCTTCACTCACCAGGATTTTCCTCTGCCTGGCTTCACTCACCAGGACTTCCTCATTGCCTAGCTTCACTCACTAGGTCTTTCACCAGGATTTTTCTTCTGCCTAGCTTCACTCACCAGGACTTTCACCTAGCTTCACTCACTAGGATTTCCTTCTGCCTAGCTTCACTCACCAGGACTTTCACCTAGCTTCACTCACTAGGATTTTCAATCAAGTATCCAGTCAACCTTGACCTACTTGACTCTCCTTCACAATCTCTCCACATGAATAATTGCACCTGCAATCTTCATGTGTTGTCTACAAGTATTGTCAAACATCGAAACTCAATCATCAAGACTTGAGATTGACTCACTTCAAGCCCAGTCAAACAGGTCAACCTTGACCTAGGGAATATTGCACCAACAAACCTCTGGTCCACCACTAGGAATGCAAAAAAATAATAATAATAAGCATATTTGGACTCCTTGCAATTTTAGAAATCCACGGAAACTAAAACGGGTGCAATCGGAGCTCTCTAGGTCAAAATCTCTCTCTCTTTCTTTTTTTTTCTTTTTTTTATTAGGCCTGATATGAAGAGATGTTAAGCCCACGTTGGACCTGATATCTCCCCATATCAGGCTCAACATGGGCCTGATATGGGAGATATCAGGCCTAAGAACAAAAAGAAAAGAAAAAAATAAAGAAAGAAAGAAAGAAAGAGAGATTTAGGTTTTTCAAAACCTCTGGTCCACCACTAGGAATGTCGAAAATAATAATGAAGAGCATATTTGGACTCCTTATAATTTTAGAAATCCACACGAACTGAAATGGGTGCAATCGGAGCTCTTTAGGTCCATCAGTGGGTTTCGGTCAAAATCCACTGATTGACCTAAAGAGCTTCGATTGTACCCATTTCAGTTTCTGTGGATTTCTAATATTGCAAGGAGTTAAAATATGCTATCTATTATTTATTTCAACTTCTAAAAGATGTTAAAATAAAATAAGAAAGAATCAGCAAAATAATCCCTATACATTTTTAGTTTTTTTAAACCTCTGTTCCACCACTAGAAATGCCAAAAATAACAATGGAGAACATATTTAAACTCATTGCAAAATTAGAAATCCATAGAAATTGAAACGGGTGCAATCGGAGCTCTCTAGGTCCATCAGTGGATTTCGGTCAAAACCCACTGATAGACCTACATAGCTTCGATTGCACCCATTTCAGTTTCTATGGATTTCTAAAATTACAAGGAGTCCAAATATGCTCTTTATTATTATTTTCGACATTCCTAGTGGTGGACCAGAGGTTTTGAAAAACCTAAAACGTATGAGGAATGTTTTACTGATTATTTCTTATTATATTTTAACATCTTTTAGAAGTTGAAATAAATAATAGATAGCATATTTTAACTCCTTATAATATTAGAAATCCACAGAAACTAAAATGAGTGCAATCGGAGCTCTCTAGGTCCATCGGTGGATTTTGACCGAAACCCACTT
The DNA here is from genome assembly GCF_018446385.1 of Zingiber officinale. Lineage (NCBI taxonomy): Eukaryota > Viridiplantae > Streptophyta > Magnoliopsida > Zingiberales > Zingiberaceae > Zingiber > Zingiber officinale. Next base: position 156,108,901 of record NC_055992.1, on the reverse strand, counting down.
ATGGACCTAGAGAGCTTCGATTGCACACATTTCAGTTCGTGTGGATTTCTAAAATTGCAAGAAGTCCAAATATGCTCTTCATTATTATTTTAGGCATTCCTAGTGGTGGACAGAGGTTTTGAAAAATCTAAATATCTCTTTATTTATTTATTTATTTTTTCCTTTTTTTTGTTATTAGGCCTGATATCTCCCATATCAGGCCCACGTTGGGCCTGATATGGGGAGATATCAGGCCCACATTGGGCCTGATATGAAGAGATATCATGCCCAACGTGGGTCTGATATCTCTTCATATCAGGCCTAATAACAAAAAAAAGAGAGAGAGAGAGATTTTGACCTAGAGAGCTCCGATTGCATCCGTTTCAGTTTCTGTAGATTTCTAATTTTGCAAGGAGTTCAAATATGTTCTCCATTATTATTTTTGGCATTCCTAGTGGTGGACCAGAGGTTTTAAAAAACCTAAAATGTATAGGGATTATTTTTCTGATTCGTTATTATTATATTTTAACATCTTTTAGAAGTTGAAATAAATAATAGATAGCATATTTTAACTCCTTTCAATATTAAAAATCCACAGAAACTGAAATGGGTGCAATCGGAGTTCTCTAGGTCCATCAGTGGGTTTTGACTGAAATCCACTGATGGACCTAGAGAGCTCCGATTGCACTCATTTCAGTTCTTGTGGATTTCTAAAATTGCAAGGAGTCCAAATATGCTCTTCATTATTATTTTCGGCATTCCTAGTGGTGGACCAGAGGTTTTGAAAAACCTAAATCTCTCTTTCTTTTTTATTTATTTTTTTATTATTTTTTTGTTATTAGGCCCACATTGGGCCTGATATGAAGAGATATCAGGCCCATGTTGGGCCTGATATCTCTTCATATCAGGCCTAATAACAAAAAAAAAGAATAGTATATTTAGGTTTTTTAAAACTTCTGGTCGACCACTAAGAATGCCAAAATAATAATGGAGAGCATATTTGGATTCCTTGTAATTTTAGAAATCTACAGGAACTGAAATGAGTGCAATCGGAGCTCTCTGGGTTCATCAATGGGTTTCGGTCAAAACTCACTGATCGACTTAGAGACCTCATATTGCAATCATTTCAGATCCTGTAGATTTCTAAAATTACAAGGAGTCTAAATATGCTCTGCATTGTTATTTTCAGTATTTCTAGTAGTAGACCAGAGGTGTTGAAAAATTTAAATTTTTTTTTTCTTTTTTTTTCTCTATTGTTAGGCCTAATATCTCTCCATATCAGGCCCATATTGGGCTTGATATGGAGAGATATCAGGCCCAACGTGAGTTTGATCTTTTATAATATGTTTGAGAATAAAATTGAAAAAAAAAAAAAGAAAATAAAGAGAAGATAAAAAAGAAGGAAAGACAAGATAAGTTGCATGCATAGTAGGAAGAAGAAAAGAGAGAAATGATAAAGAAAAGAAAAAGAAAATCAATTAAATTTATCAAAAGATAGAATAGAAAATCATTGTAAAAAGGTACGTCATTTAATAAATATTAAATTAATATATTTATTTTAATAAATTCAAAAAATTAAGTACACCTTTTGATAAATTATCGAAATTTATCGATTCAGAAATGTTCATTGTAATACATCGACAAACTCTTGATATTTTTTACAAATCGGTCCTTCGGCCCAGACCGTCCAGCATGATTTTCCATCAAATTCAACGTTGATGTGTGCCCAATAAAAAAAATTATTAATCAAATCAAGTAAAGTCAAATCCAATATAAAATTGGACCGTGTCCTCTCATCTCTCATCTGTATCATGCGCCTTCAGAACATTTTTATTTAGGAAATAAGTCTGTCCTTGAGTATATATTTATTAAAATTGAGTGTACGTACTAGTAATTTTCAAAGGTAATAAGATAATATTAACATTAAGAAATGTATGTGATCTGATAGTCCCGTTCTTCTCTTAATTGTCAATGAGTTGTTAGGGTACTTGTAATGATGTTTATAGTATGACATTTATGTTATAAATCTTCTATTATAAATTTTATATTCATGATATGTAGTCATAGGTTTATGTTTTTTCATATTATTATCATATCAAAAGTTTTAAAAAAAAATTATATCATAAATCTCCCCACCAACTTTTTATATTTATTTATAATTTTATTTACTATATATATAATGTTAATTAATATTTTAATTTAATATCTATAATAATATTAGTATTTTAAATTTTATATATTTATTTATGAACTCTGCCCATGATAATCGGTCATGGCCGGTCCCAAGCCCGGATAACGGAGGAGGGTTACGTTAGGTTGCCAGCCAACGTCGAAGTATGACAAATATTCAATGAATGAATCCATTAAACTATTATGCTAATGCTAGGTTGTTCCCCGGAAGGAACGCGTTGCAAGGTCCGACTGTAACGTCTCGACAAAGACCGCTACATCTCCATAACTCGGGTGTAGTGATAAATATGCAAAAGTTTACGTTACAGGGGCCGACTGTAACGTCTCAGCAATAACCACTACATCTCCATGAGAACTTAGGTGTAGTGTTAAATAGGTAAAAGTTCTCATACCATACATTAAATAAGAACAAATATGATAGGAAAACTAATAATCTAAGATTTAGAACATGGAATATATATAGGGACTCTCACTAGTAAATCAATGGAGGTAGTAGATATGATGATTAGGAGAAAAATTAGTATTTTGTGTGTACAAGAGACAAAATGGATAGGCGAGAAGACAAAGATTATGGAGAACTCAGGTTTTAAGTTATGGTACACTGGAAAGAGTAAATCAATAAATGGAGTGGGTATCATTGTAGATAATTTGTTAAAGGATGAAGTTGTAAGAGTAGTTAGAAAAGATGATAGAATTATAACCCTTAAGATAATAGTGACGAAAGAAACTATGAACATAATTAGCATATGTGCACTACAAGTAGGATTAGATGAAGTTACCAAATCAAGGTTTTGGGAGGACTTAGATGAAATATTACAAAATATTCCACCAAATGAAATGATTTTAATAGGATGTGATCTAAATGGGCATGTCGTAATGAAAAATGAGGAATATGAGAGAGTACATGAGAGTTATAGGTTTGGAACGAGAAATGAAGAAGGGAAAACTATATTAGATTTTGCAATAGCATATGACCTTATATTAGCTAATACGTTTTTTTAAGGAAAGAGAATAACACTTAGTCACATTCAAAAGTGGGAATAATAAATTACAAATTGATTTTTTTATGGTTAGGAAGAAGGATAGAAAGATTTGTAAAGATTGCAAAGTCATCTCTGGAGAAAGCTTAACTACCCAATATAGGGTAGTAGTGTTGGATATACACTTCAAACATAGTATCAATAGAAAGAAAATATATACAATTCCTAGAATTAAGTGGTGGAAGTTAAAGGATGGGAAACAAAATATATTTAAGGAGAAGGTAGAAGTGCAAGCATTAGGTGAAATATACGATGACTCTAATACAACATGGGATAAAATGATATCAAAGTTGAAAATAATAGCTAAGAGTGTACTCGGTGAGTGAAAGGGACATGCACCACTAAGTAAAGAATCTTGGTGGTGGAATGAGAAAGTACAAGAGAAAGTGAAGGAAAAACGAATAGCTTATAAGGAATTATATATTTGTAAGAAATGAGGAAAACTTAAAAAAAATATACAATAGCCAAGAAAGACGCTAAGAAAGTAGTGAGTGAAGTAAAAAAATAAAACTTTTGAACGGTTATATCAAAAATTGGATACAAAAGAAGGGGAAAAAGACATTTATAAAATAGCTAATGTGAGAGAAAGGAAAACAAGATATCTTAGTCAAATAAAATGTATTAAAGATGAATGTAATAGAGTATTAGTAAATGATGGAGAAACAAAAGAGCGGTGGAAGAGGTATTTTCATCAACTTTTTAATGAAAGTTTAGGTGACCAACTTAACTTAGGTAATTTAATTAGGTTAAATGAGCATAGAAATTTTAATTTTTATCATAGAATTTAAACTTCAGAAGTAAAACAAACTTTAAATGAGATGCACAATGAAAAAGTCGTTGGACCAGATGATATTCCGATAGAGGTGTGGAAGTGCTTAGGGAAACAAAGTATTGAATGACTTACAAAATTATTTAACATGATATTGAAAACGAAAAGAATGTCTAATAAATGGAGGATAAGTACTCTAGTTCCCTTATATAAAAACAAGGGAGACATACAAAATTGTGCAAACTATAGGGGTATTAAACTAATGAGTCATACTATGAAACTTTGGGGAAAAGTAATAGAAAAAATATTAAGGAAAGAGACCACAGTGACAGAAAATCAATTTGGGTTCATGCTTTGAAGGTCGACAATATAAGCTATACATCTCCTTAGATAATTAATTGAAAAATATCGGGAGAAAAAAAAAATCTACACATGGTATTCATTGACTTAGAAAAAGTTTATGATAGAGTACCAAGAGAAATTATATGGAGAATTTTAGAAAAGAGAGGTGTTAGCGCAACACATATTAAACTAATTAAGAATATGTATGAGGATGTAATGACCAGAGTAAAGACTTCAGGCAAAGTAACTTAAGAATTTCCAATAAAGATAGGGTTACATCAAGGATCAGCCCTAAGTGATAGATTGAATAGTGCGATAGAGGGGGGGGGTGAATATCGCGTCTTTTTAAAACTTTTCTTTAGTCTTTTAAAAACAAAGTCGTGCACAGTGAAAAGTAAAAAAATAGACAAGTTTGTTTTACTTCATTCGGAGCCTAGCTCGACTCCTACTCGAAGGCCCACGATCCTTGATCGCATCGATACACAATCCACTATAACCCTTCTTTCCGAGATCCTCGGAAAGAAGCAGATCATACAAATGAGCAGAGTAAGATAGTAGCAGCCTACTATCTTACTTGAATTAAGTACAATGCAAGTTAAACAAATATACTGATTACTTAGATAGAAGATATAGCTTGATCGACACTTCTTGGATAGTACAACAACTTGCTTGATGGATGTGTAGAAGAGTAGTAGCACGAACAACTTTTTCACATAGATGATATCAGAACACGTTGCCCAGCCACGGACCTGGAGCTTCACTTTTATAAGAATCGTCAACGTTCGGTCGACCGATCCTTGGGTTCGGTCGATCGAACCCGCTCCCTTCCTTCCTGGCTGGAGTCTGACGCTGGCTCGATCTTCTGCATTAATTGGTCATTAAGGGTTCGGTCGACCGAACCTATTTTTTGGTCGACCGAACAACTTCCTTCCCTGTTCATCGAAATCTGCTGAGATCTTCATTTAATGTTCCATTAATACTGATTGTATCGGTCGATCGATCCCTGGTTCGGTCGACTGATCAAGCTTCGATCGGACTGTGCTTTGCTTTGGTCTGAACCGATCTCTGGTCTGAGTCAAGCTGGTTCGGTCCACCGATCCTCCTGTTCGATTGACCGATCAGGCCGAATATGCAAAACAGAGTTAAACAATATTCATGCAAAACAAAGGTTAGCACAGTAATATAATGCATGAGTAATAAAATAAGACAGTAAAACTGTCTTGATCTCAACTTGGAAACTGACCCGGTTTCTTCAGTTGGATCAACGACCTAATGTTGTTCCCTTTAGGAACTCGACCTCACTGTCGCTCCTCCAGTTGCATACCTCAACTTACCTGCCAAACATTGGTCCTCCAGACCTGTTTGGACTTTTGTCAGCTCAGTGTCCGATCACCCGATCCACTAAGACTTTTCCTGCAATACTACATTAGCCAACAACAATAATAGTAATATAGAATACAATGGTAAACCTAAACCTAGATTTACCAAGATCTGCTGGTCCGGTCGACCATAAACCATCCAAACAACCTTGCTTAGAGTTCACTCCTCCAAGACTTCTCGTTACCTAAGGTTATCACCCCCTAGGATTTTCTCAACTTGGCTTTACTCACCAAGATTCAGTATTCGGCTCCCCAGGGATCAGGTCCTCCAAACCTATCCACCTGGCTTCCACGATATACCAAGATTTTCCTTGCCTCAGTATTCGGCTCCCTAGGGATCAAGTCCTCCGGACCTATCTACCTGACTTCCATGATATATCGAGATTTCCCTTGCATAGCCTCCAACTAGGACTTCCCTTGCCTAGCCTACAACTAGGACTTCACTTGCCTAGCCTACAACTAGGACTTCCATAAATCAAGCTCCATACTCAAACATGTTTAAACATATTTGTCTGACATTAAAACCTTGGAGGTCGATTGCATCAACACTAAGTCCCTATCTTTTTACACTAATTATGGACGAACTCATTGCGCACATTCAAGACACGGTACCGTGGTGCATGTTGTTTGCAGATGATATTATTTTGGCAGATGAGACACGTGAAGGAGTAAATGCTAAGCTAGAATCTTGGAGAGAAACACTAGCAGGGAAAGGTTTTAAGCTTAGTAGATTAAAGACAGAATATGGAATTTAAGTTTAACAGTATTAGAACTAATGAAATAATTGTTAAGATAGGAGAGGACGAGTTGCTCAGAACCGAGAGATTTAAATATTTAGGATCAATTTTACAAAATGATGGAGGGATTGAGAGAGACGTCTTACATAGAATACAAGCAGAATTGGTGAAATGGAGGGGAGCGTTGGGTGTTTTATGTGATCGTAAAGTACCTCTTAAACTTAAAGGTAAGTTCTATAAAACCGCTGTTAGACCTACTATATTATATAGAGCTGAATGTTGGGTTATGACTCGACCACATGAGCATAAGATGAGAGTTGCAGATATGAGGATGTTAAGGTGGATGCGTGGATATACGAAGATGGACAAAATAAGGAATGAGAGCATTAGAGAGAAAGTCGGAGTTGCATCTATTGAGGACAAACTTCGAGAGACACGTTTAAGATGACACGGACATGTACTTAGACGACCAATAAATGCTCCAGTTAAGCGATGTGAAACTATGATAAACATACATATCAAATGAGGAAGAGGAAGACAAAAAAATACTTAGTTAGTAACAATAAAACAAGATAAAATTTATTTAAATATAGATGATGATATAATAAGAGATAGAGTTCAATGGCGTAAAAGGATTTATACAGCCGACCCCACCTAGTAGGAAAATACTTGATTGTTGTTGTTGTATATATTTATTTATGTAAAAATAATATTTTGATAAAAATAAATAAATATTTAACAAAAATATAAATAAACATAAAATAAAAAAAACATTAAATAGGGCAGGTACACTTGCTACCTACATGCACGTGTTGAGAGGGAGAGCACAAATCCTCTTTGTATTTTTTTTAAAAAAATATATAAATTGATCCTAAGATTTTGGGATTGATTTATAGAAAAATTTATAAACCCCACCAATGTAAGGGAGGTGGGATTTATAATAAGGGTTTATATCATAAACCTCATACTTAACCTCCACTGCAAGTGTCCTTATATGTGTGGGTTTTATAATTTTTTCTATAAACCGATCCTAAGATTTTAGGACCATTTTATATTTTAAAAAAATTACATAGAAGATTTATGCTTTCTCTCTTGATGTAAGTGTGAGGGTAGCAGGCAATAAAGGTCCACTATCCTATTTAATGGTTTTTAAATTTATTTATAATTTTGTTAAAAATTTGTTTATTTTTATCAAATTATTATTTCTACATAAATAAATGTATAAAATTTAGAATATTAATATAATTATAAATATTAATTAATATTATATATAGTAAATAAAATTATAAATATAGATAAGTGAAAAATAAAAATAAAAATAAGTAAATTGGGAAATCATAAAAAATTTATTGGAGAGAGTTATAATAATCATAGAGAGAGGTTTTAAAATCAGTGAGATTTTTAAGCAGTGACACGGTGAGGTATAAATATCTTATCCTTGGGTAGGCACTCCACAAATTGAATAATAAAAAACACTTTTCATTTTTAGAGATGGAGAAATTTAGTAAAAAGTGGTTTTTACAAATAAATAATGAAGTGCAGGAGAAATTTAATTAAATAAATAAAGTAACATAATCGAAGACTTTTATAAGTTTGGAGTGTAGCCAGATAGAATATCAATAGATGTGTAGAAAAACTAAAATAGGAAATATGATAAATAGATATGAATTACATACTATTCAAGATGATTTTATAGTGTGAATCTAATCACCATCGATTGATATATAATCCTAACCTTCAATTGATCCACCAATCTTGAAACACTAGTCGCAATGATCATTAAATTCATCTAGTTACCTCAAGCTATTAATTGTCTATTTGATTCACTAGTCGACCATTTTGATCGACCTTTTATGATTAATTGATCGATCGATTTTTTAAAATCCTGACTGGTTCTATTAGTCACTACATTATCAATTTATCATTGGACCATGTGTGGCTTTAGTCAACTTATCTAGATCTAGATAGAATGAGAATGGGATTGTGAGCCACATAATATATATATATATATATATATATATATATATATATATATATATATATATATATATATATATATATATATATATATATATTATATTTTCACTATTATTAATTTGATTAACTAACTTTTATCACTATGTTTAATTACTTAATTTTTTTCATTGCAGTATTCACCTTCTTCGGCGTGACAACTAATGCTACAAATAAAATCACATCAATCTATTTAAAAAAAAATATTAAACCAGGTATTTAGCTCTATTTGATTAATCCTGATGATGGACGACATTTTTCCCTATTTGCCCGCTACGTAAATCCTATATCACAAATGGTTCGTGGCCTGACGGCCCACAATTCAAGCACCGCACGAGTGTGTGGGAAAATTGAACCTTCGTTGTATGAGTTATTCGGCTGGTCACATGCGACTTTTCTACGTGTGTGGTGTAGGATTAAGTCTACGTGGATGGAGTAATCCGATTGAGTCCATATAAATGGACTTAATCTTTATAATCTTGGGCTCACACTTAATTGATACTCAATTAAATGATTTATTACCATTAAAATAATTAAACATAATTAAGTGATATAATGTTTCCATGCATATAAAAAAGATTTGAATTAAATAGATGTACATTTAATGTGTAGATCATATAATTAGTTTCATTAATATTGATGAATTGTTAATGAGTCATGAGTTTTTATGATGGATAGTCCTCATAGATTGGGCCAAGTATTAAAGGGAAGAGATAAGGTTCATTAGGACATGCTGAACCTAGCTCTCCTATCCTAGCTTTTTCTCCCCCATTGAGATGAAATGTGGTGTTTGTCGGCTCAATCCTATGGAAGACATCCGTTGCATTCACGGGATATTTCGATGACAAGTAAGAGGCTATAGCATTGTGATGGAATCAGGTCAACAATTCATGAACTATTGTCTCGTTTTCTATTGAGCTCTAGAGATTGAGGTGGCGTTTGATTTAAGGATTTGAGAATAAAAGAATGAATTCATTCCTAAACTTTATATTTTGTTGATGAGAATGGAATTTAAATTTTATAATGAAACCCAAAAACTTGGATATTAATGAAACTCACCACCTCTTTTGGGTTTTGATAAGAAGGGAATGAGAATTAAGTTTTGGATGAAAATATCCTTAATATATTCATTTAATTTTTCTTCTATATCACTTTCTCTCTCCTTATTCTCTCTCGTCATACTTTTTTTCTCCTCATTTTATCATCACACTTTCTCTCTCATTGTAATTTCTCTCTCCTCAATCTCTCACATCATACACTCTATTTTCTCATTTTCTCCCATTACACTTTCTCTCTCTTCAATCTCTCTCATTACACTTTCTCTCCTATCACACTCTCTTTTCTTATTTTTTTCTCATCACATTTTCTCTTTCCACAATCTCTCCCATCATATTCTCTCTTTTTATTTATTTTCTCATCACACTTTCTCTCCTATCACATTCTCTATCTCCTCATTCTCTCCCATCACATTTTCTTTCCTAATTTTTCCTCATCACACTTTTTCTTTCATCACGCTTCCTCTCTCATCATACAATCTCTCTCATCACACACTCTCTCTCCTCATTTTCTCTCATCACACTTTCTTTTTCTTCATTATCTCTTATCACACTTTTTCTTTCATCACATTTTTTTCTCCTCTTCCTCTCTCATTATGCTCTCTCGTCATACTTTAGTTCCTCATTTTCTTTCATCATACTTTTCCTCTCTTTATTATTTCCCATCATATTTTCTCTCTCTATCATTCTCTCTCATCATATTTTTCTCCCACACTAAACTTTCTCTATATATAATTTTTTTCTCTTATTTTCCTCTAAAAGTAAAAAAGTAAATTTTGGTTTATTCTGATATAAAATATTCAACTAACCAAATATTATTTTTAAGAGTAATATCTATGCTCATACTCATTCTCATTCTATAATACTATAATTCTTATTCTCATTCTGATTTTTAAGAAAGAATCAAATGCCACCTAATAGAAGCTAGATCCTGTTATAGATATATCCTTTAGTTCATATATGATGTATTTCAAATCGTATAATTGGTATTAGAGCGTAAGATTGGCTTATTATCAGTTTTTAAGGCGTAAGGATTATTTTTCAATATTTTGACACAAATAGATTATTTTTCAACGTTTTGACACAAATACATTAATTTTTACATTTCATTACATATGGATGAGCGAAATTGATGTATATTTATTGAATGTAACTTGGCTAGATTAGGATTTAACCTATAAATTAAGTTTTTCACATTATCTATGAAGAACGAGATTGGTGGCACGATTTTAGGATAGAAATCACATTTAGAAATGAGCGTTTTCTGATATCAATCGATTAGGAAGGTTCCCAATGGATTGAGAGTTGCATATTTGGGAACAGAAGCTTCCCAAATCGACCGGTTGATTGATTGGTGCATACTAATCGATTGACATAAGGCTTAATCGATTGGGATGCTCAAGTTCACAAATAGAAAGGCCCGGAATCGATTAGCTGATCGATTGGTGTTTACCAATCGATCAGCATGAGGAATCAATCAATTCGAGTTGCTCGATCGTGACCAGAATCTAACAGAAAGCTTATGGATCGATCGGCTAATTGATTGGGGTCTCCAATCGATTGAAGAATGTAAGAAGCCAACAAAGAGCTTCTGAATCTATCGGTCAATCAATTAGGGTTCACTAATCGATCGGCTAATTGATTGGGGTTCACTGGGTTGTCCACAGAAGGTTTTCAATCGATCAACTGGGGTGGATGAACAAGCGAACAGAAGCCTTTTGGATCGATCGATGGATCAATTCATGTGTGTTCTATCGATTGATCAATCGATTGACATGCGTGTGAATCGATTCACATCTATTCTCGATCGATTGATAAAAGTGTCAATCGATTGATATTCAATACCAATCGATTAATAACTGAATTTAGCTCGGTTATCAGCAATTTCTTCTTGGATTCTTCTTCGCTCTTGCTATCTAGTAGAACCTATATTATCGCTAAAGAGATAACTATTGGGGAGGCTAGGAGTATTAGTGTAGAGAGATGTATATTCATGAGCCCAAAGGAAAGTCATTCTTACGCTGGATATATATTTAAAGAAACTCACAAAATAAGTTAAATTTTTTTATCATGCACATAGTGTATCGGCCCAAAGGAAGGGGTATTGTGTGATCGATTAAAAGCATTGTGAGTAATGCTAGAAAACATAAGTTAGTTAAGGAAGCTAATGAATAAAGTATCATGCGCATAATGTGTGCCCCAAAGGAAGGCAAATTATGTGGCAGATAAAAATAATCATGAGTTATTTTAAGAGAACTAATAGCAGGTTACAATTTAATCTAAAGACTTAATGTAATGTTGCACTAAGAATCTCTATTAATGCTCATATAGTTGCATTTTTTATTTTTTACATTTTGTTATTGCACAACTATAAAGATACATGTCTTATTTATTAAATTGAGCTATGCTCCTTACTTTTATTTATGTAGTTCTCTCAATGTTTGCTAATTTGAACAACATCCTCGTGTTTACTGGCATAAATTTTGGATAATGGAAAGAGCATATTATATTTTTATTAGGTTGCATGGATCTGGACTATGCATTTAGGCATAATCGCCCTACACCTTTGACTAATGATTCGACTGCGGATCAAAATGTGAACTTTGATAAGTGGGAGCAATCTAATCGCATGAGTCTAATGTTCATGACAATGTCAATTTCTAAGTCGCTTAGAGGTTCGATAACTAAGAAAGAGGATACAACTACCTTCCTTAAAAAATTAACGGATCGATTCACCTCAAACGAAAAGGTCGGGACTACTACACTTCTCACAAAGTTACACTACTAGAAAAAAAATACTTTTTTGAGACACAACAAAATATGCCTTAAATTATAAATTTGGTGTCTCAAAATATTTTTGAGACAGTGATGAGACGGTAATGCAGCCGTCCCCAATACAAGCGTCTCAAAAAAATATTGAAACAGTTGTACTGTCTCAAATGTTTTTTAAGACGGTGATGAGACAGTTGTTCAATTGTCTCAAAAGTATTTAAGATAGTTTTTTTTTGTCTTAAATGTTTTGTCTTATCCCGTGAAAAAACTAGAGACACTAATTGAGATGATAATGTACCGTCTCAAATAGAAGTGAAGATAGTAAATTACTGTCCCTAATGTTTTGACTTGTTAGATGCATCATTTGTAACAAAAATTAATAGTCTTAAAAGAACATTTAATATACAAATTAATCTAGATCAAATTTATTGAATTGTCCTTTCAAAACAAAAGGAAAAATTTTCTCTTATAGTTTAAAAGAGATATACATAATATAAAATTCTAATATTTTTTAACTTACAAGTCAATACATATCCATCATTAATTTGATAAAAAAAAAAAATACTATTCCTATGAAAGTTACAAGAAAGTCTAAAGAACAATGAGGATCTGAAGCTAACTTCTATAATCCTTCATCATAATCCTGAACATTAAAAATAACTCTTATTAGAAGTAAGATGATTTATAATATATACTGTTCAGAAAAATCAATAAACAGAACTTTTTAATAAAATATTTCATCATCTAACACATAATCCTCTTTCTTGCAACTAACATCCCAAATACAACACAAACAACTCCAAATTAAATTGTTGGGATGTATACTAAAAGCCTGGTTTTTTGTATAAACATAAGAATCACATTGGTCAAATTTCTGCATTTATGTTAAATGTAGTTGTCCATTTAATTTATATTATAGATAACATGATGTGTGGTGTCACACAGAAGATCATGTTATTAGTTTCTTATAAATTATAAATAGTAGCTCACAACCAAGATGAATTGAGACAAACCATTGGAATGGTTATAGTGTAATTTGGTATTAGTTTATCTTGACTATAAAGTTACACTAGTACACTATATGTGTATTGAGCAGGACCATTTGAAGTTGTTTTTTTTATACTGACTACATAAAAGAACAAAATATCTGTTATTATGAATGTGTGTACTCTTAATCCCGATATAATTAGGGATGTAAATGAGTCGAACCGAGTCAAACAGTATCAGGCTCGAGCTCGGCTCGTTTAAGTTATATTCGGGCTCGAGCTCGGCTTGAGCTCGAATCAAGCTTTTATCACAAGGCTCGAGCTCGGCTCGTTCTAGAATTATCAGGCTCGCGAAAAGTTCGAGCTCGGCTCGTTATTAGCTCGATTATCAAAGTTAACGAGCCTAACTCGTTAATTGAGCTTGGACTCGTTTAGAGCTTATTTTTGGCTCATTTTTTTGCTCATTTTAAGGCTTGTTTTTTTGGCTCGTTTAAGGCTCGATTTAAGGCTCGTTTTAAGGCTAATTTTTTTGGCTCGCGAGCCTATAAACGAACATGTTCACGAGCTCACGAGCCGAATATCCTTAAGCTCGAGCTCGGCTCGATAAAACTGTCGAGCTCAGCTCGATAAGATAAACGAACGAACTCAAACGAGTTTTTTACCGAATCGAGCTCCGAATACCTCACGAACCGTTTGATTCATTTACATCCCTAGATATAATAACAAGCACATAGACTTAGTATTTATTTCTTTAATTTATCAATGGGTGATATTTAGTTCGTTAAATCAATAGGCCCAATAAGTTGGGAAATGATATTATTTATATGGTGTGTTGTTGATTATAGAAGGGAACTGTATCCTAGTAATCTAGGTTGATGATGTCCCCTTTGGAGCTCATAAGGAATGTCATGTGAGGTGTACTTAGTCCAACATGACAATGAAGTTGAGTGGTACTACTCTTGGAGCTAGATATTATTTAAGTAAGTTGTCAGTAACTCATTTAATTAATGGGCATTCGATATCTTAAACATAGGGAGATTAATGCACTCATGATAAGAAGGAGCTCATAATGTAATATGTGATTGGTGCGGTAGTTCAATAATAACTCTTTAGTGGTATGAGTTATTATTGATGAACTTGAGTTGGGTGTTCGGGGCGAACACAGGAAGCTCAAACTTATCGGGAGACCAAAACCAATTTCTCCTCTCAGTCCCTGTTGTAGCCTCTATAAATTCTTGTATCCACCAAGTCCACTTCTTACCCAAGTAATGGGCCGGACACATCCTTGCTTGGTGCAAGGGGGCCGATCAAGCATGGGCTTGGAAGCTAAGAGGTGGTCGGCCAAGTTTGGTGCCCAAGCTAGGGGTCGACCACTAGAAAAAGAAAATGAAGTTTTGTTTTTAAAATAAAATTTTGTTAAAATATTTTCTTATTTGTAGTTATCTACAATGGTTAAAAGAGAGATTTTATTTTGTTAAAATCTTTCCTTTTTGTAGTTATCTACAATGGTTAAAATAGAATTTTTAATTTTGTTAAAAACTTTCCTTTTATAGCCATCCACATGGTTTTAAAATGGAGTTTTTAATTTTTAAAATCTTTCCTTTTACAGCTATCTACAAAGGATTAAAGAAATATTTTAATTTTGTTAAAATCTTTCCTTATTTGTAGTTATCTATAATGCTTAAAAGAGACATTTTAATTTTGATAAAAATTTTCTTTTTTGTAACCATGATTTAAAAGAGAAATTTTAAATTTAATCTTTCCTTTTTTTTTGTAGTTGTCGACATGTTTTAAAAGAGAGAGATTAATTTTAAAACTTTCCTTTATTGCCATGAACAATAGGAAATTTAGAAAAGAGATATTTTAATTGCTGTTAAAATTTTCTTTTTTAATGGGAGGCCACAAATAAGGAAGTTTTAATTATGCTCAAACTTTCCTTTTTTGCCATGACCAAGGATTATAAAATAGAAGGAGAGGGTGCCTCATGTAACACACATAACCTTAAGCCTTCTCTCTTTTCCTTGGTGTGGCCGGCCACTTCCCTTCTCCCTTTCTCTTAGCCCGGCACCCCACTTATCTCCTCTTTTGCTTCCTTAGGGCCGGTGGTATCAAGGATTGAAAAGTCCTTGTGGCCGGTTGCTTGGAGAGGAAGAAGAAGAAGAGGAGAAGCACTTGGTGGCCGGTTTCCTATTTTGGCATCCCTTGGTGGCTCGAGAGTCTTGGAGTAAAAGAAATGATTCGGGTGGATTCCATCTTGGTAGATCGTTGCCCACACAACGTCCAAGAGGAGGAGAGTAATACAACAGAAGATCAAGAGGTCTTTAGCTACAAAGAAAGGTATAACTAATTAATGGTTTCCGCTTCAAATTAATATAATTAGTTAGTTTTCTTTACATTTCGATTTCATGCTATCGATTTTGTATTTCGATTTTGCGTTTCGTTCTTGTGTTTCTATTATGGTCTCTGCAGTTAAACCTAGGGTTACTGTAAGAAGTTAAATATCCAATTTCTTTGAAAGACTTTATCTAAGAAGTGGTGGATGATCCCATAATCAAGAAGACCTAGTGTCTCACCATGTTTAACCTGGAAATCAATCTTTGAAATAGATATTTAATCAACTTATGTAATATTGTTTAACTTAGGAAGATCACATCGGTTAAACTTGGAGTAAAAATGTTAAGTATCGTTTCCAATCCAAGTTTAACTTCTGAAGAGTAGCTTGGATTAATAATGTTAAGCATTGTTTGCAATCCAAGTTTAACTTCAGTAGAGCACATGGGTAGCTAGGTTAAGTTCTGTGCTTTTACAAATTTTTGTATAGGGGAAACAGAACAAAATCTAGGTGTAGCAACCAACATAAACAAACATCTCCATCTCGTAATAAGAAATAATGGTTCATGTGTTTGTCATTATCTTTGTGCCTTTCAAGTTATTGCACCTGTAAAATAGATTTATCTACAATATAAAAATATGTACAGTACATCGCCAAAATTGTTAATAAAACTAAAAAAAATTCTTATGAAAATGACTACCAATGTGTTTGTTAGTTACCCAATCCTTATACTTGTAAAAACAACTACTAATAATTTCATATATCACCTGATTTTTTCATCCATCCCAACTAAATCATCTTCTCATCCAAATCATGGCTATTGTTGGCACTAAAAACATCTTGAACCATCCTAAACATATTATTATCTGTATTTATATCACTTGTACCTCCAGAAGATGAGGTTGTTTGTTGAGAACACTATAACAAAAATGATTATTCGCATCACACAATTATGCTATCCACACCGCATGCCACACGCTGTATAACTACAAGCTGTTGAAAGTCATACGATATTAACAGCATGCGTCGCACGCTGTGATTAAGAGCATTCGCAGCTCGCACCACGCGCTGTGGTTAAAGAGTATTCATAGTGCGAAGCGTGTGTTGCTGTTAAGAGAAATTGACAACATTTGAAGCACTCGTCGCACACTGTAGTTAAGAGCATTTGTAGCGCACAATACACTGCGGTTAAGAGCATTTGCAGTGCGTCGTACGTTGCTATTAAGAACATTCACAGTGCATGACATTCGCAGTGCGAAACATACGCTATGGTCAAGAGTAATCAATAGCATTCGTAGAGCGCGCTGCGGTTACTATCAATCAACTACTTATGAATTAACTACTTTGATAGGACTTAAATTATAATTGGAAACTTTGACTTTTTCTTACTTTAAACAAACACAAGTGTTGGTGCAGCGGGGTCGGTAAGAGGGGAGGGGTAAATTGCCAGCAAATAAAATATACACTCCTCAAACTTTCAACCCTAAAAATAGCAACAATTATAAAATAAAATAGCAGAAATAAAAGAGAGACAAGAAGTTAACTTGATTACAACCAAGAAGGTTATTAATCCAAGGTGGTTGAAAAAAGTGCACTACGAAAGTCTCCTTCACTGTAGGTGGAGAAGCCTTTTTACATACTAAGAAAGCACAGAAGTTGCTAAGAATTGAGTACAGAGTTGATTCTCTATTTCCTAGCTCCAGGGGTCTTTATATAGCTCCTGAAAAATTTATCTGGAGCCTTGAGGGCGCCTCCAACGAGGTTGAGAGTGTTGGTTGCTACTTGGAAAACCTAGAGGTTCCACTGTACAAAAATTTTGTACAAAGGTCTGAACCTTTTCCTAGCTACCATGTGTTCTTTTAAATTAAATTTTGGATCGCCTGCGGAACTTAACACGTTTGATCCAAAACTTAATCTATTCGTTCTTTTAGGTTTTGACTTGGGTCTCCTGCGGAACTTAACACGTTCGACCCAAATCACCTTAAGTTATTAATTCCATTAAATATTAATTTCCATAATCGGTTCCCAGTACTGACGTGGCGAGGCACATGGTCTTCTTGGATATGGGAGCAACCACCACCGACTAGACAAAACCTTTTATAGAAAGCTAATATTTAATTTCCTAAAATAACTTTAGGTTAACCGAAAAGAACAATCAAATCACAAGGAAAAGAAAAAACAAAAGAACACAACATTGAAAAACATATTCGAAATTCTAGAATCATAAGCCTCTTGTATTTGGTATTTTTCCAAAAATAACTAGTATGATGTGGAAAGAAAAATTACTAGTTATACCTTTTAGAAAGACTTCTTGATCTTCTACCGTATTCCTCTTCTAACCTCGGACGTTGTGTGGGCAACGATCTTCCGAGATGAGAAACCACCAACCACCTTCTTCTCCTCCTAGCTAGGTTCGGCCACAAAGAAGTTTTACCAAGGATGAAGAACAAAACACCAACCAAGCTCCAAGAGATGCAAGCTTTCTCTCCTTCTTCTTCTTCTTCTCCAAGTAGTATCCGGCCACCACGAGAACTCCAAGAGGGATGAAGTATTCGGCCACCACAAGAGGAAGAGAGGGAGATGATGATGATGATGGCCGGCCACACCAAGGAACAAAAGAGGGAGAGAAAATAATAGAGGTTGTGTCTCATGAAGGCACCCTCACCCCTTCTTTTATATTCCTTGGCATAGGCAAATTAGGAAATTTAATTACAATAAAATTTTCTTAATTTCCTTGACATGATTTAATTGAGAAAAATAAAATAAAATTTCCCAAATCAAACTCTAATGGCCGGCCACATCAATGAAGGGAAAAATTAGACAAATTTTAATCAACAATTAAAACTTCCTAATTTGTTTCCGAAAATTTTAAAAATAAAATTTCTCTTTAAAAATCTCTTCATGGTTGATAAAAGTAAATTTCTATAATTTTAATTTTATCAACATGTGGATAATTTTAAAGAAAAAGTAAAATATCTCACCAATCTACAAATAAGGAAAGAGATCTAATCTCTTTCTTTAATCTTTTGTAAATCTTTTACAAGAGAGATATTTTAATTTTAATTCTCTTTAATAAATTATTTCTTCCACATAATAAAAATTAAAATTAAAATCCCTTTTTTAATTTAATTTGACCGGCCCCCACTAGCTTGATTCCCAAGCTAGCTTGGCCGGCCCCCTATTGGTGGGTATAGAAGGTGGGTATAGGTGGGTATAGAACTCTATAAATAAGAGGCTACGATAGGGACCGAGAGGAGGAATTGGTTTTGGTCTCCCGATAAAATTAAGCATCCCGTGTTCGCCCCGAACACACAACTTAATTTTATCAATAATAATTCATTCCACTAGAGAACTATTATTGAACTACCGCACCAATCACAAATTACATTTTTGGGCTCCTTCTTATTATGAGTGTGTTAGTCTCCCTGTGTTTAAGATATCGAATGTCCACTAATTAAGTGAGTTACTGACAACTCATTTAATTAATATCTTAGTCCAAGAGTAGTACCACTCAACCTTATCGTCATGTCGGACTAAGTCTACCTGCAGGGTTTAACATGACAATTCTTATGAGCTCCTCTTGAGGACATTATCAACCTAGTATCTCTAGGACACAGTTTCCTTCTATAATCAACAACACACACTATAAGTGATACCATTTCCCAACTTATCAGGCTTATTGATTCATCGAACTAAATCTCACCCATTGATAAATTAAAGAAATGAATATCAAATATATGTGCTTGTTATTATATTAGGATTAAGAGCACACACTTCCATAATAACCGAGGTCCTTGTTTCTTTATAAAGTCAGTATAAAAGAAACGACCTCAAATGGTCCTACTCAATACACTCTGAGTGTACTAGTGTAATTATACAGTCAAGATAAACTGATACCTAATTACACTACGACCTTCTAATGGTTTGCTCCTTTCCATTTTGATCGCGAGCTACTGTTTATAATTTATAAGGTACTGATAACATTATCTTCTGCATGTGACACCACATACTATGTTATCTACAATATAAATTAATTGAACAACTACAACTAAATGTAGACAATTTAACCAAATGTGATTCTTTATTGATAATGAATGTTTACAAAGCTTAGGCTTTCAGTATACACTCCAACAGAGAGCGCCTCCAACCGAGTCAACGGATAAAACTTTATCCGAACTCGTAACAGTCATCTAGACTGGGTCGAAGGCGCCTTCAATGGCCTTGAAGGCACCCTGGACAAGGTTGAGGGCGCCTTCAAGGCAATGAAGGCACCTCCAAGACTGCAGGCAGTGCAGGCGCCTTCAGCACTTCGTTGAAGGCACCTCTAGCTAGCTTTTCCAGCTCCTTTTGACTTGTTTTCTTCATCCAGAGCTCTGAATGCATGGGTGATTGCGGCCAACCGAAATAGGGCTCACCCGAACCTAATTTCCAATTTTCTCCTCGAGCAGACTTCTGTCCCAGCTTCTCGTCCTTCGAACGTCACGCACGTTCTTCTCGTCCACCGAAGTACTCTTCCGCAGCTTTTTCGTCCTTCAGATGCACTGAGCCCGTCAGCTCCCTTCCCGTGATGTCCTTCTCGCTAGCTGCATCTTCTGCTCGACTTTCTGCGCTCCTAAGCTCTTGCATACTTAGACATAGGGATCAAATAACAAACAGGACTTAACCTAACTTGGTTGATCACATCAAAATAATCACGGGGTCCAACAAAAAGGGCATAACCTGACAAGTCTTAGCACGAATAAAGGTTTGGATGTTTGATCATTGACCCATCACAAACTTTGCACAAAAAATCATGAAATAAATTGAAGCTACAAGACAATACCTTCTATAGGCATTTTCTAATCCGTGTATGATACGCATGGACCTCTTTTGATTTCATCTTGTTGTATATTACATATCTTCTCGAGCATGAATTCCATCTGTATATGAAGAATAAAAAAAGTAAGATAGTGTACAGCTTGGTATGTAGATGATAAAAGGAGCACATTGACAAAAACTCACTCTACTAATACTTCGCTTCTCTTCTCGGCTGTCATCAGAATCTAAATTCAGTTACTTTCTTCTTAATATTAAAAATGAAATCCTTCATAGCAACGGAATCATCACCCATGAGCTTCATTCCATAATATGCTCAATCGTCATATTCATATCATCATACACCATTATATAAATATGCAGAGCCAATATAGAGTCTTGTTACGAAATTAATGAAAAGTGTTGAACATGAGTTAGGAAAGAATATACTATCAAAAATTGTATCAAAGGCGAACACATTCAACTCTATCAACCACTTGCTCAATACCGAAAG
Organism: Zingiber officinale; assembly: GCF_018446385.1. Classification (NCBI taxonomy): domain Eukaryota; kingdom Viridiplantae; phylum Streptophyta; class Magnoliopsida; order Zingiberales; family Zingiberaceae; genus Zingiber; species Zingiber officinale. The sequence goes on along the minus strand of NC_055992.1, from coordinate 156,087,999 downwards.
TAGGTCGCTACGGAGAGGGAATGAAGAGCCCCGAGTTAGACTGGCACGAAGAGGGAACAAAGAGTGCTGAGTCAGACTGCTACAAAAAGGGGTTATATATATATATATATATATATATATATATATATATATATATTACCGTCTTATTTGAATGTCTTATATAATTATATTTTAATCATCTTTATTAGGTGTCTTATTTAGTTGAATTTGAGACAAAATCTTAAATACTATCTTAAATTTAATGTCTCCATGTAAAATTTTGAGACATCTATTATTACTGTCTTAATTACTTAGTATTTGAGACAAATTTTGTCACCGTCTTAATATTTTATCTCAAAAGCCTAGTTTTCTAATAGAATTAGTGTATATACGGTACACCGAAAAGGGTAATATTAGGGAGTACATTATGGAGATGTCTAACTTAGTTACAAAGCTTAAGAGACTAAAATTACACATGTCTTAAAGTGTCCTTGTGAATCTTATCTTAATCTCTCTGCCTACATAGTTCACTCATTTTAAGATTAGATATAATACTCAATAGGAGAGATTGAGAGGTGACACTAAATGAGCTTATAGCTCAGTGTGTACAAAAAGAAAAGAGATTGAGAGGTGACACATCTCAGAGTGCTCACTATACATCTTCAGCTTAGTATTCGAACAAGAAAATGAAGAAAGGTAATGGTAAGAGTAAGGGTAAATAACTTGCAGTGACTCGGGCTTCAGAGCATAAGGTGCAAAAGCAACAAAATTCGGACCCAACTTATTTCTTTTGTAAAAAGAAAGGTCATCTGAAGAAGGATCGCCCTAGATGCACCAACTGACGTGTCAAGAAAAGTATACTTCTCAACTTTGTTAGTTCAAAAGTTAACCTACCTACTGTACCTAATAACACTTGGTGGATAGATACTGGTGCAACTACTCACATAAATATAACCGTTGATGCAGTTAGCACTAACGGTCTAACTCAGATTTTGATGAATAATAAATTAGGTTAAGTTAGTTATCTTGTGATTTAACACTTTAACTGAGTATGCAAGAGAAATCCAGCTAGGTCGACAGGCCGATCTGATAGCTGGTGTGAAGCTCAGCTAGGTCGATGGGCCGACCAGATAGCTGATGCGAAGCCCAGCTAGGTCGACGGGCCGACCAAATAGCTGGCACGAAGTCCAGATAGGTCAACGGGCTGACCTAATATCTGGCACGAAGACCAGCTAGGTCAACGACCGATCGAATAGCTGGCACGAAGTGCAGCTAGGTCGACGGGCTGACCGGATAATTGTCACGAAGTCCAGACTGAACGACAGGCTGACCGGATGTCTGGAAAATGGTAAGTGGAGGTAAGTCACTGGAGGAGAGTGATTGTGAGGATGCTTCCTAGTTGAGAGACAGTAGGCGTCGGTCCAGTTTAGATCCATTTGGGATCCCTAGACAGAGACTTTGACTAATTCCTGGTCCTGGGAGGACAGGAACTAATTACTCTTTTTATTATTTGTTTATTTGTCCTAACACATCTCTTGCAGGGTTAGTGGACTAATATTGTTTTGCAGGACAAAAGGAAGAAAATGACCTTCGGGTGAACAATGCCTGAAGGCGCCTTCCATGGCTATGCAAGGCGCATCGGTACTGTTCACAAAAGGTGCCTTCCATGGCTATGGAAGGCGCCTTCCACGGGATAAATTTTGACCAATTCGCAGATAAGGTGCAGGGAAGTCGGGAAAAATTTTTATCCATTTGGAGGCGCCTTCAAGGCCTTTGGAAGGCGCCTTCCAAGCCCTTTATAAGGCTGTTTCGAGGAGAATTTGAGACATGACCACATACGAGCTATTGCGCGCACCTCTGAGCCTCCGGCTACTTCTTGTTGCTGCTACGACACTACCAAGAAGCCTCTGAGCCCAACGACTAATTTGAGAAGTTCCGATCAAGCCCGGCAGATAGACATTAAACATGAAGCGCATTATTTTCATTCCTATAAGAGTGTTGGCAACATTTATTTTTCTGTATTTAATTTCTATAAAAGGGTAAGTGCAGTTTGTTGCACTTAACCTAATTCTTGTGTACTTGACTCTCTCTTTCGGAGGTACCGGAAGAGATTTTTAGTGGATTATCCATCGATAGGTCCACGGGACCTGAGCTTTGGAGTAGGAGTTGCCGAAGGCTCCGAACCAGTAAAAACCACTCGTGTTTTTTTTTTGTTGCTTTTGTATTTACTTTCCACCGCTTACTCGATAACAATTTTCAATGAACGCTATTCACCACCCTCCCCCTCTAGTGTTTTCACGATCCAACAGAAACTATGCAGGATTGCCTCACGAGCTGAATGTCAATTGATGTCGAAAGATTTTTCTATACCGAAATGGGAAAGAAGACAAAAGTAGAGGCAATAGGTGCCTTTAGAGTTTGTTTGAGGAACAATGTATTTTTGAATTTGGAAAATGCATTCGTAGTGTCGTCTTTTAAACAGAACTTAATATCTATTTCATGTTTGGACAAATCTGGATGCACTTGTTCATTTAGAAATAGAAAGTTTAGTATTTTTTGAAATTCTATCTCGTGTGATACTAGTTTCTTGATTGATAAACTATATAAATTGGGTACTGAAACTCATGCAAATAATTTTATGATACATAGTATAGGCGTGAAGCTTAGTGTGCCAAATGAGAATTCATCCATGCTGTGGCATTGGCGTTTAGGGCATATCTCTAAACAACACCTAGAAAGGTTAATATCACCAAGAATTCTCAATTCCCTTTATATGTTAGATTTTGGAATATATATTGAGCGCATCAAGGGAAAAACAACTAACAAAAGTAATAAGGGCTCAAGGAGGAGTAATGAAGTCTTAGAGCTTATATATATGGATATATGTGGGCCATTCCTTGAGGCTTCTTGGAATGATCAATCATACTTTATAAGCTTGATAGATGATTATTCTCGAAACGAATACTTGTACCTTATTCATGAGAAGTCGCAATCCCTAGACATGTTCAAAACCTTCAAAGTCAAAGTTGAAAATCAACTTGGTAAGAAGATTTAGGCCGTAAGATCAGACCGCGGTGGTGAATACTATAGTAGATATGACGGATCAGATGAACAATGTCCTGGGTCATTTGCGGATTACCTTGCTGAGTGCGGTATCGTGGCACAATACACCATGCATGGGACACCTCAACAAAATGGTGTAATAGAGCGATGAAACTGAACCCTTAAGGATATGGTGAGAAGTATGATTACATTTTATTTTCTACCAGAGTCCTTGTAGGGTGAAATACTCAAGATTGCAATTTACATACTCAACATAGTTCATAGTAAGACAGTAATGAAAACCCTATACGAGTTGTGGATAGGTAGAGCACCTAGTCTTAGACATCTATATGTCTGGGGTTATCCAGCTGAAACTAGGCCCTATAGGCCTAACAAAAATAAATTGGACTCAAGAACCGTTAGTTACTATTTTATAGGATACTCTGAAAACTCAAGAGGCTTCCAGTTCTATAACCCCTTGAGTAGATCCTTTTTTAAGATAGATAATGTCAAATTCATTGAGAATGGTGGGAGTGATAAAACTGGGGAAATATCATTTGAGGAGAACATTAGTGATCCTGATATGATGACTACTGATGTAGCTGATACTGAAATGGTTACCGTTCTATATATGGTTGAAGTTGCACAACCGAAAGGGGTAGTTGGCTATGATATTCCCATGTCACCTCCAATTCATTTGGAAGGTACATTATCTTAAATAAAGATATTTCATCCTATGGTTGAGAATGACTTCCAACCACCTCAAAATCAAATGTCATTAAGAATATCTATTAGAGATAGGAGATCCATAATGTCTCGTGATTTTGTATATCTCCAATAGCATGAATTTGACATTGAGTTGGAAGATGATCCCACATCATTCCAAGAAGTCAAATAATGTCCTCATCAAGAAAAATGGATCAATGTCATGAAGGAAGATATGAAGTGTATGGCGGATAATGACGTTTGAAAAACTTGTAAAATTGGCCGAAGGTGTGAAACCCGTTAGTTATAAATGAATATTTAAAATCAAACGGTATTCACATGACAATGCCGAAAAGTATAAGACACACCTAATTGCCAAGGGATTCACTCAAAAGGAGAACATTAATTACAAGGAGACTTTTTCATCGGTTTCGACGAAAGACTCCCTTAGAGTAATCATGACACTTGCAGCTCATTATGACTTAGAGCTACACAAAATAGAAGTCAAGACTGTGTTTCTCAATGGAAACATTGAAGAAACTATATACATGGTACAACTGGAGAACTTTGAGTCAAATGACTCAAAACATCTAGTATGTAAACTAAGGAAGTTCATTTATAGTTTAAAGCAGACATCCCGTCAATAGTACCAGAAGTTTGATCAAGTGATTTCTTCATATAATTTCATTGAGAATCTAGTTGATCAATGTTTATATATCAAGTTCAATGGGAATAAGTTTATTATACTTATTCTTTACGTGGATGATATATTGCTTGCAAGCAATGATATGAATTTGCTATTAGAAACCAAGTCATTTCTATCCGATGAATTTGAAATGAAAGATCCTGGCGAAACATCTTTTATCTTACGTATATAGATTATTCGGGATCATTCAAGGTACATGCTTGGACTATCACAACATACCTATATAGAAAGATGTTTATTCAGTATGACATGCAGAATTATGCTCCCGGTAATACTTTGGTGGTAAATGGTGATAGACTTAGCTTGCAACAATGTCCACGTCATGAACTTGAGATCAAGGAAATGTAATAATTCCCCTATGCATCAGCAGTAGGGAGTTTGATGTATGCTCAGGTATGTACACGTCTGGATCTTGCATACATTATGGGGATGTTAGATAGATATCTGAGTAACTCTGGACCAGCGCATTAGAAAGCCGTAAAGAGGGTTATGCGATATATGCAAAAAAACAAAGGATTACATGCTCACATATCGAAGATCAGGTCATCTTGAGATCGTTGGATACTCAACCTACGATTTTATTGGATGCTTAGATAGCATGATGCCCACTTCAAGTTATGTCTTCATGTTGGCAAAAGAGGTTATATCATAGAAAAGCATTAAACAGACGCTAATAGCCACTTCTATCATAGAAGCAGAGTTCATAACATGCTATGAAGCTTGCAACCATGGGATATGGATGTAAAACCTTATCACAAAGTTACAAATTATTAGAGGTATTGATAGACTATTGAGGATCAACTATGATAACAAAGCTACAGAATTATATTCTAAGAACAACCGCAGTTCGTCAAAGTCTAAACACATCGATATAAAATTTTTGGCAGTTAAAGAAAGAGTTCAAAATGGTCAAATAATGATAGAGTATATAAGGATAGATTCCATATTAATAGATTTATCCGCTAAGGGTTTACTATCTAAGGTGTTTCATCAATATGTGCTGAAATATGGGGGTTCTTCCTTTTGATGAAGTACCCATTATGTAGGAATTTGTATTTTGTGTGATGCTCTGTGTTTATTAATATGAGTTATAACGAGTGGATCTGGAAGATGATATGACAGTCAAAGCTAAGGTGATGTGAGGGTCAAAGTTGGAATAGGGGAACAATCCCCATCTGATTCTGTTAATCACCCAAATCTCGGGTCCTACCCAAGTGGCTCCGATGCAAGACGCTCGACTAAAGCTAATTGGCCATAAAGCTAGTCGGACATAAGACTCTAGTATTGTACTTTGAAGGTCAAGAAATAATGTACCTAGTCAGTCAAATAGCCAGTCAGGTTCAAAGGGGCTTAGCCGGAGGAAGAGACGACCGAGCTATAAACACACAAGCCTTATAAAAATCCCTCATAAGATACGATCGACCAAATAAAGGCAGATCGAACACAAGACTCTCAGTGTACGCTTGGCTAGGCAAAGGCTGGGTGGGCTTAAGGACACTTAGCCTTGTAAAACTCTTTATATACGATCAGTCAGATAAAGGTAGATTGAACATAAGGTTCTCAGTGTACACTTGACCGGGCAAAGGCTGGGCGAGCATAAGGACACTTAGCCTCTTAAAGCTATTTATATTTGATCGGCCAGATAAAGGTAGATCGAACATAAGGCTCTCAGTATACACACCGCCAGGCAAAGGTCGGGCATACTTAAGGACACTTGGCATCTTAAAGCTCTTTATATACGATCGGTCGGATAAAGACATATCGAATATAAGGTTCTCAGTGTACTTTCTGTTTGTGCAATCGACCTAAGTTTAATCGATATGATCATGGTTTTACGTACGTGTCAAAGAGTTTAAATTAGACTTTCATATTAGTTTGATATATGTGTTTGAGTCATGCATGACTTGGTGAAACACACATGAGGAGCTTGGTGCGGCCAAATTTGGGAAGCTCATCCAAAGGCTTGGATCCTTGAGTTGGTGAAGGATGATATGGAAGACATCCGAGGGAAGCGGACTTCAAGGTAACATGAAGGATGACACAGAGAGGAGTCGCGGGTTCAGGTGCATCTGAGGGACGAAGACCGAGGAAGAGGGTTTCAAGGGCGACTCCAGAGATGATGAGTGTGAGTGTGTAATTGGGACTAGTCGACTAATGGAAGTTGAAATCGACTGGTCCAATCGACTACTCAGTCGATTGGGAGCGAACAGAAGCATTCTGTTCGCTTAGCTAACAGTGACCAATTGACTGATACTTTTACCAATCGACTGGTAAGTGGTCGTTTGTGACCGTTGGCATTCTACGATGTAGCCATTGGCCACACCCAACGGTAATACCAGTTGATTGGTAGAAATACCAGTCGATTGATGCCGAGATGAATTGATATTGTGATCAACTCTCTCCTCTTATTTAAGAGGAGCTTTGGGACATGAAGGAGGTTACTCATGCTCATTGAATAACTCCTAAATCTTTGTCTAAAGCTTAAAATTCTTTGTCTTCCTCCTAACTTAAGTTCCATCTTGTAAGAGGAAGAGAGCCTTGTGAGAGGTTGTACTCCACCGAGAAGGAGTAAGATCTAGCTGAAGATTGTCGGAGACCATAGTTTGTAAAATCACAATCCGGATCGTATGATCCTACGATCCAGAAATCCAAAATTAATCCAGGATCGTGCAGAATCACTTTTTGCAGTGGGATCGCAGCAGGATCGGAACAGAATCGGTAGGATCGGAACATGATCAGAGCAGAATTGGAGCAGGATCGGTGGAAGCTTTGAGAGGTCATAACTTTTGACTCAGATTGAACCACGACTCCTATAATATATCAAATCAAAGCTTGTTCAGAGATCTTTAATAAATTTTAAAGTTTATCCTTAACCATCCTATTTCAAATAAAAAAAATTATTTAAATCCTTTTTGGATGTCTAGAAATTTTTTTTATTATTATTATTATTTTTTTCATCTTATTAAGGTTTTAAATTATTTAAACATATGTTTAATTATTTTTTAGTTAATTTTTTATCAATAATATTCTGTCATTTCTTTTTCCCAAAATAATAACTTTTTGGATACATATTGTCTAATATTATATGGTATCAACCAGTCTTTAGAAGATTATTTCCGTCGTTTATATTTCTTTGTTGGCCTTTAAATTGAATTATCTTATAAACCAAGGAAATATTTTTGACATTGAATATGTTATTATTATTATGTTAATAGAAATTTTATATTCTTTCATTTTATGATATGAAAATATAAATATTATTACTATGCGAGAATGACAGTTAAATTACAAGTTAATTTAAATTTGTACATGTGGTAATGTAATTTGACGTGTTGAGTGTAAATGATTGCATATATATACAAAATTAATTATTTATTTATATGTAAATGAGTTTTTAGGCATTTTCTAATTATTAATCATGCATGTATGATTATATTTTATGGGTTTTTGGTAGGATCGTACGATTCTACGATCCGATCCTGACTCTAAATCGATTCTACGTAGGATCGTGATTCTACAAACTATGTTGGAGACTAATACACCTAAGGATTAAGGGTTTATCCACCTCAAGGACAAGCCGTGGAGTAGGAGCAAGCAATCTTCGAACCACGTAAAAGGAATCGTGTTAGCATTTATGTTCTTTCTTGTTTGCTCTCATTATTTTTGTATAGTATATTCCGCTACACACTAACCTTCTTGTAGAGAAGTAATTGACTTGGAGGTGTCTAAGCTATTTAACCCCCCCCCTCCTAGTCGGCCACTGATCCCCTACACTTTCGGTCGGGCAAAGATCGAGTGGGCTTAATGACATTTAGCCTCATAGAACTCTTTATATACGATTAACTAGATAAAGGTAGATCGAATATAATGCTCTCAGTGTACACCCGGTCGGGCAAAGGTCGGGCGGGATTAAGGACGCTTAGCCTCTTAAAGCTCTTTATATATGATCGGACGGATAAAGGCAGATTGAACATAAGGCTCTAAGTGTATGCTCGGCGGGGCAAAGGTCGGGCTGGCTTGACACTTAGCCGCATAAAACTCTTTATATACAATTGGTCGGATAAAGGCAAACCAAACATATGACTCTCCGTGTATGCCCGGATGGGCAAAGGTCGACCGAGTTTAAATTACTTGACGATATATTACTCCTAAAAGGAAGTTCTAATATATATAATTTGTCATATGACTTCATAAAGGGATCTTTGGCACACTGTATCAGTCTCTGAACATATTTTTACAATATTTAACATATGACAGGGCAAATTGATACAATGGCACAACAATGCGGTCGACCTTATGGACAGGCCGAAATATACTCAGCCGACAACATTTGACAATATCTTAACAGCTTATCAAAACTTGTCGGGTAATATTCTTTCGGAGCCTTCTTTAAAGGTTATTATGTCCCTCATAAGCCAACTCATTATAACAACATATGCTTTCAACCACCTTAGTAATAGCATGAGATATAAACGACAAAAGAGGTATAACAACGGATAGATAAAAGATTCTTCGGATAGTTATTACACAATGCCCAGGCTATACTTTTTCCATCAGCTAACAAACTCTGACATACTGGGGACCACCTCGTGTGTTGGTTAGTCCTAGGAAAATCGTACCGGCTCCACTGTATAAAATTTTGTACAAGTGTCGAATCTTTCCTTTAAATAACCTATTGTGTTCTTTAGAAGTTAAATTAGAAATCGTAGACGGAACTTAACATCATTGATTCCAAATTTAACTTATCTGTTCTTAATGGTTTAGATTTGAATCACAAGCGAAACTTAACACTATTGATTCAAATCCCCCTATGTTATTAATTTTATTAAATATTAATTTCCAAAATTGGCTTCCAGGACTGCATGTGAGGCACATGACCTTCTTGGATATGGGAGCAACCACCACCGCCTAGACAAAGCCTTTTAAGGAAAGCCAATATTTAATTTCCTTAAATAACTCTAGGTTAACCAAAAAGAACAATCGAATCACAAATTCGAAAAAACAAAGAAAAGAAACACAACTACGAATATCTAATCCGAAAATCTAGAATCTAATGCCTCTTGTATTTGGAATTCATACAAAAGAAAAACAACTAGTATGATGCGGAAATTAATTACTAATTATATCTTCCTTTGTATGCAACGACCTCTTGATCTTCTACCGTATTCCTCTTCTTATCCCGGACGTTGTGTGGGCAACGATCTACCGAGATGAGAACCACCTAAGCCCTTCTTCTTCCTTCCTAGTTTCGGCCACCCAAAGCTCCTCCAAGGATGAAGAGGTTCGGCCACCAAAAGCTCCTCCAAGGATGAAGATATTCGGCCACCACCAAGCTCCAAGGGATGCTAGAAATATCGCCTTCTTTTCTCTCCTTCTTCTCCAAGCAATATCCGGCCACCACAAGGACTCCAAGGATGAGATGAGGTTCGGCCACATGATGGAGGGAAGAGAAAAGAGAAGGGGATGATGGCCGGCCACACCAAGGAAGAGAGGGGAGGAAATAGAATAGAGGTTATACTCATGAATGCACCCCTACCCTCTCTTTTATATCCTTGGTCATGATAAATAAGGAAATTTTTTGCCAAAATTAAAACTCCTTATTTCCTTGTCAATGGTTTATTAAGGGATTTTTAATTAAAAACTCCTTACCACCTCTTTATGGTCGGCTATATCAACACAAGCAAATAAGAAAATTTTTCGCTAGAAAAATTAAAGCTTCCTAATTTGCTTTCGGAAAAATTTAAAAATAAAATTTCCCCTTTAAATCCCTTCATGGTAGTTTATAAAAGGAAACTTTTATAATTTAAAATTTTCTTTTAAACATGTGGATGATTTACAAATAAGGAAAGTTTTCGCCAAAATTAAAATCATCCTTTTAATCTACAAATAAGGAAAGAGATTAATCTCTTCTCTTAATCTTTTGTAGAAAGTTATAAAAGAAAATTTTTAATTTTTAAACTCTCTTTTAAATCATGACTTCCACATAAGAAAAATTTAAAAATTAAAATCCTTTTAAATTTAATAGGGTCGACTACCTAAGCTTGGGCTCCAAGCAATTGGCCGACCACCTTAAAGGCTCAACCTTTTAGGCTTGGCCGACCCTAAGCTTGAGCTTCAAGCTTGGCTTGGCCGGGCCCTATAGGTTGGGTAAGAAGGTGGGTATAAGTGGGTATAATTCTCTATATATAAGAGGCTACGATAAGGAACGAGAGGAGGAATTAGTTTTGGTCTCCCGATGAAATTAAGTTTCCCGTGTTCGCCCCGAACACCCAACTTAATTTCATCAAAATAATTCATTCCACTAAAGAATTATTATTGAACTACCGCACAAATCCCAAATTACCTTTTTGGGCTCCTTCTTATTATGAGTGTGTTAGTCTCCCTGTGTTTAAGATGTCGAATGTGTTGGACCGTTAGATTCGATAGAGGGGGGTGAATATCGATTCGAAAAATAAGAGTATAAGCGCAGCGGAAAAGTAAAAATAGACACAAATGTTTTTTACTTCGTTCGGAGCCTGTGACGACTCCTACTCGAAGGCCCGTGGTCCTTGACTACTTTCGTTGGGCAATCACTAGCAATTCGAATATAATTACAAAATGAATACAGGAAATGCTAATGAAACAAAGAAATACCGACAAGGAAATTAACCACAAACTAAGGAGCACTTTGTCGGAGCTTTGTTAGCGTCGCAGAAGTGCAGAGCAGTGGAAGACTTTTCTTTTTTCGTTGTTGTGCTGAAGCTCCCCTCTGACCCTTCTTTTATATGAAGCTCGGGGCGCCCTGGATTCCTTCCGGGCGCCCTGGTGAGACGTGGCAAGTCCAACCAGCGAGCTCCACGTGGCGACGCGCGATCAGGATGAAATTTCCCTCCCGGGCGCCCGGATTCCTTCCAGGCGCTCGGACCTCTGGGCGCCCGGATTCCTTCCGGGCGCCCGGACCCTGTTTTCCCGCAGAATCCGTCCTGCAAGACAAATGTTAGTCCGGAGGCAAATTTACCCTGCAACAAAGATTGTTAGCACAGTTTTATAGATAAGCAAAGTATGACTTAGATTCCGTCTTTCCGAGACCGGAATCTAGTCACGATCTCGACTTAGATATCCGAAATGGATCTAAGCCGGATCGACGCCTAATGTTCCCTTCCCAGGAATGCGTCCTCGCAGTCACCCCTCTAGTGACTTACCTTACTTACCTGCCAGACGTCCGGTCAGCCCTTCGACCCGTCTGGACTTCTTGCCAAGCGTCCGGTCAGCCCGTCGACCCGCTTGGACTTCTCGCCAGCTATCCGGTCAGCCCGTCGACCTAGCTGGACTTCTCGCCAAGCGTCCGGTCAGCCCGTCGACCCGCTTGGACTTCTCGCCAGCTATCCGGTCAGCCCGTCGACCTAGATGGACTTCGTGCCAGACATCCGGTCAGCCCGTCGACCTAGATGGACTTCGTGCCAGACATCCGGTCAGCCCGTCGACCTGTCTGGACTTTTCCTGCACACTTGATCAAAGTGTCAGACAACAACATAACTAACTTAACCTATTTGTCATTCATCAAAACCTGGGTTACATCGTTAGTGCTAACCGCACCAACAATCTCCCCCTTTTTGATGGAATGACAACTTGGTTAAGTTAGTGAAAACATATGCAAGAACCATGCATTTATGTGGTTTTTAAGTTAGTTTGAATTTTCAGTTAGGTTCAGCTAACTTAACCTAACTTAACCACCAAACCCTCCCCCTTTGGCATTCATCAAAAAAACAAGGGTAAACATAGTGTAGAGTTACTGTAAAACAGCTGATCTTGAAAAATATCTGAGTTTGGTTCAAAAATTCAAGAAAAAATCCAAGTAAAAAAAATCAAGTTGTCTTGGGGGAGTTTAAGCTTTTGAAAATTTGTTTAAAGCATTAGCTTTTAGCTTTTAGAAAGCTAGCTAAGTTTAGATAGTCTCATTTTTAAACATAAGTTTTCAAAAACCAAAATTCCAAAACTAAGTTTGAAAAATTTATTTTTCTAAAAACTGATTTATTTTTCAACTTTAAGTTTGTAAATGATTTAATTTAAAACTTAAGTTTTGACAATGATTTAAGTTTGAAAAATCTAACTTTCATAATTTTCAACACTGAGTTTTTGCAAATCAAATTTCAGTTTGCAAATATTGATTTTGAACTTTACTTTTAGTTTTCAAAGGAGTTTGGTAGAACTAACTTTGATAAAGTAAAATAATTAAATCTAATTTTCAAAAATCAAAATTTTAAAGTTCACAAGTACTAGTTTCAAAACCATGGTTTAAAATACTTGAAAAGTTGAGTTTTCAAAGACTAAGTAAAAAGGATAAAAAGTTTGTGATTTAAAACAAACAATTTTGAGTTGATTTAAAAAATTTCACAATTTTAAGCAAGTTGATTTTGAAGATTGATTTTTGAACTTTGATTTTCAAAATTAAAGAAAAAGATTTTGAGAAGCTTAGTTTGTAAACTTAAGTTTTGAAAAATCTAATTTCCACAATTTTCAAAACTAAGTTAAATCTAATTTTCAAAATCAATTTTCAATAACAAGTAAAACCCAATTCTTAAAAACAACTTAGTTTTATAAGAGTTAGTTTTCAAAAGTAGGTTTAAGAAATTTTTAAGAAAACATTTTTCAAACAATATTTAAAATATTTCATATAAAGGGAAAATTTTAATTAATTCCTCCCCCTGGACCTGACATACAATTTGAAAATATTTGCTAAAAATATTCAAAGTATATATATATATATTTTAATTGAGGTAGAATTTTCTAGAGAGATTTTAAAGAGAAGATTAAAAAATAACACTTCAGGAGATAATTAAAAAATAAACCTCCCCCTTAATTTGATACTCCTTTAATTTATTAATCCTCCTTATTTATTACTTCCCCTTAATATAAAATTTTACAACCGTAACATATTTTTGTACCTAAGTGTTTTAGACGATTGTATAATTATCTTTATAAAATTGTTCATTTAAATTTGACTAACCGTAATTAATGTTAGATTAAGTTGAAATAAATTAACCTTTAGTGTAATGTTAAGTAAGATAAGTTGTTATTAATTCAATAATTGATCAATATTAATAATTTATTGATTAAATTTTGCTATAATCTAAATTTTGTATTAATTGATGAAGGTGTTAGTTATAATTTAAGTTTTCATTTACTTCCTTTTAAGTTGGATTGACTTAGTTTAAAGTTGGTGGTAATTTGAAATTAAACTCGTTATTAAACAAGGTTAAGTAAGGTTCAATTTAAGTCAAACTTTAATTATGTAACGACCACCCTTCTTACTACTACTACACTCTAAGGACGACCGTTACTTGACTTACTAACTCTACTTAACCGGTATGATAAAAATCTTTAGGAAAACCCTACCGAAAAATTTCGGCAGAGTCTCCCCTGTACCGGTGACCATATCCGTAAATACATACAGAGTATACTCAGCCACAGGCGGCTGGAACATGTAATTTCACAACCACGCAGTATAATAGCACAATAAAAATATGAAACTACTCTAGCAATGGCAAACAACCATATCACTCCAACAATAGGAGGTATCAAACTACAAATGCGGAAATGAACTCAATTTCAATATAACATTAAAAGAGAACTAAAGGAAAAGTCTTGACAATTTTGCCAGCTAATTCTGGATCTCTCCATAGTCCTGGCATCACACACACTGTCACAGCATCTCCTTGTCGCCTTCCTTCTTATACTTTTCCTTTTCCTTTATCTGCAGTAGGAGGAAAATAGTATCTATAAGCTAAAAGCTTAGTGAGCTTTATCCTACTCACAAAAACTCGATATGCATGTATATAAATAAAAACATGCTAAAACTGAATGCTAACATGTAAAGCTACTCATGCTCATAAATAGCAAAGAAATCAACTAACTGAAAAGCTAACATGTATAGCTACTCATGCTCATAAATAGCAAAGGAATCATGCTAACTGAAATACTAAACATGTATAGCTAATCATGCTCCTAAACCAATAAAGGAATCATACTGAACATGTACAACTAATCATGCTCATAAGTAGCGAAGAAACTAACTGAAGAACTAACATGTAAAGCCAATCATAGAACTATCATGTGTATCAATAAGAAACTGAATTGCTATCTAAGCTAAACTAATTAATGCTAAACTGAGTCTAACTTGTATTCACATAACTAATTTGTGAAGTTTTGAAAACTATTTACATAATAGATTAAAATAATAATCATGCTGCTGATGGGCCCGGCAACTGTACTTGCTGTGCGCGCATCCCTAACTAAACCCGGGATTGCAAGTTCCGAGTCTAGTAGGGTTTACTAGGTTATCTAAACCTAGGGACGACTGTGGGAGCCCAACCCAATGGATATCTAATCCAGTACAGTGCCACTGCTGAAAATAAAATACTGATTTCATAGCTAATTTTCTTACCTTGCTTTAACTAGGTTATCTGAACCTAGAACTAGGTTATCTGAACCTAGAGGCGACTGTGGGAGCCTACCCATTGGACCGTAGTCCCATATAAGCTGAAGCAAGACTAAATAAGTTATTTTAAATGCTTCTACTGCATTAACTAAGCTATTAAAATGCCTACTGTAGCATTATATTGAGCTAAGCATTTTATCAAGCACTTGGTGTGCACTAGAACACACCCTACGTACTGAAAATCTGTATACAACGCTTAACATAAATCTGCATGCAAAGCTTAATAAAAATCTGCATACTATGCTTATCTAAAATCTGCATACTATCAAAATAGAATTGCTCATCTGCATATTGTGCTAATAAAGTTCTGCATATAAACTCAATAAAAATCTACTCATGCATATTCAAATAGCATAAATGAAATCTGCATTTGCTAAAGAACTAAACTAAATCTGCATTACAATGCCTGATAAAAATCTATCTTTTACTTTGAGCATTAACATGGTTGAAAACATGCACTTTTGATTTGACCGAAACATGATGTTATAGCAAGAACAATCTGAACCTTACCATCTACATTAATCCGGAACAATGCAAAGCTACATAAACTAAACTAAAGCACTTTCATAATTGCAAACATGCACCGTTCATATCAATTGAAGTAAGGATAACAGTTAACCTTTAATTCTCAACTAGCAAACATGCACTTCCAAATAAATCTCTAACCTTTAATTCTTAACCTTTAACCTTTAAAACTTAATCTTGCTTTACTTACAACTACCCATAAGTCTCTAAAAGGTATAATTGTTATGATGAATGGATAACTGGACACAATCCATTAGTGTTGCAATTCCTCAAGCAAAATATGGGTTAATACCTTTAGATGCATCAACCACACAATTGCTAGGAAGCAAAATACGAATTAATACCTTCTTGCAATGTACTCACTATAATTTCTGTGAGACGGCAAAACACAGCAATTACTGAGCTCAAACAGGGAGCTATTTTTAAGTATGCTCTATAATTGCTTAATTTTAATGGCATGATGGCTAAATTGATTTATCAACCAATTGAAAATCTGATCATTAAAGAATCTATTCATAAATTCTAGAAACTTTAAGGAGAACCAAGACAACTGTCATCCCAGCTTAATTAAAGAGCAAAACAAGGAACCCACATCTATTCCTAGTAACAGAAATAGCATCAGATTGCCTCCACACAAAACCACAACTACTCACAGAAGCCGAGCAACATCGAGTTGCATCCACGCAAGGTTCACGGCAATTCCACTACAGGGCACATCAAACATCTCTGAAGTCACAGGTAAAACATCTTCGAACCCGCCTTAGAACATCAACAATCTATCTAATCTTTCTTTAGGGTTCATGGCAGTAAGCATCAAAAACAAAACCCCTTAAACTTGCTTCGAAATCCAAAAGGAAACAAGAATCCGAAAGCCATGAAAACGAATCAAAGCTCGAAACAACTCCTACTGCAGGTGAGAAGCAACTCACCGGGATTTGCTTGGACTTACAACCGAAGGAGAGGAAGAAGATCTAGGGCTCGGAGGCTTGAAATACTCGGCTTCTTCTTGTGCTCGCGCCTCTTCTTGACGAGAGGAGCTCGGTGGTGTGATGACCTCTCGGAGAAGAGTGCTCGCCGGCCACCGCAATGCCCTAGCTTTGCTCGCTGCGGTTTCCCCCGTGGAGAGATGCGCCGTCGCGTGAGAAGCGGAGAAGAGAAGATTTTTTTTTTCATGGGAAAAAACCTAAGTTCTCTTCTTATAACTTTAATATTCTGTTAACTAACTATTGCTTAAATATAACTTGATTCGGGTTTTATTAACAAACCAGCTGCTGGTCTGTTGGTGGGCTGCGTTCTGCTTAAAGCCCAACTCGAGGGATCGAATCCCAGCTGCAACCATTTTATTTCCTATTATTTTACTGTTCCTAACTATTACTTAAATATATATCGCTCCATACATAATCAACAAATAAAGTTAAACTTAAATAGTTAAGTTCTACTTATTAATTACATAATTAACTTTAAAGTTGAAGTTAACGGAATTTAAGTTTTTAAGTTAGGTGTCTAAGTTTTAAATGAATTTAAAAGAATCAGGAATTTAATGACAATTAATATACGTTCAATTCAGTTTTGATTTTAGATTAAAATTAATATCAGTGATTAATTTAGCTTTAAGTTTTAAGTTTAAGTTAAATTTTTAAGTTTTAATTTTCAGTTAGGTTAAATTAAGTTGAAAAGTAATGTTTAAATTAAGTTTTAATGAGTTTTAATTTAAGATCTAATTTTCAGTTAAGTTAAATTAAAAAATAATTTTAAGGTTAAAATGATGTTTAAGATTGAAAATGAGTTTAAAGTTAAAATAATAATTTTTAAAGTGAAAATATTCTATAGAAATAATTTATTATTATTACTATTTTTTTTTAAGTTAAAAGAATTTTATTATAGTGAAAAAATAAGAAGAATTTTTCAAAATGATACATAATTTGTAAAATAGTTTTTACATGATTTAAAAGTTTTTTAAAATAATTTCTGAAATAATTTTTAAGTTAAAATAATTTTAAAATATAATTTTTATATTAAAATAATTTTAAGTTAAAATAATTTTTAAGTTAAAATAATTTTTATGTTAAAATAATTTTTAAAATAACAATAATTTTAAAAAGGTTTTAAAAGAATTTTAAAAAGAATTTTTAAAGTTTTTGAAAATGATTTTTAAAAGAGTTTTTTAAAAATAATTTTTAAAATGTTTTAAAAGAATTTTTTAAAGTTTTTAAAATAATTTTTAAAATAGTTTTTTTAAAAAAAATAATTTTTAAAAGAATTTTTTAAAGTTTTTAAAATGATTTTTAAAAGAGTTTTTTAAAGTTTTTAAAATGATTTTTAAAAGAATTTTTAAAAGAATTTTTTTTTTAAAGTTTTTAAAATGATTTTTAAAATAGTTTTTTTTTGAAAAAAAAATTTTTAAAAGAATTTTTTAAAGTTTTTAAAATGATTTTTAAAAGAGTTTTTAAAATAATTTATAAAATGTTTTAAAAGAATTTTTTAAAAGATTTTTTAAAAGAATTTTTTAAAGTTTTTAAAATGATTTTTAAAAGCGTCTTTTAAAATAAATTTTAAAAGAATTTTTTAAAGTTTTTAAAATGATTTTAAAATAGTTTTTAAAATAATTTATAAAATGGTTTAAAAGAATTTTTTAAAAGAATTTTTTAAAGTTTTAAAAATGATTTTTAAAATAGTTTTTTTTTAAAAAAATAATTTTTAAAAGAATTTTTTAAAGTTTTTTTTTTTAAATGATTTTTAAAAGAGTTTTTTAAAATAATTTTTAAAGGAATTTTTTTTAAAGTTTTTTTTTTTTAAAATGATTTTTAAAAGAGTTTTTTAAAATAATTTTTAAAATAATTTTTTTTTTAAGTTTTTAAAATGATTTTTAAAAGAGTTTTTTTTTAAATAATTTTTAGAAGAATTTTTTAAAATGATTTTTAAAAGAGTTTTTTTTTTAAATAATTTTTAGAAGAATTTTTTTTTTAAATTTTTTAAAATGATTTTTAAAAGGGTTTTTAAAATAATTTATAAATTGTTTTAAAAGAATTTTTTAAAATGATTTTTAAAAGAGTTTTTAAAATAATTTTTAAAAATTTGGAAATGATTTTTAAGTTTAGAATAAAATTTTTAAGTTAAATATAAAATTTTTAAAGTTAAATTTAAAATTATTTTTAAAGTTAATTTAATTTTTAAAATAATTTTTAGAGTTAATTTAATATTATTTTTTTTATTAATTTAGTTTTAATTCGAAATTTTTTAATTAATTCAAAATTTAATTTTAATTTGAAATTCAAAATTTAATTTTAATTTGAAATTCAATTTGAAATTTGAAATTTTAATTTTAATTTGAAATTCAATTTAAAATTTGAAATTTAATTTTAATTTGAAATTCAATTTAAAATTTGAAATTTAATTTTAATTAATTTTAATTTAATTTGAAAATTAATTTGATCCTTATTCATCTCACCCGATCTAGATTATCAATCAGGGAATCCTATAATTTTGTGAGATAAATTAGATTTAATTACAGAGTTTGTTTTAACTTTTGTTAGATTCAGGTTTAGCTTTGGTCTCAACAAATGGGCATTCTTCGGATAAACTTCTAAGCTTGGTGAGTCACTTGGACGTCATTAAAGTAGCCAACCTTTCGAGGTTTTCCGAATAGTCCTATCCACGGAGCTTAGTATTAAACCTTGGTCTAACTAGTTAGGATCCATTTAAGGGTAGCTTCGGTCAGTTCCACTTGGCCAAATGCACCAGATCGAAGCCATATCTTTCTAGACATGCGATGCCCAAGCTTCCCTAACGTACTATCATCCAAAAACTTCACCAGTACCATGATTCAAGTTAAACTTGGTCTCTTTTTAACTAATCCTAATTACCCTGCCGGGTTAGTTTGTTTGGGTTACCCTGCCGGGTTAGTTTGTTTGGGTTACCCTGTCGGGTAAGTTAGTTTTGGAGGTGCCAGCTATTCTGGAGCCTCCCCCTAAATTATTGGTCTTTAATTTAAGATTTTTGTATAATTAGAGTTGGTTTTAGTTAAGTTGTAATGTTTAGTTTGTAATTTAAATTTAAGTTTTTAATTTTGAATTAATTAAATTGGTCAAATTATCTTTCTTTAAGAGGGTGTATTTAATATTTGAATGTTCTTCCAATTTCAATTTTATTGGGTTAATTGAATTATCTTTCTTTAATAGGTTATTTTTAAAGTTTAAGTTTTTATTTATTTTTAAATTTGAATTAACTAAACTGTTTGAATTATATTTTCTGTTTATCTTTTAGCTTTTTATTAATTGTTAATATTGAAATTTCTAGATTATTTTTGTTTAATATGTTATCTTTAACATTTAATTTTAAGTTTGTTAAATTTCGTTTTGATTTTATCAAAGTGTTTGATTTTATCCTTATATTTTCTTTGCCTTTTAAATTGATATGGTTAATTGAATTTATTAGATTAGTTTTATCTTTAAAGTTTAATTTCTTATTAATTAAATTATCTTGGTTTTGGATAGAATTTTCTAGATTAATATTGTCTAGATTAAATAATTTATTAATTTTATCTAGATCAATATTGACCTTGTCATCTTTTTTGTTTGAATTTTCAAATTTATTTAGGTTTAAATTCAAAATTTTAGATTTATTAATTATTTTCAAATTTTCTGTATTTTCTAAATTAATTATATTTGTTTTATCAGAAAATATCCTAGAGGTATTTTTGCAAGTATTGTCATGTACACTATTTTCACATATACTTTCAGACATATCCAAATTAACAGTCGCATATTTTAAACTACTACTAGCAAGGGTGTTTTGGTAAATATTACTAACCTTGAGCGCAACCCCTAATTCAGAAGGCTTCTCCGTTGGATCTGAGTCCGGATTCGACTTTAACTTGATCTTCTAGCTCCATCGGCATCTCGTGAAGCTTGATCAACTGGGTCCACAGCTCATATGCATTCTTGTACTTTTCTAATCTGCATAAAATATTGTTAGGTAAAACATTACAAATAATGTTACTTACCTTTTTGTTCAGTTCCGAGTTTTGAGAAGGTTTCCTCAAAATTAGCATATAATCGATGTCTACGCTTCCTAAGAAGCATTCCATTAATCGCTTCCAGTAGTTGAAGTCTTCATGATCGTATGGTGGCGGTTCGCAGGGGTTCCGTCCTTCTAGAAGAGTCATAATTTCTTGCACACAGAGAAACAAACAAAAGATCCCAAGACTTGGTCTTGGATTAGCAGTGCTGAAAAAAATAATATTTCACTATTTTCGAAAAAAAATAATAAAATATTATTAAAATATTAATAAAAAAATATTATTTCAAATTTTTGAAAATGTAATATCTTGTCAATACTGAGCAATGGTGAAGAGATGATGATGTATTTTTCAAAAATAGTTTTGGAGGGAAAAAAAATGAAAGACGTAAGGTTTTATTTTAAAGACAAACGATATCTAATTTTTCTTTCAAAAAGTCCCCCCTTTGCCTGATTGGTGGTTGCACCAAATCAGAGCGGTACCTGCTCTGATACCACTTGTTGGACCGTTAGATTCGATAGAGGGGGGTGAATATCGATTCGAAAAACAAGAGTATAAGCGCAGCGGAAAAGTAAAAATAGACACAAATGTTTTTTACTTCGTTCGGAGCCTGTGACGACTCCTACTCGAAGGCCCGTGGTCCTTGACCACTTTCGTTGGGCAATCACTAGCAATTCGAATATAATTACAAAATGAATACAGGAAATGCTAATGAAACAAAGAAATACCGACAAGGAAATTAACCACAAACTAAGGAGCACTTTGTCGGAGCTTTGTTAGTGTCGCAGAAGCGCAGAGCAGTGGAAGACTTTTCTTTTTTCGTTGTTGTGCTGAAGCTCCCCTCTGACCCTTCTTTTATATGAAGCTCGGGGCGCCCTGGATTCCTTCCGGGCGCCCTGGTGAGACATGGCAAGTCCAACCAGCGAGCTCCACGTGGCGACGCGCGATCAGGATGAAATTTCCCTCCCGGGCGCCCGGACCTCCGGGCGCCCGGACCCTGTTTTCCCGCAGAATCCGTCCTGCAAGACAAATGTTAGTCCGGAGGCAAATTTACCTGCAACAAAGATTGTTAGCACAGTTATAGATAAGTATGACTTAGATTCCGTCTTTCCAAGACCGGAATCTAGTCACGATCTCGACTTAGATATCGAAATGGATCTAAGCGGATCGACGCCTAATGTTCCCTTCCGGGAACGCGTCCTCGCAGTTCACTCCCTCTAGTGACTTACCTTACTTACCCTGACGTCCGGTCAGCCCTTCGACCGTCTGGACTTCTTCTGCGTCCGGCCCGTCGACCAGCGGACTTCTCGCCACTATCCGGTCATCCCGTCGACCTAGCTGGACTTCTCGCCAAGCGTCCGATCAGCCCGCTTGGACTTCTCGCCAGCTATCCGGTCAGCCCGTCGACCTAGCTGGACTTCGTGCCAGACATCCGGTCAGCCCGTCGACCTGTCTGGACTTTTCCTGCACACTTGATCAAAGTGTCAGACAACAACATAACTAACTTAACCTATTTGTCATTCATCAAAACCTGGGTTACATCGTTAGTGCTAACCGCACCAACAGAATGTCCACTAATTAAATGAGTTACTGATAACTTACTTAATTAATATCTTAGTCCAATAGTAGTACCACTCAACCTTATCGTCATGTCGGACTAAGTCTACCTGCAGGGTTTAACATGACAATCCTTATGAGCTCCTCTTGGGGTCATTCTCAACCTAGATTACTAGGACACAGTTTCCTTCTTTAATCAACAACACACACTATAAGTAATATCATTTCCCAACTTATCGGGCTTATTAATTTATCGAGCTAAATCTCACCCATTGATAAGTCAAAAAAAATAAATACTAAATATATGTGTTTGTTATTATATTATGATTAAGAGCACACATTTCTATAATAACTAAGGTTTAGTTCTTTTATAAAGTCGGTACAAAAAGAACTTACCTAAAATGGTCCTACTCAATACACTTGGAGTGTATCAGTGTAATTTATTAGTTAAGATAAACTAATACTTAATTACACTACGATTACTTCAACAGTTTGTTCCTTTCCATTTTAGTCATGAGCAATTGTTTATAATTTATAAAGAACTGACAACACGATCTTCTGTGTATGACACCACACACCATGTTGTCTACTATATAAATTAATTGAACAAATTACATTTAACAAATAAATGTAGATATTTGACCATTGTGATTCTTTATTTCTAAATAAATATTTATACAAAAGCTAGGCTTTTAGTATACACTCTAACATCGTGATCGTGGAGTTTATGCGATGTAGTATAAAAAGGAGGATCATTTCCGTTGGTAAGGTATGCAAGCATCTGCATCTAAACCCTATTCTCGCGCGAGCCTTTTTTACTGTTCTTCATTCACCTTCTGAAAAGGATATTAACTTGAGCGTCAGAGGGTCTTGCTAGGATCCCCACCCTGGTCTTTGATAATTAACACTTTGTGAATCGCTGGATTGTGCGCAGGATCGTTGAAGTGTTTCCCCGAATCTCTAAGAGTCTTCCATCGGTCAATGAATCATCCATCAGAGCCAGCGCGCCATCTCCCTAGCCTTCAGACATGATCATTCACGAACACATATTTTTGGCTCATTGTATATACTACAATTTTTCTTATATGTGTGTATGATTTTGATTTTCTTTGACATATGGATGTTATATTTTTATTGCGGTTTTGCATTTTGTTGTTATAAATATGATGCGGACTCCACTTGGAATCATAAAGTTGAATCATGATTTACAACTGTAGTTTAGCATAAGGTTTTGGTAAATATAATTTCGATCCGTTTGAGTTATAAAGATGACTTATTAAGAATGGACATTTGTAGATCACATTTTTTACTACATATCCACATTTTTTACTCCAATTTTGCAAAGAATGGTGCTTGGCAATAAATTGACCAAAAGCTTGGTCACTTTGTCATTTGCCTCGCACCTTTGGACTTGCTCCGGGCTCCATTTGCTTTTCTTTAGAACTTTGCCCTTTGAATTTCTTGGAGCCTTGAAGCCTTCCATTAGAGCAAACCATTGCTCTATCTCAATCATAAGAAAATTTTCGATTCTTGATTTCCAAGAATCGAAACTCGTAGAAGTGTATGGTGGAGCCACCCTTGTGTCAAATCCAAACCCATCTTGGAATTGCATCTTGAAGTTGAGCTTGATAAAGTCTTGAACTTGAAGAAATTGCTCCAACTTCTTCACCCTCTAGCTTTTCTTGATATGTTTGCCCCTTCCGGCGGTGATTCCGGTGAAGAGCAACCTTGCTCTGATACCACTTGTTAGGACCAAAAGTAGCTAGAGGGGGGGTGAATAGCTCGTCGCGTTCGCTCTTGCTCGGCGTTGCTTGTTCCTTCAAAGATGTGCAGCGGAAAATACAGAAACAAACACACAACGCTAACACGGTTGGTTTTACTTGGTATCCACCTCACAAGAGGTGACTAATCCAAGGATCCACACCAACACACACACCCTCCACTAAATAAAACTCTCCTTTGTGGTAACTACCAAGGGCGGAGAAGCCCTACAATACTCAATACAAGAAGAGAGGGAAAGGATACAAGAAATACAAGCTTACAAGCTTACAATGAGTACAAAACCCTAACTCTAGCTTCTCTTCTTGGCTTTGATCCGCCTCTTGACTTGGAGAGCTTCCAAGATTCTTCAAGAACTGGCGATTTGAGCTTTGTGAGCGCTGTGGAGGAGTTGGCGAGAGCTCTGGAGTGAATCGGAGAGCCGCAGCTATAAACGAAACGGTCGGATCCCGATCGATTCGAATGTTCCCAATCGATCGGGAGGCTTTGGATCGATCCACGGATCGATCCAGCGCTTCTTGCACGAAGCGCATCGATCCGATCGATCGATCCAGTATGTCCAATCGATCCAGCGATCGATTGGGATCTGAATCGATCCACGGATCGATCCGGCTCTGCTAGAGCGGCTCGGTCCTCCGGGAAGACGCTCGGATCGATCCACGGATCGATCCGACGGTTTTGTCCAAAACCAAGTCCCAAACATCCCTAACCAACATTCGGTCAACCTTGACTGTTGGTATGTCATGCCTAGCATCTAGTCACCCTTGACCGCTAGGACTCCCTTACCAAGTGTCCGGTCAATCCTTTCGACCCACTTGGACTTTTCTCTGTGCCAAGTATCCGATCAACCTTGACCTACTTGGATTTCCTCATGCCAAGTATCCAGCCAATCCTTTGACCTTCTTGGACTTCCCAACACCAGATGTTCGATCAGCCTTGATCCATCTGGATTTTCCCTTGCCTGGTTTCACTCACCAGGACTTTCACCTAGCTTCACTCACTAGGATTTATCATCTGCCTGGCTTCACTCACCAGGACTTCCAAACTCCCTAGTTCATTCACTAGAACTTTTACTTGGCTTCACTCACTAGGATTTCCTTCTGCCTAGCTTCACTCACTAGGATTTCCACCTGGCTTCACTCACTAGGATTTTCATCGCCTAGCTTCACCACTAGGACTTTCACCGGCTTCACTCACCAGGATTTTCAGTCAAGTATCCAGTCCACCTTGACCTACTTGACTCTTCTTCACTCTCCCACTGACTTCACCTGCACTCTCCATTCTTGCCTAACATCCCAGTTAGGACTTCCATCAAGTATCCAACAACCTTGACCTACTTGACTCTTCTTGATCAATATCTTATTGTCAAACATCTAAACCCAAACCAAGACTCGGCTTGGTTACCAGGTCAACCTTGACCCGAGGGATATGCACCAACAATCTCCCCTTTTGATGTTTGACAATACCACAATAACACTTACAATCCCATATGTAAGTTAGGCTAATCCCATAGCCTCCTTCTTCATGCCACTAGGTAATGAAAGCATAAATTAAGCTCTTCATTCTCCCCCTAAGAGGGCAAACTCCCTCTAGGTAATGAAAGCCTAACTTACTCCCTTTCATGAGTCCTTTCATTCTCCCCCTATGACCTTCCCATAGGTAATGAAGGACTAAGCTTAACCATACATTCTCCCCCTATTGGCACACATCAACCCATCGTTGGACACACATCAACCTATGCTCCAATTCTGGACAAATCCATTTGTTGAAGACTCTCCCCCTGAAGAGTTGCTCATCGTTGTTCACAACATCACTCGTTGTGATCAACACGATAATGAAGGTCTCATACCCTTCATTTATCCTTAACTTCTCCCTCAATGTAGACAACTACCCAACCTTGAGCATTATCTACCACTCGAGTGTCCACTTGAAATAATGAGGATATCCACTCCCCATTTTTCCCCATTTCAAGTTTAAATGCTCAACCTTGAGCAAGTCCACAATAGAAGGTTAACCACCTTCCAAGGTTCATGAAAAATAATTTTCATGTCTTTAAAGAGTCCCTCCCCCTAAAGACATGGTGGTAACTTCTGTCATTGCACCAACAATGACTTGGTATCCCTAAAACATTAGGAAACCCAAATTTGGAAGTTTTGAGGGTCAAATATTCAAAATTTGAAACAACCTCAACCTAAACTTCTACTTAGTCTTCGTTAACCAATCCATCCTTGTTTTCAACATGAAAACACCCTTTGTATGTATACAAATGTATTTAAGGGGTTTGGAATGGTTACCTAGACTCAAAGAGGTTCAAAGATGCTGAAATCAGGCCTTCCAGCCAAAATCAACAACTTGGATCGATTGGAGTTGGGTTCCAATCGATTGAACCTTTCTCGAATCGATCCACGGATCGATTCAGACTGATCGATCGGTGATCGATCCAGCGAGCTTCTCGTGGGAATTGCCGTTTGAATCGATCCATGGATCGATTCAGAACTCAATCGATCCATGGATCGATTGAGCTCGATAGTTGCTGAAATTCTATTTCATTCAACGAAACCCTAGAAAATTCTACAAAAATCTAAAAATTATGAAATTTCGTGTAGACATTATTTAGGGCATACTTAATCATGGAAAAATAGCTTTCTATGAAAATACATCATATTTTCAAAGATTGACACAAACTTGAAAACTTGCAAAAACTTTAGTGTTTTTCTTCAAGTTTGTGTCTAACTATTCAATGGTGATTACTATCAAAAGATAGCCTTCACCAAGGTTTTCCAAAAACATTTTAAAACATTTTCAAAACCAATATCCCATCATGTTCCTTGGGCATAATGCACATGACTTGTACATTAGCTTTCCCAATGATGGGAAAACACATAACTATGTGTTTTGATGAACCTAAAACTCAAAAGAATGCACTAAATCAACATCTTGAGTTTTGTTCATCATCCTAACATCTCACTTGTATCTAATATGCACTAAAACACATATAAGTCACCTTATAGTCTTTGTGAGATGTAGATTTTGGTTTTGCCCTAATCTAGGGATCATGCATATCTATCTAGGCATTTTAGAGATATTAGACATCCACCTAGGATGTCACTTGTTAATAAGTGTTGTTAAATGCCATTTGTCCTTAATTACAAGGAATTAAACTAATGCATGATAATGTTATGGCATACATCAAAATAAAATAACTTTCAAAAGAAAGATTCCTATAACTACATGATGTATGAATGTCATGACATGGTATTTTTGAGTTTTTCATAGTAAAACATGAATGCAAAAATAGACATGATGTCATGGCATATGATGGGCAAACAATCATGGCAAGATTTAGCATAAATAAAATATACTTAGATTACCTATCTAAGTATCCTTAACCACTTAGCTAAATCACAAAGTATAACCCTAGATCGCCCAATTTCCTTAAGAAAATGTCAAAACCCAACTTGACATTTCTTTAATCTCTTGAATTAATTATGCCAATTAGAAATTTAAAATATTCCTCAAGTTGGCATATTCCATTTTCCCTCAAGAGTGAGCACCTTTAAATTTAGGCCCGGATCGCCTTAAATTTCCTAAGAACATACCAAAATCCCAACTTGGTAGTTCTTATGGTTTTCCCAATTTGTGCCATTTTAAGATAAAATCAATTTTTCCACCAATAGGCACATTTTACTCTTTCAAGGAGTAAACACTAGGTCCGTTTCATTTTCAAAAGTTAACAAAAACCTTGAAAATGCTCCTTGAGTGTCAATTTCCTCAAAGTTGGGTTAACTACCCTTCTAATCGGAGTTGACACTCTCTAACCCATTTATGGGGTAGAGAAAATGCTCCTAGGAACCCAACACCTATTGGTGCTCCTTGGATGCTCTAGGTATTCACTAGGGATAACTTCCCTAGATACCTTCCTAGTGACCTTGTTTGACTTCTTAGAAGCCTTGGTCACATTTTCTAGGTCAACTCTAGGGATAGCCTCCCTTGTGACCTTGTTAGTGACTTTCTTGGACTTCATAGAAGTCTTAGTCACATTAATTGCAAAAATACTCTTAGGGATGACCTCCCTAGTATTTTTGACTTGCCCACTAGACCTAGGGTTTGTTCCATAACTATATGGAACTCTATGGTAAGAGGGCACATCCTTCTTAGCCTTTGGTTTATATCCCAAACCTCTATGGCCATTGGATGACTTTGATTTTCCTAGCCCTAGGTATTGCTCACTTTGCCCTAATAGGATATTTTCCATCATTTTTAGGGTCTTCTCCATTTTATCAAGTCTTGACCTCAAGACTTGATTTTCTATCATTAAATCCTTAGTATTAGGTTTTCCATTAAGTTCATGAGCATTTTTGTTTCTAGGCTTGTATCTTGAATCTTTAGAGTTATTGCCCAGATTTTTACCTACATTCCTAGCCTTAGGTGTAGTGGTTTTAGCATGAAAAGCTATATGTTTTTCTTTAACGCTATCATGCTTTCTATTTTCATGGTAAATAGCATTAAAATGATAAAAATTTGAACTATCATGCTTTTTACCATAATGTAAAGGGGTAGGCTCAATAAATGTTACCTTCTTCTTTACCTTGGAGTCTCCCCTTGACTAGTGCTTTCTCCATGAGCCTTGACCACCTTCTTCCCCTTAGGGCATTGACTTCGGTAATGCCCCTTTTGATTGCACAAGAAGCACACAATGTGCTCCTTACTCTTCTTTGTCCCGGGGGTGGTCTCCTTGAGCTTCGCCTTGCCCTTTTGTGCCACTTGGCCCTTCTTCTTGGCCAATTTAGGGCACTTGCTCTTGTAGTGCCCATGTTCCCTACACTCAAAGCATATAATATGATTTTTATTATTAATTGAACTATTTTACCTTCTTGTAGGGATGGCACTTGCTCCTCCATTTGATATTTCTTGAATGTCGGAGGTGGCACCATCTTCTTCTTCTTCACTTGACCCGGATGTAGAAACTTCTCCTTTTTCTTGATCCGGTGTCACCAAGGATTGCTCCCCCTCAATCCTAGAGGTGGAGGCTTCATCATCTTGAATATGAAACAAGGAGTATACTCGCTCCTTGTTCCCTTCGGTGCATTCCCTTGAGGATGAAGCTTCCTGGATTTCCTCTTCTTCGGAGGTTGAACATCTCTCAATCTCGGAGTCCTCCTCTTGGTCTTGCTCCAAAGAGTCACCCTCTCTGGATTCTCCATGATCTTGTACAGTGGAGGGGATCTCTTCATGAAGCTTAGCCAATTTGCTCCAAAGTTCCTTTGCATCTTCAAATTCTCCAATTTTGCAAAGAATGGTGCTTGGCAATAAATTGACCAAAAGCTTGGTCACTTTGTCATTTGCCTCGCACCTTTGGACTTGCTCCGGGCTCCATTTGCTTTTCTTTAGAACTTTGCCCTTTGAATTTCTTGGAGCCTTGAAGCCTTCCATTAGAGCAAACCATTGCTCTATCTCCATCATAAGAAAATTTTCGATTCTTGATTTCCAAGAATCGAAACTCGTAGAAGTGTATGGTGGAGCCACCCTTGTGTCAAATCCAAACTCATCTTGGAATTGCATCTTGAAGTTGAGCTTGATAAAGTCTTGAACTTGAAGAAATTGCTCCAACTTCTTCACCCTCTAGCTTTTCTTGATATGTTTGCCCCTTCCGGCGGTGATTCCGGTGAAGAGCAACCTTGCTCTGATACCACTTGTTAGGACCAAAAGTAGCTAGAGGGGGGGGGGGTGAATAGCTCGTCGCGTTCGCTCTTGCTCGGCGTTGCTTGTTCCTTCAAAGATGTGCAGCGGAAAATACAGAAACAAACACACAACGCTAACACGGTTGGTTTTACTTGGTATCCACCTCACAAGAGGTGACTAATCCAAGGATCCACACCAACACACACACCCTCCACTAAATAAAACTCTCCTTTGTGGTAACTACCAAGGGCGGAGAAGCCCTACAATACTCAATACAAGAAGAGAGGGAAAGGATACAAGAAATACAAGCTTACAAGCTTACAATGAGTACAAAACCCTAACTCTAGCTTCTCTTCTTGGCTTTGATCCGCCTCTTGACTTGGAGAGCTTCCAAGATTCTTCAAGAACTGGCGATTTGAGCTTTGTGAGCGCTGTGGAGGAGTTGGCGAGAGCTCTGGAGTGAATCGGAGAAGAGATACCGCAGTCATCGAACGCCTGCAGCTATAAACGACGCCAACGGTCGGATCCCGATCGATTCGAATGTTCCCAATCGATCGGGGAGGCTTTGGATCGATCCACGGATCGATCCAGAGCGCCTCTGTGCTCTGGAAACGCGCCTGGATCGATCCAGCGCTTATCGCGCGAAGCAGCCGCGTCCCAATCGATCCACTGATCGATTGGGACCTCTGGATCGATCCACGGATCGATCCAGAAGCTCTCTGTTCGCTGGGACAGGTCTGGATCGATCCACTGATCGATCCAGAGCCTGGATCGATCCACGGATCGATCCAGCACTTGGTTTTTGTCCAAAACCAAGTCCCAAACATCCCTAACCAACATTCGGTCAACCTTGACCTGTTGGTATGTCATGCCTAGCATCTAGTCACTCCCTTGACCTGCTAGGACTCCCTTACCAAGTGTCCGGTCAATCCCTTTGACCTACTTGGACTTTTCTTTCATGCCAAGTATCCAGTCAATCCTTTGACCTACTTGGACTTTCCATGCACCAGATATCCAATCATCCTTGACCTACTTGGACTTCCCAGCACCAGATGTCCGATCATCCTTGATCCATCTGGATTTTCCCTTGCCTGGCTTCACTCACCAGGACTTTCACCTAGCTTCACTCACTAGAGTTTTCATCTGCCTAGCTTCACTCACTAGGACTTTCATATGCCTAGCTTCACTCACTAGGACTTTCACCTGGCTTCACTCACCAGGGTTTTCCATCTGCCTAGCTTCACTCACTAGGACTTTCACCTGGCTTCACTCACCAGGATTTCCATCTGCCTAGCTTCACTCACTAGGACTTTCACCTGGCTTCACTCACCAGGATTTCCATCTGCCTAGCTTCACTCACTAGGACTTCCTTCTGCCTGGCTTCACTCACCAGGACTTTCATTTTGCCTAACATCCCAGTTAGGACTTCCCAGTCAAGTATCCAGTCAACCTTGACCTACTTGACTCTTCTTCAATCAATATCTTATTGTCAAACATCTAAACCCAAACCAAGACTCAGCTTGGTTACCCAGGTCAACCTTGACCTGAGGGATATTGCACCAACAATCTCCCCCTTTTTGATGTTTGACAATACCACAATAACACTTACAATCCCATATGTAAGTTAGGCTAATCCCATAGCCTCCTTCTTCATGCCACTAGGTAATGAAAGCATAAATTAAGCTCTTCATTCTCCCCCTAAGAGGGCAAACTCCCTCTAGGTAATGAAAGCCTAACTTACTCCCTTTCATGAGTCCTTTCATTCTCCCCCTATGACCTTCCCATAGGTAATGAAGGACTAAGCTTAACCATACATTCTCCCCCTATTGGCACACATCAACCCATCGTTGGACACACATCAACCTATGCTCCAAGTTTGGTCACACTTCAACAAATC
The DNA here is from genome assembly GCF_018446385.1 of Zingiber officinale. NCBI lineage: Eukaryota > Viridiplantae > Streptophyta > Magnoliopsida > Zingiberales > Zingiberaceae > Zingiber > Zingiber officinale. The sequence continues at coordinate 156,056,633 of NC_055992.1, read as the reverse complement.
CATTTGTTGAAGACTCTCCCCTGAAGAGTTGCTCATCGTTGTTCACAACATCACTCGTTGTGATCAACACGATAATGAAGGTCTCATACCCTTCATTTATCCTTAACTTCTCCCTCAATGTAGACAACTACCCAACCTTGAGCATTATCTACCACTCGAGTGTCCACTTGAAATAATGAGGATATCCACTCCCCATTTTTCCCATTTCAAGTTTAAATGCTCAACCTTGAGCAAGTCCACAATAGAAGGTTAACCACCTTCCAAGGTTCATGAAAAATAATTTTCATGTCTTTAAAGAGTCCCTCCCCCTAAAGACATGGTGGTAACTTCTGTCATTGCACCAACAATGACTTGGTATCCCTAAAACATTAGGAAACCCAAATTTGGAAGTTTTGAGGGTCAAATATTCAAAATTTGAAACAACCTCAACCTAAACTTCTACTTAGTCTTCGTTAACCAATCCATCCTTGTTTTCAACATGAAAACACCCTTTGTATGTATACAAATGTATTTAAGGGGTTTGGAATGGTTACCTAGACTCAAAGAGGTTCAAAGATGCTGAAATCAGGCCTTCCCAGCCAAAATCAGCAACTTGGATCGATTGGAGTTGGGTTCCAATCGATTGAACCTTTCTGAATCGATCCACGGATCGATCAGCTGATCGATCGGCTGATCGATCCAGCGAGCTTCTGCTCGCGGGAATTGCCGTTTGAATCGATCCATGGATCGATTCAGGAACTCCAATCGATCCATGGATCGATTGGAGCTCTGATAGTTGCTGAAATTCTATTTCAGTCAACTTCAGAAACCCCTAGAAAATTCTACAAAAATCTAAAAATTATGAAATTTCGTGTAGACATTATTTAGGGCATACTTAATCATGGAAAAATAGCTTTCTATGAAAATACATCATATTTTCAAAGATTGACACAAACTTGAAAACTTGCAAAAACTTTAGTGTTTTTCTTCAAGTTTGTGTCTAACTATTCAATGGTGATTACTATCAAAAGATAGCCTTCACCAAGGTTTTCCAAAAACATTTTAAAAACATTTTCAAAACCAATATCCCATCATGTTCCTTGGGCATAATGCACATGACTTGTACATTAGCTTTCCCAATGATGGGAAAACACATAACTATGTGTTTTGATGAACCTAAAACTCAAAAGAATGCACTAAATCAACATCTTGAGTTTTGTTCATCATCCTAACATCTCACTTGTATCTAATATGCACTAAAACACATATAAGTCACCTTATAGTCTTTGTGAGATGTAGATTTTGGTTTTGCCCTAATCTAGGGATCATGCATATCTATCTAGGCATTTTAGAGATATTAGACATCCACCTAGGATGTCACTTGTTAATAAGTGTTGTTAAATGTCATTTGTCCTTAATTACAAGGAATTAAACTAATGCATGATAATGTTATGACATACATCAAAATAAAATAACTTTCAAAAGAAAGATTCCTATAACTACATGATGTATGAATGTCATGACATGGTATTTTGAGTTTTCATAGTAAAACATGAATGCAAAATAGACATGATGTCATGGCATATGATGGGCAAACAATCATGGCAAGATTTAGCATAAATAAAATATACTTAGATTACCTATCTAAGTATCCTTAACCACTTAGCTAAATCACAAAGTATAACCCTAGATCGCCCAATTTCCTTAAGAAAATGTCAAAACCCAACTTGACATTTCTTTAATCTCTTGAATTAATTATGCCAATTAGAAATTTAAAATATTCCTCAAGTTGGCATATTCCATTTTCCCTCAAGAGTGAGCACCTTTAAATTTAGGCCCGGATCGCCTTAAATTTCCTAAGAACATACCAAAATCCCAACTTGGTAGTTCTTATGGTTTTCCCAATTTGTGCCATTTTAAGATAAAATCAATTTTTCCACCAATAGGCACATTTTACTCTTTCAAGGAGTAAACACTAGGTCCGTTTCATTTTCAAAGGTTAACAAAAACCTTGAAAATGCTCCTTGAGTGTCAATTTCCTCAAAGTTGGGTTAACTACCCTTCTAATCGGAGTTGACACTCTCTAACCCATTTATGGGGTAGAGAAAATGCTCCTAGGAACCCAACACCTATTGGTGCTCCTTGGATGCTCTAGGTATTCACTAGGGATAACTTCCCTAGATACCTTCCTAGTGACCTTGTTTGACTTCTTAGAAGCCTTGGTCACATTTTCTAGGTCAACTCTAGGGATAGCCTCCCTTGTGACCTTGTTAGTGACTTTCTTGGACTTCATAGAAGTCTTAGTCACATTAATTGCAAAAATACTCTTAGGGATGACCTCCCTAGTATTTTTGACTTGCCCACTAGACCTAGGGTTTGTTCCATAACTATATGGAACTCTATGGTAAGAGGGCACATCCTTCTTAGCCTTTGGTTTATATCCCAAACCTCTATGGCCATTGGATGACTTTGATTTTCCTAGCCCTAGGTATTGCTCACTTTGCCCTAATAGGATATTTTCCATCATTTTTAGGGTCTTCTCCATTTTATCAAGTCTTGACCTCAAGACTTGATTTTCTATCATTAAATCCTTAGTATTAGGTTTTCCATTAAGTTCATGAGCATTTTTGTTTCTAGGCTTGTATCTTGAATCTTTAGAGTTATTGCCCAGATTTTTACCTACATTCCTAGCCTTAGGTGTAGTGGTTTTAGCATGAAAAGCTATATGTTTTTCTTTAACGCTATCATGCTTTCTATTTTCATGGTAAATAGCATTAAAATGATAAAAATTTGAACTATCATGCTTTTTACCATAATGTAAAGGGGTAGGCTCAATAAATGTTACCTTCTTCTTTACCTTGGAGTCTCCCCCTTGACTAGTGCTTTCTCCATGAGCCTTGACCACCTTCTTCCCCTTAGGGCATTGACTTCGGTAATGCCCCTTTTGATTGCACAAGAAGCACACAATGTGCTCCTTACTCTTCTTTGTCCCGGGGGTGGTCTCCTTGAGCTTCGCCTTGCCCTTTTGTGCCACTTGGCCCTTCTTCTTGGCCAATTTAGGGCACTTGCTCTTGTAGTGCCCATGTTCCCTACACTCAAAGCATATAATATGATTTTTATTATTAATTGAACTATTTTTACCTTCTTGTGTAGGGATGGCACTTGCTCCTCCATTTGATATTTCTTGAATGTCGGAGGTGGCACCATCTTCTTCTTCTTCACTTGACCCGGATGTAGAAACTTCTCCTTTTCTTGATCCGGTGTCACCAAGGATTGCTCCCCCTCAATCCTAGAGGTGGAGGCTTCATCATCTTGAATATGAAACAAGGAGTATACTCGCTCCTTGTTCCCTTCGGTGCATTCCCTTGAGGATGAAGCTTCCTGGATTTCCTCTTCTTCGGAGGTTGAACATCTCTCAATCTCGGAGTCCTCCTCTTGGTCTTGCTCCAAAGAGTCACCCTCTCTGGATTCTCCATGATCTTGTACAGTGGAGGGGATCTCTTCATGAAGCTTAGCCAATTTGCTCCAAAGTTCCTTTGCATCTTCAAATTCTCCAATTTTGCAAAGAATGGTGCTTGGCAATAAATTGACCAAAAGCTTGGTCACTTTGTCATTTGCCTCGCACCTTTGGACTTGCTCCGGGCTCCATTTGCTTTTCTTTAGAACTTTGCCCTTTGAATTTCTTGGAGCCTTGAAGCCTTCCATTAGAGCAAACCATTGCTCTATCTCCATCATAAGAAAATTTTCGATTCTTGATTTCCAAGAATCGAAACTCGTAGAAGTGTATGGTGGAGCCACCCTTGTGTCAAATCCAAACTCATCTTGGAATTGCATCTTGAAGTTGAGCTTGATAAAGTCTTGAACTTGAAGAAATTGCTCCAACTTCTTCACCCTCTAGCTTTTCTTGATATGTTTGCCCCTTCCGGCGGTGATTCCGGTGAAGAGCAACCTTGCTCTGATACCACTTGTTAGGACCAAAAGTAGCTAGAGGGGGTGAATAGCTCGTCGCGTTCGCTCTTGCTCGGCGTTGCTTGATGTGCAGCGGAAAATACAGAAACAAACACACAACGCTAACACGGTTGGTTTTACTTGGTATCCACCTCACAAGAGGTGACTAATCCAAGGATCCACACCAACACACACACCCTCCACTAAATAAAACTCTCCTTTGTGGTAACTACCAAGGGCGGAGAAGCCCTACAATACTCAATACAAGAAGAGAGGGAAAGGATACAAGAAATACAAGCTTACAATGAGTACAAAACCCTAACCCTAGCTTCTCTTCTTGGCTTTGATCCGCCTCTTGACTTGGAGAGCTTCCAAGATTCTTCAAGAACTGGCGATCTGAGCTTTGTGAGCGCTGTGGAGGAGTTGGCGAGAGCTCTGGAGTGAATCGGAGAAGAGATACCGCAGCCATCGAACGCCTGCAGCTATAAACGACGCCAACGGTCGGATCCCGATCGATTCGAATGTTCCCAATCGATCGGGGAGGCTTTGGATCGATCCACGGATCGATCCAGAGCGCCTCTGTGCTCTGGAAACGCGCCTGGATCGATCCAGCGCTTATCGCGCGAAGCAGCCGCGTCCCAATCGATCCACTGATCGATTGGGACCTCTGGATCGATCCACGGATCGATCCAGAAGCTCTCTGTTCGCTGGGACAGGTCTGGATCGATCCACTGATCGATCCAGAGCCTGGATCGATCCACGGATCGATCCAGCACTTGGTTTTTGTCCAAAACCAAGTCCCAAACATCTCTAACCAACATTCGGTCAACCTTGACCTGTTGGTATGTCATGCCTAGCATCTAGTCACTCCCTTGACCTGCTAGGACTCCCTTACCAAGTGTCCGGTCAATCCCTTTGACCCACTTGGACTTTTCTCTGTGCCAAGTATCCGGTCAATCCCTTTGACCTACTTGGACTTTTCTTTCATGCCAAGTATCCAGTCAATCCTTTGACCTACTTGGACTTCCCAGCACCAGATGTCCGATCATCCTTGATCCATCTGGATTTTCCCTTGCCTGGCTTCACTCACCAGGACTTTCACCTAGCTTCACTCACTAGAGTTTTCATCTGCCTAGCTTCACTCACTAGGACTTTCATATGCCTAGCTTCACTCACTAGGACTTTCACCTGGCTTCACTCACCAGGGTTTTCCATCTGCCTAGCTTCACTCACTAGGACTTTCACCTGGCTTCACTCACCAGGATTTCCATCTGCCTAGCTTCACTCACTAGGACTTTCACCTGGCTTCACTCACCAGGATTTCCATCTGCCTAGCTTCACTCACTAGGACTTCCTTCTGCCCGGCTTCACTCACCAGGACTTTTCTTCTGCCTGGCTTCACTCACCAGGACTTTCATTTTGCCTAACATCCCAGTTAGGACTTCCCAGTCAAGTATCCAGTCAACCTTGACCTACTTGACTCTTCTTCAATCAATATCTTATTGTCAAACATCTAAACCCAAACCAAGACTCAGCTTGGTTACCCAGGTCAACCTTGACCTGAGGGATATTGCACCAACAATCTCCCCCTTTTTGATGTTTGACAATACCACAATAACACTTACAATCCCATATGTAAGTTAGGCTAATCCCATAGCCTCCTTCTTCATGCCACTAGGTAATGAAAGCATAAATTAAGCTCTTCATTCTCCCCCTAAGAGGGCAAACTCCCTCTAGGTAATGAAAGCCTAACTTACTCCCTTTCATGAGTCCTTTCATTCTCCCCCTATGACCTTCCCATAGGTAATGAAGGACTAAGCTTAACCATACATTCTCCCCCTATTGGCACACATCAACCCATCGTTGGACACACATCAACCTATGCTCCAATTCTGGGCACACTTCAACAAATCCATTTGTTGAAGACTCTCCCCCTGAAGAGTTGCTCATCGTTGTTCACAACATCACTCGTTGTGATCAACACGATAATGAAGGTCTCATACCCTTCATTTATCCTTAACTTCTCCCTCAATGTAGACAACTACCCAACCTTGAGCATTATCTACCACTCGAGTGTCCACTTGAAATAATGAGGATATCCACTCCCCATTTTTCCCCATTTCAAGTTTAAATGCTCAACCTTGAGCAAGTCCACAATAGAAGGTTAACCACCTTCCAAGGTTCATGAAAAATAATTTTCATGTCTTTAAAGAGTCCCTCCCCCTAAAGACATGGTGGTAACTTCTGTCATTGCACCAACAATGACTTGGTATCCCTAAAACATTAGGAAACCCAAATTTAGAAGTTTTGAGGTCAAATATTCAAAATTTGAAACAACCTCAACCTAAACTTCTACTTAGTCTTCGTTAACCAATCCATCCTTGTTTTCAACATGAAAACACCCTTTGTATGTATACAAATGTATTTAAGGGGTTTGGAATGGTTACCTAGACTCAAAGAGGTTCAAAGATGCTGAAATCAGGCCTTCCCAGCCAAAATCAGCAACTTGGATCGATTGGAGTTGGGTTCCAATCGATTGAACCTTTCTGAATCGATCCACGGATCGATTCAGACTCCCTGGATCGATCGGCTGATCGATCCAGCGAGCTTCTGCTCGCGGGAATTGCCGTTTGAATCGATCCATGGATCGATTCAGGAACTCCAATCGATCCATGGATCGATTGGAGCTCTGATAGTTGCTGAAATTCTATTTCAGTCAACTTCAGAAACCCCTAGAAAATTCTACAAAAATCTAAAAATTATGAAATTTCGTGTAGACATTATTTAGGGCATACTTAATCATGGAAAAATAGCTTTCTATGAAAATACATCATATTTTCAAAGATTGACACAAACTTGAAAACTTGCAAAAACTTTAGTGTTTTTCTTCAAGTTTGTGTCTAACTATTCAATGGTGATTACTATCAAAAGATAGCCTTCACCAAGGTTTTCCAAAAACATTTTAAAACATTTTCAAAACCAATATCCCATCATGTTCCTTGGGCATAATGCACATGACTTGTACATTAGCTTTCCCAATGATGGGAAAACACATAACTATGTGTTTTGATGAACCTAAAACTCAAAAGAATGCACTAAATCAACATCTTGAGTTTTGTTCATCATCCTAACATCTCACTTGTATCTAATATGCACTAAAACACATATAAGTCACCTTATAGTCTTTGTGAGATGTAGATTTTGGTTTTGCCCTAATCTAGGGATCATGCATATCTATCTAGGCATTTTAGAGATATTAGACATCCACCTAGGATGTCACTTGTTAATAAGTGTTGTTAAATGCCATTTGTCCTTAATTACAAGGAATTAAACTAATGCATGATAATGTTATGGCATACATCAAAATAAAATAACTTTCAAAAGAAAGATTCCTATAACTACATGATGTATGAATGTCATGACATGGTATTTTTGAGTTTTTCATAGTAAAACATGAATGCAAAAATAGACATGATGTCATGGCATATGATGGGCAAACAATCATGGCAAGATTTAGCATAAATAAAATATACTTAGATTACCTATCTAAGTATCCTTAACCACTTAGCTAAATCACAAAGTATAACCCTAGATCGCCCAATTTCCTTAAGAAAATGTCAAAACCCAACTTGACATTTCTTTAATCTCTTGAATTAATTATGCCAATTAGAAATTTAAAATATTCCTCAAGTTGGCATATTCCATTTTCCCTCAAGAGTGAGCACCTTTAAATTTAGGCCCGGATCGCCTTAAATTTCCTAAGAACATACCAAAATCCCAACTTGGTAGTTCTTATGGTTTTCCCAATTTGTGCCATTTTAAGATAAAATCAATTTTTCCACCAATAGGCACATTTTACTCTTTCAAGGAGTAAACACTAGGTCCGTTTCATTTTCAAAAGTTAACAAAAACCTTGAAAATGCTCCTTGAGTGTCAATTTCCTCAAAGTTGGGTTAACTACCCTTCTAATCGGAGTTGACACTCTCTAACCCATTTATGGGGTAGAGAAAATGCTCCTAGGAACCCAACACCTATTGGTGCTCCTTGGATGCTCTAGGTATTCACTAGGGATAACTTCCCTAGATACCTTCCTAGTGACCTTGTTTGACTTCTTAGAAGCCTTGGTCACATTTTCTAGGTCAACTCTAGGGATAGCCTCCCTTGTGACCTTGTTAGTGACTTTCTTAGACTTCATAGAAGTCTTAGTCACATTAATTGCAAAAATACTCTTAGGGATGACCTCCCTAGTATTTTTGACTTGCCCACTAGACCTAGGGTTTGTTCCATAACTATATGGAACTCTATGGTAAGAGGGCACATCCTTCTTAGCCTTTGGTTTATATCCCAAACCTCTATGGCCATTGGATGACTTTGATTTTCCTAGCCCTAGGTATTGCTCACTTTGCCCTAATAGGATATTTTCCATCATTTTTAGGGTCTTCTCCATTTTATCAAGTCTTGACCTCAAGACTTGATTTTCTATCATTAAATCCTTAGTATTAGGTTTTCCATTAAGTTCATGAGCATTTTTGTTTCTAGGCTTGTATCTTGAATCTTTAGAGTTATTGCCCAGATTTTTACCTACATTCCTAGCCTTAGGTGTAGTGGTTTTAGCATGAAAAGCTATATGTTTTTCTTTAACGCTATCATGCTTTCTATTTTCATGGTAAATAGCATTAAAATGATAAAAATTTGAACTATCATGCTTTTTACCATAATGTAAAGGGGTAGGCTCAATAAATGTTACCTTCTTCTTTACCTTGGAGTCTCCCCCTTGACTAGTGCTTTCTCCATGAGCCTTGACCACCTTCTTCCCCTTAGGGCATTGACTTCGGTAATGCCCCTTTTGATTGCACAAGAAGCACACAATGTGCTCCTTACTCTTCTTTGTCCCGGGGGTGGTCTCCTTGAGCTTCGCCTTGCCCTTTTGTGCCACTTGGCCCTTCTTCTTGGCCAATTTAGGGCACTTGCTCTTGTAGTGCCCATGTTCCCTACACTCAAAGCATATAATATGATTTTTATTATTAATTGAACTATTTTTACCTTCTTGTGTAGGGATGGCACTTGCTCCTCCATTTGATATTTCTTGAATGTCGGAGGTGGCACCATCTTCTTCTTCTTCACTTGACCCGGATGTAGAAACTTCTCCTTTTTCTTGATCCGGTGTCACCAAGGATTGCTCCCCCTCAATCCTAGAGGTGGAGGCTTCATCATCTTGAATATGAAACAAGGAGTATACTCGCTCCTTGTTCCCTTCGGTGCATTCCCTTGAGGATGAAGCTTCCTGGATTTCCTCTTCTTCGGAGGTTGAACATCTCTCAATCTCGGAGTCCTCCTCTTGGTCTTGCTCCAAAGAGTCACCCTCTCTGGATTCTCCATGATCTTGTACAGTGGAGGGGATCTCTTCATGAAGCTTAGCCAATTTGCTCCAAAGTTCCTTTGCATCTTCAAATTCTCCAATTTTGCAAAGAATGGTGCTTGGCAATAAATTGACCAAAAGCTTGGTCACTTTGTCATTTGCCTCGCACCTTTGGACTTGCTCCGGGCTCCATTTGCTTTTCTTTAGAACTTTGCCCTTTGAATTTCTTGGAGCCTTGAAGCCTTCCATTAGAGCAAACCATTGCTCTATCTCCATCATAAGAAAATTTTCGATTCTTGATTTCCAAGAATCGAAACTCGTAGAAGTGTATGGTGGAGCCACCCTTGTGTCAAATCCAAACTCATCTTGGAATTGCATCTTGAAGTTGAGCTTGATAAAGTCTTGAACTTGAAGAAATTGCTCCAACTTCTTCACCCTCTAGCTTTTCTTGATATGTTTGCCCCTTCCGGCGGTGATTCCGGTGAAGAGCAACCTTGCTCTGATACCACTTGTTAGGACCAAAAGTAGCTAGAGGGGGGGGGGGTGAATAGCTCGTCGCGTTCGCTCTTGCTCGGCGTTGCTTGTTCCTTCAAAGATGTGCAGCGGAAAATACAGAAACAAACACACAACGCTAACACGGTTGGTTTTACTTGGTATCCACCTCACAAGAGGTGACTAATCCAAGGATCCACACCAACACACACACCCTCCACTAAATAAAACTCTCCTTTGTGGTAACTACCAAGGGCGGAGAAGCCCTACAATACTCAATACAAGAAGAGAGGGAAAGGATACAAGAAATACAAGCTTACAAGCTTACAATGAGTACAAAACCCTAACTCTAGCTTCTCTTCTTGGCTTTGATCCGCCTCTTGACTTGGAGAGCTTCCAAGATTCTTCAAGAACTGGCGATTTGAGCTTTGTGAGCGCTGTGGAGGAGTTGGCGAGAGCTCTGGAGTGAATCGGAGAAGAGATACCGCAGTCATCGAACGCCTGCAGCTATAAACGACGCCAACGGTCGGATCCCGATCGATTCGAATGTTCCCAATCGATCGGGGAGGCTTTGGATCGATCCACGGATCGATCCAGAGCGCTTCTGTGCTCTGGAAACGCGCCTGGATCGATCCAGCGCTTATCGCGCGAAGCAGCCGCGTCCCAATCGATCCACTGATCGATTGGGACCTCTGGATCGATCCACGGATCGATCCAGAAGCTTTCTGTTCGCTGGGACAGGTCTGGATCGATCCACTGATCGATCCAGAGCCTGGATCGATCCACGGATCGATCCAGCACTTGGTTTTTGTCCAAAACCAAGTCCTAAACCTCCCAAACCAACATCCGGTCAACCTTGACCTGTTGGTATGTCATGCCTAGCATCTAGTCACTCCCTTGACCTGCTAGGACTCCCTTACCAAGTGTCCGGTCAATCCCTTTGACCCACTTGGACTTTTCTCTGTGCCAAGTATCCGGTCAATCCCTTTGACCTACTTGGATTTCTTCATGCCAAGTATCCAGTCAATCCTTTGACCTACTTGGACTTCCCAGCACCAGATGTCCGATCATCCTTGATCCATCTGGATTTTCCCTTGCCTGGCTTCACTCACCAGGACTTTCACCTAGCTTCACTCACTAGAGTTTTCATCTGCCTAGCTTCACTCACTAGGACTTTCATCTGCCTAGCTTCACTCACTAGGACTTTCACCTGGCTTCACTCACCAGGATTTCCATCTGCCTAGCTTCACTCACTAGGACTTTCACCTGGCTTCACTCACCAGGATTTCCATCTGCCTAGCTTCACTCACTAGGACTTTCACCTGGCTTCACTCACCAGGATTTCCATCTGCCTAGCTTCACTCACTAGGACTTCCTTCTGCCTGGCTTCACTCACCAGGACTTTCATTTTGCCTAACATCCCAGTTAGGACTTCCCAGTCAAGTATCCAGTCAACCTTGACCTACTTGACTCTTCTTCAATCAATATCTTATTGTCAAACATCTAAACCCAAACCAAGACTCAGCTTGGTTACCCAGGTCAACTATTGCACCAACAATCTCCCCCTTTTTGATGTTTGACAATACCACAATAACACTTACAATCCCATATGTAAGTTAGGCTAATCCCATAGCCTCCTTCTTCATGCCACTAGGTAATGAAAGCATAAATTAAGCTCTTCATTCTCCCCCTAAGAGGGCAAACTCCCTCTAGGTAATGAAAGCCTAACTTACTCCCTTTCATGAGTCCTTTCATTCTCCCCCTATGACCTTCCCATAGGTAATGAAGGACTAAACTTAACCATACATTCTCCCCCTATTGGCACACATCAACCCATCGTTGGACACACATCAACCTATGCTCCAATTCTGGACAAATCCATTTGTTGAAGACTCTCCCCGAAGAGTTGCTCATCGTTGTTCACAACATCACTCGTTGTGATCAACACGATAATGAAGGTCTCATACCCTTCATTTATCCTTAACTTCTCCCTCAATGTAGACAACTACCCAACCTTGAGCATTATCTACCACTCGAGTGTCCACTTGAAATAATGAGGATATCCACTCCCCATTTTTCCCATTTCAAGTTTAAATGCTCAACCTTGAGCAAGTCCACAATAGAAGGTTAACCACCTTCCAAGGTTCATGAAAAATAATTTTCATGTCTTTAAAGAGTCCCTCCCCCTAAAGACATGGTGGTAACTTCTGTCATTGCACCAACAATGACTTGGAATCCCTAAAACATTAGGAAACCCAAATTTAGAAGTTTTGAGGTTCAAATATTCAAAATTTGAAACAACCTCAACCTAAACTTCTACTTAGTCTTCGTTAACCAATCCATCCTTGTTTTCAACATGAAAACACCCTTTGTATGTATACAAATGTATTTAAGGGGTTTGGAATGGTTACCTAGACTCAAAGAGGTTCAAAGATGCTGAAATCAGGCCTTCCCAGCCAAAATCAGCAACTTGGATCGATTGGAGTTGGGTTCCAATCGATTGAACCTTTCTGAATCGATCCACGGATCGATTCAGACTCCCTGGATCGATCGGCTGATCGATCCAGCGAGCTTCTGCTCGCGGGAATTGCCGTTTGAATCGATCCATGGATCGATTCAGTAACTCCAATCGATCCATGGATCGATCGGAGCTCTGATAGTTGCTGAAATTCCATTTCAGTCAACTTCAGAAACCCCTAGAAAATTCTACAAAAATCTAAAAATCATGAAATTTCGTGTAGACATTATTTAGGGCATACTTAATCATGGAAAAATAGCTTTCTATGAAAATACATCATATTTTCAAAGATTGACACAAACTTGAAAACTTGCAAAAACTTTAGTGTTTTCTTCAAGTTTGTGTCTAACTATTCAATGGTGATTACTATCAAAAGATAGCCTTCACCAAGGTTTTCCAAAAACATTTTAAAAACATTTTCAAAACCAATATCCCATCATGTTCCTTGGGCATAATGCACATGACTTGTACATTAGCTTTCCCAATGATGGGAAAACACATAACTATGTGTTTTGATGAACCTAAAACTCAAAAGAATGCACTAAATCAACATCTTGAGTTTTGTTCATCATCCTAACATCTCACTTGTATCTAATATGCACTAAAACACATATAAGTCACCTTATAGTCTTTGTGAGATGTAGATTTTGGTTTTGCCCTAATCTAGGGATCATGCATATCTATCTAGGCATTTTAGAGATATTAGACATCCACCTAGGATGTCACTTGTTAATAAGTGTTGTTAAATGTCATTTGTCCTTAATTACAAGGAATTAAACTAATGCATGATAATGTTATGACATACATCAAAATAAAATAACTTTCAAAAGAAAGATTCCTATAACTACATGATGTATGAATGTCATGACATGGTATTTTGAGTTTTCATAGTAAAACATGAATGCAAAAATAGACATGATGTCATGGCATATGATGGGCAAACAATCATGGCAAGATTTAGCATAAATAAAATATACTTAGATTACCTATCTAAGTATCCTTAACCACTTAGCTAAATCACAAAGTATAACCCTAGATCGCCCAATTTCCTTAAGAAAATGTCAAAACCCAACTTGACATTTCTTTAATCTCTTGAATTAATTATGCCAATTAGAAATTTAAAATATTCCTCAAGTTGGCATATTCCATTTTCCCTCAAGAGTGAGCACCTTTAAATTTAGGCCCGGATCGCCTTAAATTTCCTAAGAACATACCAAAATCCCAACTTGGTAGTTCTTATGGTTTTCCCAATTTGTGCCATTTTAAGATAAAATCAATTTTTCCACCAATAGGCACATTTTACTCTTTCAAGGAGTAAACACTAGGTCCGTTTCATTTTCAAAAGTTAACAAAAACCTTGAAAATGCTCCTTGAGTGTCAATTTCCTCAAAGTTGGGTTAACTACCCTTCTAATCGGAGTTGACACTCTCTAACCCATTTATGGGGTAGAGAAAATGCTCCTAGGAACCCAACACCTATTGGTGCTCCTTGGATGCTCTAGGTATTCACTAGGGATAACTTCCCTAGATACCTTCCTAGTGACCTTGTTTGACTTCTTAGAAGCCTTGGTCACATTTTCTAGGTCAACTCTAGGGATAGCCTCCCTTGTGACCTTGTTAGTGACTTTCTTGGACTTCATAGAAGTCTTAGTCACATTAATTGCAAAAATACTCTTAGGGATGACCTCCCTAGTATTTTTGACTTGCCCACTAGACCTAGGGTTTGTTCCATAACTATATGGAACTCTATGGTAAGAGGGCACATCCTTCTTAGCCTTTGGTTTATATCCCAAACCTCTATGGCCATTGGATGACTTTGATTTTCCTAGCCCTAGGTATTGCTCACTTTGCCCTAATAGGATATTTTCCATCATTTTTAGGGTCTTCTCCATTTTATCAAGTCTTGACCTCAAGACTTGATTTTCTATCATTAAATCCTTAGTATTAGGTTTTCCATTAAGTTCATGAGCATTTTTGTTTCTAGGCTTGTATCTTGAATCTTTAGAGTTATTGCCCAGATTTTTACCTACATTCCTAGCCTTAGGTGTAGTGGTTTTAGCATGAAAAGCTATATGTTTTTCTTTAACGCTATCATGCTTTCTATTTTCATGGTAAATAGCATTAAAATGATAAAAATTTGAACTATCATGCTTTTTACCATAATGTAAAGGGGTAGGCTCAATAAATGTTACCTTCTTCTTTACCTTGGAGTCTCCCCCTTGACTAGTGCTTTCTCCATGAGCCTTGACCACCTTCTTCCCCTTAGGGCATTGACTTCGGTAATGCCCCTTTTGATTGCACAAGAAGCACACAATGTGCTCCTTACTCTTCTTTGTCCCGGGGGTGGTCTCCTTGAGCTTCGCCTTGCCCTTTTGTGCCACTTGGCCCTTCTTCTTGGCCAATTTAGGGCACTTGCTCTTGTAGTGCCCATGTTCCCTACACTCAAAGCATATAATATGATTTTTATTATTAATTGAACTATTTTTACCTTCTTGTGTAGGGATGGCACTTGCTCCTCCATTTGATATTTCTTGAATGTCGGAGGTGGCACCATCTTCTTCTTCTTCACTTGACCCGGATGTAGAAACTTCTCCTTCTTCTTGATCCGGTGTCACCAAGGATTGCTCCCCCTCAATCCTAGAGGTGGAGGCTTCATCATCTTGAATATGAAACAAGGAGTATACTCGCTCCTTGTTCCCTTCGGTGCATTCCCTTGAGGATGAAGCTTCCTGGATTTCCTCTTCTTCGGAGGTTGAACATCTCTCAATCTCGGAGTCCTCCTCTTGGTCTTGCTCCAAAGAGTCACCCTCTCTGGATTCTCCATGATCTTGTACAGTGGAGGGGATCTCTTCATGAAGCTTAGCCAATTTGCTCCAAAGTTCCTTTGCATCTTCAAATTCTCCAATTTTGCAAAGAATGGTGCTTGGCAATAAATTGACCAAAAGCTTGGTCACTTTGTCATTTGCCTCGCACCTTTGGACTTGCTCCGGGCTCCATTTGCTTTTCTTTAGAACTTTGCCCTTTGAATTTCTTGGAGCCTTGAAGCCTTCCATTAGAGCAAACCATTGCTCTATCTCCATCATAAGAAAATTTTCGATTCTTGATTTCCAAGAATCGAAACTCGTAGAAGTGTATGGTGGAGCCACCCTTGTGTCAAATCCAAACCCATCTTGGAATTGTATCTTGAAGTTGAGCTTGATAAAGTCTTGAACTTGAAGAAATTGCTCCAACTTCTTCACCCTCTAGCTTTTCTTGATATGTTTGCCCCTTCCGGCGGTGATTCCGGTGAAGAGCAACCTTGCTCTGATACCACTTGTTAGGACCAAAAGTAGCTAGAGGGGGGGGGGGGGGGAATAGCTCGTCGCGTTCGCTCTTGCTCGGCGTTGCTTGTTCCTTCAAAGATGTGCAGCGGAAAATACAGAAACAAACACACAACGCTAACACGGTTGGTTTTACTTGGTATCCACCTCACAAGAGGTGACTAATCCAAGGATCCACACCAACACACACACCCTCCACTAAATAAAACTCTCCTTTGTGGTAACTACCAAGGGCGGAGAAGCCCTACAATACTCAATACAAGAAGAGAGGGAAAGGATACAACAAATACAAGCTTACAAGCTTACAATGAGTACAAAACCCTAACCCTAGCTTCTCTTCTTGGCTTTGATCCGCCTCTTGACTTGGAGAGCTTCCAAGATTCTTCAAGAACTGGCGATTTGAGCTTTGTGAGCGCTGTGGAGGAGTTGGCGAGAGCTCAGTGAATCGGAGAAGAGATCGCGAAGTCACGCCAACGGCTTTAAACAGCGCCAGCGGTCGGATCCCGATCGATTGAATGTTCCCAATCGATCGGGAGGCTTTGGATCGATCCACGGATCGATCCGGGCGCTCCAATCGAGGCGTCGGATCGATCCACGAATCGATCCAGCGCTTATCGCAGACTGGTCAATCGATCCAGCGATCGATTGGGACCTGAATCGATCCACGGATCGATCCGAAGCTCTGTTGGGGCGGTGCGGATCGATCGCGATCGATCGAGCTGGATCAATCCACGGATCGATCCGGCGCTTGGTTTTGTCCAAACCAAGTCCCAAACATCTCTAACCAACATTCGGTCAACCTTGACTGTTGGTATGTCATGCCTAGCATCTAGTCACTCCCTTGACTGCTAGGACTCCCTTACCAAGTGTCGGTCAATCCCTTTGACCCACTTGGACTTTTCTCTGTGCCAGTATCCGGTCGATCCCTTTGACCTGCTTGGACTTTTCTTTCATGCCAAGTATCCGGTCAATCCTTTGACCTACTTGGACTTCCACGGATGTCCGATCATCCTTGATCCATCTGGATTTTCCCTTACCTGGCTTCACTCACCAGGACTTTCACCTAGCTTCACTCACTAGAGTTTTCATCTGCCTAGCTTCACTCACTAGGACTTTCATATGCCTAGCTTCACTCACTAGGACTTTCACCTGGCTTCACTCACCAGGGTTTTCCATCTGCCTAGCTTCACTCACTAGGACTTTCACCTGGCTTCACTCACCAGGATTTCCATCTGCCTAGCTTCACTCACTAGGACTTTCACCTGGCTTCACTCACCAGGATTTCCATCTGCCTAGCTTCACTCACTAGGACTTCCTTCTGCCTGGCTTCACTCACCAGGACTTTCATTTTGCCTAACATCCCAGTTAGGACTTCCCAGTCAAGTATCCAGTCAACCTTGACCTACTTGACTCTTCTTCAATCAATATCTTATTGTCAAACATCTAAACCCAAACCAAGACTCAGCTTGGTTACCCAGGTCAACCTTGACCTGAGGGATATTGCACCAACAGAGTCTTATTATAGATATAGTAGTTTTGACTTTTTTAGTCTTGTACTAATTGATTTAATGGACAAGATTATTTAAAGGAGTATTTAACTCATAAAGTTTGACATGTTGAGTTCAACTTATGGGTGCGTGGTTAAGGAATCAAATATAGCCAAAGTGAGAGATTGTAGGACTAAGTCCACATGAGTGAACTAGATTTAATTGAGTTCACATGGGTGGATATAATCTTTATAAGGCTGGGCTCACACTTGATTGATACTCACACACAACTAATTGTCATTAAAGTAACTAAACTCAATTAAGTAATCTAATATTTCAATGCATATAAAGAGGGTTTGGATTAAATGGATGTGAATTTAATGTGTAAATCCTATAACCCGGTTCATTAACATTGATGTGATGTTAATGAGACATGAATTTTTATGGTGAATAGTCCCCATAGATTGGACCAAGTATAAAAAGAAAAAGATAAGGTTTATTAGGGCATGCTGAACCTAGCTCTCCTCTCCTAGCTTCTTCTCCCCCATTGAGACGAAACTGTTGGTGCAATATCCCTCAGGTCAAGGTTGACCTGGGTAACCAAGCTGAGTCTTGGTTTGAGTTTAGATGTTTGACAATAAGATATTGATTGAAGAAGAGTCAAGTAGGTCAAGGTTGACTGGATACTTGACTGGGAAGTCCTAACTGGGATGTTAGGCAAAATGAAAGTCCTGGTGAGTGAAGCCAGGCAGAAGAAAAGTCCTGGTGAGTGAAGCCAGGCAGAAGGAAGTCCTAGTGAGTGAAGCTAGGCAGATGGAAATCCTGGTGAGTGAAGCCAGGTGAAAGTCCTAGTGAGTGAAGCTAGGCAGAGTGAAAACCCTAGTGAGTGAAGCTAGGTGAAAGTCCTAGTGAGTGAAGCTAGGCAGATGGAAAACCCTAGTGAGTGAAGCTAGGTGAAAGCCAAGGTGAGTGAAGGCAGGAAAAATCCAGATGGATCAAGGATGATCGGACATCTGGTGTTAGGAAGTCCAAGTAGGTCAAAGGATTGATTGGATACTTGGCATGAAAGAAAAGTCCAAGTAGGTCAAAGAGATTGACCGGACACGGAGAAAAGTCCAAGTGGGTCGAAAGGATTGGGACACTTGGTAAGGAGTCCTAGCAGGTCAAGGAGTGACTAGATGCTAGGCATGACATACCGACAGTCGAGTTGACGGATGTTGGTTTGGGAGGTTTAGGACTTGGTTTTGGACAAAAACCAAGTCTTGGATCGATCGATGGATCGATCGATCCAGATCGATCGTTCGCGAGAAGCCTGTCTCAATCGATCGTCCGATCGATTGGTCGATCCAGAGGTCCCAATCGATCGATGGATCGATTGCTGTGCGCTTTGGATCGATTCGTGGATCGATCCGAGCGTTCGCATGAGCGCTGGATCGATCCGTGGATCGATCAAAGCCTCCCGATCGATTGGGAACATTCGAATCGATCGGGATCCGACCGGGCGTCGTTTATAGCTGCAGGCGTTCGATGGCTGCGGAAAGAACTTCTCCGATTCACTCGAGCTCTCGCCAACTCCTCCACAGCGCTCTCAAAGATCATGAAGGATCTTGGAAGCTCTCCAAGTCAAGAGGCGGATCAAAGCCAAGAAGAGAAGCTAGGGTTAGGGTTTTGTACTCATTGTAAGCTTGTAAGCTTATATTTCTTGTATCCTTTCCCTCTCTTCTTGTATTGAGTATTGTAGGGCTTCTCCGCCCTTGGTAGTTACCACAAAGGAGAGTTTTATTTAGTGGAGGGTGTGTGTGTTGGTGTGGATCCTTGGATTAGTCACCTCTTGTGAGGTGGATACCAAGTAAAACCAACCGTGTTAGCATTGTGTGTTTGTTTCTGTATTTTCCGCTGCACATCTTTGAAGGAACAAGCAACGCCGAGCAAGAGCGAACGCGACGAGCTATTCACCCCCCCTCTAGCTACTTTTGGTCCTAACAGAAACATGGTGCTTGCTGGCTCAATCCCGTAGAAGACATCCGCTGCGTTTGTGAGATATTCCTGTGACAAGTAAGAGGCTATAGCATTGCAATGGAATCAGGTCAGCAATTCATGAGCTATTGTCTCATTTTCTATTGAGTTTTAGAGATTGATAGAAGCTAGATCCCGTTGTATAAACATCCTTTAGTTCTTATATGATGTATTTCAAATCTTACATATGGGGATCACATCAACTTTTTTTAAATTAGATATTCAGATCTTATAATGCCATTAATTTTGAGATAAACGATCTATCCTATATTTTGTCCATTGAGTAAATTCAGGAAGTACGGTAGCCCTTAATATGACACATCAACTTTACTAATAATTCCATCGTTATAAGTGCATGTGATAATTGATCCATAGTTTATTGTGAAATACACATGCCTCTTACCATTATACCAAGCCCTACAGGTAGAAATAACATTAATCTTAGAATGTGTTTGGTTCAAGTCATCATGTATAACATTGGTTATGTGATTATTGATTTTAGGGAATAAGACATAACCTAATATTATTTGGTTCAACTTATGTAATACAATACAAATTTATTTATTTGAAAATTTTAATATATAACCTAATTTAATATTTTATTGTATTATCTTTCATTACAAAACTAAATATTATTATTATTATTAAAATTTATATATATTTTTAACTTTATATATATTTTTTTCTCTTTTACAACCTTATGTATTTTTTGTTACTCTATATATTTTTTTTGTTGAACATTATTTTTTTTTTAACTTTAGTTGGGAAAATTTGCATGCAGTCCCTATTGGCAAACACAACTTTGCGTGCATTCCCCATTGGAAAAATTATTTGTTTTCACTCCCTAGTCTAATATACTTACCTAATTGCCCCTGATATATTAAGTATAAAAAGTCTAAAAATGAGTATAAATTCTCTTAAATTCAGTACAATAAACTAGAATATAGTATATTTTCTATCAAATTGAGTACGATTTTTTTTCCACCTCAATTGGATGGAAAATATACTAGATTTTCTTTAAATGATACTCAATTGGATAAAAAATATACTAGATTTTTTTCAAATGGTACAGAATTTAGGAGAAATTATATTAAATAGGAAAAAAGTCGTACTCAATTTAATAGAAAATATACTCGATTATAGTTTAAAATGTTAAATTTAATAAGAATTATACTCATTTTTAGACTATTTATACCTAAAAACTATGAAAGATAATTTTAATAGAAAATATACTCGAATATACTAGATTTTCTTTAAATGATACTCAATTGAATAGAAAATATACTAGATTTTCTTTAAATAATACTTAATTGGATAGAAAATATATTAGATTTTCTTTTTACATAGTATTGAATTTAAGAGGAATTATATTAAAACAGGAAAAGAATATACTTAATTTAATAGAAAATATACTCGATTCTAGTGTAAAGTACTGAATTTAAGAGGAATTATACTCATTTTTAGACCTTTTGTACCTAAAAAATATGAGGGGCAATTAGGTCACAATATTTGCATGAGGGAGTTGAAGCAAATAAAACTTTACATGCAGGGAGTGGAAACAAAGTTTTTTATGAGTGGGGATTGCATGCAAAATTCAAGATGTGATTGGGGATTTTTCTCTACTGTACCATTGGGAAAATTTGCATGCAGTCCCCATTGGCAAACACAACTCTGCGTACACTCCCCATTGGAAAAATTATTTGTTTTCACTCCCTAGTTTAATATACTTACCTAATTGCCCCTGATAGTTTAAGTATAAAAAGTCTAAAAATGAGTATAAATTCTCTTAAATTCAGTACATTAAACTAGAATCTAGTATGTTTTCTATCAAATTGAATACGATTCTTTTTCCACCTTAATTGGATGAAAAATATATTAGATTTTCTTTAGATGATACTCAATTGGATAAAAAATATACTAGATTTTTTTTCAAATGGTATAGAATTTAGGAGGAATTATATTAAATAGGAAAAAAGTCGTACCTAATTTAATAGAAAATATACTCTATTCTAGTTTAAAATGCTGAATTTAATATGAATTATACTCATTTTTAGACTATTTATACCTAAAAAATATGAAAGACAATTTTAATAGAAAATATACTCGAATATACTAGATTTTCTTTAAATGATACTCAATTGGATAGAAACTAGATTTTCTTTAAATGATACTTAATTGGATAGAAAATATATTAGATTTTCTTTTTACATAGTGCTGAATTTAGGAGGAATTATATTAAAATAGGAAAAAATATATTCAATTTAATAAAAAATATACTCGATTCTAATGTAAAGTACTGAATTTAAGAGAAATTATACTCATTTTTGGACCTTTTGTACCTAAAAAATATAAGGGGCAATTAGGTCACAATTTTGCATGAGGGAGTTGAAGTAAATAAAACTTTGCATGCAGGGAGTGGAAACAAAGTTTTTTATGAGTAGGGATTGCATGCAAAATTCAAGTTGTGATTGTAAATTTTTCTCTACTTTACCGTTACATTTTTCTGTTCTCTTTTGTTTTTTTTTTTATTTTACGGTTTTTTTTAATCTATTTTTTTTTCTTTTGTTTACTTTACGTTTTTTTCTTTACCCATTACGTTTTTTTAAAATTTTTTTTAGCTTTACGGATTTTTAATATACTTTCACTTTTATGTCTTATAGTTTAAAATGATTTTTTTATAAAAATATTAAGAGTATTTTTGTCCCAAAGTATAAAATATCGGAAGATATTTTTAGTTAATTTAAAATTACATATCTTTTGACTGACGTGTCGGGTCTGGATCATTATTTATGAATCATCGATTATCTAAATGAAACAAAATTTTTATTGATAACCTTAGATGGATAGCCTCAGTTAAACACACACTTAGTGTCTAGATATTTCTACTCTCTATTCATCTAAAGGTGTCTTACTTGAAAGTATAAAAATTTATCATCGATCATCAGATAAATTTGAAAAACACAAATAGATAATAAGGACGACCCAAGTTGATTCAAGCGCCACAAGTGTTTATTTACAGTACGTGAATCAAATGCTTATTGTTTGGTGAATTTGTTCGGCCATTTACTATCCCACTATGCTGGCAGCCCCGGTCCTTCGACTCAGGAGGCCCGGGGCGAAAAAATAAAATGAGGTCCAAAATAAATTTTTAATAATATATAATTCATCTATAACAATTTCTTTTAGTATTTCTATTTGCAAAATCATCTGTAATATTATCAGCTTCAAGATTTTTCGAAATGTCTTTCTCAATACATAAAATTATCAATTCATTTAATTTTTCTTGCAACATTGACGATTTCATATATGATTTTAATAATTTTAATTTTAAAAAACTTTTTTCAGCCGATGTTACTGTAACAAGTATAGTCAACAAGATTCTATAAGCAGTTGTAACATTTGGATAACAATTTATACTTTGAACAAATTCAAGAATATCAATTGTAGACATTACTACATTTGGTAATGTCATTTGTAATATTTTTTAATTCAGTAAATAAATCTTCTAACTTAACATCTGATATGAGTTAGAGCAGATTTTAAATCGACACAACATTTTCATAATTTATCCAAAGTTCTAAACATTTTTGAATTAAATAAAAAATCAAATATATTTTCAAAAATTTTCATTTGCTCAAATCTATATTTAAAGAAGTAATCGTCATATCCACAATAATAAAATAATCAATTCTAAATGACTCTGATAGTGAAACTTCATCGTCCTCTCTTTCATTAAATTATTTGTTCCTAAAAATATAATGTTTTGTTGTAAATATTGACTCTATGTTCATATATGATGTAAGAATTTTAGTAATAGTCAAATTGTAATAAAATTATCATTCCTATACTTTTCAAAAAATAAGATTATACCTTCCAATTGTTTCATGGCAGCCCCAAATTCCTAATTTTTCATTTGTTTACCACTTTACAAATTGCAACCTAAAAGGATAAAAAGAAAAGACAATACCAAAAGGTTTTGAAATATGAATTTGGGTCAAACTACCTAAGGCCCCAATTATGTGCCTATAATACATAATACTAAAAAAAAAAAAAATTAGACCCTCCTAAATTTTGGGCCCAGGGTTATCACTCAGTGTCACCCTTCTCCAGGGCCGGCCCTGTATGCTGGACATGAATAACATCAACTCGAAACTAACTCAAAGTGTGATTTAATTAATTTGACCTACTCTAATTTTATCCTTTACATCTTGAGAAAATTTTGTTTGACCTGGTATTGTAATTGCTTTATCAAAATATCCCTATTGTTTTGTTATTGTCATTTCACCCCTCCACTTTTAGCAGTAGAAATATGAGTGGATTACGAATATTTATAAAAAAAAATATTGGACATGATGCATTTTAATAACACATATGAAAGTAGGGCTATATGGTAATAGGAGAACTATAAGATATATTTCTAATAAAAAAGACGACAATAAATAAACTTTTTATATGTCTTTATAACAATTTTCTATAAATGACTTTTGTTTTTTACTCTATCTAAGTTTTTTTTCTTTCCAAACTAAGTGATAATAATATATAAAAATATTAAAAAAATTAAATGCTTTTCAAAAGAGATAAAAAATTAGATTTTAATTAAGTTTTAGTGTCCAAATATGGTTGGACGTCTACTAGACTTTAAGAGATAATTCAAGAGAACTATTAGTCAACTTTGTGTACCTTTACTTTATTTGACACTAACTAAAATTTCGAAGAAAAATTAATTAAATATAAAAATTATTTATATTTTAACCATAAATTTATTTATTTATCTTTAGACATTTAATTAAAATTAAGGATGCAAATGAAAATATAATAATATAAAAATATTAGTATTTGTGTCCGAACTTTAAAAAATATATATAATATTTAAATTGATATTCTATTAAATTTTAATTTAAACCTATTTAAATTAAAATTTATAAAAAAATTAAAGTTTGATTCGGACTTGTTAGTCATTTATACTAATTAAATATTTTTGATATGTATTAAAAAGCTCATGAACATGTTCAATTAATTTGTACTTAGTTAAAATATTTTAAAAAATATTTTTTTTAAAAGAAAATTTAATACCGTCCCAAAAATAAAAGTATTTCAATTTTTTTCTGGGATCAAATGGATCCTTTTCTAGAATCTAATTTAGCCATCCAAATTACTATTGTATTCTAGTCTAATTATTTGTTGATAGGAGTGAATAAAAATTCAGAAAAATTAAATTAATTGAATTAAATTGATCGATAATTTGATTTTTTTTAAAATGCAGTTTAGTTTTTATTAATTCGGTTCGATTTTAGTTTAAATTTTATAATTCAAATAAATCAAATAAGATTTTTTAAATTATTTTCTATTTTAAAAATATAATTAATTAAATAAAATATTATTTTTTTAACTTAAAACGGATAAGATTTTAAAATTTTGATTAATTAAAAAAATTAATTCAATTTTTATAGACAAATTCGACCAGTTTAACTGGTAAAAAAAAATAATTTATTCAATTTAATTATTTCAATTTTAACCGAATACATAATTCAGCAAATCCCAAACGACCAAACCCTGGTCAATCTCTGAGCAGCAGCCGACGCACAGAAGCAAAGGGTCAATATCTAATTAGGGCTATTGGGAGGGGCCAATCTACAAAACATTACTGCTTCAATCCCTAAAATAAGAGGGAGAGAGAGAGAAAAAAAGAAAGGGCATAGCAAATCTCAATCTCTAATCCTCAAATTTTGTTGCCCTCTTTTGTTTGTCTCTCTTTCTCTCTCTCTTGTGTGTGACCGCGAGCGAGGCCAAACCTCTCCCACCGCCGCCTCAAATCGGGCGATATATCGCCGAAACCTGCTACCGATTCCCCTCTCCTCCGCCCTCCCTACCCATTTCCCTCTCATCCCCTTTCCACGACGAACAAACTCGACTACGATTTTCTTTTTTGTTTTGTTTTAAAAAAACCGAATAATTGGGGTTGGATACAAAAAATCTGCCGCTCCCTCTCGGCCGTCTCCTCCCTCCACCGGCCAACCCAGCGTCGGCCCGCGGCCCTTCCTCGCTCCCGGTGCCGCCGGCCTTCCTCTATAAATAACCCTCTTCCACCGACCAGCCTCGATCTCGTCTTCTCGGGTTCGTAGGTGCGTCTCCTGGGCGGCAAACCTGTCTGCTCCTCCGTTTCGCTTTTGATTTCGGATGCTGGCCCGCGCGCGAGGTCCCTTTCCAATCCTAGATTCGTTTGCTCCTTGCTCGTTCCTCTAGGTTTTCTGCGGATTGGATTCGTGCTTTTCTCCACGTCGGCTGCCCGATCCGCGCTCTTGTCTGTAGGATTTCTGTGTGCGCGGGTCGATCGGTGCGATCGACGAATGGTCTTGTGTCTGATCTCGTTTGCATTTGTTGGATTCCATTTTGACTTGCGATCTCTCTGCTTCCTCGATACCCCTGTGATTTTTGCTCGCAGTTTGTTTCGATAACGGTATAGGCCCTGCTCTGTAAGCCTCCTGTTTCCGCTCTTCAGTATTTTTCTTCTTTTCGTAGTTACAAATGACCCTTTTAAATGAAATTCTAGCTGATCGTATGCGTTTTTTCTTAATCCTAATCATCATGTTACATCAATATTGATTTGAAGCGAGATTTCTTTGTTCTATTATTCTTTTAGATACAAGCTGCTATGCTGAATGAATCAAAGAATCCTTTTTTGACCCTTCTATAGTTGCAGTGACAGGGTGCAGGGAAGGAACTATATGTTATGGTAAATGGCATTCTTCGGCAATTATAATAACACAATAACTTCTCTACACGACCTGAACTCGAAGGAGGAGGAGGAGGAGGGTGCTACTACTGGTGACTATAATTCCTTTGAGAACAGGAATTTGGATATCAATAACAAGTTCGTGGACACTGACTTGAACACAGATGATCCTAACTGTGTTGAGGACTTTGATGATGCTCATATAGCGCAAAGTGAAAACTCTGAAGGAAATGCTAGTGTGAAGCTTGGCAAAACAGCAGCTCCTCATGGTGCATGGGGTTCAAAATTTTGGAAGGACTGTCAACCGATGTCTGATTCTGAGTATGATCGTAACAACATAGGTAATGAAGAATCTGGACGAAACTCATCTGAAGACTCGCATGAACAGAGACACAGGAGACTCTCTCAAAGAGGAAATGTTGATATTCCAGCAGATGAAATGCTTTCTGATGATTACTATGAGCAGGATGGCGAAGAACAAAGTGATTCTGTACATGGCAGTGGACAGAACCACACTAACATTTCAGGTTCCAGGTTTCCATTAAAACCTGTTTCTGTTAACAAAAAAACTGCAAAGAAATCCAGAGTGATAAAGGATGAGGAGTATGAAGATGATGAAGATTACGATGAAGATGATGAAGACGAAGACGAAGGTCTTGTTTTCCTTATTCTTTCTGTGACTTAAGGATATTTGACATCTGTTTCTGCAAAAAACATCAACACAATTTTTTGAACAGATGATATTCTATTTTATTACAGATGATGATCCAGATGATGCTGATTTTGAACCAGAGTCCAGTGAAATAGGGAAGGGAAAAAGCAAGGTTGTCCTCTTATCTATTTGGCCTTTTTAGTATGAGTTTCATAGCTTCTCTATATAGCATTAGTAGAATCGAACAACTTTTTTCTGGGAGGGCTTATTTATAGATATATTTTTTCTGAGCCTGATTATTCTTCTATGGTATGCATCATCTGCTGGATGGTAGACATGGATAATCGCTATACTTGCACTATAAGGAGGACACAGAAACATCAAGATAGTGTCTAAAGGATGGCTAACTCAACATTACTAAAACAACTTTTAAGACAAAACAATGAACTCAACTTCTTGTAGATTTGTTTGGATGATAGCTCAAGATAAAGGTTGTTGTTTAACTTACAATGAGATTAGCTAAGTGTAGTTGGTGTTCTGAAATTGAGTCCTGGATAATTGGATTGAATTGCAAAAGTTGACTTCATTTTTTTGACACGAAAATATTTATCAATAGATTGGATTTGAAAATTAGAATGCATGACAAAGCTTGAGAAACTGAAATATTATAAACTTCAAATAGTTGGCATACTGGAAGAAACTTTTATGTGAAGGAAGCTAGAAACAATTTTCTCTCTTGGTTATTAAAATTTCCATTTTCTAATATTTATAATTCTTGTTTTCTTGATTTTGGGGAGCATCAAACATCTATTGCCTAAAACATATATTAAGAAGTGAAAAAATTATTGACAGATATTTTATTAAACTGGACAAATTTTCACAAAACAAGCACCCCCTCTTTAGACGATGGAAGAGATATTGAAAGGTTATACATTTTCTGTCATTGTTATGATCATCAAAGCTGAGTTAGTCATGACTATTTGGGATTAACTATATGGATCCTATCCTCCATTGGATTTGGTGCAAACCTACATCACTAGTAACAATTAAATTCATTATCGTATTACACTTACTAGTGTTTTGTCTATTTATTTATTTTTTGCTTTCCCTCTACTTCTTACACCTTCAACACTAATTGATTCAATTTTTTTAATTATTGAGTGAATTGGTTATCTTTGAACATATCTATCCCATGTTGACCAATCCTCTCTAATGTTATCATTTGTTAGAGCTACACGCAATCGATCTCGGATAATCTTTCTCATCCTAGCGACTTTAACTTTTGTTGTGTTAATCCTTAATTACCCAACACCCTAATCCATAGTTTTATTTTCGTGTGTTGGCTTGTTTTCATATTTGTATTGAGAGGAAAATTAGTTCAGTTGGCAACTAGGAATATATTGGTTTGTTGTATTATCATGGAGGAGAAAGATGTTTTAATGCCCCTAGGCATTTATGTTTTTTCAACTGTTGTTGACCATGAATCACCTTGTTGGAGGATTTTAGAGTTCTTGAGTTATGTGGCAAGCAATGAATGGTTTACATAAGATCAACCTTTTTTCCTTAATCATGAAGAGCCTTGAAATTATCTCACTGATCTAGGCCCAGGGTTTCACAGCCAAGCTCATCAATTAACTTTGAGGATCTATCTTGTACTTAACCATATTCAGATGATAATTTATTAGTCGAAAACAGTGTTCATCAAATGAGAAAGTTCTTTAGCAACAGCTGTATATGTTACTAAGTTTCTTGCCATCAGAAAGAGCCTTGAAATTTACTTGTATGATCTAGTCTAGCAAGTTTTGACCCATGAAACTAGTTCCTCACGTCAACTTAATATGTTTCTTCTGCTTCTTTTCTTTCCCTATTCTTCTCTATGGAGGTATTTCTTATCTTGTAAGATAGATGCCTATTGGATAAGAGAACAGTCTTTGTCAAAAGATCCAAGCATTTAGATTAAATGCCTTTGCCATATTTTTTAGTTGCGGGGTATTTAGTTTTTATTTTTAATTGAGGGATATTTAACTCTTTATAACTGCATGGTTGTTTTGGATCTTTGCTCATTTCCCTTGTATTCCTTTTCTAGTATAGTCCTAAGGTTTTTGTGAGTAGGAACTAACCCTCAATTTTGTTGAGTGTATTTATATGATATCCATACACAGCGTCAACATTTTAAAAACCTTTTTTGATCCTTAGACTGTTTTTGTTAACCCGAAGAACTTTTATCAACTGTTTTCATGTGGTCAAAATATTTATATGCGTCTTCATAGAAAAAATTGTACTTCTCTGTGTATCAAAAAGGAATTTGAAAAAAAAACACCGTCAACTTTTTAACCTGAAAAATTTTTATCAAGCGTTTTCATGTGGTCAAAATATTTATATGCTTGTTCATGGAAAAATTTGTACTTTTCTGTGTACCAAAATGGAATTTGAAAATAAAAAAGTATGCCATCAACTTTTTGACACCTGTATATAATAAAATTTATTTATTTTACATAAAAGATGTTTGATCTCTCCCAAAAATAAGAAAAAAATTATTATGAAAAATGCAGGGGAGTAAAATGTCAGAAAATGAACATGGCAATAGTAGATTGTTTTCTTAACTAACAATTAATATATTTTTGGTCTCTGTTAGAGTTGCATTTTGTTCACTAAATTTGTCATATTGTTTCGGCTGCTCATGCTTACTTGATTATAGGAAAAAACATCAGAAAGCGATGAATTTGATGATGACAACGAAGAAGATATTGATCTCTCGGATGAAGATGACATTGAATTGTTCAGAACTCAACGAAGAGGAATGCCACGTAAGGTTGGAAAAACCTCAAAACATAAAGAAGCAAAGTCTTCTATAAATACACGCAGAAAGAGAGCGAGAACCTTATCAGATGATGAATTTTCATCTGGAAAAGACTCAGAACAAGACAGCGATCAAGCCTTCAATCAGAAAACAAGTAAATCCTCTCATTTACACAAGAGAGCTAGAGGCCTCTCTGATTTGGCTGCCAATTCCAACTACAATAGCAGCGAGCTCCGTACATCTGGCAGATTGGTAAAGAAGGTCTCTTATGCTGAAAGTGAAGAAAGTGATGATGTTGGTGAGGAAAGATTGAACAAGACCCAAAAGGTTCCACTCTTTATGAAGTTTGACTAGTTTTTCTTTGTTCTTAGCAATAGTTATCTATCGGAACAATCCTACCAATTTTTTGACCATGAGTTTTCCTTATCAGAATCTATTTGAACAAACAATTCTTTGAGAAATTAAAGGGATGAGGGACTTTATTCTGAAGGAACTAATTTCTGCTGATGTAGTTTAACTCATTAATTACTCTCCTTGTGAAATTTTGTGTAAATTTTATGTGCATGGTTTTACTGTATTTGGCTTGGATTAGGTATAATTTTTTGCTGGCAAATATAACTTTGAATTTGAAATCAAAGTAGAGTTAATTCTTTATTTAACTTTTTTTTTTAAACAATTCCTTCATTGAAAATGGTTTTGGAGTTATGGTTCATTTGGGCTATATAGTCTAACAGTTCCTTTTATGAAAATGATTTTGGAGTTTTTGTTTAATTATAAAAATGTAAGCACTTAAAATGCATAGTATTTTGTATGGGGCTGCGGCATTAATTTTTTCTGATAAAGTAACATTGCATTGACTAGTATGGACTAGG
The DNA here is from genome assembly GCF_018446385.1 of Zingiber officinale. Taxonomy (NCBI): domain Eukaryota; kingdom Viridiplantae; phylum Streptophyta; class Magnoliopsida; order Zingiberales; family Zingiberaceae; genus Zingiber; species Zingiber officinale. The sequence goes on along the minus strand of NC_055992.1, from coordinate 156,026,458 downwards.
GGTTATATGATATTGGTTGTGTTAAGACTGACATGCTTGTATTTTTCTATAGCAAGTGAAGCAACCAAGATTTAGAACATTGACAAAACCCATTGTTCTATTATGAAACTTCTATATGAATTCTTAGCTGTTTGTTGGTTCCAATATTCCAATTTTGCATAGTTTAACAGTTTTAAGACATGGCATATAGTGAGATTATTTTTGATAACCAGGAGGACTTAGAGGAGGAAGATGGTGATACAATTGAAAAGGTGCTATGGCACCAACCTAAAGGTACAGTTGAAGATGCTATAAGGAACAACAGATCAACCCTACCTGTTGTTGCCAGCACTAGTTCAGATATGGAAACTGATTGGGATGCTGTTGAATTTTATATAAAGTGGAAAGGACAGTCATATCTTCATTGTGAGTGGAAGTCATTTGCTGATCTCCAGAATGTAAGTTTCAGGAATGTGGTCTCACATTTATGTTGCCTTGTTAAACTTGTCTAATTTTCTTTTTGTTAGTCTTTGCTATTATCTCTGGTTCATTTACCTATCTAATTCTTGCTGATTTGCCAGCTTAGTGGATTCAAGAAGGTGCTAAATTACATAAAAAGGATATCTGAAGAAAGAAGGCATAAGAAGGTCTTGTCACGTGAGGAGGTGATATTTTCTCCCTATGTTTTCACTTACATTATTAGGTAGAATATGCTTTACTTGAAAATGTTGGTACTCGTGGTTTCATGCCCTTTTCACTATTGGTTACCATTTCCGACTCAAATTTCAAACCTTTGAATTGGTTGGAGAGCAGTTTAGAATAAAAACAAAAAATCTTACAAACAAGAAGAGGTTATCTGGAAATAAAATTACTACTATTTTTAAAAAATAAACATCTCTGCTTTGTGTACAAAATAAATATTTAGAAATGATCTTTTGCAGCTTTTAGTTGGTGCACAAGTTTCCTCAGTCATTGCTAACAAGAACAGTCAGTGAGCCTCAACTAATTTTGGTTGAGTACATGAATTATACAGTGCCATTTATGTATGATTATCACAAATGTTTAAATCATATAAATTATACTCAGTTCATTGTTTTAAACATTGATCTGTGCTGGTTGATGGGCGGAAGGAGTGATTGCTGATGGACACTTGAGAAGATACCCAATTGGGAGCTTTCTCCTTGGACTCAAAGCTTTGCCTGAGCATTTTCCTTTTGTCGTGCACGCCACCCAAGCTTCCTCCTTTGTTGCAACCTTGCCTGATTTTCCTCCATTGTGAGCTCTGCCTGAGCATCTTTTGCCTTTGCTGTGAGATCTGGGAAGCTGCAAGCTACTTCTATGACTCCTTGCTTGAGCCCAAGCATCTTGGCCACCCACTTACAACTATGAGCTTGCCAATAAAGTTTGAATTGCTTTCATGACCTGAAACCTTGTGTAAACTTCCTTCTTCACCATGTCTCCGCTCAAGTATCTTCCGCCTTCATCGTGAAATCTGGCAAGCTGCGTGCTGCATCTACACTCTCTCCCAAGTGCAAACATCTTGGTAACTCGCTTGCAAGCCGCGAGCTTGCTGTCAAGGCATCAATTGGACCTGATGACTAAGTTTCCTCTTCTTCTTCCTCCTCTCTCCTCACCAGAGCAATTGACATCGAAATGAAACAGAATGACACAGTATCAAAACGTATTATTTTGATTTCTATTTGAAACTTTGGAATGGTTGCAGACTTCAAACCATGACTCAATTCTCAAATAACCCTATGTTAAATAGACTTCCTTTTTTGTCCTTTATTCTTTTAGTTAATCTTCAACTCTAATTGAATCAACTTTTAACTTCTACTCTAATTGATTCAATTTGTTTAATTGTGGAATATTTCTTGGTTATTTTTAAATATGTCCCACTGAATTCATTTTTTCCCCTAAATATTCGAACTTTTCTTCCCTTTCCAATGCTTGTTCAAAGTATTATATAGAATTCTTGTAAAGTTTTGTAAAATTGTTATATATATTGTATTTATGACTTTTGTAATTGTACTTAGTTACATGTTATAATTTATTTTATATTTTTTTACATTTTGACATTCTCAAGACTATTATATTTTTGTCTATATTTTTTTTGTCTATATTGTTTTTTTTAAACTTTGTTTTTTTTATGTTGTTATCATATGGTTATTTGAAATACTTTTATAATTCCTATTTATCATATTTTTGACTTCAGATTATATATTTTTATAGCTCTGTTTCATGATTTGGATTTATTACCATCATGCATTTGATATTTGATCCTTTCGTTTTGCATTGGATGGATGGGAGGAAACTCTCATGTTCAGTTCTACAAAAGTTTTATGGTATAAATAAATGTTTTTTTTAATTTCTTTGCTGTTATGATTATTAATTTTATTAATTAAGCAATGAATGTTCTTTTGATCTTGACTTTAAAAAGTTAGGTATGCTTGTATTCTTAAAATTCTTTTATATTATATGTTATAAATCATAAAACTTCAAAACAAACAGCACCAGTCTACAATATGTCTAAGCTGTAACTTTTTATCAGCATTACATTTTCATGCACTTTCTCACGGTTGTGGTTACTGAAGGTGACTATTTTAATTGTTGAAGAAGAGGGTTCATGATCGGTCCAATTTCTCATGATTGTAATTAAGTGGCAATGCTGATTGTTAAAGAACAGTGGATATTCTTGTGTTGAATTTCTGTAGTTTGGCACCCCTTCTTATTCCTCTCTTCTATGATTATATCCACATATGTGAATAAGAGAGAGCTTTGGGCTGAAATCAACAACCTAGAGATTTTTGAAGTCAGTTGAGTTGAGTACTTGAGTTGAATCTGGTTTTTTTTGTTGCCAAATTTTACAATTTGACAATTGTAAAGTTGTTGCCAAAGTAAAATGAAGGAGATTGTTGAGTTTGTTAAGTACTTATAGTTTCTCTTTTCTCACATTCTTTCATGTTCAAGGAATTAAAAGCAGTGTTAGATAGTAGGTGGATGACCCACTGCCTAGTGCCTTGTAAAATTAATACTAGGCGGATGACCCACTGCCTAGTGCCTTGTAGAATTCTGAATTACTAATATCAATAATAAAACATTCCATATTTGATATTGTAACCATGAAAATGAGAATCACAATAAAATGTAAATTTTAACAATGTATATTAATAAAGCTTGATTACAAAAAACATAGCCAGATGATTATTAGTATTATTATGCTATGATATTAAAATATTGATAAGATAACGAATGCCAAATAAACCAATAACTTATACAACAACGATCAAGCCTTTATCCTATTAAGTAGTATTTCAATGAATTTTATTTTGTTTTATCATTGTTAATCAAGTCTTCTTTGGTTTCCCTTTCCTTTAATTAATGTGTGTATTTGTCATGGTTTCAAATCGCTTAACTGGGGCATTTACTGAGTAGATGTTTTTATTATCTAAAAGCTTTCCCTTAATAGGCATAACTCACTTTCTTTCCAATGTTTCCAACATTCAACTCTATATAACATAAGACCAATAACTTAATTTTTCCTGGGCCCTTTGTTTAGAAGGACCACCTAACCATTAGAAGAAACATTCCCATGGCAAATCGCCTAGGGGTTGCCTAGACCACCTAGCAATTAGAAGAAATGACCCCCGGCAAACCGCCTAGTGGCTGCCCAGACCACCTTTTAGAATAATTTTGATGTTATAGTTTGTGTTGGATCAAGTAAAAAAAAAAAAGGATATTGGTGAATTAACAAAGTTTAAAGTTTCTATTTTCTTATAGTCTCTTTGGTTGTATATCGAGGTTCCAAAAAGCGAAAGTGTCTGCATGGGCCGTATATGCAGCCACCTAGGCAAAATTTGCAGGGGGCTGCATATAACATATAGGAAAAAACCCTTATTTGTCAGCTTGCAGGTTGTGTCAACTTGGGCACTTATTTTTCAAGTTCGTGATATTAGTTAAAATTGATTTATACGTTTCATGTTTTTGCTTGTACAATTGCTTTTTTTTGTATGTGGGAGTATATATTGGATGTGCTTATCAATCTAGTTTCTTGCATACATTAATTGTTTTCATAATATAAAATATAGTTTCATAATTTTTAATACTTCTAATACTGACCTTAAATGTCCTTGTATATGCCTGCTGATTCTGTATGTGCGTTTTGTAATTGATCAAGCACATAGCATTTGCATTTGCATATGCTCTTTGATACCCTTTTTTTATAGTTCATATTTTTCTATAGTCAATATGGCAGAGGAGCAGTGGCATAACCAATTAAACAAAATAATTGTTACAATTACAATTAGTTTGAGATGAACATCAAATGTTTTTGTTGTATGAAAATTTTGTGCCTTTCTTAGTTCTTAAGCTTCATTTCTGCCTGTAATATTTTGTATATTTACAATTAGCAAATCTGTGGAGCAGATTGAAGTTCATGATGTTAGTAAAGAAATGGAATTGGATCTTCTCAAGCAGTACAGCCAGGTTTATTTCTTTCATCTTCTGTCCTTATAATTAATTGTCAAGTTCATCTAAGTGTTCACCTGGCTTTTGTTTGTGTTCTGAATCTGATCAGGTAGAAAGGATATTTGCTGATAGGCTTAGTAAGATAGATGGGGATGATATGATACCAGAGTATTTGGTGAAATGGCAAGGACTTTCGTATGCTGAAGCAACTTGGTATATTTTATACCACTTGCTACCGTTGTGAAATTTAATCATACTACATTTTCTGAATGATTACTTGTTTTATTTACACTAAATGGGAAAGTATAATTTGACATTTGAGAATGGATCCAATACGCTAATATAATGTCATGCTTTTCTGTAACTGGTAGGATGAGTTACATTTCTATTTTCCCATTTCATTAACTTGACTTGGTCCACTTGGCTATTACATTCGTGAAACTATCTTCTGCACTTCATTTGCTGATGCCTAGGAAAGCAATTCAGAGCCATATATTTAGATGTTCTAATTCTTGTTTTTTCATTTTTCATTGGTCAAATTTGGATTATTGAACTGCATATTTCTTATGGATCTGATCATTGTTACTGCAGGGAAAAGGATACTGATATTGCATTTGCTCAAGAAGCAATTGATGAATATAAGGTAACGTGACAGGTGAACTGTATCAACTCTTGACATACATATTCACTTCCTAATTGAATCTCTACTGCATCCACTGAATCTCGAATGTTCAATATTTTCCATATGAATTACTTGAAAGAAAGTTTAAAGCATCCCTTGGGGCTATACAAAACTCATAATAACTAAAGGTAGACAATTATTTGAGTGGGTCAATTAAATTTGAGTAAAATTTCAGCCTAAATATATTTAGATGGTTAAATGATACTAACAAAATGCAAATGGGTATAAATATAGTGATGCCAATGTTGAGATTAAATCATAGCCCAAGGGAGCTCATGTGGTCAGTGTAGGAGGATGTTAAAAGGACTGAGGTACTGATGTGTGATGACGAATAAAGGTAGTGCATCGCGAAGGGGCAGTAAATAGTGGAATTAGCAGGGATAGCTTGGCTAAGGCTATGTGAATGGCAAGATAAACTAAAGGTAGAAGGCAAGCAATGATGATGCTGGGCTGAGGTGTGGATTCAAAGAGGCAAGTGACATACGATAGTGTGGCAAGGATCGATGGAGCACATTGTCAAGGAGGCAAGCTGAATAGTGAGTGAACTAAGCTATGAATGTTGGTGGAGAGGGAGGTTGATGAGCAGAGGCATATTCGATATTGCCAAAATACAGATTGACGGGCAAATTCTGGAGCTTATAAATTAGATTTTAGTGAGAGGGGAGATTGAATGAAGGTTCGAATGATATATTTTATATGTAACAAATTATATATAAAAACAATTTTACAATTTATTTTATTATATTTATTTCTCAGTGACATTGTTGGTGTTAATTGAACCCACTGGATATATAGAGGCTAGATTGGTGGTAATAACTCTATTGTGCTATAGCTTTATATCCCATCCTTTTGTCTTTATCATGTGAAATATTGACCTCCTGGACAATATAACATTTTAACTTTCTCATTTATTTTTTTAATATTTCCAATTTTATCCCTAAAAGTATCACACCCTCCTCATAATTTTTAGATTTTTTATTTTCTCCTTTTTATTTTTTTCATTTCACTCCTAAATAGTTTCACTTCAATTACACTTTGCCCTTTAAACTTTTCTAATTTTGATTACATTGCCATCATTGAGATCCTTGATAATACCTCTCCCCCTCTCAAATTTTCTTATTGTTTGTTCGCCTTACTACTCTCAAAATGCAAGTTTTCACTTTGGCTTTCAGTTTTTTATTTTTATTTTTATTACAGCCCAGAATTGTACTTTGAATTTTTGCTTTCAGCAGCTATGAGTGTCTTTTTTTGTACAATTTTATTTTACCTCTTAGGATATCCAGTTTTTCATTTCACCTTCAATTTTTGCTTTCAGCAGCTATGCCCTCCAAAGTTTTGACTCTTTGTACAACCTTGTGTCTTATGATGGAAAAATAATTTGAAATATTTATATTCCGTTATTCCATATATAAATTAGTAATAATGTTTATGAGATGAGATTGAATTGAAGTATTGTATATGTCAAATTAAATATGCAATTGATTCAGTTTAGTTTGAATTGAATCTATTTATATGTAAATATTATAGGTTTTTAGTCTAACTATTGAATTGCAATGGAAACCATATTCTTATCATTTACAAATAAATCTGAATATAATCTAAATTTTCAGATATTTTGACTAACCTGAAAGGTTGAGGTATACTAAACTGATTTGGTTAAAAGAATAATTGAAAAATACAATTTAACTAACATAACAGAATCAAATTAAGATAGATTAAATTGTTTTTTTGTATCTATAAAAATATATTAGTCAGATCAAATATATTGAACATCAACATTTTGTAAAAAACTTAGATTTGCTGTTTTCAAAATAATAAATATGCATTGTAAAAGTCAACTTTTATAAATAATTTATAGATTTTTTTAATAATTTATTATTTTAGTGATTTTTCCTTCCTTTTTGATATTTATTATTATTATTTTTTACATTATCAAATAGATAAATTACCTGTGCTTTGTGTGGGCTGTTGTAGTATCTGATTTTTTTTTAATCAACGATAGATTTTCCATATAATGGATTTGACTAATTTCTAATGTAGCTATATACCATAAAATACTATTACTACTAGAAATCTGTACCTTTCTGTATATGTTTGAGCTTCCTTTGTTTAGTTTTGATTTTCCTTTACCAGGCCCGTGAAGTTGCTGCAAATATACAAGGAAAACTAGTAGATTTCCAGCGAAAAAAGAGCAAAGGTCTGCTATATTTCATGCACCCAGAGTTTCTTCTCTTTTTTTGTATGCTGTGATTGATGAATTGCATGTATTGTTTTTATATTGTCGCTTTATTATTCCTTTAATTTGGAGAAACTAATTTAACAAGTTTCAGTAGTATGATGGATTATCTAAATTAACATAATGCACACGTGCATGCCATTTCATGTTTTTTTTTACTTTTGTTATTGCGATTTTGTTAGAACTTCACTGTTTTCATAACCTTGTATTTGTTATCTGACAACTCATTAGGGTCATTTAGTTGCTTAATAGTTATATAAGTTTGGTATTGCATCAGGCATTTATTCAATTTTGAGGGAATCATCTCAGAGTTTCTATATATCAGCAATGACCCACATTTAATAATACCATATAATTTTACTCCTCAATTTATATTAGAGCCAAAGTCTGCTCGAAATAGATTTTATTTAATCTCCTTATTAGAAATCAGCCTTTCATGAAGTTTATGGTCATAAGAAGTTGCTGAAAATATGTTTCTAGGTATTGGTACCAGAAGGTTCCAGACTTTCATATTGGTACCAATCCAGCTCTTGGCCTGGACCAGCGCTCAATGGCAATCTGCTGTATTGATGCAGAATACAGTTTTGGCATGAGCCATTCATTATGGAATTAGTTTAGCAAAATATTGTAACAATTTATTAATGTCTTATAGACTCATTTGTGGTCACTAGATATATGAGTGGACTTTCTTATTTGGCCTGACTATTTTACATGATTTCTTATTCTAATTCCAATCCCTTGGTTGATCCACCGATGATAAAATGGTGAATGACTCATCTTTCTTCTCAAGAACAATCATTAGAGGAAAAGAAAAGCTATTAATCAAAAGGAACAAAAAGATCAATGATAAAGTTGGATAGCATGTGGCTGCTGGCATTCCAGATCAAGGAATATACCTTTTAGTAATATCAGGGAAGCTTAATCAATTAGAACAATGGATTTCACTTGTTGTGATAGATTGTATGCAATTCTGCTTGCAGCTTCACATCCAGAGGTAAACAAGATGGATGACAAGAAAACTATAGTTCTATTTTTTTCTTTTATTAATTGTAAAATCTTCCTTTTCTTCTATCCTAACATCTTTGCAGGCTTCAACTCTATTACTGATTTTGTTTTGACTGTTCACTTATTGTTTTATCTTTGCTGTTGAAGGTTTTCTTTTATCAGAAATTATATGTTTATTCAATCAAGTTCTTTTAAAAGGACAGATGATGGTTATTTCTTTGATTCTTGATTTGAGTTCAGCTAGTCTTCGGAAACTTGATGAGCAACCTGAATGGCTGAAGGGCGGCAAACTCCGTGATTATCAGCTTGAAGGATTGAATTTTCTGGTTAATAGGTTAGGTTTCCAGGACCTCAGTTGATCAATTTCAATTAATGCTTTTAAGAGCATGCCTATTGATGGGCATCTTGCAACAGTTGGAGAAATGATACAAATGTCATTTTAGCTGATGAAATGGGCCTTGGAAAAACCGTTCAGTCGGTTTCTATGCTAGGATTTCTATATGTATGTTGCCTACTAATTTGCCATTGCTTTATGAAGATGAGCCCTCTTTGCTTTTAGGTACTAATAATTGTTGAAAGTGCAGAATGCTCAGGATATCCGTGGGCCTTTTATTGTTGTTGTTCCTCTCTCAACATTATCGAACTGGGCACGAGAGTTCAGAAAATGGCTTCCAGAAATGAATGTTGTTGTGTATGTTGGAAACCGTGCTAGCAGAGAGGTAAATATTCATCTTTCCCGAATACAGGGTTATGACCTTAACTGCTGTTAATTTCTTCTTGAGCTTGTCACATATTTCACTGTTAGTCATCACTACTATTACTTTTGCTCGATCTTGTGAGACACTTGAGAGAGCAATAAAGTGAAACATATTTAACTAGGTTTCAGGCTATTTTATTGGTTCACCTATGTGCCCCTTTTGTCCTTACTGTTTACCCGTGGCATTAGGGTTGATGGAGAAATACAATGAGGGTATAGCCATTGAGATAAATAAGAGTTCATCACATGTAGAATTTGCATCTCCATTTCTTTCCCTGTTTCCCTGTATACAATTTGCAAGCTGGCTTTGCATTTCAGTTAGTTTTTTGTCTGTTCTGAATTGCCCTATGAAAAATTAGTTTTTAGTATTTCATTTTTATCTAGCATCACATGAGAATACTTACCATCCCTTGACTTTTCCGATTTATCTGTATGATTTATTTTTGCCTGTTGAAGCAGATCTGCCAACAACATGAGTTTTTTACAAACAAAACAAGTGGTAGACATATCAAGTTGGATGCACTGCTAACTACTTATGAAGTGATATTAAAGGATAAAGCAGTATTATCTAAAATAAGATGGAATTACCTTATGGTTGATGAGGCTCACAGGTTAAAAAATAGTGAAGCTTCACTATACACAAATCTCTCGGTATTTCTTTTTTTCCTTAATTTTCTTTGTGGTGTCATTCTATGATGCAAGCATGATCCAAATTATTTGCATGTATCTTATCATATTAACTATTGGTACACAGGAATTCAACACCAAAAACAAGCTCCTTATAACTGGCACACCACTGCAGAACAGCGTGGAGGAGTTATGGTGATTACTAGATCTCTTGACAACTCTTTTCATATTCCTTTTGTATTCCCCTTTCTACTTGGGCCATAAATGCCATGCCTAGCTCTTGTTACATTTTTGAGAGACATACATTATTATCTGCTTCAATATGGTAATTCCATTTTCTTATACTTTCTTTTCAATGAAATTAAATACTTTGAGATGAAAAATTTTCTTATTCAAAAAATAAAATATGTTTTGTATAACCCAACAAAAAAGTTTTTTAAGAGATGAAAATTATAATCTTGTAGTTAAAATGATATTAGTAATAGAAAATCTTGACTATGCAAATATATTTATAGAATATAACAAATTAGAATAATACTAAAGATATTAACGGACTATCTTCATAATGCAATATATTAATTATATAAAATAATCATCCTTATCAACAAATAATCATTCTTATCATTAATAATTTAGAATTAAAATATAATAAAAAAGATGGAAACTGTAATTTTTTGTAAAAATATATAAGGGTGAATTGAAAATAAATCATAGGAGAAAATTAAAAATTCTATAACTATGATGGTGATGTGAAATTTTAAAATAAAATTGAAAATAAAAAGACAGATGGAAATTATAATTTTATATTAATATTTGGGCATATGATAAACTTATACAAGCGTGGGAGGTGAAATTTAGATAGTAAAATAAATGTTAAGGTGAAATTATAATAATTTTGGGCGAGTTTGAAAATATAAAAACTTTAAGGAAAATGCCAAATTTAGGGACTAAATTTAGAAGAATAGAGGAGCAAAATGTAATATTCTGTTGTTTTGATATTTATGTGATATTTTTGGGAGCAAATAATAATTTTAAAAAATTAGAGGATCTTATTGTAATTCAATGCTTTATGGATGACTATTAAAACTATAACAATTTAGGGATCAAAATTTTAGAGATGGATATAAAAATTATTGAAATATAAGAATAAAATTACTGTAAAAATAGATATAATTCTTGTATAAACATTACAAAAATTACTGCTTTTCCATTGATATTTTATAAAAACAAAATCTATTTAAAAAACAGATATAACCTAGTTTTTAAAAAATTTGAGAAGTTTGAATTTTTTTAGAAAATATAAAATATATTTTAATGGTTGCAACGACGCCAAATATGTTCCCTATATTAGATTTTGTTTTCTAAAAAATGAAAGTCCATTTTTTTTTTCCAGTTTCTAAGTCATTCATCAATTAGTATCATTAAATGTATTGTACATGTTTCCTTGTGAGGTTATTATTGGCCTACTATTCAGGTACTTCACTGGTATTTCTGGATCTCTTGAATATTTATTAATTTTTGCAACCATTTTGTTCTGATAATAAATAAATGGAAAATCTTTTACTCAAAATCCAAGAGTAATCATCATGCATGTAGAGACTCTTTAAATTGATAAATTGAGACATGGTTGCAACAGTGGCTTAAAAGCACCCTGTTGGTGTTGAGGATGCCAATATGATGTACACGATGTTTTGTTGGTCCATAGATGAATTGCCAACATACAAATTGATGTCATTACTGGTTTATACCATGGTCTTTTTTGTCCATATAATGTATAAGTGACTGGGTTTTGCTTTATGTAGCATACAACATCTTATTGCAATGTTCTGCATCTCTGCACTTTATTTCATTGAATATATGGCACTGATACATACTTTAGAGAAAAACTTCACTTTTCTCTGCAAATTTATGAATATTTTCACTTCACTCCTTAGTTCAAAAATATTCACTTTACCATAGAGTTTGAATTCACAATGTGAGAAATTCTCACTTTGAACCAAGGTTCGAAATCTTGAGCCGTGCTGATGTTTTGGTCTTCAATTGGAATGATATTGTTTTGTATTGTGCTTGATGTTTTGTATGGCGAATTAGAGGTGGAAGGAGGAAGTGACGATGAAAAAGAAAAGACAACTATATAGTCAAGTTTAATGTTTGCTTTCCATCTGGAATGCTATATTTTGACATTATCTTGTATGAAGACAAATTAAAAAAAAAATATTATGTCAATTTTAGCATGATAAGGGGTGTTGAGTCTTGTCATGAGATGATACTCGTCAACATGATTGAATAGACACAAGAGACACTGTCTCTATGTTGAATACGTAATTTACCAAGATGCTACATTTCAATTGTATCGTCCGACATCATACAAAATTTTAAACCATGCTTCTAATATCTCAGAGGTGTTATCTACCATTATAACCAATTGACAAAAAACTATTGATTTTATGCGATCAAGTTCACTGATTTTCTAATTCGGCAATGGTGGATGAGAATGTGAGAATGAATTTATTTTATCAACAATCTTTATTGCTTAGACTTGTTTCATGTTCTCTACTTGTAGATGGCTGACCAGACCTCTTCTCTGAATGTTTCATCAATCTATTGGTCTATTATACATTATCTGTTGTTTATATGTATGTTTTAGACGATTTATGCATTCCCTTTTGATCTTAAGCCTGCCTTTTTGTCTTGGTGTAGGGCTCTTCTGCACTTTCTTGATCCTGAAAAATTTAGTAGCAAAGATGATTTTGTTGAGAAGTACAAGAATCTAAGCTCTTTTAATGAAATTCAGGTGCTTTGAACTGTGTTTGCCAAGTCTCACTTCAACATTGGTTAATGGATATGATGCACATATATGCCTTTTCTTTGTCCACTAAAGTGCGATTCTTTTCTAGCTTGCCAATCTCCATAAAGAATTGAGGCCCCATATTCTTCGAAGAATCATAAAAGATGTGGAGAAGTCTTTACCACCAAAAATTGAGCGAATCCTTAGGGTGGAAATGTCTCCTCTTCAGAAGCAGTAAGATTTCTCACATGTTGCAATTGATCGTCGATAGACTTCATTTCTGATATTCTCTTGTCATTCATTCGTCATTCTAGGTACTATAAATGGATTCTGGAACGTAACTTTCACAATCTGAACAAAGGGGTTAGGGGTAATCAGGTTGGCCTCTTAACCTTTATTTTATTTATACTTGATTGTAGAATTAGTCAGATTTCCTTATTATCTGAGGAAAATATAGTTTTAGATCTGCGTAAGTATATTAACAAAGTAATTCGGAGTTTAGGTTGTCCTTTCATTTTCATATTTTTCTGCCTGGTTAATATTATTATTTGAATTTTGTTCTCTTGAGTCTCTCTGAAATGACAATCCATGCTCCATATTTCTATCATAAACATCTATATCCAAGGACAAATTGCATTATATTTTATGTAGCTAAATGATCCTTACTTTTCATTATCTAATAAGTTTATTTGAGTAGAAATTCCATTTTATTATTTATGATAAAGGGAACCACACAAGCGATGGGTTGTGTTTTTAGCACTTCAATAAAAACAGAGATTGATGAAGATTTGTAGTTTGTTGTTATTTCAAGGTTTGACATCTTAAAGTGGAGTTGTGATGTGAGATCATGGATCTTTTTTGTAAGATAAAAATCCAATCTTTTCAGTTCCTGGATACTTATTGTGGTGACATACTTAAAAGTGGTGATTGCAAAAACTTGCTATGCACTTGCTCATTCATTTAAACCCTAAAGTGCAAGCCAGATGAGTTCTAGTATCTTTTCAGCATCAGAAAGTCTCATTAAGAATGAGTTTTTGTTATCTAGGAGTCATTCACGTTAAAAAGAATTAGAAATTATGGCGTCAACATGAAATAGTACCCATGTTTGAACTGTTGAATCCACTGCTCTATAGTTAAATGAAACAGAAGTATAATTAAATGAAGCAGAAAATTGGAAGTATAAGTGTTTGGTAGTCGGACAACTAGGTGATAACATCTAGTGTGGTGGTGGTTTTGGAACAATAATGCTATTTTTGCATTTTCTCTGTATTTCTATTTCTCTCACATTTTCCTTTATTACACTGTCTTTTCGCTGTTTTAGAACAATAATTTTTGTATCCACATAGAATCTGTTGAATTTATCACTGCTCTCAAATTCTTCATTTCTCACCAACCTTTTATTATAGAATTTGCTTGTCCACTCTCTTGAGAGTCCTCTTTTATCTAAGAGGTTCATTAACATGTAATTTGTGATAATTGTTACTTGTAATTTTTCTCCTCATATATGCTCAATACAACTCTCAGTATGGCAGAAAGAAATAGATGCATAAGGAAACCAAATTAATAGGGCGGATGAGCTTGAGATTCATAATAACAACAAATGGGTGCATACTAGTAGATCCCTTACAAAATTATTCTAAACTTTTTTTAAAAAATTGAAAAAAAGAGTCCCATGCTCATTTTCTTTATTTAGTTACACCTTTGAGCTCTCCAAACAGGGCGAAGGATCCGTCGACTGTTAGTTCAAGACATTCTAGTGGCATGATAAGTGCTTCTTTAAGATAATTTTGAGGGGGCTATTTGGAGTTAAGCTTGTTTAAGGGTACTCTGGTTTCAGTTTTACCAGAAATTGTGGTAGGAGTTTTGACTGTTGCTTGGTTAATGATATATTGAGGGAGCGTTTGGTTCATTCCTAGGAATAGGAATCAGAATGGAAATCATTGTATTGTGGAATGGGAATGAGTATGAGCATGGATATCACTTTTAAAAACAATGTTTGGTTAGTTGCATATTTTCTATCGGAATAAATCAAAATTTTCTTTTTTACCCTTAAAGGAAAATAAGAGAAAAAATTATATATGAGAGAAAGATGAATGTGAGAGAAAAATATGATGAGAGAGAAAGTGTGATGCCAATGAATGAAGAGAGAGAAAGTGTGATGAAAAAAAATGAGAAAAGAGTGTGATAGGAGAGAGCATGATGAGAGAGAAAATATGATGTGAGAGAAAGTATGATGGGTGAGGATGAAGAGAGAGAAAATATAATAAGAAAAAAAGAGGAGAGAGAGTGTGATGAGAGATATTGAGGAGAGAGAAAGAACGGTGAGAGAGAAAGTAAGATGAGAGAGAAAGTGTGATGAGAAAAAAAGAGAACAGCGAGTGTGATGAGAGAGATTGAGGAGAGAAAAAGTATGATGAGAGAGAAAGTGTATTGAGGAAAAAAAGGAGGGAGTGTGACAAGAGAGATTGAGGAGAGAGAAAATGTGATGAGAATGAAAGTGATAAGAAAAAAAGAGAAAAGAGAGTGCGATGGGAGAGATTGAGGAGTGAGAAAGTATGATGAGAGAGAAAGTATGATGAGAAAAAAAGAAAGAAGAGAGTGCGATGGAAGAGATTGAGGAGAGAGAAAGTGTAATGAGAAAAAAAGAGTGTGATAGGAGAGATTAAGGAGAGAGAAAGTGTGTGATAAAAAGTCGAGAGAGAAAATATGATGAGAGAGAATAAGGAGAAAGAAGTGATACGAAAGAAAAAATAAATAAATATATTTTGATATTTGATATTAAGGGAGAAAATTTTAATTTTAGGTCAAGGGTATTTTTGGAATAAGGGAATATTTTAATTGATGAAAATGGGGTAATGGCTCATTGAAGGGGAGGTACATGGGAATGAGCTATTACCCAATTTCAAGGATTCATTCCCTTATTTGTATTCCTATTCCCATAATCCAAACATTAACAATGACAATCAATGATTCCCATTCCCATTCCCCACTCCTATTCCCCTAAACCAAACGCCCCCTGAATGTTTAAGGAAGGGGATTAGTGACCTGTTTTGAGGCTCACTTAAAGTCTTTTTTAGTATCAAGTCATTAGATTTGGGCGGTTCTCAGGAGGCTATGGTTGACCATAATTTTCCATGGAAATGTGAAAATGCATCTAATGTAGACAGATTGAGATCCAACTTAGGCATGGAAAGAGGTCTGTATGTTTGGATCATAAGATCAAAGCATAGGATCATAAGATTCTACATTTTAATTAAATTATTCTAAAAATGATATAATTTATTCATACGTATTAACTTTTGATATTATAGTATTACATTTTTAAAATTATCATTCCAATATAATGAAGTATAAACAAATATACAATCAATCTTTATCTAGCAAATAGCAACTTCTATAAGATAAATGAATGATAGGTATATGATGGATGATAATGATTTAAATTAAAAAAGATTCTTCTAATAAGGGGTAAAAGGAATCTATGTTGTATCTCATTAAAGTTGTTGGAATCGAGATCAATTAACAAGTGCATGATTGAATCGTAGGTTGTAAGATCCTAAATCTATTTAGATTCTATTTGGGATCTGAATTGTTTAGGATAGTTTGGGTCGTAATATCTTAAGTAGTGGATTGCAATCTTGACTCCCATGCAAGCATTCCTCTTTGACTATAAATAGGTTTGGTCCACCCAAATAATGAGGATGAGTTTGTATTTCAGTTCTATCCTTAGCAATTGCATTGGTGGAGATTAATTATGCAACCTTCGTCATTATGTAGATTTTACAAATCTTATTCCCACATTTTACAAATGCATGCAAGATGCTTGTGCTTCTATGTTTAGCATGGTCATTGGGATGAAATAATGCACAACATTAAGTCCTAACTTCTATCTCTGATGGTTCATAATAAGTATTAACTTCATATTTGTCTGATTCATATGGTTCATCTAAGTCAAGTCTAGGTTGATTTGTACCACTATTATGATCTTCCCTTTACATGAGCCATGTAATTATGGTTCAAGATGCATGGTTGGCTTCAGGATGATATTGTTAAAGTGATTATTTATATAGAATTTATAACTTTTCTCAATTCAATAACATCAACAAGTTCTTTAAACATTCATGAATTTCCAATTTAGTTTTCATCATTCTAAGTTCATTCTCCTTGCTGGGATATTTGTTTTCAGAATCCTCAAATGACATCTACATCTTAGTACCCTTTTCTTACTGAGGATAGAAGATTAGATAAGGATGCTTGTAAAGTTGCACGTTGTGAGATTATCATTCGGTCTAGGTGTTGTATTATTCGTAGACAGGTCTGATGGATTTTTGTAAAATTAGGCTATGCTTCTTTTTTTTTAAAATTTTTTTTTTGTAAAAAGTTAAATACAACACCAACAACAACAATTAATTGAAAAAAGATTAAGGAAATCTCAGTGACAGAAAATCAATTTGGGTTCATGCCTGGAAGGTCGACAATAGAAGCTATATATTTTCTTAGACAATTAATTGAAAAATATTGGGAGCAAAAATAAGATCTACACATGACATTCATTGACTTTGAAAAAGCTTATGATAGAGTCAAGAGAAATTATATGGAGAATTTTAGAAAAGAGAGGTGTTAGCGTAACATATATTGAACTAATTAAGGATATGTATGAGGATGTAACGATCAGATTAAAGACTTCAGGCGGAGTAACTGAAGCATTTTCCAATAAAGATAGGGTTACATCAAGAATCAGTTCTAAGTCCCTATCTTTTTACACTAATTATGGACGAACTCACTGCGCACATTCAAGACACAGTATCGTGGTGCATGTTGTTTGCAGATGATATTATTTTGGTAGATGAAACACGTGAAGGAGTAAATGTTAAACTAGAATCTTGGAGGGAAATATTAGAAGGGAAAGATTTTAAGCTTAGTAGATTAAAGATAGAATATATGGAATTTAAGTTTAACAATATTAGAAGTAATGAGACAATTGTTAAGATAGGAGAGGACGAGTTACTCGGAACCGAGAGATTTAAATATTTAGGATCATTTTTGCAAAATAATGGAGAGATTGAAAGAGATGTCTTACATAATACAAGCAGGATGGGTGAAATGGAGGGGAGCGTCGAGTGTTTTATGTGACCGGAAAGTACCTCTTAAACTTAAAGGTAAGTTCTATAAAATCACAGTTAGACCTGCTATGTTATATGGAGTTGAATGTTGGGCTATGACTCGAGCACATGAGCAGAAGATGAGAATTACAGAGATGAGGATGTTAAGGTGGATGTGTGGACATACGAGGATGTACAAAATAAGAAATGAGAGCATTAGAGAAAAAGTCGGAGTTGCATCTATTGAGGAAAAACTCCGAGAAACACGTTTAAGATGGTACAGACATGTACTTAGACGACCAATAAATACTCTAATTAGGCGATGTGAAACTATGATAAACATGTGTATCAAATGAGGAAGAGGAAGATCAAAAAAGATTTGGTTAGCAACAATAAAATAAGATAAAATTTATTTAAATATAGATGATGATATAATAGGAGATAGTGCTTAATGGCGTAAAAGGATTTATACAGCCGATCCCACCTAGTGGGAAAAGACTTGGTTGTTGTTGTTGTATAAGTTGGACCAGAACGTTTATATTGAATAGGTTATGATTATATTGGGATAATGAAAACCAATGTACTATTAAAATTGCTGCCCATTTAATAGATTTCTGTTTCATAATTTCTACAATCTACATTGCACATGAACTCAAACTACTCTTCCACTCGCTCCTATATTTATTCAATTGCATTTTGCAATGGGTTTTCATTTGAAACCCCAAAATCTCTTAAACTAGATTGAAAATTTTTTATTTTATTTTTCAATTGGTCTTGGATTGAATCCCAAACTACTCTTCCCCTCGAATTCATATTTATACAATTTCTTCTTGCAATGGGTTTTGAACTGAATCTCAAACTTCTCGGTAGAGATTTGTGGTGCAGTTGAGAAAGATGATTACAAAGAGTGCAATATTGAATCTGTGACAGGAATGAGGTTGTGCTCTGATATTGCTTGTCACTAGATTGAATCTGATGACAATCTCATGGTAAAGCCATGATAGATAAATTGACTGGCAACCTCACAGGCCTACATATTTTGGTTGGCAATCTCACAAGAGCGAAGAGTGAATTTGTTTTTTAATCGTTTATTGAATCCTGAAAGCAACAGATCATTTAAATAAATTTTACGATAATCAAAATCTTATAAGACTCAGGCAAAATAGACTAAGTTTGCTATGAACCATAAAAATATAATAAAAAAATATGTTTATAGGCTTATGCCATGATTGTGTATTTTATTGGAGTAATTTCTTTTCTGTGTCTTTTATTATGTCATTGACAGCGTTTCAAATTTCTTCTTGGATGTGTATATAAGTGGATCTCCAAGACATCCATAAATTTGTTTGAAATTAATTTGTAACATAAGTTAATCACACAATAGTATTTCACAGTGTAATTTCCGGACTCTATTATCTTGGCCTTTACTTTGCCAATTACTTTTAGGATTTTTGTTAATAGGCAAAATTTTTGAAGTTTAGGACCTATTGTGAGTAAAATCACATAAAACAGAAGTTCAAATCCTCAAAGTTGCTTATTTCTCAGGAAAGAGTGTCTATATTTCTAATATGAATTGAGTAATCTAAAATCTAAATAGATATCGATTGATCATGAGGATATCTTAGTTCTTAATATAGTGAGAGAGTTCTTTATGTGTAAGTTCCTTTGAAGTAGCATACTTACAGCGTTCTATAAATTTAAATTTCATGCAGGTTTCTCTATTAAATATTGTAGTTGAATTGAAGAAATGCTGCAATCACCCTTTCTTATTTGAGAGTGCCGATCATGGGTATGGCGGAGATATGGGAACTAGTGATATTAATAAAGTTGAACGCATTGCCATGAGCAGTGGGAAGCTAGTGATTCTTGACAAATTGCTGGCTAGATTGAAAGAGACAAATCACCGTGTTTTAATATTCTCACAGGTTGGATTGATATTCTTTTTTCTTGACATGCTGCATTAACTAATCTTGTACTACTTGAACTGCTTCTCAAGTCAGAGTTACTTGTAACAACTTCAGCCTTACATCCTCATGCATTTTGCAAATTTCTATTGTGATTTACTCTTTTGTATTATGCCTTTACCATATTACTTGGCCTAGGATACTAGTATCTAACAGGGGTGTGAGTTTGAGTGTCTGATGTAGTTATTTATAAATCTTTTCACACATGACTAATATGGATATCGTCTGCTCGGAATGTGTTAGAACATTGGTGTTGTACTCAAATGTGGAGGGGTTAGATGAAATTACAAGTAGAGTTTAGCATAACTGCTCGACAAGGATTTGAATGTCACTTCTTATAGCCATAATTTTCAGTGAACACATGGGAAATCCTATGCCATCTACTCAAACGTTTTGATTATGGAATCAAAAATTCTTTGTTCTGATCATATCATGGTACTTTGTTTATTACTTGTTTTCTTGATGACAATTTTATTTAGAAGAATGCTCCATTGCTTTTTGACCTACTTTTGCAATATCCAGCTAAATTCACACTGTTTTTTCTGATGCGTAGAAGCAAAATGTTGATGTGTACACATTTTTGAGCATTAAATACGAAGTTATACCTATAACTTCTCAATTTTAGAAGAACCAATTTAATCGTCTAGATCAGTCGGTAGTTAGAGCCTGGTAGTGTAGTTTAAAAGACTGGGAGGAAGAAAATCTGTTGTATTGCTTATTGCTTTAATGGGAAGGAGAGCCTTGGCGCAATGGTAAAGTTATTGCCATGTGACCAAAAGGTCACAGGTTCGAATCCTGGAAACAGTCTCTTGCAAAAAGCAGGGTAAGGCTATGTACAATGGATCCTTCCCCGTGTTCCCGCATGGCGGGAGCTTCGTGCACCGGGCTGTCCCTTTTTTTTTTTAAATTTTTTGAGGAGGGGGCCATCATAGTAAGATATCTGAGTGATTGCTTGCTGTCTAGTGTATCTTTTGCACAAACTCCTTGTTGGTCTGCTGAAACATATATCCTTGTATCTTCTTTCTTTCTTGTTTTTTACAAATTAAAATGGAAATTTTACTTTCAGTAATTACATGGGTGCACCTATCTGTCTGTGCAGATGGTTAAAATGTTGGACATACTGGCAGAGTATTTATCTCTTCGGGGATTCCAATTCCAAAGGCTTGATGGAAGTACAAGGGCTGATCTTCGTCATCAAGCCATGGACCACTTCAATGCTCCTGGAAGTGAGGATTTTTGCTTTCTCTTGTCCACGCGTGCCGGTGGTCTAGGAATCAATCTTGCTACTGCAGACACTGTCATTATATTTGACTCTGACTGGAACCCACAAAATGATTTGCAGGTTTTGTTGAGTGGTTTTTTTTCTCTGTAGTATATATATTAAGTCAGTATGCATGTTTTCCTCATCAATTGACTAGAACATGTTATTTACTGGTTCTGTGTTGTATTAATCTAGTCTGACATTTCCCCCCTTGTCATTTTTGTTTTCATAGGCAATGAGTAGAGCACATAGAATAGGACAACAGGAAGTAGTAAATATTTATCGATTTGTTACCAGTCGAAGTGTTGAAGAGGACATTTTGGAACGTGCCAAAAAGAAAATGGTATTGCATAATTTTCGAAATTATAGTGATGCTTTTCTAGAATGCTAAATGATATATTTATTCATGTAACTTGTAGGTTTTGGATCACCTGGTAATTCAGAAGTTGAATGCTGAGGGTAGGCTTGAGAAGAAAGAAACAAAGAAAGGAAGTTCTATGTTTGATAAGGTACAGTTCAGTTTTTAAGGCACATGCTACATATGCTATTATATCTGCTGGTGACTTTCTTCTCTAATAGTTTTTGGAATCTATTTTGAAACATGCCCTGGTAAATGCAGCATGAACTTTCTGCAATTTTGAGGTTCGGAGCTGAAGAGTTGTTCAAAGACGAGAAAGATGATGAAGAGAGCAAGAAGCAACTTGAAACCATGGATATTGATGAAATTTTAGAGCGAGCTGAAAAGGTTGAATCCAAGGCGGCTGATGGAGAGTCTGGGAATGAGTTACTGAGCGCCTTCAAGGCAAGAAGTCTTTACTGTTATTAATTTTAAACATGATCAATCTGAAGTTGACCTCATTGCTAGGGGGCTGCTAACTTCTATCTTTTATACATGTGCAGGTTGCCAGTTTCTGCAGTGCTGAAGATGATGTAACCTTTTGGAGTCGTTTGATTCAACCAGAGCCTCTAGATAAAAATGATGTAATATCTAATTTCTTCAACAGAAATACATCAATATGTGGCTTTTATATACATATTCTTTTAGTATTTATTGGTCTATGTTTATTTTTCTGTATTCCTCGTTTATATCTCACTGGGGAAACTAGTTAGCAACATGGCTTCTATGTTCTATGCAGGAAGCATTGGCACCTCGAGCTGCTAGGAACACCAAGAGCTATGCTGAACATGAACAACCTAGAAAAAGTGCAAAGAATAGAAAGAGTGGGATTGATACTCGAGAAAGAACACACAAGCGCTCCAACAAAGCTGCAGATATGTTTTCTCATTCCCTACCAATGATTGAAGG
This sequence comes from Zingiber officinale, assembly GCF_018446385.1. NCBI lineage: Eukaryota > Viridiplantae > Streptophyta > Magnoliopsida > Zingiberales > Zingiberaceae > Zingiber > Zingiber officinale. The sequence goes on along the minus strand of NC_055992.1, from coordinate 156,004,284 downwards.
GGCAGCAGCTCAAGTAAGGGATTGGTCCTTTGGTAGTTTACCAAAGAAGGATGCTTCCCATTTTGTCCGAGCGGTAAACCTGTCTTCTTTGGTGAATTTTCTTTTTTTATTGGGGCTTACCTTATTGAAAGTCACAATAATGGTCGTTTCTTCATGGATGCTGTAGTATTGATCAATGTCCTTGTGCAATGCTACCTCCTTGATTCTTCTTATTCATGTTTGGCAGGTAAAAAGGTTTGGTAATCCTCGACAAATTGATCTCATTGTTGCTGATGTTGGTGGTACAGTTGAAGCTGCTCATCCAGAGGCTCAGATTGAGCTATTTGATTTACTGATTGATGGTTGTAGAGAAGCAGTAGCTGGAGGAAATATGGATGCTAAGGTTTTGTTTAGTTGCAATTTAATTTTTTGGGTCTTTAATGATGATATAATGATTTTCTATTTCTTGTGAGATTCACAGAGTACTCTCTTAGATTTTTTTGGAGTACCTGTAAAGGCGCATGAATTGTTAAATCGTGTTGAAGAGCTTCAGCTTCTGTCAAAGCGCATTGGACGATATAAAGATCCTGTTTCTCAATTTCGCCTGGTAACTCAGCATAAAAGTCCACAATGGTCCAAAAGCTGTGGTTGGAATTCTGGTGAGTATTACCTCCTTAATAGCTGTCATATACGTTTTTTAGTTCATGATAGATAATGAAACTTGTTTTCTCTTCAATTTAGTTGATGATGCAAGATTGCTCCTAGGGATATACTATCATGGATATGGTAATTGGGAAAAGATAAGGTTAGATCAGAGGCTTTGTCTCACAAAGAAAATTGCTCCAGTTACTCTTGGAGAACGTGAAACATTTTTACCCCGTGCTCCAAACTTAGACAATCGTGCTAGTGCACTTTTGCAGAAGGTAATCTGCTGCCTATTTTGTCTTTTTTTTCCACCCAACATTAATCTTTATTCGTATTTATTGAAGATGATAATGCAGTTTATTTCCTTTTGGCATGCTACTCTGAAGAATTGCTAACTTCTCTTGTAGTCTGTATCTCTACTTGATTCTCTTTTTAAGAACTTGGTCTCTAGGAACGCTGAGTTTGATTTTGGTTTGTCATAGTTGCTTGTTTCATGGTAGTCATCTACAGTTGCATATTGTCTGGTATTTTATTATATTGCTTTGCCATTAAGCTTATGAGTTGTATTCATTCTTTCAAATGTTGCTATACTTTTTGCATGAAAAACAAGATTTCATGTTTTAGTCCTTGGCCAGAATGAAACAATATTGGTGCCATTTCACTTGTGCCGACATGGTGCTAGTTACATCGATGAAGAGGTGGAGAAGAAAGAGGAAGCTTACTTGAATTCATTGTGACCAAAGACGGAGAATTGTAAGGTAAGATCATGAGGAGTCATGTGGAAGGATTGTGAAGAGCGTTTGCTGCCGTCTGAATTGCTAGGTGAATCGCCCACTAACATTGAATTACGAGGAATTGTTTGATGACCTTGCCCACCATTGAATTGTTACAAGGAATCATTTTCTATCACTGATTCACAAGGAAATCACCCAATACCTCCATCATTGTCATCAAATTGTTAGGAATCACATGCCAACCTTCGAATTGCGATGAATTGCTGGACGATCTCACTCACAGTCATCGAATCGTGAAGAGGAATTGTCACTATTGTCAAATCATGATGAGTCACTTGTCAAATCACGAGGAAGAAGATTGTTGCCTATCATTGGCATTGTGCTGGGGCCATTTCATGTCGTGATGCTAGAGCAGAATTATAAATTTTGGCTGTGCCAGACACCACATGTGATTTTAACCTATGAAATTCTATACATTGCGTGTGAAGAACAACCTTTAATGTGCCAATTATGCAGTTAACTGCATGAATTTATTGCTTCATTTTAGCACTTTAATACTTTGACCTTTATACTTTGCCAATGCAATATTTTCCATATTAGTTTAATGATGAACTCAAAAATAATCTTGATTTTTTGTTTTCAGTACACACTTCTGTTGACTTGTAAGTTGAAATTATCGAGTATTTTGAGTCGTTGGATTATGCCTGTCTCCCATTCTTTTACAGCATTTTTCTTGAGTTTTGTTTTGCAGCCAAATTATCAAACAGATAATTGATGTTATTTTATCTTAAAATTTTCTTTTCTAGGAATTTGCTACAGTTAATGCTAAGTCAAAAGTTAAAGGTTCTCGCAAAATTGCAAGTGGGCCTAGTGCTCGAATAAAAGATGTTAATGCAAAAGCTAGCCTGTCTAAGACAAATACTAGAGAAAAAGTCCAAGTTCAAAAGCACCACAAAGTCGAACCTCAGGCTAAGGAGGAAGGTGAAATATCAGATTCTGAGCAGGAAAGGTACCAACAGCTAAAGGAGGAAAAATGGATGGAATGGTGTGCTGATGTCATGGAGGAGGAGGAGCAAACTTTAAAACGTCTACAGAGGTTACAGACGACCAGTATAGATCTTCCCAAGGAGAAGGTTGGCCCTACTAATCTATTTTATTGTTTATTCCAAATTGTTAAGGTGGCTTTCGGTTTTACAATCATTGGAAACATTATTTCTTCAGGTTCTCTTGAGAATTAGAAAATATCTCCAATTAATTGGAAGGAAGATTGACAAGATTGTTCAGCAACATGAAGTAACATACAAGCAGGCCCGTAAGTATGCAATACTTCATTTAATTGAACAAAGCATGCTAATGCTATGATTGCATATATCTTGTCACTCTACCTGTCAGTAGCATTATTTGCTTGTTTTAATTTAAAGAATAGAGGTTTATGAGAAAAGTTACTAGCCTAATAGTTTTTTTTTTTGTTCAATTTAACATGCAAGACAACAGAATTTTGTCATTTTTTAAATAAAAAATATAGGTTGTTTTTGTTTTTGGATATTATTTTATGATGCTATCTTAGAGAGTGCTCAATGAGCTTCTGTTTGGTGGATTTGACTCGAGCTATTTTAGGATTTCATGACTTCAGTGAGCTTGACTCAGTAAGCTCAACTGAGCAGTGTCTTTTGTGTATCTCATGGTTGGTGGTGCAGAGTAGCTCAACCAAGCCATCTCCTTATCCTGTCCAGATGAAACCATGTCACTCTCCATTTTCTCGTGTTCATGGCTCCTAGCTTGATTCTGCCTTGTTCTCCCAAGCTAATGTCTGTTCTTTCCAATTTACTGCAGCCTCTCCAATTGGATATATTGCAGCACACTATAGGTTTCATCTCCACCTAAGTCTTTGTTTGTCATGTTCTTTGTTGAGTGTGTTTGCGTTAACAATTTGATTCTATCCAAACCTCTGCAAGAAAATTGAGATACAAACCAATTGTGATAGTCTTCCTCGTTTCACCTGCCAGATTCTCCAGTAAGCACAATTGGTTATTGACCTAGTGTTGTCCAGTTTTTTTCATCAATTGCCATGAACTTGATGAAACCCTTGTAAACTACAAAATCGACCATTGTCTAAATCTTAGATTGACCCGGTTAAAGAATCTAAAATATGCCATTTTTCGATCAACTAGATTGATGGAATTAAAATAAGTAAAAAAGTTCAAGAAATCATATATGTGACAATAAAGGATGTTCAGAAACACTAGGCGGAAGCATATTACGGTCATCATTATCATATTAGAAGTTACTAAACATTAATATATTATTAGCAATATCAGGATTGAGTTATTGAGAATATTTGTTATGAATATAGGATGTTTTAAGTAAAATATATTGTTAACTTAATTATATTAATTGATAATACATAATGGTATAACTGATAGATTAAAATCCTTGGTTGGATTTGAGTTACTTATGGTTTGATTGGGTTTAATTTAATATAGGGTTTAATTTGGATTTTAATCAGTCCTTCACCTAAAGAGGAAGTGTATGGGAATATTTTGAGTTATTGTGAATCGCCTCCTTCCCCAATGTGTGTGAGGAGTTATATCCCGTGAGTGCGTCTTCTCTGATGGAATGGACATAAGGTGCAACTTCAGATGGCTGTGGCAGCAGTAGTAACAATTACATTTAGCACTAGTATGCAGTGCAAGGATGATCCAAGGGCAATGACCATGAACCATAAAGAGCAACAATTGTCTGTGATTGGACTTGCTAGTCTTGGACAGTTGTGGGCATGGGCATGCCGCTATGGATTGACATGATGTGTGTTTTGATAGTCATGAGCGGTAGCTCACCAAACTGTTTTTGGCTGATTTGTGATCGATTTCTAATCATTCTCGTGTGATTTTGGTTTTCTCAAAATTCTGAAGGGTTACCACCTATCAGGTTGTCTGATTCTCATAGACCAATTTCTGCATCAGTGTCATTGATGTTTAACCGTAAACTAATCTAGTAATTGTAGTTTGTTTGTCATTTTGTTTTACTGTCTTTATTTAGTTCTACTTGCCATTTTTTCGTTTTTCATTCCATGTTTTTAAATTTTTTTCATAAATGGATGTATGACAAACAAACCTTTCCCATTTCATATTACCTACAGGAATGACAATGAGATTATGGAATTACGTGTCCAACTTTTCCAATTTGACTGGAGAGAGGTTGAATGAGATCTATTCGAAGTTAAAAGAGGAGCCAAATGATGGTGTTGGACCATCCTACCTTAACAGTAGTTATGCAGCTGTCAACAGTAATCAGTTCCCTCTTAATAACGATCAACATAGAAGGAAGAAATCATCCCAATTCCAATCCCAACATTCAGAAGCCTTTCACCAGAATCAAACTGCTGGAAAGTCAGAAGCATGGAAACGCCGAAAAAGACCTGAAATGGATAATCAGTTTCTACTTCAGCCCCCGTCGCATCCATCCATGATAAGCAATGGTATCCGGCTAGGTGAGCCAATGAGTTCTGCAGGAATTCTAGGTAAAGGACCATCAGAAATGAGGAGATATCCAAATGATAGATCTACTAGGGCACATCCTGGCCGTTTCCCTCCAGGTCAAGGTCACATGTCATAGCTCGATTCCTTTTATGGAGGTCCTAAAGTGCTAGCATCAGGTGGAACACCATGTTGCTATTTACTAGCATATTTTTTTTCCTCGAGGGAATAAAAGGTTGCCCATTCCATTGGAGATTGGAGATGTTGCGAAGTATCTGGTAGTGACCTAAAGGGGCTGCTCGGTGTGCCTGATTCATGACCGCATCTTATCGTCGAGTATAAATCTTTCATTCTGTGGTTTCAGAGCTATCGCAAAGGCCAAGAAGCTTCTGCAAGAATTTTGATGCATTTTGGTAATTCGTAAATAGGTAGTTTTTTCTTCTTTTTCTTTTGGTCAAGGAAAGGTGCTGAGGGAAGTTCTCAAATCAACAAACGGGTCTATACATGTACTAACATCTTTTTCATTGAAATGTACTGGATGTTTCCAATTATTTAACATTTAGTCGATACATATGGCGATTGCCAGAGTTATGTCAATGGTCCTGTCTTTGTTATGGGTTTCGAGAATCACTTTCATGGTCAGTTTATGCCGATCTATTGTTACTGATCTCACACTTCAAAGGCAGAAAGGTTTTGACTTATTTACCATTTATTTTGGTATTTCAGTTATTTCCTGGTATCTTATTTTTTTGGTTTATACATTTCGTACGTCACCGTACTTGTATTCATATATCAATCAATGTTCCTTTTGAAGAAAGGTTAGTCTGAAGATATCTTGATCAAGTTGATCTAAAGTCATTAGGTAACTTTTAAAAAAATACTTCTTATAAATGTCTTTTAATTTCACCTCTAATTCGTTGTTGAAACAACTCACATTTACGGTTCTCATTCTCTTTATCTTAAATCTTACATTCTCAATCCTAATTCACTTTATCATTCTCATGTTTTTTCCAATATATATATTTTTTAATTTTTCAAATGAACTAACCTCTCTTCGCTAGATAATATACATTATCTATTTATTGTATTAGACACAACAAACTTAACATACGTGCTCGTCATCTATTTATTGTATTAGACACAATGTGACAACACCATATTTTAACCATCGCTAGACACAATGAACTTAACGTAAGTGCCTTGAACTTGTTAACCTAAATAAAAATTCCTTTGAGCTCTAACCTTTTTTGTTTTTCTGGATATCTTTCTCAATAACTTCTATTGTTCTAGGGTGATTCTTCAAGAATGACCTGGCTTCCTAGCTGTAATAGTGTATCATTGTTGCCCCCAAGATATAACGCCATGTGATAGAATTGCCATAATAAGCAAGGTTTGAATCTTGGTAAAAGTCATATCACCAAACCCTTCCACATGGGGGTTCATTTTAGTTTCTTGATTTATCTCTTTACAAATAACTATGGAGCCAACCGTATAATCAACGTATTACCTTTTGTCGTAACAACTGTACCATTGTTTCTTCTTCAATTTAGCATTTGAAGGCATGGTATAAAATAGCTTTTGGATATTTGATTCCTTTATAATATATCAATCTTTTCACTGATTCCCTGTAATGATATTATTACCAGAATAAATTGGTAATAATTTTATTTGAACAATTGATTATAATTTCGTTATACGTAGAAGAATTGGATGAAGTAGCTCTCAATTTAGAGAGATTTATATACGACAATAAATTATAAATTAATGGTATATGTTTAAATTTGGGTTTAAATCAAAAGATGTCCTTGAGAATGTCCTATCATATTTTTCATCAAAAAAAAAAATCCTTATTTTAGCCTTATTGTAATCACTACAATTATTACCATCTTATATTTAATTAAGAATCTATACCATTTAATAATATATTTTGATAAAATCCTAAAATTAAATTGCGCTAATGTTTTTTTTCTTTTCACACTGGAAATAATTTTAATTCTTATTAGTAATTTTTTTTTATTATTTTTATATAAAAAATATATACTGTCATGATTCTTTTTAGTTCCACATCTTAGGATTGATAATACTGTGAGTAAAGAATCTTCTATAAATATCTTGGGTTGACGATATTAAAAAGCATATCTTTCTCGATCTTTTGGCTAAGATTAAGTGTAGTATCCATTCTTATCAATTTAATTTCTGATATAAAAAAATTAAATTAATTTTATTATAAAGGAAAGTCTGTTACAATAACTTATTACTAGGGTTCTCGAGCATTATCCTTACGTTGTACTATTGCATGTATCTTACGCACCCTTAATTAGTATAGAATAGAATTACTTCAGGTTAATTAAAATTATTATACATGTAACATTGTTATATTAATTTTATTTTATCAATTTGATTAAAAATGCTCAAATTTACTCAAAATTACATTAACACTACATGATCATAATTATTACCGTTGTAGTAGTTATGATCATAATTACTATAGTATAGTAGTTTTGATCATAACTAATTCTATCTGAAAACTGAAAAGATGATATATTGGGTAGGCAGTTGTGCGGTTGACTGAGAAAAGACCGTGAATCGGAGGAAAAGGAGCTTCTTCTTCTTCTCTGTGTACACCAAAAAGAGCTGACAAAATGTCATCACCAAAACTAGGGAAGGGGCCCCTGGCTTGAGTTCTACGACACTCAAGTTAGTACAATATCCGAGCGAAAAATAAAGAGTTGAACAGTAAATGTGTGCGTGTAAGTAAGACTGTCGTAAGGCGTGTCCCCCATCAACCGAGAGGATCCTTTTATATATCGCCTCCCATAACCTCCGCAATAATGAGATGACAGAGAATGTCTAGTGTCAAAAGTTGTTGAGTAAGGGAAAACATACAACCTAGGAGATGTGCAGTCACTGTTCGAGAAATCTTTCGTTATCCATATGTGTACCTCTTTTTTAACTTACGTCATTAATGAGATAGTTGAAAGAATATGCTGTCATAATATGTTGGCGGATGGAAATTAAGTATAAAGTCACCTTCAAAGAAGGTTCCATTAAATACTCATATTATAATAGAAGAATATGTTGGGACCTTGACGTCCGCCAGAGGGGGGGGGGGGGTGAATAGCGTCTCACCCAAATCGTCGCTTCCTACAATGGTTAGTGTGCACAACGGAAATACAAGATAAACACTAACAATAGAAAGCAAACCTAACACGTTGATTTAACGTGGTTCGGAGATAAAGCTCCTACTCCACGGCTGTCCGTAAGGTGGACGATCCCGATCCGTCGGTGGATGATTCCCCGGAGAACTTCCGGCTAGCTCGCGTAGCTCCTTGTGGGTGGAGAAACCTCGCCACAACCTCGTACAAGCACGCTAGATCACTTGGGCACTTGGAGACTCTAATTAGGGTTAACCACCACTAATTTTGTCAACTTCAACCAAGCTTCCAATGTTTGGTTATATAGGCCACGGGTTAGAAAACCCCGCCTACCAATCGACTGCCAAAACATGCAGTCGACTGCCCTTCGTGGAAATTCGACCGTTGTAGCCCAACGGCTCGATACCAACCCTCTGTTTGCTACCAGTCGACTGCACCAGTCGACTGATGAAACCACCAGTCGACTGCTACAATACTGCTACAATAACGCTACAGTACTGCTACAGTAAACCTTAAATTTGGGATTTTACCCCGAGTACATTCACTCAGCACTCGTTCTCGCCTGACCAATCTAGACCTAGCCTTCTAGCCTCCTCCATCAGCCTTGCGTCTCTCGGATGCCTCTCCATCCTTCACGTTTTGCCTTCTGGAGCTTCCATTGGCCTTATCATTGTTGTCGGGTCTTCCTTTGCCAAGAGGTCGCGCCTCCGGGACTTCATCCATAGCCAAGTCACACTTGGACTTACATTGCCAAGACTACATGCTTGGACATACACCGCCAAGACTCATCCTTGGACTTTCCTCCTTTGCTAAGATCACACTTGGACTTACGTTGCCAAGACTACATGCTTGGACTTACACCGCCAAGACTCACCTTTGGACTTTCCTTGTTGTACCTGTATCCTGCACACTCACAATGCATATCAAATACAACAATAAACCTAACTTAAACCTTTGCCTAAACATCAAAATCTAGGATACCCAGATTGCTCCAACAGAATATTCTCTGACAAATGGTTATTACTCTAACAAGTTGTTGTAATTCTCTAACGGGTTGTTTTGATTCTCTGACCATGTTGTTAGCTGAGTGTATCTCGACGAGATCTTTAAATTGACTGATGTATAGCTATCCTTCCCTTAAACCACTAGGTTATACACTATATGATGTTGGAGATCTGCTCTTGAAGTAATATGAAGCCAAGTCCCCTAGGTTCAGTCAATTCTATGATCGACCGTCCATATACCGAGATACTTACCTCTGAAAAATGGGGAATTGAGTCTTGAAAGATTCAATCGGTACTTTAAGCTGATCGTCCATATGACCAAAGACTTATCTTTGAAGTGTGAACTTGAGATCTGGAAGTCTGACCAAGTTTATAAAGAGAATTGTTTTACACTTTTATCTTTTCTACGTATGAGTGACAGGCATGTTGAGTTGTATAAATGTAACCGAAGTCATTATCGACCAACTATATGAAGGAGGACTGGCATGTGAGAAAACCCATAGGATCGACTGGAAGTGGGGTTGACTTGTAATATGATGAAAGACTTGTACTGAGAATGGGAAGCTAGATCCCCTTACTCCGACCGGATGTATGACCGGCCGACTCTGTGGTAGGTCAGACATCCCTTAAACTCGGTCGTTCTCGTACTGAAAGCCTTAGCGTTGGGGAAAGACCAAAGTCATGTTGAGAGTGACACGCTGGTTGCCACCTCCTCTTGACTTTGACTGCCACATCATACCTATAGGATCGAAAAGAATTTAGATATCTCCACAATTGCATGATATTGTCCACTTTGGGCCTAAGCCCTCATGGTTTTGCTCTTGGGCTCTCTCCAAAAGGCCTCATGCCAATGGAGATATCTTTTCTATGTGTTTTCAATGTGGGGCTATGTTTGCAACCTTGCAACACCAACAATCTCCCCCTCAAACAAAGGACCACAGGCTTCCCATGTTCGATCCTCGACCCACCAGGTCTTCCTGCCCCTCGGTCCACCCAACCTACTAGGACTTTCTGCCCGGTGTCTGGTCTTCTTGATCCGAACATAGGACCATAGCTCTTGTGCACAGTCGGCGGTTAAACCTTCTGGCAGTCTGGGCCCTGATACCAATTGTAGGATCCAAAAGAATTTAGATATCTCCACAATTACATGATATTGTCTACTTTAGGCCTAAGCCCTCATGATTTTGCTCTTGGGCTCTACCCAAAAGGCCTCATACCAATGGAGATATCTTTTTCTCTTATAAACCCATGATCTTTCCCATGTGTTTTCAATGTGGGACTATGTTTGCAACCTTGCAACCCCAATAATACCCGAGTCTGCTCGTAACATCCCGTATCACTAGCCTCCCCTTCAAGTCTAGTCAAAGGAGACTTGAAGCCGACTGACTGGACCTAAGTCTTATTTTCATCCGATCACCCAACTAACTAGTTTGACCGGAGGGGCGAGCTCTCGCTCGCCCATTAATGCTATACTTAATTATATTTCTTGAAAAAATACACGTCGAATGCTAGACATGTCCAGTAGTGCACCATTGATACGTGGGAAGGTATTTTTTAGCATAATGATTCGGCTGTCGTATCCATCATAAATGTCCATTTATTGGTAAATGTCATGTGTCCCACTAACATATTTTTTTAAGTGACCATTGATGCACACCTCTTCGTATGGACCAACGACAACCCTCCCTCTACAAATCAATGATCCTTCGTGAACATGTTATCTCGATTAAACGACTGTGGTTGGGTCATATCTCGTGGCTTATGTTTAAAAACCCTAAACTATGTAGAAACAAATTACTTACGCTTTGTCATCTTCAACCTACTCTCCTGCGATTTCCATCGACAGAGTTCCCTTACGATTTGAATCAATAAGTCCTTCTTCTGATTCTTCTTTGCTTTACCATAGTTCATCATGGTACACTTTCACTTCTTGGTACACTTTCACTCACTCAGATTTCCACAATTGTGATCGAGAAGTGCTTCGCTTGCAATATAAAATCCCTAAAAACTAAGGTATTGGCTTTTTGACCCCCCCCCCCCCCCCAAGATCATCCTCATCACCCTCCATCGGGCCATGTTTCTTTCTTTAAGGATCATATTGTAGCCGATTTGTATTTTCCTATGCCTTCATTCATTTCTGAAATAGGTCAGTACTTTAACATCCCTCTACAACAATTTGTACCTAACACATTCCGCACTATGTGCGGAATGTTCATTTTGTTTCATCTATATGACATTCCTCCAACTTCCCACAACTTTCATCTGTTTCTTACCCCGAAAAATCGGAACCAGGGTTTTTTTGTTACAATCTCGTTCTAAGGTAGTGTTTTTCAAAGAACTGTCTTCCTCAAACAAGGGATGAAAATCTCATTTCTTTTTTATTCAAATACCTGAGTCGGCTTCTTGGCTGGTCGAGTGGAGATCCGACCTTTCCCCTATTCCTGACATTGGGAACTTCAAACTTGACCCAACCTTCATTTCCTACTCAAAGAAGCTGGGCGGTGTACAATTCATGGCTCCCTCATGCTAATAAGTTGATCAACTAACATAATTAAGTCGGGTGAAATATATAAAAAAAATAAGATGCACGCGAGAGCAAGCTTGCTTATAACCTGACCGAACAGCTCGGGAATCTGGAAAAATATATAGGTGCGAGAGCATGCTCACTTATATCTCGACTGACTGTTTGGGACTCTAAGACATGGGGTGAGGGCATGCTTGCTTATAGCTCAATCGAAGGCTTAGGTGTTTGGGACATTAAGCAAGAGCATGCTCACTTATAACCCGGTCGAAGGCTCGGGAGTCTAGGATATAGCGCAAGAACATGCTCGCTTATAACATGGTCGGAGGCTTGGGAGTCTGGAATAAGGCGCGCATGCTAGCTTATAACTCGACTTGAGGCTCGGGAGTCTAAGACAGGACACGAGAGCGTGCTCACTTATAACACAAGAGCATGCTCGCTTAGAACCCAGTTGGCTGCTCAGGGGTCTGGGATATGGCGATTGAACATCCTCACTTATAACCCAGCCAGAGGCATGGGAGTCTGGGATATAGCGTGAGAGCATGATCTTCTATAACTCGGCTGAAGGCTCGAGAGTCTAGGATATGGCGCGAGAGCATGCTCGCTTATAATCCAACCGAACCATTCAGGAGTCCGGGACATGGTTTAAGAGTATGCTCGCTTATAACCTGGTTGGCTGATCGGGAGTATAAGATATAGTGCGAGAGCATGCTTGCTTATAACTCAGTTGGCTGCCTGACGATTCCCTAGATTATAACAATTTCGGGTGTTGTGGGTATCCAATCGGTGGTATTATAAAACATTAGCCGGACCCCATCTAGGGGGCTCGGGATATCTTGCCCGCTCGACCTCTACGTGTTGTACGACATGAGGCCACAACTCTTGATGATGAGGCTGAGGACCCGCCCAAGGTCTTTTATATGGAAGAGGTGGTGCACTCGGTGCTCGAGAGCTGAGGTCGGAGCGGGCGTGGTGACTTCCTTCTTCTAGGCGAACTGTGCCTCTTCCACATTGATATACTCGATCACTCGGCCGAGTAGATGATCGAAGTCTCTAGAGGCCTCCTGATTAGGGAACAAAAAAATCGTTGTCTGTGAGCCTTTGAGGAAAGGCGCTCACAAGAATTTTCGAAGTGACTGAGGGGATATCCATGACTATCTGATTGAATTTCTTGATGTAGGTCTTGAGCGTCTTTTTAGACTCCTGTTTGAGCGAAAAGAGGCTCAGGGGAGTTTTGTAGTAACGATGGCTACTGACAAAATGATGAAGGAAAGCCTCACGAAAATTCTTGAAACAACAAATGGGCTGTGCCGAGTCAGAGAGTGTAGTGAGGAACACTCGGCACTTCAAGTCGTCCGTGTACTGGTGAAGGAGGAGGGCGACATTCTCAAATTTGAGGAGGTGATCTTCAGGGTCAGTTGCCCCTGCATATTCCCCTATCGTTAGGGGACGGTAGTGTTTCAGTAACTTGTCCTCAGTATCCCCTGGGAGAACAACATGTTAACCCGTTCGGGGGAGTCGCTAACTATGGGGGCTTTACCTCTACCAGATCCCGCGCAAGCACATTTCTAGAAGACAATACTTGGGGGTTTTCCTCTCGGCCCATACCCTCGAGTGGCGTATGAAATAGTATCTGGCGACGTGCAGGCAAGGGTGGCACGTGCAGCAGGCTGACTAGTGCAATATGTGGCGACGCTAAGCCAGTTGCCAGAGGGATTGGCTGGGGTCTGTCGGACTTCCCACTCAAGCTCCTCGTTCAGTGTGAGGGTTTGTCGTTGGCGCAGCAGGGTTGTGCGGTAAAGTACCGCCAGTTGCCTCTTGTTGTTGTTGCATCATCTTTTGGGTCCGGGTTGCGATCAGCAGCCTAAAATCCTATTGAGACAAGGTGACGGTAGTGAATCATCCATCTTTTTCTATCTCTGCTTTAGATTCAGGCGAAAGTTCCTATAGATGGCGCTAAATTTAATTCTGTCTAAAAACTGGAGAGATGACACGCTAGGTAGGTGATTGTGTCGTTGACTGAGAAAAGACTGTGAACTGGAGGAAAAAGGGGCTTTTTCTTATTCTCTACGCACACCAAAAAAAGCAGACAAAATATCAGTGGCAACCCCAGGGAAGGGGTCCCTAGCGTGGGCTTTCTGACACTCAAGTCAGTACGGTGTCCAAGCGGAAAAATAAAGAGATGAACAATAAATGTCTGCACATAAGTAATACTACCATAAGGCGTGTACTTCGCCAACGGAGAGAACCCCTTTATATACCACCTCCCATAACCTCTACAATCATGAAATGATAGAAAATGTCAATTATCAGAGGTTGTCGAGTAAGGGAAAACGTACAACCTAGTAGATGTATAATTACCATCCGAGGAATGTTTTCGGTTATCCTTATGTGCACCTCTTTTGTAACGTACGCTATTAATGAGACAGTTAAAGAAATATATTGTTATAATGTGTTGGCTGATGGAAAGTATAAAGTCACCTTCGAAGAAGGTTCCATTGAATGCTTATATTACAATAGAGGAATATTCTCTAACAAACGGTTGTTACTCTGACAGGTTATTGTGATTCTCTAACAAGTTGTTATGATTCTCTGCCCATGTTGTCTATTGAGTGTATATTGATTGGATCTTTAACTTGGTTGATTGTATAGCCGTCCTTCCCTTAAACCGCTCGGTTATGCACTAGGTGATGTTGGAGATTTGTTCTTGAAGTAATATGAAGCTAAGTCTCCTAGGTCCGGTCAATTCTGTGACCAACTGTTCATATATCGAGATACTTGCATCTGAGAAATGGGGAACTGAGTCTCGAGAGATTCGATTGGAACTTTAAGCTGATCTCTCATATGACCGAAGACTTGTCTTTGAACTGTGAACCTGAGATTTGGAAGTCCGACCTAGTTTATAAGGAGAATTGTTTTACACCTTTATCTTTTCTTCGTATAAGTGACGGGCATGCTGAGTTCTATAAATCTAACCGAAGTCATTATTGATCAGCTATATGAAGGAGAACTGACATATGAGAAAACCCATAGGGTCGACCGGTAGTGGGATCGACCTGTCATATGATGAAAGACTTGTATTGAGAATGGGAATCTGTATCCCCTTTCTCCGGCTGGACGTATGACAGACCGGCTTTGTGGTAGGTTAGACATCCCTTAAACTCGGTTGTCCTTGTACTGAAGGCCTTAGCGTTGAGAAAAGAACAAAGTCCTGTTGAGAGTGACACGTTGGATGTCACCTTCTCTTGATATTGACTGTCACGTCATCTTTTAGCGATTTTGATTAAATTAAAATAATTTTAATTAAATTTAAGTAATTTTAACTAAATTAATAAATAATATTGTGATATAACTGTATTTAATGTATAACAATTTTAACTAAGTTTGTCCAAAAAGGAAATATTGAATCGATTTATTTTAGAAGTGTGGCACCTATGATAGTAGTTGCTACACAATAAATATGATGGTAAAAAGGTGACTATGTTCGTTTCTAGCGCTCTCGTTAACTTATTCCAGGGTCAATACAGAGGAGGTAAATCATGGGCGACTATTAACTTTTGGAATAATGACTAGTATATAAGATAGACATTTACCTTAACTGCTACATAATAAATATGATCTATTACATGTAGCTCTTTGACTCGAATTATTTATTTTTACACAATGAATATCATCCATATAAACAGTAACCCTATATATTCAATTAGTTGGGTTATATAATTGATAAATTAAGTTAATCATATTGATTAGTCATGAGATGATTGGTCCAATTTTATAAAAGTTTTTCATCGATTATTAGGATAAATTGGAAAGTATGCACGGCGGGTAACCAAAAGCCTAACATCCTTCGATTGCGCATCCGAAAAATTCCTATAAATACATCGTATCTGAGGATCGAATCATGGATACCCAAGTGATAACTTGAATATCTTACTGCGATATAATAAACTAGGGACAAAAATATTATCATGTTTTTGGTTATCTAAATGGACTATAAAAGAAGATGATGGTGTTTATATTCTATTTATCATTAGTTGTGAGAAAAGGCAGTTTAGTTCTTTATCTTTCTTTCAGAGTTAATCTTCTTTTTAGCAAATGGAATTGAAACTTCTAAGAATTATGTCACTTCCTCAATAAAGCATTTAGTTTTTTTTTTTAAAAAAATGTTGGCTAAGATGCATATTCGGGAGAGTGTGCATTTACCCATTTTTTATAAAATTCATATTTTGTAGAGCATCTCCCTAAATTGTTCTAAGTCCATCGGCCATCCGGTAAATTTAGAAACGCAAACGGTCTGCACTTGTATTTAAAATTTAGATAATTTAGATAAGTGGTTCAATAAATTGTAAAAAAAAAAAAACGTAATGCTCACAATAAAATAAATCCTTTACCTAACAGACAGAACACGCGCGGGTACAGAATGCATGATTTAGTCAGAGACTGAACCTGAGGTTCCGACCTTCTCCACAAGAAAATAAGAATCAATTTCAATTATACACCAACAGAACAGATTGATAAAAGAAAGATTGATTGATTGATTGTATGAGATTCTTCTTCCTTTCCAATATGAATCACCATCTCTTCCTCAAAACGCGGCGATTAGCCCCTCCACTGTGGGCACTGGTCGGCAGGGCGCATCTGTTGCGTGCCGGCCTGGACCGGGCACCGCGCGTCCAACGGCGGAACCATGCAATTGTACTGCAGGCAGAGCGACGCCCCTGCAGGGATGGCATTTCCGGTCGCCGCCGCCGCCTCCGTTCCGAGCTCCACCCCCGTGAGGAAGTTGTGCTGGAGGTAGAGCAGCTGCATCCCGTCGCCGAGGCCCCGCACCAGTAGACGCGGCACCTCCCCTATGAACCGGTTGTTGTTGAGGTACAGCCGCCCAACCGGCGCCAGTTGCGGCGGCAGGGACCCGGTCAGCAGGTTGTAGCTCAGGTCCACCACCGGGATGCTCACGTCACCGGGGGGAGAAACCGGTCCTGATAAGGCGTTGTGCTGCAGCAGGAGCGCGGCCAGCGGGAAGGAGAACACGCACCCGGGAAGGGGGCCGGAGAGGAAGTTGTAGCTCAGGTCGAGGAAACTGAGCCGGGTGAGGAGCGGTAACACGGCGTCGACGAAGCCAGTGAGCGCGTTCGATCCGAGGGAGAGGTATTGCAGCGAGGGCGGCAAAGGGGGCACCTGGCCGGAGAGCTGGTTGCGCTTGAGGTCGAGGCGGATCAGTGCAGAGGAGTGGGGGAAAGAGGGAAGCGAGCCGGAGAGGCGGTTGTGGCAGAGGATAAGGTTGGAGAGAGTGGGGACGGAGGCAAGTGCGGGCGGGATGGTACCGGAGAGCAGGTTGTAGCTCAGATCGAGGGTGCGGAGGCGGGGGAGGGCACCGAGGCCGTCGGGTACGGGGCCGGAGAGAAGGTTCCTGGAGAGGGCGACGAAACGGAGGTCGGAGCAGTTGGCAAGCCCGACGGGGATTGGGCCGGAGACTCGGCCGGGGGCGAGCGAGAGCTCAGCGAGGGCGGTGAGGCGACCGAGGGCGGGGTCAAGGCGACCCTGGAGGCCCGGGGAGCCGGCGCGGGGGTCACCGAGGGCGAGGCTGACAACGCGATCCCCGGCGCAGAGGACGCCGGGGAAGCCACACGGGTCGCCGGTGAAGTCCCAGCCGGCCAAGAAGCGAGACCTGGGCATGTCGTCGAGGCCCTTGCGCACGGCCTGCAGGGCCAGAAAGTCCTCCGGGTTCAGAATCCCGGACACGCCGGCGGCCGACCACACTATCAAACACAGCGCGAGCAACCACCGCCAAGGAGCTCTCAGAAAACAGCAGGTGACCGGTGCCATTAAGCTCGTTTCTGAAGAAGAATTAGGGTTAAGGAAGCAACGAGAGAGTGGTCTAATGTCTGGCTTTTAATGGCGGAAGAGTGAATTGCTCTTCTTCCTCGATCTCTTTCTTTGTTTTTCCTTGTTATGTTGGCGTCGTGCGAGATTGTGGAGGAAGAGGGAGAGGAGTTGCGATTCTGACTCTTCTGACTGCGAGTTTGGGTGAGTGGGTGGGTCTGTCAGGGGTAGTCGCAGTATGAAGGTACGTTTGTTTATTTGTTGTTTCGGCAAACGCGACGGTTTGGCACGGAGCAATAAACGGCTCTCCGGACCAGCTGGCTCGGCAGGAGCAACAACACTTCACGCCAGTAGCAGGTGGGGAGGAATCTATGTGTGCTCACGAAGCTCACGTGAGGTTGGCTGAGTAACTGGCCCAGGACCAGAGGAGGCCAGACCCATTATCATCAAGCGCAGTTATTCGATTTACTTTAAAGAATATACGAGCAAGCTCTCTATAAGAAACTAGAGTACAAAAATATAGTTCACACAAATTTTTAAGATGACCTATATGTTTGATATAGCAACAAGTTGTAAGTTGTAAACTGCAATCGCTTCATGCTTATCTTCAATTAATCCGATCAAGCAAGATTACAGTATTAGAACTAAAATCTAAGATAGGATCATCAATTATAACTGGTCCTATTTGAAAGTAAGGGAAATGACCCGTTGAGCATGTGATTCTATCGGCGACTGGGAGAAGACCTCTATCTAAAGAGAAAATGCCCTTTCATTTTTCCTACACACCAAAAGAGGGTAAAGAGAATATTAGCGCAAGAACCAGGGAGGGGGTTCTTGGTGCAAACTCTCCGACGCTAAAGTCAATACAATGGCCGAGCGAAAAGTGGAGAAAATGAACAATAGGTAATGCGTATGTCAAAATGTGAGCGTAAGGATGTTTTTTGCGTACCTTGCCAATGGAGATAATCCCTTCTTATATCACCTTTCATAACCTCCGTAATAATGAGGTGACAAGGAATATTTGGTGTCAAAAGATATCGGGTAATGGAAGGTATACAGTCTTCCTCCGAGAAATCTTCCGTTACACGTGTATGAACAATTTTTTATAATCTCCATAATAATGATAGAAACTGAGTAATCACTCTCATAAGAAGACTCAGTTGTTAATATGTATAAGATATTATAATATTCCTTGACGAATATCTGTTATTCTTTGACGGGTTATTACAATTATCTGATAGTGTTGTCCTTTGGAGGTAATCCGACCGACTATATGTAGTAGGAGTCTGATAATAGGAATGGGGAAGTAATCCCTCCAGTTCGACCAGCTATTAGGTCGACCAGGCTATATGCTTAGCTATATTGTAGTAGTAAGAAATGAACTGCCCTCTAAGTCCAAACGACATCGAGTCCGACTGACTGTATACTGAGAGTGCTTTTGCTGTGAAATGAGGAACTCAGTTCTAGGTCCATTCGGTACTTTAGACAAAGCAGTTATATGTAATAAAATTTACCGCTAAACTATTATGTTGGGATTTGGAAGTCCGACTGGATTTCATCATGATGGGATGTATGTTAGGAGATTGCCTTTGTTGTGTGCTGAAAGGGTATTTCTGGAGATTGGAAGATGAGGAACTAAGCCCATATGCTCGACCGACATTAGAGTTGTTAGGTTTATCTTGTATATCTTAGCATCAAGTGGAGTGATAAGTCCTCCCAATCCGGCCGGTTCTTGTGGCCGATTGATCGTATATAGAGAGATTTGTACCTAAAAAAAATGGGGAACTAAGTTTCTTAAATTCGACCGGCTACTGGGCCGGCCAACTTTATGCTGAGAGTCATAGCGTTGAGTAAGGAGTTGAGTCTTAGTGAGAATAACCCGTTCAGATATATAGATTCTGACTTTGACTACCATCTCACCCCTGACTTTGACTGACACATCATCTCTGAATCCACTTAC
Source organism: Zingiber officinale (assembly GCF_018446385.1). Taxonomy (NCBI): domain Eukaryota; kingdom Viridiplantae; phylum Streptophyta; class Magnoliopsida; order Zingiberales; family Zingiberaceae; genus Zingiber; species Zingiber officinale. The sequence goes on along the minus strand of NC_055992.1, from coordinate 155,984,987 downwards.
AACATACCGTATCACTAATGAACTCACTAAAAGTAATTTTCAAACATCAACAAAATCAGATTATTAATCTAACTACAATAGAAGACCCAAGATTGTCAAATAATCTCTATAAGATCATTAAAATCTGCCAACCAAAAGGAATAACTCCTAGTTCTTCAAAGGTTCGGCTTTACGAGTAAAATTTTATCGCAACCAAAGTTGCATTTCCTCATTTAAGACACGAGAGTAGCTCTGAAACTCAAAGCAATCGATCGTGAATAAATGGATTGAATAACTCCTTTTTTTCAGTATTTTATTGCAATTTGATGTTCCGAGTGCTAGAAAGTGTCGAATGAATAAAATGTGCAAGCACAACAAGGTGCAACCACTGTTTGAGGCAACAACCTGCATAGATGCTATGTTGGCAATCAATTGTAAAGAAGGTTGCCTCTCGGATAGAAGATATCGATGCATGATTGAACAAACAGGCCACTCATGAAGACACACTCTTCCACTCTTCTCTATTAGTATAATCGAGTTAGTACTCAGATAATAGATTATCAGTAGAGAGATTGAATCCTCAGGGAATAATCTCTTAAGGAATAAAATCTCTCCCACTTAAGTAGGTCACTCAGTTACAATGATTTACTCCATTCAACTCATTATGGGGTTGACGGCAAAGAACACTTGAGATAAACGAGTCATTTTTTACCATAGGAAGACACACACTAAAGGATTGCTCTATGAAGTACAACCTATCTAGCTTTGTACAATTGATTAAGAACTAATAGGGGCACAATGAAACTTATGGGAAGAGGCTCCCAAGTGATGTGGGGTAGTGTTGGCACCAAAGGGAGAGGCATGTGTTTGAGCTTTAGTCCCGGGGAACATTTAGAATTGAGGGAAGAGGCACATATATTTAGAAATTTTTTCATACATTTAATCATTTTTATCCCTTGTTTACCCTATCAATTCTAAGAGCATCCCCAATATAAGACATTTCTTCAAATATCCTCCTTCTCAAATATTCACCATTTAAGAGGATATTTCTGGGATGATTAGAAATCATCTGGTATAAACTTGTGCCCAATGATTCTCTTTTGTGGAGTTCATCAAAAGATGAACTATCATTTCTTTTTTTAATTTTTTTTAAGAGTGGATATTTGATGGGTGAAATCTATAAATATTTGATTGATGAGATATTTTATTATGAGATTTAAGATATTTGAATAATAAAATATTTAAAGAATAATATAAAAATAAGGATCATAAATACTTAGGAGAATATTCCTAATCATATGTTATAAGTTTATATATATATCTTCGATTTGACACTTATACTAAATGCAAGTGTATTGAAGACACTTATACTAAATGCAAGTGTGATCGGAGTTAAAATTCTAAAAATTCATTCTCTTTTCCTATTCATCTCCTCCTTATAGATGCCCAAATACATCTATCCTATCACTATTCCAAAGGTTAGTAGCCGTTCGTGATTTACCTCCTCCGTATTTACCTTGGGACTGGTTGACGGGGGCGCTGGGGGCGAACGTATTCGCCAAATACATATATCCTAAAAAATTATAGGAGTAATACTAATTATTTTTCAGGGTTAATAATTTTAAACCCCCTTATATTTTATAGCGGGTTGTATTTTGCCCCTTTCTATTTAAAAAATTACACTTAACCCCCTTTGACATAAGTAAAAAAGAAAAAAAAAAGTAAATGACCAAAATAACCCTAACCTAAATCAAACTTTTAGAAGAAAATGAAAATGAAAAATAAAAATAATTTCGTAAGATCAAGTTTATTATTAATCCAATCTGATTTATATATAAGTCCAAAATCTCACTTGTCTCTAGAAAAATATCCTCACAAAATTCACACATATACCAGCATAAATAATAGAAAAATAGGAACTCTGAGAGGGGTAATCAGTCAAAAACTCATTCCACCAAACAAAAAAGAGCCAGAATTTTAAATTGATGAATCAAAATTAAATAATGATAGAATAAAGTTTATCATTAAAAATCAAAATAAAAACCTTTTGTTTTTTTTATAAATCATCAAAGGGTCTTCATTTTGATTTTTAATGATAAATTTTATTCTATCTTTATTTAATTTTGATTTATCAATTTAGAATTCTAGCTCTTTTTTGTTTGGTGGAATGAATTTTTGACTGATTACCCTCTTAGAGCTGCTATTTTTCTATTATTTATGCTGGTGTATGTGTAAATTTTGTGAGGATATTTTTTCTAGGAACAAGTGAGATTTTGGGCCTATATATAAATTAGGTTGGGTTAAAGTGAAGTTTTACGATCTTACGGGATTATTTTTATTTTTATTTTTCATTTTTTCTAAAAGTCTAATTTAGGTTAGGGTTATTTTAGTCATTTATTTTTTTCCTTTTTTTTACTTATATCCGGGGGGGGTTAAGTGTAGTTTTTTAAATAGAGGGGGGCAAAATGTAACCTGCTATAAAATACAAAGGGGTTTAAAATTATTAATCTTTTTTTTAATTTATAAAACATTTTCAATTTTAATATTGTCAAAATGTTAAAATTATAATATATATATTTTAAATCCAATAAATTCTTACCGTACAAGGACGCCGGTCGCACCGCAGGTGACGCGAGAGATCTGTCGCCATGGATTTCTTCAAGTCCGTCTTCGCGTCCGATCCGGCGACCACCCCGCAGAATGAATCTCCGTCGGAATCACCCAGCCGCCTTCCGGAAGCTAACGAGACAGGCGGCAACAGCGGTTGGAGAGGGCTCATCAAGACCTTCGCCACCAAGTCCGAGTCGGTGATTCAGACCTACCGCCGGGATCTGGAGGAGTTCGGGTCCGGCCTCAAGAAGGAGACGGAGGCGCTTCGGGAGGTCGCATCGCAAGCGGTGCGCCACCTCCCAGATTCGCTGGAGGCTCGTGCCTCCGCCGCCCAGGAATCGCTCGAGTCCGTCGGCCAGGTCATCGACGAGTTCGGCGGCTCCGTCTGGCGGGGGACGGAAGAGTTGATCTCGCAGGGTAAGGCATCTATCCTGGCGATGGAGGGCGAGGGCAGCGGCAGCGACCGCGACCGGTACTCTTCCGATCATGGGCAGCAGAGCGGGACCCCTGCTTCGATGAGGTACAGCCGGTTCGAGGTGCAGGTCGTCGCGATCCAGTCCGACATGAATACCTTCTCAGAGGAGCCGGAGGATGTCCAGGGTTTCAATAATTGGAAGTTGGGATTTGATTTGGCTACGAAAGAGGATGAGATCGAGAAGCTGTGCTTCGAGAATGGGGCGCTGGAGGGATTTCTCGAGAAGCTGGTGCCGCGATCGATGGATTACGAGACCTTCTGGCTCCGCTATTACTATCGTGTCCACAAGCTCAAGCAAGCAGAGGATGCAAGGGCAAAGCTTGTCAAAAGGGTAATTTCAGGGGATGAAGAGGAGGATTTGAGCTGGGAAGTGGGTGATGATGACCAAAGTGATGAAGAAAGTAAGAACGACGACGACAAGAAAGGGAGGGACTTCAGGCAGGCTAACGAAAAGAAAGTGGAAGTAAAGAAGGATGAGATTGTCAAGATGGAGCAGAAAGACCAAATGAACAATGAGCCTATTCCAAGCGTGAAAAATGTGGAGGTATCTCAGGTTCAAGACTTGGATGCTTCGAACAAAAATGACAATGGTGCGACTTCAGATTCAGCAAATGCAGATGAGAGTCAGAAGAATAAGGAGATCCGAAAAGAAGATACTAAATCTGAGCTTGTCAGGGTAGAGAAACATGCCGAGGTTTCTCAAGTCGACAAATTGGAAGCTTCAACAGAAAATGTTGATGAGACTTCCAATTTGGAAAAGCAATCGAAGTCTGAATTTGCAGGTGATGGCATAAGCTTAAGGTCAGATGATAAGACAGAGCAAAGAGGGAAGGTGGATACTGGTGAGTCAGTCGAGGACAGCAGCCATTACTTTGGCTCAAGCCAACCTTCTGCGCAGGAGGAAGATCTTGAGTGGGATGAGATTGAGAATCTTGGTGAACATGATGAGACAAAATCTGCTGAGACTAGCGTAAGCCCTCTAAATCGAGATTTGCGCAAGAGGCCCATTGTTGTCGAAGAAGATGAGGATCTGAGTTGGGATATTGAAGATGATGACGAGCCTACCAAACCTTGAGTTGAAGGTATATTATACTGATTAGAGTTAATGGTTATCTTCTTTCTCTGTGACTGTTGAATGCTTAGCTGCTTTTGTTTAATTATTGAAATTGTTTCTCTTATAGTCAACTTGATACCTATGATTTGGAGCAGTTATCTTAGGCATCCTTGGTGCTTTCATCTACTTTTTGTCCAAATTGTCTGCTTGAAAGTGCAAACTGTTGGATTTTTGTTTCATGTCGTCCCTCTGAAAAATTTGTCCATGTTTATTATGTTCACTGTTTATGACCAAATTGCTAATTTGAAACACACTGTTTCTTTTTCACTTGTCAATTCATTGGAATTCATTTCTGCCTATTTTAGAGCATTATCAATTACGATGATGATGATGACAATGGGCATGCTTCAACTATATATGTTTTCACCCTTCAATTTTGACTGCACTGTATAAAGTATGTTTTCAGTTTTAATTTTACTGTCTCTGTGAAGTAAATTATAGATTTCCCATTTTGTTTAACATAACCTATGCAATTTGTAAAAGAGAAAGAGCCTATATATTTCTCCACACCATAATCCACTTACATGTAGGTATTTATATACATAAGGAGGGAAAGAGAATCCTATAATTATGGTATGTCTATTAATCAAAATCCCTAAAATTAAGCTAATCTAAATCAATCATAATCCCTACAATTACGGGAATCTTTGTAAGTATTCAACACTCTCCCTCAAGTTGGAGCATATATGTCAATTATATTCAGCTTGTCACAAAGTTCCAAGAATAATTTTCGTCCTGATGCTTTAGTGAAGACATCGACAACTTGGTTGGATGATGATGTGAATGGAGTGACAATTTTCTAGCTCGTTATACATTCACGAATAAAGTGACAGTCAATCTCAATATGTTTTGTACTCTAATGAATAACTGGGTTACTTGCAATGTTAATAGCTGCTTAATTATCACAATACATTGGCAGTGGTTCATGGTAGGTGAACCCTAATTCTTCAAGAAGATTCTTCAGCCGTAACATCTCAGTTACAGAGTGAGCTTGTACTCAGCCTCGGCAGTCGGCCTAGCAACAACAGTTTGTTTCTTATTTCGCCATGTTGCTAGATTTTCCTTTACATAAGTGCAATATTCAAAAGTGAACCGTTTGTTGGTCTTAGATCCAGCTTAGTTGATATTAGAATAAGCTTCGATCTTTATGTGCCAATTTCTCTTAAATGATAATCCTTTACTTAAGAATCCTGATAGCGACATCCTAGTGAACTTACTTTGGCTTATCCATAAAACGACTGATTATTTCAACTGCAAAAGAGATGTCAGGTCTTGTTACTGTTAAGTAGATGAGTTTCCCAACCATCTATATTTTGCCTTATCCTCAAAGAACTCTTCAGTATCAACCCAAACACTTAAATTGATATCCATAGGTGTATCGACCGTCTTCGTTCCAAGCAATCCAGTTTCTTTGTGTAAATCTGTAGCATACTTCTATTGGCATAATGAAACTCTAGATTTGTTGTGAGCAATTTTAACTCCCAAGAAATACATAGGAGGTCTCATATCCCTCATCACAGTGTTGCTGCAAATACTTCTTAGTTTCGTCTATCCCAGATATATCATTGTTAGATATTAGGATGCCATCAACATAAACAATAAGAATGATAATCTCATTCGTTCTATGTCGTACAAACATAGAATGATCCGATTTGCACTGTTTAAAGCTGACAACACTGATTATATTATTAAATATATTAAACTAGGCTCTAGGGCTTTGTTTAAGACCATAAATAGTTTCTTTAAGCTTGTAAACCATAGTAGCATTCTCTCCCGAGCAAGATACCCTGGAGGTTGCTCCATAAACACGGTCTCATGCAAATCACCATAAAGAAAGACATTCTTCACATCTAGCTAATACATTGGCTTAAATTGATTGACAGCCAAGGAGAATCGAACTCTAATAGAATTCAGGCGAGCAATAGGAGAGAACGTCTCAAAGTAATCAACACCATAAATCTGTGTAAATCCTTTGGCCACCAAACGAGCTTTGTATCGATCAACAGTACCGTCAGCTTTAAATTTTAGAGAAAACGCTAGACAACAATATCAACAGAAGGTGGTGCAACCATCATCTCCTAAGTACCACGAGAGATAAGGGCGGACTTTCCTCATCCATTACAATTCGCCAAGCCGAGTGTTGATAAGCCTTGGAGTAGGAAGTTGGAACTTCTGTAGATGATAGAGAAACAGCAAGAGCACGGAATGTAGGACCAAGGTAATCAAACGAAATATGATTAGACAAAGGATGAGTAGCGCAAGATCGAATACCTTAGTAATAGGCAGATCAATATTGGAGGGGCCATCAGGATCTACAGGAAGAGGAGGTGAGGAACATGAATATGGTTCTGGCTGAGCTCTCCTCGTGTACAGCTGCAATGGTTTAGGAGAAGAAGCATTTGTAGTGGGAGATATGGATTTGTGGGATAGGTAACGGATGAGATGCTTAATGTATCATGTGACTGAGCTACGAAAAAGTATGGTTGGAACTCAAAAAAACGTAACATCAGCACAAGTGTAAATGTGTTTTTGTAAGTGGGTCAAGACAACATTATCTTTTTTGTGTGCAAGAATATCCAAGCAAGATGCATTTAATAGAGCGAGAAGACAACTTATCCAAACGAGAAGAAATCATGAACAAAACACAACTAAATATGCGAGGAGGGACAGGAAAAAGAGATTTGTCAAGATGAAGACAAGAGAAGGGGATATCCCCATGCAACACAATAGGAGGCATCCTATTTATGAGAAAGCAAGCTGTCAGTACAACATCATCCCACAAAAACTTAAGAACATACATGTGACAAACAAGAGTATGAGTTTTGCATTCAATAACTTTATTTTGTTGGGAAGTGTATGAACAAGAGGATTGATTTATTTCATGAGACTTACAGAATATAAGCAGTCTTATGAGTGAACTCAAGTGCATTATCAGTACGAAGAATGCGCAAGGCAATCGAATTTTGAGTTTTTATTTCGTTATAAAATGATGTTAACATCTCAGAAACCTCACTCCTATTTTTGAGTAAATATAACCAAGTCATGCAAGAATAATCTTCAACAAAAAATATAAAATACTAAAAACCTCCTCTCGACTCAACTCTACTAGGCTCCCAAACATCACAATGAACAAGTTCAAAAGCAAAAGAACTACGTTTATCAACTTTAGAAGGAAAAAAAGTATGATGGTGTTTGTCGAACTCATAGGACTCGCACTAGAAATCAGTAGACGGAACGGGAACGAAACTTTTGAGAGGGGAAGAAGATGGGTGACCTAGACGACAATGCCACCGATAAGGAGACACAGTTGTTGAGAGTGCCTGGGAACTTACAGGTGTAATCGAATCCAGATAGTATAGACCATCACTCTCATATCCTCCACCAATTATCCTCTTCATGTGCAAGTCCTGAATAATATAATAGGATGGATAAAAATATACTAAACAGTTGTGAGCTTTTGTTAGCTGTCTTATGGACAGTAAATAACTCTGCTCGTAATTGGAGAATAGGTGTCATTGGCTAGACGAACAGGGAATAAAAATGAGGAAACAAAAGAGGAAAAGAAAATAGACTTGTTACCTGTAATATGAGCAAACATACCAGAATTCAGCATCCAAGACTTATCACGAGACATAGCAAATGCACCTAGAGAGGATGAGGCAGCAGTGGCTGAGGGAATGCTAGCAGAAGAGAGAAGTAATTTCTCATAATCAATACGAGAAACAAAGACCATATCATCATGACCGCTAGTGTCTGGTGATGAAGTCAATAGTTCAGTAGATGCATTATTAGTCTAGTCAGGCTTACCAAACTTCGTCCAACACTTCTTGGAGGCATAGTGGGAGCAGCCACAGTGAACATACGAACGACTACTCCTAGTGGTATCAGTTCCACGACCACGACCGCGACTACTATTACGACCTCGAAAGAACCCACAACCGCGAGCAGTCATAGCCAAGTGTCGGAAGAGGAGGAAAAACTGTTGGTGCAACATTCCTCAGGTCAAGGTTGACCTGGTTGACCAAGCTTGAGTCTTGGTTTGGATTTCGATGTTTGACAATGCAAGGTTGATTGAAGAAGAGTCAAGTAGGTCAAGGATGACCGGATACTTGACTGGGAAGTCCTAACTGGGATGTTAGGCAGGAGGAAAATCCTGGTGAGTGAAGCCAGGTGAAAGACCTAGTGAGTGAAGCTAGGCAACTGGGAAGTCCTAGTGAGTGAAGCTAGGCAGGAGAAAAATCCTGGTGAGTGAAGCCAGGTGAAAGACCTAGTGAGTGAATCTAGGCAATTGGGAAAGTCCTGGTGAGTGAAGCCAGGCAAGAGAAATCCAGATGGGTCAAGGTTGACCAGACATCTGGTGAGAGTCTAAGTAGGTCAAAGGGATTGACCACTTGGCACGAAGAAGAAAAGTCCAAGTAGGTCTTAGGGGTGACCGGATACTTGGCAAGAAGAGAAAAATCCAAGTGGGTGAAGGATTGACCGGACACTGGTGAGAGAGTCCTAGCTGGTCAAGGGTGACCGGATGCTAGGTCTTATGTACCAACAAGTCATGGTTGACTAGATGTTGGTTTAGGGGCTTTGGGCTTGGTTTTGGACAAAAATCAGATCCGGATTGATTAGCCGATTGATCCAAAGAGTTTGGATTGATCCGTGGATTGATCCGAAGGTTTGGATTGATCCGTGGATCGATCCAGAGATCCGATCGATCCACCGATCGATCCAGATCGATCGATCCACCGATCGATCCGGTGAGTCCTCGCGAAAACCCCTCCGGATCGATCGGTGGATCGATCAGAGGTCCCAATCGATCGATGGATCGATTGGGGGCCCTCCGCGATAAGCGCCGGATCGATCCGTGGATCGATCCGAAGTTTTTCAGCAGCACTGGATCGATCCGTGGATCGATCCAAAGCCTCCCCGATCGATTGGGAGCATTCCAATCGATCGGGATTCGACCGTTAGCGTCGATTTAAGCCGCAGGCGTTCATTTCCTTCAGTAGCACTTCACCGATTCATTCCAGATTCATCACAGCTCCTCCCCAGCACTCTCTAAGCTCCTCACCGCCAGTTCTTGAAGGTTCTTGGAGGTTCATCCAAGTCAAGAGGTGAGTTGTAACGAGAAGAAGAAGAAGCTAGGGTTTTTACTGCATCTCTTGTAAGCTTTTGCTTATTCGTTACTACCCTTTCTTCTACTTGTATTGAGAGTCTTGTAGGGCTTCTCCGCCTTCGGTAGTTACCGAAAAGGAGTGTTTATTAGTGGAGGTGTGTGTGTGTGCGTGGATCCTTGGACTAGTCACCTCTTGTGAGGTGGATACCAAGTAAAATCCTATTGTTAGCATTGTTGTAGTTTGTTTCTTTGTATTCCGCTGCGCATCACTTTGAAGAAACAAGCAACGAAGCTCGACAAGCACACGCGAAGCTATTCACCCCCCCTCTAGCTACTTTTCGGTCCTAACAAAAACTAGTGTCAGGACGACCCGTGGTCACACGAAGAACCCAAAGCAGAAAAGGACGTCGGCACAGTAATCGACAACATAGGGCGTCGGTGCCGAAATCGACAGAAAAGGACATTGATGCTGAAATCAGCTGCACAGGGCGTCAGACACCAAAATCGGAATTAAAGGACGTCGGCATTGAAATAGGCAAAACATGACATCAGCGATAATCCGCTTACATGTAGATATTTATATAGATAAAGAGGGAAAGAGGATCATATAATTATGGTATGTCTATCAATCATTGATTACAATCCATCACAATCCTTATATTCAAGCTAATCAAATCAATCATAATTCTTACAATTAAGGGAATCTTCGAAAGTATTCAACACAATTCATAGCAACCGTTGCTTATGCCATCTAAAAGTATTATATGTTTGAGTGTTAGTCATCATGTGATATGCATTTATTCAAGTAAACTCCCAACAGATTCTACATTGCCTGTGTACTGCTTACATTCTATGATCTGGACGTAATCTGATCCTAATTCTAGCTTGGACTAATAAATGTTAGTAGAAAATTCTTAAGTTGTTTTTCCTTCCTAAGTACACATTATTTGTATATGGGACTTAGATTCATGCATGATTTATTTTCCAGTTTCAGTCATCAATCTAATATTACGGTTTCTGCTTATTAGGCATTTACTCAGATGGAGAAATTTCTAAAATTAAAAACAAATTATAATGGCAAGCAGGTTTTCACAATGACTCATCATCATAATTATGCTACAGACAATGCCATGTGCCTTGTTTGCCATAGTATCAATGTTTGATCCCCAGTCTTACACATATTTTGCCAATTAACTTCCTTGAGGAACAAGTTATTTCTCAATAATACATAGCAAAACTAGTATGCAAATAAAATCAGGATACTTCAGCTCCTATATCGATGTTTGGTTCAAGGAATTGGTCAACAGATGAAAACAGTGATGCTTAGGGTATGCCATAAAGTAGAAATGGCATAGGAATATTTACTTTGTAGTTTGGCTGAAGGAATGAAATTAGATATTTTGTACCTCATTCCTGTCTTTGGCCTTCAAGAATTGTATAATTAATAATCAGAAGACGGATGACTTCAGTGGATAAATGGTAAAACATCAAACCTGATAAGACTATGGTTTAGGATGCTGGGAAAATAACTAAGACACTGAAAAATAACTAAGTTGGAACAAGAAAATAATTATATATAGAACTTAAATTCTATGATGATTGTTTTCTTCGTCAAGGAAAGCTATCCTTTGATAGCCCGATCACTATGAAAATCTTATTTGTGACAGTTTGTCTAAACATTTTGTTTGACAGTGGCATCAAGTAATAATAATTTTACCCGACAAGTTTAGTCAGTGGCTTTCATAGAAATTAATGTATTTATGGTAAAGTATAACCAAATTTTATTTCCATTCTACTTAAATTTTATTTTTATTTTGAAATTTCCTGTGTTGTAAGAGCTGTACATTTTTTTAATACAGTGTTTTAGGTGTTTATATACTGTTTTAAGATAGATTTATTTCTTGATTGAGGTGAAAGATATTCTCCTGATTTTATGGAGAATAACTCATCTCTCTACAAAATAACAGCATATGAGGCATGCATTTTATTATTGCTGTATATACCCACAGGTTTTCATCTTTTTATTAAAGAGATTAATGGAATAAAATCTTTGTGGTACACAGCATCAGTCTGGGGCATTCCTTCCTAAACATACTGTACAATGATCCACTTTCTTCATGTTTTATGGACAGTGAAGTTAAAAGTGAAACCTCCAATCTTATTTTTGATTCTATACTGTAATGTCACACCAAATCTGTGTTTCTGAAAGTATTATACTTCCTATCACTGATCATAAATTTATCAATCATAGTTTCAACCATTGGTCCCATTCCATGATGATCTTTGTTCATGGTAAAGTCAAGAAAGACTATCTGATAGGAGCTTCTGTGCAACCATAAAAGTTAGCCCGTCGTCGTACCTGGAACGGGTAGAATGACATGGTGATCTGCTGGCTTCTAAACTCATTACAAAGATTGCTAAGGATATCTGAGATGCAACTGATGAGACATACCCTAATGAGGATAACACCCCTGCTATCTTTGAGATTAAAACATTTTACAAGAGCTTAACCAAGGAAACCCAATGCTTACAGATTATTTCAATATGCTTTCACCATATTGGCAACAAATAGACATGTTAGAGGATGTTAATTGGAATTGTTATAATACAGGAACTGTACAAACATATTCAGGAAAAAGCTCTAAACATTTCTCATGGGGACTAAATCGGGATCTTGATGAAGTTAGGGGAAGGGTTCTGAATATCTAAGCTCTGACCGGTTAGGTTTCTGCTGACTAAGAATAGGGAAACCCAAAGAAAATTCATGTTAGGTTCTCCGTTTATTTAGTCAGACACTGAGAGTTCTGCTCTGGCAACCCAAGGACCTCAATCTAATTTTGCCCGAGGAGCAACAACCAAATAACCAAAACACTTAGTGAAGAAACAATTGTCCCTGGTGCGATCATTTAAAGAGAACAGAATGCAGAAATAAACATACTGGAATACTCATGGGATGCTAGTTAATTTGAAATCTTCTTGTCCTTCTCAAGACAGAGTAGAACCAATGTTGCTGGCGCTGAATTCCATATGTCCTTAGAATCAAGTCCATTCAATAAAGAACAAATGGAAATGCTACAAGATGCTTCAAGCTTTGGTACAAAGTGTTCAATAATACTCTTCTGGGACCAGTTCAGTAACAATGACACAGAAAGGTAATGAGAGAAAATAAGGAGAGAGAGTGTGATAGGAGAGATTGAGAAAAGAAAAAGTATAATAAGAGAGAGTGTGTTGAGAGAGAAAGTATGATGGGAAAAATGAAGAGAAGGAAAGTGTGATGAGAGAAAATGAGGAGAGAGAGTGTGATAAGAAAAAATAAGGAGAGTGTGTGATGAGAGAGAAAATAGAGAGAAAATGGTAGAGAATATGTGATGAGAAAGAATGAGGAGAGAGTGTGATTAAAGAGAATGAAGAGAGAGAAAGTATGATGAGATAAAATATGGAGAGAATTGTAAGAGAGATTGAGGAGAGAGAAAGTATGATGAGAGAGAGTATGATGAAAAATTATGAGAAGAAAATAATGAGAGAGAGTGTGTGATGAGAGAGAATATAGAGAGAAAATGGTAGAGAATGTGTGATGAGAGAGAATGAGGAGAGAGAAAGTATGTTGAGATAAAATATGGAGAGAGAGTATGGTAAGAGAGATTGAGGAGAGAGAAAGTATGATGAGCGAGAAAGTATGAACGAAAAATAAAGAGAGAGAAAATAATGAGAAAGATAGAGTGTGTGATGAGAGAGAATACAGAGAGAAAATGGTAGAGAATGTATGATGAGAGAAAATGAGGAGAGAGAAAATAATGAGAAAGATAGAGTGTGTGATGAGAGAGAATACAAAGAGAAAATGGTAGAGAATGTATGATGAGAGAAAATGAGGAGAGAGAAAGTATGTTGAGAGAGAAAATGTGATGATAGAATGAGGAGAGAAAAAGTATGATGAGAGAGAATAAAGAGAGAGAATGAAATGAAAGAAAAATTGAACAAATATACTAAGGGTTTTTTCGTCCAAAACTTAATTCTTATTCTTATTCTCATTCCATCAAAACCCAAGGGAGAGGATGAGTTTCATCCATACCCAAATTTTTATGTTTCATTCCAAAATTTTGATTTCATTCCCATCAACCAAATACAAGGTTTGGGAATGAATCCATTCCTTCATTCCCAAACCTCTAAACCAAACGTCACCTTAAAGAGAACAGAATGCAGAAATAAAATAAACATACTGGAATATTCATGGGATGCTAGTTAATTTGAAATCTACAAGATGCTTCAAGCTTTGGTACAAAGTGTTCAATAATACTCTTCTGGGACCAGTTCAGTAACAATGGCACAGAAAGGTAATGCTTTCACAATTCAGTGCCGAGAAAGGAAGGAAAAGAAGTTCTGGATCAGTGATTCAGGACCTCCAGTCATATTACTAAAAACATTTTAGTGTTTGATGAATACATTCTGTGTTCCAATGGTGCCATTGTTCAGATTGCAGATGGGTCTTTTCCTCTTGTGACTTTTATCGAAGGATATAAGTTTGATTTTGTGTTGTTTATCCCAGTTTTTGCCGGTAAGCAAGCTTATAGAAGATTTGAATTGCATTTCTAATTTCTTTCCACATTTGTGTGAATTTCAGGTTCTGAACTTGGGAAGACTATTGGCAGTACTAAGTTGAACGCAGACCTTTACCTTCGGAGAGTGATGTGTCCCTATTAGACAACACCAAAAATTTCCCGTATGGTTTCCTGCCAAAATAAGAAATATAATGACGGAGCGGAACTACAGGTTACGGCATTTAAATTTCTTGTACTTGTAAAAAATGTTTCCCTCGATCAATAAAGACTGGATTTTCAATATGAAGTGTGTCAATTGTCTTAACATGTCCAAAGTTCATATCCTCATTAATCCTTTTTAAGTCCTCTCATCCTTGGTGACATTGTTCATAGTGATGTTTAAGGACTATCTAGGATTAGCAATTGTGTTAACATGTTCTTGATGTGTTTATCAAGTATGCAAGGACTTGTCATACTGCACATGGTGCTGATTGACGTGTGCTCAATAGATCGAAGGGCTAAAATGAGTGTTAGATCCTTGAAGGAGCTTGGAGGACACTATAGGGAAAGAAACATTGGGAGGTTGCGCATGCAATCATGGAGATTGTGTGCCTGATGGCCTACGAGGATTGGTACAAGGACTTTGAGGCGCAAAGAATTGGATAACATGGAGTAAGCTTAGAGTGGTTGATGCAATCAATCAACAAGAGATTTGACTTGAGGTGGATTTTAGGTTGGCTTAAAATAAGATGAACTACAAGGTATGGAGGACTATATTTTGTGTAGCTAGCTAGCTCGAGGAACTGAGTGCATTTGATGTGTTGTAGGTTTAACATGTAGTGGACTCTAAGATGAGGAGCATTGGACGATAAAAACTAATCTATTGAGCATTGGATTAAAATCAAATTGATCAAACTGAACTATCTAAAATCTAATTCAGGGAACTTCTTTTTTTTTTTTACCAATCAATCAAATTTTACTATTAAAATTAAACAAATACAAAATCGATTAATTTGATCGATAATCAATTTTTTTTTAAAAAAAAATATTATAATTTTTTAATAAAAACTTAATTGAATTAATAAAAATTTAAAATATTTAATATTTTTATTATTTAATAAAAAAATCAATTTAATTGATTTTTTAGAATTCCCATTTAATCAAAATAATTAATTTTTTAAAATAAAAATTGAACTTTTAAATAAAATGAATCAAATTTCTGAATTAATTCAATACGGTTGATTATTTCTATTACTCACCCCTAATTAGAATATGTTGCCGACTAAAAAGTATTCAATAAATAGTCTTTGGCTGCTAATAGTAACAGTTGCTTCATTAATCGACTAGTGGGTGTTGGAATAAACCAGCGATGAATGATTGGAGTCATTAGAGTGCTCATTATAAAACATATTGGGAATCTTTGAGCTAGTTAGGTTGCACAAGAAATTATCAATACTCCTCAAATCAAATGATAACATTGTAAAAGCTTTCAATGGCTTGAATCAAGATTGAAGGCTTCAGCTCAAGCCCTAGCTCGTTATTCTCTCTTTACCTAATTAAGTTATTCTCACTTTATTGTATTTGAGAGAAATGGTTCTTGTAAACCTCTCAAAGCTGGGATATAAGAGATTTTCCCCAATACCTTTATTTTGTAGTGGAGTTGTGAATGCATTGCCCTCTAACAAATCAATAGCATGATGATGCATCTCAAGGTCATAAACTCAAAAGATGTCTGTCAGTATTGAAAGGAGAGGAGGCATATGAGTGAGCGGGTTGTAGTGCAGTTGGATTAAACTAAACTGTAGATCAGAATTACTAGCTAGATATTTTAAAGAGATGTGAGAAGCATGTGCATTCTTTAGGTAGATCTTAAAGGAAGAGGTGCTTTAAGACTTTTCCCATGTGAAGACAAAACCATAGAGCTCAGTAGGTATGTCCTCGAACCTCTTTCTTCCACAGCTCAGTGTGCGTGAGCATGTAGGAACAACAAGAACGAAAAAGGATATTAAGAGAAAAGACCATTTACATATTAAAAAAAAAAAGAAAAAAAGACAACTAAATTTGGGCAATTGATAAAAAGTAGATTTTTTGTTGTTGTTATTGTAAAAAATATTTTATATTGAAAAATATATTAAAAAGTATTGTTTTTATTTTTTTTAAATTACTCTTTCACCTGACTAACACTATTATAATAATTTTTATTGAATTAACAATTTTGATCAAAATTTTTCTAAAATTACTCTACATTGTTTGGAGTAATTTTTTATTAACTTTTTTTTTTACCAATATTGAAGTAATTTTAATTAATATTAAAAAATTGATTAAAATTGATATGACTGGATAAGTAAAGAGATTTAAGAATAAAAAGTTAAAATAAAATCCTTATTTTTTTTTTACACCTATTTTTTATGATAATGAAAATAAAAGTATAAAAATTGCCACACCAATACTGGTAAAAGAAACTCTAAGACTGGTCGGTGGTACCTAACCCAGCAGGATCCATTTCTACCGCGGTTGCCCGTTGCCCGTTGCCCGTTGCCCGTTGCCCGTTGCCCGTTGCCCGTCCAGCAACATCAGCGCAACGGTCACTCTCTAGAGAGAGACGGAGTCGAGTAAATCCGCAACGGTCGGTCAGTGGCAAAAGGCTGAATCGAATATTTGTCCCGGCGCGAGACAAGATTCGTCCCGGCGCGAGGAACGCCAGCCTGCTCTAACCCCACGCCGCATTTAACAACGGCATCCACCTCCCGCTCCCACCCCCTCAAATCCACCGTCCATCTCCCCGAACCCACCAAACCTTCTTCCTCACAGCTGGCGCCCCATGTGCCTTCACGAACACGGCCACTGCTGCTGGGCCCCATCCGTCCCGACGCTACTCTTCATTCTACTTATACGGCTCACGGCTCAGTCCCTTTCACTCCTCCTCCTCCTCCTCCGACGATGGATCGCCGCCCAGCCATCCTCTGTCTCTCGCTCCTCCTCTGCGCCGCTGCGGCGGCCATTCCCGCTAGCGCCCAGTCTCCCGCAGCGGCGCCCTCCAAAGCCGCCACCGCCCCTGCTACCGCCAAAACCACCACTCCCGTCCCCGCCTCCGCCCCCTCCAAACCAGCTCCTGCGCCCACGCAGCCTTCCCCCGTTCCCGCGGCTGCTCCCGCCGCCAAAATCACTACACCGCCTCCAGCCACGGCACCGGAGACGCCCCCGCCAACCGCACCCGCAAATGCCACCGCCCCCGCCACTGCTCCAGCCGCGATGCCGCCGGCTACCTCCCCCGCCGCCGCTGCGACGCCTCCAGCTCCGGTGCCGGTCGCGGCACCCCCCGCGACCTCAGTACCCCCCGCCGCGGCCCCCGTCATCCCCTCCACTCCGGTCCCCGCCGCAGAGTCACCAGTGCCCTCCGAGACACCTGCCCCCGCCGCGAGCAAGCCGAAGAAGAAGAAGAAGAAGGGTAAGAAAGCCGTGGCTCCCGCTCCGAGCTCCCTGGCCCCGCTCGCCGCATCGCCGTCCGACGCTGCCTCTCCTGGACCCAGCGTCGCCGCCGACGAAGTGGTACAGTAGCACTCGAACACATACATAGTAGCACGTAGCTAAAACTCGAAATCAAATCAAAACCATGACGATTGTGCCATCATAATGCAGAACGGAGCGCGCGCAGCGAGCAGCACCATGCTTTCCGGCTCGGCCCTACTCCTTTGGATCGTCGCCATCTTCGCTGCCGTTTGACTGATGTTGCTGTCTGTGACGGTGCTTGATCTGTCGTCCTCGGATTCCGACAGTTTTATTCGCATTTTGGCCCATTAATTTAGCGTATATTGCGTGCACTATGACCGTGACCACGACCAGCTGCTGTATTTATTTATTCACTCAATTGAATTTTTTATTATTTTGTCGGAGGACCATTTGGCATTTTTGGGGCGATGCGCATCTCCACTCACAATTATCATCCACGTGAAGTTAATAAATAAAAAACAATAATTTAAAAAAAATTTATTTTATTAAATTTATATTAAATTTACATTTCTCGTTTTTACTATATCATATAATTTTTTTTATCTTTCTCCGTCTTATATAATATTTAAGAAATAAAATTCTTTCTCAACTATTATAAGAATAGATAAAAGAATTGATATAAAGATTTTTTAATTATCCTATTTGATGAAGCGAAGAAAGGCTCCACTAATAAATCAAAATAAAAGAAAATTGTTGACATAAAGGCTAAAGTTAAAGTAGTCAATAGTCCAGACCCATGAAGTAAACCTATTAAGTTAAGCAGTGGTTATTTGTCCAGCCAGGCGTGACTATCCGGTTGGTCTAGATCATGTTCAAACGATCGCTTTTTGAAAACTCGCGACTAAGACTATAGCGAAGTAGTAATTCTCCCTGTCCACTGCCCCTCGAGCTGAAGGTATGTCCGGTCAAACAAAGGGCAGTCCTTTGACAACAGTACAATCGAAAGGAATGTAGGACAATAACTCTGTTCATTACATCCGGGCTAAGACTACTCGGCCGAGCAGTAGCGGGTCGACCGCATGCGAACCCACCAACTATCTTGTCATATCTGTTCCTGTCTGGAAGCTGAGAAAACGAACCTGCCGGTGTGACGTGTCTGGAAGGTTGACCGCATCCCCATGACCCGGTTGATGATCTGTCCGCTGCGTTGACCAGATCGTCAGAAGTCCTCCTCCGATCAACTGTACCTGCATCCAGCGACCGGGTCGCCCCGGCTTCTGGTACCTCGGTGCTCGAGGCGAATCCCACATATATATGAGCAATCGAATACTAATGACAGAATAGTTAACGAAATGCAGAAAAGGTACGATAACGTACCCTGGCCCAGGGGGGCGCCCTCGGATGGATAGATAAGCTGATCGGGATACTGACCGGGTTGTCGCGACCCTAAATAGTAGGCGAACGTCCGCCTGGTGAGTAGCTAGCTCCAGTGGCTTGGAGCCGAACACGATATGGACCCGTAGGATGATGCACTATCCGACTACAACCTCGGCTCGCAGGCCGAAATACAACAACGGCACGAAAGGCGAACACTCTACCGGCTCGACAAACCTAAGCACGGGAGGTCACTGCCTGGAGGGTCATGGTTGTGGATGAGGTGGTGACGACTGCCGCTGAAGGCGGTGACTACGGTGTTCGATCGGGACGGCTGTGGTAGTCATTGGAGGTATCATCGCGGCTATAGGTGGCATCAAACGTGAAGTCGGTGGAGGCGGCAACAACAGCCGTGTAGGCGACAATGACAACCCCTGGAGAGGGCTCATTGGGAGGCGCGACAAAGGCGGTGCTGTCGGCGGCGGCGCAGGGATAAAGGTGGCGGAGGAGGCGAGGATGGCAGTGGTACAGTGGACGGCGAAGAGAAACCAGAGGGTGTGAATGGCGGGAGGTGGTGATGGCAGAGCTGTGAGGGTGTCTCGGCATGGGCGAACTGGAGGACGGCGGCGCCTGTGGCCCTGTCGGGTGATGCCGTGAGGAGAAAGGAGGGTTGTGGTCGGAATCGCCAGGAGGAGAGGAAGGCAGTGGTGGCCGGCGCCGGCGAGAAGCGAGAAGGGGAGAAAATGCTTCTGTCCCTGCTCCGTTTGGCGACGGCGGCTCTCTCCCACGAACCCAGCCCCCCCTTTTCCAGTGAACCGTGATCTCCCTTTAAAGCCAAAACCTAATTTGATTCCAAATGTCCAAAATGCCCTCCACTTTCCCCCTAATTCCTTCTCTGCCCCTTAATCACATCCATATCAATATCCTTTTAGGAGTTTGTGTCGCTAACAGTAGAGTATGTCAAGCAGGCAAATCGTACTTTAAAAGATTTTAGACTGTCATATCATAGAGTTGCATGTCTACTTAAGGAATGATATCAGAGATATTAAGGAATGATGTTAGAGATAATTTGTGACTTGTCTTTTTCTAGGACGTCTGGGAAAACATGTCTACACTTTGTGATATACGCACAAACACTACAGTGACACTATAAAAGGAGGTTTCCATCTATAGACGGAGGTATGCACAATCTCATTTTCTACACACTTTGATTACAGTTCTCTATCTTTCTAGTCATCGGAAACTGATTTGAATATTGGAGAGCTAATGTCGAAAACCCCTTCCCAATCAAACATTGAAGCTTTTATATCATAGAACAGGTCTTTTTTGCTAACATGTTAGATATAAATTATTATTTATTTTTTTGATAATCTTAAGTAAATAATTAAAATTATCAAGAATAATTTTCAATCAAATGCACTTGAGAGTTCTGGTAGAGTGTAGGATTAGAAAAAATAAAAACAAATAAATAAACAAACAAACATTAGGATAAAAAAATCTCATCAATTATCATTATCGTAAGATACTTTAAATTAAAATAACATCATATATATATATATATATATATATTTTTACTCTAAAACTAGTTTTATTTTTATATTATTATAGTCGTTGCAAGTAGCGCTAATACAGTGAGTTTGGCAATATTATAATCATTTTTATCTGATGTAAAAACTTTTGATTAAATTAACAAAAAAATAAAAATATTAAATTTTATTAAGTTAAATTTATTTATTTTAATATAATTATTCCATATCGGATAATCTTACTGGAGATTTAGCAGTAGACCGAATTGAAATTATAAATCAAATTAAATTTATTTAAGTTGACCTGCTTGATATATAGCATATGCAAGTTATATTTAATGAGTCAATTTAATTCAGTATAATTCAGATATTTACATTAAGACATATTCACATATGAGAAAATCTTTTACCATATATTTATTCATATCACATATGTATGAATAACAATATTAATCAAGTAATATACTTTAAAATTTTTAATATAATACTAAAATTCTATTTACAAAGAATCTCTTTCCTCTCTATGTTTTTTTTCCATTCACATATATTCAATTTTATAATTAGTGTGAGAGAAATACACTGGTTTTATTTTAATTTTTTCTTGTAAAAGAAATATATATCTTTTTCATGATTTTAATAATTTGAAGAATTATTTTAATTTTTGTCCCAAAAAATTATTTATGGACACTCAACTCCCGAGCCAAGCTAAGCTTAGAATTTCATATTAATTTGTAATCCTCTCTTAGTTTAATTTATACTTGACTCCCTCAAGATATTTATATCATTTTAGTTAGTTGATTGAGCATAGTTACAATTGATTGAACCATATTATTTTTAATAAAATCAATTTTAGCAATTCATAAAAAAATTCATGTATTTTGAAAAATCATAAAATTTTTTAAATATTATAGAAAAGTAATTTCAGAAGAAAATATCATTTTAAGGAAAAAAATACTAAGTTGAAAATAATCAAAAACATAATAATTTATTATCTATTTTAGTATCATCTTTTATGTGAATTATCTTTTTTCTAACCGAATTAACAAGGGAAAATATTATATAGATAATTATTTTTCAAGCTTAAAAGAATATATATAGTTTTTGCAATATGGTAATAAGAATCAAGCAATTTCGAATTTATCAATTTTAAGTTAACAATTGCTCATGAAACCTTCAAATTTATTGACATTTTTAATAAAAATTCACTGAATATATTTTGGCGCTTACCAAAATCCTCCTCAAAGTGTTGAGATAAGTTGTCATCATCAATGTTGTGTTGGTCATGTTAGTTGAAGGCTCTTATCATCTCCTTCCTCATCATTGCTACTTTTTAAGTTGTTTGTCTCTAGATGATTGTGCTATAGAGTTTGTATCTAGCCAAATAGGGAAAGCTGATATAATCCTATTTGGTCATAATTGTTTAAAAGTATCTGATATGGCGTGATCTTGTGAGATGTTTATGTCTCTTGACCTAAGAAATTATGAGTATGAAAATGAACTATCAATCTAATTAAAAAGTATTTTGATCTATATTGATATATAACTTTTAATGCAATGGATACATCATGGAAAAATAAGAAAGATCTAATCTTAACTTGCACATAATACTGACTGAAAGTATGCAATCATCTATAGAGTTAAGAGTGACATTTAATGTGAATCGAGGTCATCTTTTGCTTCTTTCGGATATACACAAGGTTACCCTGGATGTTTTTAAGTCATCGGATCAATATATGCATTGTCGGTTGTGTTGTTCAATTATGGATCAGGTTTACTTAGTGACTTCTGTATACATTTTTCACTCTATTACGACACGACAAGCCTTATGGAATGCACTCACACTTCTTGGGGAAATGATAGATGAACCTTGATTCATTATGGAGATTATAATTTATTATTGATGTTACAAGATAAAAAGGGTGGGCCACGGTTACCAATTAAGAATTGCATGACTTGGAGAGTTTTGTTCATACTTGTGGCTTGGTTGATCTTCACTCCGTCGGATGCCCACTAACATGGACTAATGGATCAATTTTTTGCCAGCTTGATAATTTTATGGTGAACTCACATTGACTTTTAGCGGATTATAAGAGTTATGTGGAAGTCACACCGCTCGGATGCTTATCATATCATGCTTGTGGTATCGTTTCAATACTTGCAAGGGAGAAGGGACAATAGGTCTTTCAAATTCTACAATATGTGGACATTACATGAGGGGTTCCAAGACTTGGTGGCGAATTCATGGGGATGATCCTATTTCTTGATGTGCTCAATTTAGACTCTAGGTAAAATTTACAAGACTAAAAGGCAAGTTGAGGGAACTTGATAAACTTCACTTTGAACATGTCTCGGAGAAAGCTTTAAGGGCAAAATCAATTCTAGAGGATGTGTAACGAAGCCTTCTTACCAGGGCCGAACCACCAAATGACTATGGGATGATGATAAAGAGAGCAACATTGCTAGTGGATGTGGAAACACTTTTCTATCAACAATGAACAAAGAGTACATATCTTATGAATAGTGATAGATGTACAAAGTTTTTTCATAACTCGGTGAAGTACAATAACAAAAGAAATGCAATTATCACACTCATCAAGCAATTTTGTGAGCAAATAACTAGTTTAGATGAAATCGCTGAAAAACTTGTGAGGTATTTTCAAGACTTATTGAGCAAAACTAAGCTGAGCACTCCTTTAGCTAGTAGTAATATTTTTGGAAACTATCTATCTCAAGCTCAATCAACGAATCTAGTTGCCCCAATTACTTCGAAAGAGATAAAGGGGACCATCTTTGATATTGCGGCCAATATAGCCCTTGGACCGGATGGTTTCAATGCAACGTTGTACACGATTGCATGAGACAAGATTGGGGATGACTTTATAGCGGCGGTAAATGAGTTTTTCCACCATGAAAAACTTCTCAAGCAATGGAATCATACCTTGATCGCTCTTATTCCAAAATTTGATCACTCTCCACGTGTTTTCGATTATAGGCTCATTTCATGTTATACAATCTTCTATAAAATCATTTCCAAAGTGTTGGCTACACGACGGGAAAATATCATGGATAGTTTGTTGGATCGGGTGCAAGTGACTTTTGTTAAGGATCGGTCCATATTCATCACTTATTAAATGTATATTACAGATTTGTAATGTTCTTTTGGAGTGGAATACTTCAATAGGTGCAACAAACATGAAGCTCATTGAATAATTTGTGATGAAGTAAAATGGGACAACTTTGGCATATGAGTTCTTTCGCTCACGAATACCCAAAGTCTCTTGATTTTTAGTGATTTGGAAGCAATTTATATTGCCAAATCATCGATTCATAGCTTAGTTTCTTGCTCACAGTAAGCTAAGGACAGCGGACAACATGCCATATGAATCGTAAAAGATATGTTCCCTATGCCGCCGATTTGAAGATTCTAATGTCCACATCTTCTTTGAATGTGCTATTGCTAAGTCTTTTTTTTGATAGGGTCAAGAGATGGTTGGACATTAGTTTGGTATCAATAGCATGACGAGATTGTGTGAAGTATTTCAGCGCTACTAGTTTTGTGTGGAGGATAGACATCTAGAAATGTAATAGTTTTGTGATCCTTTATATTTATATATATATATATATATATATATATATATATATATATATATATATATATATATATACCTTCTAAAAAAAAAAAGAGTGACCTCTAATGTGCCCCTCAGGATATATATATATATATATATATATATATACATATATATATATATATATATATATATACCTTCTAAAAAAAGAGTGACCTTTAATGTGCCCGTCAGGATATGGTGCATGGAAAAGTGCCAAGTTATCATCCAATTACTCATAATTTGATTACCAACTACAACGCATTTATAGAGAATTTTTCTCCAAATGAGACGCCCAACTACGGGATGCTAGGCTTTTGGGTTGCTTGTTGTAAGCGCTTCCTGATTTATCTTAGTGGTCAGTGAAAAATTTTCGTAGAGTCGGACCAGTCGTCCCAGGTTCAGTGTTACCTGGTTCACTAAGAGTGACCTCTAATGCATGGGGCAGATGGTCATTACATGGGGGCGTTGCTACCAAGAGGTTTGGAGGTAACAGCAAAATACTTGCTAGTTTCATGTCCTTCTCCATACAATGATCATTGTTCAAAAAGTAAAGTCACCCATGATTAGGCTTGACCATGGTTCAGAACCAACGGTTCGACGGTTCAGAATCGTCGGTTCGACGATTCTTGTGGGGTCGACCCTTAACCTTAATCATTTAAGATGATTACAATTTATGGTTCAGAATCATTGGTTAGTTCATGCCTGGTTTACAATGATTCAAAATTATTATATTATTATTTTATAAAAATTATAAAATTATTTAATACCGTTAGACTTATATTATAAAAAATATTAATTAGTTATTAAATACTTAATTAATATATAATAAATGATTATAAATTACTTAATTAATAAATAATTAATTAACTAGCCTAGTGCACTAGAGAAAGAATTTTTTTTTTCTCGGGTGAAAAATGAGTATAAGAATATTGATTTTCTAGATAGATTTTCATGGGTGATCTTAATTTACTGTAAGTGGAAAACTTCCATAAAACTAAATCAACATCCAGGATTAATCGATCCAAAATATTAAAAACCTAGTAGTACTAATAAGAAAAATGACCACTATTAAAATTATTCTAGCACTCTTTTTTATTGAAGCTTTATGAGCTATTAGTCCTTCTAAACAAGCTACCTTATGAGTTGAGGATAAAAAACTTATCCTTACGTCAGCCATGTGACAATTTCTTTGATTGACATTCGGTATTTAATTCATATTAATTATTAACTTTAAAGTTAATATTCTATAGAAATTTTTACTATAAGAGTAAATTAAAAAATGTTCCTAACAAATAATTTATCGATACATTTTTTTAAAAAATTATCCATCAAATCACGGAGATTATTAAAAACTTTACGTGGCATGTAGCCTCGAGTAACTTTTAAATTCATCGAAGTGGTCAAGCGGGGTTATCATCGACATTTTCTCAGAAATAACCAGGCAGTTTAACTTTAAGCCTTGTGAAACAAAGTTATGGCACGAGAACTTTTCAATATATAAATATATTAGAGAAGATATTTTGCAGAATAAAATACTAAAAGTAGACCAGAATCCCAAGATAATTCACGTGCATTGGCGTCCAGTCCTTCAGCCCATGAGATTTCCACTGTTGGTGGACATTCACATCTCAAAACTAGCAGAGTCAAGTAATTCATGAATTATTCGAAACTCGATTTGATAAAAATTTATTTTAATTTATTTAATGAGACTCGTTAAGATAAATAAATCAAATTCAAGCTTCATAATATTCGGCTCGTTAGCTCGTGAACATGTTCGTCAAGCTCATAAATCAATTTTTAAATAAAAAAAATAATAATTTTGATTTTGAATTTATAGATTTTACACTTTACTTATGAAAAATATAGACAAATATATTAAATTTATTTATTAGAATAAAATTATAAATTTTAATATGAATATTATAATTTTTTTAAAATATATAATTATGTTTAATGAATATTTTAATTTATAATTTATATTTATTAATCTCGTGTAGGCTCAATAAAAGCTCGAATAAGCTCGTGAGCCATGAATATATTCGTTAAATAAAGCTCGAACTCTACTCGATTATAAACAAGCCAAATTCAAACATCAAAGAGTTCGATTCGGCTCGGCTCGATTACACCTCTACTCAAAACACATCCTCCATTGATTCAGAGGAGATCCAGAGTCCAGACGATAATCTCATAATCCCTATGTAATCATTGGTAGGATAAATAATCCGAGGCCGGATTCTTTAGATGGTTTTATGATATAGAGAATGATCGTTTTATATATATATCCGTAGGGATATATGATCCTTACTTATTTTATAAATAGAGTCATCCATCCCATTAATATATATAAAGATTAAATCTTAAATCCTAAAAATGATCCAAAGGAATTTTTTTTTTTTTGTAAATAATCTCCACTTATAAAATAGGTAGGAACTATTCATCTCCACCCATCAATGCATGTCTCTTCGGGACGATTTTAATTTGTCCCCTCGGATGGGTCTAGTGGTTAGCGCATGAGGTGTTGTCACCATGAGGTCTGAGGTTCGAATTTCGGTAAAGCCGAAGTAAATACTTTCCTTATGTGCTAGTCACTATTCTAAAGACGAATAGTCGTCCGTGATTTACCTCTTTCGTGTTGGTCCTGGGATAGGTTGGTGGGGGCGCTGGGGGCGAGCATATTCGTCTTATTGCCACCATATCTCTTCGGGACGGTATAGTGGCTAGCAGGTGTTGTCACTATAAGTCTGAGGTTCGAATCTTGATAAAGTCGAGGTAAATGTCTCTTTTATGTGCTAGTTACTATTATAAAAGTTAGTAGTCACTCATGATTTATCTCCTCCGTGTTGGCCCTGGGACAAATTGACAGGGATCCTAGGGGCGAACGCCTTTTGCACTATGTAAATGTCTATCCTGTATCCTCGGGATGATCTAGTGACTAGAGCACTAGGTGTTGCCAACATGATGTCTCTAGTTCGAATCTCGGTAAAACAAAGATAAGGGTTTAGGGTTGTTATCCCCGGATGCCCTAATGGAAACGACGGAGGCCACCCCGCCTACCGTGGCGGTTTGAGGAGGAATTTGAAGTCTCAGCCTCTTGCACCCGTCTGCAGCAGAAGTCCTTCTGGCAAATTCCCTTTCCACTCCTTTCTCCTTGTTTCACGAAACTTTCGTGTTGATTCATAACTTCTATTCTTCCTCTTCACTGAGACGGATTTCAGTTTTTCAGAAACTTGGATTTGAAAAAAAGAAGCAATCTTTTGTTTATTTATTCTTCTTTTCTCCTTTCTCTTCTAGAAGAAAGCGACTTGGAAACGCCAGTCACAGCTCCATCTGAAACCCCAGCATCAGTAGCAAATGATGTTAAAATCCCTACGCACAAGTTTTCTTCAAATCAGGTGGAAGCTAAGGACGCCGAGAAGGGTACTGGAAGTCATGAGAGAAATCTCAAGGCAACGCCGAAAAAGCGTCGTATCAATGTCTTCCCAAATAATCCGCCGTTGAAATAGAACCTGAAGGGCAAAGCATGCAAGCAGAAGTGCCTTCTTCAGACATACGCAAAGCAACGACGTGGATGGTAATCTCACAGTCGAAGATAATTTGAGTTACTGAATGTGTCCCTATTCATCACAATCACATAAAAAAATATTGAAACTGTTAATGTATTTCATCATTTGATTTCTTCTCAAACATGGGCCATATCACTAGGTCTGATGGAGAACAATTCTATCTTATCAACAAAAGAAGTTTTTTCATACTATATCGGACAAAGGGAGTATCAGAAACCCACAAGCATCAGTCCAGTCCAACGTGATTTTTGGCAAACAAAAAGAAAGGGAGGCAGTGGTGCAACGACTCTGTACTCGCTTACATTCCTTCCTTGCACTTATGCATGTGATCCAAGGTACTCTACCTCTCTTTGTATATGTAATTGTGCTTTTGTTATCTGAACATTATATTAGTGAGCAATGGGTTAGGCCTTTAATTGATTTAAACTTATAATATTGTTTGAATATGTGGTGAATGTGCTAGTCCACCCAATAATTCAAGTCATTCTAGAAAATCAAAAGGACAAAATAGAGCTTGTTAGACCATGTGAAGGAGAATCTAGGTGAGCATTAGTCTAGGTGTACCAGTAGTGAAAATGAATAAAATGGAAAAGGGTTGCCCTGTTTTTATTGGAGTACATGTTCAAATTCTATTTGTTTAGGGAACGATACACAACGAGCAAAAGATATATAATAGGTCAAGATCAAGCTATAGGACTATTGAACTATGCACTTAACATACTTGTGTTGGCATATATAATGATATGATGCTGATGAGATATGTTTATGTGCTTGTCGTACCTCAAAGGCCACTTCACACTGGATTAGGATAATTATCTCACTTGGGATAGTTTGCATTATAGAATTTATAGCATATGCACATAAATATCCAGTCTCATTGCAAAACAACATGATCAAGGAAATAAACAATCATAATAGCAACAATAAGTCTTATATTGACAAGAGTGAATATATGTAAAGATATTTATGTAGTATGCAATGCAATAAACACAAATAAAGGTATCCTAAGAATAATGACAAGTGAAACATAATAAAAGTTAAATTAAATGAGTAAAAGCAAAATGGAAATCTATAGAAGCTTGATGAAATTCCTCTGATCAACTCTTGTGGCTCGATTCCATCTTTAGTCGAATATGTGCCTTAAATGAAATCAATTAGTGGTAACTCAAGTTACCAATTTATGCTTTACTCACTGAATTTTTGTTGATTTTATCTCTTTCATCTCTTAATATAATTCTATTCTCAAGCTTGAATGACTCAACTCACATTGAGCTGTGACCGCCTATCACATAAAATCTCATCTAATACATGGCACTTGGCAATACACAAACACAAATATGTACACATATATAAACACACATTTATACATACATACATTCATATACACACACATTTATATATATAGTGTACACACACAATCTTATTGCATTTTAGTATATTATTTATTTAACTCATTGTTTGGGGACTAATCTAAGTGATACATAACTAGGGGTCTTGTTAAATTAAGATACATTATTTGCATGTTATTAGGACACCTCCTTTTATATCCAAAGTTATCATATCAACAATAATCAACCAAATAAAGGTATTAGAAGTATTGACATTCATATTACATATAAGCTATTATAAAGGAATCTACTTGTTAAATATAATATTTATTGTTACATTTTTATATTAACATGAAGTATATTACTCAATTTTGTCTTTAAATTAATGCCCATTGGTGTTCCAAAAGTACCTTTTCAGATTTTCAAATAGGAAGATGCAACTTGGCTTAAGTTATAGTGTGACTTGTTAGACATATTGAGCCATATGGAATTTACCCATGTGGAACAATATAAAGATATTAAACAAAGGTACCTACTTGCTACATATGACATCTCATACAACAATATAATGCTATCAACAAGTATCTATCCACTAAACATGGGATAGCGTTAAACAATATAATTATTTGAATCTGTCTACTAAATAAGACAATTCTTGTGAAAAGGTACTAGACAATATAATGATTTGAATCTGTCTGTTAAATATGACAATTCTTGTGAAAAGGTACGAAAACTCATTTATTATGCATCAACATAAAATATTCCATGCTCATTTTCTCATTAACATTGCTTATACATCTTTGTTAAATCAGGTAAATCTCTAGTTCTTTAGAGTAGCACTTAATCTTTATCTCATTTGTGTCCCAACTTATAAAAGAACCACAAAAGAAAAACTTAAGCAATTAGAGGTTACAAAATTTGAAGTAGGCCACAAACTCTTTAATGATCCTGAATGCCAAGTTGTCTCATCACCAATATTTTATTTTTTTGATTTACCAAAATATCTTGCTAATTAGAAGAGGCACCAAAATAACTTACTATAGTAAAACCTTACGATTGTAAAGGTGTTGCCTACATTGAACTTGCTCTATCACTTATCCTAGCTAATTAAGTTATTTATAAATTCACAAATTATCTCATACTCTAGAATCCATAGTTTCTATATTGTAGAACCAACTATTTTTTTTTTATTGTACAACCCGTTTGGCGGACTATCCAGAATATAACCCAAGATTACGGAGTTGCTCATGATCTCTCCATTCAAATATCTTTAACTCTTCAATGTGCTTCTTGGCCTTTAGTCTATCTCGCTAAGCCTTTAGTCTTTTGGATGTACTAAACCCTCTAAGCTTGCCCTATGCCATCATTCACTTTGCCTCTGGGTTCACCTTGTTTTGCGCCTCCAAACCATTGAACCAACAATCAACCTAGTGAAGTGAGTCTTGCCAAGTTCCTAGTCAGACTTGACCTGGACCTCTTGGACTTGCAATCAACCCTATTGATATGTAGCTCTTTATTAATCTTGACCTCTTAAAGCTCTTTTCAAGTTGGCAAGATCCTAGTCAATTTGTTCAACGTCCACAATCAACACATTAAAAAAACCCTAAACCCTTTTCTAACTATATCAAAACAACCTAGTTGAACTCAACTACTTAAGGGAATGAGACTCAACTTATACTTCTTGAGCTATCTAGAATTTGGTGCATATCCTAATTTTCACTAATCCACCCCTTAAAATGAGGCAAGTCTCAATAATAACCAGATATGAGGCACTAAATGAAACCAACAAATCAAGAAAACACAATCACAATATCCTCTACCCAATCACAATATCTAAATCTTGCTCACTTCCCATATTTTACTTCAGTTGTTCTATGCGAGTTTCCATTGTTGCTAAAGAATTTCTAGAAAACCATTACAATCTAATACAAATTGATTGCTTCTTCATTTCATCTTGAAGCAAACAAACTCTCAAATAAATAAACAATGATATAGTTAATAAAATTTTTTTCCTCACCCTATAAAAAAAAAAGAATCTAACCCTAGTTGAGAAAAATTTTATCTAAGAGAGCTTCAAAACTGACATTTTCTTTTTGTTTTTTGCTTCCAAGTTATCTTAGTGCTTTCTTTGGCACTTGAGAGAATAAGAGGAAGAATATAAGTATTTTTGTGTGAGCATTCTACGCTAAAGAAACCACCTACAAAATCTTTTTAAAGCATGCCTTAACTAGTTACGTGATGACTTGTGTAAGGGGAGGTGGTGGCTTGCGGAGATTAGCCATGATTGGAAGACATCAACTCAAGGGGAAGTTATTGGCTAGGCCGGACCTTGACAGTGAAGGGAAAGGTTTTGACACAAGGAGATCGACTTTGGCCACGAATGGGAAGTGTGCTGGCTCAAGAAGTTGGATAGCAATCACAAAGGGAAGGTGCCAACTAAGGAAATGGACACCGGCAAGAAATGAAGGGTGTTGATTCAAGGGAAAGGGTGTTAATTGTATGGTGAGGGTGCTAGCTCGAGCATTGTCTATTCAAAGGAGATGAAAACATCTGGAGAAATTGGGTTGACTCTGGTTGAATTCAATGATGTCTAATTGGGTCTGGTAATCCATTTTGAATCCAGTACACCTTTTTAAGGTTGATCCCCTCTTCAGGGGTTTAAAATTGTCTTTTGCTTGGCTCATAAGGATCCCTAACACAATCTCTCTATTGAAACTTATTCAAGAAAAATTAAATGAACACTCATAAATTTTTATTTAATATTAGAAAAATAGAAAAATTTAGTACATGTAACACGGTTAGAGCATGACTTTTTACAGGTAATAAGTGTTTATCTCAATGGAAAGGATCTGTCATGGATTTTTTTGTTGGTGCAATCCTTTTGCAGAATGTATTTGATACTATCTCGAGGTCAGATGAAACAGTTTAAACTTCTAACTTTAATTATAATCCATTCTTATGTGATTTTATACTTATATGTGTTACATTGTTTGTTGTTCTGTCATACAGATTTGCCTTGATGTCACTCGCTGTTAAATTTCCTTTGAAAGAAATTGATACAGAAACAGGCTGATCTCTCATGGTGTAAAGCCAAAAATGAAAATAAATGATGGAATGAAGGGAGATACAATGGTAAATGATAATACTGGAACGTTGGAAAAATGAAATTACTTAGTGTTGATTGGGATTAAGGGAGGAAGCATATTTAAATGACTGAATAGAAGAGAACTAATGAGAATAAGGACTCAGCATACTGGGAAGCAATGAGATGCACAAATGCAAATGAAATTTTAGAAGTCATTAAAGAATGAGGACAAAATAATATTTTGGCTATTAAACAGTGATGGAAATGTTTTTCCATGAGCATAAAGAAAAGGTTCAAATGACTCATTAATTTACGCTATTGAAGAAAATCGCTATGAGATTATCGGTCTCCGATGTAAAATAAGGATAATCATTTTGACATTATTGCTATTAATATAAGCTTAAAATTGAAGACTTCTTGATAACTTAATCATACTTTGCAATGTCATTACAATTTGACATTGAAGACAATTTCCATGAAGGTCTATATGAACATTATTTGTGAATTTTTCGAAGCTAATTTCATTTGAGAAATTCACACATAATATTTATATAGATCTTCATGGAAATTGTCTTCAATGTCAATTTATAATGATCTTGTAATGTGAGATTCAATTATTAAGAAGTTTTAAATTTTAAGCTCATAGTTAATTGTAATAATTTCAAAATTATCATTCTTATTTTATATTAGGGGTAAAGTGATACTTTTGTAGTGATTTTTTTCTTCAATAGTGGAAATTATTGAGTTATTTGAATTTTTTTCATGCTTACGCTTGTGGAAGAATATTTCCTTCACTCTTCAATGTAATAATTACAAAAATAATTATGCTTGTTGTATGTTTCCACAATTATTTGTCGGTAATTTGAGGAACAATAATAAATAGTAATTGTATGTGAAGAGATGCAGTTATACTTTGTAAAGAATTTTTCATTTGTTTAATATGTGATGAACAATTGATGAGAAAACTTAATAAGTGTTCCTGGCATGACTAACATTCTTGTCATTATTCATAATACTATTTCTTAGTTCAGAAGGTTTGTAAACCTACCAACGCTTTCAAAATACTTGCTTGTTTCTTTCATCGTGCATTTGCGATAATTTAGCTTTCGTTTTTTACAAAAATGAATTCATTATACCGTGCAAGGATCTCAGTGTAGTGTATTGAAATTAGTAGTTTTTGTTGAATAAGTGAATGTAGAAGAAATGGAAGAGGAAAGAGGTTTCATTGTGAATGAGATTTTAATCCTACATTGAAAGTTTCAAGGTAATTTTGTTAGTTTATATTGATTCATATACATTGAGATTGTGAACAAATGCATGAGAAAAGACTCTCTTTCACGCGTGGGTGCGCAGGGGGGTGCAAATTCAGGACTCAGATTTGCATTGAATCAAGTTGACTCGAGTGCGACTTGCACACACGAATGCTGGATCGGTCGGAGTAAAAATTTGCCCAAGTGGCGGCTCCGATCATAGGCAGAAAAAAAGTAAGCGAAGCGCTTCGTTTTTTTCCTTCCTCCTCCTCTGTTGTGCAGCTCCTGCTCGGCGAAGTGCCTATGGTAGCGTTCGGGTATCACTTAGCTCGTCGTGATCATCAGTGCTTGGTTGGATTCATGGTCGGTCGTTGTATCCTGGAAACAAACGACCCTTGTAAGCATCAAAGCACAACCGGAGGTGGGTGAATCTGTTTTAAGGAAACTGCGACTCGCAGGCCTCGGTCAGCTCGCCCGGTCGGTTTCTTTATTCGATCGACATACTTCTCTGGCCGCTCGAGATCTTCACTCGGCCTGCTTGTCTCGGTCGGCCTACTTCGCCCGACCTGCCTGCCTCGGCCGGTCTGCTTCACCCAACTTGCGTATCTTGGTCGGCCTGCTTCGCCCAACCTGCCTGTCTCGGTCTGTCTGCTTCACCCGACCTGCCTATCTTGGTTGGCCTGCTTCGTCCGACCTGCCTGTCTATGTCGGTCTGCTTCACCCGACCTGCCCGGCCTGTCTGTCTCGTCCGACCGACTTCACTGCTCGGACACTCTGCTCACTCAGTCACTCTGAGGTTGGAACTTGGATAAAAATCAGTCCCTGCTGACAACCTGAGATCATCTGTTCAGATCAATTCAACTGTAAGTTGAATTTAAATATAAAGGGAGGTAAATTTAGATACACAGATAGGAGGTATATAATGGGGTGGATTTCAGATTGTGCGAATAGATCGTTTCATTAGAAATATCATATGATCACTATCTATGTTACGTCCTAAATTATATAATATAATTGTGGTTATAAAAGTATATATATTGTCCAAAGTATCTATTTGCTAACGTAACTCATACCTATAATGAAAATGACATATAGACACAAACTACCAAAACTATATACTTTCACATTATGAGTTTTAATTTTATTATGAATCTATTTCCTAGTCAAGTAACAAAGTTCTTTGAATTGAAGTAAATTGTTATGACTTACAATGTTTGTTGGTCAAATTTACTATGATGAGTTCAAAGATACCCTTGGATGTTTTTTGGTTTTGAAAAACTTCAATAGGTAAAATGGCAAAAGACAAAATTAATTTCATTGTAATTGTTTGAAAAAGAAACATGTTTCATCAGCTCTCTTTAATTTATAGTCATTTAAATATGCTTTATCTTTTAACTTTTCCCGATCAATACCATGCGATTTTTTTTAGTATTCCGATGTTTTCATTTATCTTTGTATTTCCTTTCATTCTATAATTTAATCTCATATTTGATTCTACACCATGAGTGATCAGCTTGTTTCTATTCTGCTGGATTCTTTCAGTAATATATTGTGTATCATTTTTTTCAAAGGAAATTTAGAGGCAAGTGACCAAACCCAAGACAAAACAACTAATAATGAAACACATCTAGTATAAAATCATATAAAAATGAATTATAATTAAGGTTCAAAAATTGAACTGTTTCATTTGACATTTTGCTAGTATTAAACACATTTGGCATAAGGAATGCACCATTCACAAAATTCATGATACATCCGATAAACACTTATTACCGATATAAAGTGATGGTCAAGTGTTGTTACATGGACTAAATTTCGCTATTCTTACTGTCATTAAATAAAAAATTATAGTTTAAGCAAAAGGAAGAGGGGATTAACTTTAGAAAAGATTTGAATCAAACCGGATTATCCGACCCAATTAGACATTATTGAATTGAACTAGAGTCAACCCAATTTCTCCTCATGGTCATCTTCTTAGAGTAGATAATGCTCGAGCCAACACCCTCACCATTCAACTAACGCTCATTCCCGCGAATCAACACCTATCATTTCTAGGAAGTGTCCATCTCCTTATGTCGACACCTTCCTTTTTGTGGTTGCTATCCAACTCCTTGAGCCGGCACACTTCCCATTCTTGGCCAAAGCCGATTTTTTTGTGTAAGCACCTTTCCCTTCACTGTCGAGGCCCACCTAGCCGATAACTTCCACTTTGTGATCGGTGTCCATCCCCTTGAGTTTATGTCTTCCAATTACATAAGTCATCGCGTAACTAGATTCAAAAGTGATTTTATTAACCAATTGATTACAGTATTTGTATTCATTTAGAAAAATATGAAAATGAAAATTTTATGATAATTTGATAGACTGACAATTCCATAAATATGCACAATTCCTTGTATTTATATAGAATGAAAAAAAATTGCAATTTATGCACTGTCCCTGAAAAGAATAAAGGACTAAACAGTGACGTTTTAGTACTATTACTAGGAAGTGATTGGATAATATCCTTTTGTGGTTGGGTATGACTTTTGCATTTTTTAATGGTAAAAGATGAATATATTTATCCTCATTATTTTCGTTAATTTATCTCAGGGTCAATACGAAAGAGGTAAATCATGGACGGCTATTAGTCTTTGGAATAGTGACTAGCACATAAGGGAGACATTTATCTCGACTTTACCGAGATTTGAACCTCAGACCTTATGGTAGCAACACCTCATGCGCTAGTGACTTCTGTATTTCTTGGAGCCAGGCAAAGTGAAAAATTCTACAAAATTTTTGTTTGGAACAATGGTTCCTTTCCTTGTGAATTGTGATTAGGTGTATTTTGATAGTTTGGCGATACAAGTTAAGTTTGGTCATAAGTAGTGTTTGATAATTGAAGTGATTAAATTTGGATAATTGACTTCATGAATGTGAAGCCATGGGGTGCTTTGAACACATGTTGGTCATCAATCTTGAAATGGAAAATGGTGATTGATGTGGCTTCTTAGATTTATTTTGGGTAAGATAAAAAAATAATGGACTCAAAGCAAGGCCTGTGATCACATGATGAACTTAGTGTAGTCATGGATTTCTTTCCAAGTAGACGTCTACCTAGTGTTCTAGGTAGTTGATGAACGAGCTCGATTTCGAATAAAGTC
Organism: Zingiber officinale; assembly: GCF_018446385.1. Taxonomy (NCBI): domain Eukaryota; kingdom Viridiplantae; phylum Streptophyta; class Magnoliopsida; order Zingiberales; family Zingiberaceae; genus Zingiber; species Zingiber officinale. The sequence goes on along the minus strand of NC_055992.1, from coordinate 155,948,837 downwards.
AAGATCCACAAGCAAATTTGGTCAACTAAAAAGATTTTAGTTGACTCGAATACTTAGTCAACTATAAATATTTTGCTTACAAATATATATTTTATAGTTTGGATTAATGACTAAAAGCAAATTCAATTGACTAAATAATTAATTAAAGAAAACAAGTTGCTCTTACTTTGAATTGAGTCGACTGAAATGGTCTTGATTTTTTTATGTTTATCAAAGAGTTTAACCTAGATCTAATATGTATTTCCGATGCACACATCAAGCGTCGAGACATAATATATTGGACGTAGGAGCTTGTCAAGTTTGATAATTCAATCCGAATGAGTTAGTTTAATGTATCACAAGATCATTCATTCAATCCTAATGAGTTAGTTACTTAGTTTAATTTTCCACAATGTCATTCATTGCTTTAGAGAAGGATGACATGGATCAAACTCAAATAGGGACTTAAAAAAACAGCTCATAGGCCAGCTCTTTAATGGTTATTGAAAAAGATTAAAAAAACACACTGTTTTTATTGATTGATAAAATCAATTTTAGCAGTTCATAGAAAATTCATGTATTTTGAAAAAACATAAAACTTTGTAAATATTATAAAAAATCATTTCAGAATAAAATATCATTTTTAAGAAAAAAAAATGCTATGTTGAAAACAATTAAAAACTTAATAATTTATTATCTATTTTAGTATATCTATATGCATTTATGTGAATTCTCTTTTTCTAAACTAATTAACAAGGGGAAATATTATATAAATAAATACTTTTCAAGCATAAAATAATAGTTTTTGCAATAGGGTAATAAGAATCAAACGATTTCAAATTTTATCAATTTTAAGTTAACAATTGCTCATGAAACCTTCAAACTTATTGAAAAAAAATTATAGATCTTCAAGTAAAATTCATCAAGCATTTTGGATAGCAAAATCCTCCTCAAAACGTTAGATAATTTGTCATCATTAATGTTGTGTTGGTAATGTTAATGAGGTGTTATAATATCCTCTTGGTGTTAAAACCAATGTGAAGAGGTGTTCACCATTTCACTTTTGAGCGCGTTCAAGATTTTGCACGTGTTCAAGATAATGTGGGTTGGGCCAACCAAGGCTGGCCCACCCCACATGAGTGTTTTTATTTTTATTTTTTAAAATTTATTTATTAAAAGATTATAAATTTTAAAATTAAAATTGGAATAAAACGATTAGTTTTTAACTATTAATCTAAAAAAATATATTTAAAATTATTATTATTATTTTAAATAATAATTATTTAAATTGAGTAAATAAAATTAAAATTTAAGTTATTTAATGTAAAATATTTAAGATGAATGAGTAGGTAATGTTTGAAGGCATTGCTGCTTGTAGGCTTGATCGATTCCTATAGTATCATACTCAAACCTTTTCGCATTGCTGCTTGCTGCGAAATGAGTGAAAAGGGACTTACGTCAATTAGAGATTTCATCGACAGTGGTACCGAACAGAAGGCGAGTCAAAACTAGATTCCCATCAAAACCAGCAAGAGAGTCCGGCTTGAAAAGGAAAACACTCACGGAAGTTGATGTTGTTGAGAAATAGGAGGGAGTGGTGTCCTTAATGTTCTAGGGTTTCGACTTTAGGAAAAATCGCGAACGATGCGGAAGGGACCCAATGGAGTGAGAGTCTGTTTTGGATTAGGATTCTGTTGGTTGCAATCCGATATCCGTCCACCCGCAATTTGATAAGGATCCGCAATTTAATAGGGATCCGATTGTGATTTTGACTGTCTCTATTTCACAGCGCCGTCACCTCTCTCAGAACCCTATTTCCCATTCATCTCCGTTCTTCCATCGCCTTCACACGGAAAACGCTCTGCTCGCTCTATTCATCTCTGTTCTTCCTTCGCCTTCGTCCGGAAGACGCTCTGCTGGAGTAGGTTGGAGCAGATCGACATAAATCTGAGTGATAATTTTCTTGTGGAGTGAGATGTTCCAGCTTGTCCGAAGAAATGAGGATTAGTCGAGCATTATTTGGCTTACTCATGGAACTTCAGGAAGAAGGAAAAAAAAAAGAAACAGATCCTTTAGCGTTTGGCATGGGAGGAATTGGAAAGATTTGTAAGTAAAATATATCTTCTGTTCTTCATTATTTGAGGTTACAAAATTTGAAGTTGGGCCTTAGCACATGCCGCAACCGCTTTAATGATCCCGAATGCAAAATAGTCTCATCACCAATATTTCAATTTTTTTTCTATATTCCAAAACATCTTGCTAATTAGAAGAGGCATCAAAATACCTTACTATAGTAAAACATTACGATTAATAAGGTGTTGCCTCTATTGTAATTGTTCTAACTCTTATCTTAGCATATTAATTTATTTATAAATTCACAAATTTTCTCATACTCTAGGATCCATATTTTCTGTTATGTAGAACCCAATTTTTTTTTTTATTTTGTATAACCCTTTTGGCTGACTATCCTGAATTTAATTCAAGATTATGGTGTCGCTCATGATCTCTCAATCCAAATATCTTCAACTCTTCAATGTGCTTCTTGACATTTTGTCTCTCGCGCTAAGATTTTTGTCTCTTGGATAGATTAAGCCCTCTAAGCTTGCCCTATGCCATCATTCACCTTGCCTTTGGCTTCACCTTGTTTTGTGCCTCCAAACCATTGAACCAAAAACCAAAATGTTGATGTGAGTCTAGCCAAGTTCGTAGTCAGACTTGATGTTCACCTCTTGGACTTTCAATCAATCCTATTGATGTGTGGCTCTTTATTAATCTTGACCTCTTAAAGCTCTTGTCAATTTGGCAAGATCCTAGTCAATCTGTTCAATGTGCACAATCAACACACATATTAGAAAAACCCTAAACCCTTGTCCATCTCTATCAAAAAAACCTAGTTAAACTCAACTAATCAAGGGAATGAGACTTAACTTATACCTCTCGAGCTATCAAGAATTTGGTGCATAATGTAATTTTCACTAATCCACCCCTTTAAATGAGGTAAGCCTCAATAATAACCAGATATGAGGTAGTAAAAGAAACCAACAAAACGGCACTATAATGGAGCAAACACTTGAGCTAGACTAGCCCAATCACAATATCTAAATCTTGCTCACTTCCCATATTTTACATCAGTTGTTCTATGCGAGTTTCCATTGTTGCTACAGAATTTCTAGAAAACCATTACAATCTAATACTAATTGATTGCTTCTACATTTCATCTTGAATCAAACAAACTCTCAAGTAAATAAACAATGATATAGTCAATAGAATTCTTTCCCTCATCCTAAAAAAAAGAATCTAACCCTAGGTGAGAACAATCATTGAAACCTCTTTATATTTTTTCTCTTAAATATGATCATTTTCTTTTTTCTTTTTTGACAAGTCATTTTAGTTAAATTAGTCTCTAATTTATTGATGTGTAGGTTTAATGGTGTTTTACATAATTGCACCTACGGGCTCCTTGTTCTGCACCCTCTGTTAGAAGCAGTGAACAAGTTATAAAAAATACAGTTAGATCCAAGAGAACCTTGTGACTTTTGCCCCTATCTTCTTAAAGGATCATTATTGGGCAAGTAAAAGTTCCAGTTTGGAGAATGTAAATTTTAATCTATGTAGTTAATTAATGATTTATGATGCAACTTGTGAAATGACAGAAACAACTGAACGAATAGAAACATGCTGCAAAATTAAGGAAAACTACAAACAACGTGGTTTTAATCATCGATCCACATTTTATATAGATATTTTTTTTTGAACATGTACATGTATATACGAAATGAAATAGTACCAACTAATAATTTTTTTTTTACAGAATGTCTTCGAACTAGCTTCACAAAGTGAGTCTGCTGTACTGAGTTCAGCAACTCAAAAGTGGCGAGATTTCTAAAACAAATTGACCAACAGATTTGTATGGCCGAATAAGAAAAATCCTGAAAAGTTAATTTCTCCCCCAAGTCAGTATTAGCTCACAATATCAGATTGGAAAACATTTGTGGATGCGAGATTGGATCCATCATGGGAGGTATAATTTATAAATTGTCATGTTTCTTTTAAGAACTATTCATTTTCATACTTAATTAAAGACCATAATAATGTAGGTTATTCATGAAAAACAAAAAGAACATACCATGCATTGTAAATATTACCACAGAATGTCTCGCAAGGGTTACATCGGCTTGGAGGTTGAACTTTAAGTTATGAAACATTCTATTTGTCATTTTAAGCAAATTTTTTATGTTCTTAAGCTGATGAATTTAGAATTATAGAGAGAGAATAATAAATTGCTGAAGACGAGGAAGTTGATAGATCAATGCTTTGGCGTAAAGCCCGGGAAGACAAATCTGGTAACATAACAAATGTGGAGACGTAAGAAGTTGCAGAAAGAAATTATAAATGTTTAGTTTTATTCAATCTCTGTATTGCCTAGATTTGTAGTTTTTTGATTGATTTGTTATGTCTCTAATTGTAGGATGAGTTGTTGGAAAAGAAAGAGAAAGGACGGCTTAAATCTTTTGGAATGAATGTTGTGCTAACCACTACCTTAGGAAGCCAAGAACATTATGGAAGGGTTAGAGGTGTGGGAGGATTCGTAAAACCTCAAGTCTACTTTAAAACTCCAAGAAAGAAGAGGGAATCAGTCTTAAACACTATGGTCGAAAACTTCAAAGAACAATTGGAAGAGACTAAGAGGTTAAAGGTTGAATTGGAGAAATTGAAGGCTTAACTTGCTAGTGTTATGCTAATCATCAATGATCGAAGTTCCGAGACTGCAGTATTGCACAAGGGCTCAAACATGAAAGATCCAAAGGTGTTAGATGATGTGGAAGAAGTTTATGAATACGATATTTCAAATATAAAAGTTCTAAATTTCTTGATTTCTAGTCAAATTATTTTTTTTCACTATATATATATATATAATATCTTTTTATTCTTAAAAGGGGAAGAATGCCACCTAGCTGTAAAATAACTTGAAAATGTGGTGGCGTATGACGCAATAATATTAGGAGGCAGATTTTTCAATTTTTCTAGGTATCTGTTGATGTTATCTTAGATGAAGAAGCAAAGCTTCCAATTCCAATTAAGTCTGGACCAAGAATCAACAAAGATGCAGTTGGAGTCATTGTTGGTTGGCCTAAAGAGTTGGTAATTTTTCCAACAACAAAGGTACTGTAAGTTTCACTTAATTTTGTGTTTGCAGTTTTTATATATGTTGCTTGGACAATGGTTTAATTTATAAAACTTGTATGAATATTCTAAATTGGAGAAGAAGGGAAAACCTCAACCATTTGCTCTATCGGATGTTCTTGGTCATCGTGACAAGTTCAAGGATATAGAAAAGATATTATCCATGGCATGCAAGTATATTTATATGTTGATAGATTGATGAATGAATCGGAGAGCATATATATAGAGTTTATGGACACTATGTTTGGACGTCCTAAAAGTATACGGTTGTTAAGAGAAGATATCTTGTGTTTTATAGAAATGAGAGAGATAGGTCTCAGACAAATTTTGATTTACATGGGGTATGTTATGTCTAACTTACAATATTTGGTTGCATTTTAATATTTTATTTGGAACTTGTTCACATTTTGAAGCATTTCTAACCAAGTTATATAATCTTTGAGTGCAGTTACCTCTATAAATATTTGAGAGATGAAGATAGGGCTGATTATATTTCATTTGTGGATCTCGGCAACTTATCTACATGCCCATTTGGTAAAGATGGTCGTGACATATCACAACATATTGTTGAGCAGTTGGAAGCAGTGTGTAGAGACAGCATCTGCCTCATCCCATACAACACAGGGTAATATTTTAATTATTTATCGATTCTTACTATATATTAGTCAATGTTATATTTTTATTTTTACAGGTACCATTGGATCTTGACTATCGTCATTGAAGATAAAAATATGATATATTTATTGGATTCTATGTCTAATAGAAATCGAGATGATGTATGGAAAATTATGGTGACCAAGTAGGTAGTAGATTGTGTTGATTTTGAATGCATTCACTTATAAATATGAAAAATATAACTTTTTTACTTTTTAAAATGTAGTGGGGTCAAGATATACAATGTCTCAAAGGGTATTACTAAAGTACCAGATTTTAAGCAATTGACGGTATGTATTGTATATATATATTAAGACATAAATGGATATTTCTTATTATTTGGATTGTAATTGTTGCATTACTTTTTTTTATTATATTATAGGGTAATCTCAAATAAAGTGATTCTGTTGAATGTGGATATTGTGTGATGAGGTACATGAAAGAGATAGTTGAATGTGAAAATCCACAGTTGGAGAAGATGGTTAGTTTCTTGTTTATGATATAGAATGAATGTAATAGTTTTATAAATCTAATGTATTTTTGTATTTTTTATACATGAAAGTTTGCAGGAATAATCAAGCATCAATATTACAATCAATTTCAATATGATGAAGTTAGAAGTGAATGGAGCGAATTCATCTACTCGTATCTAGGTTCCTAAATGGGATATGTACTTTCGGATAAATATTTTATTTTACATTATGGATTTTTGAACATACATACATGTGGTTATACTTTTGGTTATGTATTTTTTAGTTATGCTTGTGGATATATATATATATATATATATATATATATATATATATATATATATATATATATATATATATATATATATATAATTTTTATAAAGTTAATTTTTTTTATTTCATAACATTAAAATTGTACCGAAGTCAGAGGTAACATTTATTTCACCGTAGTTTAATAATTGTGAAGTCGTATTTTATTAATTATTTCAGTATAATACAAAACAATGAAATCTTGACAATCAATTACTTTGTTAATAAATATATACTATGAAGTAACATAATATCAACTACTTCGATAAATAGAAAATATGATGAAGTTATAGATTATATTTATTTTGCCAAGCAATATAAACCTTGACGTTGTATGTCATTTATTACTTTAACATGTTACACCACCGATGAAATAAAAAGATATTTTTTACTTCAGTAATACATTTAAATCGTGTAGTTATATAGCATTTTTTACTTCGATACTTTACAAAACAAACAAAGTAAAAGATGTTTTTTTATTTCAGTATCGGTCCAACTTTGAATCAGATTTGTCTCCTTGAATCGATCAAAGACTTCGTTTTTTCCTGGATATGATTTCGGTAATAGGATAAAGTAAAATAATATCTTATTACTGCACATGTGTCTATTTCGATAATTATCTATCTATGACTTCGATGATTATACGAAATAAAAAATCAAATTCTTCTAATGATCAAGAGTCAGGTCCAATTGTCGAAGGTACTTTTTTTTTTTTAATTTTATTTTTATTACTTTCAACTTTCATCTATTTTCAATAAGTTGATATTGAAGAATTGTTTGTATGATTGTCTTCTATCAATATAAAACCGAGTGTGGTGAGTATTCAGTTCCGATTATCTCGGGTTAATAATCTATCTAAATCATGTACAGATCTAGCATTGACACATTATATCTACTAATTGTGAATGATCACTATTGAATAGTGATCTATTTATAAATACTGCAAGTTTAGGATGAGAAGGCTACATTCATTTCTGAAGTTAGTAAGACCAAAGCAAACTAGGTAGGTGAATGAAAGAAGAATGATATGTACTTATCAGCTTAGTACCTTTGAGAGACTTACAACTTGATAGAAGAAAAAGTGAACTGCGATGAATTCTTAAATAAGTTATGAGAGTTAAGCGACCTTTATAAGGAATTCATGTAGATTTGACTTAGGCTATGACTTGATCATTCATCTTATCAATCCTATCTTGCTTTATCAGACTTTGCAAAGTCATGAAAGTATTTCCTTGTTGAGGAAATGATGCTCTAAGTAATCCTGTTCAGTTAGGTGATTTTTATATATTTGATAAAGGATTTAATTTTAATTTAACATGTATTTCGATATATGCATCGAGTGTGAAGAGACTAATATTTTTTTTAATCCAAGTATTCAATTTTAGCGATTCGACTATTCCTAGAGGTTATTGGTCTAGTCCCATGGAAATTTGTTCTAAATGTATTTTATTTGAAAATTCTATTTGTAAGGTCTCATTTTAATTTGAATGTTTAAATTAGGAACTTAGTTTCTTTAAAGGTTAGAGCCAGATTTTTTTTTAAAAAAAATGTCATGGAAAATAGGGTTCATGCAAATGTTATTTAAGGATTAAGTGAGATTCTCTATAAATATTAGTAGAGCTTTAAGTTAATACATAATCTAAGTCATGGGCCGGATCAGGGGTGGGCTTACTAGGAATACTTGGAACCCAATTAATGGGAACTGCGATGAATTCTTAAATAAGTTATGAGAGTTAAGCGACCTTTATAAGGAATTCATGTAGATTTGACTTAGGCTATGACTTGATCATTCATCTTATCAATCCTATCTTGCTTTATCAGACTTTGCAAAGTCATGAAAGTATTTCCTTGTTGAGGAAATGATGCTCTAAGTAATCCTGTTCAGTTAGGTGATTTTTATATATTTGATAAAGGATTTAATTTTAATTTAACATGTATTTCGATATATGCATCGAGTGTGAAGAGACTAATATTTTTTTTAATCCAAGTATTCAATTTTAGCGATTCGACTATTCCTAGAGGTTATTGGTCTAGTCCCATGGAAATTTGTTCTAAATGTATTTTATTTGAAAATTCTATTTGTAAGGTCTCATTTTAATTTGAATGTTTAAATTAGGAACTTAGTTTCTTTAAAGGTTAGAGCCAGATTTTTTTTTAAAAAAAATGTCATGGAAAATAGGGTTCATGCAAATGTTATTTAAGGATTAAGTGAGATTCTCTATAAATATTAGTAGAGCTTTAAGTTAATACATAATCTAAGTCATGGGCCGGATCAGGGGTGGGCTTACTAGGAATACTTGGAACCCAATTAATGGGAGAGGAGATAATGACCTAGAGAAGGGGAAAATGGGAAGGGAGGGGTTTCGTTGGGCAGAAGGGGTTCGGCGAGCGACTTTGCATGGAGAGCGGTGATAGCGACATAGGTTTCCTCCAAGGGTGGGAGTTCCCGATGGCAAGGCAAGTAGATTTTCCTCTTGTAGGTATGGATGTGTACTTCCTTTGGCAGTTTCGCATAGGGATTCAGATGTTGTTCCTAGTTCCCCACGAGAGTTTGCTTGATTTTCTGTTTTGTTGCGAGAGATTGTATCGTGTTTCAGTGATTGCATTACTTTCATGTAGTGGTTTTGGATTTACTGGAATGGATTTGGGAGTTGGATAACCGATTTTGTTTCTTGCACTGCCTTTCGAATGGGTTTCGAATGATGAGGAGTTTCAGATGGAGAGATTTGGATGCAATGGAGTTTTGTTTTTTTTCCGACCTGGCTGTGATGTAGTGGATAGATTTAATAGGTTGTAGTGAGATTTTAATGATTTCTGTTCTTGTGATAGTTTCGGATCTGGACAGATTTGGTGTTTTGATTTTCGTTCATGTTCTTGCTCTTGTGATAGTTTCGGATCTGGATAGATTTGAAGTGGTTTTTTGATTTCCAGTCCAAGACACCCCGAGCAGGTCAAGGCCACGAACCAGTCCGGGGCTCCCGGAGCAAGTTGGGGCGCTCGAAACCCGAATTGCATCCATATCAACGTGACTTTTGACCGTTGCGTTGGGAATATATTTCTATTTCATTCTAGGCGCTTGGAATGTTTCCAAACGCCCCGAGTGGTGCTATATAAGTAGCCATGCTCTCAGAAGCTAAGAAGAACAATAAATACTCAAGCAACTCTTGTAGACGTTTTCATTTATGTTTAGCTTCATCTTTTCTGTGCTTTTATTGTTGTAAAGAGGCTTCTCCGTCTGAATGAGAAATTAGTGTGACTTTACTGTCTTAGATTAACAATTTCTTCGGTTGTAATCAAGTAAACTTGTGGGCCTTTGTATTTTAGTCCTTTTTGTATTTCTTATATGCAAGTGTTATTTTAATCAAGTTATTTGTTCGGGAAAGATTTTCGTTTGTTTAATTTGTGCAGGAGCTATTCACCCCCCTCCCCTTCTAAGCCGATCGTCAAGGGTCATAACAAGTGGTATTAGAGTTAAGACGCTTTAGGAGGACTAACCTCCGAATGAAGCACACAAAATGATCGGATCTAGGATCTAGCATCTACCCAGGCGCTTTATCTAACAATTGAGTATGGTTTTGATATGCCCAAAAGCTAAGAAGGAAAAGAATTTGAGAAGCATCAATGGGTTGAAAAGTAGTGCTACGACTTCATGGATAACGGTAAGATTGAGTTTCACTTTTTGAGCGTTCTGCCTGCCTAGGATGTTGATAAAATTGGCAATCACGAGAATGTAAAAGAACTATAGGAAAAATTCTTAAAACTTTACGAAGAATCAAAAGTAGTCGAATCCAACTCTTCAATGAACTCTGACTCGTTATCAGAAGCAAAAAAATGAGAAAATTGTCGAAATTGCTCCTATAGCTGAGTAGCTGAGTACGTACCTGAAAATAAAGAAAGCTCTTCAGAAATGAGCATTGAGAGTATCAGTGAAGGGGGAGCAACGTCGGAGAAAAACAGCTCAATAGAAGGAGCAACGTCGGAGGAAAGCAGCTCAACAGGAGGAGCATCAAAAGTCAACAAGGTAAGTCAGGTACGGTCTCTACCTCCTAACCAAATGTTTAAACTTATAAAAATATTGTTGAAAGATTCTTGCAAATTATAAATTGAAAATAAAAAATTATTAATAGAGAATAATGAGTTAAAAGGAATTCTAGCAATAGATTGTTGATGGAAGGATTTCGACAAATTAAAAATAGAAAATGAAATGTTAAAAGAACAAATATAAACTTTAAAAGTTTTTGCATGTACAAAATTCTTTGCTTCGAGTTTTAGAAATGGATTAAATTGGAAATTTAAATATCACAATGGACAGATTAGAAAATTGTCAAGAAAGCATGTACGTATAAAATTTCTTGTTAATCCGGCAGGAAGAAATCTATTTTGAATTACAAAATCATGTTTGTATTAAATTTTTTTTTTGCAATTATTTTTTCCCTACAAAATTCATTTTGAGTTTAATTATTGTTCGAAATAAATTTGATCCCAATTATTTTTTATAAAGAGGAATTCAATATTTATCTATGAAAAAATCTTAGGGGGCGTTTGGTTCTTTCCTAGGAATAGGAATCGGAATGAGAATCATTGTATTATGGAATGGGAATGGGTATGTGCATGGATATCACTCTTAAAAGCAATGTTTGGTTAGTTGTATATTTTCTATCGGAATAAATCAAAATTTCCTTTTTTACCCTTAAAGGAAAATAAAAGAAAAAATTAGATGTGAGAGAAAGATGAATGTGAGAGAAAAATATGATGAAAGAGAATGATGAGAGAGAAAGTGTGATAAAAAAGAATGAAGAGAGAGAAAGTGTGATGAGAGAAAATGAAAAAAGAGAGTGATTGGAGAGAGCATGATGAGAGAAATTATGATGTGAGAGAAAATATGATAGGAGAGGATGAAGAGAGAGAAAATATAGTAAGAAAAAATGAGGAGAGAGAGTGTGATGAGAGAGATTAAAGAGAGAGAAAGTATGGTGAGAGAAAAAGAGAACAGTGAATATGATGGGAGAGATTGAGGAGAGAGAAAGTATGATGAGAGTGAAAGTTTGTTGAGGAAAAAAGGAGTAAATGTGATAAGAGAGATTGAGAAGAGAGAAAGTATGATGAGAGATAAAGTGTGATGAGAGAGAAAATGTGTTGAGGAAAAAAGGAGGAAGTGTGATAAGAGATATTGAGGGGAGAGAAAGTATGATGAGAGAGAAAGTGTGATGAGAAAAAAGAGAAGAGAGTGTGATGGGAGAGATTGAGGAGAAAGAAAGTACCATGAGAGAGAAAGTGTAATGAGAAAAAAAAGGAAAGAGAGTGTGATAGGAAAAATTAAGGAGAGAGAAAGTGTGTGATAAAATGATGAGAGAGAAAATATAATGAGAGAGAATAAGGAGAGATAAGTGATATGAAAGATAAAATAAATAAATATATTTTGATATTTGATATTAATGGAGAAAATTTTAGTTTTAAGTCAAGGGTATTTTTGGAATAAGGGAATATTTTGATTGATGAAAATAGAGTAATGACTCATTGAAGGGAAGGTACATGAGAATGAGTTATTACCCAATTTCGAGGATTCATTCCCTTATTTGCATTCCTATTCCTATAATCCAAACATTAACAATGGAAATCAATGATTTCCATTCCCATTCCCTACTCTTATTACCCTAAATCAAACGCCCCCTTATTTTTTGTAACATCTGAATTTTGTTTTTCAAAATTTTTAATTATTTCGTAAGAGTTATCTCTGTTAATTAAGAAAAAAATTTTGAATTTTTTTTGAGTTATTAATCTAAAAATATTTTTAAAATGAATTTTTGAAATTATAATTGAAAATGTATTTTTTTTTGTCAAAATGCATGTTCTATTTTTCTAAAAATATTTCAAGATTTTCAAAATTATTTGAAGGCTTTCAATTTCGATTTTTTTTTCTTAGACTTGTGTTTAAGATTCATCAAAGTTTTTTTAAGTCATTTTAATTTTATAAATTCAGAATTTTGTTTATTAAACGACTTAAAATTCTTGACAAGTTATCCTTAGACTTTTAAAGTACCCCAGTTTTTTACGTGATCAAAGAGAGATAAGAGAAGATTAAGTTTAGAAGGAGGTAGCTTAATTTTTTCACTTTTGCACATTATTGTCAAATTTATTGCTTTTATTTTAGGTTGGTTTATCCTAATTTAACTTGAATTGTTCACATTAAAAAAAAGGAAGATTGTTGGAACTCCAACGTAGTTTTGATATAATCAAACAAGTTAGGTTAGGTCTTGTTGTGTTTAATCCTGTGTCTAAGTGTGCAGGAACTTATGAGCACAGGAAGTCGAGTGAAAGATGCAGCTAGCGAGAAGGACGGCACGGGAGAGAACTGACGGGTTTGGTGCGTCTGAGGGGCGAGGTGTTGCGGAAGAGTACACTGGCAGACGAGAAGGAAGCGTGCGTTGTTTCCGAGGGACGAGAAGTCAGAGCGGAAGATTGTTTGAGGAGCAAAAGATGCAGCTGTCCGAAGGACGAAAAGTTGTGGAAGAGTATGCTGGCAGAAGAGAAAGAAACAAGCAGCGATTCTGAAGGACGAGAAATCGGAGTGGAAGTTTGCTCGAGAAGGCCGGAAGTTGATTTCAGGTGTGCCTTATTTCAGATGGTCGAAATCACCCAAGCGAGCGGAGCCGAAGTGGAAGACCCGGATCGAGGCGAGCGGAATCGAAGGAGGTCCAGACCAAAAGTTAGCAAAAGGTTGACTTCTGATGCCTGGGGCACCTAGAGCAGGTCGGGGCGTCCCAAACCCGAATTCCATTCATATCAACGTGGTCTTTGACCGTTGCGTTGGGGGATATATTTTTATCCCATTCCAGGCGCTTGGAACGTTTCTAGACGCCCGAGCAGGGCTATATAAGCAGTCCTGCTCCTAGAAGCTAAAAAGTACAAAAAATACTCAACACTTGTAGACGCTTTCATTTATGTTTAGCTTCATCTTTTCTATGTTTTCATTATTATAAAGAGGCTTTTCCGCCTGAAGGAGAAATCAATGCAACTTCATTGTCTTGGATTAACAACCTCTTCGGTTGTAACCAAGTAAATCCGTGTGCCTCTGTCTTTTAGTCCTTTTTGTACTTCTTATATGTAAGTGTTATTTTAATAAAGTTATTTGTTCGAGAAATATTTTCGTTTGTTTAATTTGTGCGGGAGTTATTCACCCCCTTTTAGTTGGTCGCAAGGTTCCTAACAGATACCTTATTGTTTGCCCTTATATGTTGATCTATTATTGATAGCTATGTAGTTATATTTGATATTAATGATTGGTTGTGTTTATAGATATGTATGATATTACCATACCATAGTATAGGACGTTGGATATTCTGTTAGAATCCTTGTTAGATGATTTGAGTTTGTTCTTATTGTTAGGATGATCCTACCGTAGTATAGGATATTGAGTATTTTGCTAAACCTTCATCTGATATTTCATGCCGTAGTGTAGGATATTGAGTATCCTAATCGACCCTTGTTGTTATTTGAACTTATGCCTATACGCTAGTGAAGTTAGACCAAGGTGTGGTTATAAAGTGTTATATGGGTGTGACTATTCATTTTCTGTCTATCGTTATGTTGTCATTGTTGGTGCAATATCCCTAGGTCAAGGATGACCTGGTTGACTAAGCTTGAGTTTTTATGTTTGAGTTTCGATGTTTGACAATACAGATAATACGTGAAGATTACAGATGTAATCATTTGATTGGGGAGATTGCTGGAGTAATTCCCCTCTGGTTAGGGTTTGACCAGTCTAAGTTTGAAGAAGAGTCAAGTAGGTCAAGATTGACCGGATACTTGACTGGGAAGTCCTAATGAGTGAAGCTAGGCAGAAAGAAAAATCCTGGTGAGTGAAGTCAGGTGAAAAGACTTAGTTAGTGAAGCTAGGTGAAAGTCCTGGTGAGTAAAACTAAGCAGGTGGAAAGTCCCGGTGAGTGAAGTCAGACAGTGGAAAAATCCTGGTGAGTGAAGTCAGGTGAAAATCCTAGTGGTTGAAACTAGGTGAAAGTCCTGGTGAGTGAAGCCAGGTAGATGGGAAGTATTAGTGAGTGAAGCTAGGCAGATGGAAAGACCTGGTGAGTGAAGCCAGGCATGTGGAAATCTAGGTGGGGTCAAGGTTGACTGGACACCTGGTGTACGGAAGTCCAAGTGGGTCATAGAGGACCGGACACTTGGCATGAGATGGTAAGTCCAAGTGGGTCAATGTTGACCGGACACTTGGCGCAAAGAGAAAGTCCAGATGGGTCAAAAGTTGACCGAACTCTTAGCGGTCGTAAGTCCAATAGGGAGTTAATATGGAACTAGGAAGTTCGGACGTAGTAAACTTCCGAAGACCATAACTTTTGACTCGGATATCGGAATGAGGTGATATCGGATGCGAAAATAAGTTAATTTCAAGCTCTATCCAGTTTTCTACTTTCCAATCGATTGGGGGTTCAATCGATTGGTCAATCGATTGGTCGACGCGAATTCGTGCAGAAATGGGCTGAATCGATTGGGTAATCGATTGAAACTTTCCCAATCGATTGGGAGAGTTTTTGAGCGAACAATAACTTCTGAATCGATCAGTTGATCGATTGAAATCTTCAATCGATCGGCCGATCGATTGGAGCAATAGAAATCGCTCGAGAAGCCTTGAATCGATCGGGTAATCGATTCAGGACGATTCCAGAGAGCACAAAGGCGCTCTCGATCGATCGACCGATCGATCCAAAGCCTCCCCAATTGATTGTGAGCAATTTAATCGATTGAGATTCGATCGTTGGCGCAGATAAAGCCGTTGGCGAGCGTGTCTTCGGGAATTTCTTCGATTCTTCTCCACGGGCGATCACAACAGCTCTCTACAGCGATCTTTTCTTCCTCACCGCTAGTTCTTGAAGGTTCTTGGAGGCTCATCCAAGTCAAGAGGCGAGTTGCAACAAGAAGAAGAAGTTAGGATTTTCATTGTAATCTTGTAAGTTTCATTTGTATTTTGTTTCTTTCTTTCTCGTTGTTGTATTGTGAGGTTGTAAGGCTTCTCTGCTTTCGGTAGTTACCGAGAATAAGTGTTTTTATAATGGAGGGTGCGTGAGTGTGTGGATCCTTGGACTAGTCACCTCTTCTTGAGGTGAATACCAAGTAAATCCCTAGAGTTAGCGTTGTTTGTGTTTCTTGTATTTTCGCTGCACATCATCCCAAGAAGCGAGCAACGACGAGCACGACAATCACGACGAGCTATTCACCCCCTCTAGTTACATTTCGGTTCCAACAAGTGGTATCAGAGCAAGGTCGCTCTTCACTGGAATCATCGCCGGAAGGGGCAACAAGCTAGAGGGTGTAGAAGTTGGAGCAAATTTTCTCAAGTCAAAGACTTCATCATCAAGCTCAACTTCAAATGGAATTCGGAGATGGATTCGGATTTGACACGAGGGTGCCTCCACCATATGTATCCACGAGTTTCAATTTTTGAAAATCAAGAATCGAATACTTTCTTATGATGGAGATAGAGCAATGGTTTGCTCTCATGGAAGGTTTTGAGGTTCCAAGAAATTCAAAGGGCAAGATCCTTAAGAAGTGCAAATGGAGCAAAGAGCAAATTCAAAAGTGCGATGCAAATGATAAAGTGACCAAACTATTGGTTAATTTGTTGTCAAGCAATATTTTGGCTCAAATTGGAGAATTCAAGAATGCCAAGGAGCTATGGAGCAAAGTGGCAAAAATACATGAGATCCCCTCCACTATACAAAACAATGAAGAATTCAAAGAGGGTGACTCATTGGAGCAAGACCAAGAGCAAGAGGACTTCAAAGTTGAGAGATGCTCAACTTCCAAAGAAAAAGAAGTCCAAGAAGCTTCATCTTCAAAGGAATACAATGAAAAGGATAAAGAGGGAGAATACTTTTTGTTCCATATACAAGATAAAGATGAAAAGCCTCCACCTCTAGGATTGAGGGGGAGCGACCTTTGTTGACATTGGATCAAGAAGAAGGAGAAGCTTCTACATCCGGGTCAAAAGGAGAAGAAGATGATGCATCCTCCAAAAATCAAGAGACATCAAATGGAGGATCAAGTGTCATCCCTATATGTGAAGGTATAAATATTTCATCTAAAAATAAAGATCATATCATATGTTTTGAATGTAGGGGGCATGGGCACTACAAAAGCAAGTGTTCTAAATTGGCCAAGAAAAAGGGTCAAGTGGCACCAAAGGACAAGGAGAAGCCCAAGGAGACTGCTCCCGGAACAAAGAAGAGCAAGGAGCACATTGTGTGTTTTTCTTGAAATCAAAAGGGACACTGTCGGAGTCATGTCCCAAGGGGAAGAAAGCGGTCAAGTCTCAAGGAGGAAGCATAACTCAAGGGGGAGCCTCCAAGGTAAAATGTAAGATATCATTTGTTGAGTCTACCCCTTTAAATAATGATAAAAAAACACGCTAGTTCTAATTTATATCATTTTAATGCTATTTACCATAAAAATAGGAAGTATGATAGAATAAACGAATATCATGTGGCTCTTCATGCTAAAACTATCAAACCTATGGTTAGAAAGATAGAAAATAATTTAGGCAATAACTCTAAGGATTTTAGGTATTTGTCTAATAAAAAGAAAAATCAAAGTGTAAATGAAAAATCTAAAGTTGAGGAGTTATGGAGAGAAAATTAAGTCTTAAGGTCAATACTTGATAAATTGGAGAGGACTCTTAGAAAAATCACAAATGATACACAAGGATTCAAGAGTTAAAACCTAAGTTTAGAGAAACAAGCATCATCCTATGGTCTAGTGGTCAAGTCAAAACCTAGGTTTAGAGAAAAAGTTTGGGATACAAACCTAAGGCTAAAAATGATGTAATTTCTTACCATAGGGTTCCATATAGTTATGGAACTAATCCTAGGTCTAGTGGTCAAGTCAAAAATACAAGGGAAGTTATCCTTAGAAGTATTTTTGCAACAACAAACGTGACTAAGACTTCTAAGAAAGTCACTAGGAAGGTCACAAGGGAAGAAATCCCTAGAGTTGATCTAGAAAAAGTGACCAAGGCTTCTAAGAAGCCTAACAAGGTCACTAAGAAGGTATCTAGGGAAGTTATCTCTAGTGTGTACCTAGAGCATCCAAGAAGCTCCAATAGGTTTTGGGTTTCTAGAGCATTTTCTCTACCCCTTAGATGGGATAGAGAGTGTCGACTCCGATTAGAAGGGTAGTTAACCCAACTTTGATTAAGTTGACACTCGGAGAGCATTTTTAAGGTTATTATTATTAACCTTTGAAAATGAAAAGGATTATCATTTACTTCTTAAATGGAGTAAAATATGCCATAGTTTGAGTATTTGGATATTGATCCGGCGGTCAGAACATGGGACCCCATAGCGAGGGGTCAACGCCATGTGAAAGTCAAAGGGCCAGGTGGTCTATCGGGGAAGGGTGAGCCGACCGAACTCATGAGAAAAGGACAGACCGACCGGCCGACCGGAGAAGGATGAGTCGGCCACTCGACCGGTCGATCGATGAACATCCGATAATAAAAAGACGCCCTGACAGGGATCGGGGTTCCGACGCTCGATTGAACAGTAACGAAGGGCCGAGCGGATGTCATGATCGTCCAAAGGCAATGTAACATACTGCTAGTAGTCCCTACACAACATCTTACCGAAGATCTCCCCAGCATGCCGATGGAGAGAGAAGGCCTGACGTGAAGTAAGTGTCGTCCGGCCAGGCGTAAGAAGAATGCCGGCCGGACGGACGACCCGTCCCGCCGGCCGGACGGACGCTCCGCCTGTGGTCGGTAGAGGCGGACCAGAACATCTTATGACAGCTGTCAAGTCCTATGGCTAGGTCATACTCCAAGTCTGACAACGAGGTGTTTTGTTGTCCCATCGAAGACGTACTTGGATTGTAGCAGTATGACGTCAGATAAGCTTTCTGACAGACACATACCGAGGTATGGGCTGCGGACACGTATGCGCCTCGGTGGACGTGCAGGAGCTCTTTCACCGCTCTATATAAAGAGTTTTATACTTCGTCGGAGGTACGCGTTGGACATCTTTGGAGCCACTTTTTTCATTACTTGCTTGCCTGACTTGAGCGTCGGAGGGTCGCCGCTGGGAATCCCTTCCCGGCCCGACTTCTGTGCAGGTTCGCTGGAGGTGCGTACAACCAATCGAAGATCCACGTCAGCAGCCGGGGAGCGCCACGTGCCCAGCGTCCGTTGATTCAGCTTTCGGACAGGATCAAATTGGCGCCGTCTGTGGGAACGCTCCTGCATCCGAACGGAAGCAATGGACGAAGCTGGATGACTACACATGGTGATGCTCTCCGTGGAGAAACTCGATGCTCTGACAGAGGCAAGAGTAGCTAGGCTCGTGGAGCAACAGGAGCAGAAGGCTCAAGTAGAAGGATAACGCAGCAGGCCGCCTCCACCTCTGGGGGGGCCGAGCGGCCATGGAGGACCGACCAGGAAGTTTCACCATCCTCCTGGCCTTGATAAATTTCGACGAGTATATTTTATCCACCTCACTCCACGGGTATTCGGGAGTTGAAAAATTGAGTCAGATCTTATGCTGATCGGCAGGTTAGTTTTTCAGGTGATGCTCTCCGTGGAGAAACTCGACGCTCTGACAGAGGCAAGAGTAGCTAGGCTCGTGGAGCAACAGGAGCAGAAGGCTCAAGTAGAAGGATAACGCAGCAGGCCACCTCCACCTCTGGGGGGGCCGAGCGGCCATGGAGGACCGACCAGGAAGTTTCTCCATCCTCCTGGCCTTGATAAATTTCGACGAGTACATTGTATCCACCTCACTCCACGGGTATTCGGGAGTTGAGAAATTGAGTCAGATCTTTCCGATCAGCAGGTTAGTTTTTCAGATATAGTTTCTTTCGGGCATAGAATTCATCGTAATTTTTTGAAAGAAGGCCCGTGCCGTTCGGCCGGGCGTATATCATTGGAGCCAAAGGCTCGACAACGAAGGCCCCGAGTCGTTCGGCCGGACGTATAATATCCGAGCCAAGCGCTCGACGAAGAAGGCCCCGAGCCGTTCGGCCGGAGGTATAATAACCGAGCCAAGCGCTTGACGCCGAAGGCCTCGAGCCATTCGGCCGGAGGTATAATATTCGAACCAAACGCTTGACGAGGAAGGCCCCACGCCGTTCGGCCAGGAGTATAGTATCTGAGCCCAGCGCTCGACAAAGAAGACCCCGAGCCGTTCGGCCGGGAGTACGTTATCCGAGCTGGGGGAAAGGTGCGTTAAATGTAAATTTATATGCATTTCGGTTGCCTATGTCCTTGTAATGCAGGAAGCAAAATTATAAAGATGGCAAATATCTTCGCCGACCGGCTGTGTTAAAAGTAGCCTTAAAGGCCTTTGAGCTCCGACGTTAAATATCGAGAGACGAGCCGGCGTCTATAAACGTCCGAGCGGAAGACCGTCGAGCTCCGACGTTAAACATCGAAAGACGAGCCGGCATCTATAAACGTCCGAGCGGAAGACCGTCGAGCTCCGACGTTAAATATCGAGAGACGAGCCGGCGTCTATAAACGTCCGAGCGGAAGACCGTCGAGCTCCGACGTTAAATATCGAGAGACGAGCCGGCGTCTATAAACGTCCGAGCGGAAGACCGTCGAGCTCCGACGTTAAATATCGAGAGACGAGCCGGCGTCTATAAACGTCCGAGCGGAAGACCGTCGAGCTCCGACGTTAAATATCGAGAGACGAGCCGGCGTCTATAAACGTCCGAGCGGAAGACCGTCGAGCTCCGACGTTAAAAATCGAGAGACGAGCCGGCGTCTATAAACGTCCGAGCGGATAGCCATCCACGTGATACATTCCGGCGGTAAGAACCGACCAACGACAGAACCTGTTCTTTAAGGCCAGCATACGGCCGAGCGGCTCGCTTAGAAAAAAATATAGGGAAAACCCCAGTGAGGTAAGGTGCAAAGCAAAAGATAGTTAATAAGAATTAAAGATGTGAACACGTGAACGAATGACGTTCGCTCGTCGAGCGGCTATGCAGTCGCATGACGAAAGACGTTTTTCGAAGACAATCGGCTTGAGCTCATGTTAGAGTATGGAGCTGAGCGGAGGAGTTTTAAAGAACACTTTAAACATGACGAAAGAAAAATTTCTTGCCAAAACAAAAGTTGCAAAAACAGAAAGATGATCTATTTACGCCAAACGCTGGGCAAACAAAAGAAGTTACAGCAAAAATAAGTTGTGTCGAACAGCAAGAGTACAAAAACATAAACACTCCTCACGCGTTAAAATCAAAAAGAGCATTAGGAATGGCGCCCATCACGGTAGCCAGATCCTCTGGGGGGATGGTCAGCTCAGCGGGAAGGTGGCCTTTAGCCTTCAAGTAATCCACCGCCGCCTTGATCTCCTCTTCGAAAGTGAGGGAAATCTTGTCGGTGAATTTCTCTCCGAAATCATCCGAGCGGACAAATGCCTTCCTCACTTCGTCAGAGCGGGCCGACTCCCCATCCTGATAACCTTGGAGCGCAGCTCGGGAAGCATCATTGGCGGCATGGAGATCCTTCAAGTCTCCTTCAAATTTGAGCAGATCGGCCGAGCGACTCTCATTCTCGGTGGCCAGGAGGACATCCAGCTCCTTGACGCGTTGCTCTAGCCCTCTGATCTCCACCTTCATTAGGTCCATGTCATCGATGGCCTTGCGCTTTCGAGTGGTCGCCGTCTTGATCTCTTTATCCCGTTGTTTGACCACAGCTTCAAGCCGAGCGACCTCGCTCGCCAGATCGGAAGCTCGTTTCCGTTCGGCTTCCAAAAGCTTTTTGCTTTTCTCCAAAGCAACCGTGGATTGCCCTTGGTTTGCCTCCGAAAGTTTGAGTTTTTTCATTTCTTCCTCCAGCTCAGCCAGTCGATTGCTGACTGCGATCTGCTCTACCCAACTCTGCGAATAAAGGCAGTTAAGTTAAAAGCTAAAATAAAAAATATCAGTAAAACAGAAAGGCATACCCCGGTCGCCTGCTGCAGGTTTCTGTCCCCTAGCTGACTGGGGGACATGTGCGCGACGCGTACGCGCGCGTCCTCCCAAACTTTAGCGAGCGGACCGGAGAGGGTGATCTGCTGTTCGGGAACCGATGGCCGATCGGCGGCCAGTAAGTATTCCTCCGAGGGAAATCTGAGGACAGTTTTAATCACCCTCGGGCCGCTCGAGTCATCTTGAGACGCAGCAGCTTGGCCAGAGGACTCGCCGATCAGGACCGGACGGTCACCCAGTCGCCTAAGACGACGTAGAGTCTGAGAGGTGAAAGGTTGCGCCTCAGTGATGGTCGGCGGCAAGTCAAGCTGAGTCGGAGTGTGCTCCGAGGAGACCGCCTCAAAAACCACATGAGCATCATCGCTCCGCTCGGAAAGTTGCTCTCCTGGTGGAGGTTGTTGAGCGGCTTGCTCTAGCCGACGGCGTTTACGAGTCACCAAAGGTGCCTCGTCAGCCGATCGGCCTTCCTCCTCGGCCTGGGCAGATGTTGTGATATTGGCCGCGGCCTCGTCAGTGGAGACGCGGGCGGCCGAAGCCTCGGGAGCAACTTGAGTTCCCTCACTCCCTTCAGTTGTATGGCCGGGCAGGACCAGTCCCCGTTCGGCCACTTCCTTGTTCTTCACCGCCTCTATATGGGCGGCTTTCAGCTTGAGCTTTTCGGTTGCCTTAGCACGCCACATAACTTCAGCTGCAGAAGCCAAGAATAAATCAGTTAGAACAAAAGAAAAAGGGGGGATAAGAATCGCTTACTTATGCTACAAGGCAGATCGGCTTGGATGGGAGACAAGCCGAATATATACATTACTCCAGGAAGGAGCAACTTGTCAATATCGTAACGTTGGCCGACCAGCTGGTTGGCCGCATGAAGATACGCCGGATGGCTCTTGAATTTGCCAAGGCCCGGTTGATTCGGCACCGCCGTCTGCCACTTCGTTCGGAAGGCCGGCCGTTCGGGGAGACGCATAAAAAAGAAATGCTCCTTCCAATGCTTATTGAAGCTCGACATGTTGGTAAATAGGATGAAACCCGACCTAGATTGAAATATGAAGCTCCCCCACTCGGATTGTTTTGGGTAGAAGAAATAGTGAAAGATTTGGGGGTCCAAGGGGATATCATTCAACTTGAAAAGGACTATCACCCCGCTCAGCAACCTAATCGAGTTCGGGACTAATTGTCCGAGCGAGAGGCGAAATTGGTTGCATATTTTGATGATGAACGAATGTGGAGGAAAGCGCAGCCCGGCCAAAAATTGATCATGGAAGAAGCAAATGGTGTCGGGCGGCGGGTCATTAGGCCGATCGGAAGGACTAGCCACAACTATCTCATGGTCAGCCGGAACTTCATACGTTCGAATGAGACGCAGTGCGTCTTCTTCATCGAATCGGCTCTCCATAGTCGTATACCAGAGACCAGGAGCGCCGACTGTAGGCGTAGAAGTACTCGCCATGGTCGAAACAGAAGAGATATTGACAGAAAAACTAAAAGAAAATGTCGACAGAATGAAAAAGAAAGCAATACAGGAGGAGGGGAGCTGAAAAGGAAGGCTTACGGGTACGAGAAAGATCGAGGAAAGGAAGAAAATGGCGAGCGCACCAAACGGGCAGGGAATAAGGATCGCCGGAGCAGAAACAACGGCGGGGGGTCGAAGGTCGATGAAGAAGAAGGCGGCGGAGAGAGGGGGCCGCGAGATTTATAACGTTTGCCCCGTATGGCCTTAGCCGTCCTATTCAGGTCGTGAAGAACGAGGTCATCATCCAGCCGTTCATTTCAAACGGCGGCTGTCCCATCGGAGGTGACGCCACCGCCATACTCTGACAAAATAAAAATTGCCACGTGTCAGCAAGATACGGGTTACATTTAATGAGCGCCCTGTATCGCACGCAACGCACGTGGCTGGCAGTAGATAAGAAGATTCGGCATAAATTCCCAGGCAATACAAGGCACGGGCAAGGTACCGCCGAACGGATGAGCATCCCTATGTCTGGCCGAGCGGATTAATGTATCAGTCGTTACTCTGTCAGATCGGCAGTCTAGTCAGTCGGACTTTGCCTCCTTCGACTAGACTTGAGGGGAATGCTAGTGATCCGGCGGTCAGAACACGGGACCCCATAGCGAGGGGGCAACGCCACGTGGAAGTCAAAGGGCCAGGTGGTCCATCGGGGAAGGGTGAGCCGACCGGACTCATGAGAAAAGGGCAGACCGACCGGCCGACCGGAGAAGGATGAGTCGGCCGTCCGACCGACCGACCGATGAACATCCGATAATAAAAAGACGCCCTGACAGGGATCGGGGTTCAGACGCTCGATTGAACAGTAACGAAGGGCCGAGCAGACGTCATGATCGTCCAAAGGCAATGTAACATACTGCTAGTAGTCCCTACACAACATCTTACCGAAGATCTCCCCAGCATGCCGATGGAGAGAGAAGGTCGGACATGAAGTAAGTGCCGTCCGACCAGGCGTAAGAAGAATGCCGGCCGGACGGACGCCCCGTCCCGCCGGCCGGACGGACGCCCCGCCTGTGGTCGGTAGAGGAGGATCAGAACATCTTATGACAGCTGTCAAGTCCTATGGCTAGGCCATACTCCAAGTCTGACAACGAGGTGTTCTGTTGTCCCATCGAAGACGTACTTGGACTGTAGCAGTATGGCGTCAGGTAAGCTTTCTGACAGACACATACCGAGGTATGGGCTGCGGACACGTATGCGTCTCGGTGGACGTGCAGGAGCTCTTTCACCGCTTTATATAAAGAGCCTTATACTTCGCCGGAGGTACGTGTTGGACACCTTTGGAGCCACTTTTTTCATTACTTGCTTGCCTGACTTGAGCGTCGGAGGGTCGCCGCCGGGAACCTCTTCCCGGCCCGACTTCTGTGCAGGTTCGCGCGAGGTGCGTGCAACCAATCGAAGATCCACGTCAGCAGCCGGGGAGCGCCACGTGCCCAGCGTCCGTTGATTCAGCGTTCGGACAGGATCAGATATAATTTTAATTGGCACAAGAGATCAAGTATAAAGAAATGTCAAGTTGGGATTTTGATATTTTATTGGGAAGTTAAAAGCAAATCTAAGCTTTATTTTATCTTGTTACTCTTTAAAAGAGTAAATTGTGCCAAAATTTGAGAAATATGCTTAACTTAAATTGGCAAATGTAGGAAAAGTAAAAGAAATGTCAATTTGGATTTTGGGTTTTGGCATTTTCTTGGGAAATCTTAGGCAATCTAGGTTTAAATTTTAAGATTAGCTAAGGTTGTAGGATACTTAGATAGTTAATCTAGGTATTCTATTTATGCTAATTTGTCATGCTTTATTTGTTCATAAGATGTCATGACATCATGTTTTGTATTCATATTTTATTATAAAAAATTCAAAAATATCATGTCATACATATATTACGTAGTTATAGGAAATTTTCTTTTGAAAATTATTCATCTTTGATGTATGTCATAACGCATCATGCATTATTTTAATTCCTTGCAAATTAAGGACAAATGACATTCATTAACAAGTAACATCCTTGGTGGATGTTCATAATCTCAAAATGCCTAGACAGATATGCATGATCCCTAGATTAGGGCAAAACCAAAATTTTACATCTCACTAAAGAACTATAAGGTGACTTGTATGTGGTTTCGAAAATATTAAATACAAGTGAGATGTTAGGATGATAAACAAAACTCAAGATATTGATTTAGTGCATTTTTTTTAGTTTTAAGTACATCAAAACACAATTATGTGTTTTCCAATCATTGGGAAAGATAATGTACAAGTCATGTGCATTGAGTCCAAAGAATATGGTTGGATATTGGTTTTGAAAATGATTTTAAATATATTTTGGAAAACCTTGATGAAGGCTATCTTTTGATAGAAACTTGGAAGAAAACATTAAAGTTTTTACAAGTTCTCAAGTTTGTGTCAATTTTTGAAAATAGAAAAGTATTTTCATAGAAAATTATTTTTCCTTGAAAGTATATACCCTAAGGATTGTCTACATGAATTTTCATGACTTTTTGAATTTTGTAGCATTTTTGGGGACTTTCTGAAATTGGCTGAAAATGTATTTCAGTATTTTCAGAGCTTCAATCGATCACCCGATCGATTGGAGTGCCTCAATCGATCGGGCGATCGATTGAGAAGGCATTTCTCGCGAGCAGAAGCTCGCTGGATCGATCCATCGATCCACACAGTCTGAATCGATCAGTGGTTCGATTCAGCTGGGTTCAATCGATTGGGATCCAACTTCAATCGATGGAAATGCTGAGTTTGGCTGGGTAAGCTAGATTTCAACATTTTAGTCTAAGTAATCATTCCTTACCCCTCATAATATATTTGTTTACATTTGGGGGTGTTTTCATGATGAAAACAAGGATGGATTGGTTAAGGAAGACTAAGTAGAGGTTTAGGTTGAGGTTTGGTTTCAATATTGAATTTTTGAACCTCAAAACTTCTAAATTTGGGTTTTCTATATGTTTAGGGATTCCAAATCATTGTTGGTGCAATGACAGAAGTTTGAAGTATGTCTTTAGGGGGAGTTACTCGTTAAGAACATGAAAATCTATTTTTTCATATACCTTGGAAGGTGGTCAACCTTCTTTAACGTAAATGCTCAAAGTTGAGCTTTTCAAATACAATGAGGAGTGGATATCTTCATTGTTTAGTTGTTCGTGCTCAAGGGTGAGCGTTGGAGATAATGAAGGGTATGAGAACTTCATTATCTTGTTGAACACAACGAGTGAAGTTGTGAACAATGGTGAGTGACTCTTCAGATGGAGAGTTTTTGATATGTGTCAATAGGGAGAGAATGTGTGGTTTAAGTTAGGCCTTCATTACCTATAGAAGGAGTTTGCCCTCTAGGGAAGGGGGAGAATCAAGGAAACTCTCATTCATACATTGACATGAAGGAAGTTGAGGCTATGAGATTAGCCTAACTTAAAGGTATTGTCAAATATTAAAAAGGGGGAGATTGTTGGTGCAATATCCCTAGGTCAAGAATGACTTGGTTGCCTAAGCTTGAGTTGGCTCAAGCTTGAGTCTTTATGTTTGAGTTTCGATATTTGACAATACAGATAATACGTGGAGATTACTGATGTAATCATTTGATTTGGGAGATTGCTGGAGCAATTCCCCTCTGGTTAGAGTTTGACCAGTCTAAATTTGAAGAAGAGTCAAGTAGGTCAAGATTGACCAGATACTTGACTAGAAAGTCCTAATGAGTGAAGCTAGGCAGAAAGAAAAATTCTGATAAGTGAAGCCAGGTGAAAGACCTAGTGAGTGAAGCTAGGTGAAAGTAATGGTGAGTGAAGCCAGGTAGGTGGAAAGTCCCGGTGAGTGAAGTTAGGCAGGGGAAAAATCCTGGTGAGTGAAGCCAGGTGAAAATCCTAGTGGTTGAACCTAGGTGAAAGTCCTGGTGAGTGAAACCAAGCAGATGGGAAGTCCTAGTGAGTGAAGCTAGGCAGATGGAAAGACTTGGTGAGTGAAGTTAGGCATGTGGAAATCTAGGTGAGTCAAGGTTGACAGGACACTTGGTGTTTGGAAGTCCAAGTGGGTAATAGAGGACCGGACACTTGACATGAGATGGTAAGTCCAAGTGGGTCAAGGTTGATCGGACACTTGGTGCAAAGAGAAAGTCCAGATGGGTCAAAAGTGAGTTGGCATGGAACTAGGAAGTTCGGACGTAGTAAATTTCCAAAGGCCATAACTTTTGACTCGGATATCGGAATGAGGACATCTCGGATGCGAAATGAAGCTAATTTCAAGCTCTATCCATTTTTCTACTTTCCAATCGATTGGCCAATCGATTGGGGGGTTCAATCGATTGGTTGACGCGAATTTGTGCAGAAATGGGTTGAATCGATTGGGTAATCGATTGAAACTTTCTCAATCGATTGGGAGAGTTTTTAAGCGAACAGTAAGCTTCTGAATCGATCAGTTGATCAGTTGATCGATTGGAGCGCTGGAAATCGCTCGAGAAGCCTTGAATCGATCGGGTAATCGATTCAGGGCAATCCAGAGAGCACAGAGGCGCTCTGGATCGATCGGCCGATCGATCCAAAGTCTCCCCAATCGATTGGGAGCAATCCAATCGATTGGGATTCGACCGTTGGCGCAGATAAAGCCGTTGGCGAGCGTGTCTTTGGGAACTTCTTCGATTCTTCTCTACGGGCGATCACGACAGCTCTCTACAACGATCTTTTCTTCCTCACCGCCAGTTCTTGAAGGTTCTTGGAGGCTCATCCAAGTCAAGAGGTGAGTTGCAACAAGAAGAAGAAGAAGAAATTAGGGTTTTCATTATAATCTTGTAAGATTTATTTGTTTTTTTCTTTCTCATTGTTGTATTGTGAGGTTGTAAGGCTTCTCCGTCTTCGGTAGTTACCGAGAAGGAGTATTTTTATAGTGGAGGGTGTGTGAGTGTGTGAATTCTTGGACTAGTCACTTCTTCTTGAGGTGGATACCAAGTAAATCCCTAGAGTTAGCATTGTTATTTGTGTTTCTTGTATTTCCGCTACACATCATCCCAAGAAGCGAGCAACGACGACCACGACGATCACGACGAGCTATTAACCCCCCCTCTAGCTACATTTTGGTCCCAACAGTCATATCCTAACGACCATTATCTCCAATTTGTGGTTAAGAAAGTCGTTAATAACCGTTGGCATATCCTGTCATGCATTGTCTCCCATTCATGGTTGAGAGTGTTGTTAGCGATCGTTAGTGCATCTTGTCAACCATTGTCTCTCATTAATGGTTGAGAGAGTCGTCAGCGATCATGATATATGTAACTGTCCATGAAACCATTCATGATAGTGAGTTCATGTGCAATCTGTAGCTAGATAGTTATGTATCTACACTATCTGCTCACAAGACAATTCGTGGTAGCGAGTTCGTCCACAGATAGTGACTGTTTACTTATCCTGTCTGCCCACGAGATCATTCGTGGTAGCGAGACAGTCACTATTTATTTACCCTGACTGCTCACGAGACCATTCGTGGTAGAGCGTTCTCCTACAGTCATTGTTTATTATATAGTTATATGTTGATCATGTATTTCTTCATGCATGTTTGGATGTACTGTATGTAGTCCCGATTTGTTAGTTTTACTTGGTTGAGTAGGTTAGTGAAGTGCTATATTATTTATTATACTTTTGGTTTGCTGATGATTATGTTGGGACACCTATGTTGGTTAGTAAGTATTTTATCTGAGATTGCATCATTTGATCTCCTGTCAGTATATTATTCATGCACTATCTTCTTCTATCCACTGAGTGGTTGTATTCACTATCCTTTGTTTTTCCTTTGACTTTTAGGTTAGCATATAGAGGAGGTGTTGTGTCACTCAGAAGTCTTGTTTACCAGTCCTGCTCGAATTGGATTTATGTTGAATTGTTTTGTTTTATTATTTTCATTGCTTATAGTTATAGTTCTTTCTATTCTGGATTTTTGAGTGTTTCTTATGTACATGTATACATACACGCATTGTCATTTATGACTTGGTGTTATATTACATCGGTATTTTTATGTTGGCTTGAATTGGTTTGATATTGTATTTCCTATATGGTCACTAGGGGATACCGTCCAATTTGGAGGACAAGTATACCCTTAGGGCGTGATAAAAAAAAACTAATAAGATTGAAGAATGTCTCTTTCGGGTTTGCACGATTGGTACTTGCATGTGGTGTTATTGCAATAGGTCGCGAGGTCGATCTCAGTGTGTGCGCAATATCTCATTGGTCACCTGACTCTATGCAAAGGGTCACTATGCTAGGCGAAGTCCCCCATCATTTACCTCCCTTTTAAATCGCGTGGGGTAGTCATGGAGGGGCCTCAGGGTAACGATTATCACCTTTTGCTACACAATTAAGGGAGGAGAGAATGTTTTGCTGGTCTATATGTCTCGCCCCACACGTAAAAGGGCCACTCAGTTAGGACAAATGACCTCCGTATTTACCTCTCCTCTAATGCATGTGGAGTAGTCATGGAGGGGTCTTAGGGTCAGGGTTATCACCTTTTTGCTATTGAGTAATAAGGGGGAGAAGGGCACAATATCAATTAACGAGAGAGAAAAAGAATATAGAAACATTGAGAGAGGGAAAAGACACAAGATTATCGACAACTATGAGAGCATATATTTTTGTGAGATCAATATAGAGAAAAAAGAGTTCACTAGATTTTTAAAATTAAGATATACAATTAAATGTGAAACGAGGTTGAAGTTCCAAGGGAGTGAACTATAGGTAGTGGAAGTTCTAAAAGTCAAAGTTGAACTAAGATTGGGTAAGTGAAAGTTCTCATAGATCAAGGTTAGCCCAATATTATGTAATGGGTGAGGTTCCGGATATGAAAAGTTTCTAGGCAAGGATGAAATCCTAGTCGTCGAAAGCGACTTATATTAGTTAGATGAGAAACTCACGAAGACATGGGGTCACTTCACATAACATGGATTTAACCATGGTTAAGGTTATAAACAAGCTAAGTCGAGTCAAACATCAAACTTGTTTGTTCATGTTAATATTTCTTTAATTACTTAACATGTTAATAAGAATTTTATTAATTAACATGATTCGTAAACATTGTTTGTTTAGTTTAACGAATTATTTAAACTTGTTTATTTAATTGATTTTGTATATTAAACGAACATAAATAAATTCTTACCAAATCGAATATCAACTTGTTCATGAACGTTCAGTTCATTTATCACCTTAACCATGATATAGATGGAACAATTAACAGAAAAATTTGAAATCACATAGTTATGGTTTGGACAATTCAATCAATTAACAAAGGAGTTGATTGGTTAGTTGACTCAAAATTAAATGATAATGAACAAAAAATTTTATAGTCAACTAGGACAATCCACGTTAGTGTTAAAACAGGAATATACTTAATCTGCTCATATGAATAAAGCAACAACAAAGTAGGTGTTGGGACCGATATGCCCGCTAGAGAGGGGTGAATAGCGTCTCGTCGCGCACTTGTGCTTGCTTCGTCTTGATATGTAGCAGAAAATACAATACAAACACAAACACCGCTAACTCTAGGGATTTACTTGGTATCCACCTCAAAAAGAGGTGACTAGTCCAAGGATCCATACACTCACGCACCCTCCACTATGAAATCACTCCTTTACGGTAACTACCGAAGGCGGAGAAACCTTACAAGCTCACAATACAACATAAATACAAAGAGAAGCAGATACAAGGGAAATTTTATAAGATTTGTACACCAAACCCTAACCCTAGCTTTTTCTTCTTCTTGTAACTCATCTCTTGACTTGGACGTGCCTCCAAGATCTTCAAGAACTAGCGTTGCAAGCTTGGAGAAGATCGTTGTGAATGTCGCAGAAGAGTCGCAGGAAAGAACGCAAAGTTCTACAGAGAAAACACTCCGTCAAGGCTTTAAACAGTGCTCCCAATCAATCCAATCCATCTTCAATCGATTGCCACATCAGCACTGCTCGATCCCAGTCGTCCATCGCTCGTTTCCTGCCCAACAGTCACTTCCCAATCGATTGACCGATCGATTCAGAACCATTCTGTGCTCTCGCGTCCGCGCGAGAGCTTCTCCTCCCTAATCGATCGAGCGATCGATTGGTAGCTCCCAATCGATCGGCCGATCGATTAGGATGACTTCTGTACTCACGAGTAATGCTCCCAATCGATCTACCGATCGATTGGAGCTATCCCACACTCGCAGCACACTCCAATCGATCGATCGATTGGAGTCTGGTTCAATCGATCGCCCGATCGATTGAACAGCTTGGACTTGATTCAAACTCAAGTCTAAAGTCTCCAACCCAACTCTCGGTCAACCGTGACCTATTGGGTCTCCATGCCTAGCATTTGGTAACATCCGACCAACCTCGAACTAGCCTTCTAGTCTCCTTCATCAGACTTGCGTCCCTCGGATATCTCCCATCCTTCACGTCTTGCCTTCAGGAGCTTCCTTCGGCCTTATCCTAGTTGTCGGATTATACGCCACACTCGATCAACTTCAAACTAGCCTTCTAGCCTCCTCCATCAGTCTTGCGTCCCTCGGATATCTACCCATCATTCACGCCTTGCCTTCAGGAGCTTCCTTCAGCCTCATCCTAGTTATCGAGTTTTCCTTGCCAAATCACACTAGGACTTACCTTGCCAAGACCACATGCTTGGACTTACAACATTTTCCAAGATCACACTTAGACTTTCCATTGCCTGGCTCCTCATCAGAACTTTCTCCTTTGCCAAGATTATACTTGGACTTCTCAATTGTCTGATCTCACTTATCAGGACTTTCACCACCAAGTCTGGTCAACACTGACCTACTTGGATTTTCACTCTTGTCAACCTTCCTGTTGGGATTATCTTTGCCTAATCTCTAATTAGGACTTTCTCAGTCAAGTCTCTTGTCAACCTTGACCTACTCGACTTTTCTCTTGCCTAACCTCCAGTTAGGACTTTCCCAGATGCCTAAACTCCAATTAGGACTTTCCCATTACTTAAACTCCAGTTAGGACTTTTCCATTGCCTAAACTCCAGTTAGAACTTACTCGGTCAAGTCTTCGGTCAACACTGACCCACTTGGCTTGTCTTCTCATCAACCTGGTCAATCCCTTGACCATCTCCATAATTGGACGATTGCTCCAACAATCTCCATATATCGTCAAACGGACGATTGCTCTAGCAATCTCCATATATTGTCAAATATCAAAACTTAAATTCAACTCAAGCTTGACTCAACTCAAGCTTAGTCAAACTGGTCAAACTTGATATAGGGAAATTGCCCCAACAATATCTCCCTTTTTGATGTTTGACAATTCCTCTAAGTTAGGCTAAATCCCATAGTCTTAACTTTTTCCTTATACCAAGGCGAAATCACATAGCCTTAATCTCTTCTTTATACCAAGGCTAAATCTCATAGCCTTAATCTCTTCTCTGTACCAAGGCTAAATCTCATAGCCTTCATCTCTTCTCTGTACCAAGGTTAAATCTCATAGCCTTAATCTATTCTCTATAACAAGACTCCTCTCATGACAAAGCATGAATGAAGGTTTCTTTCATTCTCTCCCTTTCCTAAAGGGCAAACTCCCTCTGCTTGGGATGAAGACCTAACTTAACCTTCCATTCTCCCCCTTTGTCACACATCAAATCAGAAAACAAACTCTTCTCCATAAGAGTTAACTCTTCATTGTTTACAACCTCATATGTTGTTAACAATCCCACAATGAAGATCTCATATTCTTCAATGACTCCAAAGCTCCCCCTTGAGCTCCACTTCACTTCACAATGCTCAATCTAGAGCATTCACCATTTGACCAATGAAAATCTCATTCATTGTATCCAATGTTCTCCCTTGAGCAGTAGTTTTCTTTTCAATGCTCATCTAAGAGCATTTTTCACTTTACCAATGAAGGTCTGATCCCCCTCATTGAATCCAATGCTCCCTCTTGAGCAAACATCTACTCCAAAATGCTCATCCAAGAGCATTTAACATCCTAGCAATGAAGATAATCAACATTCCATTGCTCTCCAATACTCGACCCTGAGTATTAATTCATCACGAAGGTTTAACCCACCTTCCAAGGTCTTTGAAAATATTTTTATGTTTTCAAAGAGTAACTCCCCCTAAAAACATGGTTAAATTTCTATCATTGCACCAACAATGACTTGGGGTTCCTAAATAATTAGGAAAACCAAAACTCGAAGTTTTGAGATTCAAAATTCAATAATGAAACTAACCTCAACCTAAACTTTACCTAAGTCGACATTAACCAAATCATGCTTGTTTTCATCATGAAAACTCCCCCTAAGTGTATACAAATGTATTCCAAAGGATTAGGAATGGTTAATGACCCTTGAAAATCAAAACTTGAAGTTTTAAGGTTCCAAAATTCAGAATTGAAACTAAACCTTATCTTAAACTTCACTTTGGTATTTCTTAACCAATCCATACTTGTTTTCACATGAAAACTCCCCCTAAATGTATAAAAATATATTCCAAGGGGTTTGGAATGGTTAACGGGACTCGAAGTGATTTGAAGTGCTAAATTCAAGCTTTTCAGTCAAAATCAGACTTCCCAATCGATTGAAGTTGGGACTCAATCGATTGAAATCACTTCAATCGATCCATTGATCGATTCCGCAAGCTACTGCTCACAGAAATTCCCTCTGAATTGATCGACTAATCGATCCAGACTGGGTTAATCGATCGGCTGATCGATTCACTATCCTTCTGTTCGCAGGAATTGACTTCTGAATCGATCGGCTGATCGATTGAACTCAATCCAACCGATCGGCTGATCGATTGAGTTTCTGATTTCCTGAAATTCAATTTCAGCGAACTTCAGAAACTTCTCAAAAATTCTACAAAAATTTAAAAACATGAAAATTTATGTAGGCACTACTTAGGGTATATACTATCAAGGAAAAATATTTTTATAGGAAAATACTTCCTATTTTCAAACATTGACACAAACTTTGAAACTTGTAAAAACTTTAGTGTTTTCTTCCAAGTTTGTGCTCAACTATTCAATGATGATTACTATCAAAAGATAGCATTCATCAAGGTTTTTCAAAGTACATTTAAAATCATTTTCAAAACCAATATCCAACTATGTTTTTTGGGTTCAATGTACATAACTTGTACATTAACTTTCCCAATAATTGAAAAACACATAACTATGTGTTTTGATGAACCTAAAACTCAACAAGATGCACTAAATCAACATCTTGAGTTTTGTTCACCATCCTAACATCTCACTTGTATCTAATGTGTACTAAAACACATACAAGTCATCTTATGATTCTTTATGAGATGTAAATTTGGTTTTGTCCTAAACTAAGGGATCATGCATATCTATGTAGGCATTATGAGACTTATGATCATCCACCTAGGATGTCATTTAGTAGAATCCCACTTGTTGGGATATTCACCATTCATAATAAATGTCTTTGTCCTTAATCACAAGGAAATTAACTTAATGCATGATGCTACATGACATACATCAAAACAAGCAATTTTCAAAAGAAAAAACATGCTATAACTATATGATGTATGCATGGCATGACATGGTATTTTTGTATTTTTCATAATAAACATGAATGCAACACATGATGTCATGACATATGAAGAGCAAGCAATCATGGCATTTTAGCATAAAAAAAATACCTATATAATCTATTTAAATATTCTTAAACCTTAGCTAAGCCTTAAACTTAATCCTAGATTGCCTATGCCTTCCATAAGAGAATGTCAAAACCAACTTGACATTTCTTTTGCCTTTATTCTATTTGTGCTAATTGAAATTAAGACTTCAATACTCAAGTATTTGTTTGGCACATATTACTCCTTTTAAGGATTAAATGTTTAGATTGAGACTTAAATTTGCCCTTAATCCTTTAAGAACATACTAATATCTCAACTAGACAATTCCTTATCCTGTTTCCAAGTGTGTCAACTTACATTTGTTGTGATTTCTCAAAGTTTGGCACAACTTACTCTTCCAAGGAATAATTAATTTGATTAAGGTTTAAATTTTCCCTTAACTCCTTAAGAGAATACCACATTTCTAACTTGGTATTTCTTTTTTTCATTTGTGTCAATTTAAATTTAAGTCCAATTCCTCAAGACTTGGCACATTTTACTCCTCCAAAGAGTAAATGCAATCAAACATTAAAACTTAGATTTTCCTTTAATTATCCTAAGAAAATATCAAAACCCCAATTTCGTATTTCTTATGTTTTCTCAATTGTACCAATTTAATTCAACCATAATTTTTTATGATTTGGTACATGTTACTCTTTCCAAGAATGACCATTTGGATTAAGATATACATTTCCCTTAATTCCATAAAAAAAAAAGTCGAATTTCTAATTTGGCATTACTTTTGCTTCTCAAGTGTGCCAATTTCACCTAATTTCAAATCCTCACACTTGGCACCTTTTTCCCTTTCAAGGCTTAATCACATTTGATTAAAGCATGAGTTTTCTCTTGATTCCTTAAGAAAGTATCACAATTCTAACTCAATTTTTCTTATACTTTTCTTAAATATGTCAATTTAGATTGAGTTCAATTCTTCAAATTTTGGAACATATATCACTCTTTCAAAGAGTAACCCTATAATCCTTTTCATTTTCGAAGGTTAACAATAACCTTGAAAATGCTCTCAAGTGTCAACTTTCCCAAAGTTGGGTTAACTACCTTTCCAAATGGAGTTGACACTCTCTAAACTCATCTAGGGTGTAGAGAATATGCTCCTAGGAACACAAAACCTATTGGTGCTCCTTGGATGCTCTAGGTACTCACTAGGGATGACTTCCCTAGATACCTTCCTAAGGACCTTTCTAGGCTTCTTAGAAGCCTTGGTCACTTCTACTAGGTTACTCCTAGGGTTAACTCCCCTTGTAACCTTATTTGTGACTTTGTTTATCCTTTTTGGAGCCTTAGTCACCTTTACTAGGTCAACTCTAGGGATGATCTCCCTTGTGACCTTCTTTGTGACTTTGTTATACTTCTTAGAAGTCTTGGTCACATTAGTCTTGCCAAAAGACCCTTTAGGGATTCCTTCCCTAGTATCCTTGATTAGTCTCATAACTATATGGAACCCTATGAAAGGAAGTCACATCCTTCTTGGCTTTAGGTTTGTATCCCAAACCTTTATAGCCATTGGATGACTCTTGCCTAGTTCTCCCTAGAGTTTGCTTATTTTGACCTTTAAGAATATTTTCCATTCTTGCTAGGGTTCTTTCTAAATTATCAAGTCTTGACCTCAAGACTTGATTTTCCGTCATTAAATCCATAGATTTGGATTTTTCTTAACTCCTATGAACATTGTTAGCCTTAGGCTTATATCTAAAGTCCTTAGTATTATTTCCTAAGTTACTATCTACCTTCCTAAACTTAGGTGTGGTAGCTCTAGCATCAGGAGGAATATATTTTTCCTTAACACTATCATGTTTCTTATTTTCATGATAATTTACATTAAAATGATGAGTGTTATTTCTAACATGCATTTCATCATGACTAAAAGTAATTGCACTATTAAAGGTTATCTTGGGTTTGCTTCTAGAAGCTCCCCCTTGATATGTGCTTCCTCCTTTAACTTTGATTGGCTTCTTCCCTTTAGGGCATTGATTCCGGTAATGTCCATTTTGATTGCATGAGAAGCACACAATGTGCTCCTTCTCTTGCGTTTCATGGGACCAATCTCCTTGGGCTTTTCCTTGCCCTTGAGTACTACTTGGCGCTTCTTCTTGGCCAATTTGGGACACTTACTCTTGTGGTATCCATGCTCCCTACACTCAAAACAAATGATATGACTTTTATTATTTTCAATTGAAATTTCTATACCTTTACTTGTAGGGATGATGCTCGATTCTCCATTTGATGTAGCTTGAGTTGTGGAGGTAGCATCATCTTCCAATTCTTCTTCTCTACTTGGAGGTGTAGGTGCTTCCACCTCTTCAACTCTCGAGGTTGTGGATGCTTCCACCTCTTCCTCTCTTGAAGATGTAGAGGATCTCTCATCTTCTTCCTTCTCCTCCTCTTCCTTCTTCTCCTCGAATGTTGATCTTGTGTCAACATCGAATTGGTCCTTCTATTCTTGGATCAATGATCCCTTCTCCTTGGGCTCTTCCACTCCTTGGACTTGTGTAGGGTCTTCATGATAGGCAATGATCTTTTTCCAAAGATCTCTTGCATTTGTGGTTTCACTTACACTTAACAAAATATTATAAGGTAATAAATTATGTAAAATTCTCGTTACCTCCTTGTCCGTCTCCGATTGCTCTAGTTGCTCTTCGGTTCAATGCCGAGGTTGGAGGCGTTTACCCTTCTTGTCCGTAGGAGCTTCAAATGGGTTAATCAAGACAACCCATTGGTTCCAATTCATTTGGAACCATGTCTCCAGCCGATTCCTCCAAAAGGCGAAGTCTTCCTTGTCGTATGACGGAGGAATCTGGATGTCCCATCCAAGTGGACCTCCCAAGTCCTGTTGGTTAGTCCTAGGAAAATCGTACCGACTCCACTGTATAAAAATTTTGTACAAGTGTCGAACCTTTCATTAAATAACCTATTGTGTTCTTTAGAAGTTAAATTAGGAATCGCAGACGGCACTACAAGAAAAAAGCCTAACAACAACGGTTTTTCACTGTTGTCGTAGCCCTTTTCGGACTGTTGTTAAAGGCCGTATTGTTAAAAGGGGTGCCCAAAGACAACAGTTTTTAACTGTTGTCTTTGAAGGCAAAGACAACAGTTTTACAACGGTGAAAAACCGTTGTCTTTTCCTTCAAAGACAACAGTTTTTCACCGTTGTCTTTGAACGTCTACCTTTAATAACAGGGTCTTCAACAACAGTTTTAAACTATCTACGGCAACGGTAAAAAACCATTGTCTTTTTTAGATAAAAAATAAAAAAAATTAATACACAATTTTTCAATATTATAAATCATTCAAAATATTAAATTTCAAAATAAAATTTAATATACAATTTTCTAACATTCAAAAATAATATCTATAACATTCTGAAGAAATTTCATAAGCAACCAACAAAATGATAACACTATTAAAACAAAGGTAGAACAATATAACACAAGATTTTCTAATCTGTTTTGACGGTTGAACTTTTGCTCCTAATCTGTTTCAAGGACCGTAGCGCTGCTATGGTGCTCTTCATGTATAAGCTCTGCATATATTTAATCTCCTCCAACTCCGGAACCCTCCCACCTGATTGTGCCGGCTTTGGCACTCCATTTTGTCCGTCGCATTCTGCTGAAATTGACAGGTTGTTGCTGGGGAAGAGGTGGTCGAGCATAGCCACACACTCCTTCACAAGTTTGTATAGGAGATCAGTTGTAAAGAATGGCTGCTGCAGCACCTTTTCGATGAAGGGCTGCCTGATAAGTGCTCATGTTCTCTTGTCATACTTCTTCAGTATTTTCACTAGACCTGAATTCATCACAACAAGAATAATAAACCATCTAAATGAGTGCACAAATTTAAAAAAAAAGAATCAGAAGAAAGGACAGAACGGTTAATCAATAACACTCAGATAATTATAAACTATAATTAGGCTCTGATCATGACTATGCTAACATGAGTTTCCTTGTTAACAAATTGAGAAATAATGGTTTGGAGAAATTAATAAACAAGACATGTAATATCTAAAACAAATGGGAGAGTTTGATATCTAAATAAAATCAACCTTGTTCAGTCAATATAAAATCAGTTAAACTGCATTGGTAGTAAGCAGATAACATAAAATTGTGTTGTGGAAGTTATAATGAGAGTTCAACAAATAAACGATTTATAACATAATGAAAAAGCTAAAACGAGTTCAACAGTCGAAGTTCATGTTGTCAACTGAATAAACAAAGATGTGCTGGAATGGTTAAAGATAAAACCATCCTCGTGCTCCTATTTTCATGGGTAATTTTTTAGTGGATCAGCCGTTTTTCCAGATCTTGCATTAGACCAGGCTTTGGCAATCGTCCGCTTCATCTCATCATCGCCTTCTTCATACATGTTCTGAAAATATATTAAAATCACTATCCGAGTTTGAATACAACAACTCAGAGGGCAATAGAGAAGCATAGAGGATAGATAGATCACCTTCATCAAATCCATAATTCCTGTCATCGGATCTTTCTCTTGGCCAAGATTTGGCTTAAGCTGCAAATCAAAAAGCCAAATAGTTCTTGATGTTCTAAGAGAACTATTGGCGAGATGAACAATGCAAACAAGAAAGAGCAAGTATGTAAAAGCCTACAGGTGGAGGGCGACACACTTAAATTTGCAAGATATAACAGAATTAGAATGCAGTATCATTCCATTTATTATATGTTTGCTCAAGGCCAAATTCTACTACTCTTTTCCAAACATATTTATGCCAACTTCAATATTATGTTCTTCATATAAGGTTTACTTGGCAAGACTACAAATGATATTAGAATGTAGAAACTAAGTTTAGGAAGAATGTAAGAAGCAGTGTACAATATTAATACGCATGAATTTAAGAAAGCATAATCTATAATTTATGACATTATAAGTACCTTGTCTTCCTTAAAGTGCAGGTCTAGCCAGTTTACCAATTTTCTATAATTTATGCTATAAATCAGTTAAACTGCATTGGTAGTAGGCAAATAACATAAAATTTTCTGGTGTGAAAATTATAAAATTTTCTGCTGAATGCTAATTTATCATAACCTAGCAAAACAAATTTACCAAGCTACTCCAACACCCTTCTTAATCAATCTGATCAATTAGTAAACATGATTGTAGAATAAAACCCATAAATTACCTCTGAAGCGAAAGTGCTAAGTTTATACTTGACTGAATGTAATTCATACACCATATGGATTGTTTGCAATGAAAATTACAAGCTCCAAAAAAAAAACAAAGGTTTGGAACATAAAGGGATATCTATCCATCACAACTTAGATTGTTTGGAGGATCCACAGAAGTGTATTAATTTACATGTTAGAATACTGAAAATAAGCTACAGTGAAATCTTTAATGTGTACCATGGACTACATAAGAATAGATCAAGAAAAAGTTGAATTCTTACGGAAACCTACCCGTGTAGTTAATTACGTGATCTTCTCCTTAGCCTTTACTTTCCTTTGAACATTCTTCCTTGCTAGTGATCTTCAAAATTATATTAATTGTCAAGATGCATGCTATAAAACTGTTCAAACAATCACTTAGATAAAGCACAAAAAATCACTTTGTTTGTGCTTCAAGATCCTACAAAGATTGAATTGCACATGGCAAAGATGTCGTCAGCCTGCAAACTTCTCGCTTAAATCAATTTCCAAACATGAAATACTAGTAGCGATATTGAACTATTTTTCTAGTTGTCAGTCTTTCTTGCAAAGGATGCAGTTTAATTTTCATTGACAGATAACATGTTGCATAAATACTTGACTAGCTGTAATATGAGTATGAAGTACTCGGGGATTAACTGTTGGAGTTATCTTTCAACTGTCGAATTAATGGAGAAGGACCTAACCTATCATAGTTTTCTAATAAAACATCTCAATAACCTGGGAAATGATGGGATAAAATGATTATCACGGCAATTTATATTAAACAAAAAGAGATTCCTACTTACATTGCAGGATAAGCCTATGAGTTTTTTGAATTAGATGATGATGCAGATTGACTGCCTTTTGTTTCCTTGACATTCTCTTTCATATCAGGACAATCTTCATTTTTTGGGTTCAAGGTACTTGAATCCATCTTCTGGACCTCCTCTTTTGTGTATATAAAAATCTGACGGACCATAGCACAAAATTCCTTGCAGAAAATTATACAACACCAGTTGTTAACATATCCACTTTATACATAGAAAATGGAAGATATATATACATAAAAGAAGAACATTAGGAATGTAGAAGCATGCTTACTGCCAAGGGTCATCTCCAACAAGTATCATATCATCCTCATTATCAGTAAATACAATCATCCAATTTTTATTTGGAGCCATCAATTCTCCTTTGAATTCAAATAGTTGATCTAACTCCTCGATCAATTGGTCATAACCATCAAACTTTGTCAAGTCAACAGATCTTCCAAGTGCAACACCTTGCTTATGAACCTGATATCAAAATGGAAATAGAATCATCTTCTCCAATAAAAAAGAGGTACATTCTATAGCATGACATTCTTGATCTACTAAGGGACTGAATGGAGATGGACACTACACATTAAGTCAAATCTGAAAATGTGATTTAAAATCATTGGATCTTGCATATACACCAAAATTCAAAAAGCAAAGGAACTAGAAAGATATTAATCAGTCAGAAGTGAAGAACTAAATGGATGTTACTGCAAAAGGGAGAAATCATTTGATTTTAATGGAAGTTATCAGTTTTACCATAGGCAGCATAAAGACTGTTGAAGAGTCACAGAGAAGTGGAGGGGATCGTCTTCGCCGTCGGCGGAGGAGGCGTCAGGGTGCTTCTCGGTGAGGGCACGGTGGGGGAGTTGCGGCTGGCGGTTGAGAAGGCGGCATATGTTTTTTGGCCGGACGGATCTGTAATAAACGATCACACAACCAAACTCAACATCCCAAACAATGTATACAATCAAGTCAGGAGTGAAGGAAGAATGTCCGGAGGTGAAGGTTCTTGCCGGAGAACCCCTCCGGCAAGGTGGAGTTGGTCGGATCTGTCGCCGAAGGTTGCTGCCCCCTGCCGAGTTGTTGCTGCCGCTCGCCGCTGGAATCTGAGAAG
Source organism: Zingiber officinale (assembly GCF_018446385.1). Lineage (NCBI taxonomy): Eukaryota > Viridiplantae > Streptophyta > Magnoliopsida > Zingiberales > Zingiberaceae > Zingiber > Zingiber officinale. The sequence continues at coordinate 155,907,066 of NC_055992.1, read as the reverse complement.
AAGAAAAGAGTGGACTGTATTGGCTGGCCGGCCGGAGGCAGTGAAAGCAAAGGAGAAGCCGCCGGCCGAAGAGAAGAAAGAAGAAGGAGGCGCGGTGTGGGGAGTTGTCGCCGTTGCCCTAGCTTGGCGCGAGGAAGAGAATCACGCGAGAAGAGGGATTCCAGGGTTCTGTTCCGTGCGTGAGGAAGAAAAGGGGAGGTGGGTTTTCTTAATGGGTTCGGGTTTTGGGTTAAGGGGAGGAATCCGAATCCAATAACCTAGGATTAAAAGTGGGCTTTTGGATTTTGGATATTGGGTTGAGAGGTTGAGATTTCGGGTTAATGGGATCCGGATCCATTAAGAGGATGAAATTGGACTTTTGAAATTGGGTTTGAAGAGTGGACTTTTGGATTGGATTTGAATTGGAGCTCCACTTCTTGAATGAACCCTTGGATGCCTTAAGCTCTAAATCAACGATCCAGATCGCTTTTAAATCATGATGAAAGGCTGGATCACTTAGATTTGAATGAAGGGGCAGGATTTCACTGGATCTTGATCAACGGTCCACATTAATTTAGCTTGATCTTCCTCATTTGACCTCCAAATCAAGCCAAATTTGATCCGGTTCAACCCTAATTCATGGCTCTTTGAATTTCCTACAAAACCACATCAAAATATGCAAATAAATTCCAAAATTTATAGAAATTTTATAATTAAGTCCAAAATGAATTCCTACTCACAAAATATAATATAAACACCAAATTAAGCTTGTGAAAAGGTAAAAATACTAAGTCTAAGAGCCAAAATAACTAATAAAAATGCTCATTATCAGTGACCTAGCCTCACGCGAACAAAAAAACTCTTTGTTCGTGAGTTTTTTTTCGTGAAGTAAAAAAAAACTATTATTTTTTTGGGATTCAACAACATTCAATAGACAACAGTTTAATAAAACTGTTGTATATTATCATGTAAGCAACGCTAAAAGACAATAGTTTTTTAAAACCGTTGTCTTTGATATACATTAGACAATAATTTTTTAAAAATTGTTGTCTTTGACATACATTAGACAACAGTTTTTTAAAAACCGTTGTCATTTTAAAAAAATTATGGTGAACAACAACAGTTTTCAATAAAACCATTGTTAAATGGTAGAAAGACAACAGTTTCTCAAAAACTGTTGTCTATTAGGTGTGGTTAAATCTAAAATTTCTTGTAGTGCGGAACTTAACATCATTGATTCCAAATTTAACTTATCTGTTCTTAATAGTTTAGATTTGAATCGCAAGTGGAACTTAACACTATTGATTCAAATCCACCTATGTTATTAATTCCATTAAATATTAATTTCCAAAATTGGCTTCCAGGACTACATGGCGAGGCACATGACCTTCTTGGATATGGGAACAACCACCACCGCCTAGACAAAGCCTTTTAAGGAAAGCTAATATTTAATTTCCTTAAATAACTCTAGGTTAACCAAAAAGAACAATCGAATCACAAATTCGAAAGCAAAGAAAACACAAATTCGAAACAAATCCGAAAACTCTAGAATCATATGCCTCTTATGTTTGGTATTTCCAAAAATAACTTATATAAAGAAAACTAGTATGATGCGAAAAACAATTACTAGTTATACTTTTCTTTGTAAGCAAATAATCTCTTGATCTTCTACCGTATTCATCTACTTATCCTGGACGTTGTGTGGGCAACGATCTACCGAGATGAGAATCCACCTAAGCCACCTTCTCCAAGCAATATTCGGCCACCACAATAGCTCCATGAAAGGATGAGGTTCGGCCACCTTCAAGCTCCATGAGATGATGAGGTTTGGCCAATGAAGAAGAAAGAAAAGGAAGAAGAGAAAACTTCTATGGCCGGCCACACCAAGGAAGAGAGGGAGAGAAAAAGAATAGAGTCGTTAGCCATGAAGGCACCTCTACCCCCTCTTTTATAATCCTTGGTCTTGGCAAATAAGGAAATTTAAATAATAACTTCCTTAATTCCTTTGCCATGAAAAAGAAAAATTATTTTAATTAAAAATAATTTTCTTTTCTCAATAATAATGGTCGGTCACCTTTTCTCCCAATCAAGGAAATTTTAATTCACACAAGAATTAAAACTTCCTAATTTGCTTCTCGAAATTTATAAAAAATTTCTTCAATAATTTTTCCCTTCATGGTGGTTTATAAAAAAAAAATTTATAAATTAAATCTTTCTTTTAAACATGTGGATAAAAAGAAAGTTATCTCTAAAAATTAAAATCTCTTTCAATCTACAAATAAGGAAAGATATCAAATCTTTTCTTAATCTTTTGTAGAAACTTTATAAAAGAAATATTTAATTTTTAAACTCTCTTTTAAATCATGAACATGGTTAAAAATTGAAAGTTTTCTCAAAATTAAAATCTACCTTTCGATCTTCAAATAAGGAAAGATTTCAAATCTTTTCTTAATCTTTTGTAGAAAGCTATAAAATGAAAGATTTAAATTTCAAACTCTCTTTTAAAACCATGATATCCACATAAGAAATATTTTTAATAAAAATCCCTTTTTAATATGATGTGGCTGACCACACCAAGCTTGGGTTCAAGCTAGGGCCAACCACACCAACTCAACTCATCCTATTTACTTGGCCGACCCAAGCTTAGGTTCCAAGCTTGCTTGGCCGGCCCCAATAGGATGGGTATAAAAGTGGGTAAGAAGTGGGTATATGGTGAGTATAAATCTCTATATACAAGAGGCTACGATAGGGACCGAGAGGAGGAATTGATTTTAGTCTCCCGATGAAATTAAGCTTCCCGTGTTCGCCCCGAACACACAACTTAATTTCATCAATAATAATTCATACCACTAAAGAATTATTATTGAACTACCGCACCAATCCCAAATTACATTTTGGGCTCCTTCTAATTATGAGTGTGTTAGTTTCCCTGTATTTAAGATGTCCAATGACTACTAATTAAATGAGTTACTGACAACTCACTTAATTAATATCTTAGTCCAAGAGTAGTACCACTCAACCTCATCGTCATGTCGGACTAAGTCCACCTGCAGGGTTTAGCATGATAATCCTTATGAGCTCATCTTGGGGTTATTCTCAACATAGATTACTAGGACACAGTTTCCTTCTATAATCAACAACACGCAGTATAAGTAATATCATTTCCCAACTTATCGGGCTTATTGATTTATCAAGCTAAATCTCACCTATTGATAAGTCAAAGAAATAAATACTAAATATATATGTTTGTTATTATATTAGGATTAAGAGCACACACTTCCATAATAACTAAGGTCTAGTTCTTTTATCAAGTCAGTATAAAAAGAATTTACCTAAAATGGTCCTACTCAATACACTTAGAGTATCCTAGTGTAATTTATTAGTCAAGATAAACTAATACCTAATTACACTACGACTATTCCAATGGTTTGTTCCTTTCCATCTTAGTCGTGAGCAACTGTTTATAATTTATAAAGAACTGATAACATGATCTTCTTTGTGTGACACCACACATCATGTTATTTACAATATAAATTAATTGAACAACTACGCTTAACAAATAAATGTAGGTATTTGACTATTGTGATTCTTTATTTCTAAATAAATGTTTATACAAAAACTAGACTTTTAGTATACACTCTAACAAGTTCATCTTCTTCTTCCTCTAGCTTCTTGCACTCTTGGCGGTTAGTCCGTAGAAGAGCAACCTCGCTTTGATACCAATTGTTAGGACCGATATGCCCGCTAGAGGGGGTGAATAGCATCTCGTCGCGCGCTTGTGCTTGCTTCGTCTTGATATGCAGTGGAAAATACAATACAAACACAAACACCGCTAACTCTAGGGATTTACTTGGTATCCACCTCAAAAAGAGGTGACTAGTTCAAGCATCCACACACTCACACACCCTCCACTATGAAATCACTCCTTTACGGTAACTACCGAAGGAGAAGAAGCCTTACAAGCTCACAATACAACACAAATTCAAAGAGAAGCAGATACAAGGGAAATTTTACAAGATTTGTACACCAAACTCTAACCCTAGCTTCTTCTTCTTCTTGTTGTTGTAACTCGCCTCTTGACTTGGATGTGTCTCCAAGAACCTTCAAGAACTGGCGTTGCAAGCTTGGAGAAGATCGCTGTGAATGTCGCAGAAGAGTCGCAGGAAAGAACGTAAAGTTCTATAGAGAAAACGCTCCGCCAAGGATTTAAACAGTGCTCCCAATCGATCCAATCCATCCCCAATCGATTGTCATGTCAGCACTGCTCGATCCCAGCCGTCCATTGCTCGTTTCCTGCCCAACGGTCACTTCCCAATCGATCGACCGATCGATTGGGATCATCTGAATCGATCGGTCGATCGATTCAGAACCATTCTGTGCTCTCGCGTCCGCGCGAGAGCTTCTCCTCCCTAATCGATCGAGCGATCGATTGGTAGCTCCCAATCGATCGACCGATCGATTGGGATGGCTTCTGTACTCGTGAGTAATGCTCCCAATCGATCTACCGATCGATTGGAGTCATCCCACACTCGCAGTACACTCCAATCGATCGACCGATCGATTGGAGCCTGGTTCAATCAATCGCCCGATCGATTGAACAGCCTGGACTTGACTCAAACTCAAGTCCAAAGTCTCCAACCCAACTCCCGATCAACCGTGACCTGTTGGGTCTCCATGCCTAGCATTTGGCCACATCCGACCAACCTCGAACTAGCCTTCTAGCCTCCTCCATCAGGCTTGTGTCCCTCGTGTTGGTTAATCCTAGGAAAATGTGCCGGTTCCACTGTACAAAAAAGTTTTTGTACAAGTATCGAACCTTTCCTTAAATAACCTATTGTGTTCTTTAGAAGTTAAATTAAGAATCGCATACGGAACTTAACATCATTAATTCTAAATTTAACTTATCTGTTCTTAATGGTTTAGATTTGAATCGCAAACGGAACTTAACACTATTGATTCAAATCCACCTATGTTATTAATTCCATTAAATATTAATTTCCAAAATTGACTTCTAGGACTGCATGACGAGGCACATGACCTTCTTGGATATGGGAGCAACCACCACCGCCTAGACAAAGCCTTTTAAGGAAAACTAATATTTAATTTCCTTAAATAACTCTAGGTTAATCAAAAAGAACAATCGAATCACAAATTTGAAAAAGAAGAAAACACAAACTCGAAAAACTAATTCGAAAAACTAGATCTAATGCCTCTTGTGTTTGGAATTCTTACAAATAAAAATAACTAGCATGATGCGGAAAATAATTGCTAATTATACCTTCTCTTTGTATGCTAATGACCTCGAGATCTTCTGCCGTATTCCTCGCCTCGCCTTGGACGTCGTGTGGGCGACGATCCTCCAAGATGAACACCACCCAAAAGCTTCATTCCTCTTCCTGTAAAATCTGGCCGTCATTACCACCAAGGAGAAGAGAGCAAGGGAAAGGAGAAGGATAAGGAGTCGGCCACACCAAGATCTCCAAGCAAGAGAATAAGAATTATTGTGTCTCATGAAGTCTCCTCACCCCTTCTTTTATAATAATTGCCCAAGACAAATAAGGGAAGAGTTTTTACAAAAATTAAAATCTTCCTCTAACTTTTCTTTTTCCCTTTTAATTTTCCTTTTCTTTCCTCTTGATTGAATCAATCACCAAAAATAATTTGATGATTTTATTTTTTTAAGATGGCCGACCACTTTGCTTGGGCACCAAGCAAGGGTGGTCGGCCCCCATAAGAGGAAAGGAATATTATTTTTTTAATTAAATTTTCCCAGAAGAAAAACTCTTATAAAATTTTACAAGCTCTCTTTTCTAAAGTAGGAGTTAAAAAAGGAAAGTTCTAAAAATTAAAACCATGTTTTAAAATTTAAAACTTCTCTTATAAAATTTCTTTTTTTAACATGGTGATAGAAAATTTAAATTTTAAAACTTATCTTCCTTTTTTTATTAAACCATGAGCATGGTTAAAAAAAGAAAGTTTCAAAACTTTTAAAACTCTATTAAAATATGTGGCCTAATTCAAATAAGGAAAGTTTTAAAAATTAAAATCTCTCTTTTAAAACTTATAGTTTTCTACAAAGAGAAGATTTTAAAAATTCAAAACAACCCTCCTTATTTGAATTATTGTGGTCGGCCCCTACTAGCTTGATCACCAAGCAATAGGGCCGACCCCTATAGAAGAGGATGTGGCCAGCCCTTGCTTGGTCACCAAGCAATGGACCAACCCCCTTCTTGTACACCAAGAAGAGTCTTACATTTGGATGGACTTGAGGCTATAATAAGGCTATGACAGGGACCTAGAGGAGAAATTGGTTTTGGCCTTCCGATGAGCTTGAGTATCCCGTGCTCGCCCCGAACACACAATTCAAGTTCATCGATAATAACTCATTCCACTAGAGAGTTATTATCGCACTACCGCACCAATCCCAAATTACATCATGGGCTCCTTCTTATCATGAGTGTGTTAGTCTCCCTGTGTTTAAGATAACGAATGTCCACTAATTAAGTAAGTTACTGACAACTCACTTAATTAATATTTAGCTCCAAGAGTAGTACCACTCAACTTCATTGTCATGTCGGACTAAGTCCACCTGCAGGGTTTAACATGACAATCCTTATGAGCTCCTCTTGGGGACATTCTCAACCTAAATAACTAGGACAAAGATTTCTTCTATAATCAACAACACACACTATAAGTAATATCATTTCCCAACTTATCGGGCATATTGATTTATCGAGCTAAACCTCACCCTTTGATAAGTCAAAGAAATAAATATTAAATGTATGTACTTGTTATTATATTAGGATTAAGAGCACACACTTCCTTAATAACTAAGGTCTAGTTCTTTTATTAAGTCAGTATAAAAAGAACTAACCTAAAATGGTCCTACTCAATACACTTAGAGTGTATCAGTGTAATTTATTAGTCAAGATAAATTAATACTTAATTACACTACGACTATTCTGATGGTTTGTTCCTTTCCATCTCAGTCGTAAGCAACTGTTTATAATTTATAAAGAACAGACAACATGATCTTCTGTGTGTGACACCACACACCATGTTGTCTACTATATAAATTAATTGAACAATTACATTTAACAAATAAATGTAGATATTGACCAATGTGATTCTTTTATTTCAACAAATAAATGTTTACAAAAACTAGGTGATCCGGCTGTAAGAATGGGGGGCCCACCCTCTGAAGGGTCCCAGCCTAAGGACGGATGGAAGGCTGGTCAAGCGGGCAATGGTCCGAGCGGAGCTAGAAATAACCCATTCATGGGCTTGGGTTTCCGACGCCAAGGTAGGAGGATCGAAGGGCCGAGCGGGAATCCGCTCGGCTGGGACCAAAGAGCCGAGTGGGTTGTCCGTTCGGCCAAGATAAGGGCGAGGGTACAAAGGTGGCCGAGCGGCCTATGCGCTCGGCTCGGGATATGGGATATCAGCAGAAGCATGTCTGATGATTAGGCCGTACACAAGATCGCACGATGGAGGATCTTGCCGTCACATCATGGAAAGGTTGATACAGTAGCAGTATGGCCTCATGGACGTCTTCCTGACAGATCCATATCTGGGCATGGCCCTTCTGACAGACCCATACCTGGGCATGGTCAAAAGCAGGTGGTTGCTTTAATTGGCGCGCCCAGGCTTCTTTGAGAGTTCTATATAAGGTCTCCATTTCTTCACCGGAGGTACACGAGTCTTCTACATAAAAGCCACTTCTTTGCTATTTCCTCGCCTGACTTGAGCGTCGGAGGGCCGTCGCCGGGACACCCCTCCCGGCTCGGTTTTGTTGCAGGTTCGCCGGAGCACCTGAGGATCCAGTAGGGAGCGCCACGTCCCCAGCGTTCGTTGACCCCTGGTTCGGACAGGATCACTAGGCTTTTAGTATACACTCTAACACCTCGGATATCTCCCGTCCTTCACGCTTTGTCTTCAGGAGCTTCCTTCGGCCTTATCCTAGTTGTCGGATTATACGCTACACTCGATCAACCTCGAACTAGCCTTCTAGTCTCCTCTATCAGCCTTGCGTCCCTCAGATATCTACCCATCCTTCATGTCTTGCCTTCAGGAGCTTCCTTCAGCCTCATCCTAGTTATCGAGTTTTCCTTGTCAAATCACACTAGGACTTACCTTGCCAAGACCACATGTTTGGACTTATAACCTTTGTCAAGATCACACTTGGACTTTCCATTACCTAACGCCTCACCAGGACTTCCCAATTGCCTGGCTCCTCACCAAAACTTTCTCCTTTATCAAGATCACACTTGGACTTTCCAATTGCCGATCTCACTTATCAGGACTTTTACCACAAAGTCCGGTCAACACTGACCTACTTGGATTTTCACTCCTGCCAACCTTCCTGTTGGGCTTACCTTTGCCTAATCTCTAATTAGGATTTTCCCAGTCAAGTCTCCTGTCAACCTTGACCTACTTGACTTTTCTCTTGCCTAACCTCTAGTTAGGACTTTCCCAGATGCCTAAACTTCAGTTTGGGCTTTCCCATTACCTAAACTCCAGTTAGGACTTTTCCATTGCCTAAACTCCAGTTAGCACTTACCCGGTCAAGTCTTCGGTCAATACTGACCCATTTGACTTGTCTTCTCATCAACCTGGTCAATTCCTTGATCATCTCCATAATCAGACGATTGCTCCAGCAATATCCATATATCGTCAAATGAACGATTGCCCTAGCAATCTCCATATATTGTCAAACATCAAAATTTAAATCTCAACTCAAGCTTGACTCAACTCAAGCTTAGTCAAACTGGTCAAACTTGACCTAGGGAAATTGTCCCTGCAACAAAGTGAAATTCTAGATATCTCCAATGGTGCAATCGATTGGATGTCGTGGAGCAAAATAATCAATGAATTTAAGTCTGAATGACAAGAGAGGCTTTCGGGGAGATTTTAACAAATCTATTTGTGAGGGTCGTTGGACGAGTATTATTGCATTCTAGAGCTTTGGAGAGTAAACCAAATCAACCAAAGGTCTTTTGAATACTTACGTTATTGTATATTTGCTTATATGTCTTGGTATTTTTGTGTTGATGTAAGAACAAGTACTTAAAGTACATATAAGAGGTCTTTCCACTTTCCAAAAGAATCCGGAGAGGAAATAGGATAGCAGTGATTCCGCGAGTGATCCACTAGCAATTAATAGGCAACGGAATATGAACTAGAGATTTTTGAACCGCATAAAAGACTGATATTATTGTACTTGTGCCATGTGTTTGCTTATTTTCATTTTTGTTGTGCTACTAACTCTAATAAAGACAAGCCGGATCAATTGATGCAACAAAAGAATATGCGCCTATTCATCCCCTCTAGCCACGCAATCCAATCCAACATTTTCCAATAATCACAAATAATCCTTGTGATGTTTTACTGCATAACTTGATACACACACCAAAAAAAAAAATCTATTAGAATCATAACATGCACCATAAGCCAATTGTTTCTGGTAAGGGCCGTTTACCCTCACTATGTCTCTGCATTTTCCATTCCAAGGCCATAAGGAGAAGGATCCACATCTAATATTAGAAATATAATTCTTTCTAATCAAGGCACAAATGACAGAGTTACAGAAGTGGGTCTCACTTCCTCTCCTCTTCTCATTATTCCTTTTTTGGTACATTTTTTATATACTTGCAATGTTAATTGCTGCAACTATCTTTTTTCCTGAATTTCAAGGGGTTGAGAAAATGAAAGGTCAATCTCACCTTCCACCTAAAGTCAAGAAAGTTATTATGGTTAAAAGAAATTGTAGGAAATCATTTCGAAATCATGTATAAGTATAAAAATTAGACTGAAGATATTCTAAACCATTGTATCATGATTATGAAAATTATAGAACATGATAGCATCCTAGTTTCATAAAAGGTTAATTAGTTTTTTACCAAACTGTTAAACTTTTATTGGGAAATTAGAGTTTACCAACTCATACTTGGGGTTTTTTTCCCAACCATATAAGGGACTAATTTAATTTGCATATATAAACTCTCCCCTTATGCAACATATTCAAAGGATGCACCGTATATATTTCATTTGTAATATCATTGAGAAGAAAGACATTCTTAGATTGAATGTGCCAAACAAGATATCGTTGCCAGCAAAGAAAGAGTACAATTATAGGAATATTAGAGCCAACAATCTTAGTGGATGCATAATACCACTAAGTGATGTCTTCCCTTTTATAATATATTTACAGTATGTTACTTGCCAGAAACAAGAGATATAACTCCCATATAGTAGAACATAACACCTATATCCCATGACCATAACTTCTCCACATAGGATGTGAGAGCACTTATCAAACAATCTTACAAGTAGAAATTGAAACTAAAAGAAGAAATAAAGGCAGAATAGTTAGATTGTAGTGCTACATAAGATAGAAAAAGAAACATAAGGTGAGAAATATCCCAACTACTAATTGTTGGTGCAATGAACCTCCGGTCGAAGTTGATCAAATTCAAGTTGGATTTTAATGTTTGGTCAATATTTTTTATGATTGAATAGACCAAGTTGACTGAATACTTGATAGTGGAGAGGTTTACGTAGATCACGGTTAACTAAACACTTGATAATTGAAAGTCCAATAGAGAGAATTAGCAAGGGAGAAGTTCAAGTGAATCACGATTGACTACACACTTAGTTAGAAGTCTAATAGGGAATTAGCAAAGGAGAAGTACAAGCGAGTCATGGTTTACTGGAGATTTAGCAATAATGGAAGACCTAATAGGTTATAAAGGAACGGATATTAAGCATATGAGGGAAAGTTCTCATGGGTCATGGAGAACTAGGTATCAGGTACGTGGTAGAAGTTCTAACAAGTCATGGGGGATTGAATGTCAGGCACGTGTGGAAGTCCTAACCAACAAAGAAGGTTGAATACTAGGTAAGTGAAGTCCAAGAAGGGCCTTGGCATGGTGGAAGTACTAGCAAGCAAGAAAGGCTAAATACTAGGCATGCAAGTGAAGCCCAAAAAGGGCTTTGGCAAGGTTGGAAGTCCTAGAGAAGAGGATTCTAGGCGGTGGAAGTTCTAGTAAGTTGAGGTTGATCTATACTAGATATACAAGGAAGTATTGAAGAGATGAGATCTTTTGGCATGGGGGAATTCGATGTGAATGGTGTTTCACTAAGAATGTTTTTACTATTAATAGTATATTCAGTTTGAAAACAAAATGAGAGGCTATTTAGTCGACTAGTGTTGTTTTTCAACATGAATAATGTTTTTAGCTTGAAAAATTAATAGAAGGTTATTTAGTCGACTTGAGCAACCGACTAACAAATTTCAGGATTATACAATTGTTCAGTCAACTGATAAATTTCATGACAAAATAAAAGACTATTCAGTTGACTGTTGTTATAGATTGTTATTGTTTTCAAAACAAATAGAATATTTAGAAGTTGAGTTATAAAGCACTTGATTGATGGACTAGACAACCAGTCAACTAATGGTTATTTTGGAAATTTATTAGTGAGGATCCCAAAGATATTTGGCTTACCCTTTCCTACAATATTGGTCGCACCAAGCATTGTCAACTAATGGTGTGCAAACAGTCGGCCGAAGGTGATGAATATAAAAGGTTGTAGGTTGTTAATCTCGTAATCAATAAGGCTTTGTCAGATTTATTTGAAGGGGCTCAAGGATGAGTGTTGGTGTATTCCAAGACCTTTAAAGAGAAAATGTAAAGCAAACCAAGCGATCAACCCAACAATACTTCATTCATTTGGAATCTTTTTTATTGTATAAGTTTATTTTTGCTTGCATTTGTTATGCTTCTTATATTTGCGGTAAGAAGAAGTTTTATAAGTAGTTTCTTGCCTCCAAAAGATGTCCAACAAGGAGAAAATGTTGGAAAAAATTGAATGGAAACACGACGTGTGGGCTTCAGTCCCACAAAGAAAGTGAATCTTTCCGGCTGATTCGGAACAAAGGGGGTGAGAATCCAGAGCCTGGATGACATCAACCCGAGGGGTCTTTTTGTAAACCCCATTATTCATAAAATCGGTCAGGACATGATATATCCGCGTAAGAAGGTCGCCAGCTTGCCTGCAAGCCATGTGGCAAGCTTGCATGCAAGCCACGTTGTGGCTTGTTGGAAAGCATGCAAGCCACAGCGTGGCTTTCTCGTCGGCAAGCATGCAAGCCACGTTGTGGCTTGCTCGTTGTGCTTGCAAGCCAATTTGTTGGCAAGAACAAGGTCTATATAAGACCTTTGAGAGGAATGAAGAAAAAGCACAGAGAAAAAAAAAACTCAAGTGAGCGTTGTGTGACAAGAGCACAAGTGAGCACGTGCTTCCATTCCTCCTTGAATTCCCATGTTTCCTTCCCTTCTGTTGTGCACTTCTTTTGCTCGACAGAAATAGTGATAGTTTTCGGATCTAGTTCAGATCGTCACGACAACCAGTGCTCGGTTGTGCTTGTGATCCTGTCGTTTTATCTTGGGAAACAGACGTCCACCTAATCCTTTGAGCACCGCGGAGGGGCCGAATCTGTTTTAAGGAGACAACGCTCTACTGGACTCGGCATCTACTCTGAGTTCGTGTTGCAGCTCTCGACATCCTGTCAGCAACTCTCAGCAGCAACTTGGCGTCACTCGACAACTCACGGTGTCCGCGACTCACCTACTCGGCGCTTGGCTCGGCTCGCTAGAGTTGACAATTTGAGATTATCTGCTCAAACCTACTTGATTGTAAGTCCTTGTGACTCTGGTACACACTCAGAAGCGTGGAAAAGAGCTTCTAAGACGATCACACAGATTGTAACGGGTTTACTCCCAACAAAACTTAAAACAGATTCGTTCTGTTACCATGGCGGCAGAAAATGTTGAGATGCAACAGGCTCAACATGTGCCGGCCTCTTCCACCCCGATTGGGAATTTGCCAATCAATCATGGGGAAAAGCCAAAAAAATTCACAAGAGTGAATTTCAAGCGATGGCAGCAGAAGATGTTTTTCTACTTAACCACGCTAGGTCTGACACGTATCTCGACCGAGGAAACTCCCAAGGTTGTTAAGGGTGTAGATGAGGTGAACACTCTCCTTCTGATCGACAAATGGAACGATTCTGAGTTCCTCTGTCGAAACTACATCCTTAACAATCTTGCCGACTCACTCTATCTTGTGTATTGTGAGATGAAAACGACAAAGGAACTGTGGGAATCTCTGGACAAGAAATATAAATCGGAGGATGCTGGGGCCAAAAAGTTTATTGTCAGTCGTTTCCTGGACTATAAGATGAGTGACTCGAAGTCTGTAATCAGTCAAGTCCAGGAGCTTCAAGTCACTCGGAAGGTATAACTCTGAGAGAAACCTTCCAAGTGGCAGCTATCATCGAAAAGCTACCAACTAGCTGGAAGGACTTTAAGAATTATCTGAAGCACAAGCGGAAGGAAATGAACCTGGAGGAACTTGTTGTTCGCCTTCGTATAGAAGAAGACAACAAGAATTCGGAGAGAAAACTGTTCTCTCAGGCTACTGTAAAAGCCAATGTTGTTGAGCACGGACAAAGCTCAAAACGGAAGCATCCAAAATCTTCCACGACGCAACCCAAAGGACAAAACATGAAAAAGAAGTTCTTAGGGAAATGCTACAATTGTGATCGTATGGGTTACAAGGCTTCGGACTGTAAAAGTCCAAAGAAGAAAAAACCTGAGGCCAACCTGGCAGGAGAACAGGATATGGATCTTTGCGGCGTGATCTCTGAGGTGAACCTAATAGGTTCCAATCCTCGACAATGGTAGATCGATACTGGAGCCACCAGACATGTGTGCTGCAGCAAGGAGCTACTCCACAACTTCGAAGAATTCACTGGAGACAAACTGTTCATGGGGAACTTAACAACCTCGGACATAATGGGCCAAGGAAAGGTGGTGCTGAAGATGACCTCGGGCAAGGATCTCACTTTGAACAATGTGCTGTATATTCCGAAGATTTGAAAGAATCTAGTATCTGGTTCACTGTTAAGCAAGCATGGCTTTCGCATTGTATTTGAGTCAGACAGAGTTGTACTGTCCAAGAATGGAGTGTTTATAGGAAGGGACTATGTATCTGATGGGTTGTTTAAGCTCAATGTAATGGCCATTAGGCTCAAGATAAATAAAAATGAAAGCTCTTCCACTTATATGCTTGAGTCTTCGTGTTTGTGGCATGGTAGACTAGGGCATGTTAACTACGATGTATTGCGTAGATTAATAAACATGCAAAGCATACCTACATTCCACCTTGACCCAAAACACAAGTGTGAGATTTGTGTTGAAGCGAAAATGACAAGGTCATCCTTTCAACATATTGAAAGAAGTAATGAACCACTTGACCTAATCCACACTGATGTGTGCGACCTAAAAGGTACGCCAACACGTGGTGGTAATAAATATTTCATCACTTTTGTAGATGATAACACAAAATACTGTTATGTGTATCTTCTCAAAAGTAAAGATGAAGCTATAGAGAAATTTGTTCTCTATAAAAATGAGGTTGAAAACCAGCGTAATAGAAAGATTAAGGTGGTTCGAAGTGACCGAGGCGGTGAATATGTATCACCATTCGCTGAATTGTGTGTTGAACATGGGATCAGACACGAAACAACAGCTCCTTATACTCCTCAGCAAAATGGAGTTGCTGAGCGAAAGAATCGAACTCTAAAGGAGATGATGAATGCTCTTCTATTAAGCTCTGGACTGCCAGAGTTCATCTAGGGGGGGAAGCTGTGTTAACAACTAATTACCTTTTAAATAAGGTGCCCCGGAAGAAAATAGATAAGAGTCCTTATGAGTTGTGGAATGGAAGACAACCGTCCTATAAATATTTACGAATGTGGGGGTGTCTTGTCAAAGTGTTGGTGCCTGATCCGAAAAAGATTAAGATAGGACCAAAGATTGTTGATTGCATCTTCATTAGCTATGCACAAAACAGCACTGCGTATAGATTTTGTGTGTATGAGTCACACATACCGGAGATACACAAGAACTCAATAATCGAATTGAGAAATGCATCGTTCTTCGAGCATGTGTTTCCATATAAAATCCGGGAGGATGCTAGCTTCTCAAAACGAGCAACCGAAACACTAGGCGAAGAAGAAAATGATGTTGACGAGGAACCCGTGGAGGTTGAGCCTAGACGGAGTAAAAGAGTTCAGGTAGAAAAATCCTATAGATCGGATTTTATCACATTCATGTTGGAGAGTGAGCCCCGAAGTTACTCAGAAGCTGTAGGCTCTTTTGATGGACCTCACTGGAAAGAGGCAATTGCATCTGAGATAGAATCTATCTTGCAAAATCACACTTGGGAACTTGTGGATCTTCCTCCGGGAAGTAAACCACTAGGGTGTAAGTGGATCTTCAAGAAGAAAATGAAATCAGATGGCACAATCGATAAATACAAGGCCAGATTGGTAATCAAAGGATATCGACAGCGAGAATACCTTGATTACTTCGATACATACTCTCCGATATCTAGAATAACTTCCATTAGAGTATTGTTGGCTATCGCTGCTCTATGGAATCTCGAAATACATCAAATGGATGTAAAGATAGCCTTTCTAAACGGGGATTTAGAAGAGGAAATCTATATGGACCAACCTGAGGGGTTTTCTGTGTCAGGACAGAAAAACAAGGTATGTAGATTGGTGAAGTCATTATATGGTTTGAAACAAGCACCAAAGCAGTGGCATAAGACATTTGATAATGCCATGAAGGAATGTGGCTTCAAGATCAATGAATGTGATAAATGTGTCTACATGAGAACCACAGAGAGTGATTATGTCATCTTGTGCCTCTATGTAGATGACATACTTATCATTGGGAGTAATGATAAGATAATCGAATCCACTAAAGATATGTTGAACTTAAGATTTGACATGAAAGACATGAGTCTAGCTGATGTGATTCAAGGAATCAAAATTCTTAGAACGACAGAAGGACTTGTTCTTAGTCAGTCTCATTACGTGGACAAGATTTTTGAGAAATTCACCAAGGGTAATGCTGCGTTGTCACGAACGCCGATAGATACGAGTCAACATCTATCGAAAAATCGAGGTGAAAATATCTCGCAGATAGAGTGCTCTCGAGTGATTAGAAGTTTGATGTACTTGATGAGTTGTACACGACCAGACTTAGCCTACGCCGTAAGCAGACTGAGCAGATACACGAGTAATCCTGGTATTGAGCACTGGAAAGAGATAACAAGAGTACTAAGGTACTTAAGGTACACTCGTGAATATGGACTGCACTATACAAGATATCCTGCTGTGATCGAAGGATACAGCGATGCAAGTTGGATATCTGATATAAAAGACTCTAAGTCTACGAGTGGATATGTCTTCACTCTAGCTGGTGCAGCCATTTCCTGGAAATCTTCTAAGCAAACCTTAATAACCAGATCCACGATGGAATCTGAGTTTGTAGCTCTTGACAAATGTGGTGAAGAGACTGAATGACTACTGTTATTGTATAACTGACTCCGTCCTTGCAATAAAGTGAAATTCTAGATATCTCCAATGGTGCAATCGATTGGATGTCATGGAGCAAAATAATCAATGAATTTAAGTCTGAATGATAAGAGAGGCTTTCGTGGAGATTTTAACAAATCTATTTGTGAGGGTCGTTGGACGAGTATTATTGCATTCTAGAGCTTCTGGAGAGCAAACCAAATCAACCAAAGGTCTTTTGAATACTTACGTTATTGTATATTTGCTTATATGTCTTGGTATTTTTGTGTTGATATAAGAACAAGTACTTAAAGTACATATATGAGGTCTTTCCACTTTCCAAAAGAATCCGAAGAGGAAATAGGATAGCAGTGATTCCGCGAGTGATCCACTAGCAATTCATAGGCAACGGAATATGAACTAGAGATTTTGAACCACATAAAAGACTGATATTATTGTACTTGTGCCATGTGTTTGCTTATTTTCATTTTTGTTGTGCTACTAACTCTAATAAAGACAAGCCGGATCAATTGATGCAACAAAAGAATATTCGCCTATTCATCCCCTCTAGCCACGCAATCCGATCCAACATTTTCCAATAATCACAAATAATCCTTGTGATGTTTTACTGCATAACTTGATACACACCCCCCCAAAAAAATCTATTAGAATCATACAAGAGAATAACATGCACCATGAGCCAATTGTTTCTGTTAAGTGTTTACCCTCACTATGTCTCCCTGCATTTTCCATTCCAAGGCCATAAGTAGAAGGATCCACATCTAATATTAGAAATATAGTTCTTTCTAATCAAGGCACAAATTATAGAGTTACAGAAGTGGGTCTCACTTCCTCTTCTCTTCTCATTATTCCTTTTTTGGTACATTTTTTATATACTTGCAATGTTAATTGCTGCAACTATCTTTTTCCCTGAATTTTAAGGGATTTGAGAAAATGGAAAGGTTGATCTCACCTTCTTCCTCCTAAAAGGATATCCCGTCAAGAAAGTAATTATGGTTAAAAGAACTTGTGGGAAATCATTTTGCAACCATGTATAAGTATAAAAATTAGATTGCAGATATTCTAAATCATTGTATCATGATTATGTAAATTATAGAACATGATAGCATCCTAGTTTCATAAAAGGTTAATTAGTTTTTTACCAAACTGTTAAACTTTTATTGGGAAATTAGAGTTTACCAACTCATACTTGGGTTTTTTTTCCAAGCATATAGGGACTAATTTAATTTGCATATATAAACTCTCCCCTTATGCAACAAATTCAAAGGATGCACCGTATATATTTCATTTGTAATATCATTGAGAAGAAAGATATTCTTAGATTGAATGTGCCAAACAAGATATGGTTGCCAGCAAAGAAAGAGTACAATTATAGGAATATTAGAGCCAACAATCTTAGTGGATGCATAATACCACTAAGGGATGTCTTCCCTTTTATAATATATTTACAATATGTTACTTGCCAGAAACAAGAGATATAACTCCCATATATTAGAACATAGCACCTATATCCCATGACCATAACTTTTCCACATAGGATGTGAGAGCACTTATGAAACAATCTTACAAGTAGAAATTGAAACCAAAAGAAGAAATAAAGGCAGAATAGTTAGATTGTAGTGCTACATAAGATAGAAAAAAAAAACATAAGATGAGGCATATCACAACTACTAATTGTTGGTACAATGGACCTCCAGTCGAAGTTGATAAAATTCAAATTGGATTTTAATGTTTGGTTAATATTTTTGATGATTGAGCGATGTCAGATAGATCAAATTGACTGAATACTTGATAGTAGAGAGGTATACGTAGATTGCGGTTAATTGAACACTTGACAATTGAAAGTCCAACAGAGAGAATTAGCGAGGGAGACGTTCAAGTGAATCACATTTGACTACACACTTGGTTAGAAGTCCAATAGGGAATTAGCAAAGGAGAAGTACAAGTGAGTCATGGTTTATTGGATATTTAGCAATAATGGAAGTCCTAATAGGTTATAGAGGAACGGATATTAGGCATATGAGGGAAAGTTCTCATGGGTCATGGAGAACTAGATGTCGGGTACATGGTAGAAGTTCTAACAAGTCATGGGGGATTGAATGTCAGGCACGTGTGGAAGTCCTAACCAGCAAAGAAGGTTGAATACTAGGTAAGTGAAGTCCAAGAAGGGCCTTGGCATGGTGGAAGTACTAGCAAGCAAGAAAGGCTAAATACTAGGAAAGCAAAGTCCAAAAAGGGCTTTGGCAAGGTTGGAAGTCCTAGAGAAGAGTATTCTAGGCGGTGAAAGTTCTAGTAAGTTGAGGTTGACCTATACTAGATATATGAGGAAGTATTGAAGAGATGAGATATTTTGGCATGGGGGAATTCAATGTGAATGGTGTTTCACTAAGAGTGTTTTCAGTATGAACAATGTCAGTTTGAAAACAAAATGAGAGGCTATTTAATCGACTAGTGTTGTTTTTCAACATGAACAATGTGTTTAGCTTGAAAAATGAATAGAAGATTATTCAGTCGACTCGAGCAGCCGACTAACAAATTTCAGGACTGTACAAAAGATTGTTCAGTCAACTGATAAATTTCATGACAAAATAAAAGGTTATGCATTGTTGGTATCGATTGTTTTTGTTTTCATAACGAACAGAATATTTAGAAGTTGACTTATGAAGCACTTGATTGATGGACTACACAACCAGTCAACTAATGATTATTTTGGAATTTTATTAGTGAGGATCCCAAAGATATTGGCTTACCATTTCCTACAATTTTGGTCGCACTAAGCATAAAAGTCAACTAATGGTGTGCAAACAGTCGGTCGAAGGTGATGAATATAAAAGGTTGTGGGTTGTTAATCTCGGAATCAATAAGGCTTTGTCAGATTTATTTGAAGGAGTTCAAGGATGAGTGTTGGTGTATTCCAAGACCTTTAAAGAGCAAATGTAAAGCAAACCAAAAGATCAACCAAACAATGCTTCATTCGTTTGAAATCTTTTTTATTGTATAAGTTTATTTTTGCTTGCATTTGTTATGCTTCTTATATTTGCGGTAAGAACAAGTTTTATAAGTAGTTCTTTGCCTCCAAAAGATGTCCAACAAGGAGAAAGATAGTGTGTGCTTGCATTGTTTATTGTGTTTTCCATTTTTTTGTTGCGCTATCGATTGTAGACGAGAATGATCATCGAAAAGCATAAGTTGATGAAAACATAAAGTGAAAATGGTAAAAAGATATTATAGTTGGTATGCTGACTATAGGGTTCACCTAACATAAAAGATAATAAAGTAAAGATAAGAGAAAGATGATTAATAGTTGCACAATTGGAGATAAGCTTGTTAAAATTATCTAATATTCTTTCTTCGGGCACGCATATATACCACTGGATGTGCATGTGAGATTGCTCTTTTTAATTTCTTTAGCCTTTAGATGCAGACAGAGACCAGACATTGTGGTGCTTGTTGTAGTTCATCAATTTCTTAAAGATGTTCAAAAATATTTGGACCCATGCCAAAGACAAAATCAAATGAGTTTCTTGTGGCACTGCCATGTGCGTATAAAACTACTTCGAGATTATAATCAATGTGTGTCTTAGTTTCAAAATCTGGAAATTTAATAAAGAGTTTTATTTTTTCTTGTGTGTTGAGTTCTCAGAGTTCTCATTAACTACCTTCATTTCATCCGAGAGGAGATTTGTAGTGCCTGCATTGTTAATAGTTTTGCTACGTAATTCTGACCTGCTACTATGGTCAATCTGATCCTGGACAGATGAATGAGTAGAAGAATCTACATTCCATAAAGGTGCATCATTGTTTTCCAAAGACAGCATTAGTGTAGTCTCCGATGTTCCTTGGCATCCATTCTTCCACAATGGCTGATCAGGATCATATACATCAGCTTCAACAAAATCAGAAGAGGATGAATTCATATTTAAAAAAAATAATAAATCTAGTTAATCTTATTGACTATCCTAGGGATAACTGGCCCAAAAATAAGAAATTCAATTAATCTCATTGATTATCTTAGGCGCACGACGATCAATTTAGAAGTCCAACATCCTTTGAGATGAAATCACATTCAGCTTTAATGAATCATCAGGCAAAAGCGGTTTCCCATCTTTTTCAGGGACTAATTTGCAGCTGCTGGGACTGGAAGTGCACTGGCAGAAGGCAATGATCTCTGCCCAGCTTGAATTCCTAGTGCATGTGAATTTCGATCTGATACTGAAAGCTTGAACTGAGAAGACAGCAAATTAAATAATAAAATGAGACTACAAATCAAAGGAAACCAAATTGTTGAACAAAATAACTATTCCAACAATTCTACCAACTAAAACAATCAGCTAATTTCTGAGAGAGATTATATATTGAATATCAGATAGCAACTACTTTTAAATATTCAATTGTCAAGTTCTGAAAAAAGTATCAAATGCAACTTGAAAGGAAATGTACCTGCACATCTTGGATAACAACCCAATTAACACCATGTTCCATTGGGCACATATCGCCTCTCAGACAATATCTCTGCTTGTCAAAGTCTCTGCAACGTTGACGAGGCATCCCTTTATTGGTAACAAAAGATGAATACGCTCATCTCCAGCGCCTTCGTCAATCTGTCCCAGGCCAACATGGAGAAGATAAATCACGGGCAACTACTAATCTTTAGAATAGTGACTAGCAGATAAGAAAGACATTTACCTTAGCTTTATCAAAATACAAATCCCAGATCTTATGATGACAATGCCTCATGTGCTAATCACTATACCATCCGGAGACTGAGGCATCCCCTTATTGGACAATGGAGTGATTGTTCATTCCATTAACAAAGCCATATGCACCCCAAGATGAATTTTGTGCGCTTGCAACACTGGGATACCTGTCCCAAACAAACTAGAATGTGTATGCAGACCTTGTGAAACAACCTGTGATGGAAAATCCAGTGCGTTCAGGAGAGGGATTAAATCTTGTGGGCTTGAGGAATTCGCGAACGATGCGAAAGGGACCCAATGGAGTGAGAGTCTGTTTTGGATTAGGATTCTGTTGGTTGCAATCCGATATCCATTAACCCGCAATTTACTAGGAATCCGATTGTGAATTCCCTATTTTACCGTCTCTATTTAACAGGCTGCCACCGCTTTCAAGACCCTATTTCCCATTCATTTCCGTTCTTCCATCGCTTTCAATACTAGCTCTATTCATCTCCGTTCTTCCATCTCCTTCACCCGGAAAACGCTCTGCTGGAGTAGGATAGAGCAGATCGACGTAAATCTGAGCGACGATCCAAAAGAAACCGTCAGTATTTGTTCTGTCTCTTTCTAGTTGACTCGTATGTTGTGATCTGCGACGCGGCTGTTGGAAACTGGAAGCTAAACATAGGAAGGTTGATTTTTAACAGGTAACAAATTTTCTTGTGGAGTGAGATGTTCCGGCTTGGCCGAAGAAATGAGTATAAGTCGAGCATTATTTGGCTTACTCATGGAACTTCAGGAAGAAGGAAAAAAAAAAAACAGATCCTTTAGCGTTTGGCATGGGAGGAATTGGAAAGATTTGTAAGTAAAATATATCTTTACTCATGATTTGAGTGTTACAAGATTTGAAGTTGAGCCTTAGCACATGCCACAAACTTTTTAATGGTCCCGAATGCAAAATAGTCCTCATCACCAATATTTCAATTTTTTTTTTCTATTTACCAAAACATCTTGCTAATTAGAAGAGGCGTCAAAATACCTTTCTATGGTAGAACCTTACAATTATAAAGGTGATACCTACATTGAGCTTGCTCTATCTCTTATCCTAGCAAATTAAGTTATTTATAAATTACAAATTATCTCATACTCTAGAATCCATAGTTTCTATATTGTAGAACCAACTGTTTTTTTTATTGTACAACCCGTTTGGTGGACTATCCAGAATATAATCCAAGATTATGGAGTTGCTCATGATCTCTCAATTCAAATATCTTCAACTCTTCAATGTGCTTCTTGGCATTTTGTCTCTCTCGCTAAGATTTTAGTCTCTTGGATTGACTAAGCCCTCTAAGTTTGCCCTATGGCCTATGCCATCATTCACTTTGCCTCTGGGTTCACTTTGTTTTGTGCTGCCAAACCATTGAACCAACAACCAACCTATTGATGTCAGTCTTGCAAAGTCCGTAGTCAGACTTGACCTTGACCTCTTGGACTTCCAATCAACCCTATTGATGTGTAGCTCTTTATTAATCTAAGCTCTTGTCAATTTGGCAAGATCCTGCTCAATTCGTTCAACGTGCACAATCAACACATATTAGGAAACTCCTAAACCCTTTTCCCACTATGTCAAAAACAACCTAGTAAACTCAACTACTTGAGGGAATGAGACTCAACTTATACTTCTTGAGCTATCAAGAATTTGGTGTATATCCTAATTTTCACTAATCCACCCCTTTAAATGAGGTAAGCCTCAATGATAACCAGATATTTGGTACTAAATGAAACCAACAAAACACCACTATAATGGAGCAAACACTTGAGCTAGGCATGCCTCTAAATCAAGAAAACTAATGGAAAAGATATTTTCTACCCAATCACAATATCTAAATCTTGCTCACTTCCCATATTTTACTTTAGTTGTTTTTAAGCGAGTTTCTATTGTTGCTAAAGAATTTCTAGAAACCCATTACTATCTAATACAAATTGATTGCTTCTACATTTCATCTTGAAGCAAACAACCTCTCAAGTAAATAAACAATGATATAGTCAATAAAATTCTTTCCCTCACCCTATAAAAAAAGAATCTAACCCTAGGTGAGAAAAATCTTACCTAAGGGAGCCTCAAAGCTGACAAAAATTTTTGTTTTTGCTTCCAAGGTTTCTTAGTGCTTTAAGAGGAAGAATATAAGTAATTATGTATTTTTGTGTGAGCATTCTATGCTAAAGAAACCACCTACGAAACCTTTAAAGCGTGCCTTAACTACCTATCTAGGAGCTTATGTAGTTATGTCAATCAATATACAAAATATGACAGTTGGATAACTCTACATTCAATTATGGGTTAATTTGTGTGACACTTATATGTTTGTCTGCACATTGACCCTTAAGAATTATGATAAAGATTCCTACATGGCAAGCACTGCCAAAAGGCTAAGGGGGCGTTTGGTTTAAGGGAATAGAAGTAAGGAATGGGAATAGCAATCAATGTTAATGTTTGGATTACAACAATGGGAATAAAAATAAGGGAATGATTCCTTATTAGTAGGTAATGGCTTATTCCGGTGTCCCACCCCTTCAATCACTCATTCCTGTATTTACAGCAATCACCATTCTTCATTAATCCCCAAAATACCCTTAACCTAATTTCCCATCGCATTTCTCTCCTCTCCTCTTTGCTTCGAACGACACCAACGCCGCCTCCTCTGGATGCTCAACGAGCTCGCCTCCCCCTACGGCGACTGCGAGCAGCACCTCGCCTATGCCTTCCTGCAGGCCCTCTTCTGCCGAGCCACAGCCTCCGGCGACCACTGCTACAACACCTCCCTCATCGTCGCCGAACGCACCGTCTCCTTCGCCTCCACCCGCCGCCTCGCCCTCAAGTTCCAGGAGGCTGCCCCGTGGTCCACTTTCGGCCACGTCGCCGCCAACGGCGCCCTCCTCCAGGCCCTCGACGGCGAGCCTGCTCTCCACATCGTCAACGTCAGCAACACCTTCTGCACCCAGTGGCCCACGCTCCTCGAGGCCCTCGCCTCGCGCGCCGACGCAGACGCCCCGCGCGCCCGGCTCACCGTCGTCTCCTCCACTGCCGCTGGCGTCGTGGCCGAGATCGGAGCGCTCATCGAGAAGTTAGCGCGGCTTATGGGCGTGCCGCTCGAGTTCCGGGCTATCGCCGCCCCCGCGTTGTCGCGCCTCGCTGACGCGCTGTGCCCCGAGAAGCTCGAGCTCCGCGAAGGGGAGGCCGTCGCGGTGAACTGCGTCGGCGCTCTTCAGAGAGCCGGGTGCGGGGATTCAGGGGACTCGTTCCTACGGGCTGCGGCGGCTTGCTCTGGAGAGGGAGTGCTTCTGGAGCCTTGTCGGACTGCTGGCGTGCGAGGGCGGCGCAGACGCAGTGGTGGACGGTGAGCGAAGGGAGAGAGGGAGGCAGTGGTGCCGACGGTTGGAGCGGTGCGGCTTCGAGACGTTTGGCGTCAGCGACGACGCCATCGATGACTTGAAGGCGTTGCTAAAGCGGTACCGGAGGGATGGTCGCTGCTGCCGGCGAAGGGGGAGACGTCGGGCATTTACCTAACGTGGAAGGATAAAATTGGAAATTTATTTGATTCTCATTACTAATGTTGATTCGAAACAAACATCATCAATTATAATCATATTCATTCCAGATTTTGAACCAAACGCTGATAATGCAATCCTAATTCCCATTCCCATTGACTCCATAATCAAACCCATTACCATTCCGATTGATAAATTTAAACCAAACGCCCCCTAAATTCTATCAAAACAATTATTTTTGGCTTCACATGCATGAAATTAATTATCCGAATATGAAATTTTATCGAATTTTTTCTCTTTGCCTGACTCCAAGAAATTCAGAAGCCATACCCAACCACAAAAGGATATTTTCCAACCACCCCAAGTAATAATACTAAAATGTCATTGTTTTTCTTTTATCCTCTTCAGGGACTGTGCATACAATGAAACTATAATTTTTTTTCCTTCTATATGAATACAAGGAATTATGCATGTCCAAGAAATTGTCAGTCTATCAAACTATAATGAAATTGTAATTTTTATTTTTCTTCTAGATTAATACAAATAATGTAATCTATTACTAGAACTCAAATGGAGGAAGTTATTAGCTAGGTGGGATTTGACAATGAAACTTGAAGGGAAGGGTTGTGACACATGGAGATTGGCTTTAGCCAAGAAGGGGAACTGTGTTGTTTCAAGGAGATGGATAACAACGACAAAGGGAAGGTGCGGACATAAGGAGATGGACTCTGGCTAGAAATAAAGGGTGTTGATTCAAGGGAAAAGGTGTTAGCGCCATTGTGGGGGTGTTGGCTTTAGCATCAACTACACAAAAGAGATGAACATGAGAGAAAATCGGGAATGATGTCTAATTGGGTCTGGTAATCTTGTTTGAATCCTGTTCTAAGGTGGATCCCCTCTTCAGCAATTTAAAGTTGCTTTTTTGCTTGGCTCATAGGGTCCCTAACACAATATCTCAATGGAAACTTATTCAAGAAAAATTAATGATAATTTTTTTATTTAATGATTGAAATAATAGATAAATTTTCACTTGTAACCTTACTAGACTACTAGACTATGACTGTTACAGGTGACAAGTGAAAAGGATATGTCATGGATTCTGTGGTTGGTGCATTATTTGCGCAGAATGTGTTTGATACTAGCTCAAGGTCTGATGAAAGAATTCAAACTTCTGAACTTTAATTATAGTCCATTCTTATATTATTTTATATAGATGTATTACATTATTGGTTGTTTTGTCATACAGCTTTGCTTTTATATCACATGCTGCCAAATCTCCTTTGAAAGAAATTGATTCAGAAAGAATCCAGCATAATAGAAAGATGATTTCACATGGTGTAGAGCCAAAATGAGAATAAATGATGGAATGAGTGGAGATACAATGGAAAATGGTAAGAAAAGAAATTCCTTAATATTGCTTGTGACAAATTAAGGGAGGAAGCATATTTAAATAACTATAAACTGAAGAGAACCCCTAAGAATAGGGGACTAAGAAGCAGTGAGATGTACATATATAAACAAAATTTCAGAAGTCATTAAAGAACGAGGACAAAATAACATTTTGGCTAGAAGAATAAAGGTATTACTAAACATAGTTTGGCTCATCAGTTTTCATGGGATATAATAACGTGATCATGCTACATTTAGTCAATGAAATCAGCGTAGACTTTATTTTTCAGCCCGTATAGGAGATCACTAATGCATATTTGATTTTCCAAAGTGCTTATAAGGATCTATGAGAGATTTTTGAATTGGAAATAAAACTCAACATTCTGGACTTATTCTAGATCATATTATAGTATTCTTCTTTGAAGTAGCTTGTTTTAAATGCACTTTATCTAAACATTATATTCCTTTGTATTTGATTGGTTTTAGCATTTGTCTGACATATTCACATAATATTGACAGTCTAAAAGCATATATTGTATCGCTGTTATTTCCAAACTAACCTCAATTTATTTGAAAAATGTTATTTCTTTATTGGTGTAGCATAGTCTGTTCATGTTCCCACATAATAGACACTATACTCCATAATATTGGTGATGTTGTTGTAGGATTCTTTGAAACATCTTTTCTTTCTCTGCTTACATTTAGCTGAACGTGTACAGTTAAGTTAAACAAGATTAAAAAAACACAATGACTATGAAATGTTCATTAGGAGCTATGAAGGATTGTTCTAGTTATATATTGTCTTGGTTCTTGGACACATTGTTTGCATCATTTCATTGAATTATCAGCTTATGATGAAAACACAGTGACTGAGATCGATTGTCTAGCTAATTTTCTAGTTTACAGTATTATTTGAAATTCTGAATACATCTTACTATGCAGAACTTTTCAACTCTATCGTCAGACCATGGACGTCTTGACCTTGAGTGGCTAAGTTATGTTGCCCCAGACAAAGCAAAGTATGCTAGCATGTCTCATCTTTCTTCATGTCGATTTTGTTTCATAAATCTCAACATTAGGATCGAAGGAAGGACTATCATAGCTAAAAGAGTTGAAGCACCAAGATTAAGGAGTCTTTAGTTTTTGCAGCTTTTGACCAGGCATGGAAGTAGTTTGTTGAAAAGTTTGATACAAATGGCGAAATGTCCTTTAGAGAATTTTTGAGATTAAGACTCTGGTTATCTTGTTTAATTTGCACTATCAAACCTCAAAAATATAATTATGGTAGCTTATGTTGGGTGAAGACTGACAATCCAATGCTAAATGCTAATATTTTTTGGCGAGCATTTTTAACTTGCCTCTAATATCATTTTCAGGGAACTCCTCCTAAGCATTCGAGAATTAGGACAAAAGAGCGTTGAATGTGTTGGGCTTTTATCTCTTAATCAGTTGGCATTTCCAGTGAGATTTTAGTTTATGAATTTCCTTATTAATTTTACTTTATGAATTTATTTTGATTCCTAGCTTTTGATTAGGTGGACTTCTTGATGTAGCTTGGATTGGTTCCAATTTGTGTATGAGGGCATTCAATTGCATAATTTATAGTAGTAAGCACATCTCAAATTAATAATGTTTCTTTTTCAAACAATTACAATGTGTCTTTGTCATTTTACCTGTTGAAGTTCTTCGAAGTCAAAGAGCATCCAACAATATCTTTAGACTTGTCTATGTTTGCAAGTCGTAACAGTCTATTTCAATTCATAGAACTTTGTTATTGGACTAGGAAATGGCTACAGTAGCAAAGTTCTTTGAATTAAAGTAGATTGCCATGACTTACAATGTTTGTTGATCAAATTTATTGATATGAGTCCTAAGATACTTTTGGATGCTCTTTGATTTCGGAAAACTTCAACAGGTAAAATGACAAAGATACAAGGCAAAATCAATTTTGTGATAATTGTTTGAAGAAGAAACATCTCAAGTTTGAGATGTGTTTATAGTTGTAAATTATAATACAGGTATTTAATAAAAAGGAAAGTCAAATTGTTGTGTATGCCCTATGAAAGAAGAATGCAAGTATTTTGAAAGTGCTAGGTATGTTTACTGAGCCTTCTGAACTTAGAAATAATATTATGAATAGTTTTAAGGATGTAGTCATGCCATCGAGCTGTAACACTTGTTGAGTTTTCTAATCAATTGTTCATCACATATTGAAAGTTTAGATTTTTCATAAAGAAGTCTAAATATTTTACAAAATATAATTGCATCTCTTGAGGCATAGTTAATTATTGTTTCTCACATTACTTGCAAAGAATTTGTGAAAACATACGGCATAACTAGGGAGCATAGTTGTTACTTCTATCATCACGAAATGTGAATATGAACATCACTAAACAAATAAGTCAATTAGCTTTGAGTAATAAGTCACTATGCTTTTCTCATTTTTCTCACCCCTCATGTGTGTCCCTTTTGTAACTAGACAAGTAGAAGCCTCTTTCATGCTTTTACTTGGATAAACAATTGAGGGGGAAAGGATTAAGGCCATTACAAATTGATATTGATGACAATTTCTTGAAGGTCTATATGAGTTTCTCTACTGCTTTCTGATATAAGTTTAATATACTCATTTCAAGCATGGAAAGAATTCAAGGCAATTTATCCAAAACCATTAGTTTTAGATAAAAGTTGGTTTACTTTTATTTACTTGTGATGGTTTTTGCACCGTTTGGTGGATGGGCAGGTGGGTTTGAAATCATTGAAACTCCCCTAAATATGTTAACTTTATTTTATCTTTCTTACAAATCATTATAGTTAAATTAGTCTCTAATTCATTGATGTGTAGGCTTAACAGTGTTATGCACCCTCTCTTAGAAACAGTGTGCTGATTGATTTTATGATCAAAAAATTTATTTCTTAGATGATGGCTATCTAATCATGTTACTTTAAAATTTATAAAAAAAAATGCAGTGAGATCCAAGAGAACTAGGTGTCACATGTCCCTATCTTTTTAATGTGAGAACATGAATTTTAATCCATGTTGATTAATGATTTATGCTGCAACTTGTGAAATGACAGAAACAACTGAACCAACAGAAAGATGCTGCAAAATTAAAGGAAACTGCAAACCATGCGGCTCTAATCATCAAGAGCAGGGTCTATTTGTCAAAGGCACTTTTTATGTATTACTTACAATTTTCTTACTTTCAATATGTCGTTATTGAAGAATTGTTGGCATTATTATCTGCCATCAATATAAAACTGAGTGATCAGTGTTCAGTCCTATTATCTTGGGTTTATATACAATCTAAATCATATGTAGATCTAGCATTGACACGATAGAGTGAATTCTTTCTTACTAATTGTGAATGATCATCATTGGGGTGATCAGTTTATAAATAATTCAAGTGAGACTACGTTCATTTCAAGGTGAGTCAGATCAAGGTGAGTTGGGTTGGTGAACGAGTGAAGAATGATACATATTCAAGAGCTTAGTGCTTTAAATGAATTATCAGAGTACTCTTAAATGAGTTATGAGAGTTGAGCTACATTCATGTAGATTTGACGTAGGTTATGATTTGATCATTCATCTTATCAATCTTATCACTCTTTACAAGATTTTGTGAAGTCATTAAAGAATTTCCTTGGTGAGGAAATGATGCTCTAAGTGATGTTCAATTACGATAGTAGTGATTTTTTATGTATTTGATGAAGGATTTAATTTAAATTTAGCATGTATTTTCTATGTATGTATCAAGTGCGAAGATATTAGTAATGATGTGGGACAGGCAGGGGTGTTAGGGTGACTAATTATACCTTTTGCAACAAGTGTAACGAGATTAGTATTTTTTGAAAAAAAAAATAGGTATCCAACTCTAGCGATTTAATTAATTTTTACAGGGATAGATAACCCATGTAATACAAGTTCAATTTCTTTGTTAGGCATTATCAAATGTCTGAAGTGCTCGATTGCATCATGTCTAGTGCTATGGTAAGAGGTGGGATAGATAACCCATGTAATACAAGTTCAATTTCTTTGTTAGGCATTATCAAATGTCTGAAGTGCTCGATTACCTATGATGTTGGATTGTTTGTTAGGATTTATTTGTATTTCTTAATTTACTTGGATGGTTGATGGAAAATTCATGTGAGGTCGGGTTCGTCACCACTAGGATTAAATGTGATTAGTATATTATTATTATTTTGGTAAATCAAATATTTAATTTTTTATAGTCTGATTAATTTTAGAAATGATCTATTCGATTTCATGGAAGTTTTTTTATTGAAATGAGACTAGTATATTGTAGCAAAAGATAATTACGTTCACTCTATACGTCTCTCATAGCTTGTACTAGGTTGTGTGAAGGGAGAAAAATCACGGGTTAATTTATAATCAATCGTTAAGTGGCTAAAAAGTGAGATATGAGACTAGCATGTTGTAGCAAAAAGTGATTATGCTTATCCCATGTGTCTCTCACAATCTGTCCCTACATTGTGTAAAGGAAGATAAAGTATGAGATCAGTTTATAGTTGATCTTTAAGTGGCTAGAGAGTGGGAGATGAGATTAGCATATTAAAGTAAAAAGTGATTATGCCCACTTCATGTGTCTCTCACATTTGTCCTTACATTGTGTGAAAGAAGATAAATTATGAAATTAATTTATAGCTAATCGTCAAATGGCTAAAGAGTGGGAGATGAGACCAGCATATTGTACATAGGACGTATGGAGCTTGATAACTCAATCCGATCAAGTTTGATGTGTTTATAAAATCATTGCTTTTAAAAAGGATGACATGAATTAAACTCAAAAGGGGCTAAATAAAACAAAAAAACAGCTCATAGGACCACATGGCTTATATAGTTATCTTAAAGAATTGTCGTAGGAGTAAATTTTCACCTTAGAAAATTTTCAGCGCGACAGTCAAGTCTCGCACTTAACTCAATCTACCAACGAATGCACCACAAAGACACAAAAATCCAAAGGTAAAGGCACTTCAAAGCCACAAGAAAGTCAACAGTAAGCAACAACCATAGGTACAGGAAAACTTCCAACTTTTATTATCCTCACTAATAAAGGAATACAAGTGGAACAATATAGAATCACTTACAAATCGCATTTGATCCGCTCATACAACTCCCTCATGATTTACTCACAATTCTTCACGCTCCGTCTTCACAACTTCCCCACGATTCCCAATGTGCACCCTTTGCACACTTTGCACTCCTTGCACTTTGCCAATGACCCAGTTGCCTATTTATCTTGTATAGGCGGCAGTTACAAAGGAGGTTACATGGTGGTTGCACCTATCACTTGTGTCACATATACAAAATCAACTTAACTTATAAAATCGTCTTGTCCACATGTCTTGGCCACATTGGCACCATGCCAAATGGTAGCTTGCACACCTTGTACTTTGCCCATCATTATGCTGCATTGGTCCCATGATAAGTGTCAGCATGCACCGCTTGTGCTTCACCCCATGACTTCACTGCATTGGTCTACGCCAAGTGTCAATCTGCACACCTTGTACTTGACTATGATATCTGGCTTCGTTGGCACCACAAACAAGTCCATCTATCCATCCAGTGGCTCTGTTTCTTTGGCACCACGGACAAGTCCATCTGTCTGCCTAGTCCATGGCTCCACTTCTTTGGCCTCGTGCCAAAGTCTGTATGCACACCAAGTGCTCGGCCCACGGCTCCATTTCTTTGGCACCACGGACAAATCCATTTGTTCGCTCCTTTGGCGCCACCGACAAGTCCATCTGTCCGCACCTCAGACAAGTTCATCTGTTCGTTCCCTTGCTGCTTGGCATGCCTAGCACACATGTCTTGCTCGCCCGATTGCCAAGTTTGTCATATGCATGACTTGGGCTTTGGTAGCACCTCGCGCACTACCGTATCCGCTACTTTGGTGTACCTCGCGCACAATCCATGCCCGGATCATTGCCAAGTCTTTCTCTAGTAAGACTTGGGCTTTGGACAACCCCACGTTACCGTTGCTTGACATGTTTTGCATGTCAGGTTCGATGGATTGCTAAGTTCGCCTCCTATAAATTTGGGCTTGGACAGTACCCTGTGCATCATCAATCTGTTGCTTGGCATGACTTGCGTCAATGTCATGCCTGTTGGTTTGCCAAGTCCACCTCCTGTAGACTTAGACTTGGATAGTGCCCCACGGACTGCCAGTCTACTGCTTGGCATGGCTTGTGCTCATGCTACGCTTGCTTGTTTGTCAAGTCTTCCTCCTGTGGACTTGGGCTTGGATAGCCCCACGCTACCGCTTCGCTTGACATGCCTTGCATGCATGCCACGCCTTAAACATTTGTCAAATATGCCTCTTGCAAGACTTGGGCTTGGACGGCCCTGGTGCACTGTCCAACGTTTCCGTTGCTTAGCATGTGCCCCGCGTACATACCCAATAGGTTGAATTAAAGAAGCAACGAGTTAATCCTTGTGTCTAGCCTAGCTGCCAAGTTAGGAGGCTAACAGGCCTCATCTCTTACATAATTATCAAAAAAGATAAAAAAACGAGCGCTTTTTTTATTTTTGCCATTTAATCATAGGTACATTTTCTATTATAATTAGTTAAGTTGCTCAATTTGATGCCTTGAAGAAAGATGGAAGCGCATATATTTTTTGAATGATGAAGTTATAAATTACTAGAAATATAGTTTATTTTCTAAACCCTTTGGTAGGTGATGCGTACATTCGTAGACTACGTACACAAAAAAAAGTTTCAAACACTTTCTTGCATCCATTTCATTGCACTTGAATGTGACGAGGGATTCAGATGTTTTGTCAATGAGAATAGAATTCCCAAGTAGTTTACCATGTGGTTTCACCTTGCTTGACTCCTTTCCACAGATGAGTTAGCCATGTAGTAAACTATCAAATACCTGCTGAGTTTCAACACTTCCTTTAAGTTAATCCTGTAACTTCTGATTGAAAATGATTTAAGATGCTCGAACAGACTAGATGAATCAACTGCAAGGCAAACTAACAGACATGTAACATCCAAAAAGAAACAATGTCTACTCTCACAATCGTTACCACACATCATAATAGAGTTGTGGGACTTTATTCATAGGCTAACACAATCAACGTAGAATTTATTCACCTACGAATGCAATTTGAGACAATAATTGGGTGAAAAAAAGACTTAGCAACAAATACCTATTCATCACCAGAATCAGGCAGTTTTCGTATGTCGGTGCGAGAATCAACATATACAGAATCAGCAGCAAGTGCAGAAGGGAAGCTTGGAAAATAAAAAAAGCTAGGAAGTCTCTGACCATACACAGAATCTATATACTTGAATACATTCCTTGATGCTCAGAGACGTACAACGTGAAGATGCTTCGATATGTGGCCACTCAAAAACAGAAATAAATCTTATTTCTTTTTCTTTTTTTTTTCTTTTCTTTTCCCAGCCAGATATCAATCTATCTCTTCGTCTAGTATTCTTTTTTTTTTTTTTCCATTTTTTATAATAATCTCTTACCTTTTCTCTCCCCTCCGGCACTGAATTCATTTTCCATAGTTCTCATTTCACTGTTTTTCACCATCTTCCACGAATTTTAAAATACCAAAACATATTTTTGATCAGTTTAATTTTGTCGAATATTTTATTATTAAGGTGTTGTTTTTAGAAGTAAATAAACTACAAAGATTAAAAGAGTAAAATGTATCAGAATTCATCTTAGCAAACTTGAACTTGTGTAAGGTATTCGTGTCAAAGCGTTAGCTTAATATAAAATTGAAACTCATCATTCTGGTTGGAAATTGACACTGTATTGACACGATACCATTCTATCCGAAGTTGAAACTGTGTTATAGAATAATCCTTGAATGCAACAACTAAAAATCATCACCATAAATTTGCAGCCTAGGGCTCACCATAAAGAAACACTGAGAAATGCAGCTTAGGGCACACAAATGGAATACATTCCATCAAGAAGACTAAGTTTTATTCAAAATCAAAAAACCGCACAAGAGGATATATAAGATCTCAGATAAAATCGTCCCTTAGATTTTACCTCCTTTACAAGTAAACAATGATCATCCCTTTAATTATAAGAATAGCCTGTAAGTCGGCTCAATGAGCATCCTAATTTGGCAGTCCACGACCAAATAACATGGATCATAGTAATATTTGTGCTAACAAGAAGATAGAAGGTACAAGCAATTAGAAAAAAATAAGAAATTACAAGTGGCTACCAGCTATTTTCTCCTTCGTTTCTTGAGACATTTCTGTGCAAAATTTGGATCCACAACTCACATGGTAAGACTGTTTGTTGGACATTTTTTTCCCCTCAGCATAATCCGTCCTAGCAGCCCTCTATACATCTAGGAAGCATGGCCATTTTGTATGTGAAATCATCCATGGACAATCCTGAAACAGCTGTACATAGTCATTACATGTTTTTTGGAGATCAGAGAAGGCAAGTGAAAAAACAGATACAAGGAGTCGAAATTAAACCCGTTTAGCTACCTTTATTCTGTCCAGTGTTTTACCCTTAATATTCATTTAGTCATACTATGAGCTAAATAAGAATGATGGAGGTGTGAGATATACCTTTGCTAATAGCTAAATTCACAAAACGAATACCTGCATTTCTTTTGGTTACCAAGTGCAGGTATGTTATGTTTCCATTAAGTAGGTTGTCACCATGGAAGGATAAATTTTTATACTGAACAAACAAGTTGCACACGAAGATAATCGTTAACCGGTATAGGTCATTCTTAGATAAACAGGCTTCCAGCATAACATCTTAAGTGACAAATTGAATGATATCGTAATATTCATGGAGTTTTTCATTTTATCCACTTCGACATGATTTGGAAATGAAAAACAGTAGTAACAGAGAAGAATAATAATCCAATAACGCTATGCCCACACCTATGGAGAAACTGAATTAAATACATATGGCTGAACTTACATATCAGAAACTTATATTTGGACCAATCTGTTTGTGTAATCAGCCCCAGGGGCAATGTGTTTAGATGAGTAAGTAGGTCAAGTTACTAAGTGCTACTGGATCAGATAATCTAGAGGCGACGTTGAAGTTCCAAAGGAGTAAACTCTAGGTAGTGGAAGTTTTAAGAGTCAAAGTTGACCTAAGATTGGGTAAGTGAAAGTTCTCATAGATCAAGGTCGGCCCAAATGGGTGAAGTTCCAAAGATGAAAAGTCTTTAAGCAAGGATGAAATCCTAGTAAATCGAGATCGACTTATATTAGATAGACCAGGAATGATCCACTAACAATTCATAGGCAGCGGAGTATAAACTAGGGGTTCCGAACCATGTAAAAGGCTGGTATTATTGTGCTTGTGTCGTGTGTTTGTTTATTTTCATTTTTGTTGTGCGACTAACTCTATATGAAGACAAGCATGATCAATTGATGCAACAAAAGAATATGCGCCTATTCGCCCTCTTTAGCCACGCAATCCGATCCAACATTATGTGGCTGCTAACCAAACAAGATAACAGATCAACCACTGACCAATAATCACAAACAATTGTTGTGATGTTTTACTGCATAACTTGATACACACACCAAAAAAAAATCTATTAGAATCAAATGATATCTAATGCTGCTAGATAGAAGAGGGCATGCACCATAAGGCAATTGTTTCCAGTAAGTGTTTACCCTCACTATATCTCTCTGCATTTTCCATTACAAGGCCAGAAGTAGAAGGATCCACATCTAATATTAGAAATATAATTCTTTCTAATCAAGGCACAAATGATAAAGTTATAGATGTGGGTCTCACTTCCTCTTCTCTTCTCATTATTCCTTTTTTGTACATTTTTTTATATACTTGCAATGCTAATTGCTGCAACTATCTTTTTACCAGAATTTCAAGGGATTTGAGAAAATGGAAAGGTCGATCTCACCTTCTTCCTCCTAAAAGGATATCCCGTCAAGAAAGTTATTATGGTTAAAAGAACTTTTGGGAAATCATTTTGCAACCATGTATAAGTATAAAAATTAGATTGCAGATATTCTAAATCATTGTATCATGATTATGTAAATTATAGAACATGATAGCATCCTAGTTTCATAAAAGGTTAATTAGTTTTTTACAAAACTGTTAAACTTTTATTGGGAAATTAGAGTTTACCAACTCGTACTTAGGGATTTTTTTCAACCACTTCTTCAATTTGCATATATAAACTCACCCCTTATGCAACAAATTCAAAAGATGCACCATATATATTTCATTTGTAATATCATTGAGAAGAAAGACATTCTTAAATTGAATGTGTCAAACAAGATATAGTTGACAGCTAAGAAAGAGTACAATTATAGGAATATTAGACAAAGGAGAAAAGGTGTCTACGAAACCCACCTTTTAGCCAACAATCTTAGTGGATGCATAATACCACTAAGTGATGTCTTCCCCTTTAAAATCCATTTGCAATATATTACGGATTTGCCAGTAAAAAGAGGTACAACTCCCATATATTAGAACATAACACCTATATCCCATGACCATAACTTCTCCACATAGGAAGTGAGAGCACTTATGAAACAATCTTAGAAATAGAAATTGAAACCAAAAGAATAAATAAAGGCAGAATAGTTAGATTGTAATGCCACATAAGATAGAAAAAGAAACATAAGATGAAAAATAACACAACTACTAATTGTTGGTGTAATGGACCTCCGGTCAAAGTTGATCAAATTCAAATTGGATTTTAATGTTTGGTCAATATATTTGATGGTTGGGCGAATGTCAAGATAGATCAAGTTGACTGAGTGAGATGTTCAAGTGTATCATGGTTGACTGGGCACTTGACAATTGAAAGTCCAATAGGGAGTTGGCAAGGAAGAAGTTTAAGTGGATCATAGTTGACTATACACTTGGTAGTCAGAATTCCAATAGGAATTAGTACGAGAGAAGTACAAGTGAGTGGTTGTTTATTGGATAATTCTAATAGGTTATAGAGGATCAGATATTAGGCATATGAGAGACAGTTCTGATAGGTTATGGAGAACTAGATGTCGGGCACGTTGTAGACGTCCTGACAAGTCATGGAGGATTGGATATCGGGCAAGTGATGGAAGTCCTAACAGGCAAAAAAGGCTGAATACTAGGCAAGTGAAGTCCAAGAAGGGACTTGGCATGGTGGAAGTACTAGCAAGCAAGAAAGGCTAGATACTAGGCAAGTGAAGTCCAAGAAGGACTTTGGCAAGTTTGGAAGTCCTAGAGAAGAGGATTCTAGGCGGTGGAAATCCTAATAAATCAAGGTTGACCTATACAAGGCATACAAGGAAGTATCAAAGACATGGGATCTTTTGGCATAGGGGAATTTGATGTGAATAGTGTTTTTTGTAGAGGTGTCAATTCGAGTAGGCTCGGATCGGATTGAAGCAAGGATTTTTTTCAAAAAAAAAAAAATCCCAACTCGAACCCAAACACAATCCGAAAATCCAAACCTGATAACCCGACCAACCCGAATAACCTGATTAAAAATGATTTTTTTTGCTATTTTTTTTTTAAATTCTTCACTTTTATGGCAATACTTTATCATTATCTTACTAACTTTGATATTAATATGCATAAAGCATCTTAATTTTCAAAATAAAATTTAATTTTACTAAAAAAACCCACTAAACCTTCAATTCAAGTCAACCCGAACCCACTGGGTGTGCATGTGTAAGAACAAGTAAATTCGTTTGTAATCTTTTTATTGTATAAGTTTATTTTTTGCTTGCATTTATTATGCTTCTTGTATTTGCGGTAAGAACAAGTTTTGTAAGTAGTTTCTTGCCTTCAAAAGATGTCCGACAAGGATAAAGTGAGTCTGCAATGAGATACAAAAGTTGTGGAGTAGCAGCCCTGGGAGCTAGGAACCATGTAAATAAGTGTTGTGTGCTTGTAATTTTTATTGTGTTTTCCATTTTTATTGTGTAAATAAAGTGAAGATGGTAAAAATTTTATAATTGGTATGTTGACTATAGGGGTCGCCTAATATAAAAGATAATAAATTAAAGATAAGAGAAAGATGATTAATAGTGATAACATAAAAATGGAAAATTGTTGATGACTTAAAAGTTGCACAATTGGAGATAACCTTGTTAAAATTATCTAATATTCTTCAGGAAGAGACTCACACATATCTACCTTAAACCCCACTGGGTGTGCATGTGGGATCACTCTTTTTTTCTTTAGCCTTTAGATGCAGACAGAGACTAGACATTAAGGTGCTTGTTGTGGTTCATCAATTTCTTAAAGTTTTCAAAAAATATTTGGACCCATGCCAAAATAAAATCAAATGAGTTTCTTGTGGCACTGCCATGTTCTAATGTTCGTTTAAAATTACTTCGATATAATGAAGTTGTGTTTTTGCTACAAAATCAGAAAATTCAATAAAAAGAGTTTTATTTTATCTTGTGTGAATTCTCTATAATGTTGTTATGCTTTATAGTGATGATGTAAGATGGATTTTAGGGCCTTCCATAACAAGGAATGAGCACTCTATGTTTTTGACAAAGCTACTCTTCACAAAGTTTATCTTTAGTCCAAAATCTCACTAAAACCTATAGAATGATCATCAGATCGAGCAGTTCATCTCATCAGTTGTTAGATAACCATCATGCCAGAAGCATATTGCAAGATGCAAAGTCAACAATCAAAGATGTCAGTTATGACCAAGGAACAATCCATTAGATGAAGCCCAATTAAGCACCTACCTCAGCACCTCCAAAAAATTGCTATAGTGGTATGGACAAGAGTGTTTCTGGCCAAAAAACTATTTCCCATCAAAATTTAAATCCAAGTGTTGGAAAAAAATATTCCAAGGAACAAACTCTTTCTGATGTCATTCCAAAGAACTAGTGGGGGAGGATATGAACCTTGTGATGGTAAAGGACGAAATGAACCGAAAAGATTGTTAAACATAGGCAAAAGGGCAAGTTGTTTCAAACTAGTGAAACTAATAAATGTGATTGAGCAGCATCTTGGATATCAATTTGATAACAAAGTGAATGTGAGATAAGCAAAAAGGCATTTTATTTATAGTTTACAATTTGAGAAACAATGCAGCGAAAAGAAGTATTTATTCTGCAGATGTCTAAGGTTACTTGATAAAGTTGCAAGAAGATATCCAAAATAGAAGGGTATGAGAAAGTCTTAAAACCTTATCAAGGTCAGCCAATACTAATATAGATCGCTCGAGTTGGATGAATATCAGCAAATGTTGATCTACTGCAGTTCAAAGTATAAATCATCTTTAAAAAAATTAAAGGTTCAACGAATTTTTAAAAAATGAATTAGATTTTACTAAAATAGAAATGGTTGAAAATTAGCAAAATTAAGTACAAAGTGGTAGTAGTTGAAATTTGGCCAAATTTGGTTGGTTTTGGAGAATTCAAGGAATCTAACCAACTTTTGGTCAATCTCTACTTGAATTCCAGTAAAGCACATGAAATTATTTTTCACTCCCTTGATTTACCACTTATAATACTAAAGCCTCACCTAAACTCAGTTTTATCACAATATCAGTAACCTTGTCGCTCGTGATCCACTGCATGCTAGAGAAAGCCCCATAACTCTCTCTGGATCAACAATATTCAAATGTAATTTAGGTCCATAACCAGAATACTAAATATTGACAGTTTATTCAAACAAAAAGTTTTTTTTGTCAAAAATAAAAATTAATAACAAAAAGTTTTTCGTTCCAAAAGGAAAACAATTAGTAGTTTGTATATAGTGACTCTTCAAAAAGAAAACAACTACAGATAGAAATTACTACAAAGAAGCAATTAGTATACCTTACTGTGCAAATCCAATATCCATTTTGTCTTTTACTTGGACACCGGGCACAGCTTGCCGCTTCTCACATACCGTACTTAGAATGGGATGCCATTAAAGGAGCCACTGACCCATCATTGCAATGGGAATGTCCATCATCCACAGACAAAGAAGATTTCTCATCTGCATAAACCATTAACTCAGATTGGGCAGTATCTGCTGAATTTCTTTGGGTTCCTGGAGAATTCACTGATGTCCCTGGTTCAACTTCAACACCCACATTTGAAGATCCAGGCAGTTCTAATACTTCTTGGGTGTTGCAATTTATTCCATGACTGGGATCATTCAGCCACATAAATTGTAAACTGTTGTCTTGCCAAATTTTACCCATTGTGTAAGCTCTCTCAGCAGAATCACAGGAGGAAAAAGTTACACGAGCACAAAAATTTTCAGGCATCTTCATGCCCACATTTTCTCTTCCTTCCTCAGGTTCTTCTAATGCTACAGATGAGAGATCACCAAATAATGCAAAATGATCCCGCAGACCATCAACCTACAAGAGGAGAAAAAAGGAAACCAATAACATCATATTGGTGACAGTAAAAACAATAAGAAAGTATTTTCCAAGCACTGCTTGGAAAATTCTCCCCAAGTGTTTCAGCAATATGGAGTAGGTTTATATTAACTATAAAAAAGGTTAAATGTTTTCTACATCAGAGGTAAGTATTTTCATGTTTAAGACAAGGTTAAGTGTTTTGTACATAATAGGATTTATTCAGTTTGAACCTTAGCTTTGGTTCTTGGTTGAAGATATGAAAGTGCCCTAGTAGTTAAACAAACAGGCTCTGATTAATCCCGAAGCCATATTTGAGGTAAAGCATTATCATTCCCACAAAAATGAGAATATCAATCTGTAGATGACCCAAATATGACATTCAATAAATGGCTAAATTGTAATGCAAGTAATATGCCGAGATACTATCCAAATTTAACAAGTTTTATTAGCTTGGTGCGTATTCATGTATCTGAGAAGAGATCGATACATTTGTGAGACCATCTGGAAGAGGAGGAAGAACTCTGAAGGATGTCGATTGATTATCTAAACTACAAGTACTCAACTTCGACAAATGTTGATGACCTGTTTGTTCTTTACTAGAATTGCCCATGATTGTAGTATTTGATTTTGCAGTACATGAAGCAGTAGCATCCACTAATTTTCTGACTTCTTGAGTATTATTAATATCTTCCTGTGCACCTTCAGGAATATTAAGTGCTCTGGATGGTTCAGTTTTTGCACCTTCATTGCTCAAATCCTTTTTAAGTCTTTTAGATGTTGGCTCCAAGGTTTCTTCATCCATTTTGACTAAAACAGCCTGCACATGAAAACAGAGGTTTACAATTCCTACATGAAAAATTAATAACAATGATGACTGGAAACTGGAGCAAGATATCACATCAACAATGTGCAAAGATGTACAGTACCTTAATTATTTAAGGGGGTGTTTGGTTAAATGATGGGAATGACTATGGGTATGGGTTTGATAGTAGGGTGGAATGGGAATAGGAAGGAAACCCATCAAGTTATATGGGTTTGGTTGATTCCCATAAATCCAGTAATCATTCCCAAAATGTCATTCCCAAACCCACAATCCAAACACTATCTTTTACTATCATTCCATTCCCTCATTCCCAAACCAGAAGATCATAAAACAATTCTCTCATATAACAGAAGTTATTCAACTGAAAGTCAAATTATTCCTGGTCCTTTGCTAAGAGAACATTGTAATTTCAAACAATCGTCAATTAAAGATACGTAAACGATAATAAAGCTTACTTTGACAACAATAATAAAAATAATAAAACTTACTTGTTTCTCAAATTTTTCTAATTGGAGACGAAACTCATCCCGTTTTAAGGCTAAATTCTCCTGCTTTTTGCGGAGTTCCTCTTTCAGAGCCTCTAGACTGTCCAGTTTTTTCTTTCCCATATAAGTAATCACTGAAGTGTTTGCAGAACTTTTTGGAACAGGGATTGACACTACAACCTCAGAAGTAGCCAATTTACTTCCATGTGGAAGTGTAGAAGACAGATCCTCTTTTTCTTTCTCAGTAGCTAATGAACGATATGGAAAATAGCCTACCCCTATGGAAGAAGATGGAGGTACTTTAGGGGGAAAACTTTTCTGCCCTTTCAAAGCTCTATCACGGTTGGCCCACCATAGTTTTATAAACCGATTACCCATCACAGCATCAGGTGCTTTAAGAGCAGCTTCAGCCTCCTCCCTTTTTAAAAACTGAACAAAAGCTTTTTCACTATTTTGTGGAATGTAGATATCAACAACTACACCAAACTTTTGAAAGTGGGAAAGAAGGGCATCCCTTGTGTTGTCCTTTTGAGGAATACTATGCACATAGAGTGTACGTGAAGCTTTTTGAGGCATTGGCTTTTTACTCATCTCAGCATTAAATTGCTTTTCTGGAACAGAAGCAGAAGCTTTAACAGCAGAGTTCTCGTTAACTACCTTTATTTCATCCGAAAGGAGATTTGTAGTGCCTGCATTGTTAATAGTTTTGCTACCTAATTCTGACCTGCTACTATGGTCAATCTGATCCTGGACAGATGAATGAGTAGAAGAATCTACATTCCATAAAGGTGCGTCATTGTTTTCCAAAGACAGCATTACCGTAGTCTCCGATGTTCCTTGGCATCCATTGTTCCACAATGGCTGATCAGGATCATATACATCAGCTTCAACAAAACCAGAAGAGGATGAAACCACATTCAGCTTTAATGAATCCTCGGGCAAAAGCAGTTTCCCATCTTTTGCAGGGACTAATTTGCTGCTGCTGGCCGATGGGACTGGAGGTACACTGGCAGAAGGCAATGATCTCTGCCCAGCTTGAATTCCTAGAGCATGTAAATTTCGATCTGATAGTGAAAGATTGAACTGAGAAAGACTCTGCAAATTAAATAATAAAATGAGATACAAATCAAAGGAAACCAAATTGTTGAACAAAATAACCATTCCAACAATTCTTGCAACTAAAACAATCAGCTAATTTCTGAGAGATTATATTTTGAATATCAGGTAACAACCACTTTTAAATATTCAATTGTCAAGTCCTAAAAAAATTATCAGATGCAACTTAAAAGGAAATGTACCTGCACATCT
Source organism: Zingiber officinale (assembly GCF_018446385.1). Taxonomy (NCBI): domain Eukaryota; kingdom Viridiplantae; phylum Streptophyta; class Magnoliopsida; order Zingiberales; family Zingiberaceae; genus Zingiber; species Zingiber officinale. The sequence goes on along the minus strand of NC_055992.1, from coordinate 155,864,087 downwards.
TCAATAACAATCCGATTAACACCGTGTTCCATTGGGCAGATATCGCCTCTCAGACAATATCCCTGCTCGTCAAAGTCTCTGCAACGTTGATGAGGCATCCCCATATTGAGCCATGGAGTGATTGCAGGCTGAAGGGCCCCTTGCAAACCAAGTGGTTGGAGTGGATCCAAAATTCTATTGTTTATTCCATTAACAAAGCCAAATGCACCCCATGATGAATTTTGTGCACTTACCACACTGGGGATGCCTGTCCCAAACAAACTAGCATGTGTATGCAGACCTTGTGAAACAACCTGTGATGGAAAATCCAGAGCGTCCAGGGGATTAAATCTAGAATCTTGTTGGCTCAAGGAAAAAATGTTTCTTCCTCTTCCTACTAGGGGCCGTCCAGTGGGTGCAGATTTATCAAAATTGGGAAAAGTGTCAATCTGAGGTGTTTGATTTATTCTACCCCTTGAGCCAAATTGAGGAGTCAATGGTGGTAAGCTAAGACGTCTCTTATCAAAGTTTGAAAAATTCTCTAAATTGCCATTGTTAGCACTGTCATGAAAATTTTTCCGACTATCAAAAAGTTTGCTTCTTCTCCTATTCATCCGTTGCATAGGTAAGTCTTGAACATCATCATCAAAAGAAATAGATTGTACCTCCTTCCTACGATGTTTATGGTTGCGGTCATCATCTTCATCACTTGCTTCTAGGTCTTCAGTATCATTCACTGATTCAGAGGACATAGAGTAATTCCTTTCACTAGGTAACTTATTTCTCAGTTGTACTGTATTGACATAAGGAGGAAAAGATAGATCAAACTTCTCGACAATATCAATATTCTGGTCAACTTTGATTATCGATGCTTCTTCAAGAGCCCGTAAGATTCTTGTGGAATAATTTTTTGCACCTATAGTTGAATAAACTGAAAGGTAAGCACAATATTAATTGTTATATAGATCGTTATAAATCAAAATATTTGAGATGAAACTGAGAATAAATAGATGAGTAGTTAAATGAGAATGCTGCTTCCATCTGAAGTTTAGTTGGATTTTTAAAGGTGTATCACCTTATGGAAATGATAATTGAAATCCAAGTCAATGTATACACACACAGATCTCTGGTGAAATCCACTTACCTTGGATGGTAGACCGTGAAAGGGGAATTAAATACATACAAGATGAGATTGCAGATGCCTAAGGAACAAACTTCAAACAATCCTTTTGATCTAAAATAGTTAATATTCTTTCAGTCTTTCATACAACCAAGATCCATCAATCTTAGTGAACCCCTCAAATATCACCCATTACTAAGAAACGTTAATGTTTACATGTTTGTTGATAACTTTACTTAAGCCTTTAATTTACCTACATTATCATGTTTTGAATGGATAAATCAAAATGGTATAGAGGCAAAATTAAAATTATTAACAAGATGATATATTGTTGAGAATGTGAACAGAAAATTAGAAAAGAAACAATGCTTGATATAAAATCATGATATAGGGGTCCTTCTAGTTAATAAAATACTGTGTATCTTTCATCTTCTGCCAACCACAAATAGTTGGAACAAACATGAAGATGATATATCTTTCATCTTCTTTCCAATATGTTTTCATTAATTTTCTTAACAAAAACAAATAGGGGGCAGTAATATTTGTCACATACAAAAACACAAGGAATTCAAACCTAGAACATGCTTTTCAAAGATGTTGATAGAATTTCATGCATCAAGAATTTCAGAGCACCATGCATCAGCTCTGTGCCTAAGACATTGCATCCTCATTTTAGCCTTCAGATGGCTGTGCTATGGGCAAGATCAAACTCACTTATTCTCCTATCTCTTCCAATTTATTTAAGTATAGTTTGCCAACTGGGAGTCAGCAACAAAGATAATATAATGAGTTTAAAAAAAGATGCATAAATCAATGATTGCAAGCATCCAAGGGCACTGAACTTGTTCACCTGAAGAGCATAACTGAATATCCAGTCTTATGTTGCAAAGAGTGAAATAGAAAAAAAAAATAATAACAAATAATTCTTCTGAGCGCAAAGGGTATCATAAAGCGAACCATCAGATTTATAGATACCCATCCCACTTTTGAATTCACCATACCCCTTCCTCTACTAATCAAAATATATTTCAAGAAACCTCTTTATCGTCCATGGTTAAACCCTAACCGATCACTGAACTATTACCGAAGGAAAAAAAGATACAGAAAAAACACGATAATTGAACCTTAACGAAGTAAAATTACACCTTGTGGCCACAAAGAAATCAATTTATAGACAAAGACGAGAAGAGTAAGATCCGTACCTGAAGACGACGAAAGGAGTGGATGAAACGATCTCCCTGACCTACGCGAGTGCCATTTCTTGGACTTTTACAACCCAATTCTCCTCCTACCACGGGAGATACCGCTCGCCGTCGACATTTGGAGTTGCATCACGTTGGGGTTGAATCGCGAAAGCCCGATGTGGTTTTATGGGCTGGGCTGGGCTGAGCTGGGCCAATCAGTGGTCAGTTTTATTTCACTAGCGCGTCGCGATGTAATTAACCCGGCTCGAATGAACCGATGCGTAGAATTTAAATACTAATAATTAAATTAATTAAATTATAAATATATTATTTCACGCTTAAATTAAATATTGTATACCATTATAATATAAAATAGGTATTAATTTTGAAACAATAAAATCGTGGAATACTAATTTAGAACTTTAATAAATTTACAGAAACGCTAAAAAACCTATTTAGATAATAATATTATATTTTAAATTTAAGCTTTCATTTATTAAAACAGTCAATACTAACATGTTTTGAGAAGCCAAAGTTAGTGCTACAAGAGAGAATTTAATCGGGTATTTTTTTCATCATAATGTAATTGACACTACAAATATTATATATCTAAATATACAATATTATACAATGCGGGCCCTGTTTGACCATGGGCAGCTACCTTTAAGGCCGTGGGATGATTAAGGTGGGGTGATCACATTTATTATTTCATTAAATATTATTTGCTCATCATATTTGTGTTCGTGTATAAAAAGAGACGGTGATACTTCTTCAGCACCGAACAAGAAAATTGAGATAATCTTCTTCTCGAAACTTCTTTTATAATAAACAATTGAAATAAGATACGATAGGATAGGTAGATATCTCCTACCCCATATGTAAGGTATCTTATGTATTTATATATTTGTATAATAATATGATATTTTTCATTTTGGGTCTATACTCTCATAGATTTATTCTTGAGCTCTCCCTAAAAAATTTAATGCTAATGAAAATATCCTAGATCCTTTTAATTAACTCATGATATTTACCAACTCTTTTTAATATGGGACTTTGATTGAACCTAATAATCTTTCCCTCAAACGAAGGACCATAATTACTCTCATTGTCCGGGTCTCCCAGCGAGTATCCCACACCCACACCTCCCCCCCCCGCGAGCATTCGGTCACCCTGAACTCCGGGCCTCCCCGCGAGCATTTGGTCATCTTTGATGGATCGAAAGCGCTAGAGGGGGGTGAATAGCGCTCGTGGCTATTTTATCGATTTAAAACACAGAGTAGAAACGCAGCGGAAAGTAAAAGAAAACACACAGAGACGCAAGTGTTTTACTTCGTTCGGAGCCTATAGCGACTCCTACTCGAAAGCCCACGGTCCTTGACCGCTTTCGGTGGGCAACAACTATAATATCGGAATTATTACAAGCTAGAGTACAATTAGTGCAATAAAGAAACTATACCAACGAAAAGAAGAATAGAGAACTTTGGAGTTGATTCGTTGGAGTAGCAGAGCGTTGTTGAGGCGTTTTAGCAGCAGCACACGGAAGAGCGCAATTTTCTTGTTCAAATTCGATGATCTGAGCTGCACCTCGAGGCCTCCTTTTATAGCTCTGCAAGGTCTGATCCAGATCCCCAAGTCTCGGGATAAGCTTTGACCTGAAGCGGATCGGTCGACCGATCCTCACATTCGGTCGACCGATCAGATGATCTCCACCACATCTGATCCGTCGATCTGTCGCTCCGCTTCGATCTGGTCAAACTCTATCCCTGCGTTCGGTCGACCGATCCCAGGTCCGGTCGACCGATCAGTCTCCTCTGACCCACACACCTCGGCTTGATCCAGTCGATACCTATCCAAGGTTCGGTCGACCGATGCCGAGGTCCGGTCGACCAATCCCTGGTCGAGCCCGGTCCAACTTCTGGAGATCTGATCTGGTAGATTGGAGGTTCGGTCGACCAATCCCGGTCAGTTCTAACCCTGCACGAAAATATTAGTTTCCTGCAAAACAGAGTTAGAACATAATACGATAAATAAAATTGTCAGTCATCGGACTGACCGAGTCTGACTTCGGGTTTCCGACTGGAAACCCTAGGTCGACCCGACGCCTACTGTTCCCTCTACGGGGAACGCGTCCTCACCTACTCGACTCAGGAGATTTTACCTTTTGCCAGTGCGATTCTCCAGATTGACTGGACTTTTGCTCGGTGTTCGATGCCTCCGGTCTTTCTGCTGGACGCCCGCTTCCCTACCCGTCCAGTCTTCCACCTGGTTCGCGACACCAAGATTTTCCACCTAGGGTTACCACCCCCTAGGACTTCTGCCTGAAGCTCTCGACCCACCAAGACTTTCCGTATAGGGTTACCACTCCCTATGACCTAGGGTTACCACCCCTAGGGTTTTTACCTTGCCTAACCACAGTTAGAACTTACCTGAGACACTCAATCAAGCACGTTAGTTCACAACACACCTTAACTTTGAATCCTTTGTCATTATCAAAACTCAGGTTCGATCGTCGGATGCTTCCCGCACCAACAATCTTGACTTGTTTCGGGCCTCCGTGCGAGTATCCGATCATCCTGACCTACTCGCCTTCCCAGAAGTATCTGGTCACCCTGACCTACTCACCTCCCAGTAAGTATCCGGTCACCCTGACCTGATCCAAGCCTCTCCGTAAATATCCAGTCATCCTGACCTACTCCTGACCTCCCCGCGAGTATCCGGTCACTCTAACCTACTTCGGGGCCTTCTTGCAAGCATCTGGTCAATCTAACCTACCCTGGGCCCACCCTCAACTTTGTTCAAGGCCACCCCACATGGTATCTATTATGGACCATGACTCTGATACCAATTCGTTGCGTAAAAGGATATCCACATATCTCCACAATGATATGATATTATCCACTTTGGGCCTAAACCCTCATATTTCTATTTTTGAGCTCTCCCTAAAATGTCTCATGCCAATGGAGATATCATACATCCTTTTAAACACATGATCTTTATCAAATTTTTCTAATGTAGGATTTTGATTGAACCTCATTGTTAACAGGTGACTCATCTTTAGATGAAAGTCAATGCAATGGATGTTATGGAAAAAAAATCTGTTAAGATTTTTTGTAATAAAATTCTGTTATGATTTTATATAACAAAATTTTGTTATGATTTTTTATAATAGAATTCTATTGTAATTTTTCATAATAAAATTCTGTTACGATTTTATTGAGTCTAGGGTTTATGCACTATTAGAGTGGTCATTGTAAACCTATTATACAACAACAATCATAAGAATCATGGAATATGATTCTCTTGTATAGAGAGAATTCTAATAAAGCTTCGGTCATTTTTATGGAGTAGGCATGTTGCCGAACCACGGTAACTCTTCTTCCTCTTCTTCTTCCCCTTCTCATGTTTGCTCTCCTTTTGTGCGTCTTTGTCTTATTGCTCCGCGCAATATCTTTCTCTCTTCCTCTTCTTCCGTATTAGAGGTTGAGAGGTGTTGTCCCCTTTTTACATAATAATTGGTGTCAAAGGTACATGTTTTGGCAGATTTCTTCAACATGTTAGAGACAACTTCTGCGAAGTTTGATATGGTGAAGTTTGACGAAATCGAAAATTTTGAATTGTGGTAGAGAATGGTTAAGGACTTGTTGGTACAACAAGGCATAGCGAAGGTACTAGGAGAAAGGAAACTGGAAAGCATGGAGAGATCGGATTGGGAAGAACTTCAGGCGAAGGCAGTGACAACAATTAGGCTTTATCTGACGGATGATGTGAGGTACCATGTCATAGAAGAGGAGTCACTAGTGGCAGTTTGACAAAAGCTAGAAAGTTAGTACATGTCAAAGTCATTGACAAACAAATTGTATCTTAAGTAAAAATTATTCGAACTGAAGATGACAGAGGGAACCGATCTGAGCCAGCACATCAACGTATTTAATCAGATTGTGAGCGATTTGAAGTGGATTGATGTGAAGATCGAAGACGAAGACAAGGCGTTGATCTTGTTAAATTCTCTACCTTCATCTCCTACATACAAGAATTTAGTTATTATTTTGTTGTGGGGTAAGGAAACTCTTAAATTGGAGGAGATCACAGGTGTATTGCTAGGTTTTCACCAAAGGAAAAAAACAAGCGATGAAGTTTCTCAGGGAGAAAGACCTGTGGTAAATAGCAACCCAGAACATGGTAGGAGCAAATCTCGATATGGATCTGACAACAACAACAAGGCTCATTCTAAATCGAGAAGGAAAAAGGTGATCACGTGCTATAAGTGTGGAGGCAAAGTTCATATAAAGAGAGTTTGTCTAGAGATAAAGAAATATGTTACAGAGAACAAAGATAGTTTGACAAAGTCTGCAAACATAGTTGAAGAGAAAAATTCAGAGAATGGTGATGGAGATATGCTATCAGTTATGTCGAGTTCAGAGTAGCTGACGTATGTATGAATCTTAGACTCTGCATGTTCATATCACATGACTCTAAATAATGAGTGGTTTGACACCTATAGGACAATAGATTTTGGTTCAGTGTTAATGGCAAATGATGCGTCATGTAGAGTTATCGGCATAGGATATATCAGAATCAAGATGTTTGATGGTGTGATCAAAACCCTATGTGATGTCAAATATATACCAGAGCTAAGGAAGAACTTGATCTTACTAGACACACTGGATGATATTAGTTGCAATTACAAATTAGTGAGCGGTATGATGAAGGTCGGCAAGGGAGCTCTGACGATAATGAAAAGATAAAAGGTTGTAAGAAATATCTACAAGTTGATAGGGACTACAGTTGCAGGTGGAGTCACCTCGGTGGAGTCTGAATCAGACAGTACTGTCTTGTGGCATATGCGGCTAGGGCATATGAGTAAATATGGGATGCTAGAACTTCAAAAGAGAGATTTATTGAAGGGTGTCAAGATGTGCAAACTTGAATTCTATGTGTTTTCGGGAAACAGAGCAAAGTGCAATTCAAAATGACAACAAACAAGACGGAGAGAATTCTGGACTATGCACATATGGATCTATGAGAGACCAGCCAGTATAACATCATGTGGAGGGCACTTGTATTTTGTGAGTTTTACTGATAATTTCTCACGAAAGGTATGCATCACAAGTCGAAAACTTTTGCAAAGTTTAAACTGTAGAAAATTAAAGTGGAGAACTAGACCGGAAGGAAGATAAAATGGCTTAGGTCAGACAATGAGACTGAATACACAGATTCAAAGTTTTCAGAATTTTATGAGTAGCATGGGATAATGAGGCATTTCTTGGTTTGCAGGACACCTCAACAGAACGGGGTGGCGGAAAGGTTGAACATGACAATCATTGAGAAGACAAGATGTCTCAGGCTGAATGCAGGGCTTGCAAAGCATTTATGGGCGAAAGCGATTAACATAACATGTTATCTTATTAATAGATCACCAAGGGCAACACTAGAAGACAAAGTATCAGAGGAAGTATGGACAGAAAATCAAGTAGATTACTTTCATTTTTGAGTTTTTGGATGTCCAACCTATATGCACATATCTAGTGAGGAAAAATCAAAGCTGGATGCGAAGTCAAAGCAATGTATTTTTTGGGGGTATCAGAAAGGAGTTAGAGGCTTTAAGCTTTGGGATTCTAAGGCAAACAAGGTGGTGATTGGCAGAGATATAGTGTTTGATGAGAAAACTATGCTACAGCGTATTTAGGAAGAAGGAAAGGAAACATTATAGAGCAACATGGAGAAAGATATTATGCAGGTGGAGCTAGAAACTCATAATTCTGATGATTCTAGCTAAGTGCACACAGAGCATCGCACTATAACTGGTGGTAGAACGAGACGAGTCGTAAAACCACCCACTATATACAGATTTGAAGACTTGGTATCTTAGGCGCTTATCACTAGTAGTGAAAATCCTACATCTTTTCAGGAGGTGATACACAGCTCTGAGAAGGACAGGTGGACGGGTGGTATGGCAGAGGAGATGGAGTCGTTGCATAAGAATCAAATGTGAGATCCAGTGGAACTTTTTGAAGGAGAGAATGTTATAGGGTGCAAGTTGATATTCAAGAAAAAAAACAATGTCAGGGGGAGAAAAACTGAAATTTAATGCTCGGTTGGTAGCAAAGGGGTATTCACAAAGAAAGATGATTGACTATGAAGAAATTTTTTCTCCAATGGTAAGACATACGTCAATTAGAACTGTGTTGGCTTTAGTGGCACATCACAATTTGCAGCTAGAGCAAATAGATGTAAAGATGATATTTCTTCATAGAAATTTGGAGGAGTAGATTTTTATATCATAGCCTGAGAGATTTAGTCAGCCCGGATAAGAGCGGTTGGTTTGCATATTGAAGAAATCACTCTATAAATTAAAATAATCTCTAGGAAATGGTACCAACGTTTTAATTCATACATGATTCAAAACGGATATAGGAGATGTAAGTATGACTGCTGCATATATGTGAGGAACTTTGAAGATAAATTACTGGTTTTCTTACTACTATACGTAGATGGCATGCTCATTGTTGCGAAGAATATGAAAGAGGTTGACAAATTGGAGAGGCTACTAAACAAGGAATTTGACATAAAAGATTTAGGAGAGACCAAGAAGATTCTTGGGATGAAGATTTATAGAGATAAAGCTGTAGGGAGATTATAGTTGTCTCAATGTAGCTATATGGAGAAGGTGCTGGATAGGTTCAACATGAAGAATGCAAAGTCGGTGAGCACATCTCTGGCTCATCGCTTCAAGTTATCCAATACACAGTGTTCAAAGATGGATGATGAGATCCAAGAGATGTCAAAGATTTCTTATGCCAATGCAGTTGGTTGTCTCTTGTATATCATGATTTGCACAAGACCAGATTTGGCACAAGCAGTTAGTATTTTAAGCAAGTTTTTCTCAAATCCTAATAGACCAAATTGGGATGCAATGAAGTGAATTTTCATATACTTGAGAAGTACAACTGATTATGACATCATGTTCAGTAGACAACCGGAAGATCCTTCAGTTGCTGGATGCGTAGATACGGACTATGTAGGAGATTTAGATAACAAGAGATCTACTACAGGATATATATTTACTGTAGCAGGAGGGCCTATTTGTTGGAAATCTATGATATAATCTATTGTTGAATTGTTTACTACGGAGTCAGAATATATGGCAGCAACTGAAGCAACGAAGGAAGCTTTATGACTTATAGGGTTGGTCAGAGAACTGGGTATTCAGTAAGATGAAGTCAAATTGCTATGTAATAGTTAGAGTGATATCTATTTGGCGAAGAATCAGGTGTATCATGCAAGAACCAAGCACATTGATGTGAGATTTCACAAGATCATTGAGTTGATTGCTTTCGGGGAAATTCAACTTGAAACGGTTCACACTATAGATGATTTTGTTTGAAATATGCGAAGACTTGTGCTGACTCCGGTGAACGACGATCCTTGATGAAGATAACCTTTTGTAGATCTGGAGAAGCCCTCCACGATCCTATGTACAACGAGACAAACCAACAAAGCGTTAGTGACCTAAGACCGGGGTGGGGATCCCTGGCTAGGCCCTTCGATGCTCAAGTCAGTTTTTCTCTCAAAGGTGAAAGAAAAGAAGAAGAACAGTAATTGAAGTGAAATATAATTTAGATGCTAGAACTTGCATACCTTGTCAACGGAGAGGATTCCCCTTTTTATACTACCTCACGCGACCTCCGTAGTCGTGAAGTAGTCTCCGGTTCGTTAGAGTTTGTTAGGAGATAAAGTCATCTTTTGTATTTTGTGCAACAATCCTTTAAGAATTTTTTTTTTTACCCAGATGTACCTGTTTTGTCATTTATGACTTGTATTTATAATAGGGACACGCCATTATAACTGAAGAAGCTTCTAGAAGATATTTCCCGCCAAATATTCTATTGGGCATGTCTCGATCGGTCGTTCCAGCTGGCTGCATATGCTGTTAAGAATACATCCTGTTGAATATATCTAGGTCAATCATTAAAGTTGACTGTATATTAGGAATACCTTCTGTTGAATATGACTCGGTCGGTCGTTCAAGTCGGTCGTATATTAGGAATATCTTCTGTTGAGCATGCTCCATCTAGGAATGTATTATTAGGCTAAGTGACTTTATACTTGGGCGGACTTCTCCCGGCCGAGTTTATATGAGTCCGTGGGTGCTCACTCGACCTGTGGCCGGTCGGTAATATGCTAAAAATCATATATAAGGTTAAATGTCTTTATGCTCAGGCGGACTTTGCCCGACCGAGCATATATGGGCACATGGCTGCTCGCTCGGCCTGCGGTCGACCGGTAATATGCTGATAATTATAAATAAGGTTAAATAAGCCCACCCGAGCATATATGAGCACGTGGGTGCTCGCTCGGCCTGCGGTCGGTCGATAATATGTTAACAATCGTATATAATGCTAAATGCCTTTATGCTCGGACGGGCTTTGCCCGACCGAGCATATATGAGCACATGGGTACTCGCTCGGCCAGCGGTTGGCCGATAATATACTGAAAATCATATATAAGGTTAAACAACTTTATGCTTGGGCGGGCTTTGCCCGACCAAGCATATATGGGCACATGGATACTTGCTCAGCCTGCGATCGACCGATAATATGCTGACAATCATATATAAGACTAAATATCTTTATGCTCGGGCGAGCTTTGCCTGGCCGAGCATATATGGGCACGTGGGTGCTCGCTCGGCCTACGGTCGGCCAATAATATGTTGACAATCATATATAAGACTAAATGTCTTTATGTTCGGGCGAGCTTTGTCCAGCCGAGCATATATGAGCACGTGGGTGCTCGCTCGGCATGTGTTCAGCCAGTAATATGTTGAAAACCATATATATAAGGCTAAATGCTTTTATGCTTGGGTGGACTTTTTTCGGTCGAGCATATATGAGCACGTGGGTGCTCGCTCGGCCTACGGTTGGCCGGTAATATGTTGAGAATTATATATTAGGCTAAATGTCTTTATGCTCGGGCGGACCTTTCCCGGCCGAGCATATATGAGTAGGGATGGCAATGGGTCGGGTTTGGGTCGGATTCTATATCCTCCGTCCCCATACTCATCGGGTATAGGATCTCCGATGGGTATACTCATACCCATTAAATGATCGGATATCTTATATACTCTCCTCCTAATATCAACAAAAATAGTAAGTTAATTTTGTAAAAAGAAAATTTTCTTTAATATATGTATATATATATATATATATATATATATATATATATATATATATATATATATATATAATTTAATCGGGTATTCAGGTCGGGTATTGGGTATTGATAGTTCCTCCATACCCTCCTCCATTCGGGTCGAATGTCGAATCCTCCATCGGATTCGGGTGAAATTGACATCCCTATATATGAGCACGTGAGTGCTCGCTCGACCTTCATTCGACCGGCTATATACCTTTCCTATCTTTCTCAACCTAGACACCTCCTTCACTCGCCAGGCCGATCTATCATAACCCGTATCATTAGTCTCTCCTTTAAGTCTAGTCAAAGGAGATATAGCCGACTGACTAGACCTAAGTCTACTTCTATCCTTTTTTGAACATTTCATAGCTACTACAGTGATCCCGTGACACCCCCACCATATATCTTGTAACTAAGTTAAATAGAGGTGTGATCCTAACTTCTGTAATATCAACCTTTACTCTTTTTTGCTTCACTCTCTTCGAGAGATATTATTGAAAGTTATGGCTTCGAATCTTCCTCCTTGGAATCAACTATTATCCAAGAAAGAAAAGTCTTTGGCGGAGGCTATGCAAGCCTTAGATCTACATCACTCACACCAAAGAGAGCTAGAGGTACGTCTACTAACAGCTCAGTCTCAAGTTCAGTCTGAAGTAGCTTTGAGGGACAAAGCTGATTTGGATTAAAACAAAAAACTGAGAAGTTAGATGATCTAAGAACTCGACATGCTTCAGAAATAACCGTTTTGACTAGGAAGGCTCATGTAGACGGTTTACTGATATTGCGACAACAACAAGACTTTGACCAGTAGAAAGCTAAAGTAAATTTTTTGCAAACTAAATTAGATCAGAGCTAGCTTTTTTACCACAACCCCAAATGGGTGACTCACACAAACACAAGAGGACATGACAAACATCTTCTCTTTGTCCAGGCTGTCATTCTACTACACGTCCATACTTGGGATGGGCAGAACAATATGGTATCTCCTGGAAGTAGGACAAGTAGAAAATTATTTATCTGTTGTATCTATTTATGTAAGATTCATGAAAGTTCAAGAGTTATAATTGTGTAATTACTAATTATAATATAAAGTTCTGTGTTTATGTTTGGTTATGTTATTTACCTTGCCAAGTGTTTCTTTGTTCGTCCGAGCTTGATTTGGTTATCTGTTTATGGAAGAACATCTTCTTGGCTTTAATCATCCTACTATATCACAAATTCAACCCAAGTTTTTCCTTTGTTCATCAAACTCGTTATTATTTATTTATTTATTTATTATACTTTGAGATTCGCGCGATCTTTCAAAATGATCTCGTTGGTAATTGGTTCTTCAATGGAAAGAGAATGTTTGAAGATATGACAGTTCTGTATATGATTCGATATGTTCTGTCTATTATAAATAACTCTTTCTAGGTGAGCGTCATGTTATCATTTTCCCCCTTTTTCTAAGCAACCCTTGGTATGTTTTTTTCGTGTCTTGTCGCACATTCTTCTTAGCATATCAACAACTCTCTTTCGTTGAATCGTTGTAACTTAACGATGATCCTTATATTACCCTAAAACCCTAAGTCTTTTTAACTCTTTACTCTTTGTCTTCCGCCAGTTGCTCTTCGGCGATTCTCTTTTCCGACTCCCTTCGACAACCTATGCTTCTTCATCCTCCCTGGTCTCCTTCTGTGACTTTCTTTCCTTAAGGACTCAGTCAGTCGCTTATTCCCTGAGTATTTTTATTTTTCACCATGGCTGAAGAATCTTTACTCCCTTGGTACGCTCAAATTCATTCTTCCTTTACCACTACCAACCGAACTTCCATCCGTTCTGTCTATGAAATTCCTAAAGAATACCGTATTAGGGCCCCGTAACCTGATGTTCATCCCTATCTTCCTCCTAATGACTGTGTTACCTTTTTTAAAAATCAGTTAGTTGCGGATTTACGCTTCCCTATTCCTCCATTCTTGATAGATATAAGTCAATACTTTGGTATTCCTTTACAACAATTTGCCTTAAACGCCTTTAGATATCTATGTGGGTTGTATATGGTATTTTGTCTCTTCAGTATACCTCCTACTCCTTAAAATTTTTTCATGTTCTCTTACCCCAAAAAATCAGAGCCAGGAGTATTTCTCTTTCAATCTCACTCGAAGATGGTGTTCTTTGAAGAAATATTTTCATCCATCAAGGGTTGGAAATAATGTTTTTTCTTTGTCAAATTTCTTGGGCCTGTTGCGTGGTCTACCAAATGACAATCTTCCTTTCCCTCTATCCCTGACATAAAGGAGCTTCATCAACAACCAGTTTTTTCTGACTATTCTAGTAAATTACTAGGTCATCGCTTTCACATTTACCAATGGATACGCGGTGATCTCTTATATCTTTTTTGCTTGAGCCCTGTTCAAAAGAGCTTACAATGTTCCTTTAGTAAATTCGAAAATTCTAACTATCCCTCTTTTTCTAACTGAAATACCTTTTTGTTTGTTGTAGTGGATGTTATATTCAAAGCTTTGGTTGACAAGGCAATCCACCTAGAAGAGGAGGAATTACTAACTAAGGAGCAAGAGCTCAGAGCATAACTCAATATCGCATCAGCTCAAGCATCTGATGTCTCTTTGCCTAAGCCCTCTACACAACCAGCGCTTGCTTCTAGTTCCCATTCCACTTCTGGAGAGGGCTCTACAAATAGGCCTCTGCAAGTTCCTTTAAAGCAACAAGAACAAGCACCAGAAGCTGCTCCCACAAGGAAACATCCTGGGCAGAGGTTAACATTAGCGCCCCTTACCAAGAAACAAGTTATCTCTACTTTTGAAGATACACCCACTGGAGATATTCTAGCTCCCTCTTCAGAACCTACCCTTTCTTCCTTGTACCTTGTACTTACTTCTTCACCTCTTCTACCACCAGAAGATCTCTCTCTTCCAAGTGTCAGTTCAAATCCTGAGTTCCTGATGACTTTTCTAGAACCAATTTCCTTACTGACCCAAGGAACTCAGGGTTCCTCTATTCTTCTTTTCTCTCCTCCTTCGCTCCATAACTCTTTATCATCCTCTTTCTAATCTTCTCCTACCCTCCCAATAGTATTGGGGGTTCTTTATGTAGGTCCCTTTGGAGGCCGGCAAGAGGGGAGGGGTGAATTGCCCTACAAATTAAAACCAAAAACCCTTCTCGGATATTCAACTAACTTAAAAGAACTTGTAATTAAAAAGGCAGAGACTAAGTAAAGAAAAACAGACACCAGAGTTTTACTTGGTTTGCAATCAGGGGATTGCTAATCCAAGGAATGTAAGCGCACTATCTGATTCTCCTCTGGGCGGAGTAGCCTCTTACAGCGTTGAACGTACAAGAAGAGAAGTAAAGCACACAGAAGTTGATTACAAGTTCGTTGTTCTGATTAATTGATTTGTTTCTGGACCAAGGCTATATTTATAGCCTTGGTCGGGGCGCCTGGAAGGGTTCCGGGTACCCTGGGGGGATAAAACTTTATCCCCCAACGTTCAGATCGAGTTTGACTCGATCTGGTCAAAAGTCTCATTCCGGGCGCCCCGGATGGTTCCGGGCGCCCCGGGCCCGAGCGCCCGGAATTGTTCCGTCTGGTCGCTCCGCTTCGGTTCAGCTCGTCTCAGTCCGGGTCTTCTGTTCCGGCTCCACTAGCTTGGGTGATCTCGGCCATTCGGAATAGGGCTCACCCGAACCCATGTTCCGGCCTTCTCCTCGAGCAGCCTTCCTTCCCGGTTTCTCGTCCCTCGAACGCCGCGCACGTTCTTCTCGTCCACCGGTGTACTCTTCCGCGGACACCTCGTCCCTCAGACGCACCGAGCCCGTCGGCTCTCTCCCGTGCCGTCCTTCTCGCTAGCCGCGTCTTCCGCTCGACTTCCTGTGTTCCTAAGTTCCTGCACACTTAGACACAAGGGTTAAACAACGCAGGACCTAACTTAACTTGGGTTTGATCACATCAAAACACCTCGGGGTTCCAACACTTTAACTACGGCTTGGGCAGAGGATTATAAAGAACTTGAGAAGCTTAACTCTGCTAAATGGGTCAATAAGTTTTTTTTTTAAGAAACTAAGGTAACATGCCCTTTGTTCCTTTATTTTTTCATTAATGCATTCTAACAATAACTTTCTTTTCTGACAAGGTGGATTATTAGTATGAGTGTGGCCCGACACCTATACAATTTATCTCAAGAAGTTACCAAACTGAGACAACAAACCTCTAGAGCATCTTCTTCTCACACTTTTAAAGAGTTAACAGAGTTATCCAGCCAATTATAAGAGACTCGAAAGCTTCTAGAGGCAGATTGAAAATTCAAGTAAATGGAAAGCTTCTATTGAGAATTTTGGATCTCAGGTTAAATCAAAGACCATTCTTCGCACTGAACTGACAACCAAAGTGGATAAGTATACTGCTGAGAACGCTCAATTGTTATCTCAGCTATAAACGTTAAGGGATGCTCATGCTCTAGAATTAGCTGCAAAAGATGTTGCTTTGTAATCTAAAAATTATGAGCTAACTTCTCTAAGTTCATCCTCAATCATAGTTAAAGCAGAGTTTTCCTCCAAAGAGTCTGAATTAAAAACTTCTCAAGATGCTCTGGCAGATTATATGACGAGTGAAGATGACAAGTTTAAGAAAAGAAAAAGAATGTTGCTAGAATCTTCTGAATTTAATGCTCCTATTGCTACCTCAATTGTCAAAGCCTTCACCCTAAAGCAATTAAAGAAGAAATGGCATCTAGTTTCTGCCCCTCCAACTAACTTCTTGGACTGTCGAGAATTACTTGATGATTTCCCTTCCCCCCCGGGGCTTGTTTCCTAAGTTGTTTTAATTTTTAGATTTCTGTAATAAAGAACAACTATTAACTTTTTTTTTATTTCTTATGTTATTCTAATTGTTGGCACCCCCTGTTTTTGTCTCTATTCGATGAGTACTTATAGATTTCCATGAGTTTAGATTAACTTAATTTGGTTTTATTACTAAAGGGTTAAGGTACTATTTTTAATTATTTACTTAAGTTTTATCGCTCACTCGGATCTATTTCATTACCCTTAAGATTATCACATATTATGTTTCTATAAGCAAATTATCCTTCTTTGATAATAGTTTTTATCTAATTCCCTCCATTCGGGCAGACTCTCTTCTATGTCTGATTTTGTCCGTACTTAACATTCGATCGATCTTTGGTGATCGGTCAAATTTACGTTTATATTCAGTTTCCTTTGAACTTGATACTCGACCATCCTTTAATGATCAGTCGAGTTTACTTCTATGTTTAATTTTGTCCAAACTTAATATTCGGCCGGCGTTTGATGACCGTTCGAGTTTATATATATATATATATAGCGGAACTTGGTCGGCCAGCAACGACTAGCCAAGTCTATATACATATATGTATGTTCTAAACTAGCCCTAGAATTCAATCTGCTAGTACCGACCGATCGAATTCATAATACAAGAAATCTCTTCTAAGATCTCTGAATTTTTTAAGTTCAATTTCGATAATGATTATAACATTTCGGGAATGCAACCTTTTGTATCGACTATCGAGACTATTTCTTTATTGGTGACACGTATACCTATGACATATGGTATGTACTTATGTCCACCACCTTATCAATCCATCTAACGACTTCTCTTTAGTCCCTCTTTTCTTATCATCTTAATCTAACGTTTCTACTTGAAACACCTTTTTCAATACCCTACCAAGGATTTTAAAGAGAAAAGGGAGGAAAATCCCTAACACTTCATCTTCTTCCTCTAGTCCGCGTATCTTTTATCCTTCGCTTTCTGCTAACTCTTCTTGTTATTCCTACTCCCTCCTGTTAACAATGTCGACCTTCGATGAGTTGTACACTCAGTGCTCTTCTGATTTTTCTGTGTCAGAAGCCTGTGAGTTTCAATGGAATTATAACTTCCCTACATACTTGGTCATTCCTACCTTCAGGGATCATCCTCATCTTCCTCCTCCATAAAATGTAGCGATTTTCTGGGAATAGGTTTTATATGGTTTCATATTTCTTATTCATCTTTTCTTTGTTGATGTTAGTAGATATTTTAATCTCCCCTGAATCAACTCATTCCCCAATCATTCTCTATTATGGTTGGTTTTGTTATTGTTTCCCGTTTATTAGATTTTCCCTTATCTTCTCAACTTTTTCATCACTTTTTCGTTCCTCATCAAGTGGAAGATAGTATTTTTAAGTTTCAATCACGCCCTAAAATCACTCTGTTTCATAGAATTCCTCCTCAAGGAGAATGACGAGACAAGTTTTTCTTTATGCCTCTTCCTTCTCCACATCATACCCAATAACTTGACGTCAGAATCTTTCCCCTATTCCCCAATTAGGCGATATCTTGGAAAATCCTTTTCTTCGTTCTTCTATGGGAAAATTAAAGGGCGTAAAATTTAACTTACCTACCCTAATCGCCAAAGGCTTATTATTTGCTTTTGGTCTTAGCACCGCAGACACGACCTTAGAAGTCCCCTTTGGTAAGATTATTTTCTTTATGTGTGCTTTTTTACTATTTCATATTGTTTTTAACATGAGTTTCTCTCTTTTTCTAGCCGATGCTATCCTTCCTGCTTTTATGCACAAGAATACTCGCTTGACGAGGGCAGTTTTAACCAAAATGGGCGAAGAATTATTGAGAGATCATCATCTTAATCAATACTCTTCTTCCCTTGGTCTACTACCTCCCTCTGCACGACCTCAGGAATCCTCAAGTTCTTTGGAACAGGAGGGTCCCTTCGTGGTGAAGCACAAATAACCTCGTACCTCAACCCCTTGTCCCCTTTCGCGTACCATAGCTACTTTTGAACAAGTCCCTATTATTCCTTCCGAAATCTCCCCCTCTAAAGGTAAATAAATTGCTCCTCCTACATATATTCATTCCAATTTTGCATTAACTATGATGAGACCCGGGCTTCTCATTCCTATGTCTCTTGTTATTCCTCCAGCTACATCTTTACCAGAGGAGGTACCCAGTGCTCCTGTGGATCCATTGCCTCTTCTTCCGGCTTTACCTTCTTCCTCCACCATGCCCCGTGCTAAAAGAACTCCTTGCAGGAGATCAATTACCTCCGAGCCTATTGTAACACCCACTAAACAGGATCCTTTGTTAGCGAGCCTCTCATCTCCTGACCCATCTTCACAGGCTTTTGAACTTCCTCCCCCTTCTTCTTCTTCTTCTTCTTCTTCACCATTTATGGCTTCTACCAGTTCCTCCATCCTCTTCAAACAAGCCCACGGATTACCTTCCTAGCTCGGTCAAACTTCTACCCTTGCTTTGTATAGACTACTTTAACTAAAGGGGTCACTAAGTGAATCCTGGTTACAGTTTTAGGCACATATGAAAAGAAGTACCATATCTGAGCGTGTCGACGACCACAATCGTCAAGCTACTGCAGTAAGTTTTTAATTCTAACTTCCTTATTTCGTACCTACCAAATGTAACCATGCTATTATTCTATCCAACTATATGTTTCGAGCCTGCATTTGGGCAAACTAGTTGTAGATTTGGAGAAGACTAATCAAACTTTAAAAGACAAAGTGGAGGAATTGCAAGTCGCTTCCCACCTCCCTAACAATAAACTCATTCGTCTACGAGATAAGGTGAAGTCACACGCTGAGCTTACTGCTAGCTTAGAAAAGACTTTACAAGACACCCGCCAATTGCTACAATCTCGAGAGGAAGAAAAAAAAACTTAGAGCTACAATTACAAGGGCTTAATTCTACACTTGATGTTGAAAAGGCCTTAAAAGATAAAGCTCTCTTGGATGTTGCTCACAAAACTACTATGCTAAATCAGTTACAACAATCACATAGTTCGGGGTCTCCTGAGTTAGTCCCAGAATTGACTTCTAAAGACTTGCCTTGTTCCAACAACAAGAAAGATTGTGACCCCAAGATTTGTAAATAAGCTCGCTCTTAAAATAACTAGCGGAGGCTAAGGTAGAGAAAACTACTTTGCAAGGGGAAAATGATAGCTTACAATCTAAATTTCAAGTATATAAGGTAGGCAAGGAAGAGCACTGGCAAAGTAGGCGCAGAGCCTATTTAAGTTCTCCTGAGTTTAGTGAGGAGTATGTTAGACGCATTGTAGGAACTCTCACTCACTCTGTTGAAGGAGTAATCCAACAACTAAGAGAGGGGGGTTGCCTATTTGAAGACCCTCCTCCCCTATTTATAGATAGATCGTCGACAGCTTAACCAGTAACTTCCAAAAGACCTCCTAACCAAATTTGAGTAAACTTGGGATTTGGTATCTATTACTTTTCATAATTTCATAACTATTGCATACTATTTATTGTTTATAAAATGTTAATGAAAATTTATACTTACTTGTCTTTCCTTGTGTGATTTCCTTATCTTCAGAACCACCCAAGTGTTTATATAAATGAATTTTTTCAATATGTTCACCATATGTAGAGAAATTTCATAGAAAAATTATAATCAAAGGAAGTAGATCTCCTAGTTATCCTTTGAGTGATATATAATGATGAATGAACTTTTTCTGATGATCTCCGGGTTTGTATGATAAGTTAAGTGCCTTACTTATATATGAAGAATCTTTGACTTGTCTAATAGATCGGTCGGATTTATATACTTGGGTGAGATTAAACATCTGTAATATATATGCTCTTTTGGGCTTTGCCTGACTGCATGACAGACCGATCTGATTGGTACGCCCGAGCGAAATTAAATATCTGTCATATAAATGTTTTTTCGGACTTTCCCGATTGTATGAGGGATTGGTCAAATTTGTATACCCAGACGAGATTAAATATCTGCACAATAAGTAATGTTGATGCTAAAACCCATGGTTGAACTTGGAGAAGGTTTAAAGTCTCTGGTTCCCCTTAAAGAAGTCTGTCTAGTCACTCCTTAAGATCCCCGATTAACTGTTCAATGATTTAAAGTCTCCGGTTCCCCTTAAGGAAGTCAGGTTGGTCACTCCTTAAGGTCCCCGATCGACTGTTATGGTTTAAAGTCTCCGGTTCCCCCTAAGAAAGCTTGTCCGGTCACTCCTTATGGTCCCCGATCGACCATTATGATTTAAAGTCTTTGGTTCCCCTAAGGAAGCCAGACCGGTTACTCCTTAAGGTTCCCGATCGATCGTTATAATTTAAAGTCTCCGGTTTCCCCTAAAGAAGTTAGGTCGGTCACTTCTTAAGGTCCCTGATCGACTGTTATGGTTTAAAGTCTCTGATCTCCCCTAAGGAAGGCAGATCGGTCACTCCTTAAGGTCCTCGATCGACTGTTATGGTTTAAAGCCTCCGGTTCCCCCTAAGGAAGCTAGGCCGACCACTCCTTAAGGTCCCTGATCGACTGTTATGGTTTAAAGTCTCCGGTTCCCCCTAAGGAAGTCTGGTCGGTCATTCCTTAAGGTTCCCGATCGACTGTTATAGTTTAAAGTCTCCGGTTCCCCCTAAAGAAGTTAGGTCAGTCACTCTTTAATGTCCCCGATCGACTGTTATGGTTTAAAGTCTCCAGTTCCCCCTAAGGAAGTCAGGTCGATCACTCCTTAAGGTTCCCGATCGACTGTTATAGTTTAAAGTCTTCGGTCCTCCCTAAGAAAGTCAGGCTGGTCACTCCTTAGGGTCCCCGATCGACTATTATGGTTTAAAATCTCTGGTTCCCTGGAGAAAGCATGTTCGGTCACTCCTTAAGGTTCTTGATCGACTGTTATAATTTAAAGTGTCTGGTTCCCCCTAAGCAAGCATGGCCGATCACTCCTTAAGGTCCCCGATCGACTGTTATGGTTTAAAATCTCAGTTCCTCCTAAGGAAGCATGACCGGTCACTCCTTAAGGTCCCCAATCGACTATTATAGTTTAAAGTCTCTGATTTCCTCTAAGGAAGTCAGGTCAGTCACTCCTTAAGGTCCCCGATCGACTGTATGGAGGTTTAAGAAGAGGATATGACCTCTCCAAATAATATTGTCTACACTTTCTTTGTTATCCATATTAACAATGTTGGAACAAGATACATAAATGACTTACAGGCATATTTGCTAAGTTCTATATGGTTGCAAATGATTAGCACTTCAAGGCCGTTTGAGTTTTCTCCCTTCTACATCTTGGAGGTAATAGGCGCCCGATACAAGTTTCTGTATGATTTTATAAGCTCATCTCCATTGGGGTTCTAGCTTGTTAACATCTCTCACAGGCTTAATGCGCTTGCATACTAGATCATCTATCTGAAAGAACCTTGGAATAACTCTTTTGTTATAATTCTGTCTCATTATTTGTTGATAAGAAATAAACTGGGTTGCTACTTTGTCCTGTGCTTCCTCTATTAAGTCAAGCTCTATAAGGCGCCAATCCGTGTTGTTGTCATCATAAAGCCTTCTTCGATCGGACTCTACTCCAACTTTAATTGGAATCACTGTTTCACCCCCCATAAACCAAGTGAGAAGGAGTAATTCCTATGGCTTCTCAAGGAGTAGTATGATATGTCCACAATACACTAGGTAATTCATCTACCCAGCTACCACCAACATGATCTAATTTGGTTTTAAGTCCTCTGATAATTTTTCTGTTGGTTACTTCTGCTTGTCCATTACTCTGTGGATATGTCACAGAGGTAAAAGCTTGTGTAATGTTATAATCAGAACACCATTTCTTAATTTTTCTATCTTAAAATTATCTTCCATTATCAGAAACTATTTTGTATGGAATACCAAATCTACAAATAATATGCTGTCATAAAAGTTTAATAACTGCATGTTCAGTAATTTGGCTAATGGTTCTGCTTCTACCCATTTAGAAAAATAATTAACAGCTACTAATAAGAACTTCCTCTGAGCAGGCGCAAGAGAGAAAGACCCTATTATATCTATACTCCATTGATCAAAAGGACAAGATACTATAGAAGTCTTCAATAGTTCAGTATGATGATGAGGAATATTTTGATGTTTCTGATAAGATTAATAAGTTCTCACAAGATGAGCAGCATCTGCTTGTAAAGTAGGCTAAAAATATTCAGCTAATAATATCTTTCTAGCAAGAGATAAACCCCCCCTCATATGGCTACCACAAGAACCTTAGTGTACCTCTTATAGGATATATTGTATGTCATCTGATCCAACATATTTGAGTAGAGGACTAGAGAAGACCCTATATCCATACTTCATTGATCAAAATGACAAGATACTATAGAAGTCTTCAATAATTCAGTAGGATGATGAGGAATATTTTGATGTTTCTGACAAGATTAACAAGTTCTCACAAGATGAGCAGCATCTGCTTGTAAAGTAGGCCAAAAATATTCAGCTAATAACATCTTTCTAGCAAGAGATCAACCCCCCCATATGGCTACCACAAGAACCTTAATGTATCTCTTATAGGATATATTGTATGTCATCTGATCCAACATATTTGAGTAGAGGACTAGAGAAGACCCTTTTATATAGATGATCTCCAATTATAGTGTATTGACTTGCTCTTTTCTTGAATACCCTAACTTATTCTGCATCAGTGGGTATAATTCCTTGTTGTAAAAATAGAATGATAGGTGTTCTCCAATCACCCTGAATTTCTAGATTAGCTTGTTGCTCAACACAAGATACTAATAATGTTTGCTCCACTAGTCTATCCAAATTCCAAGGTATAATGGCAGAAGCTAATTTAGCTAGCTCATCTGCTACTCGATTGTCTGTTTCGGGAATTTTCTTTATGCTTACTTTATGAAATTCAACTTTCAATTTGTCAAATATCTCTGCATATAGCTTGAGTAGTCGTTCATTGCTAATTCAAAACTACCTGTTAATTGTTGTACTGCTAGTTAAGAATCAGAATGAATTACGACCCGACTAGCTCCCACATGCTTAGCAGCTTGCAAGCCTACTATTAATGCCTCATATTCGACCTCATTATTAGTGACTCTATAATTTAATTTAACAGATAGTTGTATTTGATCTTCTCTAGGAGATATAAGAAGAATCTCAATTCCACTACCTTATCGAGTAGAAGACCCATTCACATAGACGATCTAGGTTTCCTCTGCTTCAGGACTTGGTATTTCTATTATAAAATCCGCCAAAGCTTGAGCTTTGATGGCCGCTCGAGGTTGATATAGTATATCATATTCACTAAGTTCGGTCGTCCACTTAATCAATCTTCTAGACGCTTCTGGGTTAATAAGTACCCGACTGAGGGTGCTGTTAATCAATATTATAATTGAGTGTGACAAAAAATAAGGGCATAGTCTCTAACCTGCTAGAACTAATCCATAGGCCAACTTCTCGAGTTTCGTATATCGGCATGCTGCTCCTTTTAATAAATGGCTCAAAAAATACACAGGTAACTGTTCTTTTTCTTCCGGTCTCACCAATACAAAAGCAACAACATGATTGTTGACTGATAAGTATACCCAAAAAGTTTCTCCTACTACTGGTTTAGCTAATACAGGGAGAGTAGACAAATATTCTTTTAACTCCTCAAACGCCTTACTACACTCCTCATCCCATTAGAACTTAGTTGCTTGTTGGAGTACCTTGAAGAAGGGGAGACTCCGATCGACCAATCGAGAGATGAAGCGCGACAGTAATTGATAACTAGCATTTGGACCTATTATTTAGTGTTATATCTTGGTGTTTGTATCCTCTCTTGTATTCAAAAGCATGTTTTTAGTGTGTTTCATGATCTTTGAATATTTTGTAGTCTTCATTTTAATTCCTATATATTTGATGGATATTATGATGATTATTTGAGCAATGTTTTGTTTTGTAAGAATTGAAGTAAACGATAATAAATCGAGAAAAAAGTGCCAGTTCAATCTAAGCTGGTTCAATCCAAATCAATTTAATTTGGACCAATTCAATTGAAAGAAGAAGAATCAAAACCCAAAACCTCATTTAGAAACCCAATATCAAAAGTCTCCTCCAATCCCAAATGTCAAAAGCTTAAAAGAACTTTACTCCCTAATTTTAATTTCAGTCTAGGTCAGCAGATCAAAACCGGTTTAATCCGGTCCGGTTCAGTGGGTGCTTTAAAGGAGAAATTTCGGTCCCGAAAAAGGGGCTCGGGCATTTCATTTATCCTCGCACTGTTCTCTCTTCAGACGCCAGACGCCAGACGCCAGACGCCAGACGCCCCCAATCTCTCTTCCGCGATTTCTCCAGCGGCGACGAGTGCTGCCGGCTGAAAGTGACAGCGGCGACGTTCCCTGTTCAAGCTCAACTCTTCGGCGGCAGGGGAAGAATTGGCGGCGACAGTGAGGTTCCGTACATCCTCTACTCCGGAAGTGTCGTTCCAGTTCCTTCCCATCCATCAGCAAGCTTCGAAGAGTTCCTGCTGGAGTAGGGCATCTCCGAAGAAGCTTCTGCATCTCATCCGACCCTGCTGCGAGTTTTCCAGTGGCTGTTCTCGTTCCCGGATTCATCCGATTGGGCTAGGCTAGAGTGGTTTGCAAGGGCCGAGCACGATCGACTGAGAAAGATCAGCCACCTTCATTTCCAGTCAACTTCCAACGAAGGGGTTCTTCGTTGAAAGATTCGTTCATCGTCGTCGTTGAGCGAGCACTGCTGGTATCTTAGCTGCTGTCCACCGGATTTGGGGGTTCCGGAGCCGGGTCTCCGTGTGACGGCGAAGGTAGTCAATTGGTGTATGATCGCAGAAGAGGGTTTGGTTAGCTTAGTTGATTTACTTGTTTGTTGATTGTGTTATTTTCTTGTTCATGTTTGATTGCTGTTATTGCACTTTGATTAGCTTTGTTATGCATGATAGTTTGTTTGTTATTGCACTTGGTTAGTTTCATTTATGTATGAATGTTGATCTTGTGTCATAGGGTGACAATGTGGTACAAGTTTAACTTTTATGCATAATTAGGTTTTGTTAATTGATGTTTAGGTTTGTTTAGTTCACTTACATAATTTAGTTTATGTCTTGCCCTTCTATTTGTTATGTTTTCATGTTATGCCCATTGATAGATATTCTTGTATCGTAGTGTGACAATGCGATGTAGGGAAATCTTCAATGGTTAGTTAGGATAGTTGGTTAATTTCTTTACGCATGTGTCTTTTGTAGAAGGGATCCTTATAGCGTAGAGTGACACTGTACTATGAGTTCATTTTTGTTGGTTAGTTAGATTTTCTTTTATTGCATTAGGTTTAGAGAACAAAACCCTAAAACAAAACCCCCTTTTTTTGATCCGTCTAAAAACAAACATCCTATCATTAGTTTCCTAGAGAGACGACCCAGTCTTCTACTTTACTACTTAGTGTAGGTTAAGGGGGTTCGGTTGAGTATAAAAATGAATTAATTTAATGTGAGCGAGTGATAGTCGCTTTCCACTACACATCGGTAACCCTCCCTGTCAATCTTTGGGCCTCCTTTAGGTTCTTTGGGGGAGCCATGTCTTGTAATGCTTTTACCTTGCTGGGGTTGACTTCTATTCCCCGCTCGGTCACTATGTATCCGAGGAACTTCCCACTCTTGGCCTCAAATAAACACTTGTTGGGATTGAGCTTGAGCCCATATCTCCTCAAAGTCCTACAAGTTTCTTCAATATCAACGCATAAACTCAAAGTCCGTATAGATTTAATAAGAATATCATCCACATAAACTTTCATGTTCTTTCCAATCTGCTTCTGTAAGACTTTGTTCATAAGTCGCTGATAAGTAGCTCCTACATTCTTTAAATCAAAAGGCATAACATTGTAACAATAAGTACCCTCAACAGTTATAAAGCTAACCTTTTCCTGATCGGCCTTAGCGAGCGGAATTTGGTGATACCCTTGGTAGGCGTCCAAGATACTGATGAATTCACATCCAGCTGTAGAATCCACCACTTGATCTATACGAGGCAAAGGGTAATAATCCTTTGGACAAGCCTTGTTGAGGTCCCTGAAATCAATACATACTCGCCACTTATTACCGGGCTTAGAAACCAAGACCACATTAGCCAACCAGCTTGGAAATTGTACTTATCGAATATATGCAGCCTCCAGTAGTTTATCCACTTCTTCCTTGATAATTTTGTTCTGATCTGCTCCAAAGTCCCTTTTCTTTTGTTTGACAAGCCGGGCATCTGGATATATGTGAAGAGCGTGCTCTATAACCGTTGGGACAACCCCTTTCACCTCCTTAGGTGTCTAGGCAAACACATCACTATTTCTCATTAGACATTTAACCAAGTCTTCCTTGAGATCAGGAGCCAAATCGGACGCAATGTGAGTAGTAGCTTCCGGTCGGCCGACTTGTATCTGCACCTCTTCCTTCTCATATACAAGACTGGGCGGCTTTTCTTGAATGACGTTGATATCCATCCTCTGAGCTTTTCGAGCGGCATTAGCTTTCGCCCTTACCACCTCTACATAGTACTTACGTGCTACTATTTGGTCTCCCTTGATTTCCTCTACTTGATCATCCACAGAGAATTTTATTTTCTGGCAGAAAGTAGAAACGACCGCCCTGAATTCATTCAAGGTCGGTCGACCCAAAATAACATTGTATGCCGACGGGGTGTCCACCACCAGAAAAATCGATCGCCGTGTCCACATAAGGGGCTCCTCTACTAAAGATATGACCAATTTTATTTGACCCAATGATTATACCTCATTACCTATGAACTCATATAACGGAGTAACCATAGGCTGAAGCTCACTCGGGTCGATCTGCAGCTGATCAAAAGCTTTTTTAAAGATAATATTAACGGAACTACCGGTGTCAATAAAAGTACGAGTAATATTGTAATTGGCTATGACAACTTTAATTATTAGCGCATCATCATGGGTACTTCTACCCATACCAGATCGTTGGGCCCAAAACTGATTTCTAGCCTTGCCGCATTCTCGGCACTACATCCAACAGCATGGATTACTAATCGCCGAGTGTGCGATTTTCTCGTCCAATTGGAATCACCATCAGTGAGTCCTCCAGCTATCATGTTTATGCTGCCTCGGGTAGCGTTGTTATGATTTTCTTCTTGCCGGGCTAATGATTGTTCTAGTTGTACTTGATCCGACGTTTGTGCTTGTACAGTGGGGAGAGGTAATATTCCTGCTTGTTGTCCGCTTGTTGATACTCAATTTTGAGAGGACTATTCTGTCATGGATATCGTCGGCGATTTGGAATTAGAGAACACCGACGATAGCGGGTGCTACCCGCCTGCTGATTCTTTAGAGCAAAACAGTTTTCTGTGTTGTGGGTGCTGTTCAGATGATAGGTGCACCACCTTTGCGGGAAATGTGCGGGAGAATCTACATGTTGTACTGCTTGAGGCCGAGGCTCGGGATGACGATGATGTAAATCTACCCGAGGCCCTTTAGGGGGATGAACAAGTCCCACCGGACGTACTGCTACCGGAACCGATGCAGAAGTGTTTACATCTTTCTTTTGGGCAGCCTGGGCTTCTTCCACATTAATGAACTCTGAAGCCCGCTCGATTAATATATCAAAATTGGTAAGAGGATCCCTAACAAAATCCTTGAAAAAATCATTGTCATTAAGCCCCTGAGAGAAAGCGCTTACCAAGATCTCCGTGGTGGCCGATGGAACATCAATAGCCACTTGGTTGAATCTCTTAATATAAGCTCTGATAGATTCTTTAGGGCCTTGCTTGATAGAAAAAAAACTCCAGGGAGTTTTATGGTACCTCCGATTACTAGAAAAATGATGTAAGAATACCTTGCGGAAATCCTTAAAGCGACGAATAAAATTCTTCAGCAGTCGCTTAAACCATCTCTGAGCCGCTCCTCCAAAAGTAGTAAGGAACATCCGACATTTAACTTCATCGGTAAATTGTTGGAGGAGTGTCGTATGCTCAAATTTAAGAAGATGATCCTCGGGATCAGTTGTTCCTGAGTATTCTCCAACATTTAAATTCTGATAATGTTTTGGCAACGGATCATCTAACACTCGTTGAGAAAATGGAGTGATAATCCTTTCAGGAGAACTATCACTAACTACAACCTTCCCTTTTTTCGTTTTTCTTTCATAGGGGTTTCTCCAAAAGACTCTTGAAGAATTGCTCTTCGTCCCCCTTACTTAAGAGGTGTCCGGAAGTATGCTTTAGGGTGTTGAGTGGAAGAGAGAGGAGTAGAGAACAAATGAGCCAGATCTCTCCCTTTGATCTCCCTCTCTCTGTGATGAGAAGTTACAGACATCGCCGGAGGTGACACTACAGGTAACGTGCCACCAGTATTGACTTCTTGTTGTTGTTGTTGCAATATCTTTTGTACTCTAGCGTTGATGAACAACTCTAGATCATCCTGCGATATAGTAATAGTGTTGGGTTTGGCAGCTTCCTCCATCTTTGTAGCTTCAGATCCAGGTGAATAGTTCCCACAGACGGCGCCAAATTTAATCCTGTCTGAAATATGCGAAGACGTGCGCTGACTCCGGTGAACGACGATCCTTGATGAAGATAACCTTATGTAGATCTGGAAGAAGCCCTCCGCGATTCTATCATGGTGCACTTGACCCATGTATTTGCAGATAGGTTCTTAATATTAGAACATTTGCCGTAGTTTAACACTAGCTAACAACCTAATGTCATCCTCTTCCTTTATCCGAGCTTGGGACCGGTCATGACAGGGTAATTCGTCATGGACGGAGTTATATAGTTCTACAATATGTTGATTTATAATTTTAAGTTGTTCCAGAAATGTCATTATCATATATGCATGTTAATAATTTATTTATTGCATCAAATTTTATATTTTTAATCCACTATTTTGTCATCTTCCGTCATTCAGGTTGCACATTTGTGCTTACTTTTCTTGTGTTTCCTCGTATTTCAGGTTGAGTATTCTCAGTGGGAGAGGTAGATATTCGTGGATGGTTGCGTTTCCTCGACAAGGTATGTGGTTTAGTTCAGCTGCTGCTTTGATATTATTTTAGATCGCACATACCTAGTGAAGTTTATTTTTTGGTGGATCGACCCTAGATGAGGTGTGACATTTGACCATAAGATTAAAATCAAAAGAAGGTACAGAACACAAATTCAAATAATGTTTAGTGGCGGGGATTCTTTAGTTTCTTTATAAAAGAGTGATTCAAGCATTCAGCAATCTTGTAGGCTGGATTAGTGAACTAAGCCAATAGTTAGATGTCCATAAGCTAAGCAAGCAAAACAATGCTTCTAATAGTGCATTTGGATCGCAGAATAGAAAAATAAGAATAACATAGTTATTCTTAGGGAATATAAAACAAAAAATATATAAGGAATAAGTATTCCTATATTTGATTCTTATTGTGCAAGAAATAAGTTTTTTAAATAAACAAATATCTTCATATAATAAAAAATTGGCATATATTACTTAATCTATTTCAGTCACCCTACTCAACCTACTAGATCCCAACTGGCCTTGATCAGATCAACTAGACCAACCAATCCAATTGGATCGATTGGACCTTGTGGCCTGTCCAACTACCCAACTCGTCTGGACTGCTCGACCTGTTTGGATTGTCTGTACAGCCCATCTAAACCACTCAGACTGCTTGGTCCATCTTGCTCGAACAACCAATCCAATTGGTCAGATCAAAGCAATCGAATGTGTTAAAAGAACTATGAAATAGATAAGGAAGAGATTTCTGATGTAGCAAGGAAGAATTTGAAATAGATATTCTTGAAATAGGTATTACATGGTCATTTTTACTACTAAACATAGAAATAGTTATTTCTTAGGAATTCACAGGGAATAGCACAGTAATTTCTCTGAGCCAAATACACCATAAGTGAAAGATGCATTATCAAAATCCATTGAAAAAGAGTATAGAAATAAGTTGAGTAAAATTACAAAAATAAGTAGGAGCTTTTATTTTATAGATCTGAGGCTTTTCTAGGACTCTTATTTTCCCAAGAAAATGTCTCTATTTTTAGATGTTGGTGGCTGTTATGTATACAAATAGAACCACAATTCAATTTCAAAGATCTCAGCCACAAGTTAAAGTAAATTAATTCAAATTTGCTAATACCTGAGTTGCCTGAAAGTTTGGCATCTACTGCTGCACCTGTCCGTTTAGGCAGTTGCTTCACGCTTCATCAGACCTAATGCTACCTTGCAAGAGAAATTTAGCATTGCTTTCAAGGAATTTATTCTTATTAATACCAGTTTTATTGAATTTGTGGAAGGCGTTGCACCTGATTTGTACTATGTAATCTGATTTTAGAATTTGGCAGAGGAAAGAGATTGTGAAGTTATTCCTTTGCAAACTTGCACTCAATTGCATGTTCCTTCTTAATGAACTTTAACATTTCCTACAAAGTATCTTTTGGACTTATTTAAATGCTTCATCATATGGTTCTTTCTGCTTCATCTGCAGTGCATGTTTCTCTTATCACCCTCCAGCCAAACCCAATCGCCCGCTTCCATAGACAGGTCATTTCTTCAATGACTAGCCCATGCTATGCACATGCTAAATTTCTTCCATCCAAAAGAAATTATGAAGGATACATTCCAACAACTTGCACTGCATCCTCATTGCTTTTATCTCGGCAATCTTCACCAGTGACCCATAAAATCTCCTTGGGCTTGGGAGTCTCAGCCCAGTTCACTTATGATGCACCCCAACGATCAGAGGAATGGTTCACTCTCCGGAGAGAGAAGCTAACTACAAGTGCCTTCAGCACGGCTTTGGGGTTCTGGAAGGGCAAACGTCGGTCGGAACTGTGGTATCAGAAGGTTTTTGCAGAAGAAGTCGACACGATGGAGGCATCTGCTAAGGCTGCAATGGAGTGGGGTGTGTTTAATGAGCCTACTGCTATAAAGCAGTACAAGAGTATTACCGGAAGAGATGTTAGCTCCTTAGGCTTTGCAGTTCATACCGAGGCTACACTTGATTGGCTTGGAGCATCTCCTGATGGACTTCTTGGTTTGTCCCCAGATGGTGGGATTTTGGAGGTGAAATGCCCCTACAATAAAGGCATGCCCAAGTCTGCATTGCCATGGAAAATCATGCCACACTACTACATGCCTCAAGTGCAGGGCCAGATGGAGGTCATGGATCGCGAATGGGTCGATCTCTATTGTTGGACACCCAACGGCAGCAGTCTATTTCGTGTATATCGGGATCGTGCATATTTTAAGCTGATGCATAAAATCCTTTACGAGTTCTGGTGGGGCAACGTGATGCCGGCGAGACAAGCATTGCTTATGGGAAGAGAAGTAGATGCCAGACTTTACGAGCCTACGCCAAAGCATCAGCTGACGAGTCTGGTGGTTAGTGAAAGCAAGAAACTGGCTGTCACGGCGAAGCTCTTGTGCACAGACATTGGAGGTCGTGTGGAGTTCTTCAGATGATGTGCTCACTCTAGAAGCCCAAAATTGCGTATACTGATCACAAAATCTGTTCACATCTCATCTCTCGCACTGCCTTCTTATCATTATATTGCAATGGCTGTGTTGATGGTGTGCAAAAAGCAAGCAGTAATATCTCTCACAAAAGAATAGTGATTTCGGTATTGTTAACTTGATTCTTTAGCTCGTAAGCATCGTATTCATTACAGCTTTCTCAATTATTTTTGTTTAATTATATCTTCATGGGCAGCAAACTAATGGAATATTTTGAACCATACAAGAAGCCAACGACTATTTCCTACTGCCGTCCCCTTGTTGTCTTGTGTAACAGTGTAAGAATTTTCCTCGTTCTCAAGCGAAGTTTATTTGGCTCTGTTGTGTGCTAACGAGGAGTATTCATTGTCAGAAAATTTATTCCTCCCCCGTGGTCATATTTAATCACGGTGCTTTGATATCTAATAGTGTTTGAATTAGTAGACTTTTGGTGTTGCTTCTCCTAAACTCTTCACCCTTGAAGCTGTAATGACTAATAAATATAGAGGGAGCAAGTGAAAAGGATGCTCATGCTAAAAGTGAAAATGAGATAATATAACCCAAAACAATATTTTAGACACGATTAGTTATTTAATTAAAACTCCTCGAAATAGAAGAAGAAAAGTCAAAGCATACCATTCAAATAACTTGTAATGTTATAAGGTTCATGATATAGCTCAAGTTTTAATTCCGAGTTTTAAAGATCTTGATATGATAATTGAAAGTAATATTGTCAAACAGACTAACTCATGGCGGGACAGATCACTCTATCAAAAATCTATCATATAATAGGACAGGGACTAGTTGAGAAATCGTTAATTCAAGATAGATTATAGATTAGACAGACTACACCATGAGCTCGTAAAAAATAAAAATAATATATATAAATTGAAAATTTTAAGTTTGAGTTGTGAATTAGACGAATCAAACCTATAAGCCCATTGATTCTCTATGTTAATTTTAAATTGTGGGAAAAAAATTTCCAATATGTGGGCCAATCCGAGCAAACCACGAGTCAGTATGTTTGAACCAGTCTTAAAATTGATTGATAAAATTTAACTCAATATATTTAAATTATTCAGTGGCGCGCACCCATCCAATAGGCCCAACCAATCTAACCGGCCCAACTTAAATTGACGTTCTAATTAAAAACTAATGTGTAATGTGTAACGAAGCGGGATCATGATATCATAAAACATCCTATGCATTTTTTATTACTATTAGCGATTGTGCACATGTGTTGCGTGAGCTAGGCCCCTTATACCAAGTGGGGTAATGGAGGGAGAGATCTAAGGGAAGAAGAATTGACTTATAAAAAATAGTTTTAATTTTTGAGGATTATGTCTATTTTTAATTCTTTATATCAGATATTAAATTGATCATAATAAATACTACACTTACTCTTAGCCAAAAGACTTTCCATAAATTAGATAAGGGTACACTAAACCCATGTAATAGTACAATACTAGGTTGACACTTAAGAATTTGTAACAGACTTCCCCTTATAAAAAATTAATTTAATATCATATTTTCATATTTATTTTGATGATTGATGAAAAACTTCTATTAAGTCCAATTGAGCACTTTCAAAATTAATCGGTTCAGAAAACTAAATACTTAGATTAATTGGTCCAGAGAATTAATATTTGTATGCACGCTCAGCTTTTTGACTTGTAAAAAAATTATTTATATTCATTTAATTTACATATGGTAGAAATAAAAAAATTTGAATAACTTACTAAATTAAATAAATACGTGTGTTCATGACAATGTTCAATTAGTTAATATTAGATTATATAAATAATTGATTAGATTCGTCAATAATCCATGGTGTAGTCAGGATCTTCAACTGCCCTGGGTTATTATTGTTCTATGACTGTATTTCTATGATTGTTACTCCTCGATGTGTCGAACGACAAATAAAAGAAAACTATTTTTGAATTTGGGCTCAATATATAAGTCTAAAGATAGCTAGGAAGCTAGATTTGAACTGAATAAGCCTAAAAATTATTAGACTACTAGGTTTTACTGGGATGAAAGCCTAAAAATTACTAGGCTTCTGGATTCGATCTCAATATATAAGTCTAAAAGTTATTTGGTTGCTACGCTACACTGGGCTAGAGCTAGGTAAAATCCAGCCCTGGCTATGTCATTATCAATATCGTTAGTTTCATGACAAGATAAGATAAATAAATCAAGGAAAACATTTTATCCTAATATAATGATATTTTGTAGGATAGAAATAAGACAATTAATGAAGCATTTTGCATCCACTATATATGAACTGTTCATAAAAATTATTTATTATATTCATCAATAAATCTAAATGAACAAATAATTTGTAATATCAAACTCACTAACTAATTAAATACATTTAAAAATTTTAAATAAGCTTGATAATATTTAACTAAGCTTAAATAAAAAAAAATTAAACTTGATGCTTAATTTATTTTAGGTCCGATTTAACTTAGACATAATTATTTTATTAAATAAATTTGAATAATATGATTTGACGATTCATTTACCGTTATTGTGGTAGGGAAATTCATCATCTGGCACGAGTTCAACTCAGTCGGTAGGGAAATTCGCATACCAGGACGAGTCAACTCAATCTAACTCAGAGTAGATTACAGATTAAGTAGACTAATCCATCAGTCCATTACCTGTTAAATTTTCTATTTTAATTTTAAATTTTAAATTTAAATTTTTTTTTCTTAACATATGGATCGACTCATCGATTGATTCGTCTGGATCCGTAATCCGTACAAATGAGTCTGTTTATGTCTACTTTTAAAGAGTCTATAAAATTTTAATTTAATCTATTTAAATTATTTAACTGTAGGACTAATTCGACGGGTCAATCTAAATCGACGGCTTAACACCTTTTGTTTTCTTTAGAAGACGGTTTTCTAAAAAATATTAACACTCGTTTTCCTGGAAAACGGAAAAAAAAAATCTCGTATCGGAAAGCGATTTGACCGTGGTAACCCGGTTTGGCCCTGCCTACTGAATTCTGATTCCTACTGCACGTCTTGATCGCCTGATTGAAATTTCTACTCCAGTGCCCGCCCTAGGTATCTTCTTCGGCTCCTCGATAGGCAGGTCTTAGATTTGCGATTGGTGGTATGAATTGCCGTTGAAGTCGATGATATAGCACCCGATCTGGGAACGTTGAGGCGGAGCTGCGAGTGATGGGGCATAGCTCGAAGAAGAAGAAGAAGCGAAGCGGAGGAGGACGGGGCAGGGGCTGGGCGTCCTCCAAGGACTCATCATGTGCCGCCATGGTCGATGAAAATCTTCTTGCCGACGAGTTGACTGTATTGTGGGTTCCGTTTCATCCTTTCATTGCCTTTGTTTCGGCTTGTTATTGCAGAATCAGAGATTATACTCACATGAGAAATATCATTGAGAAGACCCTATCAACTAAACCTTGGAAAGCAACTTTCTATAGGAACTGAAATTTCCAATTCTCTGTAGTTTGATACTCTCGTGTGCCATGTCATGCATGCCAGTCGCCATAACTGAGCAAGTTGTGGTTAGTGTCAACGGACCTTTTTAAAGTATGAATCCTATCTAAACTTTCCTGCAAGAATGTCTTGGACGCAGATGTTTTTTCTGAATGATCCTAAAGTGAAAATTGATTCTTTGGGTTCATAATAGTTTTGTTGACTGCACTTAATTGATGAGTTCTAACCCATGACTTGCTTCCTATTTTAGGAACTCAATATTTCAGGATGACTTCAAAATCACATCTGAACCACCTCATGCTTCTTTTTCGATAAAGCTGAGGTACTTGAAAATTGTGACAAATTATAGTTATATTATCTTCTCCGTTCCAAT
Organism: Zingiber officinale; assembly: GCF_018446385.1. Classification (NCBI taxonomy): domain Eukaryota; kingdom Viridiplantae; phylum Streptophyta; class Magnoliopsida; order Zingiberales; family Zingiberaceae; genus Zingiber; species Zingiber officinale. The sequence continues at coordinate 155,828,503 of NC_055992.1, read as the reverse complement.
CTGCGACAATGTGAAACAGGCCTTACTCAAGCGATATGGGCTATGATGATCTCTATGTTTCTGCTAGTCTCTTGGTAAGGTTAGTACAATTGTTTTGTAGTTTGGTCTCCTTTATCAGCAGCTTCTAACTTTGTCTGAATCTTTTTCAAATTCATCATCTTTCTTTGCTTGCAGATGCTTACCTGGTTATCCATACAAATGCCCCAAACTACAGATAATGCCAGAGAGAGGTTTGTTAAAAGAAGATGCTGATAGACTCCTTGTTTTGCTTCTTGACCAGGTCAGAGAATGTTAGTGCTGGCATCTTAAACAATTCTGTAAATAATCATAATCGTTTAGGCATTGACATACATGAATGACGTTGATTTTCCTACTTAGGTTTTCTAAGTTAATCATGCTGTCAAAAGAGTTACTAGTTAATGCTGGGACATGATATGAATTTGTTGTTTTCTAGTAGTAAAGGACAATCTAATCTACTGTCTGATGATAAAAGGGACCAGCATATATGCAGACAGTTTCTACTCATTTTAGGTCTTATGATGTGAACATAAATTTATTTCAACCGAATCAAGTATTTACATCGAGTCACGGTACACAGTCTATCTTATGACTCAGTTAGGTATGGCTGTAATTTCCTTAGGATGGCCATCCTTTTTCTCACATCTGATATTTTTTGAAATTGAACCCTAGAACATTGTCTTCATTAAGTTTAAGGTCCATTCAGGTGAAAATTAAGTAACTGATGATTTGTTTATTTGTCTATGCCCTTGTTAGTTCATATTTTTACATCACTCTTTAGTAGGGCATTATTTTTTCATTCACAGTTTGTAGCTTACTAGCTTGATCATTTTTTGTAAAAGAATTATTACCTAAAAGAGTTGCTAGTGGATACAAGTACTCTAATGAAGGCTTCTGATCAGATGGTTATTTGTGGGTTTGGACAAAGGTTCAAGATGTTGCATTCATGAGAAACAATTATTTAGGAGTTCTGACAAAGGTTCTTGATCCGACTGAAAAAGTTGAATTACTGCTTGACATGGATTAAGGTGTTGAATCTAATCTGAAAATTTCTTATTAGAGGCTGGTGATTGCCCTTATTTGGAAACTGTGGATGGACATGTAAACTATTTATGCAGGGATTACTTTAAAGTCAGGGGACATACAATAAGTGTCCGAACTGGCACCGATCATAGAGCAGGACGTAACACTATAAAGGAGGCTTTTCAATTTATAGTCTATTCTTTTTTGGTTGAAGATAGCAAGTCCATGTGGGTCCTCTGGGTATATTCTAGGGCAGAAAAAATTGTATGATGCAAGCCATTTATGCACAATAGATTTAGCTTCATGGAAATCATTTCTATTCTTCGTATTAGTAGTAAAACAGCCATTTACAAATGCTTTCTGTTTTTCTGTTGTGAATTTATGTGATCCTTGATATCAGGCAAAGGTTAATGCTCAGGAAGGACGGGTAATGATTTTCAATTTGGTGGAAGCAGCTCAAGAGTTTCTATCTGAAATTACTCCTTTGAGCGAATCACATGAATCTGTAAGTCTGCGTACTGTAACATGACGCTGGTTTGAAGTCTGGTTTTATGAATAGTAATCCATTAAGACTTGGTGGCCATTTTATTTTAACCCTAATTTCAAATTTTCAACCGTGGCTGTTTTTTTCTTCGTTGTATGGCTTCTTGTACTCGAGGTTTAAAATTTCGATCCGTACTGAAGTTTTGTTATATGCTCGGTACGATACAGATTCAATATTATATAGTGCCAATATAGTTTCGGTATTCCTTTAAATTATAAATATATATGTATTAGTGTTCTAAATGATTGTTGAGGCGGTCGCCTAGGCATTGCCTAATGCGGGTGTTGGGCATCAACTACACCGCCTCAGGTTGAGGCGATGCTTTAGGTGGTAACTCACCTCTTTCTTCTACCGCCGGGCATGGAACTGCCATCATAGCGTCGTGTGGGCTCTGCGATGAGTTTGGAAGCGTCGCGCGAGCCCGGACGCATTGTCCAAATTTAATTAAATAACTTTAGGTTAATAATTTTAATCAACTTCTAACTATGATTAAGATAATTTAAATATACTTAATTAAAGCCTAATAAAATTACCCCATTAATATATATATATATATATATATATATATATATAATATTTCTCATTTTTATTTTTAAATATTTTGATTAAAATTTTAATTTTTAATTAATATATTTTATTAAAAGTAAATTTTATAAAAAATAATGATTATTTATAATATTTTGTAAAAGAATAATAAAAAAATTCAGCTGCCTAGGCACCGCTTAGGCAACCGAAGCGATAGGTGGTCATTGACTATCCCGCCACCGCCTACCGCCATTTGCAACATGGATATGCATATTAATTTTATTAATATTTGATTATTAAATATGCTTTGTATTTTGAGATGTTGAATTTATATTTCAATATAGGTTCTAAAATTCGCTTGGCGCTAGTTGGGCGCTAGATCGGCGCCTAGCGCCTAGACCGCCTAGGCGGGGACTAGGCTCCGCTAAGTGAATTCCTCGGTATTAAAATAATTTACATAATAACTCACATAATATAACTCCAACACAATAACATCAAATTTAAAATGAGTTTAAAATTACACAACTAATAAAATAGCATTGGACACAAACTTAACATCAAATTTATTCTACTTCTTCACCATAATTTTTAACAACTTGTTCTTCATTAGACACAAACTCAATATCATCATTGTGATCCTCTTCATCTTCTGATGCAAAATCATCCTCATGAAGTTCTCACTCTAGAGCTTCTTCGGATTTGTAGATTTTCATCTGCTCCACTTGCTTCATCAACCATTTGCCATGTGAGCCTAGAACCTAGTTCAACTTCATCATCTTCTCCACCATCCACAATCCAACCTTGTGCATTTGAAGCATCTTTTGCAAGAAGGACATCGACATTCCTTTCTTTTTCTCTTTTTTGTTTGTTCAACAATCTAGCATTCAATTTGTTGACATCTAACCTATTTCTTTTCTTTGTATGGATCTAAAAAAGAGAGAGTGAGTAAATATAATAGTTAGTAACATGAATATAAAACTTTAAAAATTAATACTTACTTTAATTAAAGACTTAAAGTTTAAAGCTTACTCCTTCGAATACACTCCAATTTCTTTCACACCTAGATGAACTTGTAGTTAATGAAAGTATTCTCAATGCCACTCTTAGTAAGTTGGGTGTGTGAGCACTGTATGTACTCCATCATACACATGGATCAAATATATCATCATTTTTTTCACATGCTTTTGCTGCTAATGTTTTACCAAATAACCCAGTCTTATCTCTGTATTTTGCTAATTCCTTGCTAATAATTGGCATTTGTTGAATACTTGTGAAGATTCCCTTGATTGTAGAGATTATGATTAATTTGGATTCCCTTGATTATTGGGATTGAGATTGATTTTGATTGTGTTCCCTTGATTGTAGGGATTGAGATTGATTTTTCTAGGCATTGAGATTGATTTTTCTTTTCTCTTCTTATATATATAAATACCTACATGTAAACATATTAATGATAATATAGAGATCTTTTCCTAACGCCTCTCGTTTCTCTTTTCCACATTGTATCAGAGCGAGGTTGAGAGCAAATCCTATTTTTTTCTCTACGCCGCCGTTCCTTGCGCCGCAACATCGCTTGAGCCTTTCTTCGTCGTGTACCCTCTTTCACCGAGCTGATCAATGTCTATCTCCGACATTCCAAAGCCGGATATTTTATTCTTTACCAACCACATCACTGCACCACTCTCTTCTGAGCAGTTGGATGGTAAGAATTACTCTTCTTGGGGCTCTCACATTGAGCTTTGACTTGTTGGATAGGGTTATAAGACACATCTCACTCACACCGAAGAGGATGTCCAAGTCGCCGATCGTCCTCTATGGAAAAAGGTTGATGCTAAGTTGTGTTGCATTATCTGAGCCACCATCCATCCATCCCTTAGCGATGTTTTCCGTACTCACTAAACCTGTAAAGCTGTTTGGACGCAGGCTCAACAACTCTTTACAAACACCTCTCGACGACTCTATCAGGTTTGTGAAGATCTCATGACTATCCTCAGTGCCCATCAGGTTAAGGATTCAATGTCTACCTATCTAGGTTCAGTCTCTAGTCTTCTTTGTGACTTCAATGAACTACTTCCGCCTGCGGCCACTCCTGTTACGGAGCTTGAAAATCGGAAGAAATTTTTTTATGTCTCTGGCTTTATATGGTTTGCCCACAGATTATTCTCATGTTCGCGATCAGATCCTGGGCAGCCCCACAGAAGCTACCATGGATAGTACCTGGGCAACTCTCCTCTGTGTCCTTACCAAAGTCTTGACGTTGCCTCCTTCCATTCCTATTGACTCGTTAGCTTTGGTCTCTTCTAACAACAACAGATCTCCACCTCGTAAGGGTGGCAAAGGACGCCCTTGATGTGATCATTGTCACCGACCAGGACACACGATTGATAAGTGTTGGAGTCTCCATGGTCGACTTCCTCGCGGTGCTTAGATCGCTTAGAGTTCTGTCGCTTCTTCAGCTTCCGCTGCACAAATTGCCATCGGATATGATCCCACCGTCTTTCTATGATTACTTTCTGAAATGGTATGAGGATTGTCATGCTTCTGATTCCACTGCTGCTGTCGCATACGCTGGTAATTTCTTTGTTGGCATATCTCGCTCTTCGGGTCCTTGGGTTCTTGACTTTGGGGTCATCGATCATATCACGGGTAATAAATATCTTTTTTCTCATCTCTCTACTTCCGGTTATTTACCTTTTGTCACCATGGCCAATGATTTCCAAATTCAGTCCCAGGGGACTGGTATTGTTCATCCTTCTCCGTCTCTTTCTGCCCATAATGTTCTTTATGTCCCCGGAGCTCCCTTTAATTTATTGTCAATAAGCCAACTTACTCGAGCCTTTGATTGTGTCATCTCTTTTACTAAAACTTTTGTTTTCTTATAGGACGGGAGTACGGGGAGGATGATTGGCTTCAGATGTGAGTCTCATGACCTATATAGGATTCAACAACCCTCTCTTGGTTCGGCGGCGACATCTCCACTTCTTATTCATGCTCAGGGACATCCAGGTCTAGATAAGTTGAAACAATTATATCGTAGTCCTCACTTAGAGTCTTCTGGTCTTGTATGTCATTCGCGGAAATCTTTATATAACCTCAAGCAATCACCCAGGGCATGGTTCGGTAGATTTAGTACTGTAATTCAACAGTTTGACATGACTCGAAGCGAGATTGACCATTTCCTCTCTTGATTTCATCTACTTAGTGGTTTATGTTAATGATATCGTCAGGGATCATCTTGGGATTTCACAAGTAAAACAACATATTTTCAAACATTTCCAGATAAAGGATATCGGCAAACTCAAATATTTCTTGGGGATAAAAGTATGATAGTCTAAAGATGAGATCATCATATCCCGAAGGAAGTATGCAATGGATATTCTGGAAGAAACATGAATGTTAAACTCAAAGACAGTTAACAACCCTATGGATTCTAATGTTAAGCTCTTGCCAAATTAGGGAGAGCCTCTTCCACATCCTATCAGTACAGATGATTAGTAGGGAAACTAAGCTACCTTACTGTTATTCGCCCGGATAACTCGTTTGCAGTAAGTGTAGTAAGTCAGTTTCTCAACTCTCCATGTAAGGAACATTGGGATGCTATGACTCGCATTATTCGATATATCAGAGGCGCACCAATTTTGTATGAAGACAAAGGACATACTCAAGTTGTAGGATTTCCCACTGATAGAAGATCCACTTCCGGGTTTTGTATATTTGTCGGAGATAACCTTATTTCTTGGAAAAGCAAAAAGCAGAATGTCGTGGCAAGATCCAGTGCAGAAGTAGAGTATCGAGCTATGGCCATAGCCAGTCAAGAGCTTATATGACTAAAACAGTTACTTCAGGAACTAAGGTTTAGAGAGGTTACACAAGTATCACTTATATGTGACAATCAGGCCGTCATGCATATTACCTCGAACCCAGTTTTTCATGAGAGGACAAAGCATATTGAAGTTGACTATTACTTTGCCAGAGAGAAATATTTGCTAGCTTTGTCAATTCACATGATCAACTAGGAGACATATTCACTAAGTCATTGAGAGGTCCCCGAATTGACTACATATGTAACAAGTTTGGTGCATATGATCTATATTTTCCAGCTTAAGTGGGAGTGTTGAATACTTTTGAATATTCCCTTGATTGTAGGGATTATGATTGATTTGGATTCCCTTGATTATTGGGATTGAGATTGATCTTGATTGTATTTCCTTGACTGTAGGGATTGAGATTGATTTTTCTTTTCTCTCCTTATGTATATAAATACCTAATGTAAACATATTAATGGTAATATAGAGAGATCTTTTCCTAACGCCTCTCGTTTCTCATTTCCACAGCATGCAAAATTTTCATACATTTAAAAATCCCCATCGCGACCTCCTCATAAAGAGCAATAAAACTATCTTTATAGTAAAAATAGGGATTCAACAAAAATACAGTGGTATGCAATAATGTATCAAATCTATCCTTCATTTATACTCAATAATCACTATGATAGACTGATAATTTAATTTCACGTTCAGGGCTACCTTGATGTCTTCTTTAGCTTGAAGAAGTTCCCCATATAGAAACCCCATCGATGACTTTCTATCTCCATCTGCCAATTGAAGAACTCTTACCAAAGGTGCAAGTATTTTCAAACCAAGTGTCACACCATTCCAAAAACTCATGCTCATCACAGTAGAGTAAGCCAATTTCCCTTTATTTGTTTTTGACCATTTACATTTCTCCCACATATCATTTGTATACATGACCCTTAAATTAGATTTTTTTAATCAAACTTTGTAATGTGAGGAAACTTGATGCAAATATGGTAACTCCTGGCCGGACTATGTCTCTCTTCTTCGTGAAACTTCTCTTCAATGACAAAGTCTTATGGTGAGCATAAATGAAGATGGTAAAAGACTTGACTTGCTCAATAACCTTTTTATATCGTGGAAGCTTGCCAATACTTTCAAGCATGCGATTAACTGTGTGAGTTGTACATGAACTCCATAAGATCCCACATTGCTTTTCTCTCATCAATTTAGTTGTAGCCATATTATTGGTGATATTGTCTGTTACAATCTGAACAATATTCTGAGCTTTTATTTATTCAACACGCTTGTCAACATACTCAAAAATAAGTTCAGCTTTATGTGCCTCGTCTGAAGACTCCTTAGACTCAAAAAATGTAGTACCTAAGTCGCAATTAACACACATATTTAAGATGCTTCTTTTTTATCACTCTATGCATTTGTCATGATCGAACACCCATTCTTTGCACATTCTTCTTCATGTTTCTTTAGCAGTTGCTTTGTTCTTTCAACTTCGGCTTTCAACAGTGGCTCCCTAAGTTGATATTGAGCTGGAGGCTTGAATCCTGGTCCAAATTGACCCACTGCCTTCATTAGTTGCTTGAAGTTATCATTATCAATAACATTGAATAAGATTCCATTTTCATAAACTCATTTCCCAACATATTGTTGAACTTGTTGAGTTCTCTTTTTGAAAGAGCCTCATTTATATTTTTTTGACGAAACACTTTACTCCCACTGGAGTCTGTATTTTCTGGAGCAATTGCTGATGCATATTTATTCATGGGGCCAAGTAGAAGAGGTTTTTTTAATTCCATCTATCCCTTTAATTTCAGGACCTTCTTCTTCGTCTAGAGATAATCACCTCTGCAACTTCGTTCTTCCATTATTTTGTTCTTCTTTCTATTTCTCCTTTCTAAATAGCTTGTTTGTACTTATTTTTATCTTCTTGAGATATTTTTCGACAACCGAATACATTTCCACGTATATTTGCTATGTGCTCTTGATCCTATACACTCCCACCGACATCATTTTTCACACAACTTGCATTTAATTTTGTCGAGGTTCTTAGGATCAATTAACATCCCAAACTCCCATCCAATATCATTTGACTTTCTCCTAAGAATCCTAGATTCAAGTTGAGTGACAGATGTCTTCGAAGATGGATTGCTCGCCATTGTAATTATGATAACCAGAAAAGTGATTTATGAATAAATTTATAGGATATAAATCAGTAAAAAATATTAATATAAATCAGTAAAAAAATATTATCAGAATATAAATGTAATTTATATGAATTAAATAATTAATAAAATTTAATAGATTTTTTTTAACATTTTAAATATAAAATTATGTGAATTAATAAGATTTGTTAGATTTTTTTTAATTTTAAATATAAAAAATCAGAATATAAATTACTTAACAATATTTATTAGAATATAAATAAGGGCAGTCCGGTGCACGAAGCTCCTGACAGGGAAAGATCCATTGTACGTAGCCTTACCTTACTTTTTGCAAGAGACTGTTTTTAGGATTCGAACCCGTGATCTTTTGGTCACATGACAACAACTTTACCGTTGCGCCAAGGCTCCCCTTCATTTATTAGAATATAAATAACTTAATAAAATTATAAAAAGATTTTAGTTTTAAATATTTTATATATAATTTATTGGGATAATTTAATTAGGGTGTATAAAAGTCTATTCAAATTATCCTATTTAAGTGAGGAATTGTTAAATTAAATAAATAATATATAAATTAAAAAAAAATCACATGCTGAATGCGATGCGCGACGCGACATGACGACGGCAGCAGGCGGCACCAAGCGCGTTCCTAGACGTGTCTGGGTCGCCGCAAACTTCTGGCGACTCGTCTGACGACCTAGACGAGTTGCTTAAAAATATAAAATAAATTTAAAAACTTACAGCTCTTCCGGAGAAAGGCAGTCGAAATGGTGAGATCGAATAGGGTTTAACCGTTTAGGGCTTTAAATTAAAAAAATAAAAAAATTCTTAAATTTTTGTGATGCCACCCAACGACACCTAGCGCCGCCTAGGCTGGGGCGCCTAGGTTTGACACTAGCACCTTTTTGGTACTGGCGCCGGCCGCTGAGTGCTTAGGGCGCATTTTAGAACACCGATTTCAATGTTATCTCATAAGATAATGCCTATTACATTTTTATAAAAATTATTTTAAAAAATAATTCTCAAAATTCAAAACTAAATTTAAAATTATAAAATCATTTAAAAAACTAAAAATAATTATAAAATGATTTGAAAATTTTAAATTATTATTTTTAAAATTTAATTTTAAAAAATTTATTTGAAATGTTTAAGAATTATATATATTTTTTAAAATTTTAGATTATTTTAAATTTATATTTAATTTTAAAATTATTTAAAAATTTTAAATTATTACATAAAGTATTTATTAATTTAAAAAATTTTAAAATTTTTTTGAAATATTTTAATATTTTATAACTATTTTTAATAATATTTTATTATAAAAAATGCATATTTAAAAAATAAAAAATTAATTAAAAGGACAGCCCGGTGCACGAAGTTCCCGCCATGCGGGGCCCGGGGAAGATTCCATTGTACGTAGCCTTATCCTGTTTGTTGCAAGAGACTGTTTCAGGATTATTTAGGAATATATAAAATTTTATTAGAATTTTAAATAAATTTTTATATATTTTAATGGAATAATTCACTTAGGATTTTAAGAAATATGTTTGACTATCTATTTAAGTTATATGTTGACTGGATCAATTAAAAATAATAATAACATAAGCTAAAAGATAAATAAACAAATAAAATTTATTATATATTTTTAGAATTAAAATATATAAAATATATAATTAATTAGATAATTTTATTAAACCTCTTTGGATTATCCCTATTATAATTAGGAGTTGATTGAGATAATAAACCTAAGTTCAATTTTAGTTAAAAAAACCCATCGACACATCGCAACCTCTAATGCGGCAGTTGGTCGTGTGATCCCTCCGACGCGGTTGTGGGGGTCACACGATCCCCCTGACGCGGTTGCGGGGGTCGCATGTCCCCTCCGGTGCGGCGCGGAGGCGTCAATGAGCCGTTTGCGTTGATCACGGGGGTTGCGTGACGCCTCCTTGGTTGACACTAGGTTTAGTGCCGGGTCGTGCCGGTTGGTTGGTGGAACGAAATGCTTTGCCTGTTTCGATATGCTCGGTACAATATTTCAATCCTTGGCTCAAAATGTTACGGTTTTGTTTTCATATTTTTTCGTGTTGATATGATTTCAATATTTTTTCAAATATAAAATATATCAATTAATTTTTTTTATTATATTTGATCCTTATAGATGCTTATTATTTATTTATATTTGACATGTTGCATGATGGGATTAAGTTTTGATATCATCTTATGAAATGCTTGATTCTATTGTGTAAAAGTCGATTTAAGTTAACTAAAATTTTAAACTATATTTAATTTAGATATATTTTCATCAATTTAAAATTAAATCTAATTTATATATAAAATAATTTACTTTATTAGTAGTAATACATTTTATAAAGTTAGAAATTATATTATATTTAATTTTTTTATTTAAGAAGGGAAAATGATAATAATTTTTAAAGAGGTTAAGATGTTTTGTTTTTCCTTTATTTACCTTAAGAGGTATTTTTTACTTTATTTATTTTGATGGGGAAAAACAATAATGAATGAAAGATGAAAAAAAAATTAATAAGGAAGAAAAAAAATAATGGATAAAAGAGAAAAAAAATTAAGAAGGAAAAATTAATAGGGAAAAGGAATACCTATTAAAAAATAAAAAATTAACCTTGTAGATTAAAAAAAAAATCGTTGTTGCTGACTTGCTGTCATGAGTGTCCCATCCTTGCCAAGCTGCTGCGCCCTGGAGGCCGTGCGGGGGTCGTGACACCTTCTACATCCCCGGAGAGGTCGCCACGGGGATCTGACACCCTATACGACCTCGCGTGGTCGCGGTTGTAGTGTTGGTATGGTGTTTGAATAATAAAACCCCGATTGTACCTATGACTTTAAGGGGATATCTGTAAACATACATTCTCCATTTTCTCCATAGTCAACGATAAGGTGGATTTCATTAAGAAATCATGGTTGAGGAAAAGGGCTAGATTGAGACTAAGAAGTTAAATCAAGTTGCTAATCAACACAAGTAAAAGTGTTGGTTGGAATTGAGAATTGTATGGAACTGTAAAGGTCTAAAATGATTCTGTTTTATTTTTCTTATTTGTCATATTATTTATTTTCAAAGTTTTAATTTCATTTTGTTATTCCAATGTTATCAAGCACAATTACATGTCTATTTTTTTGTTATGTGGAGGCGAATACGCTCGCTCCCAGCACCCCCGTCGACCCGTCCCAGGGTCAACACGGAGGAGGTAAATCACGGGCGACTACTAGCCTTTAGAATAGTGACTAGCTCATAAGGGAGACATTTACCTCGGCTTTGCCGAGATTTGAACCCCAGACCTCATGATGGCAACACCTCATGTGCTAACTACTAGACCATCCCGAGGGGACTGGTCCATAACTTAATATGACTATAGCCATGGCTGCCGACTACAGGCATGTCTATTTACCATAGTTTAAAATCTCGAATGGTTTCACCCAATACAGGCGAAACATTTCGTTCCGCCTGTAGACCGGCATAGACACGCCTCCGGAGCTGGCGTGCTGAGAGGCCCTGGACGTGGCGCGATGGCCTGGCGATGCGTCCGGAGGCGTCGTGTTGGCTTGGGGTCGGGAGCTGGTGGCGAGGAGCTGGGGCCGATTTCAACTTAGGTTTATTAGGTTAATATTTTTAATCAACTCCTATGATTGAGATAATTTAGATTGACTTTATTAAAGTCTAATAAAATTATCCCATTAATTTAATATATATATATTAAAAAATATGTTATTATTTTTTAAAATATTTTTTATGTTTAAATATTTAGATTATTTTTTATTTTTAGTTTATATATTTTATATTTTAAAAAAATCGAAACTATATCGGCACGATATGATATGATACCGAAACTATATCATTCTAGTTTGAGACCAAAATTTTGGCACGATTCGAGATTTTAAACCATGTTATTTACTATGTTATCTTGCTCTCTCTTACCTCTAAAATTTGAGTTTTATAGTCTAGTCTAGCTAATGTTGTGTTCTACTATGGCAGATACCTTATGTTAGTTCTAGCATAAAGAGTGAGGAAGCAACATCCCAGTTTGACAAATACTGTTATTCCGATGGGTCTTCTGTTTATAGTTTGGTTGATCTCTACAGTGACTTGTGTGGTAATGATGTAACATTGAGTCATGTCAAAAAAGCTATGAATGGCAACTCTAGCAAAACATTTAAGATAGAAGTTAGGCAAGCCAATCTGAACAACAACAATATCTATTTGGATTCTCATACTTCGGCTAATCCTGAAATTCCTGTCAGAGATGATAGTTTGCTGCAAAATAGGAAATATGAAGCAATAAATCTGATAAAACATGGGGATTCACTATCAGCTTCAAAGCTAAATGTTGTTGCTGAAGAAGGTGACAATGACACAACAAGTTCATCTCCAAAGGCTACTTCTATACCAATGTTCCCAGATACTTTGCAGAATATTAATGATAGCACAAAGCATGAGGTATGGAAAAAAGTTCATTTTTTCTTTTTTACTTATGAAATGCTTGCTATGCCTCGAAAAATAAAAAATTTCAAGTGTTGACGAATGAGCTTATTAAAATGTATTCTTGACACCTTGACCTTTTAGTTTACTTGTAAAAATTCTTTTTGTTCAGTGTGCTGCATTGTTGGTCCCACATTCTTCCTAGCTAGAAGTTTGGATGTTGCCATGTGTCTGGTTTGCAGTAGGTGACTATAAGTTTTTAATTTGGGTAGCAAGGTAAAAATGATCATCAAAATTTTATGTATTTTTTAGACTGATAAAGCATAATAGATGGTTTAAACTAGGCAGCAAGTATCCAATTTTGAAATGATAGTACCTTAATCCATCCCAGCAACTTGAGATGCCAACTCAGTAACCTGGTGAAAACACAAGCTTGGTTAAGAGTGTTGGTTTATTCAAGCAAAATTTAAGTTACCACATGATAGAGTTGCCACAGCATGGACTATAAGCATGTGACAATTAAGCTTCAATTTTAAACTTTTCAATAACACCGAAACTATCTTCTTTAAGGAAGTTCAAGGTATGATTGGTTGGAAAACTTAGAGACAATTTGGAATGCCATTATTATCATAAAGCTGTGTCAGTCCAAACTATAGAAAAGTATAAACTATAAATTCATTTGAAACATAGGTTTGACATAGTCAAATCATGGCCTGACTCATTTTGTCACAGTAAAATATCAGTAACTTTACAAAATCATTCCAGACGGTCAAGCCTGATGCTGAAACCAAGATTAAAAAACTGTGGGAAGTTTGTGTTTTCCAGTACTTGCTACATGTCATGACATTTATAAAATTAAGCATGTAAAAATGCACACGGGCAATTCTTAAATATATTGTGCTCAAAGTAGGCTAGTGTGGAAATCTTGTGTAATTAGTAATTGATGTGATATTTGTTCAACTTCTCGCCTTATGCTTTTTTTTGAGCATTATTAACCAAAATATCTTGAATTTTTGAATATTCACTATCATTGTGTTTTTCTTCATTTAGCTAGGGGTGTAAACGAGCTAAGCCGCTCGCGAGCTATTCGGATCTCGGCTCGAAAAAAAGTTTATTCAAATTCGTTCGATTAAATTAACGAGCCGAGCTCGAGTTTGATTTCGAGCTTGAAAACATTATCGAGCCGAGCTCGAGTTTAATAGTATTTGGTTTGTGGGCTCGCGAACATGTTTGTTTAGAGGTTCGCGAACGTGTTCGTTAAGAAGCTTGTGAACATGTTCGTTAAGAGGCTCATTTATCTTATTTTATATATATATATATATCACATAAATAATTAATATAATAGTATATTATTAATTATTATAGCTAATTATCTTAAACGAGCTCAAACTAAGTTCGTTTAATTTTTAAATGAGCTTTTTTTGAGCCGAGTTTGAGCTGAACTCGAGCTATTTAATTTTATTACGAGCCGAGCTCGAGCTTAAGAATAAAGCTTGAATCAAACTCGAGCCGGACTCGAGCTTAGGGATAACGAACCGACCTCTTACTGTTCGACTAAGTTCGGCTCGTTTACAGCCTTACATTTAGCATCATATTTATTACATGTTTGAGTAGTTATCTATCGTGGAAATCAACTTGGAAACACATCGCATTTATAGTGTCTGAAATTGATTGACATATCTATGGTTGTTTTCTAGCTTAAAAATATCAGATTATTTATTTAAATTAGTAGAATTTGCCTAAGATCACTGTTTTAGGTTCATGTACCACATGATCTTGACAGGACATGAACCTTAGAGAGCCGGTAACCGAGAATGATAATTTCGGTTCAGATGATTTATTCTCAAGTTCATCTAGCTATGTTTCAGTTACAAGTGATAATGACTCTCAAAGTAGAGGAAAAGATCTTCTTCTGGTGATCCTCTTTTCCAACTATTGTTCTCTCTTCTATATGTAGAACTTTTAAGCATATTTCTTTGTCTTTCATGTCAGATACATTTACTTCGCATTGCTTGCTCTTCAAAGGAATCACTAACTAATGTTTTACCAGAAATATCACTGGAGTTAAGGAAAATAGGGGTATGTGTTCCTTAGGCATTTGCTTCACCACTGCCACCATCACCTCCTATTTTCATCTATTGTTTTTTATTTACTATTTAACTTAGTTTGGAGTTTGAACAGGTTCTTTCAGAATGGGCTAGGGATTTGGTTGCTGCGCCCTCTTCAGAATTTACTGAGGCATTTAATAATGCATTTGGACGACAAGTTGTTAGTTTGCGTTATGTACTTTTGTTTCAATAATTTGAAGATTGAAAAATTTGGGGGTTAGTTGTTTCTTTTGCATGCTTTCTTATAGGCATCTTCAAGGTTCTCTGAGTTTTGGAGAATGGACAGTAGTTCATCTAAATCAACTTCACGTTACCTTAGTGACTTTGAGGAAGTTCGCTCACTTGGTAAGTTGACCATCCAGTGTGCAGCATGCATGATCTGTTTGCTTCTTTGGCTTTAGTTTTCACCTTATATATAGGAATCTAAGAATTATAAATTAATGATATTGTTTAATGTGAACATAATATGGCTTAAGCTTTCATGACAGAATCATGTGACTTCTGGTTTTGAGTTTCACAGTAAATAATTAAATAAAAGTTCAGCTTATGGGTGATATTTTATTCCCTATGCATGTAACTAGTGCTAGTTTTTTGAAGTTTTGCATCCAGCCATCCACTCATATTATGATTGGGTATTCTTGTATGATTTCATTAGACAAAACCATCTTGTTTTATTTAGTTAGTGCTGGCCATGGGCTGGATTCAGTTTGGACCCAACCTAGAATCATAACCGGGTAAATAGGCCAATTACCCATTGACCTAGTTCAATGGGCCAGAACCGTAACAGGCTCGTCTCTATATGGGCCGGTTATGGGTTGGACCCAAAGTGAACCGATGAATTGGTGGTTTGAGCTGCCGGTCCAAATTATTATTTCACTGGTATTTATTTTTAAAAATCTCTAATTTTTTAAACTAGTTTAGATTTTTTCAAAGAGAGCCTCTCATTTAATAATATTTATAACATTTTAATGATATTAATGGTGTGATTAAATGTAAATCGACTCATCTGTTTTAAAATTTTCAGTGCCGGTCAATTTTTTAACCTATTTGTTTTGAGTTTTCTAATGTGAGTCTATTCCACCTTCAATTCATTAAATTTGTTAATCTTATTTAACTATTAATAGGTGGCTCATTGGTCTTAAAATAACTTTTTTTATCCATTCAACACATAACTTTTTGAATTTACAGAGACCATTTGACTAATATATTCAATAATAGTTTACTAAGGAATATAATTTGTTCAATAATAAAATTATATATGTAGTGAAGAGTATCATCAAACCTACAAAATTAATCAAAAAAATATAACTAGTACGATATATATGCCTCATCACACTAAAATATAACAATGTTAATGTTGATAAAAAAACCATTGGTATTAAGTGCAAGATCAATTGGTCTTGGTCTATGATACATTATTATAGTAAAAGTGAAGATAATTATAGAATATTAACATTCAAGGGATCAAAACTTGAGAATTATTTTATGTTTTCATTTGTTTTCAGTGAAATAGCTAATGAGTCAGATTTCGATATTTTACAATGGTGGCTTTAAAAGACCCAAAGTTATTCCATTCTCTCTATCATAACAAAACTCGTCCAATGTCAACTATTGTTGTAGAACAAATATTTAGTTCTAGAAATAATATCTTGGATGAAAGACGATCTACTTTGGCTCCTGATCCTTTGGAAGCTTAACATTGATGATTGGACGAAAATTGCAAAAAGAATAAAAAAGAAGCAACTTTCGGAGGACAAAGTAGAAGATTTTGATACAGAAGGAACAAACGAACTATGTGAACTTTAATTCCTTTATATCCTAAGATACATAGACAACTTAAATAAGGGGGTGTTTGGTTGATGGATTTGAGAATGAGGGAATGGAATGATAGTAAAAGATAGTGTTTGGTTTGTGGGTTTGGGAATAACAATTTGGGAATGATTTCTAAATTTTTGGGAATCAACAAAACCGATATAACTAGGTGGGTTTCATTTCCATTCCCATTCCTATTTCATCTTACTATCAAGCCTATACCCATAGTCATTCCCATCATTTAACCAAACGCCACCTAAGTTCATATTTTTTTTCATATTTATATATTTTTTTAAAATAAAAATAAAAATAAAAATAAAAATTTTTAACCGTTGTGAACAGTTCCGGACAGTGAACCGTGACCGTCTTTAAAGGTTAAGATTAAGGGTTGAGATTTTTTGAACCGTCATATCAGCGATGTCGAACTGTCGATTTAGAATCACGTATGGATTTATTCAAAAATGATTGCTTCATGAGTTGAGTTAAATATTATTGGTACAGGTAGTACTTAATACATTGGTACCATAGTTACTACAATGATATTGTGCAGATTTTAGCTATTGATATTGTCTGAATGCTACAATTATTCAAGCAATTCATACATCACAAACAAATAATTATTTTAATTGAGGATGGTTTATATTGTTTTTTTATTGATTGAACTCATTTCAATAGATTTTCAATTAGGTTTATCCATTTATAGTCCTTCAATTAGCTACATAATGACAACAACCACCAAATCTTTGTCTCACCAAGTGAAGTCGACTATATGGATCCTCTTATGCCATTGAGCTCGATCCTTTACTATATTACTATCTACTGATGAATGAATTTTATCGATCAAGGTTAGTTCCAAGTTCAGTTAAAGGAGAAGGGTTGCATTAGAGACCATGGTTTAAAGTGTTGTGCCGAGCCGGTTGAAATCGGCAAAACATCTTGTTTTGCCCGGCGACCGGCACGATCCTGACACCAGACTTGCGACAGTTGGAGGCATCACACGACCCCACGACCGCAGCAGAGGGGTCACATAACCCCTCCACTGCCACTGCGGAGGCGTCGTGTGACCCCGTGGCCGCTGCACGGGTTGCGCGACCTCGCCGCCGCGCCGAAAAAGTCATGCGACCCCCACTGTTTGCGTGACCTGCGGTAGCGCTGAAGTCACGCGAGCTCGCGAGTGGTGTCCGATTTTGAATTTTTTAAATTAAATTTAGGTTAATTATTTTAATCAATTCCTATTTATGATAGGGATAATCTAAAGAAGCTTTATTAAACCCTAATAAAATTATCTAATTAATTTTATATTTTATTTATTTTAATTTAAAAATTATAATAAAATTTTTATTTATTTATCTATTTTCATATCTTTTCCTTTTTTAAAGATTATTTTTTATATTGTTTATTTTTTAAATATTTATGTTAAATATTTTATTTTTAATTCGTATATTTTATATTTAAAAAATACTGAAACTATATCGGCACAGTACGATACGGTACCGAAACCATATTGTTCCGGTCCAGATCGAAATATCGGCATGGGTCAAAATTTTAAACCTTGTTAGAAACAGTGCAACTGGCGTAAAACATAGGCAAATGTTATGCATAGATCCATCATCTCCATAACATTGCTTGCCTATTATATCTGTATTGTTGCATGCATTTACAAAGAAAATCTACACAAGATTATGGAAGCTTCTTGAAGTGACCAGTTTATTAAATTTTCACTTTGAATTCCGTCTATAGGTTTGCTTACACCTTTTAGATCTTAAAGCATCCTATGTATCCATAGTTATAGATGGAGACATAGAAGGTAGCCACTATTGACAGAGAAATTATGAAGGCTAATCTCCTGAAGTAGTCCCCTTTATATCTATTTTCTCATTGTCATTTTACATTCACCTCCTTAAGTTTAGTATATTTTTAAGTAACTCCTAATCTGTTTACAATTAGATCTTTAACGTCCCTATCAATTTAGTTCAAAAATATTATACAACTTGTTGCAAACGGCTTAGCCTTCTCAAAGATTTAGTAATTCTGCCAATTGATTAATGCAACTAACAAAAGAAATTATCTCTATGGACTCTATATTTTCCTTTATAAAGTGACAAGTAAGCTTTATTTGTTTTGTCTTCTTGTGAGTACTAGAAGGTATATGCATGACAGAAACATTGCTAGTGTCAGGGAAAGGATCAAAGAAAATTGTAAAAGCGAGATACAAGTGACCTAACCAATGCTGCTCACAGATGAGAGCATGGTTTTTAGTGCTGAGTCATGCCAGTTGACGCAAGCAAAATTCATCATTTCACTAGTTGACTAACATGTGAAATGACTGACATATTAGAATGAAGGAAATGAGAAAGGAGGAGAGGGGAGGAGTGTTGAAATGATGAAAAATTGAGAGGGAGAAGGAGAGAAAGGAGGAGAGGGAAGAAGGAGAGGAGTGCTGCAAAAACAAAAAATTAGAGGGAGAGAGGGAGGATAGAGGAGAAGGAAAAGTACCAGAGACGGGAAGCAGGCAAATGACACCAGCGTTTCATACTGACATTTGAAAACCCTTGATGTGCTACAACACGTTTCAAGATGAATTGAAATAGTAATTGTTATTTTTTTTAACGTACCATTTCAGGTGGGATTCAAAGTCTCTTAGATATAGGTATTTATCTATCTTTTCTTATTCTTATTTTCTTTATTTCTTTTCTTCTTCTACCTCCAATTTACTCCTAATATTATATGTTGAAACACTAGCATGATACCAAAAGAATATCATTCTAGTTAAAAACCAAAACTTTAGTATGATCGAGATTTCAAATGTTAGTACAAATATTAAATTTAAGGTCTTGCTTGTCTGACTCATGATCTCCTCGTAAAGAAATCAAGGAAATTGCACAAAGGAAGAAGAGTAGTAAGGAGGAAGAAGTAGTGGGCATGGGAAATACTTACAAGACTTGTTGGTGTTGTTATTTGTAGAGAAAAAGACCATATTTTTCTTGCATGAGAGAGGTAGTTAATGCCCATTTTCATGACATTTGAGGAGAAACCTGGAAGGCTTATGCACATGAGACAATTGTAATAATTAAGTTTGATCTTGGTTTCCATATCAGGTTGGATGAAAAAGGAGAATATTTAGACAAGGATAACACTAGATAAGAGGAAATAATATCAGCCCGCTAACTAGCACATGAAACTATTTGAGACAATGAAGTTGAGTGATGCATGCGATGATGAGCACTAAAACGACATTAGAGCCTTCAGATGAGGTTTGTGATGCTAACAACTCGATCGAGGTTCCCCTGAAACAAGCAAGGCTTCTGCAAAGACAAGTGGTGTGAGGCTTCTATGAAGCAATGTGATGATGATTAAGGTTTTTTTATTGACTTTCCTCTTTTTCTTTCTCGTCTTTTCATCATCTTCTTCTTTCCTATCTCCTCATCGGTGTCTTCATATATAGGAAGAAGGACCAACACACTTTGAACTTCCTATGTGGGAAAATTTACAATTTTACATTCCTACTCTATTAAGCAACAACTTACAGTATTGACTTTTAATTCACTTATGATCTTTTATATCTAATGTTTCACGAAGACATTGAAGTCTATTATTGCATGTTCATGTGGATTTAGCTTCTCGCCTTTTGATCTTTTTTTCTCTTTCCTTCGTCCTTGTTGGTGTCTTCGGATATACGAAGAAGGATTAGAACTCTTTCAATTTCTTTGTGAGGAAATTTGTAACATACCATTTCTACTTTACCAAGCAACACCTTGCAGTATTAACTTTTGATCCACCTGTGATCCTTCATAACTGATGATTTGTTAAGAGATAGAAGTCTATCACTGCATTTTATGTGGTGGAGCTTGATTATCTCTTGAATTTTTAGATATTTGGCTGAAATTTAATATTGATTTTTAAAGAATACTATATTTTCACTTTTTTTTGGATACATTCAAGATACATTACCATGGTGCATATTGTTTGAGAAGATATTATTTTAGTCAATGAGACATGTGAAAGAGTGAATGCAAAACTTGAATCTTAACTAGAGACATTGCCGTAAAAGGATTTATGTGTAGTAGAATATTTACAGAAGATATAAAATTTAAGTTTGGTAGTATTAGAGGTAGTAAGAAAATTGTTAAACTAGGAGATGATAGAGATGTTTTACATAGGATAAAAGATGGATGATTGAAATGCAGGACGTTGTTGTTTTTTTTTTTTTTTTTTTTTTTTTTTTGTGATTGTAAGGTACTTCTAAAGCTTAAAGAGATATTTTACTAATCGGCGGTTAGACTTGCTATATTATATAAAGTTGAATGCTATGAAACGAACACACAATTAAAATATAAGAATCACAGAAATGAGGATGTTAAGGTGGATGTGTGGATATATGAGGATGAACACGATAAGAAACCACAATATTAGAAAGAAAATCAAGTTGTGCTTATGGAAGGAAAACTTCGAGATACACATTTAAGATTATATTTGGACATGAACTTAGGTATTCAATAAATACCCTAATTAGGTTATGTGAGACCATGACAAATACACATTAATAGAGGAAGAGGGAGTCATAAAAGATTTGGTTAGCAACGATAAAATATAATAAAATTCATTTCATTTAAATATATATGAAGATATAGTAGGAGATCAAGTCCAATGATATAAGAGGATCCATATAGCTGACCTAGCATAGTAGAATAAAGATTTGGTTGTTATTATTGTTTACTAATTTTTCAGTTTTTATAATTACTTTTTGACATTTTAATATTTAATTCAGTTCTTGAATGTTTTAATGTTAATGTATCTATATTTTTAATTACCTTTTGACATTTTAATATTTAATTTAGTTCTTGAATGTTTTAATGTTAATGTATGTATATTTTGCAGGCCGTGGGGCTTTTGGCCATGTTGCTTTATGTAGAAATAAACTGGATGGGCGACAATATGCTCTAAAAAAGATTCGCCTTAAAGATGAAAATCTTCATGTTAACGAGAAGATATTGAGGTACTGTTCTATTTACTAGGTCATCTGCTAAGTTCATGCTTTATTTGTTTCCTATACCATTCTTTTTCTTCCATGCACTGGTCAAGGCTTTGAAATTTGGGACCTTTTCTAAAATGAAACATGCTTGGTGTTCAGCTTCGTAAGAGCTTGATTATGTTTTTTCATTATACACAAGGTCAATTAAATGAATAAACTTGAACAACTCATTAAATTGTATGAAGAAGGTTGAACATATACATATTCAGCTCATGAATTGTTTGTGAACAATATTCATCAACAAAGCTGTTATCAAACTTGTAAATAAATAAACTCTCAAAATGAACAAACAAGCTTATAATATGAAGCACATTAACAAACCAAACAACTTTAAAAATGTAAGTGTTTTAAAAACCAAATAAACTTGAATTGAGAACTTGATAACATCTAAATGAGCCAATCTTGAACTAAACTCAAGCCAAGCTTGAACCATGTTAAACTCATAAAAAAGAAACTAAGCCAAGTTTGAACAATCGTTTTAACGGCTTGGTTCATTTTAGTCTCAACTTGGCTCGGTAAACAAGCTTGAAGAATATAAAGCTTGGCTCAACTTGGCTTATTTACAACCCTAAAAAGCTGTTATTTGTTATTATGAATAACCACTTCGAATCTTTCACCATGGCGAGTAGAGACAACGATACAGGTAAACCAAAAGAAATCAACCAAATATGAGGGCTTGGTTATGCCTTACTTTTTTCGCTTTAACATTCTGAACTCTTTCACCCATAGACCACCTAGATCTATCATAGAACATGTAAATGTCAGCACTCAACCTTAGAGAATATAAATGCAAGCACTCAACCTCAATCAACCTAGATGTGATGATCCCCTGATAAACCACAAAATCAAATCACCCAAGCTATAGCACAATTTGTGGAGAGGGAGAGCGTCACACATACTTGCTTTTCACGTGCTGTTATATGTATGCCATTATCTTCCGTGCTGAAGATGGTGGCAACTATTGGCACATAGCTGAAACATGAGATGAAGAGTAACACTAGAGAATAAAGCAATATTCACTCGTCACTGTAGGATCTTTCACATGTCAGAGCTGACTCTGCTGGATCTAAGAGGGAAAGGGTTTGCGCTTGAATGGGAATCAGGAACGGTAGGACTTTTGCATACATGAGGCAACTCCATAGTTTGTTTCCTCTCTCACATCTTGAACAAATAACTGTTTGGGAATTGTCTAAGTTGATAGTGTGTTAATGGGTATTGGCTCTGTGAATATAACAAGAATACTTGAACACCCATATATACTTTAGAGGTACAAGTATTCAGTATTCTTTTAACTATCCTTGATGGTGCATATAATTTGTGGAAATTTGTGAAGATTCACCGGGAAGTAACATAGGAATCATACATTATCTTGGTTTTGTTATGCTACCTTTCAATCTCATGGGACATGTGAGATCCAATCTAACTTTATTTATTCATGGGATTTGGGCTGTCCAATATATATATATATATATATTATATTATATTATATTATACACAATATTATAATATAATTTAAGATATACACACACACACACACACACCATGAAATGGTCATATTTAATAAAGGACGCGGACAAAGTGTTTCTTGCGAATTAACACAAATATAATGATATAACACATTCATCCAAACATATACTTAACAAAATATTCTATTTAGAATATTATTAAAAGAAAACAATATATAGCTTAATGGAGAGATATGAGCTATTAAGGTAAATTTGCATAGTTCGGGACAAATAATATGTATTTAAGTGTAGATTATTGTTGGGATAGAATATTGATACAACACAAGAATAGAAATTGAGTGTTGGAAGGTTTGTGGGGTAGGCATATGCAATTAAGTGGGAAAGGAGCATAGAAATTTAGGTATCACATCTAAGGGTTCCAAGGCATCACCCATAGGGAGATTGCATCATAGAACTTGAATTCTCATAAATATATATATATATACTCATAACAATCATAAAGAACTCATAAAGATTCACACAGGAAACATAAAATTTCATAAAAGACTTACATAAAAAATATAAACACTCATCAAGACTCACATTGGAAACATAAAGAACTCATAAAAACTCTTAATTGACGCATTAGAAGTTAAAACACATTGGAATTGCTAAAAATTTATAGCAATTGTTTACTTTGAAACTTTGACTTTAGACATTTGGAATTGTTGAATTTTATATCATTTCTAAAATAGGCTCATCACTTTCCAAAGTATGCCAAATTAAAAGTTGGGCTTTAAAATTTTTATTTCTGCATTTATAAACTTTTACTTGGAAACAACCTCTTGCAAAAAGCAGGGTAAGGCTGCGTGATCCTTCCTCGGGACCCCGCATGCGGGAGCTTCGTGCACCGGGTTGTCCTTTTTTATTTATTTATAAACTTTTAATGGAGATTACCACTTGTCTCCATCAACTTTTCTCAAGCGAGAAAAATTTGTCCCTCACGAGTTAAAAGCATGGAATCTTTCATAGAGATCTCACAATCTAGGGAGTTATTATACTTTCTAGTGCACATGATTTTTATTATTTTCTTGCATTACGTTTATGCATTTTAACAATTTTGCCTACTCAAATTTTTATATTGATCCCTTCTTGTGCCACTCTAGTGCCTAGATTGACCGATTTGTTTCACTTATTTTTCATAGTATATAAAATCCTTTATGATGATCGGTCATGGTGACCGGTCATGGCCAGTCTCAAGTCTGGATAAAGGAGGGGGTTGCGTTAGGTTGTCAGTCAACGTTAAACTATGACAAATATTCAATGAATGAATCCATTAAACTATTATGCTAATGCTAGGTTGTTCCTCGGAAGGAACGCGTTGCAAGGTCCGACTATAACGTCTTGGCAAGGACCGCTATATCTCCAGAACTCGGGTGTAGTGATAAATATGCAAGAATTTGCGTTACAGGGTTCGATTGTAACGTCTTAGCAAGGACCGCTATATCTCCATAAGAACTTGGATGTAGTGTTAAATAGGCAAGAGTTCTCACTGTTGGAGTGTATACTGAAAGCCTAAGCTTTGTAAACATTCATTATAAATAAAGAATCACATTTGGTCAAATTGTCTACATTTAACAGAATGCTCAATTAATTTATACCCTAGATAACATAAGATGTGTGTCATACGCGGTAAGACGATGTTATCAAGACTATAAATTATAAACAAGAGCTCACCACCAAAACGGAAAAACAAACCATTAAGGTCGAAAGGTATTAGGTATCGCTTATCTCGATCAGATAATTACACTAGACACTAGAGTGTATCGAGTAGACTCATTCGAGGTCGCTTTTATAATCGACTTTATAAAGAAACAAAGACCTCTATTATTATGGAAGTGTGTATTTTAATCCCGATATAATAACAAGCACATATATTTGATATTTATTTCTTTAATTTATCAACGGGTGAGATTTAGTTGCGAATCAATAAGCCCGATAAGTCGAAACGGTATCACCATAAATGGTTGTCGATTATAAAAGGAAACTGTGTCCAGAGATACTAGGTCGATAATGCCCCAAGAGGAGCTCATAAGGATCATGTAAACCCCGCAGGGACTTAGTCTAACACGACGATAAGGTCGAGTGGTACTACTGACTAAGATATTAATTAAACGAGTTGCAAGAACTCACTTAATTAAGGACATTCGATATCTTAAACACGTGGAGACTAACACACTCATAAGTTAAGGAGCCCAAAAATGTAATTGGGATCAGCGGTAGTTCAACAATAGCTCTCAGTAATGATTATTATCGATAGTCAAGTCAGGTGTCTGGCCAACACGGACGCTTAATTTTATCGGGAGACCAAAACCAATTCCTCCTCGGTCCCTATCGTAGCCTCTTATTTATGGAGTACTATACCCACCTATACTCACCTTCTATACCCACTGATCAGGGCCAAGCCAGCAAACCAAGCCAGTACGCCCAGTATAAGATGGTGGCTCCCAGCTCAACCCAAGCTTGGGGCCGCCAAATTAAATTAAAAAGGGATTTTAATTTTAATTTTTATGTGAGATATAATTTATTAAAGAGAATTAAAATTAAAATATCTCTTGTAAAGGATCTACAAAGATTAAAGAAAGAGATTAGATCTCTTCCTTATTCGTAGATTGGAGATATTTTATTTTCTTTAAAATTATTCACATGTCAAAATTAAAATTATAGAAATTTCCTTTATCAACCACGAAGAGATTTCAAGAGAAATTTTATTTTTAAATTTCCGGAAACAAATTGAAGTTTTAATTGTTGATCAAACTTCAATTTGTTCTATCAGCCACTATAAGATTTCAATTGGGAAATTTTATTTTATTTTTCAATTAAATCATGTCAAGGAAATTGAGGAAATTTTATCGTAATTAAATTTCCTAATTTCTTAGGCCAAGGAATATAAAGAAGGGGAGGTACGGAACAACCTCTATTATTTTCTCCTTTTTTCCTGTGTGTGGGCGCCATCATCACTTGCTGCCGAAGAGCAAGAACTCTCTTGGAGCTCTTCATGGCTGAGTACACTGGAGAAGAAGAAGAGGAGAGTAAATGGATTGAAACTGCACTATCAAGCTCAAGTGTTATCGATTTTCTTCTGGCAGGGTTTGGACAAAATGGAGGAGAAGACAGGTAGGCATTCAGTTCCATCATTCGGAGACTCGGTTGCATCTTCAAAACAAACAGAGTAAGAGGTTACTAGGAATCAAGAGGACTAGTAATTTTTAATTTCTTGCATCATACTAGTTATTTATGGAAATAATACCAAATACAAGAGGCTTACGCTCTAGTATTTCAATATGTTTTCAAGTCAGGTTTTTTTGTTTTATTTTTCCTCGTGATTCGATTGTTCTTTTCGTTAACCTAAAGTTATTTTAGAAATTAAATATTAGCTTTCTATAAAAGGTTTTGTCTAGTCTGGTGGTTGCTCCCATATTCAAGAAGGCCATACGCCACGCCAGACTGGGAACCACCATGGAAATTAATATTTAATGGAATTAATAACTTAAGGTGATTTGGGTCGAACGTGTTAAGTTCCGCAGAGACCCAAGTCAAAACCTAAAAGAACAAAGATTAAGTTTGATCAAACGTGTTAAGTTCCGCAGCGATCCAAAATTTAATTTAAAGAACACACGGTAGCTAGGAAAGGTTCGACTTTTACAAAATTTTTGACATGGAACCTCTAGGTTTTCCGAGTAGAACCAACAATCGTATCGAGCTAGGGTTTTGCCTCAGCGATGGTATTAGTTTAATTACGCATGCCATACATAATTTAGGTGATAATAAGTAGATACTAACTTTCATGGACGCAGATCCAACAATTACGGCTTTTAGATATTACGCAGGATCGACCTCGACACGCCAAGGGCATTTATACGTGTGTGCACGATTAGATTAAAATACAGCATATAGTTTTATTAGGATTTTATTTTTTATCTGATACGACATTCCTTTTACGGAATATGATCAAAATCAGAAATTTATTTATCATGGATCAAATTCGCAAAGCGTGAACCTTCGAGGACCAGAGAGGCAATGAACAAGGAACAAGATGGACGCGATAATTGTATTTGCGGTGGCCAAATACGGCAAAGAAATTGGGACGACAACACACTGAAGACAACTATAAAAGCCATAATAGTCGAAAATTAGATTTTCTATTTATTGCTTTTTATATTGTGACGTGTGTGTATACATGATTAGTAGGCTAGCATAGTTAAAATTCCTCGCTTATAAATAACTAAGTGGGAGAGGATTTTTAAATAAATCCACGGTTCCATTATCGGGTTCAGGATGCAAAACAAGTCATGCTGGCTCGAAAGTGCCTTCCTCCATAACTGACGAGCTTGTTCAGGGATCACTGTAATGCACTTCCATTTTGACGACTATGGTTAATTAAGAGCGCAGATATTCCCAACCAAGGGGCATAATCTTATTAACGGACTTAAGGTCAAGTAACGGTATACACAGACACACCCACAAGATCCTCCCATCTGAGTCACCGCTATTATTCAGCGACCAAAAGATACCAACTATTAATTTTATTCACAAAAGTTAAGTCGACAAGATAATAAAATTAATGGGTTAAAATCCTCCTTACAAATGTTGATTTGATACGTCCACACTAACGCGGCATACAAAATTCACTGTGTTTTGAGGTGTCAAGTTAATTTAAAATAGTATTGTTTGAGGAATCAATATTATTCTAAATTTAAGAGTTCGACCAAAGTTATTCTGTGATTCTTAGACGACTTTCAACCCAATCGTCCATCATACTTCAATGTATCAGACTTCATCGACCAAACTACATGTATCGAAAGAAACCTATATATCGTTTTACTATCGAAAGCTATAAATTCGATCGACCGAGCAACGCCCAAGCACCTACCGTGAATCTACTCAAGAGGAGATCAATATCATAGAATGGGTAAAGCTTGAGACGACGCGTGTTACATTTCGCTTCAATGTCAAACGATTGCAACATCAAGATCGTGGATTTACCAAATTACCATGACATATTAACAATCTCAAGGAACTCTTTCGTCATCAGGATAGGGCTTCTAGAGAAGAAGCTAAAGATAACGACTACCACCATGCAAGAGGGTACTCCGCGAGGATCATATCCAAAACGACGGCTTATCTAAACGAGATACGATCCTCGAGGAGAAATCATGGGGAAACCTGCATCGATATGATCCTCCAAACGCTACCTAGAAGTTTTCATGAATAAGAGGGTTTATTCATTAACGAACTACTGACAGGAAGCAGCAGAAGGATTATTTCACACAACGCTCAAATTCACTACGCTGAAACGGTTCTACTTCTAAACCGAGAGAAAGAAGAAGAAACAAGTCGGTTCAAAGAAAGAAAGTGAATAAATCTAGTACAGGATTTAAAGCTGGAATGGAAGTCGAAGGGCAAGTGCTTCATCCGCAAGCAGGGACATCGAAGGCGGATCGTCCTCGTAGAACCAAAACAAAGGTATATCTCATACTCTAGTCATTGAAACACGTTACGGTGTTATCTACCAAGACCGTGTAGATACGGAGCCATCGATCACGTCTGCAATTCTGCAGGGTTCCAGAAACCCGACGACTATCTCAAGGAGAGATTACCGCTATACGGGCAATGCTACTAAGGTGGCATTGCAGCAGTGGAGACGCCTACTTATCTTTAGTAGAAATAGAAATTGATTTTAAGAAATTGTTTTACGCACTCCGCTTAAAGAATTTAATTTCGCTTAAACTGCTTGAATGGATATTCGCTTTCAAGAACGTATGTAGTTATTAAAAGAAATAAAGTGATTATCTCTGGTGCATTAGTCGGCAATAGATACTTTAAATCCAATTTCTTCCACAAAGCAAAATATGAAAATTTATAACTCATCTTCTAACTCTAATAAGAGAAAAGAACCTTCGAAACGAACCAAGCATATCTTCGGCATCTAAGGCTGGTCATATTAACTTAAGTAGATTCAGAGGCTTATAACTGACGGACTTTGAGTTCATTCGAGTTGGAAAATTTTCCAACTCGCGAATTCTTGAAGGTAACGACCAAGAGGCCGCTAAGGCCAAGGGTATAGAGCCAAAGAAGTGTTAGAGTTGGTTTACTCGATTTATGGTCGTCCTACGTCCGTCTGTGCAAGAGGAGGTTTCAATATTTTATCTCTTTCATGATTTATTATTCAAGATACGGATACATTTACCTAACGCGCCGAAGTCCGAGTGCTTTGATAAGTTCAAAGAATACAAGGCGATGTGGAGAAACGACTAGGTAAAAGTATCAAGACACTACGATCGATCGTGGTGTGAATACCTCTTAGAGAGTTTAGGAATTACTTATCGAGGCCGGATTCAATCCTAATTGCCTCGCACCGAACACCCCAATGTAATAGTGTAACATGAATAGGACTCTTATGGAGATGATTAGATCGACGACGAGTTATTCAGATTACTAAATTGCTTGGGATACGCCCGAAAAGAAGATAGATGCTCAACTTAGTACCTTCTAAATCGCTTTCTTCTACTCCCAAGCCCAGTCTAAGACATATTCGGATTGGGTAGTCCAAAGATACGTACGAAACCGACGCCGATAAGTTAATCCCGCATGAAGTTCGTGGTTTGTAGGATATCCCAAAGGAACGAAAGGTGGTTTATTTTATAGCCTAAGACTGTAGTCAAGAAGACCAACGCCCGCTTTTAAGATTATATAACGGATCACAAACCCAAGAGCAAAGTTTTTTAGAAGAACTTAGAGACATGTCTACTTCAAGCATCAACAAGATGATTTAAGTACCACAAGAGACCGCAACACGCACACACATGACACAACCACGCATAAAGGCTCGTCAGAGTGGGAGGGTCAGAAAGTAACCGAAGATTCATATTTTGGGAGAGTCTTCGGACTGATCCCTGCAAATACGAACCGATCCACGAACATACGACGAAGCACTCCAAGATATAGATACAAGATCTTGGAAAAGGCAATGAATTCCAATGAGTCCATGTACTATAATCCTGTTCAGTCTTAGAACCACCACGGTGTAAAAGCCATTGGACGCAAGTGGATCTACAAAAGGAAAAGAGGGATGACGGAAGGTAGAGACCTCAAAGCTAGTTTGCATGAAGGGTACACCTGGAAAGAGGGAATCGACATGAGACCTTTTCACCCAGAGCTACGCTTAAGTCTATCCGGATACTCTTATCCATCACGTCATACGGATTATGAGATTCGCAAACGGATATCAAGATGCCTTTCCTTAACGGAAGTCTCAAGAGAATATCTACGAAGCAACTAGAAGGGTTCATCAAAAAGGCAAAGAGCATCTAGCGTGCAAGCTCAATCGGTCCATTTACGGAACGGGCAAGTTTCTTGTTTTAACATCCCATGAACAAGTAATCCAACAGATGGATTTATTCGGTCCTGACGAGTCTTGTGTATACAAGAAGTGTAACGGAAACGCGGCGGTATTTCTTGTACTACGTAGATGATATTTTGTTAATCGCAACAATGTCAAGGTATTATCGGACGTAAGGGTACGGTTGTCCAAACAATTGATACAAGGACTTAGAGAGCGCGACATTCTCGGAATCAAAGTGATAAGGATCGCAAGAAAAGAATGTCAGGTCTGTCCCAAGCTTCATATATGACAATCCTCGCTCGCTTTAGTACGCAGGATTCCAAGAAAGGTTTCTTACCTTTAGGCATGGAATAGCTTTATCTAAAGAGAAGTCTCCTAAGACATCAAAGGAGATAAGACACGAAAGCGCCTTATGTTTCTACCGAGGAAGTCTTACGATGCAATGCTACGACGCAAACCCGATATTTGCTTTCTGGTACGGTCAAGAGATATCGAGTAACCTCGACAAGACATCGGATCGCGTAAAGCATATATTAAAGTACCGTATGACTAGAGATTATACGCTAATTTACCAGACGATTTGCCTCCCTGGTTACATGGATTCAGATTCCAATCGATAGGGACAATAGTAAGTATACATCGCCATGTTACTTTAGAGACGGAGCCATTTCACTGGAGGTTAAGCGTGAACGCGATCGGACTCAACCATGAAGTCGAGTACGTAGCCCTCCTCCGAGATGCCTAAAAGGCGACGTGCTCGTGAACTTTCTAACGGACTTAGATGATTCTGGTTTGCCCAAAATTATCACAATTTATCGCGATAATAGTGCAGTTGCAAACTCTAAGGAACCACGAGCTCATAAGGCAAGTAAACATATAGAGCGCAAGTACCACACGAGATATCGCTAAGCGAGGAGAAGTTGTCATCGCCAAGATCGCATCAGCGATAACCCGGATCCTTTCACTAAGGCCCTTCCTACGAAAGCTGATCAGACGCTGAGGAACGGGAATCGATGTACGGTGTAAGATACGGCAATTAGTATTAATATAAGTGGAGATCATTGTGTATACTGAAAGCCTAAGCTTGTAAACATTCATTATTAATAAAGAATCACATTCGTCAAATTGTTTACATTTAGTCAGAAGTTGTTCAATTAATTTACGTAGATAACATAGATGGGTGTCATACGCAAGATGATGTTATCGCATCTTATAAATTATAAATGTGAGCTCACGACCAAAACGGAAAGGAACAAACCATTGAAGGTCGAGTGTAATTAGTATCGCTTATCTCGATCAGATAATTACACTAAGACACTTCAGAGTGTATCGAGTAGACCATTTCGAGGTCGCTTTTATACCGACTTTATAAAGAAACAAAGACCTTGGTTATTATGAATGCCTTAATCCCGATATAATAACAAGTACATATATTTGATATTTATTTCTTTAATTTATCAATGGGTGAGATTTAGTTCGACGAATCAATAAGCCCGATAAGTTGGGAAACGGTATCACTTATAGTGTGTGTCTTGATTATAGAAGAAACGTGTCCTAGAGATACTAGGTTGATAATGTCCCCAAGAGAGCTCATAAGGATCATGTTAAACCCTCGCAGTGGACTTAGTCCCAGCGTGACGATAAGGTCGAGTGGTACTACTCGACTAAGATATTAATTAAATGAGTTGTCAAGAACTCACTTAATTAAGTGACATTCGATATCTTAAACACAGGAGACTAACACACTCATAATAAGGAGCCCAAAATATAATTTGGGATCGCGCGGTAGTTCAACAATAGTTCTTTAATGAATTATTATCGATAAAATTAAGTCATGTGTTCGCGAACACGGGACGCTTAATTTTATCGAGACCAAAACCAATTCCTCCTCTCATCCCTATCGTAGCCTCTTATTTATAGAGTACTATACTCACCTATACACACCTTCTATACCATCAGGGGCCGCAAGCCAGCTTGGGAAACCAAGCAGGCCGCCAGTATAAGATTGGTGGTCGGCCTAGCATCAACCCAAGCTAGTGGGGCCGCCAAATTAAATTAAAAAGGATTTTAATTTAATTTTTATTATGTGGAGATATAATTTATTAAAGAGAATTAAAATTAAAATATCTCTCTTGTAAAGATCTAAAGATTAAAGAAGAGATTAGATCTCTTCCTTATTCGTATTGGTGAGATATTTTATTTTCTTTAAAATTATTCACGTTGTAAAATTAAAATTATAGAAATTTCCTTTATCAACCATGAAGAGATTTTCAAGAGAAATTTTATTTTTAAATTTCCGAAACAAATTAGAAGTTTTAATTGTTGATCAAAACTTGTCCAATTTGTTCTTCATCATGTGGCCGGCCATAAGATTTTAATCGGGGAAATTTTATTTTATTTTTCTCAATTAAATCATGTCAAGGAAATTGAGGAAATTTTATCGTAATTAAATTTCCTAATTTAGGCCAAGGAATATAAAAGAAGGGTGAGGGTGCTTCACGGAACAACCTCTATTATTTTCTCTCCTTTTTTCCTCGGTGTTGTGGCGGCCATCATCTCTCTCTTCCTCTTTGTGGTGGCAAACTCTTCTTTTCTTAAGCTGGGATACTACTTGAGAAGAAGAAGAAGAAGGAGAGAAAGCTAGCATCTCTTGGAGCTCGGTTGTGTTTGATTTTCTTCCTCGGTGAAGCTTCTTCTTTTGTACTAGGAGGAGAAGAAGGTGGTCGGTGGTTTCTCATCTCGAAGATCGCCACACAACGTCCGAGGTTAGAAGAGGAATACGGTAGAAGATCAAGAGGTTATTTTTCTACAAGGTATAACTAGTAATTTTTCTTTCCGCATCATACTAGTTATTTATAGAAATAATACCAAATACTAGAGGCTTACGTTCTAGTATTTCGAATATGTTTTTCGAAGTTGTGTTTTTTTTGTTTTATTTTTTCCTTGTGATTTGATTGTTCTTTTTGGTTAACCTAAAGTTATTTTAGGAAATTAAATATTAGCTTTCTATAAAAGGTTTTGTCTAGTCAGTGGTGGTTGCTCCCATATCCAAGAAGGTCATGTGCCTCGCCACGTCAGTACTGGGAACCAATTATGGAAATTAATATTTAATGGAATTAATAACTTAAGGTGATTTGGGTCGAACGTGTTAAGTTCCGCAGGAGACCCAAGTCAAAACCTAAAAGAACGAATAAATTAAGTTTTGGATCAAACGTGTTAAGTTCCGCAGGCGATCCAAAATTTAATTTAAAAGAACACATGGTAACTAGGAAAAGGTTCAGACCTTTGTACAAATTTTTATACAGTGGAACCTCTAGGTTTTCCGAGTAGCAACCAACACTCACACCATTGTTTGGATAAAAACAAATATGATAGGAAAACTAATAATCTAAGATTTGGAACATGGAACATTGGAACTCTCACTAGTAAATCAATGGAGGTAATAGATATGATGATTAGGAGAAAAATTAGTATTCTGTGTGTACAAGAGACAAAATGGACAGGCGAGGAGGCAAAGATGATAGAGAACTCGGGTTTTAAGTTATGGTACACTGGAAAGAGTAAAGTAAGAAATGAAGTGGGTATTATTGTAGATAGTTTGTTAAAGGATGAAGTTGTAGGAATAGTTAGAAAAAGAGATAGAATTATAGCCCTTAAGATAATAGTGACGAAAGAAACTATGAACATAATTAACGTATATGCACCACAAGTAGGATTAGATGAAGCTACCAAATCAAGGTTTTGGGAGTACTTAGATGAAATATTACAAAATATTCCGTCAAATGAAATGATTTTAATAGGAGGTGATCTAAATGGGCATGTCAGAGTGAAAAATGAGGAATATGAGAGAGTACATAGGAGTTATGGGTTTGGAACGAGGAATGAGGAAAGGAAAACTATATTAGACTTTGCGATAGCATATGACCTTATATTAGCTAATACGTTTTTTAAGAAAAGAGAAGAACATTTAGTCACATTCAAAAGTGGGAATAATAAATCGCGACTTTCTTATGGTTAAGTTGAGAAGTATAAAGAATTGTAAAAGATTGCAAGGTTAGCTCAAGAGAAAGCTTAACTACCCAACATAGGGTAGTGATATTATTTATCAATAGAAAGGAAAGCATGTATGACTCATAGGATAAGTAGTGGAAGTTAAAGGAAGAAAAACAAAGTTTTTTTTAAAGAGAGAGTAGAAGCTCTGATAATAGAAAAAAAACATACTAACTCAAACATAATATGAGATAAGATAATATCGAATTTTAAAAATGTGACTAAGAGCGCACTCGGTGAGTTAAAATGATAAACACCACCAAATAAAGAATCTTAATGGTGGAATAAAAAAGTATAGCAGGTAACGGAAAACAAACAACCTATAAATTACTATACACAATAAAGAAAACTTTAAAAAGTATGCAGTAGCCAAGAAAGCAATGAGTGAAGCTAAAAATAAAACTTTTCCATATCAAAAATTGGATACAAAAGAAGAGGAAAGAGACATTTATAGAATAGCTAAAGTGAGAGAAAGGAAAACAAGAGATCTTAGCCAAATAAAATGTATTAAAGATGAATGTAATAGGGTATTAGTAAACGATGGAGAAATAAAAGAGCGGTGGAAGAGATATTTTCATCAACTTTTTAATGAAGGTTTAGGTGACCAACTTAACTTAGGTAATTTAATTAGGTCAAATGAGCATAGAAATTTTAATTTTTATCGTAGAATTCAAACTTCAGAAGTAAAACAAACTTTAAATGAGATGCACAATGGAAAAGTCGTTGGACCAGATGATATTCCGATAGAGGTATGGAAGTTCTTAGGGAAACAAGGTATTGAATGACTTACAAAATTATTTAACATGATATTTGTTGGATTAAAGAGAGTTTTAAAAATTCATCCAATTCCAGAAGGATTACATATGTTTATATAGCTA
Organism: Zingiber officinale; assembly: GCF_018446385.1. Classification (NCBI taxonomy): domain Eukaryota; kingdom Viridiplantae; phylum Streptophyta; class Magnoliopsida; order Zingiberales; family Zingiberaceae; genus Zingiber; species Zingiber officinale. Next base: position 155,793,236 of record NC_055992.1, on the reverse strand, counting down.
TATAACCACACAACCCTAAGAATCAACTTATTAACAAAAAATAAAAAGACCTATCTACCCTTGCTTCTCACAACACTCTCCCTCAAGTTGAACATATATATCAAACATGTTCAACTTGCTAAGAGAAGAGTCGAACACAGCTTGGGGTATAGCTTTTGTAAACATATCAGCAAGTTGGTCCTCAGACTTGACATAAGGCAGACATAGCTCTCCAAAATCAAGTCTCTCCCGAATAAAGTGACGATCAATCTCAATGTGTTCAGTTCGGTCATGTTGTACCGGATTATTTGCAATATTGATTGCTGCCTTGTTGTCACAATACAGCTTGAGAGGTAATTCAGCCTTTAATCCCATGTCTATCAACAGAAAACTCAACCACGACATCTCTGCAAGACTATGTGTCATGGCTCGATATTCTGCTTCAACACTGGACCGTGCACAAACATTTTGTTTCTTACTCCTCCAAGATACTAAGTTTCCTCCCAAAAAAGTGCAATAGCCAGAAGTGGATCTTCTATCATCTCGAGAACCAGCCAAGTCTACATCAGAATAACATTCCACCTTCAGATCACCACCTCCTTTAAACAACAAGCCTTTTCCAGGACATGATTTCAAGTACCTTAAAATCCTTGTCAACGGCCTTCATGTGGATAGTTTTAGGAGCATGCATGTACTAGCTTACTACACTAACAGCATAGGTAATGTCAGGCCTAGTCATAGATAAATAGAGTAATTTTCCAACCAACCTTTGATATGTTCCCTTTTCCAGATTTGTAAGATCCTCCCCATTAGAACTAGTAAGATCATGATTTACTTCTATAGGAATAGAGGCTGGCCGAGAACCCAGCTTCCCTGTCTCCTTGAGTAAATCCAACACATATTTTCTCTGACATACATAGATTCCTTTTTTTGATCGAGCGACTTCAATGCCCAAGAAGTACCTCAATGATCCAAGGTCTTTAATTTCAAATTCTGATGTTAACTTGGACTTAAGAGCCTGGATTTCTACCTCATCATCACCTGTAACTATCATATCATCAACATAAACCAAAAGAATGGTAGTTCTGTCCTCTTTCTTTTTTATAAAGAGTGTATGATCAGCATTCCCTTGTTTAAAGCCAAACAATATCATGACTTTGCAAAACCTATCAAACCATGCTCTGGGAGATTGTTTAAGCCCATACAAAGCTTTTCTTAGCTTGCAAACCTTTCCTTTTGTTTCAATTCCAGGAGGTGGCAACATGTATACTTCTTCATAAAGGTCACCATTCAAGAAGGCATTTTTAACATCTAATTGAAATAGAGGCTAATCATATTGAGCAGCAAGAGAAAGAATTACCTTGACCGAGTTCAGCTTTGCAACTAGTGCGAAAGTTTCCAAGTAATCTATCCCATATGTTTGGGTGAATCCCTTGGTAACAAGTCTGGCTTTATATCTGATCACTTCACCCTCCGAGTTATACTTGGAGCATAGACACATTTAGAACCAACCAAGTTCTTCCCCTTTGGGGGATCAACTAATTCCCAAGTACCATTTCTGTTAAGAGCCTCCATTTCTTCATTCATTGCTTCCTGCCACCTTGAATCCCTTACAGCTTCATAATAGGAAGAAGGTATAGCATGATTTGATAACTGTGAAACAAATGCATGATATGAAGGAGACAAACGAGAATATGAAATGTGGTTGGAGATAGGACGTTGAGTACATGACCTGACACCCTTCCTAACAGCAACCGGAAGGTTCATCTCATTCATATTTAGAGGTGCGGTTGGCTCAACTGATGAGGATAACTGCTTCACAGGATCAGGAGCCAGAGCATCCGATTCAACTAGCCGATCAATAGTAGGTCCTTGCTTGTGTTGTCGTCGTTTGAAAGTAATAATATCTGGTGAAGACTGTGAGCCCAGTGATGGAGCATCTTTTCCATTTTCCATGACATCCAGTGGAATAGGAGAAGGAACCACTTGAGGAACCACTTGAGGTACAAAGGAAGAGGTAATATTCTCCCCCTGAGGATGAGACTGAGGAGAATAATAGGACTCGGACTCAAAAAAGGTAACATCCTTCAAGATATATCTCGTCCTAGTAATAGGATCAAAGCACTTGTAGCCTTTCTGGCAAGTGGAATACCCTATAAAAACTCCTCGTATAGAACGAGGATCAAGTTTAGAGGACTTGGGACCAAGAACATGAATAAAACAAAGAGAACCAAAAACCCGAGGTGTAAGGGAGAACAACTCTACGCCAGGATGAAGAATAGTGAGAGGACACCGGTTCCCAAGACCTTTAGATGGCAATCGATTGATGAGATAAGTAGCTGCAAGGACAGCATCAGCCCAGAAATATTTGGGTAAGTGACGTTGAAATAATAGGGCACGAGCTGTTTCAAGAATATGACGATTCTTTCAGGAGCCAGAGCATCCGATTCAACTAACCGATCAATAGTAGGTCCTTGCTTGTGTCGTAGTCGTTTGAAAGTAATAATATATGGTGAAGATCGTAAGCCCAGTGATGGAGCATCTTTTCCATTTTCCATGACATCCATTGGAATAGGAGAAGGAACCACTTGAGGAACCACTTGAGGTACAAAGGAAGAGGTAATATTCTCCCCCTGAGGATGAGACTGAGGAGAATAATAGGACTCGGACTCAAAAAAGGTAACATCCTTCAAGATATATCTCGTCCTAGTAATAGGATCAAAGCACTTGTAGCCTTTCTGGCAAGTGGAATACCCTATAAAAACTCCTCGTATAGAACGAGGATCAAGTTTAGAGGACTTGGGACCAAGAACATGAATAAAACAAAGAGAACCAAAAACCCGAGGTGTAAGGGAGAACAACTCTACGCCAGGATGAAGAATAGTGAGAGGACACCGGTTCCCGAGACCTTTAGATGGCAATCGATTGATGAGATAAGCAGCTGCAAGGACAGCATCAGCCCAGAAATATTTGGGTAAGTGACGTTGAAATAATAGGACATGGGCTGTTTCAAGAATATGACGATTCTTTCTCTCGGCCACTCCATTTTGTTGTGGTGTGTAGGGACAGGATGACTCATGAAGAATTCCCAAATATTTAGAGACTGTGCAAAGTACTCACGGACATTGTCAGAACGAAGAATCTTCACCTTTGAGTTAAATTGGGTTTCAACCATTCTACAAAAATTTTGAATGAGACGAGGAACTTCTTCCCTGGTTTTCATCAAATAAAGCCATGTACAGTGGGTGTAGTCATCAATAAAAGAGAGAAAATATCGATAGTCATCCAAAGAAGTCACAGGAGAGGCCCCCACACATCCGAATGAACAAGATCAAATGGAGACAAACTCTTCTTTATAGACTCAGAAAAATGTGCTCTACAATGTTTGGATAACTGACAGATTTCACATTGAAATGACTGACAAGAAACAGAAAAGAAGAGACTAGGAAATAAAATTTTCAAAGACTGAAAGACAAATGTCCCAACCTAGAATGCCATAAAAGAATTTCTTGATGCTTATTTTCCAAACACTTGGTTGCAGATTTCAGAGCAGATGTTGTTTCAAGCTGATAATAATAAAGACCCCCTACTTCACGGTCAGTCCCAATCGTCTGCTTGGTCTCGAGATCCTGAAAGACACAATGATCAGGGAAAAAGGTTACGAAGCAGTGTAGTTGTTTAGTAATGCTACTAACAGAAAGTAAATTAATAGAAACGGAAGGAACGTGAAGTGCAGAGGATAGGAAAAAATGATCTGTAAGTTTTATGGAACCTTTGCCAGCAACAGTGGCTTTGGTTCCATCTGCAATGATCACTTTCTCCTGCCCAGAGGATAAAGAGTAAGAAATAAAGGAGTTAGCAGCATTTGTCATGTGATCCGTAGCTCTTGAATCAATGACCCAGGGGCTGTAAAAGCTAGGACCAGTAACACTTAATCCCAGGCCACGGATACCTGTGTGTGCTTGAACTGGAGTAGAGACAGAAGATGAAGCCTGAAGCCGAGAGAGAAGATGCTGGAGGTTAACAATATCAGTAGAAGACAATCCAGTGGTAGAAGGCACAGAGGAACCAATAGTCTCTTCATTTTCTAACTTTTGGACAACAATATTACCACTATTAGGAGCCTTCTTAGCATTGTGTTTAAATTTTTCAGGTTTCTTTTCTGGATATTTTTCCCAACAGAAATCTGAATCATGATTAGTCCTCTTGCAGTGCCGACAAAATATGTCCCCTCGTCCTTTAGTTCCCCCATGTCGGAACTTGTTTGTAGAACCAATAAAGACAAAGGGCTTACAGTGGAAATCCCCTTGTTGTTCATGGTCCTTCTTCTACCTTCTTCACTTAGAATTTTGTAGTAAACTTGTTCTAGAGAGGGAGTAGGATCAAGACCAAGGATTTGCCCTTTTAAATTTTCAAACTCTGCATTAAGTCCATCTAAAAATTTAATAATTCTGTCTTTTTTTCAGAAGTTTTAAATATCTCTGATGATCATCAGTGGAACTCCAATTTTCCATCCGGTAGTAGTCAAACTCATCCCACAGCCCTTTCAGAGTAGCAAAATAATTGGTGACTGACATAGAACCTTGTTCAAGTTTGAAAATTTGACTGCTGAGCTGATAAGTACGCAGCATATCATGTCGAAGTCCATACATCTGCTCCAGTGTCTTCCACATGTCATACGTTGTTTTGTTATGAAGAATGACTTATTTGATGCCAGAACTAACAAAGTTAAGCATCCAAGTCATTAATTGAATATTATCACGCCGCCAAGTGCGAAAGCTAGGATCCTTTTCATCTGGTTTCACTTTAGAGTCGTGAAGAATATCAAGTTTATCATGGCCTTCGACATAAAGTTCAATAGCAACTGCCCAAGATGCATAATTTATCTCGGACAATTTTTCTGATACTATCTGAAGACCGGACCCTCCAGTGCCTGCCATTGTGAAAAATGGTTGTACCTGTCCTGAAGAAGCCATAGGATTCGCGGAAATCCCCGAGGTTTCGCTAGCGCCGCCATTATAATCACAAAAAAGGTGCTAGAGAAATCACGGCGTCGAGAGATAGCCGCCGGCGCCACACAGGGAGATCAGAAGAGGGACAGTGGTCGGATCCGCGGCGGTGACGAAGAGGTAGGGAAAGAAAGTGGCGGTGTCGGGGAAGGAAGCAGAGATCGGTGAGGGAGGAGAAATCACGGCGTCGAGAGAAAGAAGGTGCAGCGGCACTAGGGTTAGGGTTTGGGTCGCAACTCAAAGAAGAAAAAATTAACTTTGCTCTGATACCATGTTGGATTAAAGAGAGTTTTAAAAGATTCATCCAATTCCAGAAGGATTACATATGTTTATATAGTTATATAACCACACAACCCTAAGAATCAACTTATTAACAAAAGATAAAAAGACCTATCTACCCTTGCTTCTCACAACAATATTGAAAACGAAAAAAATATCTGATCAATGGAGGATAAGTACTCTAGTTCCCTTATATAAAAACAAGGGAGACTAACAAAATTGTGCAAACTATAGGGGTATTAAACTAATGAGTCATACTATGAAACTTTGGGAAAAAGTAATAGAAAAAAGATTAAGGAAGGAGACAACAGTGACAGAAAATCAATTTGGATTCATGCATGTAAGGTCGATAATAGAAGCTATACGTCTTCTTAGACAATTAATTGAAAAATATTGGGAGCGAAAACAAGATCTACACATGATATTCATTGACTTAGAAAAAGCTTATGATAGAGTCCCAAGAGAAATTATATGGAGAATTTTAGAAAAGAGAGGTGTTAGCGTAACATATATTGAACTATAATAGGATATGTATGAGGACGTAACGACCAGAATAAAGACTTCATACGGAGTAACTGAAGCATTTCCAATAAAGATAGGGTTACATCAAGGATCAGCTCTAAGTCCCTATCTTTTTACACTAATTATGGACGAACTCACTGCGCACATTCAAGACACAGTACCATAGTGCATGTTGTTTTCAGATGATATTATTTTGGTAGATGAGACACGTGAAGGAATAAATGCTAAACTAGAATCTTGGAGGGAAACACTAGAAGGGAAAGGTTTTAAACTTAGTAGATTAAAGATAGAATATATGGAATTTAAGTTTAGCAATATTAAAAGTAATGAAACAATTGTTAAAATAGGAGAGGACGAGTAGCCCAGAACCGAGAGATTTAAATATTTAGAATCATTTTTACAAAATGATGGAGGGATTGAGAGAGATGTCTTACATAGAATACAAGTAGGATGGGTGAAATGGAGGGGAGCGTCGACTGTTTTATGTGACCGTAAAGTACCTCTTAAATTTAAAGGTAAGTTCTATAAAACCGCAGTTAGACCTGCTATGTTATATGGAGCTGAATGTTGGGCTATGACTCGAGCACATGAGCAGAAGATGAGAGTTGCAGAGATTAAGGTGGATGTGTGGACATACAAAGATGAACAAAATAAGAAATGAAAGCGTTAGAGAGAAAGTCGGAGTTGCATCTATTGAGGAAAAACTCCGAGAGACACGTTTAAAATGGTACGGACATGTACTTAGATTACCAATAAATGCTCCAGTTAGGCGATGTGAAACTATGATAAACATGCATATCAAACGAGGAAGGGAAAGACCAAAAAAGACTTGGTTAGCAGCAATAAAATAAGATAAAATTTATTTAAATATAGATGATGATATAATAGGAGATAGAGCTCAATGGCGTAAAAGGATTCATACAGCCGACCCCACCTAGTGGGAAAAGGCTTGGTTGTTGTTGTTGTATAAAATCCTTTATGAATGTCTTTTGCAATCAAGTTTACTTATGAATTTTCTTATTTCATGATGAAGTAATTGTGTTGTTTATAAATGTAAATTTTGCAACATAAGTAATTGTGTTGTTTATAAATGTAAATTTTGCAACATATGTTTTAGATGTATAAATGTTTTCTATTTAGCAAGTAGTGAAGAAAATGTCATCTAATCGTTATTGGTTCCATGCATACCTTTAACCATGCATACTCACTTGGGAAGTAATAAAAATTATCTAAGCAACCTAGGGAAGGAGAATAAAGGATCTAGATATCACATCTAGAGTTTGCCAAACAATCACACTTAAAATTAGTAATCACCATTAGCTAAAATTTTAGGTCATCATTCAATATTGTGATTGATACAAATCCCGTTGATGCAAGAAGATTTAGAATATACTATAAGAAAAAAGAAAAAACCTAATATAAAAGCACAAGAATATTTTGGCTATAAATATGTAATAGGGACACAATCCTTAGTTAGAAACATCAGACTCATTCGTGTCGTGCTTTTAATTTTTTTTAGTAAATTTTTTTAGCTCCTATTTTTGCTAGCCTCCAAGTTTTACTTAGTCCCAACTCCCTAGTAAACTTAGCAACTAAAAGGTCTATATAAAGCAAGATATAGGATGTTTTAGTACAATAACCATAAGTAAAGCTCAATTATTTAGTGATTCTCTCTAGAGCCATCCTAGATTTAGATGAGGGAGGAAGGAGAATAGAGTCCTAAGCAACCACATCAAGGATTTCCCATGTAATTAATCACACTTAGAGGAGATTGGGAATCACACGATAAGCTAAATTTTGTAACACAGTTCACTATCTGAAAAGATTAAAACAAAACTTATATAGACCATTAAGTAGCCAAATTTGCTTAAGACTAGATAAACATAAAGGCCAAGAAACTTAGAAGTTAAAGAAACTTGATAATTAAGAAATACATGCTTATAACTTACAACTAGGGATTTTATCTCTATTACATATTTAGCCACCAAAATATTCTTATAGACTCCATAGAGTTGGGAATTTGCTTCTCTTTTATAATATATACCCAACCTTCTTGCATTATTTTAGCTTTGTATGGTAGCAAAGAGGAAATTGTATGTTGAGTTTTAATGGTGTTAGTAATTCAAAAAAATTACACCAATTAAGTTAAGTCAGCTATATGTTAAGATTCAAATTATCAAATACAATCCAATCCAAATGCCCATATAAGAGGCAATGTTGATAATGTAACATGCTGATTCAGAAGAATGTAGTAATCACACAACAAACTTAGAGTGGATGTCAAGTTTTAATTTAAATCTCATGTCATTTCAGCATGCATGGGAAGGAACAATTATAAAGGGAAATTACCTACAGAAAACTGAAGGAAGCTTAAATGAACTGATGTGCAGACAGACCTGAAGGAAGAACATATAAGAAAAGGAATTCAGGTAAGAACAACAAAATAATAGAATTTCAAAAAAAAAAAAAAAAAGGACTTACACTAGATGTTTTGCTATCTAAAGTGAACCAGCTTGCTCCAATTTGACCTTCTCTCTCAATTGGAATAACCAATGAACCAAGGATTGTGGATTGCCATACAATATCCCAATCATGAATTGCTATACTGATCTGTGACGAGTTCCAACAAGTTTAATCACCCATGAAATAATCATATCCAATTTGTTTATTTCATACAACATTTGCTAGGTTAGGTTATCATAGCAAATCATGATCCTGGATCCATCATAACAAATCACTACAAATAATCCATCCATCTTTCAGACCAGGCTAGGTTTACTTGAAATGGGAGAGGGAGGGAAAGGCTAACAAAACTGCATGGATCCTGGATCACTCATTTGTATTTTTGTGTGGCTTTTCCTCCACCTTCCCCTCCCCTTGTAATCCATCCATGTAAACCAAGCCCTATGGTTAGTGGCAACAATGAAGTCAGAATTTAGTAAAACAAAAGTGCCAATAGGACATCGAGATCATGATGCAACAATAACACTGACAACTTTGATAACATTCACAAAAAGGATGATTAGGGTGGAAAACTCAATCAGGTCTGACTAGCCATATTGTTGTGTTCTGCATGAAAAATTGATACAAAGTCCATGTATGTTTACATGTTACTCTCAAGTTCAACAGATTTTATAATTTGTCATTCTTGAACTCAGGATCTGTTTTTTTCACATAAAATGTTGTCTCTATGTAAAACATTTTCCAAATAAAATTTTTATAATGAAAGTTCTTTCAGTGTTGACGCACAAAGGACAAGATTTTTCAGCTCTAACATAACCTCTTCTCCATGCAGGAGTTCTCACAGATGACAGAGAGGGAATGTGTATCATGGTCTATGGCAGAGGTGGAGGGAGCACATATATAATGATCGAGGATGGAGGGGAGCTCTAGTTGATGATAAAAGGAAGAGACTTCGTGACGAAGGGCAAAGTGTAAAAGAGGTCTGTAGTTAACAGCAAACGCTGAATGGGGTCCACATACATCCTATGATAAGAAGTGACATTATGTGCGTACTAAGTCAGCTGTGACTATCAAAGGTAAGAATAGTTATGGTTTAAAATCTCGAGTGAGTGCCAAGATTTCAGTCCTAGACGGGAACGATAAATGTTGTTGTCGTATCATGTCGTGTCAATAAAATTTTGATATTTTTTAAATCTAAAATATATTAACTAAAAATTAAAAAATTAATCTAAATATTTATATATATATATATATATAATTGTTAAATTAATGGGATAATTTTATTAGATTTTAATTAAGCTTGCATATCTCAATCATAGCTAGGAGTTGATTAAAATTATTTATCTAAGTTATTTATTAAAGCCAAAGTTAAAAATCACTCCGCGAGCACATGTGGCCCGCGTAACATGTCCAAACTCGCACAACACATTTAAACTCGTCGTCGGCCCGTCAAGTGCGCCGGCACAGGTGTTCTTGTGCTGGTAACGACTCGAGATTTTAATCCATGAGAACGACATCTAATGTAATCTACTAATATTTTGTTATGCCTTATTTGCATTGGATTCTAACCTAAGGTAAATGATGTTTATAATGGGGTATCTTCAACATGTATTAAGATTAATTGCAATATATACTAAAACATAATATGTATATATGCTAATTAACTATTAAATGTAGTTGTGTGATACATCCAAAATTTGGCTCCTTATTGGACATCGGTGACAAAACTTCCTCTCGTGATATGGTAGGACTTGCGTGGAGATCAAGAAGCATTAGAGGTCGTTGGCGTTATCCGACGAGGCCTATCCGATGCTTAAGTCGTCGTGGGGCCAAAAAGATGATAAAATAATAATGAAAGAAGCAAGGTTTAAAATTTCAAACCGTGTCAGGGTTTTAATTTATGACAGGAATGATATAGTTTTAGTATCGTATCATGTCATGTTGATATTGTTTCAATGCTTTTTTAAATGTAAGATATATTAATTAAAAAATATTTTTATTAATATTTGATTGTTATTAGTCGATCCCACCTAATGGGATGAGATTTGATTGTTGTTGTATTTGATTGCTACAGATATTTTTCTAATAAATTGCCTCTACTCTCATCATTAAAGAAACTTTTTGGGGCAAAAATTAAAAGAGGCCTCTCCAATGATTTTATCCTAAAAATACCCATTATTCTAGCGACGTTGTAATTGTTATGCCATGTAGAAGCTACTCTGTAGTTGCCGTAACGTATTTAAGGTGAGTTTACGGTTTAGTTTGATTAAAGTGAAATAGACGACTTTTCACATTGTAGCAGCTACTGGTACTCTAAAACTTTGAACTCTAAATTCTAAAATCTGAACACTATTATATCAAAATACTCTTTACCGACTTGATCAAAATTGTTTAAACTCTATCAAAATCACTTTAAAATAGTTGTTGAAGCTACTAAGTATCTGCTATAACACAACGACAATATTCTATTAGGTGTTATACGCTGTAGCTGTTGGTGCAATAAGCAGCAATGGTCAAACTCAGATTTTGATGAATGACAAATCGTTTAAAGTTAGATGTTAGATTTGTCTAACCTCTTTATTGAGTGTCAGGACCGAGGACCTGACACCTGGCACAAAATTCAGATAGATCAAGGAGTTACCTGATATCTGGCAAGAAGTCCAGCAAGATCTACAGAACTTGATTGGCCAAAGTCCAGTTGGATCTATAGGGAAGATCTGGTGGGTCAAGAGGCAAGTCAAGAGACTACAAATAGTAAGTGAGGTAAGTCACTGGAAAAGAGTGATCAAGTGAGGATGAGTTCTAATGGGACTGTAGGCGCTGATCTAGCTTAGATCCATTTTGAAAATTTAAGATGATATCATGACTAAATCCTAGTCTTGGGTAGACAGAATCTAATTAATAATCATTTTATTTTAATTGTGCTAACTCTATTTTACAGGGTATATTTTGATTTGTGGATTAACTCTTTTTTACAGGGTTAAGTGCAAAAATAGCCTTGGATGAGCAGTGTCTGAGGTGCGTCGGAGCTTCGAGGAGGCACCTCGAAGTTGTGCTTGGAGGCACCCTAGACCCGTCGAAGGTGCCCTTAAGAAGATAAAGTTTGCACTGCGGGGAGGTGCCTTGGAGTGCGCTAGAGGCGCCTCAGATAAGCGCTTGCAGACGCCTAAGAGCACTTGGAGGTGCCCTCGGACGAATAGAAACCGAAGATATTCGAGGTTATCAAGTCTGAAGTTATGGGGATCAGATTCAAGGTTGAAGGTGCCTCGGATGGGATTGGAGGCCATCTCAACGCTCTACAAAAGAGGTGTTCGGCCGACAGAACAAAAACAACTCATTTCTGAAGCTTCAAAGATCCTTCTGTTGCTCCGACCACGTACAATCTGTTGTTGCGCTACTGCTCCGCGACATCCGACAGCTAATAGCAAACCGACACCAACACACGAGCTCGACCAACTTCAATTCTTCTAAGTGTTGGTAACAAATTTTTATTGTACATTTTCTTTATATACTTGCAAAAGAAAAGTATAGGGTTGTTACACTTTTCTTCTTCCTTGTACTCGATTCTCTTTTCCGGCAGTTCCAAAAAAGATTTTTAGTAGATTGTCCATCAATATGATCCAAGGGATCATGGGTCTTGGAGTAAGAGTAACCGAAGGCTACGAACCAAGTAACGGCTTGCGTTCACATTTTTTTTTGCTTTCTTACTTAGTTTAATTTTAATTCCGCTACGTACTTGATTTCAAAAATGTAAAAATTAAATTTTTAAAATCACATGATTCACCCCCCCCCCCTTCCACATGCATCGGTCCTACAGTAGCAGATACATAATAGCTTCTACACGTTGTAGCAGCTAGTCGTAGCTGCTACAATAGCGCTGGAAATAAAGAACGTTGTAGTAGCTACTTGGTAGCTTCTACACTGTAGTGTTAAAAAAATAAATAAAATGAAATAATAATAATAATAATAAAATTAAATAAAATGTGGGTGGTGTAATTTATATAATTAATGTTTTAACTAATGCATTAACGGGTTGAGACCAATTTGCATCAAATAGATAATCCCTAAGCATGTTATTTAAGGAGGGGGGAGAGAAGGAATTCTAGGGTATTTTTTTCTAGGAGCTACCGGTAGTTGCTAGAACGCTGAAATAAAGAGTATTCTAGGGATAAAACATCCGATTGGACGCCCTTTTGAATTTTTTTTTTTTTTTTAAGAAGGATGCTCATTTGAGGCTTCTTTTAATTTGGGATGCTCTTTTAATTTTTGTCCAATTTTTTTTCCTAGTAATTCTTAGTCTTTGTTTGTTTTATAAATGAATGAAGGAAGAAAAGACGCAGACGAAAAAAAGAAATTATTAGGGGAATGGAATTATTTGATAAAAAATTAAAAAATGAAAGATGAAAAAAATTAGTTGTCCTTAATCCAAAATTTTAAACCTTATAAATATTCTATAAATATCAAAATAATATCCTAAAATGACAAAAAAAATGGTCATGACTAGGCATGGCGGATCGAGATGATTTATTATTTATTGAAGAGGATGACCAAAAAGAAAGAAAATAAAGTCAAGGTTTAATCATCAAGAAGTTAAAAATATAAAGGCACATCTAAAGAAGGTTAGACATTATAAACATATTATCATTTACATCAGATTACTTAAGCTCTTGCTTTTCCTATCAACCCTCTTGCCATGAAAGAATGTTTACGTTAAGATGGGTTAATCTAATCATTGTTAGGGGCTTTAAGGACACTTTGTAAACTTTGAATTTCAGGCTTTACATTTTCTTGTATCACTTATTTTCCTATCTATCTAGCTACTATTTAAGATATTCTGTATTTTGCATTATTTTTATTTTGTTGCTAGAGGTGTAAAATTTTATGGTTGATGATAAGAGATAAATTTTCTTTGTTTTTGTTAAGTCCAAAAGGAATTTAGATATCTCTACAGTATGATATTGTCCACTTTGCTAAGCTCTCATAGTTTTATTTTTGGGCTCTATCAAAAAAGCCTCATACCAATGGAGATATATTTCTCTTATAAATCTATTATCTTTCTCACGTGAGACTATGTTTACAATCTTGCAATCCAATAGTTTCTAGTACCTTGGCTTGTTTCTAATTTTGGAAAAAAAAATCATAGTATTTACTTTAGAATCTTATTTATTAGATCATAGTTGATTTTTTTGACCTAGTGGTGCCTAGAAATTTTTTTGCACAGTTATTGTGAGTATCATGTCAAACTTATGGCCTTTTAGACTTGGGCATGATTAGACGTATAAGAGTATCAAAACTAGAAATGTTAGATATATGCCATAAACTTTAAATATTATCACAGATAATAGAGGATTATTGATGTACCCAGGAAGCATGTGCATGCAAACAGTCTCTTCATCGCCCCGCACAAGTAGGAACAACCTCCATGGGTCCCACCCGGTCTAGGTCTCTCTCAACTCAACGCTCGTGCACAAGAACTGCCTCAAGCGAAGGCATCCTTCCCACGCTGATTCTCTTCGACCTCAACCTTCGACAGCTGCTGACAACTGCAGTCATTATATTTTATGACCTAAAACCATCCTTGACTAGGCAATCTGGACCAAATGTGACACTTGGCCAACGACCCAACCACACCAGGTATAGAACTACATTGTTGTCTCCCCTAGTGCCCAACCATACCCCACCCGATCAGTCGATTCCCAGCTCGTGTGGCGGCCTACATAGCTTGTGTGTAGGTCCACGTGGATCTTCTTCCTCTTTGCTTATATAAGATCGAGCGAAAGTAATTGAAAGTATGGTTTCCTTCTCACGCATAAAGGCTTCTCTTTTCTCTTGAGTGCTCTAAAATCACTTGTCTTTTCTTTCTCTTGCGCACCTATTAGCTACCGCTCTTAGCCCAGTGATGACTTGACCATCAGAGGGATCACACAAGCCACGCCGACGCCCGCTAACCTGTGTTAACATGTAGGATACGAGACTTGGCCGGAAGGAGGACGGAGCTATAGTTCCAAGGAAGAAGGGAGAGGAGTGGCCTAAGCACGGAGGACTCCGTCAAATATTACAAAAAGTTAAAATGGTGGTGAGTACACAAAGAACAACAGCAGAACCTCATTTCAAAGAGTCAGAAGAGCAACGTTGGTGTAGGGTCCAAACCCTGGGTCACATAAATGCCATGAAATATTACTTAAGTTATTTAAGTAATTGTAATTTCATGCTAATTGGGGTTGATTAGTTAATATTTTTAATTAATGAATTAAACAGGCCCGACTCAATTGGTGGTTAATAAAAATTTAAAACCCTAGCATTTATATTAAAGGGGACTTTCGGAAATAGGAGGAGAGAGGTGAAAAGAATTTTAGGGTTATATTCGTTATCTATTCAACAGGCGTGACCTTCATTATATTGGTCTTGAAAAGCTAACTATGGGGTTAACGTTGATAGCTCAGTGACTGTGTCCCTATTTCTTATCATGCTTGCTTGTGGTTTTAACTGACACATCGCTCGAGCGTATCCTTAGCTGCCTAGAGGCAATAGGGAGGCTTATTACATAGGCATCTGAATTAAGCGATATGACATAGAATATCAACCATGTCTTTCGATCAAGACACAAGCCCTTGTAGATTTCTTGGTAGAAAGTATGTGAAAATAAGAACCATGGATGGTCTATGTGGATAGTTCATCCAATAATAAAGGTAGTGGAGGAGTAGTGTTGGCATCTCCCCAGGGGAAGAAATTAAATTAGTCGTACGACTCCACTTTCATGCATCAAATAATAAAGCAGAGTATGAAGCCTTATTAATAGGACTCCATGTCACTCATAATGTAGGTCACACAGCTCCTAGTACATATGGATTCTCAACTTGTTGTTCAATAAGTAAAAGGTGTTTCTGAAATCAAAGATGAGAAGTGTCAGAAATATTGTAAAGCAATAGAGTGGAGCAAAGAACATTTCGTGGAAGTGTTACTAAACAAGTGTCTTGAGCAAAAAAATGATGAGCTAGCATGACTTGCTACCTCATTGGGGGAATGGACCGCCTGAGAGGTGGCGGCTCAGGTGGAGTTATTACCTCATTTAGGATCAAATCCAAAAATAGAAGTGCTCGACTGGAGAAGGTTACCTAGTGACGCTGTGAATAGAGTCGTTCAGTTCTGTCTTCTTGACGGAGTGTGGGGCCACTCTTAAGATGTATAGGGGATCAAGAAGTCGATTATGTACATGAAGGGTCGTGTGGGAGTCATGTAGGAGGTCATACACTGAAAGCATTGTTGACCAGCTATTTATGACCTACTCTAGAGTGAGATGCAATGTGATTGGTGAAGGCTTGAGAGACTTGTTAAACACATCAACCGTGGTAGTCCCGAATGGTAGAGTTGATGAGGGGAGACAACGATAGAGTCATACACCTGGCGTAGTTGGGTAGTTGGCCAGATATCACATTAGATGCATACTGCCTTGCAAGGGAGGTTTTGAGTCGCAAGGTATGATGACTGCAACTGTCAAGAGTTGTTGGAGGTTGAGGTTGAAGAAAATTAGCTAGGCAAAGATGCCTTCGCTCGAGGCGGTTCAGGTGCACGAGCATTAAGTTGAGAGATCTAGACTGGGCAGGGTCGGAGGGTGTTCCTACTCGTGCGGGGGTGATGAAGAGACTATTTACCTGCGCATGCTTCCCCAGGTACATTAGAACCAAATTGTCAAAAATAAATAAATGAATAGAATTTGGGTGTTGAGTAGAACTTGGATTGAGTTTAAATTAAACCAATCGAGTAGGTGTGATGACTAGGGTTATGTGTGGTTAGAACAGGAGTTGATTTGGATTTGCTTTGGCCAATTTATAGCCAAACCAAATTAGTTAGTGACCAAGAATAATAGGATGACAATGAATATGGAAGATATTGTTGCATGCCCATCAAAATCTCCAAGATGCCAAATGATTTCTAAATTACTTAGTATGAGTCTCAGATTGACAGCTTTTTTGTGGTAATCCAAGTATCCAGCTCTTTGAACTGACTAATTTTGGAGGTGACCAACCAGCCCCACGAAAGTTTCCCATCGGCCAGATTGGCAGCTTTTAGATCAGTATTAGGTGGGCAATATCAGTAGCATCATCATATTAAATATTTGTATAATGGTTTTGAGATAAATGAATTTTAGATGAGTATGTGAATAAGATGAGTAGTGTCATCATGTTAATATTTATATTGGTGCTTATGCTGTAAAACGTCAATTATAATTCTATTTCATTTGACATATAAAACATGGTGTGTGGAATGTAACTAGAGGAATACAAGGATCAAAGTATTGACCACTAGTCATAATGTTCGACCATATATCACTGGTCAACCAATGGTTGTTACGGTAATGGACATGTACTTTAAACACTGACTATAGATGAATTTGGTCTAACTAATTTCTCGGCAATACTAAAACTTTTTGTACTTGTAATTATTGGCCTACATATTGGGTCATAGATTATTTGTTTTCTCCAGTTAGTTTTGCATCACCAGTTTATTGACCGACTAGAATAAGATAGAGATTGAGTTTAATTTTCTTGCATTAAACTTAGAGACATTGCTTATCTGCTAAACAGAGAGGATTTATTGTGAGACAATAATAGCATTCTTAATAAAGTATTCAGATGTTATCCTTAAAGACATATCAAAAAGGGAACTTGAGTAACCTGAATAGGGAGCTTGTCAACAAAGAAATTGAACTCTTCTCCCCACAACGGATCTCTAGAGCAAGGTTTCATTGAGCTGCATGAGGGAAATTTGATGCCTTCAAATGTTTATTCAAACATCAAATGGTTCAATGAAGTAGATAAGAGAGATCTATTGGTTACAAGTTTATATCAAACTACCTCAATTTTTTCCAGAAATAAAAAAACCTTTTCAAACTCAAGATTTTGCCAAAAATAGAGTCAGTGAAACATTTGTATAGCTTTGCTACAAATAACAAGAATATTTTACTGGGTGTGCAGATAGTTATACCGCAACTAAAGTTACTTTGTCAATTTTCTAAGAAATATGGGTTTTGATAACATTGATAATTTCAAAAGTATCAATCAACAGTCAGAAGAAATAATCATGCTTTTGCCATTTGATACAGATCCATTATCTTTGCATCATTCTCTAGTATGGTTTAAAATTTTGACCATGCTGAGGTTTCAATCCAAGACCGAAAAGAAAGTTGAGAGTATAACTTAGACCAAAATCAATATTAGCTAAACTCACCAGTATCTCGATAATTATGAGCTTGCTTTTGTTTGTCACCATTGATACTAACTCTTAATAGTTCTAACTCCATGATCATCATCTTGGGTTACATATATGTATCCTTTCTCACATGTCCAAGGATCTGGTGCTAAAGTCAGTGGAACATAAATGTTACAACCACCAAATGCATCACCATTGTCGTCACTTCCATGAGTACTTACTTGCATTGTTATCGACATCACTATCATCATTTCAAACTTTTAGTCGGATGATGTTTCATCACTATCATCATGTTCTTCATCAATTGCATCGAGTGGATTTTCACTAATTCTCAATTGACACCTTCCCTAAAAGTAGGAGTTTTGCCTTGTACTTTCTCTTTAATAAAAATTGCAAGAGCTTTGTGTTTGTCGTTCTCTACGAACTTTGGTTGAGTTTAGGATTGGGATGTTTGAGAATGTCAGGGCCGAAATTTAGAAAATCTAAATTCTTTGTCAAAAGCTTCCTCATCTTCCTCACCGACATTTCATCTAACTTATACTTTTTCAATTAGTAAGAAATTGACATGGTCAAGGTAGATCTCTTGTTTCATCAATATATTCTCGAACTTAACAATACTCCTCCAATCCATTATTGGAGGATTCGAGGATGCATATTATAATAAGCGTAGACCAACTTCTGCAAATAACAATAAGAAAGACGATTTCATACTTTTCTATGAATGAGACAACAAATTAACCAATTTCTTTTTTTTTTTTTTTTTGCAACCACTTGAATACACTGTCTATGAGAGAATTTGTACCGTAGCCTTTCAAATTTGGAGTTGATTTATATTATAACCATCACTCAACTATAACATAAATAAGAACAAAATTTAAATAGTATTTATATTTGTTGACAATAATTAATAATAATTTTTACTATATTTATTTGCATCTATTTTATATCTGCCTGACGTTATAAAAGGATCACTAAAAAAATCATATGTCTCTCGAAATAACTGTCATTCATTAAAAGTCTCATTAACTATTCTCTATTTGTTTGCTCTTGATATTACATGTCTACGAGCCACTAACAAATTTTCATTTGTGAAAGATTTACGATATTGATATATCAAATTGAGATAATAACCTAAAATAATTACATGTATATAATTACTAATACCAATATTAAAAATTCTTTGTCATTAAAAATTATACACCAGTAAATGAATATATTTTCCCACATAGTTATCCCATTTTGCAATGATTATATCAATATAATATTGATACTTGATTGGTGATTGTAGATGTCTCTTAATTTTCTCTTTTCCTTTATAAATTAGATGGTAAGTGTTGTTCATTTGTGGTTTCTTGTTCATATCGACTTTACGTAGAACGACATAAAAGAGTTCTACTACTATAAGAATATCTGTAATATAATCCCAAAATCTAACAAATATAATAAGTTTTTGCACTTCCCTACCTTTAGTCATGTTAGAATATCGAGAAGCTTCCTAATCCTCAGAAGTGAATATGACTTTCAATCCGACTTTTTTACCTAGTTGCTTCCGTAAAAAAATCTCCCCAACAATAAATTTTCTTATTAATCCATGAACCCAATGATATTATAGAGGAATTTTATTAACGATTGACCACTTTTCACTACCTTCACTATATTAAGTTTACCGATATATGTCATCACCAAATCGATACAGTGTGATGCATATGGTGTCCAAAATAATATTTGATACTTTTGCTTCAACAACTCTCCATCCTTCTTAAAGCCATGTTCTACACCTATCTCTTGATAATCTATAGTTGCATCAATAGATTTATAAAATATTGTCTTTCTATTGTAGTATAATAGAAAGTTGATAAGACTCCTCTATGTAGGTCTTGTCCTACTATCACACATCAACGTAACCCTATATAAGCTCCATTGCTTCTTGCATGATAGGATCCACTTGATCTCTTTCATTTGGAGTTGGAGGTTGAATACAAAAATCAAATTTTTAGATGTTGGATTGGGGGAATTCGATTAAAATAAAAAAAAAATTAACAATACATTGACCGATTGATTTCTTCTCCTCCCTTATATAGGCATCATTAATCCTAGTATGTTTTCTAGCTTGGTATGGGAATACCAATGGATTAATATCAACTGTACATTTTCTTCACATTAAAGCAAAGAACGATTAATACCACCTTGTATTAAAGTAACACAAATACTTGCACTCCTATCTAATGTTATTGTAATTGTTGAGCCACTTCCACTAGCGCAAACTATATTACCACTATATCATATATGTTGCTGATATTCATATTGAGTTTGATAGACGGGTTCTCTAGAGAACATCACGTTGTTCTTTATACTTTATTTTTTTTTTTCATCAAGTTCCTCGTTTATTGTACAATAAATTTCTTAAGAAACTTTTGAACATTTAGAAGCATCCAAATATCCACCAACAAAATGTTTTTTCAAGCGTGTGACCTCACTATCGCATTCAATTATATCATAATACAAACATTACCGATAAAATCGATTATCTTATCAACATACGTGTTTCCAAGATGGATTATAAGATTGTTATTTTGGTATTATTACATATCATTATAAAAAATTAATAGTAAAAAGAACAAATAATTCACAATAAATATTAATTATACTATTAACTAAATTAATATAAGAAAATTATTTGATAAAAAAAATAGAAAATATCTAATTTTAATACAAATAATAAATAAATAAAATAAATATCTTCATATAAAACTATTGGGAATTCACCAAAGGATACACGTAGAGTTGGAAATTTCCCAAATCACACACCATAGTTTGAGAATGACCAAAGAGCACACATATTTGGGTTAGTCTTCCCATTCTGCCCGTCCCACCAATGTTAGCTTTCCACACGCCGGTTTCCAATGCATTTAAGCCATATTTTCAGAAATTTAATTCGAAAGTAATTTCTGTGGTTCAGATACACGTGACCTCATTATGTCTCTCACCCTCTCTCCGCTACGTGATATTGATCTCCATGCTTACTATATCTCTTCCTACCCTTATAAATACAAAGTCATCACGAACCTCTTCCTACTTACCCTACCTCTTCCTGCAGCTTGGTGGGATTGCAAAAGAATAGGCAAAAGTGGGAGTATTATCATAAGACGTTAAAGAGGAAGGACAATAATGTTGAAGAATATCGGTGTTGAAGAAAAAATTTGAAGGACTGAATATTGAGAAGAAAACGGATAAAGATTCAGTGATGTACGTATAATATTTGCTACAGTTTGTAAAATTGGACTATAATGTGTAAAAATACAATGTACACAAATGGTGTTAATGTTGTCCATCTTTGTGAGGGAAGAAGATCTATGGAACAACACCAGTAATATGGTGTCCTCCATTACTTATTTCGGACTCTCTAAAGGTGCTTCACTGTTATACTAACTTTCAATTTGAACGTGGTCCTGGTTTCTTGGAGACCAGACCCACATAGGGCCTAATCTCGGATCAGGCTAGGCCTGTGGTAGTGCTGATCTTCCAGCACTAGGATAGCGTTGTTCCTTGATGAGAACCAAGGTTTGACACCATATGTACCTTCTCCTCACTCGACCCTTCCTAGTGGTTATAAGTTTGTAGAAATATAGCCTAAGCCCATCAGTGGATTCGACCAAAATCCACTGATCGACTTAGATAGGTCTAATTGCTCATTTCAGGTTGCGTGGGTTTATGAGGTTGTAAAGAGTCCAACGATGTCCTCCATTGCTTATTTCGCCTCTCTAGAGATGTTCCACTGTTATGCTAACTTTCAGCTAGAACATGGTCATGGTCTCTAGGAGACCAAGCCCACAATGGACCTGATCTAGATCTGACCAAGCCCGTAGTAGTGTTGATCTTCAACACCAAGCCCATGTTCCTTAATCAGAACCAAGATTTGACACTATATGAACCTTTTTCTCACACAACCGTTCCTAGTGGTTACAAATTTGCAAAAATCCAAATAGCCTAAGTCCATCAGTGGATTCCAATCAAAACTCACTCATCAACCTAAACAGGTCAGATTGCAATCATTTGAGGTTCCATGGGTTTCTGAGGCTACAAAGAGTTCAATGATGCCCTCCAATACTCTCTAGAGGTGCTCCACTGTTATACTAACTTTTAGCTAGAATGTGGTCATAGTCTCCAGGAAATCAGACCCACGGAGAACCAGATCTAGATCCAACTAGGCTCGTAGTAGTGTTGATCTCCAGACACTATGGCTACATTCTTCCTTGATCAGAACCAAGGTTTGACATTATATATATCTTTTCCTCACTTAATCCTTCCTAGTCATTATAAGTTTGCAGAAATCTAAATAGTCTAGGTCCATCAGTGGGTTTCAATCAAAACCAACCTAGATAGGTCCGATTACATCTATTTTAGGTCTAGTGGCTTTCTGAGGATACAAGAAGTCCAACAATGCTCTCCATTGCTTATTTTAGCTTCTCCAGAGGTGCTCCACCATTATGCTAACTTTCAGGTAGAACGTGGTCCTGGTTTCCAAAAAATCAGACTCACGTAAGGCCAAATCTGGGATCAGACGAGGCCCGTAGTAGTGTTGATCTCCCGACACCATACCCATGTTATTCTTTGATCATAACCAAAGTTTGACACCATATGTATTTTCTTCTCACACAACCCTTCTTAGTGGTTGCAAGTTTGTAAAAATCCAAATAGCATACGCCCATCAATGGATTTCGGTCAAAACGATTATGAAAATCCAGTATGCACACTATATCTATCGTTGTTTGCTTTTGAAGAGGAGCCTTGGCGCAATGGTAAAGTTGTTACATTGTGATCAAAAGGTCACGGGTTCAAATCCTAGAAATAGCTTCTTAAAAAAAGCAAGGTAAGGCTACGTACAATGGATCCTTCCCCGGAACCCCGTATAGTGGAAGCTTCATGCACCAGGCTGCCTTTTTGTTTACTTTTTGAATTACAACACCACTTGATTGTGATATCGTAACTTTGTTAACTTAGTTTGTATTTTTTTTTTTCAAGGACGATCATATTGCTAAAGAAATTCTTCTGAGATATGGAATATCTCAGAGACGATCATTTGCTTGATGCAAATTCTACTGGGCAGTGAGCTAATGTAGTAGAAGTATCTGAAACAAATATTTCATCCTCTTCTGAGTATACTGATATAGGGAACACAAATAGAAATACAAGCAACCCTTGATCTAAATGAATAAGCAAGTAACCTAGAAGATGAGGTTCCGAATACTTGCGTGACACTTTTTAAATACTTTGAGCCTATATATGGATTACAAAGCAATTACAATGTAATGCAGATGTATAAAAATTCTTAGTTGGTGATATGCAAATTGAATAATATGAATTTCCCCAAGAGCAGTAAAGTGACTTAGAGGAGGAGTTTCCGTTGATGATCCATATGTTATGAATTCACGATTACTACATAGGCTAATTGGAAAGGCAATAGATGAGTAGGAATAAGATTCCTCGGACTATCATGAAACACCTAGGTTGTACTTTCTTCCATCACCTAACAAACTCTAACAAACCAAGGACTACCTCACGATTACGGAGGTTATATGAACTGATATAAAAAGGGACATCCTCTCCACTGGCAAAGTATGAAGACATTTGCATCTGAAGTCCTACGTTCTTACACTTTCTCTACTGTTCTTCTTCCATTGTCAAAAGAGGAGACTGACTTGAGCGTCGGAGGGTCTAGCCAGGGATTCTCACCCCGATCTTAGGTCACTAACGCTTAGTTAGCTCGTCTGATTGTGCGCAGGATCATTAAGGAGTTCCTTCAGATCTCGAGAAGTTTATTATTCCTTGACCAACCACCCATCGGAGCCAGCACACCATCTCATAGCCTTCAGACAAGATCAAGTTAGCGACGTCTGTGGGAATCTTCGCCTGAATCTGAAAGCTACGAGATGGAGGAGGCTGGAAAACTCAACACCGTCACCTTAACGCAAGAGGATCTGGAGTTGTTTATCAATGCTAGAGCGCAAAAATTACTTCAACAGCAACAACAAGCCAACACTGGTGATATGTTACCACCACCAAATCCGATAGTATCAACAACCGCTCATCAAAGGGAGAGAGGAGTTGAGGAGGAGGGTCCTGTTCACTTACTCCCTGCGCCTCCCTCACCAACTTAGTGCCCCAAGCACTTTTTCGCACATAGTTTGAACGGATGGGCCAAGGAGTACTCCATGAATCTTCAGGAGAAGCACTTGTGCGGGATAAGCTCAAGGAAAAAGCCGTAGCAAGTGATAGCTCCCCAAAGCGGATTGTCACCCCATTCTCTCAACGGGTATTACACGATTCATTGTCAAAGCATTATCAAAATCTGAATATAGGGGAATATTCGGGGACAACCGACCTAGAAGATCTTCTCAAAATTGACAACACTGCACTCCTTCAACAATTTACTGATGGTGTTAAATGTCGGATGTTCCTCACCACATTTGGCAGAGCAGCACAAAGATGGTTCAAACAATTGCCAGATAACTCTATTCACCGCTTCAAGGACTTCCGCAAGATATTTCTTCACCACTTCTCCAACAACCGACGATATCACAAAATCCCTTGGAGCCTCTTTTCACTTAAACAGTGACCCAAGGAAACTATTCGAGCCTACATCAAGAGGTTCAATCAGGTGACTATAGATGTTCCCACGGCCACCACGGAGATTTTAGTATCTTTTCTCAGGGACTTACTGATAATGATTTCTTCAAAGATTTGGTTAAAAAGCTTCTAACCAACTTTAACCTGCTGATTGAACGGGCAACTAAATTCATCAATGTTGAAAAAGCTCAAGCTACCCGAAAAAATGAGGGTGCTACACCCACTTCCGCTCCAACCCCTAAGCGTCCAGTGGTACCTACTCCTTCACCCAAAGGACCCGTCCTTCAGTATCGTCATCCAAAGTCATGGCCTTAAGCCGTGCAACGTGTGAGGGTCCCTCGGGAAGCCCCACGAAGGTTGTGTATGTATCATCAGACAACCACTCACAATACGGAAGATTGTTATACTCTGCGAAATCAGCGAGAAGGCAATCTCAGATATCATCATCGTTCTCCAGCTCCAAATCGCCGATTGTACCCACGACGAAATAGCTCGCTCAAGATTGAGTACCGGGCGACCGAGCCACAGCCGGGTACCTTACAACTCCCGGCCGGGCAAGCCTGAGTGCAACAAGAGCAGTCATCTGCCCAGCAAGAAAAAAATCGCAGTAATGCCGCTTGAGGTAATATCAACATGATAGTCGGGGGGCCAACTGATGGTGACTCCAACCGAATAAGGAAGTCACACGCTCAACTTTTGGTCATTCATGAAGTCAGATATAGTGCAAAGCAGGCGACTGGGCTGAAATCAGCTTCGAGCTTAGAGATCTAGAGAGAGTAGAAATACCCCATAATGATGCGCTAGTAATTAAGGTTGTGATAGTCAATTACAATATCTCTCGCACTTTTATTGACACAGATAGCTCTATTAATATCATCTTAACGGGCCTGCACGAGGTCCTTTGAGTGGAGGAGCAGGTACCACTAACGCTCGGGGGCTGGAGCGGAAGTGGGTGCAACACCCTCCTTTCGGACAGCTTAATGAATTTAGTAGTTCGTTCAATCAGTAGGTCAAAGGTGGTTGGAGGTTTTCTAACCAAATCTCTGAAGAAATCATTATCAATAAGTCCCTGAGAAAAGACACTTACTAAAATCTCCGTAGTGACCGTGAAAACATCCATAGCCACCTGATTGAACCTCTTGATATAAGCTCGAATGGTCTCCTTGGGTCACTATTTAAGTGAGAAGAGGCTCCAAGGGATTTTATGATATCACCAGTTGCTGAAGAAGTGGTGAAGAAATACCTTGCGGAAGTCCTTGAAGTGACGAATAAAGTTATCTGGCAACCGTTTGAACCATCTTTAGGCCGCTCCGCCAAATGTAGTGAGGAACATCCAACATTTAATGCCATCAGTAAATTGTTGAAGGAGAGCAACGTTCTCAAACTTGAGAAGATGATCTTCTGAGTCGATTGTCTCCGAATAATCCCCTATATTCAGATTTTGATAATGCTTTAGCAATGGATCATCTAATACCCGTTGAGAGAATGGGGTGACGATCAGCTCTGGGGAGCTATCGCTTGCTACGGCCTTTCCCTTGTGCTTATCCCGCACAAGTGCTTCTCGAGAAGATTCCTGGAATACTCCTTGGCCCATCCGTTCAAACAGTGTACGGAGAAGTGCTCAGGGGCGCCTAGTGAGAGAGGCGTAGGGAGCAAGCGAGCAAGACCCTCCTCCTCAACCCCTCTCTCCCTTTGATGAGCGGTTGTTGATACTGCCAGATTTGGTGGTGGCAACATACCACCAGTGTTGGCTTGTTGTTGTTGAAATAATTTCTGTGCTCTGGCGTTGATAAGCAACTCCAGATCCTCCTGCATTAAGGTTGTAAGTACCTCGTGTAGTTGTGATGTAGTTAGCCAAGTTCAGTTAGGTATTGTTGTGTTTGATCCTTGTGTCTAAGTGTGCAAGAGCTTAGAAACACAAAAAGTCAAGCAGAAGACATAGCTAACGAGAATTACATGCACGGCGGTCCGAGGGACGAGAAGCCGGGGAGGAAGGCTACTCGAGAAGGAGACCGGAGTTGGGTTCGGGTGAGCTCAATTCCGGACGGCTGGAGCATCACCCAAGCAAGCGAAGCAAAAAATGGTTAACAAGGGAAGTTAACCATTTTCGAATGAACAGTATGAAGACGCCTTCAAAGGTGTCTTCCATGAAGGGTACGAGGACGCCTTTAAAAGCTTGGAAGGCGCCTTCAGTGAACAGTATCAGCCTCAAGTAATCATTTGTTTCCGCTAAGTTATGGATAAAACTTTATCTACTTCAAGGTGCCTTGAACCCTTTTGAAGCCGCCTTCCACCCACGGATACGATTTTCCAGAAGCTATAAAAAGGCCCCTGGAGCAAGGAAATATTCAACAACTTCTGTATTAACTTTCCTAGTCATTTCTTGAGCTGTCAACGTGTGTAAAACGCTTCTCTGCCTTCGACGAAGGAGATCTTCTAGTGCTTTTCAACGCATTGGATTAGCAACCACCTAAATTGTAACTAAGTAAAACTCTAGCCTTTTACCTACTCTTTTTAAGTTGTTATTTATTTTATTATTGTTATTTTTTGTGCTACTAATCAAATTAAAAGAACGAGAAGGGGTTATTTTTCTCTTGTAGGAAATTCACCCCTCTTACCGGCTCTATTGCACCAACAAAGGTGACGGTGTTAAGTTTTCCAACCTCCTCCATCTTGTAGCTTCAGATTCAAGCGAAAATTCCCACAGACGACACCATACTTGATCCTATCTAAAGGCTATGAGATGACGCGCTGGCATCGATAGGTGGTTGGTTGAAGAATAATAAGCTTCTCGAGATATGAAGGAACTCCTTAACGATCCTACGCACAATCAAACGAGCCAACAAGGCATTAGTGACCTAAGATCAAGGTGGGAATGGCTAGGCCCTCCGACGTTCAAATCAGTCTCCTCTCTTGACAATGGAAGAAGAACAGTAGAGAAAGTGCAAGAAGGTAGAACTTCAGATACAAATGTTTGCGTACCTTGCCAGCGGAGAGGATTTCCCTTATAATATCACCTCACATAACCTCCACAATCGTGATGTGATCTCCAGTTTGTTAGGTGATGGAAGAAAATACAACTTGGGTGTTTCATGATAGTCCGAGGAATCTTTTTCCTACACACAGATGTACCTCTTTTGCCATTTATGTTTAGCACCATTACTGAGGTTGTTGGAGGAGAATGTTATAACTGATTCATCAATGGGAAACCAAATAGTTTTCAAAAGAGTTTTCAAGGGAATATTCCCTGACAATCATGTCAGGCTGTCAAAATATTGTTGGTACCCCAAGGCAGTTTTGATGTGATCAGCCAAGTTAAGTCCTGTTGTGTTTGATCCTTGTGTCTAAGTGTGCAGGAGCTTAGGAACACAAGAAGTCGAGCGAAAGACGCAGCTAGCAAGAAGGATTGCACTGGAAGGGAGTCGACGGGCTCAGTGCATCCAAGGGACGAGATGCTGCGGAAGAGTAGATCGATAGACGAGGACACCCGTGGCGGTCCGAGGGTTAAGAAGCCAGGAGGAAGTCTGCTCGAGAAGGTCGAAAAATGGGTTCAGGTGAGCCCTATTCCAATTGGCCTAAATCACCCAAGTGAGAGGAGCAGCGAAAGAGCAAAAGAAAGAAAGTGGAACTCGGTAGCAGCTGCTGATGGCGCCTTCAAGCTATTAGAAGGTGCCTTCAACCCTTCATGGAAGGCGCCTTCTTGAAGGCGCCTTCAACTGGACAAAAGTGAACGTTGGGAAAGGATAAAGCTTTATCCTTTCTTGCTTAGCTGGAGGTGCGCCTTCCAGTCTGTTGGAGACGCCTTCCAGCCTCAGATAAGATTTTCCAGGACTATAAAAAGACTCCTGGACCTAGAAAATAGATAACAACTATTGTATTCATTTCCTAGCACTTTCTGAGCTTCCAACGAGCTTCTCCGCCTTCAAAGAACAAGATTGTTAGTGCGTTTACTTGTCTTGGATTAACAACCTCCACGATTGTAACCAAGTAACTCTTTCGACCTCTTCTTTTCAACTTGTTCATTTGTTTTGTTTTAAATTGCACTACTAATCTGAGTTAAAAGTCGAGGAAGGTTTTTTTATTATTTCTTAACAGGTAGTTCATCTCCCCTTCTACCGGCCTATTTAGGTCCAACAAGTGGTATCAGAGCCCAACAACTTCAGGAGGATTAACCACCGAACGAAGCACACAAGATGGTTGGACCGAGCATCTACCCACCAAAATTCAAGGGGGAATTCGTCAACTGGAAGAAAAAGATGGAGGTATTTTTTAAAACTAATTTCGAGTTGCTTTTAATAATGGCATTTGGTTTTGTAGCACCTGAAGGCAAAGAAAAATACCACTAGACCAAAACAGAGCAAGCCGACTTCGTGGCAAACGCCAAAACAGAATTCTATCTGCTAAGCATTTTACTGCCACAAGAAGTCAACCAAATCAGAACCTACGAGTCTGCGAAGAAGCTTTGGGAAAAATTCCTGGAACTATACAAGGAACCTCGAAGGCGAAACTCGCGAGATGGAATCTGCTCAAAAACCATATCAGCAACATCAAACTGGAAGAAGGCGAAATCGTTGCTCATCTTCACTCAAGGATCAAGGAGTTCATCACCGGACTCATGAATCTCGAAGAAAATGTAAACGAACGAGATTCGCTAAGATACACACTTAATACATTCCCTAAAAATCCTGAATGGGCATCCTGAAAAACAACTACCCTAAATTAAATAGCAAGGAAAAAAGACCAATTCAAAAGAAGCATCAAAATCTAAAGGCGACATGGGATGAAACGTCATCCGAATCGGAGATAGAAGTCCTCGCCGGACTTGCGCTAGTAGCAAGTCACCAAGAATACAGAGACGAAGCAAGCTCGTCCGAAATGAGCATCAAAAGTATTAATGAAGGAGGAGCGACATCGAAAGAAAGCAGTACTTCAGGGGGAGCTTTGGATCACGGGATCAACAAGTAAGTCAGGTACGGTCTCTTCCTCCTGACAAATTATTTCAATTTGTTGAATTATTAACAAAGAATTGTTGTATGTTAGAAAAAAAATAAAGAATTAAAATCAACTCTAGCTAAATCTTGTCGATTAAAGGACTTCGATAAAATTAAAATTGAGAATGAAAAATTGCAAAAAGAAATAGAACATTTGAAAAATCATACATGCTCAAATATTCAACATATTAGAAATATAATGGATTAAATTGGTATCTTAAACACCATAAGGGTCAAATTAAAAAAAAATTAAAGAAATATGTACCTAAGAAGTTCTTAGTTATTCAAGTTGGAAGAAATTTATTTTGGATTCCAAAATCATATTTAGACTAATTTTCTTATGGACTTAGGGCTTTCAGAGAGAAAATTAAACATAAATTTCTTTAAGAGGCTTTGTCTAGAAAGTAGTTGTTGTTCCAATAACCAAGAAGATCTAGTGTCTCGCCATAGTCTGGAAGCCAATTATTGAAATGAAAGTTTAATTGACAAACTGATAAGCATGTAATAATAATTAAAATAATGCTGTCAATATTTGTCAAAAAAAAAATACTATTAGAAATTATCTAGAAATAATTTTTTTTACATAGAAATTATTTTGTAAACTTTAAAATTTTTAAAAGAGTTAGAAATTTCTTTTAAGAATTTTTTTTGCTTATTTTCTACTTGTTTTCTTAACTCAATTTTTTTTTCGAGCGTAAACTTTTTGTTGTCTTCCTTAGACTTTTATTTTTAACCTTACTAAATTTTTTTAAGTATCCTCTTTTATGTGATCAAAGGGGGAAAGTAAAAATTAAGCCTAGGGAGAGGTAGTAATTTTAAAATTTTTGCACGTTGTTGAATAATTGCAAATTAATTATTTTTTGCTTTATGTTGGTTTACGCTAACTTAACTTGGGTTGCTCACATAAAAAAGGAGAGATTGTTGGTACCCGAAGGTAGTTTTAATGTGATCAACCAAGTTAAGTTAGGTCCTGTTGTATTTGATCCTTGTGTCTAAGTGTGCTTGCTTAGGAACACAAGAAGTCGAACGGAAGACGCAGCTAGCGAGAATGATTGCACGGGAAGGGAGTCGATGGGCTCGGTGCATCCGAGGGACGAGGTGCTGCGGAAGAGTACACCGATAGACGAGAAGGACACGTGCGGCGGTCCGAGGGACCAGAAGCCAGGAGGAAGTCTGCTCGAGGAGAAGGCCGGAAAATAGATTCGGGTGAGCCTCATTCTGGTTGGCCTAAATCACCCAAGTGAGAAGAGCAACGAAAGAGCAAGAGAAAGAAAGTGGAGCTTGGTAGCAACTGCTGAAGGCGCCTTTAAGCCTTGAAGGCGCCTTCGACTGGACAAAGTGAACGTTGGGAAAGGATAAAGCTTTATCCTTTCTTACTTCGCTGGAGGTGCCTTCCAGTCTGTTGGAGACGCCTTCCAGCCTCGGATAAG
Organism: Zingiber officinale; assembly: GCF_018446385.1. NCBI lineage: Eukaryota > Viridiplantae > Streptophyta > Magnoliopsida > Zingiberales > Zingiberaceae > Zingiber > Zingiber officinale. The sequence continues at coordinate 155,762,726 of NC_055992.1, read as the reverse complement.
ATTTTCCAGGGATTATAAAAAGACCCCTGGACCTAGGAAATAGACAACAACTACTGTATTCATTTCCTAGCACTTTCTGAGCTTCCAACGAGTGTAAGAGGCTTCTCTGCCTTCAAAGAACAAGATCTTTAGTGTGTTTACTTGTCTTGGATTAACAACCTCCCCGATTGTAACCAACTCTTTCGGCCTCTTCTTTTCAACTTGTTCATTTGTTTTGTTTTTAACTGCACTACTAATCTGAGTTAAAAGTCGAGGAAGGTTTTTTTATTATTTCTTAATAGGTAATTCATCTCCCCTCCTACCGACCTATTTGGGCCCAACAAGTGGTATCAGAGCCCAACAGCTTTAGGAAGACTAACCACCGAACGAAGCACACGAGATGGTTGGACCAAGCATCTACCCACCAAAATTCAAGGGGGCATTCGCCAACTGGAAGAAAAAGATGGAGGTATTTTTTAAAACTAATTTTGAGTTGCTTTTAATAATGGCATTTGGTTTTGTAGCACCTGAAGGCAAAGAAAAATACCACTAGACCAAAAAAGAGCAAGCCGACTTCGTGGCAAACGGCAAAACAGAATTCTATCTGCTAAGCATTTTACTGCCACAAGAAGTCAACAAAATCAGAACCTACGAGTCTGCGAAGAAGCTTTGGGAAAAATTCCTGAACTATACAAGGAACCTCGAAGGCGAAACTCGCGAGATGGGATCTGCTCAAAAACCATATCAGCAACATCAAACTAGAAGAAGGCGAAACCGTTGTTCATCTTCACTTAAGGATCAAGGAGCTCATCACCGGACTCATGAATCTCGAAGAAAATGTAAACGACCGAGATTCGCTAAGGTACGCACTTAATGCATTCCCTAAAAATCCTGAATGGGCATCCTGAAAAACAACTACCCTAAATTAAAGAGCAAGGAAAAAAGACCAATTCAAAAGAAGCATCAAAATCTAAAGGCGACATGGGATGAAACGTCGTCCGAATCGGAGATAGAAGTCCTCGCCGGACTTGCGCTAGTAGCAAGTCACCAAGAAGACAGAGACGAAGCAAGCTCGTCTGAAATGAGCATCAAAAGCATTAATGAAGGAGGAGCGACATCGGAAGAAAGCAGTACTTCAGGGGGAGCTTCGGATCACGGGATCGACAAGTAAGTCAGGTACGGTCTCTTCCTCCTAACAAATTATTTCAATTTGTTGAATTATTAACAAAGAATTGTTGTATGTTAGAAAAAAAATAAAGAATTAAAATCAACTCTAGCTAAATCTTGTAGATTAAAGGACTTCGATAAAATTAAAATTGAGAATGAAAAATTGCAAAAAGAAATAGAACATTTAAAAAATCATGCATACTCAAATATTCAACATATTAGAAATATAATGGATTAAATTGGTATCTTAAATATCATAAGGGTTAAATTAAAAAAAATTTAAAGAAATATGTACCTAAGAAGTTCTTAGTTAATCAAGTTGGAAGGAATTTCTGTAAGAGGCTTTGTCTAAAAAGTAGTTGTTGTTCCAATAACCAAGAAGGCCTAGTGTCTCGCCATAGTCTAGAAGTCAATTATTGAAATGAAAGTTTAATTGACAAACTGATAAGCATGTAATAATAATTAAAATAATGCTGTCAATATTTTTCAAAAAATACTATTAGAAATTATCTAGAAATAATTTTTTTTACATAGAAATTATTTTGTAAAATTTAAAATTTTTAAAAGAGTTAGAAATTTCTTTTAAGAATTTTTTTTGCTTATTTTCTATTTGTTTTCTTAACTCAATTTTTTTTTTTCGAGCGTAAACTTTTTGTTGTCTTCCTTAGACTTTTATTTTTAACCTTACTAATTTTTTTTAAGTATCCTCTTTTATGTGATTAAAGTGAAGTAAAGATTAAGTCTAGGGGGAGGTAGTAATTTTAAAATTTTTGCACTTTGTTGAATAATTGCAAATTAATTATTTTTTGCTTTATCTTGGTTTACGCTAACTTAACTTGGGTTGCTCACATAAAAAAGGAGAGATTGTTGGTACCTGAAGGTAGTTTTAATGTGATCAACCAAGTTAAGTTAGATCCTGTTGTGTTTGATCCTTGTGTTTAAGTGTGCAAGAGCTTAGGAACATAAGAAGTCGAGCGGAAGACGCAGCTAGCGAGAATGATTGCACGCGAAAGGAGTCGATGGGCTCGATGCATCCGAGGGACGAAGTGCTGCGGAAGAGTACACCGGTAGACGAGAAGGACACGTGCGGCGGTCCGAGGGACCAGAAGCCAGGAGAAAGTCTGATCGAGGAGAAGACCGGAAAATGGATTCTGGTGAGCCCCATTCCGGTTGGCCTAAATCACCCAAGTGAGAGGAGCAGCGAAAGAGCAAGAGAAAGAAAGTGGAGCTTGGTAGCAGCTGCTGAAGGCGCCTTCAAGCTATTGGAAGGTGCCTTTAAGCCTTTATGGAAGGCGCCTTCAAGCTATATTGGAAGGCGCCTTCAACCCTTCATGGAAGGCACCTTCAAGCACTTGAAGGCGCCTTCGACTAGACAAAGTGAACGTTGGGAAAGGATAAAGCTTTATCCTTTCTTGCTTCGCTGGAGGTGCCTTCCAGCCTGTTGGAGGCGCCTTTCAACATTGGATAAGATTTTTCAGGGGCTATAAAAAGATCCCTGGACCTAGGAAATAGATAACAACTACTGTATTCATTTCCTAGCACTTTCTAAGTTTCCAATGAGTGTAAGAGGCTTCTTCGCCTTCAAAGAAGGAGATCTTTAGTGCGTTTACTTACCTTGAATTAACAACCTCCCCGGTTGTAACCAAGTAACTCTTTTGGCCTCTTCTTTTCAAGTTGTTCATTTGTTTTGTTTTTAACTGCACTACTAATCTGAGTTAAAAGTCGAGGAAGGTTTTTTTAATTATTTCTTAACAAGCAGTTCATCTCCTCTCCTGTCGGCCTATCAGGGTCCAACAAATGTTGTCTGCTATTTGTCCGCTGGATGTATCTCAGCCGCTCCATAAAAACCTGCTTAGAAACTAATATAATACCCATATTATGTCATAGATTCACTTGAGGAATCATATAATAAAGCATGTATGTTAGAACTATATTTTAGGGGTACCATATCTTTGGGTTATTTAAGCACGTCCGACCTTTGCCATGCTAGGCATATTTAGAGAGTCATATGTCTAATCTATCCTCATCTGAACGATGGTGTATGTATAAAGAGTCTTATGAGACGAAATATTATTAAGCCCGCACGGCTCTTGTCCGATTGAGTGTGTACCAAAAACCTTCTGCCCACTCAGCGTTACCCGGCTAAACGTATATCAAGAGTTATATATAATATTGAACATTTCTTGGTCCATCCGGGCTTTGCCTGACCAAGTGTTCACAAAGAACCTTATGTCCATCGAACGCATATCGAGAGTTATATATATAAGGTTAAGTATCTCTGGGTCCGTCGGGGCTCTGTCTTGTCGGATGTTCATAGAATACTTTAATATTCGTTCAAGTTGACCCACCAAGTATTTCACACTAGTGCCATCTGAGCAAGACCCAACAGTTAGCTGATCAACTGAATCAGATGGGGATTGCTTTTCTATCTCAACTTTAACCTTCATACCACCTTAACCAGAATCTTCCTATCATCTCCGAAACCTACTCGATACCAACCCGTATCAATAAACTAAATCGACAATTTTAAATATTTTTTAAATATAAAAAATTACATTAAAAATTACATTAAATTTCAAAAATAATTTGAAGTATTGAGAATAATAAAAAATAAAACTAATAGTGAGCATTTATAATAATTAAATATTAATAACAATAATTTTTAATTAATATATATTAATGTTTAAAAAAATTAAATAATATTGAAATTGTAGCAACATAGAATGATACGATACCAAAATCGTATCGTTCCAGTCTTAAAACCTCGACACAAATCAAAATTTTAAACTATGATATCATACTTAAAGGAACCAAAAACCTATACTTACAGTGTATCTCTAGTCATAGTGACTCTTGTCATATCCTCTTTTAGTCATCTGTATAACAACAATTAGTTCAAAATGAGGATGAACTATAAAGGGTGGCTAGCTTGAGTCTAAGTCTTCTCTTTAGATAATTTCGACTAATTCTTGAAGCCTTTTATTTCGTTGCATATTCTGCATTGAAAACTCTTGGATTCTTTTCATATGGACAATGCAGCTAGGATATTCACCAGAGTATGATGCTCTTGTAGGTGTGTAAAGATGATGTCTTTGGTGGTTAAGGTGCAGCCTCTAGGTAAAGGGGTGCCAAGTAATGACAACTTAACCAGGGTAGGGACTACATCAATAAAAACCTACAAAATTTAAAATAATAAATTGTGAACTGCATTTAGAAAATGATAAAATAACTATAATAATTACCACACTAAGCAATGCTTTCTTCAACAATGCCCTCACTTTATTAATATATTAATATATGGAGATTTATCCTTGGTCCTTCAATAATGTATAGTCATTGTGTTGGTGTAGGGAGCACCAGATAATCGAACCTGATTTTGATAATAGAAAAAGGTCCAAAATTAAGTTATGTTATGATCTAACGAGATTGATCAAGTGTGCAGGTAGCTCAAAGAAAAGCCCTAGTAGATCTGGACCGGATACTAGGCAAAGTCATAGTAGGTCTCAGATACTAGGTAAAGGTGGAAGACTTGACAGATCAAGGAGACCACGCGGAATGTCTAGACGGATCAATGGACCGGATGTTTAGCAAGTTAATGGGTCAACGAGAATCGGACATCGAAGAAAGCTCTGGGGTCAGAGATTCAGAGCATAACAAGAGTATGAGGCAGTAGCAAAAGTTGTGTTGAGTTGCTGTTCAAAGCCTCTTTTAAAGGTGATTTTTGGCGCTTGGACCAACCTCAAGCCCCCCAACTCAGCCTAATCCGATTTGACACCATTGTGAATTATCCATCTCCAAGAGCCTAGACTGTTGATGTGGCATGAACTTGACGAAGCTCTATCCGACTGTGTCCATCTCCAAGCGTCTGTATGCTGACGTATGCAGACCAATCGAAGAGTGTCACCTCATTTGCACGATAGTCTATGTTCAGGCCATTCGGGCGCCAGGAGTTCACTATTCCAACCAACTTCTGATCTCAAGTTTCTGCACCATAGAGTTAGCATAACAAGCATATATATGTAAATATTAAATGGTGACAATCTTACAACTATCCAGTCTTAACTTTGGATTTCCCATGAAACCCTAGATCAGACCGACTCCTATTGTTCCCTTCAAACATCCAATCCTCCATACCTGTTTGGACTTTCTGTTTAGCATATGATCCTTTAACCTCAGGGCTTCCTCCGATGTCTGGTCCTCGCTTACCCATCGACTTGCTAGATGTCCGGTCCGCTAACCTATCTAGACTTTCCTCCTGGTGTCTCGATCTGCAAGGTCTTCCACCTTTGCCTAGTATCTGGTCCAGCTGACCTGACCAATCTAGACTTTTTGCCTAGTGCCCTCGATTTGCAAGGTCTTCCACCTTTGCCTAGTATTCGGTCCAACTGACCTACTAAGGTTTTCCTTTGTCTAGTATCTGATTCAGTTGACATACTAAAGCTTTCCTTTGAGCCACACTTGATCAATCTTGTTAGATCACAATACAGCTTAACTTTGGAGTTTTGTCATTATTAAAATCATATTCGATTATCTGGTGCTTCCTGTACCAACAATCATCCTTTTTTTATTATAACAACCTGATTCAAAGTTAAGTAAACATAAAGCAAAAATAAGTTTTCAAAACCCTCCCCTTAACTCCTAAGATTAACATTTTAGAAATTTTTGAAAAATACTTAGACTTTTTGAAAAATAAGACAAAGGCTTAACTTTTAAACTATCCTCTCCCCTTTAATATATATATATATATATATATATATATATATATAAGTTAAACAAAAAATGATAGAAAAAAAATTTAAAAAGATTTTAAATGGAAGTTTGAGGAAGATAGAAAGAATTTTGAGAAAAAAATTTTGAAAAAAATTTTAAAAGATATTTGAAAAAGATTATAATAGAAAACTTTTAATGGAAATTTTAAAAAAGGAAAAACTTTAAAAAGAGATTTTAGAAAGGAATTAATGGAAATTTAAAAAAAAATTGAAAAATGTTAAAAAAAAACTTTTCTTGAGCATGAATATTGGAATTATTATGGAATTTAAAACTTGCAGCAAAGTGTTAGGCATTTTTGAAACAACAAACAAAAATTCAATAGTCCAAGAATGCATGCATCTATTTTAACATAAATATGATTGAGACTACTCCTAGTTGATCGATTTGATTAAGTCAAGAAAGAAGTCAACTAGGTTAGTATGTCAATGTGAGCCAAAGTCAAGACTAGCAAAAATCAAGTCAAACATAGTCAACAAAAGTGCTTTGTACTAAGGAGGTGTCAATCTGAATACGCTGCTAGTCTACTGAGGGAGGTGGAGTGTAACTCGTGCTCTAAGATTCGAACATCTCCATCATCTAAAGATGTTGGGCCTGCTAGTGCTCCTCCAATTTCTAAAACTCACTAATTACAGTATGCTGAACACTGATGACTGACCCATGAAGACTGGTGACTGATCTATTAAATATGATCACTCTATCCTCTAAAGTAGGGATAGCTAGAGGTGGAGGAAGCTAAGAAAGGTCTGAAAAATCAAAATCAGGTAACTCCTCCTCTGCTAGTACTGGCTCAGACTGAGACTAGTTTCCCCTTCTCCATATAATATCATCTTTATCTACATGTATCCTAGCTAATGAATGACTTCTAACACCTACCATGACAAACTCATTTAGGGGTGTAACATCACATGATGACATCAATCCCTAATGAAGCTAGCAGTGAAATTAGAATATGACAGTAGTGCATGTGCACCCTCTTGCTAGTGTTGATGCTGGATGAGTATATGATGGTATGAAACATATGCAAACTAATATCTATATTCAGCCTATGACAAAATGCATGGAATGGTAACATCATAGCAACATCCTAGTGGTCAAGGGTAGAATGCAAGTCACTAAGACTCTGTACAGGGCATATTTTGTATCCTAAGTTTGACTTAGTTGAATTGGCTCACTGTGGGTACCCTCTCCTTAAAAAAGAAAACAAATACGAGTGCATCATATCTAATTTAATATGGGAATAGAGATCATCAAATGACAAATCCCTAGGAGGATAACAAAAATATAGATGATGAATGTCTAAGTCCTAGATGGTTCCTAATGATAACAAAAGAAAGTATAATATCCCTACATGCGACTCTAGTATTATAAGTGATGTCATCAATTATAACCAAGTTGTTGTACAACTCGGCATACATCCTCTATTAACCGAGCTAGTACAATAAACTAAGTTTTCTGATCCATAATACTCAATCACCTCTATAGTAGGTATACATGATCTCATGAAAAATGTCCTATAACGATATCTGACAAGCAAAAGTATGTATGATGTAGATAAAAATATAACCCTAAGTTCTTCTATAGGAAATCTGATATCAGTGCTAGGAGTACTAGAAGTATCAACCTCAGTGAGCTTTCTCTTTATCCCATCAACATAAATAAATAATTTATTTCTAAAATAACTTAAATGAAAACAAGGAAAGTTTATGATATTACCTAGGCATTATTGACGACTAATATAAGAACTTAGGGTTATTTAAGATTTAATTAAAATTAAATTATTAATTAATGAAAATAAAAATTAATAATTAATATTAGTCGTCAAATAACCCTAAGTTCTTATAGTAGTTGTCAAAAAATGCCTAGGTAATATCCTCTTTTCTTGTTTTCATTTAAGTTATTTTAGAAATAAATTATCTATTTATGTTGATAGGATTAAAAGAGACCACTGAGGTTGGTACATTTAATACTTCTAGCATTGATATTAGATTTCCTACAGAGAAACTTAAGGTTAAGTTTTTCTCTACATCATATATACCTTTGCATACCAAATATCTTAATAGAATATTTTTCATGAGGTCATGCATATCTACTATAAAGGTTATTGAGTATTATGGATTAGCTAACCTAGTTTATTGTACTAGCTCGATTAACATAGGATTGTGTGTTGAGTTGTATGGTTAAGATTGATGACATCACTTATAGTAATAGAGTTGTCGGTAGGGATATTCTAATGTCCTACTATCATTAGGGAGCATATAGGAGTTACGCATTCATCATCTACATTTTTGTTACCCTCCTAAGGATTTGTCATTTGATGATCTCTACTCCCATATTACACTAGATACGATGCACTCGTGTTTTTTTTTAGGAGAGGGTACCCAGTGAGCCAAAGTCTTAGGATACAGGAATATACCTTGCACAAAGTCTTAGTGACTTGCATTCTACCCTTGACCACTAGGGATGTTGCTATGATACAAACATTCCATGCATTTTGTCATAAGCTAGATATAGATATTAGTTTTCACATATTTTATGTCATCATATACTCATCTTGTATCAGCACTAGCAGGAGGGTGCAAATGCCCTACTGTCATATTCTGACTTCGCTAGTAGCTTCATTAGGGATTGATATCACTATAGGTGATGTTACACCCCTAAATGAGTTTGACATAGTAAGTGTTAGAAATATTTCATTAGCTAGGCTACATGTAGATAGAGATGATATCAGGTTATGGAGAACGAGAAACTAGTCTCAGCCTGAGCCAGCACTAACAGAAGAGGAGTTACCTGATTTTGACTTTTCATACCTTCCTCAGCTTCCTCCACCTCCATCTACCCCTACTTTAGAAGATAGAGTGATCAAACTTAAGGGATTAGTCACCAATATTCATGAGTCAGTCACCAATGTTCAGCAAACTGTAGTTATTGAGTTTCAGAGATTGGAGAAGGAGCAGCAGGCCCAACATCTTCAGATGATGGAGATGTTCAGATCTTGGAGCATGAGTTATGCTCCTCCACCTTCTTTACTAGACTAGCAGCTCTCAGTATTCAGATTAACACATCTTTAGCATTGAGCACTTTTGTTGATTATGCTTGACTTGATTTTGACTAGTATTGAATTTGGTTAACTTACATTAACCATCCAAATCTGAGGGCACTATTGGCTATCACGAAGCTTAATGGGTTTGCTCTAATTCAACGTCAAGAAGTAGGGTATGGCACCTAGAGGACCATGGGGGATTGTGAAAAGAGCCTCCTGAGAAAGCGGTCGTTTTAATAAAGTCACCTTGAAAGCCAACAGGTGAGAGCGTATTTCGTGGTTGTCGCAAATTCAACCCTTACTGTATTGTGGCAATTTTTTCACCTACGACCAGCTCGGCTATACCCCTAGGGCCTATACTAACCTTATTGTAGTGTGTTCCAAGTGTGGATAATAAGTATGCTCTTGCTGACTGAAATGAAATGATATTTTATTCTTTAGTCATGGTTTCAAGGTGTTGGATTGCAAGATTGCAAATAAAGTCCCACGTTGAAAATACATGAGAAAGATTATAGATTTATAAGGGAAAGATATCTTCATTGGTATGAGATCTTTTGGATAGAGCCCAAAAATAAAATCATGAGGACTTAGATCCAAAGTAGATAATATCATGTCATTGTAGAGATATCAAAATTCCTTTTAGTCTTAACAATTGGTATCAGAAGGTCTAACCACCGACTGTGTACAAAAGCTATGGTCTAATTGAGTCATGTGAGTAGAATATTGACCTCGAACAAAGAAAGTAGGGGCTCATATGTCTGAATCAAGAAGATCAAACACCAGACAAGAAGTTCTAGTTGCGGCTAGGTAAGGAAGTCCTAGTATGTCGGGTAGACCGACGGGCAGGAAGACCTGGTGGGTCGAGGATCAGACGTGGAAAGCTTGTGATCCTTCGTTTGAGGGGGGATTGTTGGGTTGCAAGGTTACAAACAAAGTCCCACATTGAAAATACATAGAAAAGATCATAAATTTATAAGGAAAGATATCTCCATTAGTATGAGGCCTTTTGAGTAGAGCCCAAAAATAAAACCATGAGGGCTTAGGCCTAAAGTGGACAATATCATGTCATTGTGGAGATATCTAAATTCCTTTTGGTCCTAACACAGGGGACTTGTCTGCTTTGTATTCTTTTTTTTTTACATTATACAGTGAATCTTTGATTATATGAGATATTCAGATCATTCCTAAGAACAGAATCTCTATTGACATGCATTGCCAAGATAGTTATGGGTAAGCTATAAAAGAAGAGAAACGCCTAGATTTGGTTAGTGATCCTGTCCGAAACAGGGGTCAACGAACGCTGGGGATGTGGCGCTCCCTGCTGGATCCTCGAGTGCTCCGGCGAACCTGCAACAAAACCGAGCCGGGGGGGGTGTCCCGGCGACGGCCCTCCGACGATCAAGTCAGGCGAGGGAATAGATGAAGAAAGCGGCTGCAGAGATTCAGACCAGCGTACCTCCGGTGAAGAAATGGAGACCTTATATAGACCTCTCGAAGGAGCCTGGGCGCGTCAATCAAAGCAATCACCTGCTTTCGACCATGCCCAGGTATGGGTCTGTCAGAAGGGCATCCATAAGGCCATACCGCTACTGTATCGACCTCTCCATGATGTGACGGCAAGACCCTCTATCGTGAAATCTTGTGTACGGCATAATCATCAGACATGCCTTTGCTGACATCCCATATCCCGAGCCGAACGAATAGGTCGCTCGGCTAACCTCTGATCCCGCCCCCGCCGAACGGACTACCGCTCGGCCCTCCGGTCCTCCCAGAGACCCGCTCGGCCATTCGGTCCTCCGCCTTGGCGTCGAAACCCGACTATGGCTAGGTTATCTCGCTCGCTCGGACACTTTCAGACTGCCAGCGGCCATTACCCGCTTAGTCGACCCTCCATCCGTCCTCGGTGGGACCCTTGATGGGTCCCCATTCTTCCGGATCACTTGCCTCCCCTTCAAGTCTAGTCGAAGGAGGCAGTGAGTCCGACTGACTGGACTATGTGTCCGAGCGGGCGGTCGTCGCCTTACCGTCGCTTATAATATCCCTTGAGCCGTTCGGCCTTTATGCCAAATTCAGCCGCTCGGCTCTTCATTTTGGATGTCTTGGCGCTCAACGTGGATGTTTGCTTGTCTAAATCTTCTCGAAAATCACGCAAATCCTTTCCATTAAGTCGAAGCATGCGCGGTATCGGCGCATTGATTGCGCCTGGTGACAGAGCGCAACGTGGCTCTTCTCGCGTGGCGGTGATGATCCGTACGATGGGACGCCGATTGTTTTGAAATGGACGGTTAGATGATGACCTCGTCTCTCGTGACCTGCATCCGACGGACGAGGCTGACCAGCCTCGTTCGCATAAAGCCTTCGTCTTCGCCCTTACGCTGCATTCTCTGTTTAATTGCGCGTCCTCCGTCGAAGGTGCCCACGGCTGCATCGTTCCGGCTGTCCTAGTTCTTGCCTCTTGGTGGTTTTCGGCTTTCTGGTGATCCTCTCCGTTCATCTTCCCTTAGTAAGCTTCTCCCTTCCTTTCGTTCGGCCTTTCCCTTTCGCGGGGAACTCCTTTCGTCCCCTTGCTTGCGAACTTTTATCTGTCCTCCGTTTCCGAGTTTCTTTCGGCTTCCTTCTTTCTTTTTCTTGGTACTTTAGTCATGGCGAGCACTTCCGTACCCGCTGTTGATGTTCATGGTCCCTGGTATATGACCATGGAGAGTAAATTTGACGAGGAGGGCGCTCGGCGTCTTGTTCGGACGTACGGGATCTCGGACGACCATGAAATAATTGTAGCCGACCCGACCGACCGGCCCCATAACCCGCCGATCGGTACCATTTGTTTTTTTCTGGACCAATTCCAGGGCGGCCTTAGATTTCCTACCCATCCATTTATTTTGGAAGTTTGTAATTATTTCCGCATCCCGCTCGGCCAACTTGTGCCGAATTCCTTTAGGCTGCTGAGCGGGGTGGTCGTCCTCTTTAAGCTGCACAGTATCCCACTCGACCCCAAAATATTCCACTTCTTCTTCTACCCCAAACAATCCGAGTTGGGTACTTTTATTTTCAGTAGAATAGGCTTAAAGTTTTTGAGAATATCGCCTCCACAAACCTTGGAAGGAGTTCTTCTTTATCGACTTCCGGCGGCGTTCAGAACCAATGGCGGACCGTTGTGCCGAGCCAGTAGGAACTCGGCGAATTCGAAGCAATCCGGCCTACCTTCACTGGTTGTCGGTCGGTGATACAAATCGACCGATTGCTTCTCAAGGGTGTTGTACATTTTGGATTATCTCCGTTCGGGCGATCTTCCCTACCGTAGGTAAGGACTCTTCTCACTTTGCCTTTTTGTCTAACGATTTTAATTTTTCTCTGCGGTGAAGTCGTGTGGCGCTCGAGGCTACCGATCATCGAAATTGGTAGTGGAGTTGGCGGCTACCAAAAAGAACTCGCCGGCGAGGTCTTATCCCGACCGCCCGAGGCCGGGGAGGGCGCATCAGAAGCAGTTACCCCATCCGCCAGCGGAGGTTGGCGGATCCTATTCCTCTGCTCCGGCCAGTTAGGAGTCCCCGGGCGGGATTCACCACTAAGTTCGGAAGCGTCGAAGACCCGACCTTCCGCCGACCCAAGAGGCGAACCCAGGCGTCGATCGAGGTCGCCTCGCCGATCGCACGTCGTCGCGGATCGGGACCCAGTGGCCTCGCCCACCGCCCTCCGGCTCTCCTCCACGGACTCGTCGTCGCTTACGACGGTTGGGCGAACTTGACCATAGGGAGTCCTCGGGCGGCATGCTGGTGAGGAAGTCTTGTGGCCACCGACCATCAAGACTACCCTTGATTCCCATCGGAGGAATATTTATTGTCTGCCGATCGGCCATCAAGCCCGTTCATGAAATAACCTTGAGGTCCGCTTGCAAACTTTCGAGGGCCTAGATTGGGTGGCCCTCATGGCCTAAATTCGGCGATAACCATCTGACAGGCCACTCGGTAGGTTCATTTTCTTCTTGTGCCCACTTCTTGTTTGGTTCTGATTTTATTATTTCCCTTACAGCATTGGGCGAACAAATCGCCACTAGCCATCGGCTAGCCGAGTGGAGGATCTCATGGAAAAACTCAGTCTCGGGGTCCATCGGTAGGCGGGGACATGAGCCCTCGAGGCGAGCAGAAGAGGCCGACAGCTACAGGTGGCCCGACTTGAAGACTTAGTGAAGAAACGCGACGGAGGCGTGAAGCGCGCCAATGGCCGGAAGAAGCGGGCGATTGCCGATCCGGACAAGATGAAAGTTGAAGTCCGAGCCCAGATCAGCAATCTAAGAAGCTAGAAGCCCAACTGGTTGCCGAACGGGATGGGCGCTCGGTGAACGCACTAAAGCGGAGGTGGACCAAAAGTTCTCCAAGATTCACTAATTGCCTCCCGGCGCGCTCGAGAAAGTCTGAGGAGGAGGCCGAGTCGCCTAGCGGCCGAGAATACCTCCGTTCGGGCGGTTCGCTCAAATTTGGTGGCAACGTCTCCTCAACTTTCGCCGAGGCGGTCAAGGTCACCGTCTTGGAAGAAGGGAGGGCACCTTCCTGCTGACCTGAGCATTCCCTCTTCAGATCTGGCGGCTATGATTGACGATATCCCGGACGCCTTTTTTAATTTTGAGGACCCGGAGTGAGGCGAGTTCTTCCAAGTACTTTCTGTATTTCATCCGCTCTGCTGATGTAAAATTTTTGCACGTGTCGATCGGCGTAATTGTCTTCCTTTGCCACTATTTTCGTTTGCCCTTCATTGTCGTCTCTTGTCTGTTTGGTGCTTATTCGTAGAGTCAGTGAAGCTCCACGTGTTTCCCACTAGACGACCGATCGGGTCAATCAATTGACTCGATTTCCTTGAAATCGTTTAGCGATTGGCTATACTGTTTGCATTCAGTGAATGCGAAGTATTGGCAAACCGATGGCCGATCGGACTTAATTAATTTAGTACTTACGAACGCTCGTTATTTGGCGTCCTTAGTTCCATCCAGTAAGTTCACAGTCGCGGGTTCGGCGTGGATATTTATAGCCGATCGGCGCGGCTCTTGATCTTTAACGACGGAGCTCGTCGGCGCGGATATTTATAGCCGGTCGGCGCGGCTCTCGATTTTTAACGACGGAGCTCGTCGGCGCGGATATTTATAGCCGGTCGGCGCGGCTCTCGATCTTTAACGACGGAGCTCGTCGGTCGTCGGTCTTCTGCTCGGGGATTTATAAACGTCGGCTCGTCTCTACGGTTTAACGTCTGGGCTAGACGGTCTTCCGCTCGGAGAGTTTATAGACGTCGGCTCGTCTCTACGGTTTAACGTCTGGGCTAGACGGTCTTCCGCTCGGAGAGTTTATAGACGCCGGCTCGTCTCTACGGTTTAACGTCTGGGCTAGACGGTCTTCCGCTCGGAGAGTTTATAGACGCCGGCTCGTCTCTACGGTTTAACGTCTGGGCTAGACGATCTTCCGCTCGGAGAGTTTATAGACGCCGCGTTTAACGTCTGGGCTAGACGGTCTTCCGCTCGGAGAGTTTATAGACGTCGGCTCGTCTCTACGGTTTAACGTCTGGGCTAGACGGTCTTCCGCTCGGAGAGTTTATAGGCGCCGGCTCGTCTCTCGATATTTAACGTCGGAGCTCAACGGCGCGGATATTTATAGCCGGTCGGCGCGGCTCTCGATCTTTAACGACGGGACTCGTAGGCCTTTCAAGGCTAACTCCTTACCAGGTCGAGCGACCTTGGCCTTCGTATCATATCCCGTGCTAGAACAATATTTATGCCCGACCGAACAGCACGGATCATTCGCTTACGAGTTTAACTATATAACCCTCCAGGCCGATCGGCTCGGGGGCCTTCGTTCTCGAGCGCTTGGCTCCGATAATTTACCTCCGGCCGAGCGGCACGGGGCCTTCGGAATTGAGCCTTTGGCTCGTACAATATACCTCCGGCTGAGCAGCTCGGGGCCTTCGTCGTCGAGCGCTTGGCTCCGATAATTTACCTCCGGCCGAGCGGCACGGGGCCTTCGGAATTGAGCCTTTGGCTCGTACAATATACCTCCGGCTGAGCAGCTCGGGGCCTTCGTCCTCGAGCTCCCAGCTCGGATATAAACCTCCCGGTCGATCGGCCCGGGGGCCTTCGCTATTCGAGCGCTTGGCTCGGCTAATTTATATGCCCCTGCCGAATCGGCGTGGGGTCTTCACGCGGTAAGCCGTTCGGCGGAGAATGCTCAATGTGTTTTCATCTTTTTGCTTCCTACATTACAAGTGTATTTGCGACCGAAATGTATATAAATTTACATTTAGCGCACCTTTCACCCAGCTCGGATAACGTACTCCCGGCCGAACGGCTCGGGGTCTGCTTCGTCGAGCGCTTGGCTCGGATATTATACCTCCGGCTGAACGGCTCGGGGCCTACTTTATTGAGTCGGTGACTTGGATCTTCATCCGCTCGACGGCCCGTCCACCCATCTTTCTCCTATGTAGTCAATTCATCGCTTGACATCAAACTCCCGCTCTTGAGGTCCCAGAAGAGGGGCTTGCTATAAGTTGAATTCGGGAGACGAAGCATCTGCTTTTGAGGGAAATGACTGAGGCAGTCGATTCTTCCGCTCGACCGCTACCTCTTGGACCACCGGGGACTTCGCATGATATGCCCGGGATGCCTCAACTCTTGGTCCTCTTGGTGGCTGATGGGCAGCGGGCTGCTTCTGTTCGGCATGGGTTCCCTTCCGTCAGGCAGCCTCCGCCTCTTCCACATTTATATACTCATTCGCCCGGTGTAGCATGTGGTCGTAGTCTTTGGGCGGTTTGCGAATGAGCGTGCGGAAGAAGTCCCCTTCCGCGAGGCCTTGCGTGAATGCGTTTACCATTGTCTCCGAGGTGGCTGTGGGGATATCCACCGCTACCTGATTAAATCTCTGTATATACGCCCGGAGAGATTCTCTTGGTTCTTGTTTGATGGTGAACAGGCTGACGCTTGTCCTTTGATAACGTCGGCTGCTCGCAAAGTGATGAAGAAATGTCGTTCGGAACTCCCGGCACTTTACGCCATCGGAGTACTGATGCAAGGTGGCGATGCTGTCGAACTTCCCCAAATGATCGTCGGGGTCGGTCGTCCCATTGTAAGCTCCGATAGGCGGTGGTTTATAGTATTTTGGTAACGGATCCCGATGTATGGCTTCAGAGAACTGTCGGTGAACCTGCTCGGGCGGTGCGTTCGCTCGGGGGGCTTTGCCCTTCCTATGATCCCGAGCGGGAGGCTCATCAGATGAAGATCCTTGCTCCCCGTGAGCGGGCGCGATTTCTGGGGGAGTACGGAAGAGTGCCTGAGGGAATCCTACGTTCGGGCGATCTGCTTGCGCCGCCCGGCCTGCTGAAGCCGAGGTTGTTTGCTGTTGCGCTCGCTCAGCTTGTGCTTTCTCCTTTTGCTGCGCCACTATCTTGGCTGCCCTCGCCTCGACTATAGCGTCCAACTCTTCTTGTGAGAGTACCACGGTATGTAGTCTTCCAGCCTCGTCCATTGCCTCTGCTCGGATGCAGGTGCGTTCCCACAGACGGCGCCAAATTGATCCTGTCCGAACCAGGAGTCAACGGACGCTGGGGATGTGGCGCTCCCTGCTGGATCCTCGAGTGCTCCGGCGAACCTGCAACAAAACCGAGCCGGGGGGGGTGTCCCGGCGACGGCCCTCCGACGCTCAAGTCAGGCGAGGAATAGAGAAAGCGGTGACCAGCGTACCTCCGGTGAAGAAATGGAGACCTTATATAGACCTCTCGAAGGAGCCTGGGCGCGTCAATCAAAGCAATCACCTGCTTTCGACCATGCCCAGGTATGGGTCTGTCAGAAGGGCATCCATAAGGCCATACCGCTACTGTATCGACCTCTCCATGATGTGACGGCAAGACCCTCTATCGTGAAATCTTGTGTACGGCATAATCATCAGACATGCCTTTGCTGACATCCCATATCCCGAGCCGAACGAATAGGTCGCTCGGCTAACCTTTGTATCCTCGCCCTTATCCTGGCCGAACGGACTACCCGCTCGGCCCTTCGGTTCCAGCCGGGCAGACACCCGCTCGGCCATTCAGTCCTCCCGCCTTGGCGTCGGAAACCCCAGCCTATGGCTAGGTTATCTCTGGCTCCGCTCGAACCTGCTCAACTACTTGACGCGGCCATTACCCGCTTAGTCAGCCCTCCATCCGTCCTCAGGCTGGGACCCTTCAGGAAGTGGGTCCCCCATTCTTACCGCTGATGGCCGAGCGGGATGCGGAAATAATTACAAACTTCCAAAATAAATGAATGGGTAGGAAATCTAAGGCCGCCCTGGAATTGGTCCAGAAAAAAACAAATGGTACCGATCGGCGGGTTATGGGGCCGGTCGGTCGGGTCGGCTACAACTATTTCATGGTCGTCCGAGATCCCGTACGTCCGAACAAGACGCCGAGCGCCCTCCTCGTCAAATTTACTCTCCATGGTCATATACCAGGGACCATGAACATCAACACATTACGGAAGTGCTCGTCATGACTAAAGTACCAAGAAAAGAAAGAAGGAAGCCGAAGAAACTCGGAAGCGGAGGACGGATAAAGTTCGCAAGCAAGGGGCGAAGGAGTTCCCGCGAAAGGAAAGGCGAGCGAAAGGAAGGAGAAGCTTACTAAGGGAAGATGAGCGGAGAGGATCACGAGCGAAAACCACGAGGCAAGAACTAGGACAGTAGGGCGATGCGGTAGTGGGCACCTTGACGGAGGACGCGATTAAGCAGAGAATGCGGCGTAAGGCGAGGCGAGGCTTTATGCGAGCGAGGTGGTCGGCCTCGTCCGTCGGATGTAGGTCACGAGAGACGAGGTCATCATCTAACCGTCCATTTCAAAACAATCGGCGTCCCATCGTACGGATCATCACCGCCCCGCGAGAAGAGCCACGTGGCGCTCTGTCACCGGGCGCAATTAATGCGCCGATACCGCGCATGCTCGACTTAATGGAAAGGATTGCGTGATTTTCAAGAAGATTTAGACAAGCAAACATCCACGTTGGGCGCCAAGACATCCAAAACGAAGAGCTGAGCGGCTAAAGCCGAGCGGCTCAAGGGATATTATAAGCGGCGGTAAGGCGACGACCGCCCGCTACAGGTCTAGTCGGTCTGACTCACTGCCTCCTTGACTAGACTTGAAGAGGAGGCAAGTGATCCGTGAAGAATGGGACCCACTTCGAAGGGTCGGCGAGGCGGATGGAGGGCGACTAAGCGGGTAATGGCGCGTCAGTAGTTAAGCGGTCGGCGGGCGGAGATAACCTAGCCGTGGTGGGGTTTCCGGCCCTGAATGGCCGGCGGGTGTGCCGGAACCGAAGGGCCGGCGGGTAGTCCGTTCGGCCGGGATAAGCGAGATCTGAAAGGTTAGCGGCGACCTATTCGTTCGGCTCGGGATATGGGATGTCGTAGAGCATGTCTGATGATTATCCTTCTGACAGACACGATAGAGGGCTTGGTCACATCATGGAGAGGTCGATACAGTAGCGGTATGGCCTTATGGATGCCCTTCTGACAGACCCATACCTGGGCATGGTCGAAAGCAGGTGATTGCTTTGATTGGCGCGCCCAGGCTCCTTCGAGAGGTCTATATAAGGTCTCCATTTCTTCACCGGAGGTACGCTGGTCTGAATCTCTGCAGCCGCTTTCTTCATCTATTCCCTCGCCTGACTTGATCGTCGGAGGGCCGTCGCCGGGACACCCCCCCCGGCTCGGTTTTGTTGCAGGTTCGCCGGAGCACTCGAGGATCCAGCAGGGAGCGCCACATCCCCAGCGTTCGTTAACCCCTGGTTCGGACAGGATCACTAACCAAATCTAGGCGTTTCTCTTCTTTTATAGCTTACCCATAACTATCTTGGCAATGCATGTCAATAGAGATTCTGTTCTTAGGAATGATCTGAATATCTCATATAATCTAAGATTCACTGTATAATGTAAAAAAAAAAGAATACAAAGCAGACAAGTCCCCTGTGTTAGGACCAAAAAGAATTTAGATATCTCCACAATGACATGATATTGTCCACTTTAGGCCTAAGCCCTCATGGTTTTATTTTTGGGCTCTACTCAAAAAACCTCATACTAATGGAGATATCTTTCCTTATAAATTTATGATCTTTTCTATGTATTTTCAGTTAGCATATCAAAATTAACCAAAAAAAGGTAGAATATAAAAGAGAATGGGCAAAAATTGCATTTCTTTGTACAAGCAATTAGGCATTTCAGGAGGATAGGTACATTCCTAATTGTATACCTTCATGTGGTACTAGATGTTGTAAATCATAACAGATCATAAACATAGATTTGCCACAAATCTCAGATAAGTTAAACAAAAAATTGCTGAGAGTAAGATTCAGACTACTTGATCATAAAATTTTCAAGAATAGCAGAAGATTAAAATGCTCGACAAAATTGACAACACTTGCCTATATTTTGTTTGACTGCCACAAGTAATGATCGCATATGCGTCTGATGTGCCATCCAGGTTTGATCCAGATAGGTTCTTGCCAGCAAGTAATTCCAACTAAATTACAAGCATATATTAATTAGTGTTTAAAGATAAAATATTTGCCAATCTGTATCAGTATTAAATGGTCAAAAATGAGACTTTTTGAAAAGTAACAGTTATAAAACTAGTACCACCTTAACCAAGTATGCAGAATACGGTGAATCGTCTTCTGACAGAAGCTTCTACAAAACAAGTGAACTTACATCAGAAACAAAGGTAGTTTTTTTTTTTTACTTTTACATTTAAACAAACTCATTAGGCGCATGAAAAAACAACAATAGTCAAATAATTCAGTCATGAAACCCTCTAAAAGAGGATTCTGTTCTATCAAAATAGACGCTAGAGGGGTAGTGACCAGGATAATCAAAATGAATGTTAATTTAAACTTTTTTATCAGGGATTTTAAACAGAGCGGAAAGATATTTGAAAAAATATGCAGCGAAAACAAATGTTTTCATAGAGAACTATTTTGCAAGAGAATCGTGATGAAATAATCTAGTGTATGAAAGGCATGGTTTTCTGACAAGTAGCTTGTGCTAGAATAAATACAAATATTTTCTGGGTTCAGAACTTCTAGTTCCTACTCCATGTCCTATGTACTCATAAGGTGAGTTATCCCCTAAAAGGCTAAAACCACTATATTTTCTCCTTTTGAGAATCTTTCAAAGGTGTAGAAACTTTTTACGAAACCGGTTTATAGTAGCAATAAGATGAGAGTGATGAAATTGAAATGAGAAAGCAATAAAAGTAAAAGAAAAACTACGGAATAGAAAGAATAGAACAACAAGCTCAAAAGCCAATTAACAGAGTAATGCGATGACAAGAACATGACCTCCTTGTAGTCCTCGCGTTCAAGAACAATCTCTGTGTTCTCGGCCGTCGTTGTTTTATTTCCACGGCGAGGCCGAGGGTGATCGCTCCTTCGACTGAGGGCTGCGTGCGCGTAAGTATTCCCCCAGGTTAAGAAGGCAGCGATCACGAGGAGGGCAGAGGAGAGCGCCACCTTGACCTCCCAACACGACGGGAAGAGGAAATCGAGCAGCATTCGCAGCCCCAGTGGGAAACCTATAGGGAGTTTGGAGTTAGTTCTCTAGAAAGAGCCGTTTGATAGCGCAAACAACGAGGAAGTGCACCTCAAATCGTCGTCGGTTGGGGGAGTGGGAATAAAATGTCCATTTAATGCCACTTCTCCGAAAAATAGCCAAAAGTACGTTTTCTGAACGTTGCCCTTTACTTTGAAAATGCCCAGAAAACACCTCTTATTTTAAAATTTCCAACACTCTCTCTTTAGAATTCTTAGAACATAGTCACGCTCTTTCTGAAAAATGTTCAGATGTAATCCTCAAATGTTAGATGCGTCATCTTTCAAATGTTTTAATTTGCACAGATAAAATAATTTTTAAAAAGATGAATTAACATTTCGGATCAATTTTTATCATTTTCTTATCCACTTAAAATTAAACAGAACCAATTTTTCGTTCTTTTATCTCGTCTCTCAGAGCAAACTCAACACCGCAGTGAGCTTGCAAGCTCAAGCCTGGCCTCAAATAAACCGTCACAGCGGCGACAAGCTAACAGCCTGACCGCGAACCGACAGCCGCAACGGACACAAGCTCAGCCGCAACGCGAATTGATAACTTCTGTTTTTTTTCCCTTTCCATTGCTGATGATCTTTTTCAACTTTAAATCCTTTTGAAAAGAGCATTAAACACCTAACTGCGCGTGGCGCCCTCATGTGCGTGATGAAAGTAAGTATTGATAGGAATGATTTCAAGAGCCGAAAGGTGAGAGAACAAGGTAAGTGCTGCAAGGAGCTCGATGGCGTGGTGTTGCTGTAAAGACAGTACTGTGTGGTTTCCATTGCATGTTACTTGGCACTCCATTCGAATGCATGAGACCATGATGATTCTTTACACACCTTTGGATATAAATTGTTTATATTAATTAAATAAATTAAGCAAAAAGTCAACATTATATATCAATTCACTGATAGTTGCGCATAATATTTCAATTTTCAGTTGAAGTGAGTTTGAATTGAATCAACTGAAAAGGTTTTGAGTTTAACTCACAAAGTATCTATGAGATGGATAAGATTAATGACAACTTATTGAGTCAATCTATTTGGATACTAAACTTAGTTTGAGTCAACTGAAAATAATATCTGAAGAGATTGTGATGAGTCTACTAGTTGAGTTAGAGTTTATTGTTATGGATTTGAGTCAATTGAACAAGTTTTAATTCGACTAAAGAGTAGTCATTGGAAGATAAAAGCATTTGTGATCAACGTTTTATTCGACTGCAAAAGATTTGGCATAGAACAACTGTGTCTAGGCTCTGTTGAAGCCTATAAATAGAAGAGCAAATGGGATCTCAACAGCAACACTTGTACATCTTAAAATCCTCATCCTCTTGTTATTTTTATAGTTTTTTAATACTCTTATTGAAACCCAAAAGTTTAAAATCTTTATCTTCGAGATCTTACAAGTTTTCTATTTGCATACTAGACTTACTTTTTTTTTACTTTATATTTATAAAAAGAAAAGTTTTTTGCACATGGTTTTCCCCTTTTTGAAGAAGAACAATTTTAATGGCTTTTTTTAAAGAATGATTCACCTAACAAGTCAATAAACCATAGAGTAGAATCTCAATGTAAACCACATCAAAAAATAATGTGTTACCATTACTTTTATTTGAATTTATATTTCCATGAATATGTTGTCACAAGAATAATTGATTTATTGCATTTTTAAGTTTTTGGCTATTCACACCCCCTCTTGTTAGGTTGTAAATGAGTCAAGTTTTATTTTGTTTAATATTGTTTCATAGGATAATTGAATCAAACTAAATTAAGTCTAAAATAATTTAAGTCATTGAAATGGTTGTTCCAACTTCACTTTGTTTATTTTTCTGAACTTGATTTGAGTTTGACTTGATCTTAGTTCATTTAAATATTATTGAGATTTTAATTCAAGCTTGTTACATTTTAAAACTTCTTTAGTTAGTTAGCGAGCTTGATATCATAAAATTGTTTGTTCATAGTGAGAGGGTTTTTATTTATTCATGAGTTTGATAAAGATATGTTGATGAACATGCATCGATCATAAGTTTTCTTGAGAGTCATTGTTCATAAATATTATTTTTGATCAATTCACAATCTTTATTCATGTACACATATGTATTCAAGTTGTTTATTTAATTTAATAAGTTGTTCAAGTCTGTTTATTTAATTGATTTTATATATGTTGAACGAATATAAACAAATTCTTACTAAATCAAATACCAAACATATTTATAAATATTTGATTCATTTATATCCTTAGTTATGTTATTGATCCTACAATAATCACCTTTTTTTTATTTTTTAATAATTCAGATATCAAACCAACTAATTCTAAAGATGATCGATTTGACCATATAAAAATTTTCAACCGATCATCAAAATAAATGATCAGAGTTTTTAAATTTATCGTCTAGTTTGGCTCACTTATCACAATTATTGAGGTCTGCCTATGGACCAACTCTAAATGGATTGAGGATTGAATCATCATGGATTAAGGACTCCAAATGAAGAGAGTATATGGCAACCAACATGCATTGACCAGCTAGCAAACCAAGTCCACAGTTGGTAATTCCATGTATGCCACCTGTCCAGCAAGACAACTTCATGATTGCCAAACACCCTTGCATGACTTAGTTCAGTCGTCATTGTCGCTCAAAGACTATCATTCTAGCTTGAAAATTGTAATAGCAAGCATTATATTGCCGATCACTACTAGCTACTTAGCTAGTTGACCAAGTCTATGATTTCCAAATCTAACCACACCCTTTCTTTTAATTAGTAAAAATCCACATGTTGTTATAGTTGCTAGTGGGCCGAGTCCATGTTAAGCATCACATGCTCTGATTGCATTCAAGTTTCAACTTTATTGAGCCCAAATATAAGCATTATGTTCTTAGAATAGATAATTTTTAATAGACTCCTCAGTCAACTAAACCTTCAACCCCGTGCGTATGGTTAGTAGTCGATTCTCAGGAATTGATGATTGAAAATTTATCCTATCATGTGCTTGATGTCTGTGTACCTACATGTACCTCCCTCCATATTCGTGGGACTGACACTAGGAGGACCATTAATGTAACGGATCTATATTTTTTTTAGAGCTTCACCTCCAATTGCTTGAATCTCCTTGAAGATCTTAATTTCACTTGCTTTACACCTTTGTAGATCCTATGTAAAACTTGAGGTTGAACTCAACCATCGGCTATGACTCAAAACATGTTGCCCTACGTCGAAGGCTCTCAACTAACCACTAGGTAGACAAAACCCTGTGTTGCCATACACACCATCCTTGATGGTGTTGCACCAAAGTGTAATCTCACAACTCTTCATTTAGCTTCCAAGTCTTCAATCTCTACGTCTTCATGGATAATATTGCTCAAAGATGCTTACCTGTGAAGACTTTAACCTTTACATCATCTTCAATGATGTTGCCTAAAGACCCTCACATTTAGATCTTCAACCTTCACATCAAAGTTGATGATGTTTTCCAAAGACACTCGCCTCAAGGTCTTTAACCTTCCCATCGTTTTTGATGATGTTGCCTAAAGAGGTTCACCTTGAAGCCTATAGCAATTATATCATCCCAAATGATATTGCCCAAAGGCACTTGCCTCTGTGTCTTCAATCTTCACATCATCTCGGATGATGTTGCCTAAGGACGCTCACCCTCAAGCTTTTAACGATGTTACTCAAAGACACTTGCCTTTAAGTCTTCAACCTTCATCATCACGATTGATGTTGCCTAAAGACACTTGTCTCCAAACCTTCACATTATCCTCAATGGTGTAGCTCAAACACACTTGCATGCCTCTAGGTCTTCAACATCATCCCGATGATGTTGTCCAAAGTAACTTGCCTCTAAGTCTTAAATCATTTAGTAGTTTCATACCATCCTTCTTTGATCACCTCTGATTCCACGTCGTTATGCACCTTTCAAATCACACAGAACCAATCCATCTGACTTTGTCATGCCATGTTCTCCAATATTACAACTTGATCTCATCGAGTCATGAACTCTGATATGGGGTGTTAAAAGTGAATCCCAAACTGATGTGGGTCCAAGTTAAGGTAAAGTGACGATTTAAGTCAAGGAGAGGTGGACTCTTGAAAGAGATCTATCCTCTAGCCTAGTACTTAATTCAGGGGCAGTCAATCTAAGGGTCGGTCATGCGTAAGGGACAAAGGCACTTCAACACTTCGTGTATACGACCGCTCACTATTCATGTCCTAGCCGGCCCAAAGGACGGCCAGGAGAATACTTGGTCAGACCTTAGCCATCCAACCTTTCATTTGGAGTACAACCGTATATAGAGTCGCACAAATATGCCAACTTTCTTGTTCATCTTCCTGCCCTCCTATGTATGGTCAGCCAGGTTAAAGGGATGATCAATTACAAGGCTCAGTACCCTTAGCCCACAAAGCAGGCTGGGTAACTTTCAGAAACTCGACCGGATTTAAATAGCTCGAGATATTACCTCAGTAATCAAGAACCAACCTCCAGTCGTAGGGGCGCCCGACCAAAAGGTCGGTCATGCCTCTTGGAGTTCAATTCCTCATATTCTAGATGAACGCAACCCAAGTATATGAACGAACGGTCGTAGAACTGTCCTGACCTAATAGACTCGTAGATTTTCAGAGTCTCAGCATATACTCGAGCAACCCTAAGAATAGGGCAGTATTTTACTCAGATCTCCAGACTCCGAACATATACTCGAACAACCCTAAGAACATGACGGTATTTCACTCAGATCTTCATATTCCCAACATATACTCTATAGACCCTAAGAATATGACAGTATTTCACTCAGATCTCCAAATTCTCAGCATATACTCGATCAATCCTAAGAACAGGGCAGTATTTTACTCAGATTTCCAGACTCCCAGTATATACTCGAGCGGTCCTAAGAATAGGACGGTATTTCACTCAAATCTTTAGATTCCCAGCATATACTCTAGAGACCTTAAGAACAGGTCGGTATGACACTTAGATCTTCAAATTCTCAACATATACTCGAGCAACCCAAAGAACAGGACGGTATTTCACTCAGATCTCTAGACTCCCAACATATATTCGAGCGACCCTAAGGGCAGGGTTGTGTCTCACTCAGATCTCCAGCATTGCCACACACGTATATCATAGCATTTCCAAGTGAATGTCAGTCTTATAAAACTCAAGATTCCATTTATTATTCACCCGGGCAGGTCAACTCCCAACTGAGACATACTTAGGAACCCACATTGTCAGAGAATAATAACCATTTGTCAGAGAATATTCCTCTGTGATGATGTAGGGAACATTACTTGAAGGCAATTATGTTTCCCCTCAGTTGACATATTATGACCACATATTCCTTCAACCGTCTCATTAATGACATCAATTATAAAAAGGGTGCACACATGTAGCGGAAGATTCCTCGGACTAGCTATACACCTTCCAGGATGCATATATTCCACTGCACGATAATTTATGACACCTGATACTCTCTATCACCTCATGATTGTAGAGGTCGTAGAAGTGATATATAAACAGGGGGTCCTCTCCGATGAAAAGGTATGCACACTTGATACATATATTACACTGCGTGCATCCTATTACTCATTCCGACTGCTTGACTTCTCGTCCGGATATTATACTAACTTGAGTGTCGGAGGGCCTTCGCCAAGGACTTCTTCCCTGGTTTTTGGCGTTGACGTTCTATTGGCTCGTTTGGGTGTGTGCAGGGAGCTTAGCACACCATCCAAGAGTCTTCGATTCAATCCAGAGGTCTTCACCCAGTTACCTACCCAACGCGCCATCTCCAGCTTTCAAACATGATCAAACTCCATGTACACTCTTCTAAATCCCAACAAAATTGATGCACACATTAGTAACATTGGCGAACCTAAGTTAGATTATTTGTCAAATATATCAATAACAAGTACTTTGCTCAGATCGGATTACTTCGAAACATCATTGAGTCTGCATCACTGAATAAATCCCAAAATTGCCAAGGAAAATTATCGATTTTTGGCATAATTAAAATGGAGCCACTTGTTCATATATAAGAACAAGAAAATTCGCTTGAACCTGAGATCAATTATATTGAAGACTCGTGATCAGAAACAGTGGCTGACAAACTCCTTCGATCTGACACTGGTACTGACATCTTGATTCTCCTTAATTTTCTTCTGCAAATCAATAACATCCATGTTGACATTGGAATATACATGTGAAAGGTCAAGGGACCTACTGATGTACTATTGAAGAATTAGGCGATTCTTCATGAAGTCCATCAGTAGGGGGAAAAAAGAAGAATTGAGAGAAACCATGCCCAAATATAAAGAAACCAGAAAATGATAAGTTATACTTTCTATCCACGAACCCAATGAACCTGTTCTCATTCCAATTAAGTCGATTAAAAATGCTGAGAAAGGGTACATACATGAGAAAGGGAGAGGTTTCACAGTTAGAGATAGAAGATAAATTATAATGCTTTTTGTCATTAGATTAAGACTACCTCATTGGATGCCACCGGCCATTATATTCTTAATCTAATTGAGATCAAGGTCAACGATAGAAGTCTTCTGTGTTTTTGCCCAAGTCGCGCGATTACTCCCAACTGCTGTGATGCACCATGCAGGTGAGACGTCTCCGTTGTTCGTTCTTTTCTCTATTTTTAATTGACTACGCGATGCCTACTTCTTTACGCCTCTCCGGGGCAAACTTTTCGACAGCTTTTTCTGGCCTTCATGAAAATTATAGTTAGCTAACAGATACTGAGATTACTGGCTGCTTCTGCATGTGTGCAAGTCGTCGAATAAAACACCACAGCTTAGGCAAAGGACTCAGTCAAAATTGACAATTATAAAAATAGCTCAATTATCGCTGAAGGATCGACATCATCGGTTGTATTAGTTGGAGTCTTTTCATTAATTAGACCACATTTATTTTGGTTTAGCTCTCTACTATAATAATCGTGCAGGGACAAATATCGATTTTATGTTTTTTTTTTAATATGTGACTTTTAAGCAATATGAAAGTAATTAAAGCGTGTCTATTTTCTTAAATAGTTTGGAAAGAAAGGTGATAGATTTGATTATAAATAAGTAGATTAATGGGGGAAAAATAAAGGGTTAAGGTGAAGGAAAGGATACATTATTTATATGTTTACCTCCTCAATTTGTCCAACATATTAGGTTCCACCAAACTTGGTTTGTTGAGCTTGATTGGCATGTACTACTCACTCGACTCACTCCTCCCATCTAACTAGATTAATGATTAACCCGTTCAATTTGCTTAGCCTTCTCAATCTGCTCAACTTGTTTGGTTCACTCACCTACTCCACTCGCTTAGTCCAATCAACTTGACCGTTGCTAACCTATTTAGTTCACTCAACCAATTCAACCAATCCTGTCCCACTCAACCACTCGACATGTTGGGCCTTCTCGCTTGAGTAGCCTCTTAGTTCATCATGCTAATTGAACATTCAACCAATTGAGAGGATCCCAAGCAGTCCAATATCGTCAGCCTCCCGACTAGATATAAGCAAATAAATTGTAGGAGGCAATTTGTCCTAATATAGAGGCCCTTTGCATAAGGAGGTCAAACAGTACCTAAGAAGATATTTTATCCCTATTAAAAACTGACTTAAAGATTTATTAAAGCAGCCACTTATATAAGTAACAACTATGTTAATATGTGAAATCCAATTCAACCAATTGTGCTTTATCATCAGTTGAACATTCTTCTTTTTATTTCTTAGTCCATCTTGCCAGTTGATCATTTCGCTGTTGGATCTCAAAGAAGCTCAACCGTTCATCTGGAGCTAAAGCCTTATCAAAATCAATGCAAAAGTATACCTCCAATTTTCTCTTTCAAGCATTCACAAAGCTTGGGATTGAGTTTACATGTAGATCACAACCCAGAACCTTGTGTCAATGCCGAAAGCTCTCTATGAACTATCATTTAGATAAGCCCCCATATAGTCATATACACAATCTCTAATACTATTGCCCAAAAGTGCAAACCCTAAGATTACAATAAATCGTAATCTTATATAACTCACATGCATCCAAGTCTTAATCTTTGTATCAACCTCAATGTTGTTGCATAAAGATGTTGTCCTCTAGGTTTCCAAGAATTTCATTCTCCTATACAAGATTTTTATTATTATTTTTAATAATTTTGGACTTTTTAGTATTTTAGGTTTTGATAATTTCTATTTTTTTATATTTTGAGTCAAAATTTTAGCATTGTGAATGTGTTAACAATTTTTCATTTCTCGTAGAATTTCTTTTTCTTTCTTTGGAAGTTAAGAATTATAGTATATATATTAGAATTTTTTTTCTTTATTTAGTTTTTAGATTTGTAATTTATATAAACATATATTTAGCTGTTTAAGAAATAAATCCTTAAATATTAAATAAAATTCCTATTTTTTCATAAAGATATGAAGAAAGTGGTATCTCTTCTTGTCTTCTCTTCAAAACTTCCTTCTTGTCAGCCCGTAGAATAACCGCTATCCTGCATGATGTCAGTTGGTATCAGAGCTAACAGTATCTGATTGAGGAAGCTCAGCATCAAATTCAACGGAAGGTTGTCGTGGTCATGACAAATAAGTTTCGACTGAGAAAGTTTCATATCATGGTCGTAGCACCCAAGACGTGATTGAGAATTTATAAAGGCAAATTGTAGATTTAACCCGACGTGTGAAGATTGAGGATTTACAAACGCAAATCATCAATTTAGCCCAGCGTGTAGCGGTGGCGACACAAAATCTTGAAAATAATGAGGTACGTGGTCGAGAGGATCGACAAAGAGATCTCAGATTTCATGTTGATCTGCTCGAATTTTCTGGTACATCACAAATAGAAATTTCTATTGATTGGATCAACAAAGTAGAACGAATCTTCGACTATAAGTAAGTTCTAGATCGGATGAAGATGAAATTGATTGTCATCAAACTCAAGGGTTGAGCATCAGTGTGGTAGAGGCACTTATGGCGCTCATAAGATAGACAGGGCAAACTAAGATCAAGGATTAGGAGAAGATGAAGAAAAAGATGAAAGATCACTTTCTTCCTTTTTGGTACATTCAAACTTCTCTCCAAGAACGATTAGGTTTCGTCATGGAAAATGATAGTTTTGATGCTCGAGATGGCCTAGACGGATTCGAAGATGATTTAGAGGAGAAATTTGACCCAGAAGAAATTGAAAAGGAATCTCGATTTCAAATTGGAGATGAGACCGAGGTGATTAACAAGCGGGTATATGATGATTATGGAGCTAACGAAGTGTTTGATGATGATCCTTTATTCATGCTGAATTCATGTTCTGTCTATCAATGTAATTTTAAACCTTTTATCAAATTATATCTTACAACTAATTGTAGACCATCTGAGGAATACCTAGAAAGAAAGACCGAAGAGATTTACGAACCGATTTACAATGATGACGGAGTTAAAGAGATGCAACAACTATTTTCAGACTATGCTGCATTTATTCCAGAAAATCTTCCTCCTAGAATACCCTTACGATTGTTGTTACTAGCATTGTCATCATTCTTTGAAAGCAACATATTGCATGGGATTTACACTCATGATTTCACATTTAAATTTGGCTGGAAAGATGAATATATACTTGGTGATTAAAACCAATAATTGTGAGTTGGATCGCAGAGAAAAATTTCAGAAATAAATTAATATTATGAACACAAGAAAAAATAAAGCCAAGTAAATTTCAAGATCAAACATTGAACAAATGGATACAGCAAATTTTAAAATTGAAATGTACAATGTCAGCAGACTAGGAGGGAGAGTCCTCATTCTAGTACAACTATGTTTATTATTTGGATCGACGAGGATTCTCAAAGCATAACAGCTACTAGTAGATTTTGCCGATTTGGTGTTAGATGATCTTTCTCCTGCACTATCACCTGAATTTACTCTAAACCCAAGTTTCTTTCAATCCGAGATGACTGATACAGGAGAATCCAAAAAAAATTATTATTATTTTTAATAACTTTTATTTTTTTTTAGTACTTTTGAGTTTTTTGATATTTTAGGTTTTGGTAAACATTTGTTTAACTGTTCAACGAATTAATCCTCGAATATTAAATAAAATTTTTCTTTTTTTGAAAAGATCTAAAGGATGGTGGTTATCTTCTTGCTTTCTCTTCAAACTCACCCTTCCAATCAATGCACAAAATAATCACTATCCTACTAGCGTCATTGTCTTAAAGTCCACCTCATAAGGAATTTAAAATCATATCTTATACCATACTTCTTTGATCACCTCCGAATTCACTCCATTATGGACCTTCGAGACATTAAGCACTAATCCATCCAACTTGATTCAGCCAAGGCATCTAATAGGGCAATTTGACCACATTTACACTTTATTAAATCTCCACAAATTCGATGCATGATCCTATCTGAAACTGTGAAACTGGAAAGCTGGGAGGTGGCGGCTTCGCTAACCAGATGTGCTCCGCTCTGCAAAACAAATGGCGTCAGTGCCGGGCTAGGTAAGGGATCACCGGCGTTAGCCCTTCGACGCTCAAGTCAGTCATCGAAAAATGTAAAGAAGCAAAGCAATAGTAACAACAATGGAATTCAATAATAACGCGTACCTCCGCCGGTGAAGGACCCCTCTTTATATAGAGCACTGGTGGGCCGTGTGCATGGTTCTCGAGGCATGGGCACGCTCTCCCATATGGCCCATGAAAGAGTCTTGTCAGGAAAATACCTCTGACACCATACCTTAACAAGGCATGCATAAGCTTCGACCGTACAATCCGCCTGTCGACTATGCCTCGTGTCAACGGCACTATATTCCAAAAAGATGTTTAGAGATACTACAGTGGTCCCGTTGTTGGGCCGAACGGGGTAATCACTCAGCCGGAACTCTGCTCCGCCCGCAATGTCCCACTGCTTGGCCAAGCGGGGTAGCCGCTCGGCAAGGACCCATCCGCTCTGGCGGCCTCAGGTTGCTCTTTCATGCGATAGCTATGTAGTAACCTGCCTTCTTCTGTTCAGACAAACTATCCGGTCTCCGTCAGCGCCTTAATAATATGACTTGAGCGCATGCTTATCATATCCCCCGAGTCAAAAGGGTTTCCCACTAGGACATATCCCCCGTCGGTTGGGCCCTGACTGTCCCAACCGACCACTATAATTATCCTCCGTTTGGCCCTTTGATATCTGGACGTTGATCATCTTGACTTTGACCTCCACCGTGGTCGTTGACCCGTGTCAAGTAGGCCTCCTTCCATCATCGCATCATATAGCCACTCGGTCGGGACCCATCCGCTCTAATGGTCTTAGATTGCTCTTCTGTGCGATAGCTATATAGTAACCTGCCTTCTTCCGTTCGGACAAACTATCCAGTCTCCGTCAACGCCTTGACAATACGACTTGAGTGTCTGCTTATCATATCCCCCAAGTCGGAAGGGTTGTCCAATCGGGCATATCCCCCGTCAGTCAGGCCCTGACTATCACGACTGACCGCTGCAATTATCCTCCGTTCGGTCCTTGATGGTTGGGTGTTGACCATCTTGACTTTGACCTCCATCGTGGTAGTTGACCAGTGCCAGGAAGGCCTCCTTCCATCGCCACACCACAAATCTCCCCCTCAAGTCTAGTCGAAGGAGGCTGTAAGTCCGACTGACTTAACCAGTGTAGTCCTGGATGATTCCCATGCCTTTGCTGTTTGGCCACACCTTGTCAGACTGGTATATAAACGCCGCTCGGATTAAGTTCT
The DNA here is from genome assembly GCF_018446385.1 of Zingiber officinale. NCBI lineage: Eukaryota > Viridiplantae > Streptophyta > Magnoliopsida > Zingiberales > Zingiberaceae > Zingiber > Zingiber officinale. Next base: position 155,730,465 of record NC_055992.1, on the reverse strand, counting down.
TCGAAGCAAACTGAGCTTCCACTGTTTGGCTATGATACTCGCTTATCCTTGTCGCTCGGGAAATATGTGGCAACACTTGGGGAAAAATCTTTTTCTTGTGTTCTTCGGCCAAGTGTCATGACGTCATCCACATTTCTAGGAGACCGTGCAAATCCCTGAGCATTATGGCCGAGCATGTGACCATTCTTTTTCATTAAGCCTCATTAATGGTGTCCGGTGGCTGAGCGCCACGTGTCCTTCTTTCTGTCGCTGCACGTTTGACGTGGCAGGAGGATATCCGCTGGCGATGTGACAAACACCTTTTCGAATTGAACGGTTGGATCTTTCCTAGTTTTTCGCAATCCTGGATCGGACAACTCAGGGCGATCGGCCGTGAGGTTTATAAACCTAACATGCGTCGCCTTCTCCCTGACTTCGCGCACCTTCGTCCTTGAGTTCTCAAGCGACGTTTCGCTCCTTCTGTCTCTCCGGCGATCTTTCAGTAAGCTTCTTCCCCCTTTCAATTGGATCTTTTCGTCGCACTTCTTCAATCTTTTTGTTTTTTGATGGCGAGCTCCTCACTACCTCTTGTCGTCGTCCCTAGGCTCTGGTACACTTCAATCAAGTCCAAGTTCGATGGCGACAATGCTGAGAGTTTGAGAGCCGCTTACGAAACTCCCTCTGACTATCAGATCACTCTTCCTTCGGCTTTCGATCGCCCGAATAAACCACCGTCGAGTTTTTTATGCTTCTTTAGGGACCAATTTATCGCCGGTATGTGGTTCCTAATCCACCCTTTCTTTTCTGTCATTTGTAAATATTTTCGCATTTCTCTCCATCAATTAGTGTTGAACTCCTTTCGGCAGCTGTGCGGGGTCCTCCTGATCTGCAACTTCTGCGTTGTAGACCCCAACAATGTCTCTCGACCCTCATCCGAGCGAGGTGAGACTTCTCTTCCACCTCTCGAGCAGGGAATCGGGGAACTCCCTGCGTCCCTATCCTCCGACCGGACACCTTCATTGTCCGGGCTGCTTCAGGGGACGATCTGCGCGATGTGGATCTCCTTCATGTCCTCGCCTTTACCAGCGATGCAAGTGTCTCGCATCCGGCCATTTTCCTCACAGCCCACGGGCAGGGCAACTTCTGAACCTTCTAGTCCGAGCGGCCATAAATCAATAATGACAATCATTCACTTGTCGACTAACGAGTATCGCAATATGGACAACCCAGTATCCCTCACCCCCGAGCATCAAATAAGAATCCAAGGGTCGCTCGCATAGATATGGGTTGATGCCCGAGCTCGTGCAGCGATTATAGCTCCGAGGGAACTGACTAATAGTCACACTCAGATGTCTACTGGGAGATGTATACCTTTCTTTTTCTCCTTTTTTTTTGTCCGCTCGGCTTATATACTATTATCGTCTTTGCAGTACTGGGTGGGAAGACTGGCCATATGCCACAAGCTTGCTTATCTGGAGCATGAAGTCCAGCAGCTTCGTGCTCCGAGTGGCCAATCATATGCTACTCAAACGCAACCGGAGCATATAAACGCTGAGATGACTCAGTTAAGAGCCGATCTGAATAAGAGCTCCGAGCAGCTTGAAGCGGAGAAGGGCAAGATCGTCGATCAGGCAACACAGTTGGCTCGACTTAATAAACAGGCTACCCTCCTTCAAAGTGAAGATCCACTCGGCCAACACCAGGAAGCTCCAAGCTATAAAAGACTTGGAAATAAAAAATAAGGAGTTTCAGGCGTTGCCTCAGAACCTGAAGGATGTGGATGCCTCATTGAACGTCGACCGAGAGGGTAGGACGATCGGTCAGTCTGTAGTGAAGGCCCAGCTTGATGCTACGGATGAGGAGCTGGCCCAACTGGAGGAGCCGCAGGCATCCCGAACGGCCCTCGAAACTTATCAAGGTGGGGAATCTGAGCAATTTGAGGTCATGAAACTGGCATATCTCCGCTCAGACACTTTCAACGACAAGGTCATCGATCGAGCACTCTGCCTTTTTAACCTCGCGATCGACGGGATGCTCGACCAACTGAAGGATGACGGCTATATCCCCACCGCTCTGACAAACAAGTCATCAACCGAGACAAGATGACCGAGTCGCTGCCCGACGACGTTTTGGATTACCTCGAGTGAGTGCTCCCGCATACCCCGTCTCCTTTTTGTACTGCCCTTTTAGGCATGTAAATTACGCAAGTGTTAACAAATGGTCGCTCGTTCGGTGAACCTTTTTTTACTTAATGTCACTCTTGCGGTCGGCGTCATTCGACTCTTTCCATATTGTCTGATTTGCGAACCGCTAACCATAATGCGCTTACTAGAGTGGCTTCGTGACCTTTCGGTCGGCAACGAACTATCCATTTTTGGTACGACCTTGTAACGTCCCACCCATGGTGCCTCGAGCTTGTTGACGTCGCCGACTAGCTTGATTCTCTTCCAGACCAGGTCGCCAACTTGGAAAGATCTCGGGATCACCCTCCGGTTGTAGCTCTGCTTCATACGCTGCCAATATGCCATCAGCTGAATGGCAGCCTTGTCCCGTGCCTTGTCCACCAAATCAAGCTTCATGCTCCTCCGCTCGACATTCCCCTCATCGTAGAGATGAACCCGGTAGGATTCTACTCCGACCTCCACGGGGACCACCGCTTCACCACCGTACACCAAGTGAAATGGTGTGACGCCGGTCACCTCCTTGGGAGTCGTACGGAGGGCTCACAGAATGCTAGGGAGCTTGTCGACCCAGTTGCCTCCCGCGTGGTCGAGTCGAGCTTGTAGGCCTCTGAGGATCTTCCGGTTGGTGACCTCCACATGATCGTTGCTTTGGGGATATTCCAAAGAGGAAAAGGCCTATTGGATGTCGTAGCCTTCGCACAATTCCCTGAGCCTCTAACCGTTGAATTGCCTTCCGTTGTCTGAGACGACCCGGCGAGGGATGCCGAACCGACATAGGATATTCTATCAGATGAATTTGATAACTATCTGGTCACTTATTTTAGCCAGCGGCTTGGCCTCCACCTACTTGGAGAAGTGATCCACCGCGACGAGCAGGAATTTTCGCTGAGTGATCGCCATGCGGAACGGCTCAACGATATTCATGCCCCATTGGTTGAACGAGCAAGACACTATGGATGTCTTCATCTCCTCAGTCGGACGGTGCGGGATGTTGTGGTACTTTTGGAAAGACAGGCAGGTCGCTACTCTCTGAGTGGTATCCTGTTGGAGGGTGGGCCAAAAAATATCCTTCTAGTAGAATCTTTTGAGCCAACGAATGGCTGCACACAAAGGATGTACTCTGCATCCTCCGGTCTAACGCATTTGAGCAGGGACCTTGAGAAGGCTCTCTTATATAGCTGATCTCCAACCAAGGTGAACCGTCCGGCTCTCTTTTTCAATAAGTGAGCCTCTTCCTGATTAGCATTTTGAGTGCCCGATCAGAAGAATTCTACCAATGTCATCCTCCAATCGCTCGAGAAGGTTATCCCTTTCATCCTGTCAATATGTAGGATCAAAAAGAATTTTAGATATCTCCACAATGTCATGATATTGTTCACTTTGGGCCTAAGCCCTCATGGGTTTGCTCTTGGACTCTACCCAAAAGGCTTCCTGCCAATGGAGATATCTTTCTCTTATAAATTCATGATCTTTTCCATGTATTTTCAATGTAGTACTATGTTTGTAACCTTGCAACCCCGACAATCCCCCCCTCAAACAAAGGACCACATACTTCCCATGTTCGATCCTCGAACCACGAGGTCTTCCTGTCCCTCGGTCCACCCGACCTACTAGGACTTCCTTGCCTAGCCACAACTAGGGCTTCCTGCCTGGTGTCTGGTCCTCTTGATCCGAACATAGGAGCCTCCGGTTTCTTTGTTCGATGTCAATATTGTACTCACATGGCTCAATCAGACCATAGTTCTTGTGCACAGTCGGCGGTTAAACCTTCTGGCAGTCCGGGCTCTGATACCAATTGTAGGATCGAAAAGAATTTTAGATATCTCCACAATGGCATGATATTGTCCACTTTGGGCCTAAGCCCACATGGGTTTGCTCTTGAGCTCTACCCAAAAGATCTCCTACCAATGGAGATATCTTTCTCTTATAAATTCATGATCTGGAGATATCTTTCTCTTATAAATCCATGATCTGGAGATATCTTTCTCTTATAAATCCATGATCTTTTCCATGTGTTTTCAATGTGAAACTATGTTTGCAACCTTGCAACCCCAACACAATATGCACCACTAATGAAAACTTACTCAAGCGACTGCTTTATTATGATCGACGATAGTGAACTCGCTAACTTAGCCAACTCATCCACCGCTTGATTTTCTGATCGGGGGGATCTTCTGTATAATAACCTCTTGGAAGTTCGCTCTTAGCTTATCAAAGGCTTCTGCATACAATTTGAGTCGAGAGTTTGTTATCTCGAACGTTCCCGATAGCTGTTGAGCGGTCAATTGAGAGTCCGAATGAATGAGGATTGTTATGGCTTCAATGTGTCGTGTTGCCTGCAGGCCGACTGTCAAGGCTTCGTATTCGGCTTCGTTGTTCATGGTCCGATAATCAAGCCAAACAAAAATTTGCATCCGATCCTCCCACGGTGAAATTAATAATATGTCAATCCTACTGTCTTGCTGGGTAGACGAACCGTCAACATATATATTCTCCAAGCTGCTCTAGCTCGACCCTCTACACCTCTGTGATGAAATCTGCCAAGACCTGAGCTTTGATTACTGTTCGGGGCTGATATTGAATATCGAACTCGCTCAGTTCGATTGTCCATTTGATTAGCCACCCGGGCGCCTCTAGGTTGAGGAGGACTCTTCCCAAAGCATTGTTGGTCATCATGACGATCGGATGTGCGAGAAAATATGGCCGGAGTCTCCGAGCGGCAAGTACCAAAGCGTAAGCTAATTTTTCAAGACCAATGTAGCGAGACTATACATCTTTTAATATATGACTTAGAAAATACACGGACTACTATTTGTGGCCACTATGTTTTACTAATGCCGAGTCAACCGCATATTCGGTAGTCGACAAATAGATCCAGAGTGGGTTTCCAGCGCTTGGCTTAGCTAATATAAGCAAGGAGTTGAAATATTCCTTAAGCTCTTCTAACGCCCGATCGCACTTTGCGTCCCACTGGAATTTTGTTGCTCGACGCAACACTTTGAAGAAGGCAGGCTCTGGCCTGATGACTTGGATATGAACTTGGACAACGTGGTAATCTGCCCAGTCAGCCGTTGGGCCTCCTTCAAACTGCACGGCGATGGCATGTCTTGCAGGGCCTTGACTTTGGTTGGATTCACCTCAATCCCCCACTTGGTGACGATGTACCCTAAGAATCGACCACTCTTAGTGCCAAACAAGCACTTGCTCGGGTTCAGCTTTATTCCATAAGCCCTCAGGGTTTGGCAGGTCTCCTCAATGTTTGCACAAAGAACAACAGCTCGGAGGAATTTTATTAATATATCATCGACATATACCTTCAACTTGTGATTGATCTGCCGTTGGAACCCTTGTTTATGAGCCTCTAGTAGGTGGTGTCGGCGTTCTTTAGTCCGAACGATATGATGTTGTAGCAGAACGTTCCGTTGGCCATGATAAAGCTGACCTTTGCTTGATCCTCTCGGGCGAGCGGCACTTGGTGGTAGCCCTGATACACATCGAGCATGTAGATCAACTAGCAGTCCGTCGTAGAGTCCACCATCTAGTCTATCCGGGGCAGCGGATAGAAATCCTTTGGGCACGCCTTATTCAAGTCACGGAAGTCGATGTAGACCCGTCATTTGTTGCCTAGTTTGGAGACCGGCACGATGTTAGCGAGCCAGCTCAGGAATTTGGCCTCCCGTATATGACCGGCCTTCAACAATTTCGCTATCTCCGCCCAAATGATCAAGTTTTACTCCACGCAGAAGTCCCTTTTCTTTGCTTTATCGGTCGAGCGTCCGGTCAGACGTGGAGCTCGTGCTGAGACACACTCGGCAAGATGTCGAGAAGCTTGTGTGTCGACCAAGTGAACACATCATAATTATGTCTAAGGCAGACGACCAGCTCTACCTTCTTTGTGCTTTCCAGATCGGCGGCTACAAAGGTAGTCGCTTCCGACCGGTTGGGGTGGATCTGAACCTCCTCCTTTTCTTCGTAAACTAGCGTAGGAGGCTTCTCTGTGATAGCGTTCAGCTCCAAGCACAGATTTTTCTTAGCGGCCCTTACTTCTGATTTGACCATCTCGACGTAGCATCGCCGAGCGGCCAACCGGTCGCCTTTGACTTTGCCCACCTAGTCATCCACCGGAAACTTGATCTTTTGGAAATAGGTGGATACAACCGCTCGAAACTCGTTAAGGGTCGGTTGACCCAATATAACATTATAGGTCGATGGTGCGTCGACCACAATGAAGTTGGTGGTCCTTGTCCTCTTCAGCAGCTCCTCCCCCAGCGAGATGGCCAACCTTACTTAGCCGAGCGGCAAGACTTCGTTGCCTGTAAAGCCGTAGAGCGGGGTCGTCATGGGCAACAGCTCGCTCCAGTCCGTTTGCAAATGATCAAACGCCTTCTTGAATATAGTGTAATTGGCGATTACTGCTCGGATGATCAACGTGTCGTCGTGAGAGATCTCGACTCCCTCTAAGTCTCTCGGACCGAAGCTGATCTCAGGTCCTTCGGCCCGCTCCTTGCTGCAATCAACAACATAGATTTCAGGTCGCCAAGCGTGTGACTTCCTCTCTCGGTTGGAATCATCACCAGTCGACCCACGGGCGATCATTCTTATCTCTCCCCGAGTGGTGTTGCTCCTGTTTTCCTCTTCCCAAGTCGAATGCCTGTTCCGCTCGTCAGATACTCGGGCGGGGCTTTGATTGTTTCTTTACTGGGGCTGATGGCAGTGTGGTTTGACCGCCCTTCTTTCTTCCCTTCGACTAGCTGATCGGCGCCTATGTAGCCGATCGGGAGACGGGGATGGTCGGGGTATCCCCGCGGGGCTGGCCTGCTTGTTGCCAGATCGTACCAGTCTTGAGTGTTGCGTGTTGCCGATTGGTGGAAGGAGCAGAACATCAGCGTCCACACCTTGCCTTTGGCAGCCTTTGGGCGAGCGGTCAACACATGCTGCACGACATGTGTCCTAGGCTTGTGTGGCGCGGCTCCTCCAGACCGAGTCCTCTTGGGGGGTTGATGACTAGTTAGGTGTCGCCGTTCAGATGCTCCTGCAGGCTTGGCGACCTTCTCCTTCTTCCTCACCACCTGGGCTTCTTCCACATTGATGTATTCGTTGGCCTTCTTTTGCAAGTGGCCGAAGTCCCTTGGCGGCTTCCAAATGAGCGATCAGAAGAACTCTCCTATGGTGAGCCGCTAGGTGAAGGCGTTCACCAGCACGTCCGAGGAGACCGTCGGGATGTCCATTGCTACCTAATTAAAGCGTTGGATGTAGGCCCTCAAGGCCTCTCTTGGCCCTTGCTTGAGCGAGAACAAATTCACGCTTGTCTTCTGGTGGTGACGACTGCTGGCGAAGTGGTGAAGGAACGTCGCACGGAAGTCCTTGAAGCTGTGGATCGACTCTTCGGGTAATCTTTTGAACCAACGTTGTGCCGATCCGATGAGAGTAGTGAGGAAGACCCGACATTTAACTCCATCAGTGTACTGATAAAGTGTGACCGCATTATCAAATTTGGCCAAGTGGTCGTCTGGGTCGGTGGTTCCGTTGTACTCTCCGATCACCAATGGAGTGTAATGTTTTGGCAGAGGATCATTCAAAATCCCCTCTGAAAACTGTCGATTAACTCGCTCGGGTGAATTATCCTCTCTGGGTGTCTTTCCTCTCCTTGTGTCCCGAACGGGCGCATCGTTTGAGGAAGACCCTCAGTTCTTGTCCGCTCGACCCCTTTCCTTAAATGGGGTTCAAAACAACGTTCGGTGAAAGGGGATAGACACATTGGGTGTGTCCCCTTACGTGTCGGCTAGTTTCTTACTATTACCCCGAGCGGATACTCGCTCTGCTCGGTCACACTACTCAGCTGGGCGACCTACGGTTGAGGTCACAAGCTCCTGCACTTGGCGTTCGACCATTGCCTGTTGCCGCTCGGCCAGCGCCTATTGTTGTTGCTCCACTATCTTCGTCGTGCGGGTTTGTACCAGGATGTCAAGCTCCTCTTGCGTCAGCGTCAGCGTCATGAATCGTCCAGTGTCTTCCATATTCTCGTTCGAATACAGGTCGCGTTTCCACAGACAGTGCCAACATGATCCTGCCCGAAACCGTGAAGCTGGAAAGCTAGGAGGTGGCGGCTTCACTAACTGAATGTGGACTTCGTTCCGCTCTACAAAATAAACGGCACCAGTGTCAGACCAGGGAAGGGATCCCCAGCATTGGCCCTTCGACGCTCAAGTCAGTCACTGGAAAATGTGGAGAAGCAGAACAGTAACAACAGTGGAATTCAATAGTAACGCGTGCCTCCGCTGGTGAAGAACTCCCCTTTATATAAAATGCTGGTGGACGACATGCACGTTTCTTAAGGCATGGGCACGTTCTCCCATATGCCCCATGAAAGGGCATTGTCAGGAAAGTATCCCTGACTCCATACCTTAACAGAGCATGCATATTCTTGGCACGACAGTAGAAGCTTCGGTCGTATTATCCACCTGTCGGCCATGTCTCGTGTCAGCGACACTATCTCCCAAAAGGATGTCGAGAGATATTATAGTGGTCCCGTTGTTAGGCCAAGCGAGGTAGTCACTCGACCGAGACTCTACTCCGCCTGTCATGTCCTACTACTTGGCCGAGCAAGGTAACTGCTCAGTTGGGACCCATCTGCTCTAGCGGCCTCAAGTTGCTCTTCCGTGTGGTAGTTATGTAGTAACATGGCTTCTTCCGTTCAGACAAACTATCCGGTCTCTGTCAACACCTTAATAATACGACTTGAGCGCCTGCTTATCATATCCCCCGAGTCGGAAGGGTTGTCCACTCGGACATATCCCCCGTCGGTCGAGCCCTGATTGTCTCGACCGACCGCTACAATTATCCTCCGTTCGGCCCTTTGACGTCTGGGCGTTGACCATCTTGATTTTAACCTCCACTGTGGTCGTTAACCCGTGCCAAGTAGGTCTCCTTCCGTCGTCGCATCACATAGCTGCTCGGTCAGGGCCCATCTGCTCTGGCGGTCTCAAGTTGCTCTTCCGTGCGGTAGCTATGTAGTAACCAGCCTTCTTCCGTTCGGGCAAACTATCCGATCTCCATCAACGCCTTGATAATATGACTTGAGCGCCTGCTTATCATATCCCTCGAGTCGGAAGGGTTGTCCACCCAGACATATCCCCCACCGGTCGAGCCCTGACTATCCCGATCGATCGCTGCAATTATCCTCCGTTTGACTTTTTGACATCTGAATATTGACCACCTTGACTTTGACCTCCATCATGACTATTAACCCATGCCAAATAGGCCTCCTTCTGTCCCCGCATCAACGCACATATTAATAACACAAACAAATTCAATTGAAATTCTTCGACAGACATATCAAAATAAGATAATCAAAGCTACAATTCTCCAACAAAGTAATACTTTAATAATCAAAGCTATTGACTTCACTTTGTTAGACCCATTGAAAATCAAAACCAAGTACATATTAGGTGAAGTGGGATCGGTCGCAAAGGGCAAGTAGAGAATTTACTAAAAGATCACTTACAATTATAAAAAATAAATAAAATAATACATATATTTTGGTTTTGAAAATTCGAAATATATTAAACAGAGCTACCTACTGCACCATTAATGGTATCGATATTGCGACGCCTTCACCACATGCGCCAGTTTTTTCCATAGCGCTTGATTACCTCCACCACATGCTCATGCTCAGCTGAAGTCAATGCCCGGGAATGGCGCTTTCCCCACGAAAACCAGATGGCCTCTGCAATAGAAAAATCCTCATCGCATCAAGGGCAGGAGAAAAATAAAGCCCTCAGAGTCAACGATCCGATCGTTTGCTCTTGCCAACGAAAGGAACAGGAGAACGACCGCGTTGAGAACAGCTCGATGTGAATAAGAGCTCAGAGCTGGTCGCCTTCATATCTTCGCATTTCGTTAGAGTCTGCAATTGAAGCTTGATTGTGGAATAGCGAAGATGCATTCGATGAATCATTGGGGCGGGACGTTCGAGATCGGCGCGGAGGGGACGACGGACGACGAGCATAGCCGGAATATGGACTTGGACCGGGCGGCGCTTTCACGGCAGCAGCTGGACGAGACGCAACAGAGCTGGCTGCTGGCGGGGCCGCAGGAGTCGAAGAAGAAAGACAAGTACGTCGATCTAGGCTGCCTCATCGTCAAGCGCAAGGTCCTCAAGTGGATCCTCTACGGCTTCCTCTTCGCCGTCATCGTCATCGCCGTTCCCATCATAATCGCCAAGTCCATCCCCAAGCACAGGAAGCCGCCGCCGCCGCCCGACCAGTACTCGCAAGCCCTCCACAAGGCGCTCATGTTCTTCAACGCGCAAAAATGTGAGACCAATTCATTACAAACCAATCGCAATCTCAACACTTGGAACTTAATTTATATATCCTTTTTTTTTTTTTTTTTTGATCCGGTTGCAGCTGGTCGGCTGCCCAAGAACAACGGCGTGCCGTGGCGTGGAGACTCTGGGCTCAGCGACGGGTCGACGCTCGACGACGTGAAGGGTGGTCTGGTCGGTGGTTACTACGACGCTGGCGACAACATAAAGTTCCATTTCCCCATGGCGTTCTCGATGACGCTGCTGAGTTGGTCCGTGGTCGAGTACAGCGACAAGTACAAGGATCTAGGAGAATACGACCATGTCCGAGACCTTATCAAATGGGGAACGGATTACTTGCTCAAGACCTTCAACTCTTCAGCTACCACCATCAGCAAGATATACAGCCAGGTAAAGGAATCGACATGTAATTTTTTTACTTTTGGGATGCATGAAGTAGTGCGGCGATCGATGAAGTGATCGAGCATGTGCAGGTTGGTGTGGCGACAAACGCGTCGACGACGCCCGACGATCACTACTGCTGGATGCGGCCGGAGGACATGGACTACCCCCGGCCGGTGCAGCAGGCCAGCTCGGCGCCTGACTTGGGAGGGGAGGTCGCGGCGGCCCTGGCGGCGGCCTCGATCGTGTTCCGTGACGACGCAGCGTACTCGAAGAAGCTGCTCCGGGGCGCGGCGGCGGTGTATAAGTTCGCGCGCGACCCGGGGCACCGCACGCCCTACAGCCGGGGGAACCTGGCCACCGAGCTGTTCTACAACTCGACGGGGTACTGGGACGAGTACATGTGGAGCGCGGCGTGGATGTATTACGCCAGCGGTAACGGCAGCTACGCCCTCTTCGCCACCGACCCCCGCCTGCCCAACAACGCCAAGGCCTTCATGCAGATCCCCGACCTCGGCGTCTTCAGTTGGGACAACAAACTGCCCGGCGCCCAGCTGCTCCTCACCCGCCTGAGGCTCTTCTTGAACCCTGGCTACCCCTACGAGGAGAGCCTCAGCCGCTACCAAAATGCTACCGGCCTCAACATTTGCATGGACCTTCAGAGATTCAATGTCTTCAACTACACGCCAGGTAATTAATCAATATAATTAAGCATCGATCCGACTACAAAACTCGATTAATCAATTAATTAATTAATTAATGTGATTAGGTGGACTAGTGCAACTAAATCACGGCCGGCCTCAGCCACTGCAATACGTCGTGAATGCTGCCTTCCTCTCCTCCCTGTACGCCGATTACTTGGACGCTGCCAACGTGCCTGGCTATTACTGCGGCCCTTACTACTTATCTACCGACAACCTTCGGAGCTTCGCTAGAGCTCAGGTAACTCAATTGCTTCCGGCCGGCGTTGTTTGAATAAGGCCAAAATAGCTGATTCAGTCGTGGTCGGGAAACATGGCAGGTGAACTACATCTTAGGAGACAACCCATTGAAGATGAGCTACGTTGTGGGGCACGGGAACAAGTACCCGAAGCACGTCCACCACCGAGGGGCGTCCATCCCTCACAACGGCGTCAAGTACTCCTGCACCGGCGGGTACAAGTGGAGAGACGCCAAGACCGATAATCCCAACACCATCATTGGAGCCATGGTCGGTGGTCCCGACCGGAATGACCGCTTCTCGGACGTACGAACCAACTACGGGTACACGGAGCCGACGATGGCAGGCAATGCAGGCCTCGTCGCGGCGCTCATCTCCCTGACGACCACCACAGGCAGTGCCGGCGTCGACAAGAACACCATCTTCTCTGCCGTGCCGCCCATGTACCCTGCATCGCCGCCCCCTCCAACACCTTGGAGTCCGTGAGGGGAAAGTGGGATTGCTCCATGCGAGACTTTATAGTTTTCTCTTATCCATCATGCAACTATTGCTCGGTTTCATTTGTACAAAATGATTCAATAACTTCGATCAGGAACAGTTCAAAGCTCTTTAACCATCTCCACAAGCCAGTAAGTAAAATGAAATAGCTACTCAGACACGACTCGAGGATGGTTTATTTCCAACCGTATGATCGGTGAGTTTACTATTTGCATTGCAATTCACTTTGCTTGAGCACGGATCATGTTTATTAATCATTTCTTATTCAAAGGCAAATTTTAATAACTGTTGTTGCTACCATAACTACTACTGTGATTATATATTATGATTGCTATTATCATATTTAACACGTAAGATAATATTAATCTTTATAAGCGAATTGTATATATGGAACTATCTTCTTTTTATTTTCTGCTAAAAAATCGAAAGCTCTGTATCTTCATTTTTATTTTCTGCTAAAAATAAAAGAGTATCCTCTTGGTCATCGCATCGCCGCCTTCATACATCAAATTGCAATGATTTTCCTTTCCGTGTTCGTCGCTCCCAGAAGGTGAGCAATACCGTTGGACCAAAGTCATCTTCACGGGTCAGCCCCAGCGAGCTCACAGCCATTGCCAAGCTACTGCAAGCTCATTACTGAAGCTAGCCCCCACAAACTCAGCCACTGTCTAGCTGCTGCAAATCGCAGTGAGACTGTTGTGACTTGTGAGCAGAGGCAAAGTCGCTGCAAGCTCGTAGCAACACAGGCCTCTGAGTTACTCCATTTCTTTCTCTTTACCTCCTTCAATCCTTGCCTGGTTTCCTCTTTCCCTCCTTTTTCTTTCAACTGCTAATCTATTTCCACTCTTCAGGGTAAAAATGAGCTCTAAACCAAAAGTGACTATCACTACTCATTTGCTCGATAAACTTACTCTGACTTTTAAAATCACACTTTCTCCGTAGACTAACTATTCAACAATTTGGCTGTAAAGGACCAAATGTTCATTAGTAAAAAAAACAAATGAAATTAAAAAAAAATACAATAATTTGTATCTTTTTATCAAATAGCTCGATTTGTGGAAGCAAGAATTACCGAAGAAGCAGCAGACAATTGACCTTTTCTTGAAAAAATACAGATTAAGAGCGATATTGTTAACGATTTTCCTCACGATATCCACTCCCCAGTACGAAGAAGATATCAACCAAGCTGAGTCCAAGGGTTCATTAGTCACAGAAGAATGTCATTCTTGCATGTCAAACTTGCCTCGACAAATCATTAAAAAAAAATTTTTTTAAAAAACATCTAGTGGATTTGCATGATCTCGTAAAATAAAAACTAGATAAGAATTGAAAATTTTCAAAAAGGAATTTGGCAGGTGAATTTTGACGAACCCAGGTTAGAGTGCTACAACAAGACCCCATATAGTTTCCCAATCACTCAGGGGCTGCTTGGTTCAATAAGAGGAATGAGAATGAAAATGAGAATGATATTAGTGAGAAATGATAATGAGTATCATTAATTTAATGGGGTTGCTTGGTTTAGTAAGGGGAATGAGTATCATTAGTAATGGGAGGTTTTTTCAAGGAATGAGTTTCAAATCACTAAAATATTTTAGTGGGGAATGAATGATTGCTAACAAATAAGAAATGAAACCCTTGTGAAAAAATGAAACCCTTAAATCAAGCATCTATATTTCATTCCTTTCCCATTCCCCATTTATCAAACCCTTTAAACAAACAGCCCCGCAGTATTCTCAATTACGGCGTGATAGGAATTCGAAGAACTGAATACTTATAATTACAAAATTAGAAAAAATATATATCAGTTTTGACATTTCAATACATTGAAGTATTTTCTGGCAATGATACGTTATCAGACGAACATTCGACCTGAAACAAAAATAAATAAAATAAAATAAAATCACAGGTTAAGCTTGGAACATTAGCTCTGGAATTGGTTTGGGCATTAAATCAAAGAGGTTAAAACTTTAAATTTTTCAAACAATAAAAAAGGTTGAACTGAGTGCTTGTAACATCTAAACGACTCAAACTTAATCTCATAAAAAAAATCAAGAGTTTAAACAACCATGTCAATAGTTTAGTTCATTTTAGACTTTGACTTGTCTCAGATACCTTATCAAATAAATTTAAACATCATAAAACTTGTCTCGACTCAGCTTGACTTGACTCATTTACAACCCCAACAGTAGACAAATCAAAAAGATCATCATCTAAGATTGTCAAAAAAAAAAAAAAAAGCTTAATGCCCTATTTATTTGGAAGTGCATATGATTAAATGGATCGTGCATCTATTGTAAGATAATGAGCAAATGGATCAAACAAACTATTCGTGGATGATTTTTCAAGTATTTTTTCATTCATCCAAATTGATCAGAACGTCCTACCTTCTTTGTCAAGTTCGTGCCTCATTCAAATTTCTTCTGATGGCACCAAGAGGTCGTTCACGGTCACAAAAAAAAGGGTAGTTGCCATCCGCAATCAATGGCGGAGACAGAATTTATAATTTACCCGAGCTAATCGGTTGATTGGTTGATTTTATATATATTATCCCGTATTGATCGCAAAATTTGATTTACAAATTTATATATGATCAGGTCGAGTGAACAATGGACTAAAATGCTTAAACGTATAGAAAATTTCCTAAATATATAAACTTCTCTAAATCCTAAAACGGGCCGTGGGGTAAAACCCAAGTAGGTTACCCATGCCTCCGCCCTTACCACGACCTCGCGATCACGGATAACTTCACTCGCAGCCATGGATGACCTCGCTCATGGGCGTTATCAACCATGCTCAGTCTCGCTCGAGGCCACAAAGCACTCAATACAGTCTTCATAAAAAAATACTGTACTGAAATCCATTTTATATGAACAATTGATTAGAATTAAGATAAAAAAAGGAAGAAAAAAAATTAAAAGTATCAATCAGAAAATATATGTAAAAATATTGGATTGGAATTTAAATAAAAAATAAGAAATTAATTACCAATTAATCCTTAATGAATGCTCCATGTCCTACTTTCCAGCCCGCGCCCACTCGGACCAGCTAGCCGTCCGGATGACCTCTTGCACGCGGTCGCTTGGCCAAGCAGCCTTTTAGTCGGGCACGGAGGTCAGGCGGTCTCTTGGTCAGGCGACCTCCTGGACGCACGGCCTCATGGCAGCCTAGACTCCTAGACGGCCTTGTGACGTCAGCCACTCGGCCTGACCGTCCGTCCGCATGCGGCCAGGAGGCCGCCTGACCTCTGTGCCCGAACAGGCCACGCAGGAAAAATAATTTTTTAATAAAAAGAGTATTTTAGGAAGAAAAGTATCCTCTAGTGAAATTGAAATGTAGATGTGCCTTTTAGGAATTTCTAAATTTGAACTGCGCCCTTTGGTCACATGATAACTTCTTGACTTTGAAAGAGCATTTATCATCAGTTGAACATTCTTTACTTTATTTCTTAGTCCATCTTGCCAATTATTCATTTCTCTATCTTGATCCACAGGAAGCTAATACCTTTCATCTAGATCTAAAGCCCTATCAAAATCAATGTAAAAACATACACCTCCATTTTTCTCTTTCAAGCATTTACAAAGCTTGGGATTGAATCTACATGTTGATAACAACCTAGAACCTATTGTCCCAGTGCTGAAATCTCTCTATAAGCCATCACTTAGGTAAGCCCCCATCTAGTCATATACACAATCTCAAACATTATTGCCCAAAAGTGCAAACCCTAAGATTACGATTACAATCAATCGTAATCTTAGATAACTCACATGCATCCAAGTCTTAATCTTCATATCAACCTCAATGTTGTTGAATAAAGATGCTTTCCTCTGGGTTACCTATAAGTAGTTAGGTAGCACTTTTAGAAGTAGTTACGAGAACTCTTAGAGAGCAAAACCGAAGCTCTAGCCTACAAATAGTCATGCAACTCTTAAAAGGTGGAGCCGAAGCTCTATAACTCTAGTATCGCATTCATCGTTCTCTTAATTTAGTATAAGGTTTACACAACCTTTTTTTTACATCATAGAGTTGAAACTCTATAATTCAAGTAGCATTTATAGTTTTGTTAACTTAGTACAAATAATACGTAACTCATTTCATAGTGTAAAGCTAAAGTGTAAATAATATATCAATTACTTTATTTATTTGAAGATATAATTACATCTTAAATTTTCTCTCAATTTCTTAGAATAGTTCAGAATCTGTTAAAATATTAATATTCCATGTTCTTTATATCTCTATTTTAGTTGTCATAAAAATGTTTTAAGAACAAGGAGGGATGAATAACAATAAGATCAAAATAAGGACAAGCAATGTGAACTTCATACCATCGAGTAAGGGTATCCATGATTCGAAGATGAAATAAAATTTTCTCCAAGCCTGTATCAATTCCATCCATCCTAACTTGCCCCTCGAGAATTAGCATAGCACACCGAATAGCGCGAAGAGAACATCTGAATTTGATTTGCTGGAAAGAATAAGAAAAGGCTGCCCTTTTGTTTTATGCGCTCGTGACAACTGCAAGCACAATCCCATGGTTTCTGGGCGACGATAGCAGTGACAACCAGCAGCAACAAAAACAACCGGCGACGATACCGAAGAACGAAGGGAGGCGAGTCGACGATCAAGTAGCGACATCAAGGATTTAGATCGCGTGTGAGAGAGATATCATGAGTGGTAAGCAATGAGATGAGGTTTAGGGTTTGTACTAATGAAAAGGAGGAGGATGCGTTGGTGTGCAATGACAGTGACCGTGTAGAGCTACACTGACGGTGGCGGCGGTGCCAGCGCCAGGAAAAATTAGGGCTTGAGATGGAAGGAGGAACGCGCTCAAAGGAGGAAAATAGGGGTGGGGTACTACCGCATTATGTTGTATTTTTGCAGAAAGGTCATAGCATTTTATAAATATTACAAATGATCCATTTAAAATTTTCAAGAATATAATGTCGAATCTCAAAAAAAAATTTGATATACATACAAATAGGGTTATAAATCAGACGAGTTGAGTCCAGTTTTAGGATATTTAAATTTATTTAATAAAGTAATCGAGTCGAGTTTAAAAAGAATTAAAATTTTGAAATAATTATTCAAGTTTGACTTAATTTCTTTTTTATGAGTTTGAGATTGTTTAAAACTTGGATTAGTTTGGTTTGTTTAGATATTATCGAGCTCTCAATTCAAAAAGGTAGATCCGCTACCTTAGCGGCTCTTCTAGTGTCGGCCCCACGGATATGGAGGGATGTACATGAAGGTACACAGGTCATAGGTGCATGGTAGGGTAAACCTCAGGTCGTCAGTTCCTAAGAATTGACTCCTGACCATTACGCCAAAGATGTCATGCGCCCACCGTCTGTGTTACGCCCTGGGGGCATTGAGCTCTCAATTCAAGCTTGGCTTGAACTTGATTCATTTAAATATTATTGAGCTCTCAATTCAAGTTTGTTTGATTGTTTAAAATTTTTAGTTGTTTGATTGATTATTGAGCTTAATAAGTTAAACTTATTTATTTATTTTATTTTTATTTAGCATATTGATAAGAGTTTTATTAATGAATATAGTTCGTAAATATTGTTCACGAATGTTGTACACAAAAGTTAACGAACTGAACACATATGTGTTTAATCTTATTTGTTTAGTTTAACGAGTTGTTCAAGCTTATTTATTTAATTGATCTTGTATATATTAAATGAACATAAACAAGCTCTTACCAAATCAAATATCAAACTTAATTTTTAAATACTTGGTTCATTTATAACCCTAAATAAAAGTAGCACAAACAAATTCAACTGAAGCTCTTGGACAGACATATCAAAATAATATAATCAAGCTATAATTCTCCAACAAAGTAAAACTTTAATATCCCAATAAAAAGCTTTCCATCCCTGGTATAATATTGATTTCACTTTGCCAGACCTATTGAAAATCAAAACCAAGTAAATTTTAGGTTAAGTGGGAGTAGCAAAGGGCAAGTGAAGAATTTATTAAAAGATCACTTGCAATTATAAAAATTAAATCAAATAATAACGAGAGGATCCGGAAGATGATGCGGCGGTCAAAGTCATGATGATGTGATGGTTAGAGTCAAGGGAAGTCAACATTCCCCATCTAGCTTCGTCCTTCACCCAGCATTAAGGCTCTCAGCGAAAGCCTGAACAAGTTAAAAATTGCTCAGAATAAGGCCAATCGGCCTTTACACCGATTAAACAGGAGGAATTTAATGTCTCACTCTTGAACTAAAAAGATAACACGTCCGGTCGAGTTTAAGCTCGGCCAGCCTTATAGGCCGGTCGGGATGGTCAACTCATCTCTCAATAGACCTTCTATAGGTATGGTCAGAGTAAAGGTCAGCCTTCTTGAGACTCACAAATCTCTCTAGACTTACCCAGCCAAAAAAAAGGTTGGTCGGGCTTTAGGCACTTGAGGCTCATAGATCTCTCCATGCAAGCCCGTCCAGAATAATTCCCTATGCAAGCCCGGCTAGAGTAAAGGTCGATTAGGCTTAAGGCACTTGAGGCACACAAATCTCTCTACACGTGCTCGATCAGATAAAAAGTCGGGCAGGCTCGAGGCACTTAGCCTCATATTGCTACCTGGATGAATTTCCAGCCAGCACAGGTTATCAGATGAATTTTCAGGACGCACAGGTTATCATATTATTTCTCAAACGAATTCCTAACATAACTAAGGCAGTGTATTATTATTCGAAGGGATCTCCAATATTATGTAGAATGTAACTAAACAACTTAATGTCGAGGCAAATATAAAGGTGGCAGTCCTTACTGGCTAAGATATACGCAACATAAGATATAACAGAGTATACTATACAAAATGTGACTGGGCAGCTTAATGCAGAGACAAATATAAAAGCGGTCGACCATACTGATAAGCCAAGAGATACTCAGTAGACAATATCCTAATAACTTGTTAGAATAACTGTAGGACCGTTGGGCCGGCTAGAGGGGTTGGTAAATAACCTGTCAATTAAAAACAAACAACCCTTCCTCGAACGATTAAGCTAACACTTGTAAAATGAATTAAGCAGATAAATAAGAGCATAAAAGAAAAGACGAGGCACCAGATGTTTACTTGGTTACAACCGATGTGGTTGTTAATCCAAGGAAAATTAAGCTCAAAAAACTCCTTCAGGCGGAGAAGCCTCTTACAGCGTTTAGGCACAGAAAACAGAAGCTTAACTACAACTAAAGCATACAAGTGTTTGGAAATAGAATGATCGTGATTGTTGAAAAGCTTCTGGACCAAGGCTATATTTATAGTCTTGGTCGGGGCGCCTGGATGGGTTCCGGGCGCCCTGGGGGGATAAAATTTATCCCCCAACGGTTGGATCGAGTCAAAGCTCGATCCTGTGAAAAAGTCCCTTCCGGGCGCCCCGGAGCCAAAAGTCAACCCAGTTGACTTTTGGTCCGTGCTCTCTTCTCTGGTTCAGCTCGCCTCTGGTCCGGGTCTTTCTGCTCCGGCTCTGCTTGCTTGGGTGATCTCTGCCATCCGGAATAGGGCTCACCCGAACCCATCTTCCGGTCTTCTCGAGCGTGCTTCCCTCCGGCTTCTCGTCCCTCGGAATTACCGCGTGTCCCTTCTCGTCCACCAGCGTACTCATCCGCAGACTTCGTCCCTCGGTCGCACCCCCGTGCCGACCTTCGCGCTCTTGCTCCCCGAGCAATCTTCCGCTCCGGCTTTCGTACCTCGGAACCACCGCGCGAACTTCCTTCTCGTCCGCCGGTGTACTCTTCTGCAGCACCTCGTCCCTCGGACGCACCGCGTGCCGTCCTTCTCGCTAGCTGCGTCTTCCGCTCGAGTACCTGTGCTCCTAAGCTCTTGCACACTTAGACACAAGGTTAGAAACAACGCAGGACCTAACTTAACTTGTTGATCACACCAAAACAACCTTGGGATTCCAACAATCTCCCCCTTTTTGGTGTGATCAACCCAAGTTAAGCTAGGGTCAACAATAGATATGAAATTAAACAGTTTATTGCAATAACATGCAACATGATAGAAAAAATTAAATTTCAAACATTTTAATTTTCAATTTTGTCTACCTCCCCCTAGACTTATACTTTCTCTTCTCCCCCTTTGATCACAATAAAAATAGGGTACAAACGAAATCTAAGGGTTGACATTAAAAAAAATTTTGAAACTATATTTCAATAATTTTCAGGGAAATATTTCTAAGTCAAGACAAATTTCTAAGTCATTCGACATCAAGATTAAGAAGTTTCTAAACAAAAGGCTTTATGCAAGAAAATTTCAGAGAATTAATAACATAAAAAGAAATTTTCTATGTATTTATTTATTTATATATTTTATGCTTTAATCAGAAGGTTTAAATTTTTATTTTAATTTATCAGAAATTCTTATGTCACACTTTTTCAGATTTAAAGCAAAAAATATTAAACATGCAACAATTTGTATCATGTTAATTTCTATTATTTTTTGAATTTCAAGTTCACAAAAATATTTCGATAGCATAGATTCTAACTTGATAAAAATTTTCCGACGCTATAAAAGATTCTTTCGACAATGTGCAAAATTTGTTTGAAAGAATATTTTGTAATTTGCAAGAATTTTTTAATAAAAATTCTAATTTGCAGGAATTTATTAATAATAGATTTCTTAGTCCGAAACACTTTTTCAATGACTCATTTTCTGAATTGCAAAACTCTTTCGAGAAAGTAATTTGTAATTCGAAAAAATATTCGAAGAAAGTTTTTGATATCATTTCTAATTTGCATAATTCTTTTGAAAAAATATTTTGCAATTTACAAAAAAATTTCGACAAAATTTCTAACTTGCAAAATTCTTTTAATAATAATTTGCAAGGCAAGTTTGACAATTGATTTTCTAATTCGAAAAATTCTTTCGATGATTTAATTTCTGATTCGAAAGACTCTTCAGGCAATTTTTCGATTGAATCATTTAATTGATCAGAGGTTCGAGTCCATACCTGACTTACCTTGTCAGTAATTGATTCTCCCCCTATCGAGTTGCTTTCTTCCGAAGATTCTCCCCCTTCATCGATCTCGGGATGTACTTCGGCTGTTGTAGTACTTACCTCGATTTCGGACTCTTCTGTCGGTGGCTCGGTGTCTATTGAGGTGTCAGCTTCTGAAGGTTCTTCGTAGAGTTGCAAGAGCTTTTCCCAAAGTTCTTTTGCGCTATCATAATATGCGACCTTTTTGAAATCTTCCTTTGGTATTACATTCAGAAGATAATATTTTGCCCGCCCATTTGCCATAGACTCCTCACGTTGCTTTTCGTTCCAGAGGCGTAGATCGAGTCTTTCTCCGTTCGTGTTCTTTGGTTCTTCATAACCAAATTTCATTATTAAAGAAATACCAGAATCTGAGTTAAGGTATACCTCCATTTTTTGTTTCCAGATGGAAAACTCCCCCTCGAGTGCAGGTGGGTTGTCGCTAGCTCCGGCCATCGTTTTTGTTGCGTCAGACGGCGGTTAGTCCTTCTGAGGCATACTCGGCTCTGATACCACTTGTAGGACCGTTGGGCCGGCTAGAGGGGTTGGTAAATAACCTGTCAATTAAAAATAAACAACCCTTCCTCGAACGATTAAGCTAACACTTGTAAAATGAATTAAGCAGATAAATAAGAGCATAAAAGAAAAGACGAGGCACCAGATGTTTACTTGGTTACAACCGATGTGGTTGTTAATCCAAGGAAGATTAAACTCAAAAAACTCCTTCAGGCGGAGAAGCCTCTTACAGCGTTTAGGCACAGAAAACAAAAGCTTAACTACAACTAAAGCATACAAGTGTTTGGAAATAGAATGATCGTGATTGTTGAAAAGCTTCTGGACCAAGGCTATATTTATAGCCTTGGTCGGGGCGCCTGGATGGGTTCCGGGCGCCCTGGGGGGGATAAAATTTATCCCCCAACGGTTGGATCGAGTCAAAGCTCGATCCTGTGAAAAAGTCCCTTCCGGGCGCCCCGGATGGTTCCGGGCGCCCCGGACAGCTCCGGGCGCCCCGGAGCCAAAAGTCAACCCAGTTGACTTTTGGTCCGTGCTCTCTTCTCTGGTTCAGCTCGCCTCTGGTCCGGGTCTTTCTGCTCCGGCTCCGCTTGCTTGGGTGATCTCTGACATCCGGAATAGGGCTCACCCGAACCCATCTTCCGGTCTTCTCGAGCGTGCTTCCCTCCGGCTTCTCGTCCCTCGGAATTACCGCGTGTCCCTTCTCGTCCACCAGCGTACTCATCCGCAGACTTCGTCCCTCGGTCGCACCCCGTGCCGACCTTCGCGCTAGCTGCGTCTCTTGCTCCCCGAGCAATCTTCCGCTCCGGCTTTCGTACCTCGGAACCACCGCGCGCACTTCCTTCTCGTCCGCCGGTGTACTCTTCCGCAGCACCTCGTCCCTCGGACGCACCGCGTGCCGTCCTTCTCGCTAGCTGCGTCTTCCGCTCGAGTACCTGTGCTCCTAAGCTCCTGCACACTTAGACACAAGGTTAGAAACAACGCAGGACCTAACTTAACTTGTTGATCACACCAAAACAACCTTGGGGTTCCAACAATAACAACTATGTGTTAAAGAATATTCTTCTGGAACTTTCGTCAAGGATTGTTGTATCTCCCATCAGCCCACTGTTGGGACCGAAATGTAGCTAGAGGGGGGGGTGAATAGCTCGTCGCGTGCTCGTGGTCGACGTTGTTTGTTTCTTCAAATATGTGCAGCGGGAATATACAAGAAACAACACACACAACGCTAACAAGTAGATTTACTTGGTATCCACCTCCAAAGGAGGTGACTAGTCCAAGGATCCACACACTCACACACACCTCCACTAATAAACACTCCTTTTCGGTAACTACCGAAGGCGGAGAAGCCCTACAAGTTCACACTACAAGAAGAAAGGGAAAGGATACACAAATACAAGCAAAAGCTTACAATGAGTATAGAAAACCCTAGCCCTAGCTTTCTTCCTCTTGCTGTAGATCCGCCTCTTGACTTGGAAAAACCTCCAAGAGCTTCAAGAACTGGCGGTGAGAACCCTGTGGAGAAGCTCTGTGATCGCTGGTGAAGATCAGGAGAAGTGGCCGAGAGTTCTGCCCAAGGAATCGCACGCCTGCAGCCTTTATCTGCGCCAACGGTCGGATCCCGATCGATTGGATTGCTCCCAATCGATCGGGGAGGCTTTAGATTGATCGACCGATCGATCCAGAACGTCTCTATGCTCTCTGGAATAGCCTGGATCGATCAGCCGATCGATCCAGCCTTTATCGCGTAGAATTGCGACCCTCAATCGATCAGTGGATCGATTGGAGGCTCCCAATCAATCCACCGATCGATTGGGAGGCTTTCTGTTCACGCGACACTTCTCCCCAATCGATCCACTGATCGATTGGGAGGAGGCTTGTCGCGGGGACTCTCCCAATCGATCGGCTGATCGATTGGGCATGATCCAATCGATCGGCTCATCGATCCAGATCTTGGTTTTTGCCCAAAACCAAGTCCAAAGCCCCCTAAACCAACATCCAGTCAACCATGATTTGTTGGTACATAAAACCTAATATCCGGTCATCCTTGACCAGCTAGGACTCTCTCACCAAGTGTCTAGTCAATCCCTTTAACCCACTTGGACTTTTCTCTTCTTGCCAAGTCTCCGGTCAATCCTTTTGACCTACTTGGACTTTTCTTCCTAGTGCCAAGTATCTGGTCAATTCCTTTGACCTACTTGGACTTTCACCAGATGTCTGGTCAACCTTGACCCATCTGGATTTCCCCGTGTCTGGCTTCACTCACCAGGACTTCCCTTCTGCTTCTGCCTAGCTTCACTCACTAGGATTTTCACCTGGCTTCACTCACCAGGATTTTCTTCTGCCTGGCTTCACTTACCAGGACTTTCACCTAGCTTCACTCACTAGGATTTCCTCACTGCCTAGCTTCACTCACTAGGTCTTTCACCTGGCTTTACTCATCAGGATTTTCTTCTGCCTAGCTTCACTCACCAGGACTTCCTTTGTCTAACCTCAAAGTTAGGACTTTCACCTGACTTCACTCACCAAGATTTTTCAGTCAAGTATCCGGTCAACTTTGACCTACTTGTCTCTCCATCACAATCTCCACACATGAACGATTGCACCTGCAATCTATATGTATTGTCAAACATGTATTGCCAAACCATCAAAACATAAACATTAAGACTCGAGCTTGACCCAATTCAAGCTCAGTCAAACTAGGTCAACCTTGACCTGAGGAATATTGCACCAACAATCTCCCAACACCCACCACTTATTACAGCATATTCCCTCAACAACCTCAACAAGGGCGTAAACTATAAATGACAAAAGAGATATATATATGGGCAAGTAAAAGATTCGTTGGACAATTATTGCATATTACCCAAGTTGTGTACTTTCCTTCCCCTAACAACCTCTGATACACATTGTCACTTCGTGATTGTAAAAGTTATAAGAGGTGGTACATAAAAGAGGAGACTTCTCCGTAGGCAAGGTACGTTCTCTGAACATCTGAAGCTTATTCTCGCACACATGTTCTCTACCGTTTTCATTCACTCGTCCGGACTTGTACTAACTTAAACATCGGAGGGTCTTCATCATAGACTCCCCCTAATTTTAAGATATTGATATTTTGTTGACGCATCTTTATATGCACAGGATTAAAAAAAAATCTCTTCATAGAATGAAAAGGATCTTCTACTAGTTAACAGTCAATCCATCGTACCCAGTTAAAATCATCTCTACGGTCTTTAGACATGATCAATATATATTTTTTTATCTTGAAAATTCGAAATATATTGAACAGCGGTGCCTAATGCACAAATGATATTGATATTGCAGGCCTCCACCTATAATATCGCTCAATTTAAATGATTCAATATTACCAATTCCATAATAAAATTCGGAGAGATAAATTACAGAATATGTCTGATAAACTATATCTTTGCGTCAAAATAAGACAAGCACTAAAATCCTAAATCAGGGGATATTTTATCTTAGTTTAGTGGCCTTCCACATGCTCATGCTCTCACACTCATTGAGGCAAAAGTGGTAAGAGATGAAATCGTCACTTTAGCGGCTCCTAGGTCTAGCCCCATAGATATTTAGATGGGACAAATCATGATTAAACTAGGTAGAAGGAGTGATTGGGAGTCGAGTAGAATTTAAAACGTAGCAGACCGTGATTTTGAAAGGAAGATAAACCGTGATAATCGAGCGGCCTAAGATTTTTTTTTTTTTTTTTTTTTACTGTTCTTTCGGAGATTTGATCTAATTTTCGATTCGAGTATTAACTCGGTTAGATGGCCTCTGCAATAGAAAACTCCTCGTCTCATCGAGAACGGGAAAGAAGGAGAAAAATAAAGCCCTCGGAGTCAACGATCCGATCGTTTGGACTCGCCAACGTGAATAGGAGAACGACCGCGTTGAGCTGGTTGTCTTCATCTTCCCATTTTGTTAATCTGCAAATTGAAGCTTGATTGGGCGCGGCGCACTGAATAGCGAAGATGCATTCGATGAATCACTGGGACGGGACATTCGAGATCGGCGCGGAGGCGACGACTGACGACGAGCAGAGCCGGAAAATGGACTTGGACCGGGCGACGCTTTCACGGCGACAGCTGGACGAGACGCAGCAGAGCTGGCTGCTGGCGGGGCCGCAGGAGTCGAAGAAGAAAGACAAGGACGTCGATTTGGGCTGCCTCATCGTCAAGCCCAAGCTCCTCAAGTGGATCCTCTACGCCTTCCTCTTCTCCTTCGTCGTCAGCGCCGTTCCCATCACCATCGCCAAGCCCATCCCCAAGCACAGAAAGCCGCCGCCCGACCAGTACTCGCAAGCCCTCCACAAGGCGCTCATGTTCTTCAACGCACAAAAATGTGAGACCAATTCATTACAGGCCAATCTCAATCTTAACACTTGGAACTTAATTTTTCGTTTTTTTTTTTTTTGGATCCGCATGCAGCTGGTCGGCTGCCCAAGAACAACCGCGTGCCGTGGCGCGGAGACTCTGCGCTCAGCGACGGGTCGACGCTCAACGACGTGAAGGGTGGTCTGGTCGGCGGTTACTACGACGCCGGCGACAACATAAAGTTCCATTTCCCCATGGCGTTCTCGATGACGCTGCTGAGTTGGTCCGTGGTCGAGTACAGCGATAAGTACAAGGATCTCGGAGAATACGAACATGTCCGAGATCTTATCAAATGGGGAACGGATTACTTGCTCAAGACCTTCAACTCTTCGGCCACCACCATCGACCGTATATACAGCCAGGTAAAGGAATAATCAGCATGCAAATCTTCTACTTTTACGGTGAAGTAATGCGGCGATCGATGAAGTGCTGGAGTATGTGCAGGTTGGTGTCGCGACAAACGGGTCGACGACCCCTGACGATCACTACTGCTGGATGCGGCCGGAGGACATGGACTACCCGCGGCCCGTGATGATTGCCAACTCGGCGCCGGACTTGGGAGGGGAGGTCGCGGCCGCCCTGGCGGTGGCTTCGATCGTGTTCCACGACGACGCGGCGTACTCGAAGAAGCTGCTCCGGGGCGCGGCGGCGATGTACAAGTTCGCGCGCGACCCGAGGCGACGCACGCCCTACAGCCGGGGGAACCTGGCCACCGAGCTGTTCTACAACTCGACGGGGTACTGGGACGAGTACATGTGGAGCGCGGCGTGGATGTACTACGCCAGCGGCAACGACAGCTACGCCCGCTTCGCCACTAACCCCCGCCTGCCCAAAAACGCCAAGGCCTTCATGCAGATCCCCAACCTCGGCGTCTTCAGCTGGGACAACAAACTGCCCGGCGCCCAGCTGCTCCTCACCCGCTTGAGGCTCTTCTTGAACCCCGGCTACCCCTACGAGGAGACCCTCAGCCGCTACCAAAATGCCACCGGCCTCAACATTTGCATGGACCTTCAGAGATTCAATATCTTCAACTACACGCCAGGTAATTAAGCATTGATCCGACTACAAAATTCGATTAATTAATTAATTAATTAATTGATGTGATTAGGTGGACTGGTGCAACTAAATCACGGCCAGCCTCAGCCGTTGCAATACGTCGTGAATGCTGCCTTCCTCTCCTCCCTGTACGCCGATTACTTGGACGCTGCCAACGTGCCTGGCTATTACTGCGGCCCTTACTACTTATCTACCGACCACCTTCGGAGCTTCGCAAAAGCTCAGGTAAATTAATTGCTTCCGGCCAGCCTTGTTTGAATAAGGCCTAAATAGCTGATTCAGTCGTGGTCGGAAAAAATGGCAGGTGAACTACATCTTAGGAGACAACCCATTGAAGATGAGCTACGTTGTGGGGTACGGGAACAAGTACCCGAGGCACGTCCACCACCGGGGAGCGTCCATCCCTCACAACGGCGTCAAGTACTCCTGCACCGGCGGGTACAAGTGGAGAGACGCCAAGACCGATAATCCCAACACCATCATTGGAGCCATGGTTGGTGGCCCCGACCGTAATGACCACTTCCCGGACGTACGAACCAACTACGGCTACACGGAGCCAACGATGGCAGGCAATGCAGGCCTCGTCGCGGCGCTCATCTCCTTGACAACCACCACAGGCAGCGCCGGCATCGACAAGAACACCATCTTCTCGGCCGTACCGCCCATGTACTCTGCATCGCCGCCCCCACCCGCACCGTAGAGCCCGTGAGGGGAAGTGGGATTGCTCCATGCGAGGTTTTATAGTATCTCATACCATCATGCAACTATATATTGCTCGGTTTCATTTGTACAAATTTATTCAATAACTTCGATCCAGGAACAGTTTCAAAGCTCTTAAACCATCTCCCCGAGTCAGCAAATAAAATGAAATAGCTACTCGACACAACTCGAGGATGGTTTATTTTCAACCGTATGATCCCGTGAGTTTACTATTTGCATTGTAATTCACTTTAATTGAACCCGGATCGTGTTTATCAAACATTTCTTATTCAAAGGCAAATTTTAACTGTTGTTGCTACCATAACTACTACTGTGGTCATATATTATAATTGCTAATATCATATTTATCACGTTATATATTATTAATCTTTATACGCGAATTGTATATATATAAATATCGTATAGCAAATATATAAAAAAAAATATTCTTTTCCTTCCTACTTTCATCTTATTTTTATTTTCTGCAAGAAAATCCAGAGCTCTATTTTTTTTCTCTTTCTATCCTCCTTTATTTTCCTTTGCTCCTAAGGAACTACACCGTTTCCTTTGCTCCTAGGGAACTGCATTGCTCCCTCAACTACGTGGCAAAAAACCGACTCCTGTAAAGGAGTATCCTCTTGGTCATTTGCATCGCCACCTTAATACCATCAGCTTGCAATGATTTTCCTTTCCGTTGAAGGGTCTTCCTTCATCGCTGCCCAAAGACACCTCTTCTAGACACACATACCATCGGACCAACTTCCTTGCACATTGGAAGGAAGATCAACGGTGCTTGTATTTGCCTTGAGGTCCCTACACACACTTCATTGAGACAATTGCACCATCTAAAAAGAGGATTAGAGTGTTTAGAAGGCCTACAAACTCTAAAAGAGAAGTGAAAAGACAGGCTTCATCTATTCATGTTTATTGAATTTAAAAAACATGACTTAAGTTCTAACACGAACCTCTTCGTTTGTCGAACCACCAAAGTCATCTTCACTAGGTTAGGACCCTGCAAGCTCACAGCCATTGCAAGGCCACTGAGAGCTCATGACCGAAGCTAGCCCCCGCAAGCTCACAGAGTCACAGTCACTGTCTAGCTGCTGCAAATCGCAGCAAGGCTGTTGTGAGTAGAGGCAAAGTCACTGCAAGCTAGTAGCAATGCCGGCCTGGGAGTTCCTCCCTTTCTTTGTTTTTTCTTCCTTCCTTCACTGGTTTCCTCTTTCCCTCCTTTGTCTTTCAACTGCTGATCTATTTCCACTCTTAAGGGCAAAAATAAGTTTTAAACCAAAAGTGACTATCACTACCCATTTGCTCGGTAAACTATCTATTCTAAGTTTTAAAATCACACTTTCTCCGTAGACTATCTATTCAACAATTTTGCTGTAAAAGACCAAATGTTCATTGGTAAAAAAGCAAATGAAATTTAAAAAATTACAACAAATTGTATCTTTATCAAATAGCTCGATATTGTGGAAGCAAATCATGAATTACCTAAGAAACAGCAGACCATTAACCTTTTCTTGAAAAATACAGATTAAGAGCAATATGCTAACGCTCTTCCTCACCATAACCACTCCCCAGTAGAAAGAAGATATCAACCAAGCTGAGTCCAAGACACTGTTGTTCATTAGTCACAGAACAATGTCATTCTTCCATGTCAAACTTGCCTCAACATATCATTAAAAATAAATAAAAATCATCTAGTGGATTTGCATGACCTCATAAAAGAAAAACTAGACAAGGATTGAAAATTTTCAAAATGGGTACATGACATTGGAAATTTAGCTGGTGAATTTTGATGCCTGCACTAGTACCAACTCAATACAATTACGAAGCATATGATGACAAAAAAACTAACAATAACAATAAGGTAGGCATGCCAAACATGAACTAGCCCAGTTATCAGATGCAATTGAACAAACTGAATCAGTAGTGATTTCACAACACAATCGCAATACTAGAAAGAAACAACAATAGGACGCCCCACTTATGTACAACAATATGTACAAGAAATAAAATAATAGGGTCCTCTAGTTATCGAAAACAGTATGCACATACGTAGCAGTAATAAGAAAACATATAGAAGAAGCATCTTTGCAAGTATTGAAAAAAGACCTAACTTGTACAACGCAGCTACTGCAATTGCCCCCATGACCTTAGAAATCAGTTTTCACTTTTCAATACACGGAAGTATTTACTGGCAACGATACGTTATCAGACGAACATTCACTCTGAAACAACAAAAAAGAAATCACAGGTTAAGCTTGGAACACCACAGAGATGGAACAGGTTCGTGCATATTGCTTCAGATATGTAGTGAACTAGACATGCTGATTGTACCTAAATTCTTTAAATAAAATACTATCAATATTAGTATCGGACCAAGCAGAGATCCATTTACCAATAGAATAAAGGTACTAAACACACTAAATACAACAAAGATAAATAAACTATTAACAAACTAACAATTAACATCGGAATCCAATTATTCAACATGATCATTTGCATAAGGCGCTAACCCAATAACAAGAATTTAGGCACTCAGCTATATTATCAAGATCATTTGTAACACCATTTGTAACAATTTGTCTGTAACAATTTGTCTTACATGTATTGAATTGTTCCTATTATTAGTAATAGAATTCCAACAAAATGTACCTGTCATCCATACATTGCCTTTGTCATAAGCTGATTCACAGAGAAAAGCCCATTTTTTTCATAAATCGTGTGAAGCCTCTTTTTAGTAAGTTATATCAAAACCGTTATTTTAAAATCTATTTTCCCCCCTAAATTACAGTTTTCAACAGAACAGCAGATTGCCCATGCATGCACAATCACAGATTTAAAATCAAGTTTTGTGATGAAAATACCCAACTATTGTTCATTCTGGATACCGCTGAAATTGATAGAAAAATCTAAAAATAATAACATTAAAATGAAATTTTTTTGATGTATGAGATGGCAAATAATATTAGGTGTGTAATGCCACAATCAAATTATTAATCATATTTTAGTTATTAGTAATATAATAATATGAAAGGGAGCCTTGGCGCAACGGTAAAGTTGTTGCTATGTGATCAAAAGATCACGGGTTCGAATCCTCGAAATAACCTCTTGCAAAAAGCAAAGTAAGATTGCGTACAATGGATCCTTCCCCGGGACCCCACATGGCGGAAGCTTCGTGCACCGGGGTGCCCTTAGTAATATAATAATATGAAGTTAATGTGTTACTATTTAACTACTATATTGCTAATGTTTAATATATCAAGTTAATAGTTCTAGTGTGTATAGGATTAATTATATTCCTTATTTATGTAGCAGTTTATTACTATTGTCGTCAGGCTAAGTGATTAATTATTAACTAATTTAATTGAGATAATAGTATTATCAGTTAATCAGATTAAATCTACCTTTAATCCTATGTCAAATTAGCAATTAATTAAATCTTTACCATAATATCAAAATCAACTAAATTTTCCACCTTCAACTGTGATATTTCTTTCCTGCTCACCTCACAATAACATATTTCTCCAAACTAGCAAGTCAGTCTTTTACAGCTCTCCTTTCTTGCCACTACCTATTCCTCTACATTTCCTCATCTCTACCCCCACTTGCATATCCCGATAAAGATAGGATCTAATTTGTTAGGTGGCCCTCTCTTATTCTACCATTTAATCCCCCTTCACCCTTTTACCATTCCCTAATTTTATGTCCTCCGGCCAAATTTAATATTTTTCTGATGTGTTTCTTTGGCTCCTTCAGTTATTTTTGCATCTCCATGTTACTCAGATTCAAGTAAGAATACGCATGGGTTTGGGTCTAGGTGTCTAACAAACTAGCACATCTCATCAATCATCGTTGTTGTAATCAAGCCAACTTCTCGTACTTGGGTTCTCCATTGAGCTCTATTCAAGCTATGTCTACCCTTACAAAGAAATAAAGATTAAGATTCATGTTTAGACAAGTGATAAACACAGCTCTGGTTATATCCTGCTTCATAGGGACAATTTAACTTTGGTTATCTAATACAACTATGTCTAGTATATTTTACAAGTGACGAACAAGGATATTGAGTGTCCACTCAAAGTGTGAACATCCAAGTGTCATTCCACATGGATATGAAAGGCATAGATGAATCATATATATACTAAGGAAGATAGTAGTCTAACACTATTTATAACGGACTGTAGATTAATTATCTAATAAGGTTTATAATTATATAAATATGGCAACACTAATTAATATTTCAAGTTAATTATCTGATTGAACTTATGATTATATATTTGTCATGGTTAATAACTAATATCATTTTATTTGTTAATTATATAAACTAATACTATTAATAACTGGGCATTAAATAATCATATTTAACATATATTGTTTTAATGTCAGAAATACTCAAATTTCAATGTATCATATCGTATTCTATAACAAATCTGAATGGTTGGTTATTTATTAAAGCATCATATCATGTTAGAATTTTTAATATAAATTAAGATTTGTTGTGAATCCATATAAATTAGCATGTTGCATCAAGATGAACCAAGAATATCACAAATCCTTTGTCGAATAGGGGTTTGCTGCTAACACCCTGAAAATGTCCAACCGCAACCTGATATTTATATTCACCTCAATAAAGATTGTTGGAATGTATACTAAAAGCCTAGTTTTTTGTATAAACATTTACTTAGAAATAAGAATCACATTGGTCAAATATCTACCAGTTAAGTGTAATTGTTCGATTAATTTATATTATAGATAACATGGTGTGTGGTGTCACACATAGACGATTATGTTATCAGTTCTTTATAAATTATAAACAGTTGCTCACGACAAGATGGAAAGGAACAAACCGTTAGAATAGTCGTAGTGTAATTAGGTATTAGTTTATCTTGACTGATAAATTACACTAGTACACTCTGAGTGTATTGAGCAGGACCATTTAAGGTAAGTTCTTTTTATACTGTCTTAATAAAAGAACAAGACCTTAGTTATTATGGAAGTGTGTGCTCTTAATCCTAATATAATATCAAGCACATATATTTAGTATTTATTTCTTTGACTTATCAAAGGGTGAGATTTAGCTCGATAAATCAATAGGCCCGATAAGTTGGGGAATGATATTACTTATAGTGTATGTTGTTGATTATAGAAGGAAATTATGTCCTAGTAATCTAGGCTGATAATGTCCCCAAGAGGAGCTCATAAGGATTGTCAAGTTAAACCCTGCAGGTGGACTTAGTCCGACACGACAATAAGGTTGAGTGGTACTACTCTTGGACTAAGATATTAATTAAAGTGAGTTGTCAGTAACTCATTTAATTAGTGGGCATTCGACATATTACACACGGGGAGATTAACACACTCATGATAAGGACCCCAAAATGTAATTTGGGATTGGTGCGGTAGTTCAGTAATAATTCTTTAGTAGAATGAATTACTATTGATGAAATTAAGTTGGGTGTTCGAGATGAACACGGGAAGCTTAATTTCATCGGAAGACCAAAACCAATTCCTCCTCTCGGTCTCTATCGTAGCCTCTTATTTATAAAGTATTATACCCACCTATACCCACTTTTATACCCATCCTAAGGTGACCGGCCGAGCCTTGCTTGGAGCCTAAGCGAGGGGCCAGCCAAGTTAATCCTTGGATGAACCAAGTGGTGGTCGGCCCTAGCTTGAGTCCAAGCTTAGGTGGCCAGCCACAATAAAATTAAAAGGATTTTATTTTTAAAATTTTTCTTATGTGGATTCCATGGTTTTAAAAGAGAGTTTAAAATTTAAATCTTTCCTTTTATAGCTTTCTACAAAAGATTAAGAAAAGATTTGATATCTTTCCTTATTTGTAGATTGAAAAGAAGATTTAAATTTGATAAAATTTTCCTTTTTTGTAACCATGTTCATGATTTAAAAAGAGAGTTTAAAATTAAATATTTCCTTTTATAAGCTTCTACAAAAGATTAAGAAAAGATTTGATATCTTTCCTTATTTGTAGATTGTAAAGAGATTTTAATTTTAAAGATAACTTTCCTTTTTGGAAATCATCCACATGTTTTAATAGAGAAATTTTAATTTATATATTTTCTTTTATAACCAACCATGAAGGGATAAATTATTAGAGAAATTTTTATTTTAAAATTTCCGGAAACAAATTAGGAAGTTTTAATTTTTGTTAAAACTTTCCTTGTTTAGGATTATGAGGTGGTCGGTCATATTGTTTTAAGAAAAGGAAATAAGTTTTAATTAATTAAATTTTCCTTTTCATGGCAAAGAAAATAAGAAAGATTTTATTTAATTTTTCCTTATTTGCCAAGACCAAGAATTATAAAAGATGGGATAGGGGTGACTTTATGGCTAATAATTCTATTCTATTCTCCTCCTCTCTTCCTTGGTGATGTGGCCGGCCCTTCTAGTTCTCCCTTCTCCTTTTTCTTTCTTCTCCTTGGCCGAAACATTTCATCCTTTGGAGCTTGGAAGGTGGCCGGATATTGCTTGGAGAAGAAGAGAAAGGAGGTTTTGTTTTTTGCATCCCTTGGAGCTTGGTGGTGGTGGTTGAACCTCTACATCCTTTGAGGAGTTTTGGTGGCCGAAACTTGGTGAGGAAGAAGAAGGGCTTGGGTGGTTCTCATCTCGGTAAATCGTTGCCCGCACAATGTTCGAGATAAGAAGAGGAATACGGTAGAAGATCAAGAGGTCGTTACATACAAAGAAAGGTATAACTAGTAATTATTTTCCGCATCATACTAGTTTTCTTTGTATGAATTCCAAACACAAGAGGCATATGATTCTAGAGTTTCGAATTTGTGATTCGAGTTTGTGTTTTTTTTGTTTTTCGAATTTGTGATTCGATTGTTCTTTTTGGTTAAACCTAATGTTATTTTAGGAAATTAAATATTGAATTTCGTTAAGAGGCTTTGTCAAGGCAGTGGTGGATGCTCCCATACCCAAGAAGGTCATGTGCCTCGCCATGTTTGACGTGGGAGCCAATTTCCAAAATTAATATTTAATAAAATTTATAACATAGGTGAATTTTGATCAATAGTGTTAAGTTCTGCTTACGATCTAAGCCTAAACCATTAAGAACAAATAAGTTAAATTTGGAATCAATAATGTTAAGTTCCGTTTGCGATTCCGAATTTAATTTCTAAAGAACACAATAGGTTGTTAGGAAAGGTTCGACACTTGTACAAAATTTTTGTACAGTGGAACCGGTACGATCTTCCTAGGACCAACTAACAAAGATGACTGTCTTGGAGTGGTCAAGTTATAGATCATGTAGCCGGGTACCATAACCACCAATAGGTTCTGAACCTTACTAGCTAGCAATATAGAGATGCTATGGTCTCAACTATTGAAAGTCTAATTTAATTTGTGGTTGTCCTCATCCTAAACAGCACCAGGTTTGGATTAGCCTGTTGCATCAAGATGGATAAGGAATACTCCAAATCCTTGAAAATGTCCGATGCTACCACTACAATCCAACGTTTCTGATATCTTTGACTCCATGAAGATAGGACAATCTTAGAGTGGTCAAATTAAAGGCCATCTAGCCTTAAAATATAATGATGAAGCAGAGGCAGGAAAAAGAGAGAAGCAGAGGTACATCAGAAATGCATCATCAATTTGCAGTTGAAGATTAATAGTTACTAGTTGTAACGATTGAAATTCAGAAAGGTATTGTATCCATAATTAGGTGAAAATTGTTTTGGAGAAAGATGGTTGAGACCTTGACTATGTGATGTTGTCAATTTAATAAAGAATGTGTTTACTATAATTCATTAGTGGGGTGTGAGAACTATAATCTAATTGGTTTCAAGCTTTGGGATCATATCCCAATATGCTCAAGTTACCATTCAATTTTCCCCGCCTATCTTTGAACCCACTTTACATATTCATATTCACTGCTATATTGCATTAGCAGGAGGCTAGCATTTGCGTCTTCAATTATTGCAAACTAATGTTTCCTATTTACCATCCTTAACCCCAGCACAAATTACAACTTTTGAGCATCCTCATTCTAACTAATATGAATCTATCAAGAATCATTGAATTTAGGAGAAATTGAAACTATTATGATATATTAGTATAGCAGCTGATAAAGCATAATCCAAATAGATTTAGAACTTCATTTTTTATAGGCTTACTCAGAAAGTTAGGTGTCTTAAACCATCTATGCGATGCTGATTTGATGCTGCTTAAGAGCTTTACTTATAATCTTCTTTATCCCTGAAAGGATTAGCTGCTTCTGAGTATGATTCAATATGATCGACTAATTTGGAATGGAAACAAGAGTAAAATACCTAAATTTTCAACTGTGGCATGAAAGGAGCTGGACAAGGAGATATTGTGTCATCTGGTAATTCATGTATAAAATCATAAGTGGCCTGCAAACAAGCATGAATCATTTTTTTTTCCAATTTAACTAGTTGAACTGCAACTCGCTTCTTCGGATCCAGGTTGCAATCTGCCAACTGATAATCAAAGGATACCAACTTGCTTACTAGCACATATTT
The DNA here is from genome assembly GCF_018446385.1 of Zingiber officinale. NCBI lineage: Eukaryota > Viridiplantae > Streptophyta > Magnoliopsida > Zingiberales > Zingiberaceae > Zingiber > Zingiber officinale. The sequence goes on along the minus strand of NC_055992.1, from coordinate 155,694,000 downwards.
GAATACTATGGAATAAGTACTATCTGCAATGTCATTACCATATCTTCATCCTCAATCAAAGTTGTAGGGTAGGCCACCAACCGAGCCTCAAAGTAGTTTACAAGTTGGTCGAGCACAGCTCTCTCCATGCATGGGCTTAACTGTTGTAAGAAAATAACTAAATGTTGTACAAACATGAACTCTGTCACAAGTGATACAAGCAAGCATTCCAAGCAGCATCCATTATCAAGAAAAAGAAACTGTGAACTTATCCAAGTATGCATCATATCACCTCGATTGAACTAGCAAACAAACTAACCTTTTGGATTGACAACAAAAAACTAATTGAGTTGCAATTTCCAATTGTCACAACCAAGAATCAGAATAAGTACAATGAGAGACAACAAAAGCTTCATTCCATGTCTCAGAAATGGACCCAAAGAAACTGCGCAATACAAAATCACAGTTTTGGCTTAATTTGTCTTCATTTCTTTTTTCTGTGAATGACTAGTCAGTCAATAATATTTCCTCATGGCATCCTTAGGACTTCTCAATGTCTCATTTAGAACCAGGATATTTTGAATCTTTAGACACCAGGAAAGTAGACATACGAAAGTGTTCAGTATTTTTTGCTTTTAGAAATCTGCCTTGCTGCTTTGTCAGTGCTCCATGCCAAAGTAGGAACACCTCAAATGCTTGGATATCTCAAATAGACAACAAATGTTACTGCTTCCCAGCATAGTAAAGCAGATTAACACCAATTGGCATAAGTTTAACCTTCTTAGCAATTGCCAAGAAAGAGTTTTCATCATTTGTTTGGATGATTGGTAGAAAGCGATGCTTCAGTGAATGGAAACTTATTCAGTCAAATAAAAGCATATTTCAAGGTTAAGAAAAATCACTTCTATTTCACCTATAAGACTCGATTTCTTGAAAAGATTGAGCCAAAAAAACCATTTAACAGTTTGATTCTCAGTTTAGATTCAATTGGTTAGTGCAGTCAAGATAGCTGGGGCCTCTTTTTCATAAGTTATGATCTACCAAATATTTTTACACAAAATACAAAACCAATAATATGAATATATTAAAAGTTTAAAACACTACCAAATCTCAAAAAGGGATGGGCTCAAGTCGGCCCAAATTGAACCATACTTGGTCCACGCCAAAAAGAAAAAAGACACTTGAAGTTACAAAATATATAGACATCATGAAACTAATAAGCATAATTAAACTTAAATAATAAAAAATACATTATAAATATAAAATATTAAACTAAAAACTAACATTTACATACACTAGATAAATACAAATTCAAAAATAGGATAACCATGGGTAATCACATTTTTCTTCAATCTTACATTGTCAACAAAACGCTAGAAAAATGCTTTCAGCACATTTTTATAAGCACAACCAAACATATATATAAGTCAACTGTCAAATAAATAAAAGTCTTAACCACATATATTAAGAAATTTTGATTATGTGATACATTGATCATAACCTAAATATTTAAGAATTACGTTTTTTTGTTTCCCGACTGTAAATAATAAATGATGAACAAGGCATATTCAAGTGATTGTTACAGTTTCAGAACTTTCACTGTTAACAGAAAGGTCAAAATATCCAAGAAATCAAGAAATGGCAGTCTTCAAACTAAAAGAACCAAGTGGATAGGCTAATGTACCAGACATGTAGGGCCTTGAGAAGAAATGACAGAGTGCATATCAGCTGCATTGGAAATGCAGCCTAATCTGAGGTATGGCAGCATCTCTAATATGGCTTCCTTTTCTCTACCTACATGCACCTGAAAAAAGAGGCAATCTCATATCTGCTTGGAAATTTAGGAGGAAAAAAGTTCAGCTCTCATACAAGAAAAGTTTGGACAGATAGCTTTCCATTTCTCTGAGCAACCATTCTCTTTTCTTGGTATTGAGGATCTTCTGTATTTAAAGATGCCTGGAGTCCACATATGTAAGAAAGTTATACCAAGTCGACTAAGCAAATGAGGTGCTAGCAAAGCGAGATGAGTCAATGTGAGATTCACCTCAATTAGTATACGGTCATAAGGATTGTCTTCATCAACAAAACCATAATTGAGAAGCAACCTAGAGTTTGGTTGGGGTCCACACCTATCAAATATAGTTGAGATATCAGTGAATATAACCTTGCAAATTTACAAAGAGAACACGGTAGAGCAATGGTTAGTTGGAAAAGGAATAACATCTACAATAAGTATAATTTTTTAAATAAAAAAATTACCATACGACAATAGGATCTCCAGCTTTGTATGGACAATCAACTACTAGTTGAACAGAAGTATCAGTAGCAGTTAACATTGCTTTACAGTTGCTCTTGTAAGCCAACAAAGGAGGTCCCAGAGGAACTAATGCAAACCTTCTGGCCAAAGTTACCTTCTGTTATAAATGAAATAAACAAACAAGACAATCAAAAAAAGTCTGAAAAATTACCATTAAAAGAACAAAACATATAACGTGATTTTTCTCATGAAATAGATATATCTCTAACATGTCAACAGGAACTGCAGGTAAATGCCAAGATATTTAGAATGAAAAAGAAAAATAAGAAAATGTGTTTTGTAATATTCTTGATTTGCACTAATTATTATTTATTTTGGTGTTGAGGCCTTCAACTAAATGGCATAATTAACATTCATTTGGCTAAAATTTCATCAATTGGAGGCAAATTGAGTAGATATGATTGAAGCAAGATCTGATCATAATAATATGTAGTTTGGGTTAAATCTTGGAGTTTTCTCTCTCTCTTTTTTATCAATTGGAGGTCAAACACCTCTTTTCATCCAGTGATTTCTTTTCTTCTTTCCAAAGTTATGCACCCCTCCCCCCACCTTTGTCGACAACATAGAGAACATCCCTCTCCTTCCCCTCTTCTCCCTCCTTAGAGGAGAGCCAACAACAAAGCATTTGTGGCTTCTTGTGGAAGAGGGGAGCACCCTTGGAGGAGTTTTCCTCTTTGATTTAAGGTGAAAATCTACCCAATTTCTTCTTCATTTATTTGGATAAACCTAGACATATATTTTTGATGAATTTGATGATATTGATCTTTTTAAGGAAAAGAAGTTGAAGGGATTAAGATCTTCTCATTGTAAACCTCCCTACAACTTTGATGCTGAGAAGCATGAAAATCATACTTCCTTGTTGGCTTTGGCTATTATTTTATGGATTGAAATTTAGTAGAGGTTTAAAGTAATTTTAAAGGCTCAAATTGTACCTTTTTAGAGGTAATTAATAGTGTAGGTGTTCTCCTTTGTCGAACTCAATTTTTATAAGAATCTTATGCATGAATCAAATGATAATCTCAAAGATTGTAGGGATCAAGTAGGCTATCCTAAATATTAAAAGAAGCCTAAAATGGTGTTTTAAAATTCAAAAAGAGGAAAAACAAAGGCTAGCATGAACAAGGTGTGTTGTGGCATGATTGTATTACCATGGAGTTCCATGCTAAATTAGGTTGTTTTCATATGGTTAAATTTGGGTGTTTTCTTTAATAAAAGAATGTATAATGATAGTTACGCTTCTATTCACTTTTACATAATTTTGAGATTGTTTGACCATTGTAGTGCTCATATTGAAAATGTTAAAATTTCCACTCTCTTGTAGAACGACTAATATGTAGTATTTTCTTTACACACCTTGGCAATTAGACCAAAAAGGATAAAAAGGTGAACAAGGCTAATCCTTTTAAAAAGATTGGAATAAATATATGTAAGAAAACCACTATAGAAGGATAGAGGTGATGCTTAACTATGTTTTATAGACGAGACTAAGGTTCATTATTATGCTTGCTTATTTGTTGGTTGCATGACTTCTTATTAGTGGGTACATGTTTTATTCATGTTGGAAAAATGTTAAATGCTAGGTGGATACTTGCCTTTGCATATATTGGGTGTATAGTTATTTGTACAATGTTGACATAATAATTTTTCGCCTGTGGATAAGTCCAACCATGGTGTTATGACTTATGATGGTTTGGTAATACAATCTAAGTCTAACCCATTCTATTTGATCGCTTACTTATTGTGCAACACTAATTGTGTAAACTGTAGATTAAGTGGTCGAGTTTAGATGATAGAGCTCATGAGTTATGTGTAAGTCGTGTGGAGTTCAAACTTGTGGGTAGCCATCAAGCTTGAAGAACTCAAAGCCCTATGTGTAATGTGCTAATAGTTGTAATATTGGGCTTGTTTTGGGTTAGATTAAGGGTAAATTGCCCTAAAATCCCCATGCAAAGTTTCAACTTTGCCATCAGTCGCTATGTTAGAAAATATTTGTTTCTAACTCCCTAATCAACACCAATTCACCTAATTCACTACCTGTGCACACATTTTGAGGGATTATTACAAAATATAGATACAAAAAGTCTAAAAGGCAATATCATTCATCCAAAATAAGGTATAATTTCTCTTAAATTTAGCACAATTTAAACTCAAATCTAGTACACTACCTTTGCACACAATTTTTAGGTACGTTGTAAAATATAGGTATAAGAAATCCATAATGAGGTATAATTCCTTTTAAATTCAGCATCATTCCTATGCACACATTTTTTAAGTACGTGGCAAAATATAGGTACAAAAAGTCCATAATGAGGTATAATTCCTCTAAAATTCAGAATCATTCAAACTAAAATCTAGTATATTTTCTATCCAATTGAGCACTATCTATAATAGATCGATCAACATCATCTATATGCATGAATATGTAGTATATGTGCAGGTACATAATCCATTTTATTAGGTACAAAATATTTGAAATCAAGTATATATGTAGTTTAATTGGATATAATTATACAAGATTGTGCACAAGTAGTGAATTAGGTGAACTGGTGTGGATTAGGGAGTTGAAACAAATATTCTCTAACATAGGGACTGACGGCAAAGTTGAAACTTTGCATGGGGAGTTTAGGGCAATTAACTGTTATATCAATTGTATTATAGGATTTAGCTCATAAACAGAATTTGTTTTCTAAGGAAATTCATTCTAGATCCTACAAGGTAATTAATAGGTTGACTCTTAGCTGTTGGATGGTCAAACAAATTGAGACAACTTGATTCATCCATTGACACAAATTGGGTCAACCAAATATCTGTGTTTGATTGACCAAATTGGGTGTGTTGACCAAAGTTAGTTTTTAGTTGACACGCATTGGATTGTAACATTTTCTGTCGACTAAATTTGGGTTTGTATGAACCAATACTGCCCAGATTTGAACGTTGATATCTCTTAACTGTCATATTTTGGATGTTGGTTAACACATTGATTTTTGGTCGATTTAAATACCTAAAAAGAGTCATTCAGCCTTGTTTCATGGTTTGTTTGGTAGATCATCTGACAATGAATGGTCACACAAAAAAAATATGTAATCATCCTCCCTCTTATACCAGTGTCAAAAGGAACACCAAAAGGCTTAGGAAGCAAATGAAAAGTTTCATCTGTGGATTTGAAGCTCTACTTTTGGATAAGATTTTACTCATTAAGGGATAGATTCTTATCTATGGAGTAAGGGAGAAACATTTACTCATTTACTCATTGCTTATCATCTTGAGAGAGTATGTTTGATTTCAGAGTGGATCTAAAAGTAATATGATAACATGAAAATAATACATAATTATTCTATGTTAAAACTATAATAAGGTTGAATCTTCTAGTTGATTCATGCTTTTTTATTTCTATTTTAACAACTAAGGCCCATAAATAGTGTTCAACCATGTAAAATGCTAGAACATTAAGCTATTTTCCTAGAAAATGCTTTTGAGGAAAACAATTACCTTAACAAACAATGTCTATGACTACTCAACAAGGCCATGAAATAAACGACTAATTCAAAATATGGTTACTAAATGGAAATAATTTCCATTGTCTTCTTTTCTTTCAAAAATGCACTTGATGTTTCCAATGCATGTCAGTATGGTTGTTCCATAAATATCCCAATACAAGATCATCAGTAAAATTAACCAATAAATGTAGAAAACATAACTGTGACAAAAATAATCAAATGCAAGGTCAAGGAAGTGGCCAGCATGAGATTGTGGGAGACTTTGGAAGTTTCTGTTAGATAGCTGCTTCATAACTGCAGCAAAAATATGGTGAAAATAACCAAAAGTACTTCATCTATTTAACGTTGTGCTATTTATGACAGCAGCTTTCATTTAATACATAGGGGCAGGAAAAGATGAAACAGTCACTACAGAGTCATCACTTTTCTTTTCCTCTAGCAGCCAGAAAGCCTATTTGAATGGCCCCAAATTCTTGTAGGCTGCCCTCCCTCTATTGTGCCCCAAACACTACAATAAAGTGTGGTTATGATAAAAAAAACTGAAACAACAGCAGCAAGCAAAAGGATGAACAAGGCTACTTATGAGGACCAAGATGCTATTTGGATCATCCTAAATTTGCTCACTCGGTCCACACAAACCTCCTTTGTAGTCATGATAGATAAGTAATACTTACATGTTTGGAGCAATTTGTCAAATTTGATGACTGGAGTTGCAGTCAATTCTGTTTCAAGGCGTATTTGATGCAATATTAATGGTCGATCCCTGCTGGAGTCTTTCACATTATTCTGTAGAAGGCACTGCTTAGTTCTTGTCTTAGAACACTGTAAAGTTCTTTTTGTTGCCGTTGGTGATGGCTAATTTCTGCTACTGTGAAGTGCTGAACGTAATGGTTTCTGATGGTGCTTCCTAAGAATGCATATGCAAACAAAGTGTATGTGTGAGCTGAATTGGAATGGTTGAAATTTTCAGCTGGTATGTTGGCTGAATTGTCTATAGTAATTGGTTTTATAAGTGACATTCCTTTGTGATTTTAAATCTTATATAGTGTTGGAAAGATTTTTTTTTTTTTAGAGTTTGAGTTGTAGCAGAAGGGGAGCCTTGGCACAACGGTAAAGTTGTTGTCGTGTGACCGGAAGGTCACAAGTTCGAGTCTTAGGAACAACCTCTTGCAATGCACAGCAAGGCTGCATACAATAAACTCTTTCCCAAGACCATGCATTGACGAGAGCTCCGTGCACCAAGTTGCCCTTTTGAGTTGTAGCAGATGCATAGATAGTGTACATACTTTCCTTATAGTAATATATGTTCTAACTATCATTTTGTTAACAATAGAATTATTATTATTGTTGTTGTTGTTGTTATTAATATTTTTGTTATTTTAACAAACAAGTTATGGTTATAATATATTACAATAAATAATAAAAAATATTATTAATGTAAAGTTATTAAGTAATGATACACTATTGAAATGTAGAAAGGGGGTTTTGAGGCTACTATTGGTCAAGCATGGCTCTCTCGATAGGTAATAACTTCTCCCTGTTGATATTTAACAATAAAGATGGATGAGGGATTGGTTTAGCTAGTGGCAAATAGGAAGCGACAGTAGGCCTGGCAGTCAATCTTATGACTCATCTTGAGCATTGGGAGGTTGATCCATTTAAGCTAGAATTCAAATGAGCCACAAGATTATCTCCCCTGTGTTCGTTCAAACTCAAGTTGTAATTGATGGGGAAACCAGCTATATTTCATAAAATTAATCTAATTTTTTAAAAAATGATTCGATCTTTTTTTACTCACAATTTGCCAAATAAAACGTGTGCAAATAACACACAACAAATACTAGTTTTGATGCATTTAGTAATCAGTTAACAAAACAATGCAACCCATGGATTATTGGATGTCACATCAACGGTGGGCAGAGGAATTAGTAGGTCCAGATCATTGATTTTTACCCCACTGTGAATGACAGTGCAACCAGTTTACATGGTAAGCAAACATAGTCCGTCATCTCATAAAAAATGTACCAACCAACCAGAAAGAATAATGTTGATAGCAAATAATGCTTTGGTGGCAACTCACTGATCTACATCAGCAAAATAAAATTAATTACAAAACAATTTACCTGCAAATGAACAACACATGACTGTACTGCAACAAATGCCTGCTTGAAAATCTCAAATGGAAAAGCCTCCGTAGGAATGTCAAAGGGATATTGCTGTATCACACTAAAAAATAGTGAGAAAATGAAAGTTCATAATAAATTTTAAAAGATTAATCAGAACATTGCAGACTTGTCTGATACTCTGATTATTAATAGAAGACCTGAAAAAGAGATCCAGCCATGAACCAAACTGTGTCCAGCTCATTATACTCTCGCTTTATTCCTTCTTCTCTTCCAAGAACTTCTGCCTGAATGGTTATTAGTTGCAATCTATGTTTATAAATACTAATCATTTAGCTTTGACAGAGTTCTAAGCATATTCCCAGGTTAAAAGTAACATGTGTACAATTTCTGTCTATTGGCTGAATAGCAATTACCTTTGTGTGACTGCCATCTAAGTAGGCCAATTCAGATTCAGACCAAAGAAGAGGAGATTCTACAGCTAGCTGGCCTCTTCCTCGCTGGCGATCAAGTTCCCTGATGAATGGATACCAGAATGACTTCTTTCCTTGCTTTTTCTCATACATGAGATATAGTGCTAAACAAGCTAATTCAGATAGCTTGTTTGTGGTCAATAGTTCAGCTGAAAAACACAGAGCAAATAAGTTAAAACAGGTACAAGGAGTAGCCTCAACTGTATGAAGAACTTCACCAAATGTTCAACATGGGGCAGAAAAATGCCTCACAATGTAAGTTTCAATAACTAGAAAGAAGAAAAAATCTTTTTCTCCATTATTGTTGTTTGTTGATGTTAGAGGTATTAGATTAATTCAGTTATTGGTCTAGTGGCTTTAGTCCCTCACTATCAGTAGGATTTTATCATGAGTCTATCCATGTAATGCTTATCCCTTCATGAAGAAACACAATAGAAGATTTGCATATTCCCAAATTTTACATGGCATCAAAGCCAAGAGATCAGATGCTTTCAAAGCCTAACTGCAACTCCCATCAATGATTGAGCAACACCTTCATAGGTGAATTCCTCCATCACTCGCATCTGTGTCTTACATATACACAGGCACCACCATTGCGAACCTTTGCTTGTGATATGCAGCAAATGGATGCAAACATTATCACTACCAGATTCTCCTTGTGATCTGGCAGCCTAGCAACAATTGCATCTCACATAGTAGCAAGCACAGCCACCGCTACTTGATGCAATAATGAAAAAGATAAATGCATGGCCAAAGCACACATTATCCTAGATGGGCGCTTGGAGTTGGTCAGATCAGTCATACAAGGAGTTGAGCTTTATTGGCTCGCTATACTTCCCATACCTTGTGGAGTTATTAATAAGATATATGGCATATGTCGAACGTTTGTTTGGTCCTCAAAGCATACACCAATCCCCTTGGCCAAGATTTGTCTTTCTAAACAAGGAGGAGGATGTGGACTTCAGGATCTACAAGCATGGAATAATGCTCTACTTTGTTGGACACTTTGGAACATCCAATGCAAGACGGATTCTTTATGGGTGTGATGGGTCCATCACCGCTACATCAAAGGAATTGATTTTTGGCAATGGCGCTCGAAACCCTCGGATTCCCCATTGGCTAAGTGGCTTGTTGACATCCGAGACCAAGTGGTTCAGGGGCTGAATGGGCAAGAAGCAGTGAATATGAGGCTTCTGGAATGGTTTGCTGCAAGAAAAACTGGACCGCAAATGCGTACGATTTCTTTCGACCAAAGGGGCCAGTGGCCTCTTGGACATCAGTGATATGGAGGACAGAAACTCCACCTAAACACCGCTTTATTGTTTGGTTGCTTCCTCATGGAAAGTTGAGGACGGCGGATAGACTTCCGTATGCACCAGACAAAGGCTGTGCAGCTGTTATTTGTGCCGCAAGTATGATGAATCAAATGCACACATCTTTTTTGAGTGTTCCATTTCTAGACTCCTATGGAACAAGGTAAGAAGATGGCTAGACAGTCGACATGAGGTCAGAACCATGGAGAGACTGCTGCAGCAGCACTATAGAGGCGACCGGCGCATCATGAAAGCGCAATACCTTGTTGTTTCATGTATGATTTATCTTTTGTGGGAATGCCGCAATAGATGTCGTTTTGAGAGTGATGTACCTCATGTTGATAGGATGTTCCACAAACTACAGACACATGTCTACCATTTTGTGGATCTCCATTGATTGTATGTCTGATTGTTTGTTATTTTGACATCTATATATATTTTTACCTTTACCAAAAAAAAAAAAAAAAGCACAGCCACCACCACCCTCATGAGCTGACTGACTACATGCTCCATCAGCTCATTAAGATTTATTTCACATGGGAGTGTTATCCTTTTTATGTTTACGAGAGTATATCTAGTTTATGTAACAAGCAAAATATAGATGATATCTATGCACCATCTTGAGTAGTGTTAGAGGAAATCCTGTTTTTGATTTACTGGGTTTAATCCCACATTAGTAGTTCTAGATTTGATGTTTTCTTATGAATCAATATATAATACCCATGTAACGATTATCAAACATAAAAAAACAAAGAAGTGGAAATTTAAATCAACTACCAGCAAATGAAGAAATTTTTAAACTTCATTTGTGAATATATAAAATTAGTCTTTCCAGCAAATTTTTCTATTTAATCTGCTTCCTTTATAGTCTAAATGTGCAAAACCAAATAAAAAAAAGTCTGTAAAATTATAAATTTAGTCAAACTTGATGCTTATCAATCAGTAGCTATAAGTGACACCCCAAATCAGTCATTGTGAGATTGTATACGGTGCCCAAATCATATAAAAATAGAAAGAAAAAGGAGGTAACAAAATCCTTACAAACATACCTACATGTGAATAATGAAGTTTTTTAGATTTGAGCTCGTTTAAGAAGAGATTGTAATGAGGCCTAAAACAGTTTAAGGAGGTTAACTAATTGAAAGATTCAGAAAGCATGATGACAAATTCAACAAGAAAATCTAAGGTAGTAGGGTGAAATCACAATTTTACCCTCTCGAACTTCCACCTAGCTTTGTCATGTGTGTTGTATGTGGGATTAATAGTGATCATTCTATTAGCATTAATACAAGAGCATTTGGTTTCTATTTTAGAAATTATGGGGGTGAATGTAATATTCTAAACAATGGGGACAAAATGATATTTTCTCAAAAAAATAAAACTACCAATGAGATAATCTATTGAATTAAGAATTTAGAAATCATGTTATAAAAATATAATGAGCGCATCAAGTAATGACATCGCTTGTCAATATAAAATGAGTGTGGTACATCAAATGGGAGCACTTAATAAACTTAATTACATCAACAAGTTTTTCTCCCACTAAGTGAAGTCGGCTATATGAATCCTTCTACGTCATTGTACTCAATCATATATTAATTATTAGTCTACTATATTAATTCCTTCCCCACCCACCCATGTGTTCCACTCCCAATGACCTAAGTGGCCCACCCTCCTCCCACCCCACATCTCACTAGAACAAACATAACATACACATCTTCACCTATGTGTAACCCCCATCCACACTCACCCTTTTTGAATCTCAAATCCTATTTTGTAAACCAAAATAATCAAGATAAAAGTACTTTGACTCCCTCACCTCTTCAACTCTAGCACCAACATTTGCTTCCACAAGTTTCTCCCCTTTCGCAGTGCATTTGCACTTATCACACCCCTCCTACCTCCTCCTACCTAATGATAGATTAAATTGAAATTGTGTACTGCCTCATCAACATTGGTAAGAGCAAAAAGTGTAGGGTTGAGTATTTTTCTTCGTTGTACTGCTCTATCTCGTTCAACGTAGGCTGACATGAGGACAAGCCTCATTCATCATAGCTAGAATTGTTCTAGAGGCAGCACAAAAAAAGTATTCATATTGTGCAGTGCCAATTTTTTTATTGGTGAAACAATATGTTACGGTCGTGTCAACCGAACACTTAAAGTGATCTCAATACAAATTATCTACAATGGATTGGGATCAACAATAGCTAATTTGATTTTAGCAGGTTTCTAGAACATGCCTTAGAACAACTCAAGATTGTTGAAAAAAAATGACTAGAATTCTTTGATATTTCAACGTCAACAAAATCAAAGGGAAGATTGAACAAAATTATTGATATGCAACAAGATTCATTGATTAGGTTTAAATTGACCAATCTCTCACCAATCCAAACAGTCTAGCTTGGATATTGTAGATCTAGAGAATCAAGAATATGAAAAATGAGGGTCTACTTTCACAAGTAACAAGATCCACTATATGAGGACTGCCACACTACCAGAGAGATCCCTATGAGTTTGCAATGTAAAAATGAGAGACAGCGCTCGAAGTGTTCAGATTGCCAAAGCCTTCAAAAGAGATAAAGGTTGATTTGAACGAGGAAGTGAAAGTCCATGAAGATTGATTCAAAGCAAAGACGTTCGCGACTTAAAGGGATGTTGTTCTCCATATGGAAGACATCTTCAATGTAACTTTATATGGAAATGTCTTTGATGTAATTTTAAAAGAACATGAAGAGAAGAGGCAATTAAGTACTTTTCAATTAGATTATTGCTAAGATATGGTGCATGTATCGAATATTGCCATTATTATGTAATCATGTTCTAATAATGAATTCATTATTAATATTGAACTATTAAAAATGATATAAATAACTAAATTATTTACTTAACAAATAATAAAAATTATAATATCATTAATTAGGAATATTAACAATATTAAAGTATTATAGATGACAATAACATTAAAAAATTATTTATTTAATCAATATTAAAAACTACATAATATTATTAATTAGGAATAATTTTAAACATAAGATTAAATAAATAAAATTTGGTATTAATTTTAATTTAATTGTATTATCAAATAAGTTATTACCGTTAATTAAATAACATACAAACTCCTATGTATACAATGCTGATATGAATCATACTAACATTATATGAGTTATAATTGATTACATACCATGTGTGGTTAATAATCTAATAATATGATATAAGCTGAATTATTCATAGGGTTTTTGAATTTCTGTTGTTATCTCATTCATTGAATGAACTGATTTTGTACTTTTAAAAGATATATATATAGAGAGAGAGTTTTGATATGCTAAGGACCTAATGCCGCACACCCAATTTGAAAATTATTTTGTGTTTAATACTATAACTCAACCCCTAAACCCTAAAGGCAAAAACCATAAATCGCATAACCACAAGCCGAAAAAAGTCAAAAAAAAATCTGAAATGCACATGTGGCAGGCGGCGTCCGCAGCAAGAGGTCCGGAGCATAAAAATCCTCTCTCTCTCTCTCTCTCTCTCTCTCTCTCTATATATATATATATATATATATACATGCATACATACACACTTGTTTCTCACTAATCCGATCTCACAAATCCTACCAACTAGGTACTTGACCAAATACACCAATACTGAGATTTTTGGAATGTTCAATATCAATATTCGTACCAAGTACCAATACTGACAACCATGAATGGCACACAAGAAAATACACTACGTAGGATGATAAATCCTCTCACCATTGACAACTTCTGAATCTTCTTTCATGAAGACCTTTTATCAGCCTGATCAAATGAATAGCAGGGAAGCCATAGGGGGTTGATCGAACTCATATAATCTTTATAATTGCACTCTTTATTGAACTCATAGAGTCACAGTAATAGAGGAACATAATGAACCTTGAATGGCTAGAAAAGTTAACAAGTTAGAAAAAAATACAGTAGTAGAGGAGCATAGTGAATCTGAATGGCTAGATAAGTTGACAAAGTAAAAAAAAATACAAATCAATGAACTATCACTATACTAATTAGATAGGTTTAGATAATAAAATCTAGGATCGTTCAACATGGTCAAAAGTTTGCTTCCCATTCACATTCTGTAAATCACTCCTGTATCTACTTTATGTATGACAACTAAAGTTTCGCTCTCATTGAAAATATCATAATAATTTAACTACCATGAATCATGCCCTCCACTTTCAAGATCAACAGAATAATCCACTTCCCATGATCAGCATTAAATGACCATATGTTTATTTATAAAAAAAACTGTTGAGTAACCTTGGTTTTGAATAGCTGACATAGAACTTGGAGGCCAATATTTCATTCAATCTCGTTTTACATGAATCAAAACAATAGCCCACACTGAGAGATCTAGCATTTCCTATATACATGAGGTGAGAGTTCATAGACTTAAGTGAAAGACAGCAACATTGCATGTAGAGTCACTTCCCTTCAGTTTTACGTAAGTAGCAAGGCTATGGATCTGCTTGCGCAATTCATTCTCAAAAAGAACATGAAGGTCCAATCTTCAAAGAAGTGCTTATATAGTTGGCAGAAAGTCCAAAAACTACAAAATTCTCTTGCGGACTCACCGATGGTTTCATTTCCCAAAACTCTATCCAGGGTCACTACTAATGAGTTCGGCACCGAAAATACAAGATCACCCGCCTGCCAGGAAAAATCAAACATAACATATATAAAAAGTAGGGAAGCTAACAAAGACGCCATAGGAGGTCTAAACAACGCACAAAATCCTACCTGCAGATCCTCACTGGCCGCGACGTAATGAATAGGCCGATGCTTCCCGTCATGCGAAGGTCTCTCCTTAAGGTCAACCTTGCACGGCGGTAATCCATGCTGGTGCAGCCAGGATTTGAGCTCCGCTCCCTCCGCCCTAACTTTGTCGGAGGGGAGGACCTGCGAGCTCCCCTCTGATCGAGCGACCAGAGTGTCGGCGCCACAGGCGAGGCATGGCTTCTGCCGACGGCTGGCTACCAACGGGGCGCGTCGCCTCTGAACCCGGAAGGCAGGGAGGCGGGAGAGTCGCCGAGGGGAGTGAACGGGAGAGAATAAGCAGGGAGTCAGAAGGTGAGCAACGACCATGGCGCCGATGGGATAGGAGGATTTGGGGTTAGGGCTATTTGTTTGGGGAGCGGAGCTAAGTGGAAATGGCAGAACATCAGCTATCTAAGCGTCGGACCACAAGGCAATCGCCTCATTGGGTGTCCTGGATAAATATATTAAATGAGTATTATTTTAATTTAATATTAAAAGTGAATTCCATTTGTAGCGTTTTGTTATCCAGTATCTCATACCGTGAGCAGTATTATTTTTAAAATATATATATTTAACTTAAATACTATACTATAAATCATAAAAAATTAATATTCAGGTCATGAATAGATCTGTAAGATAATATTGGAGTATCTTTTTTACTAAAATATATTTTCTTGATCTGTTTAAATCATGGGTAAATGGTCCTAAAATTCCCGTACAAAATTTCAATTGTATTGTTAATCTTTATATCACATATTATTTATTTTAACTCCTTAATCCATATTAATTCATCTAATTCACTTTCTATGTATACATTTTGAGGGATTGTTACAAAATACAAATATAAAAAGTCTAAAAGAAAATATCATTCGACCAAAATGAGTATAATTTCTATTAAATTTAACATCGTTTGAACTCAAATCTAATACACTACCTATGCACATAATTTTTAGATATGTGGTAAATTAACTCAGTATCATTTTAATTAAAATCTAGTATATTTTCTATTTAATTGAGCACTATCTATAATACATTGATCAACATCATCTATGTATATATGAATATGTGGTATATATGTAGGTATATAATCCACTTTATTAGGTACAAAATATTTAAAATCAAATATATTTGTAGTTTAATTGGGTATAATTATATAAGATTGTACACAAATAGTGAATTAGATGAATTAGTGTAGATTAAGAAGTTGAAATAAATATTCTTTGACATAGGGACAGCAAAGTTGAAACTTTACATGAAGAGTTTAGGACAATTAATTGTTAAATCATCATTGTATTCCTCATCCATTCAATAAAAATACAATTTACTATCAGCTTCCTATCTAAGGGTGTAAACGAATCGAATTAAGCCGAATATGAAGAAAAATCTAAGGCTCAAATTTGACTCGAATTAATTATATTTGAGTTCAAACTCAAAAAGTTTAAAAATTTTAGCTCTGATTCAGCTCGAATCAGAGCTCGGGTTCGAGTTCGGCTAAAAGATTCTGATATGTTCATACGTTATTCGAACTATTGTTCAAAAATAAGTACTTGAAAAACTCAAAATTTATTTATTTAATATATAATTATATTATATTAATAAAATATTTAGACTCGCGAGCAACTCGTGAACTATCAAACTAAATAATTTGGACTCGAGTTCAGCTCGAAAAAAATTCAAATATATTTAAGTTCGGCTCAAATTTTATAAATTTGAATACAAATCAAATATTTATCGAACTGATTCAAAAAGCTTGTGATCCGACTCAATACATTTATACCCTTATTTCTATCCAACAACATATGCACACTTTTTTTCTTTCAATTTTGAGTTTTCTTTATATACAAATTTTTATCTAATATTAGTTGAGAAAACTTTTCTACCATATATATTAATCTTATAAAAGATCTCAAAATAAATAGATTTTGATCTTCCTCGCTTGGCTTAGTTTATTCTTTTTACCATTTTCAAAAATTATCTAACAATTTTATCAAAACTAGTACATGTAACTACTTACCAATTTTATCAAAACTAGTACATGTAACTATTTTCATAAAGGAAGATGTAAAATGATTCCAAACGTTGTATAAAAGTAAAATGTGACATCGTTTATCCTCTTAGGTTCAGCCCCATGGTAAAATATAGTCAGTTAAATTACATAGGACATTTTATCCTAGCACAACGCCCCTTTTATGTGAAAAGTCAAACATCCAATAAAATATTTTGCAACTGTTGAGAATTAATTCCAAAATATATTCTGAGAGTTCTATAAACATAGTAAGAGGGTGTATAATGAAATTTGAACATTTTATATTTGTAAGGATTTTGGGCAAAATTGTTATTGATACTCGTATTAATCCATGATTAAGGATTATGAAAACATGCGAAGTTAGGATATGTGGGTCGGATTGAAAGACGAGCTCAACTGGGGGGTGAGAGAGAGAGAAGATATGGTGCTCGACACTCGAATCTTGAGTGAGTGACAGCTTGGGATCACCCTATGTTTGGTGCTCAAAACTCGAAAGTAGATATTGATGATCATTGGGTGCTTGACACCTAGGACTCAAACTTGAAAAAAGTTTAGGAATGTGTTCGAATGAAGGCTTAATCTAAAGATGAAGCATTTCAAAAAGGGATGATCGATAATAAAGGCAATTAATAATGGCAAACGTTAATCATATGTAGATGGGTGAATGTTGGGACTATATGAGGAGGGGGTCATTAATGGAGGTCGACAGTTATTGTAGAAGGGGTATCATAATGAGAGACATTAATAGATAAAAAACTATACTAATCATCTCATAGATTCTGTTACATTTCCACTTCCCTCTTTAACAAATTCTCATTTCCACCACACTGGGGTAATGCATGGGCGGAGCTTACATGGGCCCAGTGTGGGCAACTGCCCACACTGGCCCCGAACAAAAAAATATGTATTATTAAGACTTTTTTCCCCTAAATCAACCCCTAACTAAACTAATCGCTCTCTTTCCCTCTTCTCACGCGATCACGCCGAACGGTCGAAATCCCCATCAGTAATCAGTCCTTCCTCACCGCCTCCTCTTCGACTTCATCTTCCTCCCTTAGTCCCTTGGCGCCGCACTCCATAGCAAACTAAGAAGCTTAAGGTAACCCTTAACCCTAAATGTTTTTTTCCTGTTCGGCTGTTCCGAACAAAAAAACCAGCGAGGCACTTCTAAGTTCTAAATTCTCAGTGCTTCCAAACTCAATGAAACTGATTTTTTTCTTCATCAGGAAAATTTGAAAATTCTACCTTGATACTATAGAGCAGCGTGGACCAAATCATATTAGGGCAATCACTTTGTGCTTAACTCAGCTTGTATTTTGACAACGTTTTTTGGCCATTACCCATTAACATTGTTCCTTAAAGAATATTAGGCCTCAACTTGAATTTTATAGAGATGAGTCAGATGACTAATTGTCAAGTTTCTTTTTGGTAACAGGATGATATCTATGCTCAACTATACAAGATTTGAGCTTGTCACTGAAACACTCAAGTCAGTTTCAAAGGGTAGAAACACTACTTAGACAATTGTATTTGCTACCATTTGCCTTGAGCTCGATTTGCCTTGTTCATCGGATAGTTAGGAACTTAGGATTACCATCAGTTGCAGGTTTCTAACAATAGTTCTGGTTTTATGGAGATAGCCAGAGACACTTCCCCTTCTCCCAAGAGGTTGTCTTCATTACTACTTCAGACGGCAGTGTAACTTAAACTTGAATCAAGAATGAAATGAGTTGATAAATTTCTTAATTGACGATGTGCTAATCTGCTAGCTAATATATGGATATATTTGTTCAATGTTTCTATGCATTTTTTGTTTTATTTTTCATGTTTATTGGGCTTGGAAACATCAGGGTTGTGCTCTGCGCTCTTTGTACGCGTTTGATGTTGATTTATCTAAATCCATTCCATGTCAATGTGCTTAAATCTTAGCCTTTCTGCTGGAGTTGACAACTTGTCATACTGATAGAAAACTAAGTTTTAAGTCTGTTTCCACAACTAATATTAGTTATTTGTATATTGTTTTGTTTTGTACCATATGCTTACAAAATTAAGAGCTACTAATGTTATAGTTTGGATTGTTAATTCATTTTTTATTTTTTTTATATTAGGAAATCACTATGTCGACAATGCATAGATTTTTAAAAGAAAAACTCCAGAACCAGAAGAACAAAATATTGGAGATGTTACAGTTGGAGAATTTGATTTTTCACAATTACTGGCAGATATTGGACTAAGGATTCCAATTTGTTCTTATAATGCTAACATTAGGGATCAAGTTCGAAGGATATATTTGCAAAAGGGTCCGTGTCAACCTTCAGGTTATGAATTCCCAAAACGGAAATTTGGAGTAAGCCAATTTAGACGGTTTAATCCTTCATGGTTTAAGGAATTTGGTGATTGGTTGGAATATAGTATAGAAAAAGATGCGGCGTATTGTTTGTATTGTTATCTCTTCAAGACAACTAAGGGAAAACAAGTAGGAGGAGAGACTTTTGTTAGCGAAGGATTCACAAATTGGAAGGGTAAAGATAGATTAAATATTCATGTTGGCCAACATGATAGTGAACATCATAAAGCTCGAATGAATTGTGAAGCTTTGATGAATCAAGATGAGCACATTCAATCAATTTTGCACAAACAGTCAAAGCAAATGCGAAATGATTATCGTATCCGTCTCAATGCTTCGATTGATTGTATCAGAGTTTTGTTGCGACAAGGGAATTCATTTCGGGGTCATGATGAGACTAGAGGTTCTCTTAATCCGGGTAACTTTCTTATTCTACTGGAGTTTTTAGGTGCTCATAATAAAAAGATTAATGATGTGATATTGAAAAATGCTCCAAAAAATTGCAAGTTAACATCACCGGATATTCAGAAGGATATAGTAACGGCTTGTGCAACTGAAACAATTAATATTATTATCAAAGATATTGGTAATTAATTATTCTCTATTTTAGTTGATGAATCTCGTGATGTGTCAATGAATGAGCAAATGTCAGTTGTTTTGCGCTATGTGGATACTAGTGGGCATGTAAATGAGCGTTTTATTGGAATTGAACATGTTACTAGTACTACAACACTCTCACTTAAAGCTGCTATTGATAAGATGTTCTCTAAATATAATTTGAGCATAGCTAATGTGAGAGGACAAGGTTTTGATGGAGCAAGTAATATGCAAGGTAAATTTAATGGTCTAAAAGCACTCATTTTAAAGGAGAACCCATGTGCATTTTATATACATTGTTTTGCCCATCAGCTTTAATTGGCTCTTATAGCTGTGGCCAAGAAAAATCTTCCGATTTCTAATTTCTTTCGTATTGTTGGTGATGTGGTAAATATTGTTGGATCATCCTACAAACGTTCTGATCTTCTTAAGGAGAAACATTCAGATTTTATTATTGAGGCATTGGAGAGGGGTGAAATTTCAAGTGGTCGAGGACTTAATCAAGAAACTACCCTTCAACGTGCTGGGGATACACATTGGAGATCACATTACAATTCTTTGATCAATTTGATTTCTATGTTCTCTGCTGTCATTGATGTGCTTGAAGTGATTTCAGAAGATGATTCTAGTTCTCCTGATCAAAAAATTGAGGCATTTAATTTATTGGAATCAATACTTTCATTGGATTTTGCATTTAATCTACTCTTGATGAATCATGTCTTAGGGATTTCGAGTGAATTGTCGACAACATTACAAAAGAAAGATCAGGATATTGTAAATGCAATGGATTTTGTACAAGTATGCAAACACCGACTCCAAAATATGAGAGAAGATGGTTGAGATTCATTTTTAGAAAAGGTTCACTATTTTTGTCAACAACATTACATTGATTGTCTCAAAATGGATGATATGTTCACACGTTGGGCACCACGTGGTCGTCTCCATCGTAATCCACCAGAAGTAACAAATTTACATCTCTATCGAGTTGATTTATTCTATGGTGTTATTAATATGCAACTTCAAGAATTAAATGATCGTTTCTCAGAGGCAAGTACAGAGTTACTTTTTTTTGTAGCTTGTTTGTGTCCACAAAACTCTTTTTTGGCTTTTGACAAGAAAAAATTGTTGCAACTGGCTGAGTTTTATCCACAAGATTTCTCAAGATTTGATCTTCTCGTACTTAATGATCAACTTGAAACATATATATGTGATATGTGTTCTAACAAAACATTTTAAGGATTGAAAGACCTCGGTGATCTTTCGGAGAAGCTAATTATGTCAAAGAAAAGTATGGTGTATCCATTGGTTTTTAAGCTTTTGACATTAGCATTAATTTTACCTGTTGCGACCGCGACGATAGAGAGAGTGTTTTCTGCCATGAGAATTGTGAAAGACAGGTTGTGCAATCGAATGAGTGATGATTAGATGAATGATAGTCTTATTTTCTATGTAGAGAAAGATATATTTCTAAAGGTTGATAATTAAGCTATTATACAAAAGTTTTAAAATATGAAGACTCGAAAAGAACAATTGTAAGGTAATTATGTTGTGATATTTGATTTCATAGTGCATGCTTTGTTAACAAAAGAATTAACTTCTTGACTTTAAATCTTTACAACTCTGCTTTGAAATTAATATATTCTTTAAAAAATCATGTAGTTGGTAAATATATTCTTTAAAAAATCATGTAGTTCTACTAATGCTGAATATGTCAAGTTATCACTATAAGTTTTAGCTTTCCATTTTGAATTTTGATAGCAAGTGTTAATTTGTCTTATTCATTTGCAGCTATTTCTATGCAGATTTCAATGTGGATGATGCTATCTTGATATTTGAAAATTATAAAGAACTTTTGAGTGTATCTCATAGCCAAGAATCTATTTGAAGATGGTGGAATAGATAGCTTTTTTTATATTAGGGAGGCTAATCCGGTTGGACAAGCTCATCGGGTTAGTTTTCATTTTGTCATTTGGGGTTTAATTATTATATTAGCTTCTATGTATCATGTTATGTTCTATTATATAACGAAACATAATTAACTATTCTTTTCTCTAGTTCTTTCCAATGAGACACACTTAATATATATATTGCTTAGTCTCTGTTGATCTTTGATTTTATACCATACCATGCATAATTTTGCAATTATAAAATTTTAATTTTATTGTGCTTTATTAAATATATTATATTATTGCCTACACTCAACCAATATCCTAGCTCCGCCTCTGGGGTAATGGTTTAGTGGTCAAGTACTCCAGCAGTTAACTAGACATCTAAGGTTTAAATCTTAACTATAGTGCATTATAAGATTTTTTTTTCCAGTGGAATGGCAAACGTAAGAACATTGATGGATTCTGATGGACAACCATAAGCACTTCCAGATTTACTCCTAGTGTGTGAAACTTTCATAGGACAAAATCAATCACCTTCAAGACTTAGTCAATTTAAAGAGTTGGATACCTAGATTATCAAAAAAAGAATCTCACTTAAGTATCGGAGGGGTCACTCTCAGTGCCCTTTAACCGCATATTAATCTTGTGCAAGAACTTATTCTTTAGACTCAAAGACAACAAGGTGGAAGTGAACATCCAAATTCTACTATATCAAACGGTATTTGACATAAGGCAATTTAACAAACAAAGTTGAAGCCTCAACGTTCTCCGATAGGATAGTAAACCCTTAATTAATATTGAAAATTAAATTAATATTTAAATAAAGTAGACAAATTAACAACATATGCATTAGTATTGATTTTTCTTATAATTTGAAAATGACCAACAGATGGATCATGAAATTTTTTTGAGTTTTTAGGGAAGTATTGGGGTGAATGTGAACGAGTACAATCTTCAATATAATATTCCTTAAATTTACAAAAAAAAAATAATGTATTATTTTATAATTTATAAGTCTCATTACTAGATGCTCTCTATTGCAGTTAGTAAAACTCTTTATTGATTTAGATATATAAGAATTGATAGGTAAGGGAGACACACATTGAGGAGTTTCGACCCATTCACGATTTTGAATGTATAACAATTGGTATATTAGCTTATTATATTGTTATGAGCGAATTTGACAAGCGGTAGATTAGATAATTGATATTTTATTATAGTTAAAGATGATTATACGACAATTGACATCTTAGAATAAGATTCTTAGTGTGTCAACTTTGTGCAAGTTGTAGGGTTCGATTTGATGTTATGACCGCTAATAGTATCATCTTCGTTTTCTTTTCAAATATGCATTGTATGAAAAGATGGTGAAATTATCTTAAGAATTGGGTCCCTTTAGTGAGTGGGTTAGATTTGAGATTTGTTTTGCCGGACTTGACTAGGTACATTTTAATTTTTTGCCATCATATTTTAAAGAGTAAGTATTTTTTTGTCCATCATTAGTAACATAAAGATAATAAAGGGAAGGTAGACCAAAGATGGCTTAGGCCACACTCACAATAAGAATGTCAGATAAAATATATATTATGCATGTCGCTTTACAGAGACTCGAGCATGGTTTCTTGGGTAATCTAGAAAGGGTTTTGTATGAGAATTATGTTCATACAATTTTTTGTTCTCTAGTGTTCTCAATGAATCAAAGTTTCATCTCTTACGAAGGCATTCCCGTTAAGGTTCGTATGATTATGTTAATGACACTATGCTAGTACAGGTTATACTGATAATTTAATTTTAATATATAATAAATAGGTTAAAGTTAGATATGTTGTTTGTCTAACCTTTCTACAAAGTGTGTAAGAGTTGACTGGTCAGAAGGACCTGACACCAAGCTGAAATTCAGCTAGGTCTGCGGGGCCCGATAGCTAGTGCGAAGTTCGGTTGGGTCCACAGGACCTGACAATCGGCTGAAGTCCAATTGGGTCTGCGGACTTGATAATTGGTGGGAAAACCTGGTGGGTCAAAAGCAAGTCAAGTGACTGCAGTTGGTAAATGGAGGTAAATAATTAGAGGAGAGATCCAGTGAGTACGCACTCCCTGTTAAGGGAATTGTAGGCGTCAGTTCAGCATAGGTCCATTTGGGGAACCTAAGCTGAGAACTTGACTGGATCCTAATATCGGGGAGACAGTATCTAATTACTATTATTTTATTAAATCGGGCTAACTTTGTTTTGCAGGATATACTTATTTTTGTTGCCCAAGACTGACTCTTTTTTACATAGAACAAAATTGGAAAAAGAGGAGTTCGGGTGCCCGGACCAAACTCATCCTGGCGGGTGCCCATGTGGCATGGGCACCCGGGCGGTTCGGGGCGCCTAGAGTCGGTCCAGACGCCCTGATTTGAAAACTCATCAAGAAGCTAATGTGGAGCGCGTCGACTGGCCGAGCCACGTGGTCCAGGCGCCCGGAGGGGTTTCAAGCGCCCGGAATGGGCCTATAAAAAGGCCTTCGACCAGGAGCTTAAAAATAACAACTG
Source organism: Zingiber officinale (assembly GCF_018446385.1). NCBI lineage: Eukaryota > Viridiplantae > Streptophyta > Magnoliopsida > Zingiberales > Zingiberaceae > Zingiber > Zingiber officinale. The sequence continues at coordinate 155,670,116 of NC_055992.1, read as the reverse complement.
CTTCGACTTTCACTCTTGCTCGATGCTCCAAAAAGGCTCTTATGACGCTATGAAGCTCCTTCGACAACCGACGATCAAGACTTTCCTATTTTCTTTGTTATTGGTAACATTGCTTTTAGTTCTTGTACTTAACTTGTGTAATCATTCAAACTATTAGTGGATTGCCTAGCAAAAGCACTCGACCAGTGCTGGCCTTGGAGTAGGAGTTGTCGAAAGCTCCGAACCAAGTAAAACTAACTTATGTTAGCGCTTGGTTTCTCTATTTCTTTTCCTCTTTTATTTCTTCCGCTGTGTACATGTTTTTAGTCGCAATTTTCGACAAACGCTATTCATCCCCCCTTTAGCATCTTTCCGGTCCTACACCTTGTTTTGTTTATGAGCATGCTTGAAGTTGTTGTTTGTCGGGCCACACGTCTGTCTCTCGGTGCATACAACATTTTTTTTAAAAAAAGGTGTTACAAAAGATTTCTACTTGCTTTTCCTACTGGAAGGTTACATGTAGCTATTCGGCAATGACAACCGGCGATCAAGACTTTCCTATTTTCTTTGTTGTTGGTAACATTGCTTTTAGTTCTTATGCTTAACTTATGTAATCATTCGAACTATTAGTGGATTGCCCAGCAAAAGCACTCGATGAGTACTGTTGGCCTTAGAATATGAGTCGTCGAAAGCTCCGAACGAAGTAAAACTAACTTATGTTAGCGCTTGGTTTCTCTATTTCTTTTCCTCTTTTATTTCTTCCCCTGCGTACATATTTTTAGTCACAATTTTCGACAAACGCTATTCATCCCCCTTTTAGCATCTTTCCGGTCCTACACCTTGTTTTGTTTATGAGCATGCTTGAAGTTGTTATTTGTCGGGCCACACATCTGTCTCTCGGTGCATACAACATTTTTTTTTTTAAAAAAATGTGTTACAGATGATTTCTGCTTGCTTTTCCTACTGGAAGGTTACATGTAGCTATTCGGCAATGATAACCTCATCCTTCTCCACTACATAAAGAGAGTTCACATCTCCCACACGAGCGAACAGGTTCGGTAACTCTCCTCTCGTTACCTTTTCTCTCTTGCTTCTTCAAAACCATACCCGTTGAGCATTTCCACTACTAAAATGGATGATTTCTGAATGCTTCAGGGGTTGGGGTCACATCCCAAGATCTCTATTTGTACGGTGATCATGTCTGAGACTTGTAGAGACAACGCGCTAGGCACAGTGGGCGAATGATTGACCAATAGAAGAACTTTCTTTCCTAGAAGAAGCTCTCCTTCGATCCTGCACACAAGAAGACGAGTCAACAAAACGTTAGTGCCTCGAAACCAAGGGGAATCTCTAGCAAAAACCCTCCGATGCTCAAGTCAATACGAATTAGAACGAGTGGCTGAAGAACAGTAAGAATACACACGCTAGAGTAAGTTGCAAACATTTAGTGAGCGTACCTTCGTCACGGAGAGGACTTCCCTTTCATATACCACCTCACATAATCTTCATAATCATAAGGTGACAGGATGTGTCAGAGGTTGTTAGGTAAAAAAGAGGGTACAACCTAGGTGATATGCCACATTATCCAAGAAATCTTCCACTGACCCAGATGTATACTTCTTTTGTCATTTATAGTTTCTGTTATCACTAAAGGAATATGCTATTATAACTGGTCTACTGATGGGAGACACAATGACCCCTAAAGAATCTTCTAGAAGAATATTCTCCGACACATAGTTGTTATTATGACAGGTGTTAGGATGTTGTCTGCTGAATATATCTCGACTAATTCTTAAGTCGGCTGTCTTATTAAGATAATGTAGTCTATTGAGCATTACTCGGTCAATCATTGAGCCAACCTCTCTGTTGGAATGTTCAATTGCCTTCTATACAATATGTTCTGTCATGTATTATGTTGCATGTATCTTGGTCAGTTCTTAAACCGGCTGCCTTGTTGGGACTTTGCATGCTGAATACATCTCAATAGGTCTTCACGCCAGCTGCCTCATTATGATGCTGTTTGCTGAGTATATTTCGGCCATTCATTAAGCCGACCATCAATCGTTAAGTCGGTTGCCTTATTAGGATATTATCCGTAGGGTATATCTCAGTCGGTTCTTAAGCCGACCTCTTGCTTAGGTTGTTCGATCGTGTTCTGCATGATCTATTCTGTTACATATTATACTGCATGTGTCTGGTCAACCATTAAGGTCGGTTGTCTTTATGCATGCCTCGATTAGTAAGCCGCTCTATTATATTTTGTATAGATTCCTGGGGTCCTTCTGATAACCTTTACTTTGTCAGAATCCCGTTCGAATAGAAATATAAGGATACGTACTACAAACCTGATCGTCCTTTTATTCACCCGAACCCATAAGGGGTTACCAGTGTTGAACGCTAGAGAGGGAGGGGTGAATAGCGATCGTCGAAAATCAATAATTAAATCGAGTGCGCAACGGAAGAGAAAAATAAGAACAACGCTAATAAACCAAGTTTTACTTGGTTCGGAGCCTTTGTTGACTCCTACTCCAAGGCTCACACTCATCGAGTGCTTTCGTTGGGTAATCCACTAATAGTTCGCAAAAAGGGTTACACGATAAGTACAAGAATTATAATATAAAATTACCGACAGCAAGGGAAATAAAAATCAAAGTCTCAGGTTGTTGGAGAAGCTTCACAGCGTCGCAGGAGCGTCTTTGGAGTAGCCGCAAGAAGGCAATTACAGAAGAAAGTTATTGTCCTGTGCTCCTGGTGGAAGGCTGCTTATATAGGTAGTTCTGAGCACTTGGACCATGACGTCAGCCTATCCAATCAGCACGCTCCAAGCTGGCGACGAGATAACTTTTGGCATTCTGGGCGCACGGACCAGTTCTAGTCTAAGCGCCCGGACCCAATTTTCCAGCAGACTTGTTTTCCTGCAAGTTAGTTCGAGGTAATAAAAAAATTATACTATCCTGTAAAATAAAGTTAGCACAATATAACAAGTAGAGTAGTAATTAGATTCTGTCTCTTCGAGACCAGAATCTAGTCAAGATCTCAACTTAGATTTTCTAAATGGATTTAAGTTAGATCAACACCTACTGTTCCCTTACAAACTTCATGTCAGCTATCCGATCGGCCGATTGACCTAGCTGGACTTCCCTGCAACACTGAGTTAGCAAAATAGATAAAATAGTAAAGTAAGACAGTGTTAATAGATTCCAAGATTCGCTGGTCCGATCAACCGCGCACAGTCGACCAAAAACCAGTCGGTCATATAACCTAGGGTTGCCTCCCCTAGGATTGTCCAGCTTCACTCACTAGGATTTACATTGTCTGGCTTCACTTACCAGGACTTCCATCACCTAGCTTCACTCACTAGGGTCCGGCTTCACTCACCAGGACTTCCACTACCTAGTTTCACTTACTAAGGTATGACTTCATCCATTAGGACTTTCACCATGTAACTTTACTCACTAAGGTCCGACTTCACTCACCAGGACTTCCACTACCTAGTTTCACTCACTAGGACCCGACTTCACTCACCAAGACTTCTAGCACCTAGTTTTTCACTCACTAGGGTCTGACTTCACTCACCCGGACTTCCACTTTGCCTAACCTTTAGTTAGGACTAGTCATTCAGTAGACTTCTCACTTGTCTATCCTTTGTTTAGGACTTACCTTTGCTAGTCATCTAGTCCTAACTAGACTTCTCTCTTCTAAACATCAAGTCCTGTTTCGATCAACCCTGGATCAAATTGACCAAACTTAGGTATATTGTCAAACATCATAACTCTAGAGGTCGATTGCACCAACAACTCTAAGAGATGTGGCTACATTATGTCATTTCCTGTTGGATATTTGTAAGGCCAGATATTTGTATGGCTAGAGCATATATGCTCATTCGACTTTAAGACTGGACGAATACACATGTGCACTGTCACCTATGGTTGGTCTGTTATAGAATGTTTCAGTCATTCTAGCTAACACATTAGGTCAGCCAACCTTAATCTTGGTTGCCCCAAGGTTTGGCCACCCTTAAGACAATAAACTCCCTGGCTCGCTCGGCTTAAGGGTTAATCATCTTTCCTCGATCGGATTATAATTCGATCTAGTTGAATCTAAGAACCTTAACATCGGGCGATTAATCGAAGCCAGATGAAGGGATGTTACTCCTTCTCAAGTATGTCTGCCACCTCACCTTGACTTTGACCACCCTATCATCTTGATTCTAACTGCAACGTCACCTTCTGGGTCTATTCATCATAACCCATATCACTAGTTTGGCCGAGGTGTAACCGATTAACTGGTCTCAAGTCTTAATTTTGTCCATTCGACCTTTCCGCCAAGCTGTTCCATAATTCGCTCTCCCTTCTATACCTTGGAAACTTAGCGATTTTTATAAAAAATCGCCTATCCGCGGTTAATTTTTCTCAAGTGAGATTACGGAGGATGCGCAGAGAAGTTCATGGTCAAAAGAATAACATGGTTATCACCTCCATCATAAATGCTTATTTATGGGTTGATGTCACATGGCTTCCCTTTTTATTTTCCAAAACGACTTCCGACACATGCTAATTTGCATGACTTAATGGCACATCTTTCCCTACAGACCAATAGTTCTCCAAAGTGCATGTCGTTTCGATCAAACGGTCACAATTAAACTAGTCTTTATAAAAACCCTAAACAAGCGATACTCTTAGTACTTCGCACTTCAGCTTCTTCTCCTCCAGCAAACCTTCTTCCCCGACCTTTTCTTCTCTCGCTCTTAAGAGATCTAGTAAGTTATTGGTTCTTTACTCTCCTTACCCTTCCTTATGGCCCAAGAATCTTTCGCCCTTGGTATACATTTACTAGTTCGAGCTTTGATGATTCCAATAAATATTTCCTTTATTCTAAATATGTGATTCCTGATAGTTATCAGATCACTCTTTCTTCACTGGACGATCGCCCTCATCATCTTCCTCCTAATCACATCACCTTCTTTTCCGATCAGTTAGTAGTCGACCTTCGCTTTTCTGTCCATCCCTTTTTGTCAAAAGTAAGCCGATACTTCCATATCTCTTTACAATAATTCGTCCCGAATGTCTTTCGGTATATGTATGGAATGTTCATGTATTTCGTCTATTCAGTATCCCTCCCACTACTTGCAATCTTTACCTATTTTCTTACCCTAAAAGATCAGAGCCTGGAGCTTTTCTTTTCCAATCTCGACCAAAAGCGGTCTTCTTTGAGGATATGTCATTCTCTAACAAATGCTGGAAATTCCATTTCTTCTTCGTGGAAATGTCCAATCCAGCTACTTGGTCCACCGAATAGCAATTCGCATTTCCTTCTCTCCCTGACCTTAGAGAGTTTAAACAGGATCCTATCTTTGTTTCTTTTATTCCCAAACTTAGCAACCAACATTTTCACATTCATAAGTGGTTGAATGAAGGTTTTCTATATTTTTTTGGTTTGAGCTCAATCAAAAAAAAGTTATCCTGCTCCTTTGGTAAGTTTTAGTAATTTAATCTCTGTGTTATTGCTAACTAAGGTGTTCTTTTATTCTTTACAGTGGATGTTATTTTGAAATTCATGGTCGATGAAGAAATTGACCTAACTAAGGAAGAGATCCTCGTCAAGGAGCGAGAACTATCAACCAAATGAGGTCGTCCCTTGGTCGCACCCTCTGGTGTGGCCTCTAAAAGTCATGCAATTGAGTCCAGTGCAGCCACCACTTCTGGCGAACTACCCTTTGACTTACCTCTAATACTGAAAGATCCTCCACAGAAAGATGCCTCCCCAAAGACAAAACATAAAGGGCTTAAAATTACCCTTGCTCCATCTCTTAAGAGGTGAGCCACCACCTTGGAAACACCTTCCTTGCCTCCCTAGTCAACCCAGGAAGTGCTCGTTCGGGAGGAGGCGCAGTCTTTTGACCGAACCTTATCGGTTCGTCCTTCTGTCGATCCAATCCCATGAGCCAGCCAAGCACAAGAGGCTCTTTCTCGATCGAGCAATTTTCTCGAGCCAACTTTCTTTGCATCTCCCCATGCAAAGACAACTACTAGCACTACAACTTGGCATTATCAATCGCCGACCCCCTTTGCTTCGTCACCTGCCCAAGATGGGGTTATCTCGACAACCACCTCTTCACCTACTGTCCCAATACTGTTGGAGGGTCATCTAACAGATGCTTGGGCGGATGCAAGAAACTAACTCAGCGAGCTCTCCCTTATTGACTAAGTGAGCTCTCCCCTATGGATTTAGCGGACGAATATTCTTACGAACAAACCAAAGTAAAGTGATTTACTTGATTGTAGTTCATTTTCGTTGTATACTAATATTGATGTTTATTTTTCAGGATTGAGCGATGAGTATGAGCATGGCTCAATAATTATATACTTGGCATGAGAGAATGACTCACTCAGGTAGTACGCTTTTGAGGCAGCTACCAACAATGATTCTAAACAGATAAAGGAGTTGGATACTCAACTTCAAGAGATTCAAATGCTGGCCAAAGTTAAACTTGAGAAAGTAGCCAAACTGAAGACCTCCTTGGACACTTCTGAAGTGAAACTCTAGTCTGAAACGACTCTCCGGGTGAACATAAAAATGGAGCTAAACAAGCAAACTGTAAATATTTCATAATTATCTGCTCAGTTGCAAGAATTAAAGGCTACACACACCACCGAGCTGGTTGCTAAGGAGTCTGAATTGACAGCTCAACATCTTGAACGAGACTCCTTATGCTTGGATCTAGCAACTGCTTAAACTAGAATAGTAGCTGCTCAGATAGAGTTGGTAACCTATCAGTCTGGGGAGGACGAGCACTTTAAGGCGAGGAAGAAAACTGTTGGATCATAAAGAAACACTAGAGGGGGGGAGGGGGTGAATAACATTCATCAAAAATCGAGTACGCAGTGGAAGAGAAAATTTAAAGCAACGCTAACACACCAAGTTTTACTTGGTTCGGAGCCTTCGTCGACTTCTACTCCAAGGTCTGCACGTGAGAGTGCTTTCATTGGGCAATTACTAATAATTCACAAAAAGTATTACACAATTTAGTACACGAACTATAAAAAAATCGACAACAAGGAAAATGACACCGAGTCACAGGTTGTCAGAGGAGCTTCACAGCGTCGCAAGAGCGTTTTTGGAGCAGTGCGCAAGAGAGCAATCGTAGAAGAAGTTGTTATCTGGCTCTTGGTGGAAGGCTGCTTATATAAGCAGTTCCGGACACTTGGATCCCTTCCGGGTGTCTGGACCATGACGTCGACCTACCTAATCAGCGTGCTCTAAGCTGGCAATGAGATAAGTTTTGGCATTCCAAGCGCTCAGACTAGCTCCGGGCGCTCAGACCAGCTCCGGGCACCCGGATCCCTTCTGAGTGCTTGGACCCTCCTTTTCCAGTAACTCATTTTTCTGCAAGAAAAGGTTAGTCCGAGGCAATAAAAATTATACTACCATACAAAATAAAGTTAGCACAATATAATAAATAGAGTAGTAATTAGATTCTGTCTCCTCAAGACTAGAATCTAGTCAAGATCTCAACTTAGATTTTGCAAATGGATCTAAGTTGTATCGACCCCTACTGTTCCCTTAAATGGGGAACGCATCCTCACAAAGTCACTCTCCTCTAGTGACTTACCTCAACTTACCATCTTGCCAGACATCTGGTCAGCCTGTTGACCTTATCTGGACTTCATGTCAGCTATCCGATCGACCCGTTAACCTAGCTGAACTTCCCTGTAATACTGAGTTAACATAATAGATAAAGTAGTAAAGTAAGATAGTGCTAATAAATTTCAAGATTCGCTGGTCCGGTCGGCCGCGCGCGGTCGACCAGAAACCAGTCGATTACATATAACCTAGGATTACCTCCCCTAGGGTTACCCAGCTTCACTCACTAGAGGTTCCATTGCTTGACTTCACTCACCAGGACTTCCACCACCTAGCTTCACTCACTAGGGTCTGACTTCACTCACTAGAACTTCCACCACCTAACTTCACTCACTAGAGCTTAACTTCACTCATCAGAACTTCCACTACCTAGCTTCACTCACTAGGGTCCGTTTTCACTCACTAGGACTTCTACCACCTAGCTTCACTCACTAGGGTCCGACTTCACTTATCAGGACTTCCACCACCTAACTTGAGTCACTAGGGTCCGACTTCACTAATTAGGACTTTCACTTTGCCTAACCTCCAGTTAGAACTAGTCACTCAGTAGACTTCTCACCTCCCGGTAATGACTTACCTTTGCTAGTCATCTAGTCTTGACTAGACTTTTCTCTTCTAAATATCAAGTCCTGTTTGGATCAACCCTTGGTCAAACTGATCAGACTTAGATATATTGTCAAACATCAAAACTCTAGAGGTCGATTGCATCAATAAAAACTCTTTTTGAGACACGTGAATTCAATGCTTCCATTGCCTCGCTCCATCACCATAACGCTTCTCCTTGAAGCAAATGGGGAAATGAAATCGTTAAAAGAAGGTGGACACTTAACTTTTGATCCCCTTGCCAGCTTTTTAGATCTCAAAAGGATAATTAATAGTGGTCCACCTGACCTGCTTCCAAACCTCTTGTAATCTGTCTTGTTCTCTCTTATTGAACTACTATATGTTAAGCTTTGAGTTTTTGCTAAAATTGTCAGATGATTTGACTCTAAAATTTGATTGCTTGTTAACTTGTATTTTTCCTTAGCATGTGTACACTAACCTAAAAATAACATACATCTAATTGTTCGGACAAAAGTCCAGACAGAATAAGTCAAAGAGTAGTTAGAGAAAGATAAACTCCTTTAGGTCCATTTAACGTAGAAATTGTCCAAGCTTTAAGACCAGGCTAAATGTAATGTATACAACCTATTTATCTATGTATGACAATTTGTGTGACTGGTCAAGATTGATTTGTCCAGGATTGTTCGAGTTTATTTCTGCTCGAAACTAAGACTGATCGAGATTAAACTCGTTCGAGCATACTTATGCTCGGGGTTAAACCGCTCAAACTTTAACCTTTGAGATGGAACAGACTACTGCTTGTACTACTCATTATAGTAGAAGTGTCCAGGATCGGTCGAAATTGGCCCCTTCGATATTAACTTCGCTCGACATTCAAAACCATTCTTGGTAAGTACACCGACACTTTAGGATAAGTGCTTGTCCAATCAGTTATCCATGTAGCTTCTTATTAATGACACGTGTGAGTATGATATTATGAGTGTACACGTTTTACCATACCTATTGTTTCATCTAATCATTGGATGGCTCACGATCGATCCTACTTTTTTTACCACTTTGATCCAATGACTCCACTTGAAAAGCACTCTCGAAGGGTCCTTATAAAGATTCTGCGGAAATAACCCTAAGGTTTTGCTATCCTCTTCTCCTCTATTGTTCTTTCTTCTCCTTCATTGTTCCTTCTCTCCTTCGTTTTAGGCAATCTTTTCCCTAAAATGGCTGAGGCATCTAAAAGGTATACACAATACTCCTCCAACTTCACCCTTGCAGAGGCATACGACCTTGCCATTAACTATGGACTTCCTTCCTACGTAGTCATCCCTACCAACAAAGATCGTCTCTATCTTCCTCTTAGAGAAAGTGTTGTTGTCTTTAGGGAACAAGTCATAGACGAACTTGTTGGAGCAGCGGGGCCGACAAGAAGGGAGGGGTGAATTGTCTGCAAAAAAAAATATATCCTCCTCTTTCTTTCAACTCTAAAACAACAATAATAATAAAATAAAATAACAGAAAAGAAGTGACAAGAAATTTAACTTGGTTATAACCTAGGTGGTTGTTAATCCAAGACAGTTGAAAAACTCCACTAGAAATGTCTCATTCACTGTAGGCGGAGAAGCCTTTTACACGCTAAGAAAGCTCTAAGATTTGTTAGGAATTGAATATTGAGTTGAATGAATATTTCCTAGCTCCATGGGCATTTATATAGCTCATAGAAATCCTATCTCGAGTCTTGAGGGCGCCTCCAAAGGGGTTGAGGGCGCCTCCAAGGGGATGAGCGAATAAAACTTTATCCGCTCGTCAACGACCAGGTTGGTCAGGTCGAGGGCGCCCTCAAAGGCATTAAAGGCGCCTCCAAGGCTGTTGAGGGCACCCTCAATGCCATTGAGGGCGCCTTCAGAATGCAGAAGTCGGAGGCGCCTCCAACGACTGTTGAGGGCGTCTTTAGCTATTTTCCAGCACTTATTCCTCCCCTTTTTAGCTTCCGAAGTTCTGTTTAATTGGGTAATTGCGAACAACCGAAATAGGGCTACCCGAACCCAATTTCTAGCCTTCTCCTGGAGCAGGCTTCCACCCCCGCTTCTCGTCCCTCAAACGCTATGCACGTTCTTCTCGTCCACCGATGCACTCTTCCGCAGCTCTTTCGTCCTTCGGACGAACCGAGCCCGCAAACTCCCTTTTCGTGTCATCCTTCTTGCTAGCTGCGTCTTCCGCTCGACTTCTTGCTCTCCTAAGCTCTTGCACACTTAGACAAAGGGATCAAAATCAAACAGGACCTAACCTAACTTGGTTGATCACATCAAATCAACCACGGGGACCAACAGAACTTTGCTTCCCCTTTCATCCCTTCTTTATCGCCGTCAGCCAATATCTTAGCCTTCCACTTCACCAACTTCTTCCTAGATCCCTTCGCATCTTAAGCGGTGCCACCATGATCTTCTATTTATTCGATATTCCTTTATCTCCTTGCCTGTTTCATTGTTATTTCTATCCTCAACAAGTGACAACAAGCCTATTTTGTTTTTAGGCTCGCCCCAAGGTAATTTTATTTAACCAGATCCCAGCTCAGGACGAATGGAGGGATAAGTACTTCTTCATTTGTCTTCCAACCTCTCTAACTTGTCCCACATCCTGGCAACAAGCCATGTCTTTGATTTAGGTAACATCTACACAGATCCAACCCTTTGTGCAGCTCTGGCAAGGCTAAAAGGCTTGAAATCGAGCCTCCTTGAACTAACCATAGAAGGTTTGTTGTATGTGTTTAGGCTTAGTGCAATTGATCTCGGGCTAAGCGCTACCTTTGATAAGAGGAAATTTCCATCTTTCTTTTAGTTACTTGCTATGAAAATTCCTAATGCTTACTTATTTTCAAAGGAAGCTATTTCCCCAACGTTCCTCTTCAATAATTCTCAGCTAACGAGAGAGGTTTTAAATCAGAAAGGGGAGAGTTTATTAAAGGAACGTCAACTTGAGCAAGCCTCTACCTCTATTGGCTAGCTACCTCCAACAGAGCCTTCCTCCAATTCTCCCTTAAGTTCCTCAGACTCGTGTGCTCCACTCATGATTAAACGCAAGAGGCCCCGGTCTGTGACCTTGGAGCTATTGGAGCACACTTCGACCAATCAAGCTTCCCTTACTTTGACAGAATATCCTTCCATCCGAGGCAAAGAGCCTAGGTCCTTGGTACGTCGTTGATCCTGAATCTACTCGAAGCTTGCTATGATGCGACCAGCTAGACTTATTTTTGCATTTCGTGTGGCTATGCAGGCTTCGGGTTGATTGAGCGGGCTTTAGAACTAATTGGGCGACTATTAGAACCGGCCAAGACTATTTATGAGTCTTCCCCCTCAACAAATTTAGACATAAATTTGTTTGAATTTTCCCTCTCTAAGCCTGCCAAATGCCCCCAGTCCCGTTCTAAACTTTCTGGACTGTAGCTGGCCAATGTTGCACCTGCTTTCGGTGATAGCAAGCGGTCCTTAGAGATGGTTGAGACAAATCCTGAGTGTCCTCATGCTCCTCCTTTAAAGTTGACCTCTCCAACTCGTTCTTAATGTTGTTTCAAACAATCATGTGTGCTACCCTCTCAACAAGGACTAGAACTCACTGCTCCCTTCACGTATAGGATATTGAAATTAAGGCAACCATTGGTTGAAGCTTGGGTACAAACATATGGACATTTGCAAGGGGTCCCATTATTAGCGTGTGCTGATGCCCACGCCCTCAACGCTACCGCGGTAAGCTTGCAACTAAGTTTTCTTTGTAAGTTACCTTCATGAGTTCTGACCTTATCATTTTTTTTCAACTCTACGCTTCTAGGATACACCTGGGCCAACTAGTCATGGACCTAGAACGGGCCAACAAGGTTTTAATAGAACGACTGAAAGAATTGGAGGGCACCGCCTCTGTTCCTAATGCTAAAGTAACCCTCTTGTAAAAAGAAGCTGAAGTTTAAGCCGGACTCCTCTCAAACTTCGGACAAACCTTGAAGGAGTCCCAATAGTTGGTAGATTCTCAACAAAAGGATAAGTACAAATTGGAATTCCTATTGCAATCCAGCGAATCTAAACTTCGAGCTGAGAGCGCACTAAGAGACAAGGTCCTTTCCGACCTAGCTCATAAAACTACTCTGCTAGAAGAATTGACACTCCCACACACTTCCAGATCTCCTGAACTACGCGCGTTGTCTCTATAGGTCTCAGATAGGATCATACGACTTCTTCAGCACGCTCACCTTCCTACTGATTACACCGTTGGTGTCGTCGTCACATTTTACATATGCTTCAAAATTATCTTCTCATCTCTTTGTATCTCTTTGTATGAGACCGTCTTGAAGGATTCCTTTTCCTCCCCTTGTTTCTTTTCTATTATCCATTTTTCTTCCCCTTTCCTTTTCCTTCCCTTCTCTAGAGGATAGTTTTTCACTGTAGATTTCTTTCCATTTCTCATTCGCACTTTGGAGTAAACAGAACATTAATGGCTATGTGTATGAGGATGGATATCCAATCTTTGATGGATATGAGGACAGAGGATATGGAATATGTCCCTAACCCGACTCATTTGTCATCCCTATTTACAACTTTAAGTACAATTAATCTTATCTCAATTTTAGTCCTCACGGAGTGCCTAAGTGATTAAAGGGTGATAGATTTGTTACAATGGGAAAAAAAATCAATTCTCGGACTATGCATGCACTAGGAAAAAACTTCTCCCACCTCCTAGTCATTTGACAGTTGATTATAAATTGACCCCGTGATTTACCTCTTTTTACATAACTTAGGGACGAGTTATAAGGGACGCTGAGATGAACATATTCACCGCTATAATCTTATCTCAATTTCCAAAACTAAGGTAACATTTGATTTAGGGATTTAGGAATGAGGAAAATAAAATAATAAAAATACAAGGAGGTTGGTTAATGAGTATGAGAATATAAATTTTGGAAACATTTCTAAATAATTTGGAATGGACAAAACCTACGTAAAGTGGTGAATTTAGAATTCATTCTTGATTCTTTACAGCACGGGTAGAGTTTATAAAAAAATATCATTTTATTTTTTTATCCGATAAAAGACTTTCTCTTTTTTTACCGTAGCCATCACTCCTTCTTCCCCTCTTTGCTCACGACGGACGAACGACCACGTCATGTGCGATAACACCGTCAGCTCTCTGGCACAAGTCATCATAGACTCGTAGCTCACATGCGTTCGCCGTTGCCTCCTCTTCATTTTGTCCATCATCCCTTCCCATTAGCAGCGAATTCCCTTTCCCGTCTTTGACTGCTGTGCACCAAGAATGCATCGACGTCAAAGTACAAAGTTGAAAAAAATCAAAACTTTGGTAGCACTTTTCTCAAAGGAACCAAGAACATGTTTAGGAAATGACCAAGGTGCCTTCTCTCACATGGAATTGGAGAGGGAGAGTGAAGCGAAGACAGAAAAAAAAAAAAGGAGAGGGATGAGTTGACAGAGAGCAAATAAGAAAAGGGTTGATGCAAAAGAATATTTTGTGGTAATTAAAAGGAAGTCATATGGGGAAAGCAATAGCAGACATCGCCTTATATATATATATATATATATATATATATATATATATATATAGATTTATTATAAGATCTTAGTTTTGAAAAATGAATCAATATTGAAAAACGAATCAACCTAATCTAAACTTACAAACCAAACAACATTAGAATGACTAAACAAACCCATTCTTATTCCAATCTATTATCAAATCCATTCCCTAAGTCACCTTCTACCCGACATAATTAAATCCTATCTTGATATTCCAAACTAAGGTATATAGTTAATTCACACTGTACAATTTCTAGCCAATAAATTGCTGCAATAAATTTAATTCACCGTTTTAAAATAACCTCAAACTAACCCTAATCTCACAAAACCGTATACATCAATTTAGTTTGTATATTTTTTTAAAGGATTAGGATTCTATTATATTTTTGGGTTCCGCAGCATAGTTCGGATCCTCTGTCCCCATTTCTCTCTATCTCCGTGTCTTATTGTCGATCGGACGGATCAGATTAAATCTCAAAGTATCATGATATCTTTCAAATATGTATAATATCCTCGTGATGTGTATGATCCTGTCCGAAAGCTGAATCAACGGACGCTGGGCACGTGGCGTTCTCCAAGCGGTTGACGTAGATCTCCTGACTGTCCGCACGGGCCTCCGGTGAACCTGCACAAAAGTTGGGCCGGGAAGGGGTTCCCGGCGACGACCCTCCGACGCTCAAGTCAGGTAAGCGAACAACGAAGAAGTGGCTTCCAGTATCAAAGAACGCGTACCTCTGGTGAAGTGCAAAACTCCTTATATAGAGCTGGGGAGGAGCTCAGGCACACATACCTAGGCAAACACGTGTCCTCAGCCCATACCCCAGTAAGGGCCTGTCAGCAAGCTTACCTGACACCATACTGCTACAGTCCAAGCATGTCTTCGATGGGACAGCGGAACTCCTTGTCGTAAGATTTGGAGTATGGCCGGATTATAGAGCATGCCCGTTGTCAGAAGATGTCCCTTGTCCTTTTCTGCTTACTCCCTGTCGGGCGTTCGGCCGGTCATATATAGTGGTCTACTTGGGAGGTTCTCGGTAATGTGTTCTATGGAGACTGTTAGCAGTATGCTACCTTATGTCTTCGGCCGAGCGTGCCATCTGCTCGGCCCTACGAGCCTGTTCAATGAGCGCCGGAACCCCGACTCCTGCCGGGGCGCCTTTTGCCATCAGGTAGACACCGGTCGGCCGGCCGGGCGGTCGGGCCACCCTTCTCCGGTCGGCCTATCGATCCAACATTTTCTCGGTCGTCCGATCCATCCTCGTCCGATCGACCACCTGGCCCTTTGACTTCCACGTGACGTTGACTCCCCAGAACGGGGGTCCCCTGTTCTTACCGTCGGATCAATTGCCTCCCCTTCAAGTCTAGTCTAAGGAGGCGATTAGTCCGACTGACTGAACCATTAGTTGAACCGAGCGGCCTACTGCAACCACAGTCCGATCGGAACCACAGGGGGTAGCTAGAACGCCAATCAACGGTCATCTTACTCGGCGTCTCTTTGAAATTTTCGCCAATCTCTATCATTAAGGTCGAGCATGCGCCTATTAAATGCATTCCAGCGGCTGGCTGCCACGTGACGGTGCTGTCGTAATTGTATGGCGGCGGCATGGTGCTCTGATGGGATCGAGGCGGTTCGAAATGGACGGCGCGATGCGCGCTCTGATTCTCGTGACCTGGATCCAACGGTGGAGGCCGCTCGGCCTGCCCCCTATAAAATCTTCGGCCTCCCGTCTTCACGGCATTTGCGTTGGCGATTTCGACCTCTGTCCCTGGTGTTTCGGTGCTCCGACGATCCCGCACCTGCTCTCCGACGATCTCCGACGTCCCTTCCTCGATCCTTTTCCTCGTTGTAAGACTCTCCTTCTTCCTCCTTTTAGTTCTTGTGCTTTCTTTGCACTTCTTTCTTCAGTTTCCGTACTCGGGTTACTGTTCCGTTGCAATCTTCTTGTTTTTGCCCTCTGCCTTCGTCGTTTTTGGTTTTATCCGATCAGACAATGGCTCAATCTTCCCGACCCGAGGACGAAACTTTCGGCCCATGGTACACCACCACGGAGTCGCGCTTCGATCGGCGCGACGCCGACATTTTGATTAACAGCTTCGACATCCCCTCCAACCTTGAAATCATCCTACCCTCAGACTCCTCTCGGCCAAACAAACCGCCGCACGGATCTTTTTGTGTTTTTCGCGACCAATTTACAGCCGGTCTGCGCTTTCCCATTCATCCCTTCTTTGTAGAAGTTTGCAACTTTTTTGGCATTCCGCTCGGAAGCCTAGTCCCCAATACTTTCCGCCTTTTATGTGGTGTAGTCGTCCTCTTCAAAATCAATAACATTCCCCTCCGGCCGGAGGTCTTCTATTACTTCTATTACCCCAAGCAATCCGAGCCGAGCACCTACATGTTCCAAGCTTGGCCCAGCTTGGTCTTCTTCAATAAATTGCCTTCCTCCAATAAGCATTGGAAGGAATTCTTCTTTTATATCCGCCTTCCCGAATGGCCTACCTTCCGAACCCAGTGGCAGGTCGGCCTTCCTCTCTCCCCAGAGCTCAAACGGTTCAAGACCCGGCTGGATTATCTCCACGCCGCCAACATGCTCGCCGGGCTGCGCTTTGATATCAACAAATTTCTCCTAGAAGGCGTTATGTACATATTCGGGCTGAGTCCGATCAGAACACCTCTCCCGAGCGGCTTCGGTAAGATTTTCACTTTGTACATTTGCCTTGCTTGCTAATTGATTTTGTCCTTTTTCCCTTTGTAGCGAATATTATCATGGAGTCGGTGATGGCTGGTATTCTGAAGAGAAAGGCGGCGGCGCTCGAAGCAGCGACAGCCAAAGAAATGGAGACGTTTGGTATCCAGCTGGTCGGCTCGCATGAAGGGGAGAGCGGGACTCATGAAGGGTCGGCTGCTCAGGCCTCTCATCAGAACGAGGCAAGAGGAGCCACCCCCAGCGGAGGACCAACTGTCCAGGAGGAAGGTTCCGCTCGGGAGGAGGAGCAATCTCGACCAAAGAGACGCTGAGTGGAAACTCCTCTTCGATCGGCTACGTCCGCAGTCCAACCGTCTGCCCGAGCTACTGCACGTGCTCGTGGCAAGGCTCCAGAGGTCGAAGCTATTTCGTCTGACCGGACACCCTCTGAATGGGACGAGTCGGCAGCCCCTATTGAGGCTATTCCAGTCAGCACCCTTCCGCCTGCTCCTCAGCCAGTCCAGCGTTCAACTATCCTATCTCAATTTTCGGCGCCGGCCTCTGATCCTCTTCCGACCGTCGGTCGGACGACCCCCGGTCATGCCCGCACTATACGGGTCACTTTTCATCTCCCGACTGAAGAGCTGCTGCCAGAGGCCGACCGCCCAACCGCGCCCGAGCACACCATCACCTTGAAGGGGCCCCTAGCTGAGATGTGGGCCGACGCTCGGGCGCGTGTCACGCTGATCCCCCTCCGAAATTTGGCCAATAGCCACATGCAGGAGGCCACGGGGGTAAGTTCGTTTTCTCCGAAGTTTTGTATGCATTCTTTCCGATCGGCCACTAACAACTCTAATTTTCTTTTGCCAGAGATGGGTGGAGGAGATAGCTGTCTCCAACCGCTTGGCGATGGTGGACGAAGAATTAAGGCAACTGAAGGCGGCAGGCGGTCCGTCCGGCTCTCAAGGCCCTTCGTATGCCGAGTTGCAAAAGGAGCTGAATAAAGCTCAAGATTTGTTGGCGGCCGAGCAGAAGAAGACAGCCGACCAGGCTCACCATCTGGTCGAGCTCGAGCGAGTGAGAAAATCTCTGGATCACAAGATAAGCTTGGCGACCGAGCGGAAGAACACAGCTATCTCCGACCTGGAGAAAAAGAATGTGGAGGCTCGGGGCCTAGAGCAGAAAGTAAAGGAGCTGAAGGACCAGCTCGATGGCGAGAAAGCAGGCCACTCGGCTGACGCACTCAAGCATATAGACGAGCTGAAAACTCTGCAGGAGTCCCTCGTCGCGTCTCAATTGGCCTTCAAAGAATACCAAGAGGCCGAGCCGAGCCGGGTCCCTGCTCTGAGATAGAATTACATCCGCTCGCCCGAATTTTCTGAAAAGGTTGCGAGCGAATGTATACTGCCTTCGACCTTGCCATGGCCGCCACCACTACCTACTTGAAGTCCAAGGGGCAACTTCCCGAGTCCCTCGTCATCCCGGCTGCAGATCAAGTGGCGCTCCTTGACAATATCCCCAAGGATCTTTATGATTATTTAGAGTAGAAGCTTAAATGTAATCTAGCCGCTCGGTTACAAACTACCCCTTTTTGTAATTTGGCTGCTCGGCCTTATTTTCTTTAATGTAATATCCTTTTGCTTGATGTTCCTTTGATATGATATCTTGAATAGAAGCTTATCTGTGTGCTGTCCGCTCGCCTTTTATCACACCTAGTATTCGGAAGGGATTCGCTCGGCTAAATATGTAATGTTCCGCTTGGATAGAAGAGGTCGTTCGCTAGATGCCGATGAAGTACCTTTGGGTACAGGGCTGAGCGGAACGTAGAGGCGGTCGAACGATTATCGATGGCGAATACCTTTGGATATTGGTTCGCAAAGTCTTTTTTATTGCCTTCTTCCGCTCGGGGGTTTATAGACGCCGGCTCGTCTCTCGATTTTTAACGTCGGAGCTCGACGGCCTTCCGCTCGGAGGGTTTATAGACGCCGGCTCGTCTCTCGATTTTTAACGTCGGAGCTCGACGGTCTTCCGCTCGGGATATTTATAGACACCGGCTTGTCTCTCAATTTTTAACGTCGGAGCTCGACGGTCTTCCGCTCGGAGGGTTTATAGACGCCGGCTCGTCTCTCGATTTTTAACGTCGGAGCTCGACGGTCTTCCGCTCGGAGGGTTTATAGACGCCGGCTCGTCTCTCGATTTTTAACGTCGGAGCTCGACGGTCTTCCGCTCGGAGGGTTTATAGACGCCGGCTCGTCTCTCGATATTTAACGTCGGAGCTCGACGGTCTTCCGCTCGGAGGGTTTATAGATGCCGGCTCGTCTCTCGATATTTAACGTCGGAGCTCGACGGCCTTCCGCTCGGGGTATTTATAGACGCCGGCTCGTCTCTAGATATTTAACGTCGGAGCTCAACGGTCTTCCGCTCGGAGGGTTTATAGACGCCGGCTCATCTCTCGATATTTAACGTTGGAGCTCGACGGCTTTCCGCTCGGGGTATTTATAGACGCCGACTCGTCTCTCGATATTTAACGTCGGAGCTCGACGGCCTTCCGCTCGGGGTATTTATAGACGCCGGCTCGTCCCTCGATATTTAACGTCGGAGTTTGACGGCCTTCCGCTCGGGGTATTTATAGACGCCGGCTCGTCTCTCGATATTTAACGTCGGAGCTCAACGGTCTTCCGCTCGGAGGGTTTATAGACGCTGGCTCGTCTCTCGATTTTTAACATCGGAGCTCGACGGTCTTCCGCTCGGAGAGTTTATAGACGCCGGCTCGTCTCTCGATATTTAACATTGGAGCTCGACGGCCTTCCGCTCGGGGTATTTATAGACGCCGGCTCGTCTCTCGATATTTAACGTCGGAGCTCGACGGTCTTCCGCTCGGAGGGTTTATAGACGCCGGCTTGTCTCTCGATATTTAACGTCGGAGCTCGACGACCTTCCGCTCGGGGTATTTATAAACGCCGGCTCGTCTCTCGATATTTAACGTCGGAGCTCGACGACCTTCCGCTCGGGATATTTATAGACGTCGGCTCGTCTCTCGATATTTAACGTCGGAGCTCGACGGTCTTTCGCTCGGAGAGTTTATAGACGCTGGCTCGTCTCTCGATATTTAATGTCGGAGCTCGACGGCCTTCCGCTCGGAGAGTTTATAGACGTCGGCTCGTCTCTCGATTTTTAACGTTGGAGCTCGACGGCCTTCCTCTCGGGGTATTTATAGACGCCGGCTTGTCTCTCGATATTTAACGTCGGAGCTCGACGGTCTTCCGCTCAGAGGGTTTATAGACGCCGGCTCGTCTCTCGATATTTAACGTCGGAGCTCAACAGTCTTCCGATTCAGCTGGCGATGCCCTATACTTAGCACTAATTTTCCGATCTTTTATTCCTGCATTTCAAGTATACAACCGAACGGAAAATATGCAACATACAGTACATTGGCGCACCTTTCACCCCGCTCGGTAAGGCTGGAGGTGGTTCGCACTCCATGGTCGATCCAGTTGCCGTCCGTCTTCATCTTCCAGATAATAGGCACCCGAGCGGAGCTTTTCGATGACTTTGAAGGGGCCCGATGAAAATGGAACCGTGGCAGGCGGTGCTTCCGCTCGGCCACCTGATGCTGACATCGCTTGTTGCTCCATCCGCTCGGCGTGCGCCTTCTGTCTTTGTTGCTCCACAAGCTTAGCTACTATTGCCTCGATTAGAGCGTCGAGCTCCTCTTGGGAGAGCATTACGGTGTGCTGTCGTCCAGCTTCGTCCATCTCTTCCGCTCGGATGCAGGTGCGTTCCCACAGACGGCGCCAAATTGATCCTGTCCGAAAGCTGAATCAACGGACGCTAGGCACGTGACGTTCTCCAAGCGATTGACGTAGATCTCCTGACTGTCCGCACGGGCCTCCGGTGAACCTGCACAAAAGTCGGGCCGGGAAGGGGTTCCCGGCGACGACCCTCCGACGCTCAAGTCAGGTAAGCGAACAACGAAGAAGTGGCTTCTAGTATCAAAGAACGCGTACCTCTGGTGAAGTGCAAAGCTCCTTATATAGAGCTGGGGAGGAGCTTAGGCACACATACCTAGGCAAACACATGTTCTTAGCCCATACCCCAGTAAGGGCCTGTCAGCAAGCTTACCTGACACCATACTGCTACAGTCTAAGCATGTCTTCGATCGGACAGCGGAACCCCTTGTCGTAAGATTTGGAGTATGACCGGATTATAGAGCATGCCCGCTGTCAGAAGATGTCCCTTGTCCTTTTCTCCTTACTCCCTGTCGGGCGTCCGGCCGGTCATATATAGTGGTCTACTTGGGAGGTTCTCGGTAATGTGCTCTATGGAGACTGTTAGCAGTATGCTACCTTATGTCTTCGGCCGAGCGTGCCATCCGCTTGGCCCTATGAGCCTGTTTAATGAGCGCCGGAACCCCGACTCCTGCCGGAGCGCTTTTTGCCATCAGGTAGACACCGATCGGCCGGCCGGGCGATCGTGCCACCCTTCTCCGGTCGGCCTATCGATCCAACATTTTCTCGGTCGTCCGGTCCATCCTCGTCTGATCGATCACCTGGCCCTTTGACTTCCACGTGGTGTTGACTCCCCGGAACGAGAATCCCCTGTTCTTACCGCCGGATCAATGTAAAATATTCTTGAAATTTAATTTGATCCGTCCGATCAATAATAATAATAATAAAAAAATAGAGACAGAGAATGAATTATCCGAGCATGCCCCGCCCGACTCGGTTGGAGACTTGGAGTTAGTCCGTCGGCACCGAGAGGCGGGGCCGTGGGCACCCGGTCAGAGGATAAGAACTGATGAACTTCTGGCGTTAGCTTCTCCAGCAAGCCAACCATTCGCTCCCTTTTCCAACTCCCCCGCTTCAAACCGTCATACCTCGCCTAGCTGCCGGCGATGCTGCTCTCCACCACCTCGGCCGCCTACATTCCCCGCTGTTACAACATGGACCTCCACTTGGAAGCTCAATGCCATCTCGTTCACTCTGATCCCCTCCCTCCGGCCCTCGTCAGCCTCTCCCCTTATCGGGCCAAGTCGGGCCTAAGCCGCCAGCTTTCGCCAATCGCCCGAGTCCATTCGTCTCATCCCGTTCTCCTGCAGTCCTCGCCCGATGCCGAGGTTCTGACCCCTTCCTCCGTCGCCGCTGTAGCCGCAGCCATCCGGCGTGCTTCGCCTTCGTCACCCGTGGAGTTCACCCGGCGAGTGGAGAAGCAGGGCGGGCTTGTCCTTCCGAGCTCTGACTTCCAACGCATTTGCTTTGATCAACTCGCTTTGTTTCGTATGGTCGTCGATCCCAATGTCATCTTGTCGGTTAGTGTATTTCTCTTACATAAATTATCTCATCCTCTCTGAACAATCTGAATTCTATCTGATAGTATCAATCTGCTGCTATTGGCCATCACGCACAACGATTCTTCTTTAGTTTATTGATGTAGTTTTTCGTAAGTGTTATAGTTCTAGTACATGTGGCTTAACTGCTACCTAGAATGTTTTGTATCTAAGTGTGAAACTTATTGACTTATTGTAAGTGAGAAAAGTCCATAGTTCAAAATTGAATGGGGGATCAAGTATGCCAAGCTTTAGTCACTAATTTACTGGCCAACCATAGATCGACAGTTAAATTGCATATCTTATAATATAATTTTACAATATAATATAATATAATTATTAATCTCATATTATATTTTATATTTAAAAATGTATCAAAACCATATTAGCAAGACACAATATTATTTCAGTCTTGAATCGAAACTCCTGCATGGCTCAAAATTGTAAACCTTGCATAAGATTATCAAGTACAACCACAAATCCACAAATTTAGGAAATAAAATTATAAGTTTGTCCATTTACGTCTTATTTATAATGTAGGATAGTTGGCCTTTGGCTAGTCCTTGATAAAACCACTCTGGATTTTTGTAGGCTGACCGTGGTTTGCTTGGTTCTCCGGTTATAACTATGATGAAGATAACCTCACTTTACCATCTTTTGAAACACTGGTTATGAAGCATAGTTTATAACCTAAATTTCTTTGTAGTTCCTTGAGTCAAATAGAGATAAATAAAGACATTAGATCAGTGTAAAATTATCTAGCAAGCACTATTTCTTAGCATCAACATGATCACTGAGATAAGAAGATTTTCACCCTTCAATACTGTTTGCTAGTCACATGGAGGAGATAAAACAACAGAAAAAGAGAGGGAAAGCACACGCACGCACAAAAGGATTAATGCTGGAGTTAGAGAAATTAAGATATTTCCATATTGTATATGTTTATTTATTTCAATTCTAGTTCTGTCAATCCAAGCCTAACTTTCATTGGCTAGCAAAGATTTATTTATAGACATGAAGAGAAACTAGTTCTAATATTAGATGTCCTAGGAGGCAGGAGCAGTATTTAATCTTGAAAAATTATAGGATTGAGCTTGTTAGGATGTTTAAAGAACCAATCCTCCAATTCGATATTGGATTCGTGATTTTGATATTAATAAGGTATAACCGTCAGTGGACATTCATGACTTATTTTTATAACTTGTTGATCTTAATTTGACTTTCTAATTGCTATACACATAGAAAGTGAAGCAAGACTATATGACCAAAACTCAAGCATACCTAAGTGTGCCGAAGGTCAACATGATATAGTACCGAGATTATATCGAGGAGACCCAATTGGAGATCAGAACTTAGGCACCGAATGATATTTTAACCTTTTGTGTCTCAGCATAATTCTACATCTTCTGATGCATCTAGTATTGTTATTTTTCATAATTTACTTTAATAATCAATATCAGATAATCAAATAAATAATTTTTTATCATGTAATAACAAGATAAATGCATTGAATAATTGTTTCCATCAGTTAGCTCTTTTAATTAATCCAATACTGATTCTGTTTATATCAATCATCTCTAATAATAAATCAACACTGCATTTCTAACTAAATAAAATGGAAAATATAGGACAAAACATTCAGAATTCCTCTTGAAATATAAAACCTAAATTTGATATGAAGTTGATTTAGTTAAATATATCCTCCAACTATGAGAAGGGGAGCCTTAGCGCAACGGTAAAGTTGTTGCCATGTGACGAAAAAGTCACGGGTTTGAATCATAGAAACAGTCTCTTGCAAAAAGCAGGGTAAGACTGCGTACAATGGATCCTTCCTCGGGACCTCCCATGGCGGGAGCTTCGTGCACCGGGCTGTCTTTTTTTTTTTTTTTTTAATATCCTCCAACTATGAGAATGGAGCTTCTTTTTATTAAACCTTGAGCATTTTAAGCCAACCAACAACACACAAGATTATACTGATTAAACATACTTTTGTTTCTTCACTTAATATTCTGTTTAAATAGAATGCCTAAACTGTAAATGGACCTTTTTTCATGGTTTCTATGGTTTTTTTTTTAAAAACTTTTCTACAGTCTATTGTGGTGAATCTCCATACTAGTTCTAGTTAAAATTCTTTCAATGTGATAAAAGACACCACTGCCTAGCATATTTTGCTTTTACTATCTTGTGGATGCTTTCTTTCTATTCATGTCATCATATATCTTAGCAGGTGTATGTCAGGCCAGCTGGTAATTATGTAATGGACCAGTTAGAACTACGTTGTGTTTCTAATTATCCAACAACTGATATGTCTGAAGGTGCAGACTGTGTGATATTAGTTGGCAACTTCACTGTACCAGCTAGTTTACAGGCAGTAGAAGCTGCTCTCTTGAAACAGCAAGTATATTAGCTAAGCTGGCATCCAACATATTTTGACGATAGTTTTCCATTTTATCATCTGCTTATGGTTCATGGTGGTTGATTGTAGGCAGAGGTTATATCTGAGAGTAGAGCCATTGTTCTGCCTATGGTGAAACATCCATTTGTAGTCGGATTTCTGGTTGCAGAGCTTCCAAAGATGGATTTAGCCACAAGTGATAATCTGGATAATGATCAAAAGGATGTGCCCTTTTATTCATCTGATGATGGCGCTTTACCCAACACACCATATTCTAATAAGAAACCCTTGGAAATTCAAACTTTCAGAGAAGATCTAACAAAAGCTTGTGAACAATTTACAACTGAAAAAAGATCAAGAGCTATTATGATTTCTAGATCTTTAGCTACAGCATATGTGATGGATCAGGTATCTTCTTCTGTACTATTTTTCTTTATGCAGTGTTTGTGTCAACAATAACAAAACTACAAAAGACATAAATCTGCCAACAATTTGGAGTTGGCACCATGATTTGTTATATAAAGTTATAGAAGAGAATACAGCTAACTAGTCAAACCAAGAGTCCTCAAAACTTTCCTCATTCCTTTTCTATTATTTTATATAAATCTTCCCATTTCACTCATACCACTAGACTTATTTGTTTTTGCCTTATCAACTGAAACCCTGCATTCCTTACATTATGCTTATACCACACCAAATAATTTTTCCCATATGGACACCAAACCTAGCTTTTGTGATGATTCAAATAATAGGTATCTCTTATGGTTACATCACTTGTACATGCCACTAGATTAATTTTCAAATTATTATAAAAAATGTATAATCATAGAATTCAAAAATATTTCTATTTCTTATCTTTGAACAAACATTCTTTAAAGTCGCGCAAAATAATGAAATACTGACAGCTCAACAAGTATTTGAAGTGTTGAGCCCTGTCGGCCGTATGGGTGTAATTTATTGTTCCTCCCACTGAAGCAAGAGAGGGAAAAAGAAATAAAGAAGAAAAACAAAAAGAAGGAGAGGAGGACAGCAAGAAGTTACTTGAGAGAAAGAGTGCAATTGCAGCGAGTGGGTGCTGTAGGTGGCGGGCATGATGAGGCATTTAGGAGGCTAGCAGTCATGGGTGGTAGGTGGCTAGCGTGGCTGTAAGCAACAGGCAATCACAAATGGCTTTGAGTGGGATGTGGGCGTGCGGGATGGGAAGGGATGAAGAAAAAAGTCTATATATTCAAATAAATAAATAATTCCTAACTTTATAAAAAGACAACTAGGCTAATTAAATATGATTGAACCTATCTTCTATATAAAATTGGTTTAATTTTAAATGATCAAAATAAATTCAAATCGAGTACGATTTGAACCCACTTGATCTTAATCACCATATCTATTTGATAAGCTTTATTTGACCCAATTCCAACTTTCACTTGACCATAAATAAGACCGTAAATGAATTAAACGTTCATGAGCAAGTTTGGTGTTCATGTTCGTTCAATATAATTAAACAAGCATGAACAACTCATTAAACTAAATTAATAAATTTGAGCACTTGTTCGCGAACTATATTCATCAATAATGCTCTTATTATGGTAAATAAACAAACAAGCTCTTAAAATCAAGCTCACTAACCAACTAAACAAGCTTAAAAATATAAAAGCTTCAAACGACCAAATAAGTTTGAATCGAGAGCTTGATAATATCTTAACGAACCAATCTTAAGTCAAGCTTAAATCAAGCTTAAGCCAAGTTTGAACCAAGTTCAAGCTCATAAAAAAAGAAATCAAGCTAAGTTTGAACAACTGTTACAACAACGACTTAGTTCATTTCATGCTCAACTTGACTCAATAACCTTATCAAACAAACTTGAATAACATAAAGCTTGACTTGTTTACAACCCTAACTATAAAATTCAAAATATTAATTTCATTTTTTTTTAAATTAAGATATAAAAAATTAGAAAAAATTTGGTATTTAACATCGATGTACATGTTTTTATGTTCTAACTTTGTTAATCGAAGAGATCAAGAGATTATGTGAACAAACAATAAGAAAACGATAGTTTGATGAGATTGTATCAAATTTCATGTCCTTGTTTACTTTAGTTTGAACATTAACAAATGGCTATAGTTTGGCATGTCACTTTAAATAAAAATGTTATTTAATTAAATTTAAAATTATTTTTTTCACAAATTTTAATTTATTTCATTGTGATAGGTATAAACTTTTAAAAAACTTTATTTTTAAATTTAAATGTAGTCTTAACAAAAAAAAAAAAAAGCTAAATCTGATTTCAAATTTAATTAAGTTGAGTCAAATTGAGTTATATATATATTTTAAATTTCATCATTATAAGATTAAGTAAATTTGATTAGAAATTTTAAAATCTAGTTTAATCTTAAAATATAATGTTTTTGGTTTTGAAATTTGAAAAATTTTAAATCTCTTTATTTTGTCTTATAATTACATATAGCAAACAAAATAAAATTAAAATTAATGATAGAATTTTAAATTATTTCAAGACATGTAACTTTGTGGTCATGAGTTCGAGTCGCAGAAACAACCTCTTGCAAGGTAAGGACACGTACAATAGATCCAATGCGGTTTAACCCTTTTTCGGGATCTCGCATTGGCGGAAGCTTCGTTCATCGGGTTACTCTTTTAAGATATCTAATAATTTTTAATTTAGGTTTTATCTCAGCAAATATAAAAATGATATTTAATGTTTAAAGTTTTTATGAAATGCTGATAAATAAATTTCACATAATTACATAAATATTTCAAACAAAATTACATCATAAAAAATGAAAGCTTCCCGGACCTTAAAGTTCTGAAATTTGCTTCAATTTCACAAAATTTGAAAGCAAAAAAAAAAATCCAAATTTATAGAATACTTGAAACATTTCATTTTTTGTTGCTCATTCAAGTGTTCTTCCTACAATAATTGAATAAATTATTATAAAATGTCTCATTTCTTGTTGCTCATTTAAGTATTCTACAAAGTTGAATAGATTATAAGTGTAAATTATTATAAAATAAAAGAAGTATAGAGTTTACAAGTAATTAAAGATAAAATTTTAAACTAAATGGATACATACATTTTTAATTCTAAAAATTAAGGTGACCAAATGAATCAATAAAAGTAAACAAAAGACTAAACATGAATCAACAATCTTATTACTTATTAATTAAATAATTAATTACAACAAAAAGTTAATTAAGAATTTTAGTTTATATTAAGTAAAATTAATTGTGTTAGTATTATTTATTTAATTAATTAAGTATCAAAACTATGTTGGCATGGTATGATATGATATAGAAACTTAGGGGTATCAAAAATGGACCTAACTCGTCAACCCAACCTGAGTTGACTCGAAAAATATCGATTAGGGTGGAAAGTTTTTGTGTTAGTTTAGGTTTAGGTTGGGTTCGGGTTGACCTGAATTTAGGATTTAGGATTTTTTTAGGGTTAAATCAAATTTTATTTTTAAAATTAAGATGTTTTACCTACATAAATAGATCAAGATAACAATGATGAAATATTGAGATAAAAGTGAAGAATTATAAGGAAATAATATATTTTTTTTAGTCGGGCAGGTTATTCAGGTTGGTTAGGTTATTTGAGTTTAGGTTTAGGGTTTTTGGATTGAGTTCGGGTTTAGGTTGGGTTTTTTTATAATATTCTTGCTTCGACCCACCCGAACCCATCCAACCCACCCGAATTGACATCCCTATCGAAATTGGATTGTTCAAGTTAGATATTGAAACTCTAGCACGACCTGAGATTTTAAATCTTGAACTCAACTATTATATATTTAGGTTTATGCACCTTTCATATACAAAGGAAAGGTCTAGTATAGATCAATATCAATTTTGAAATCATGGTTTGAAATCTTGTATCGTGCCGGGTGAAATGGTTGAAATGTATCATTTTGGTAAATCATAGAAATTCAATACAACTTGACACGAAGGTTCAAAACAAGGTTGTCAAAATCGAGATTCTACGTTGAAACAGAAGGGAGTTGTAGAATCGTAAACTCGTAGTATCGTAACACGAATCGTAAGTTTCTACCAAAATGTAAAATTATATATAAACATATATATACTCATAGAAAATAACATAGATAAGATTAATAACCTCAAAAACACATTAAACATTTGATTAAACTAAACATTTATAAGGTCTTCTACAATCCACACATAAAATAAGTCATAAGTCACAAATTTTAGATAACATATAAGTCTACAACATGAAAAATAATAGTCAAGTTCTAAGCTTCATAAATTCATGAATTCATAATCATCCTCCATGTGTTCTTCATCTCCAGCATCCTCCATGGCATCTCCACCTTCTTCAACTTCATCATCATCATAACTAGGCAGCTCCAAATCATCATGAGGTGCTCCACTACTAGGTCCTTCTTCAACTGGAACCAAATCTTCATTTGAAGCATCCAAATCTAAATTTTCACTATCATCCACAATCCAATCATCATCAGAAGCTAGGTCATCAATGCTATAGTCATTGACTTTCCTCAATTCCTTCTTCTTGGCTAATTTTGAATTAGCCATCACAAAGACTACGTCATTCATCGTTTTTGCCTTCAAACGATTTCTTCTCTTAGTGTGGACCTAAATAATAACAAAATCAATTAACACATACTCATATAATCACATACAACTAGGTAATTTCATTCAAGAATGAAATGCAATACCATCTCAAATGCACTCCAATTCCTCTCACAGCTAGATGAGCTGCATGTCAAGCTCAAAACACGAATAGCAAACTTTTGCAACTCAGGATGTTCATAACCATATGATTCCCACCATTGTGCTGGAGTTTTGGTTTCAATTCCACAAGTGGCTACTGCACTACCAAAGAATTTCTTTCGATATTTGAAGTCTTCCAGTTGAGCATCAATCTTCTTTACTTCTTCCATACTTTCAACCATCCTTTGTAGACAATCATATATTCCTCTTTTCACTTCAAAGTCAGCTTTAAAATTAGGACTGTAATGAAATTGAGGGTTAAGGTAATAGCCCGCAGCATGCAAAGGCCGATGTAGTTGATTATCCCATCTTGCATCTATAATTTCCCATAGAGGCAAGTAACTAAAGAGTGAGAAAAATTTGAATTAGTTTCCAAGAAATTATAAATTTATACAAGTATTTAATAATTAGTAATAAATTAAGTTACCTTTTCTTAATACCATTAAAGGCAGCTTGTATCTTTTCTTTGGCCCTGTCCATTTCCTCATAAATGAACCCCATGGCAGGCTTCTCATCTGAGTCTACCAAACGAAGGACTTTGATCAAAGGATAAGCACTCCTCAAGCATGTAATAATGCTTTTCCAGAAGTCCTTATCCATTACCACATTTTCAATAACCTTTCCATCTTTAGTCTTTGCAAATTGACTAGATTTCCATTCTTTGGATGTAAACATTCTAATCAATGCTCCCTTATTGTCATTCAAGCAACCCAAAGTCAAGTAAGATGTGGCAAAACGGGTAGTGGCTGGTCTAATCAAATCCTTTTCTTTGGTAAAATGATGCAATAGAGAAATAAGCGCAGTCCTTGAATAGATGTAAGTTGTGATCTTTTTACCTCGTGCAATTGTCTCTTTATGTATTGGTATCTTTTTTTCAAAATCCTCCAACATTAAATCGATGCAATGAGCTGCACAAGGCGTCCAATATAGCCTCTTTCTCTTCCCCATCAACATCTCCTCGGCTGCTTTGTAGTTTGCTGCATTGTCTGTGACAATTTGCACTACATTCTCTTCACTAACTTCTTCAACAATTTCATCCATCAACTTGAAAATCTTGTCAGCTGTTTTAGATATATCAGATGCATCAATTGACTTCAAAAAAATGGTTCCCATAGGACTATTAACCAAGAAATTTAATATAGTCCTCCTCCTCTTATCTGTCCACCCATCAGTCATAATTGTGCATCCCATTTTCTTCCAAAATGCTTTGTGCTGCTCTATAACTTCTTTGGTGCAATCAACTTGTTGTTTCAAATACTTGACTCTAATCTCATGGTAGGATGGAGGCTTAAAGCCAATACCATGTCTTGCAACCAAGTCTAGCATCTTCTTGAATTCATCACTTTTTGCCACATGAAAAGGTATAGCATTATTGTAGAAAAAAGAGGCAATCCCTTGGCAAGCTTCCTCCCTCAAATTCTTCTTGAAAATGCCATTGATGGTAGTTTGACTACTCACACCCCTTTTCTTGAATAGATCAGCAGGATTCTTTGCAATTTCTCGCCTTTGTCTTTTTGCACCCTCCACCTCCTCATCTTCATATTGGCCAAGAGGACTTGAATCACTTGATCTTCCTTCAATCTCCTTTGCCCTCTTTATTAAATTTTCTTGCAATGAGGATACAATTTTCCACATTTCCTTCCTTACATCATCACTAACAGCCTTGCATGCTCCAACATCCTTTTGTGTTCCTGCCAAATGATGCTTGAGTCTATAAATCCCTCCATTTATCACCTTTTGACAGTATTTGCATTGCACTTTCTTTGGATTTTCATCAACTGCAATTCCATGTTTCCAACCTGGATCAGATCTATTTCCAGGAGCATTCACTGCCAATCTTTTGGAATCTGAAGTTCCACTAGTTGTGGAAGCTACGCTTGGAGTGGCTACAGCACTATTGGAGCTTGCTTCACCAGACCCACCAACACTAGCTTCTCTACTCATTTTCGTGAAATTAAAGAAGAACAAGAACACCACCACGCAGCTTCAGCTTCACCAACGACACTGCAACTCTGCAACAGCAGATCGCGAACCACAGAAGTGGCCAACAGCCTTCAGAGATGCAGACGGGACAGAGACGACCAAAGAAGTAAAGAACAGAGACCCACAGATGAGATAGATGGAGAAGGGACAGAGGCGGATGGTGGCGTACCTTTAATCGAAGTCAGTCACAGTGCCGGTCGATGCACACCGGACGCACAGGGAGGAGGAGACAGATGCGTACGTGAAGGAGACGATGGTTGCTGAAGAAGAACGAAGCACAGTAGTTGCGGCGACGATGGCTCGCGACGCGACTTAGGAAAGTTAGGGTTTCTTGGACCCGTGTTTGATTGATCGTTGCGATCGACCTTCCGGTCTTGGAAAACCAACGGACATTTCGGGTAGAATCGCTGGACTCTTACGAGTCTACGATTTCCGCTACGCTTCCACGCGATTCTGCACGATTCCACCCGATTCCGCTTCCGCCTGGGCACGCAACGCGGAATGCCACCAAAAACGCGTAGAATCGTGCGATTCTACGTTCCGACTCGCGATTTTGACAACATTGGTTCAAAATCTAGAGTTGTGTCGTACTTTCAATCTTTGACCGGAAAGATATTGTTCTAGTATTGTGTTGACGCTTGGATGTATGATGCCGATGACAGATTGAAGGTTTAAGGAGGAAGGAGATGAACAAAAGGAAGGAGACCGTGTATTATCAAATTTCGATAATTTATCAAAATGATATGTTTCAACCATTTCGCTTGGGAAGGTACAAGATTTAAAACCATGCTTGGCACAAACTCCTTTCTATGCTTCATCTTTTTCCTCCAACTCCAATCCATTACTGCACATGCATCAAAACATGGATACGATACTGAAAATCAAAGATCAAAAGTTCATTTTCAACAACATGAAAATTATTAGTCGAAGGTTTCTGGGAATAAACTCTGAAGTTGACTTGTGTCCATGTAGCTTTCTTGTTTTTAATTGATTGGAAGTTTTGGTCAGACTGATTTTAGTGAATTACACTTTTTTATTGTAGGATTTATTTTCCCCTTCACTAATTGCTTTCTAGTTTAAGCATTAAAGATAATTCAATATGTTGTACTCGGTGTACTTCTTTTTTCCTTTCTGTTATTGGATATACATAGCAGTTAAGGTTTCAGAAATTGTTGGGAATGGATCAATGGACCAGTTTATTAATTTATCTTTCATCAGTTATAAGATCTATCTATTGGTTAGTCTATTTTCATGCCAAATACCTAGATAAATCGTAGGCATCTACATGACTTGGTTTTCATTGAGGAGAGATTTAGCTTTGGACTGCACTTACTGCTTTCTGTAACTAGGAAGTGACCATGACAGCTGATTGGTTGCAGATGCACTAATGCTAGGCATAACTTGTCCTTTGCTGCCAGTGTCCTACCTAATCCAAATACAAGTTAAGGTTTGAAAGAGTTATGTTTGTTTATTTCCTTTTTTCATTGGGGAGCACGTTTTTACACTTGTATCATATTTCAATGTTATTATCTTAAAGGATTAGTCTTTTTTTGTTCAGTCTTTTACTTTGTTTTATTCTTTTTATCAACAAACAGAAAGGAATGCTTCTTCAACAGTCATCTTGGCAAAATAATGTCAGAATGAATCATCTGATTGAACAAGTCAGTCTTGTTCCACGTTGCTTAAATAACCTTGGTTTGGTCTATTACCTAATATTAATTGTTTTTACAGATTCGTGGTCCTCTTTCTAGTATCAGAGCTCTGACTAAAATGTTATCTGTTCATATAAAGAGAAGTGAGGTTTGTATTGTAATTTTGTTTTGCTTGCATCTTCTAGCTATTTGCCTAATAGGATTTTGTTTCCTATAATCTATTGCAGATTTCATATGATATTATTGAGGACCTACTTGTGCAAGGTGATCATATGAAAGATGCTTTACAACAGTTGCAAGACTCTGTCTACCTCACCAAGGTTAGTCTTGTCAGAGAACCCATGAAATGATCCTTCTGATGTTATGGTACTTCAGCCTGAGTTATGCTATGGTGTAAAAAACTGGGGATCTAAAATTATTTCCAGCCCTTCTCTTGAGTTGGCGATATCATTATTATGAAATATTTATGAGATTACAATGTTATAACATTTCAGTTTCAGGTGGAAATGACAAGCAGAGTGCAAGAAACAATATAGCAAAGCTGATTGGATCTCCATTGTGTGTATAAGACATGGATTTAAAAGTTTTAACACTACATGATATGGTCAAATTGGAATTAGATATTAAGACATGCTTGATTTAGCTTGAGGGTATTGCTTAGATATGGTACTTTGGTCCATGGTGGTCGGATGTGGACAATGGAGCTCACACTAGGTTTTATGAATATGACTAACTCATGTATTCACATATGACATGGGCTAAGTTTGTACGAACTTTATTCTAAACCTAGTTTTCATAAACTAGCTAAGGTGACACTATTTCTTGGTTCGAGTAGAAAAAGTGAAACTTTAATTGACATGAGACTTATAAGGTGATGAGGCGAAGATGACTGATAGAATGAAGAGGTGGAGATAACTCTTTGTGGTGGTCTATCTTATAAGGTGGTGATTTTTCTTTGTGAGGTGAAGAGGTTTTTCATATAAAGTGAAAAGGTGTTTTCATTAAGGTGAAGAGATATATTATTAAGATGAAGATGGTTTTCATATGGAGTGGAGGTTTTTCTTATAAGGAGTGAGATTTCTGATATGGTGAAGTTTCCTTTATGTTGTAAGATTTTTTTTTAATATGAGTTAAAGAGGTGGTGATGTGTTTAGCAAAAATGAGATTTATTAAGGAGGTGATGTTTATAGATAAGGTGGATTTTGAGGATTAGGAAGGTTTTAAAATATGAAAAGTCAAGGGGAAGGAGTAGGAATCTCTCTCCTAAAATTTTCCTTATAATGACAACCAAGGCCTATATATAAGTCTTTGGGATAGGTTATGGTTATTTGTCAAGTTTAAACAACATAAATCAAACCTTATCCCACTAACTAGGGTGAGCTATATGAATCATCTACTCCATTGGGCTCTATCCCCTACTATATCATAACAACATTTATTCATCTTCTAAGTACATATCCGTACTATTTAAAACGTGTCTATGGGAGTTTTCCTCAATAGGTGCAATCCCAACTTTCTATCTAATGTTCTCATTTCTTATCCGTCCGTTCTCGTATGTCCGCACATTCACTTTAACATCCCCATCTATGCGACTCTCATATTTTGTTTATGTTCATGAGTCATAGCCCAACATTCAGCTCCATATAATATAGTTGGTCTAATCACTATTTTATAAAACTTTCCTTTAAGTTTTAGAGGTATTTTATAATCACAAAGAACACATGATGCTCTCCTCCATTTCAACCATTTTACTTTGTATTCTATGTAAGATATTTCTATTAACTCCTCCATCTTTTTAGAAAAATGATCATAAATATTAAAGCTCTTAGCTATAGACAACTCGTCATATTCTATCTTAACAATTGTCTTATTATATCTATTATTGCTAAATTTAAATTTCATATACTCTTTTTTTATCCTACTAACCTTAAAATCTTTCACTTTTAGTGTTTCCGTCAAAATTCGAGTTTAGTATCTACTCGACTTGTCTCATTTGCTAAAATAATATCGGCAAAAAACATGCAACATAATAATGTTTCTTTGATGTGTCTAATGAATTCATCCATGATTAGTGTAAAAATATAAGGACTTAGAACTAATTTTTGATGTAACCCTTGGGAAATATTTTGATTAATTGCGTTGAGTTTTCATTATATCCTCATACATATCCTTAATTATTTCAATATATTATACATTAACACCTTTCTTTTCTAGAATTCTCCACATAATTTCTCTTTGAACTTTACTTTTTCTAGGTTTACGAATACCATTTGTCTCGATACTTTTCAATTAGTTGCCTTAGATGTATAACTTCTATTGTCAATCTTTAATGCATGAATCCAAATTGATTTTCGGTCACCGTAGTCTTCTTCTTTAGTTTTTTTCTATTACTCGTTTTTTAAGTTTCATGGTATGACTCATTAGTTCAATACTTTTTTCTATTAGATGTTGCTGCTCTAATAGCTCTTCAACTCTATTGAAGTTGACATCATTATTCGTGACTACTTACATTATATGTTTTACACTTATATCTTAAATTATATTATGTGTTAGTTGATATATGTAAGATACATCATCATATTATGCAATTGCATTAATAGATTTGTTAAATATAACCATGCTATTGCAATATAGTTGAAAGTTGTTGATATTCACTTCTGTTAGTCTTGTACAACTATCACATATGAATATAACTCCATAAGGGCCCACTACTTGCATGATAGTATTTATGTTTTGATCTCTCCACTTGTTCGTTTAGGTATGGACTAGCAATTTAAAACTTTAAACACTATATTATAGCAGTATATATTATTTGTTGTATTAGGCAAAATTCAATTGACGTGTAAAATTTGACAATGTTTTAATCGAAGAATTTCTTCTTCTCCTTTGTCTAAGTATCACCAATGTTGGTGTACTTGCTATCCTATCTACCACATGCCTTTGTCTTGTGGAAGGTAAGAAATGACCAATGTTAGCTCATGTGATAAGGGAACACAAACACTTACAGTTCTTCCTAATATAGTAATCGAACCAGTATCACCTAACACCAGTTCAGTCACTTCCTCTAGCACTAGCTATGCCAAATATTGTCAATAAAACAATTTTGGATGTGATCAAGTCTGTCTCTGCCAGCAAAGCGAAAATGATCTTCGGGTTGTGGGAATAATTGTAAATCCTGGGTACTAAAACACATGATTTTGGTAGAAAAGTGCGAACTTTCTTTGGTCTGTCCATCCTGTAATAGTATCTCAAGAAGTAAATAGCAAAAGTTAATGCAGTAGTCTTGATAATGTATCGGCTAAGGAATTATTATCTCCTTTAATATACTCCCATTGTATCTTGAGTCCTTTGTTGATTATAATATTGTAAATTTTAGCCAACATTTTGTACTGAGGCCTTTCCTAACTGTTTTAGTTTGTTGACCGTATTTGATTATGGCTTCACAGTCTGTTCTAATAAGGATTTCTGGTTTATTGCAAATAAATAATCTAAAAGCCTCTAAGCAATGATCTCATAATCTAATGATGTCAGATATCCTTTTTCGTGGTATTTTCCTGAGGCATATCTGCATTAGGTTTCAGTTGATTTAAGCTCATATTTGGATGTTTTTGGGTATAAAATACCTCCCCATCATGTTTCACAACCATCTGTTTTAATAACTAAATAATCTGAGTTAAGAGGTAAGATTAATTGGGGAATAGTTTTGACCAATTGCTTAATTTGCTGAACTAAGGCTATATCTTGTTGTTTAAAATATTTTTGTCCAGTCAAAGATGTCTTATTGTATAAAGGTCCACTAATTTTTCCTATGTCTTTAAGGTATGGTCGTGCATAATTTAGAAGGCCTAGAAACGCTCTTCGAGTCTTAATATCTTCCATATTGTCCAGAAAGGCAAGAAGTTTAGTTGAGATATGAGGTTGTAATGTGATTTGTCCTTGGCCTATCTCGGCCCTAAGAATTCAATATGTGTTACTGCCAGTTTCATTTTATTCCGTGAAATGATAAGACCATGTTTTTTAAAGAGATTAAAAATTATGTGTAAATGGGCATAATGTTCTTGTTTAGTTTTGGAAAAGACTAAAATATTGTCTATGTAAACACAGGTAAATAGAGAAACATTTTTAAAAATATCATCTATTTTTCGTTAGAAGATTTGAGGAGCGACTTTAAGACCAAGAGGCATAAAAAGCCATTCAAAGTAGCCTTCTGGGCAGGAAAAAGCCGTCCATTCGATAGAGTCTGGGTGCATCCTTTACTTGCCAAAAGCCTGATTTCATGTCGAACTTTGAATACCATTTAGAATGTTGTATCTTATTCAAGAGTTGGTCTTTATCGGGTATTTTATAACCATCCTCCTGGCAGTTATCATTTCACCTTTTGTAGTTAAAGACCATTCGAGATTGACCACGTTTTTGTTCGGCTCCCTTATTGACTATTAAAGCTGGGCTTCTATGTCGGTAGGTAGATCTCTGAATGGTGCCTAAGTGCAGTAATTGTTGGATATGTGTTTTACATTCTTCTGTTTCCCAATTTGTGTATCTTAAATCTTGCGCCTTTATGATTAGGTCAGGGTTATTTATTGCTAATTTACAATAGACTTTGTCGCGTTCCCAGTATTTGGTTGGATTGTCGTCTAATTTTTCTAATCGAGAGATAATAGAGTCTAAATCTAGTTGATGGGTATTGATTGTTTGAAGCAATTGTTTTCAAAAGAGCAGATCTGTAGGAATATCCCAAATAGAAGAAATATTTATTGGGCTTGTCCAGCCAAGTGAGTCCAGTTTTCTTGATATTCAGAAAAAGCGAGTTTACAAGTTGACAGAAGAGGAGACTGTTTGCAAGTCCCTTTGATAGTACACGGACAAGTGGTGTTAGAGGACTGAGTTTGGGCTTCTGTTGTATGTGATGGAGCAGTCAGAGGCTGAACTACAGAGGGATAATTGGAAACAGTAAGGACTACTATTGGGGTAGAAAGAATAGAGCATAATCTTTAGTAAGCAGAAAAGCTCGGTCTGGTGATGTGAGAAAATTGAGACCCAAGATAAAGTTATATATATATATTATCTTATACAAATATAATATTATAATATAATAATAGTCATGGAGGGTTAAGTGTTATCCCTCCATGACTCACAAATAGGAATTGCAATTTCTACAAGCCTATCAAAACCTCGTGCATTGTTGCCGCCACGTTCATGACTCGTGATTGCCAAATCCAGAAGTTGGTAGGCTGGCAACTTCTATAATTCTACTTGACACCTTATCTAAGTCCTCCATTACGACTAAGTCATTGAATTTGACAGTCTATCTATTTGGAGACTTCCACTTTTGCCGATGCTCGAAGCTCTTGTGATTTTTTTTTTGCTTTCTTCTCTTTAATTTGAGATATTTATAGCTTCTCAATCTTCTCTCACTCTTCCCCATGACCAGCAAAGTCCATCGTCACTTCAAGATTCTGGATTCCCTATGAGCTGACTAGGACAAAGCCTAGTACCACAAGGTCCTATACAACATGGGTAGTACTATTCCGAAATGAGTGACACAATGGTTTAACTTTGTGCTGCTTTGTGTTGTGTGTCGTCCTTTGCCCAAAATGAAACATTTTGATCGTGCAAGGTGACAGGGTTTGAAATTTTAATCTATCCTAATTTCACAACATATCTTTAGCTAGATCCAAATGTGAAGTCAATAGTAAATTCAATCAATAGTCAATCTTGTTTAAAATTTAAACTATTTGGAATTATTTAATTCATCTTGAACAATTCTTGAACCATTAATTACTATTTTCAGCTATCTACTTTTCTCACATATTCATATTTAAAAATAGTTATAGATTATTATGAAATTTCACCAAATCTATACAAATTAATTTAGTCAACCTTTACTTTTACTACACAAATAGTTTCTAAAATTAATTTCTTTTCTAGGTTATTAAATTGGCATTAATTTTAGTTCAGCATGCTTTTTATCCAATTTGATTCAAAAGTGATCTTATTAACTTGATTTTCCTTCCACTATGAAATTAGGATTTTAGCAAGTAGGTACTGCTTTCTCGCACACCATGGAATGATTCTAATGACTGTTTTGGGTTTTTTCCAGGTTAACATAGCACGATGCAATGAAGAAACACTAAAGAAAACCCTTGATTTAAAATCCAGCCATCCTGAATTGTTGAGATCACTGCCATCTGATAATGGCTCAAGTGTAATTAATACATATAGTTCACAGAAGGAACTACTACCATTATCACTAAGTTCTGGAAAGAAGGATCTAGAGATGCCTATGCCACCACTTTGGCTTGTGCCACTGCAACAAAATAGTATCAGGTACTTTATTGCATTGAGTTCCAAAGCAATTTTGAATTGTGCATTTGTATATTCAGTTGAGCTAAAATCAGAGTTCAGTCATGAAACTTTCTTTCAAAATTGTTTGCACTGTCAGGAAACTACCCTCTTTAGGAAATTTATAAATGGATCAAGATTTAAGATCTCAAACCAGATTATGATACTATTTTAGTATCATAATAGAGGGGTAAATACTCTGGTCCTCTATATTAAATAAAGGAACGTATAAAATTGTGCAAATTATAGGATTATTAAGCAAATGTGTCATACCATAAAACTTTATGAAATAGTGATAAAAAAAAATTAAGGAGACCAAGGTGATCGAAATCTATTTGGATTTATAGTTGAAAGATCGATGATAAAAGTTATATATCCCCTCAGACAATTACAATTAATTGAAAACTATCAAAAAAAGAAACAAGACTTACACATGATATTCATTGACCTATAAAAAGCTTATGAAAGAGTCTTTTGGAAAATTATATGGAGTTTTTTTATAAAAGAAAGATGGTAGCATATCATATATTGAAATAATTAAGAATATATACGAGGATATAATGACAAGAGTGAAAACTCCAGACAAATTAACTAAAACCTTTCCTATATATAGGATTGCATAAAGGATCTATTTGAAGTCTATGTCTGTTTTGATTAGTCATGGATGAACTGGTCAATGAGATATGTTAAGAGTAAATACATAGCTTGAATTTTGACAGAAAATGCTGGAATAAAAAGTTTTAGGTTTAGTAGAATAAAGATAGAATATATAAAATTTAAGTTTAGTAAAATTAGACGTATTAAAACAATTATTAAGATAGAAGATTACAAGTTATCTGTAATTGAGAGCTTAAGTATCTATGATGGAGGAGTTGATAGAGTTTTACATAGGATATAAGTAGGATAGTTGAAATGACAGAGGGGATTAAGTGTTTTTGTGATTGTAGGATGCTTGTAAAGATTAAAGGTAGATTTTACAAAATGACGATTAGACCTGCTATGCTATATGAAGTTGAATGTTGGACTACGAACGAGTACACGAACCAAAAATAAGAATAACAAAGATGAGGATGTTGAGGATGTGCGGACATACGAAGATAGAGAAGATAAGAAATAAAAATATTAGAGAAAAAGTTAGAATTGCGCCTAGACCTGACCACGGTTCGGAACCGACAGTTCGAAACTGCAGTTTGACGGTTCTTGGATGGTTACGGTTCATGGTTCATCACGGTTCGCCACGGTTCAAGATTATTATATTAAAAAATTAAAAATTATTTAAAAAAAGGGCCTGCACTTATTTAAGTTGCCTACGTATCCCCTTAGGGTATAGGGGAATCAAAGCGCACATAGTTCTTGTACATTTTTACCCTTTTACATTGTCACTCACTTCCATTTCCCGTTCATGTTGTATTCGCTCCTTCAGAATCAAAATCTTCAACTTCGTCATCTGAAAGTTGCATTCCTTGGATTCTTTTCTTGACTCTAGTCTAATCGTCCAGTAATGCTTGGGCTTCCATTGAGTCGGGAGACAAAGCTGATCGTTGTTCATCTAATATGTTGTCGTCGACATTGAATGTCTGCTTTACAACGACAGTGACACTGGACAAGCTAAAATTTTGTTGGCGATCGGAGAGGACAGGAAAGCTTTAAGCCTTCTATGACCACCACTTTAAGATATCGAAATTTTTGATATCTGCTTTATCAAAATCAAAAGAAGTCGTAAAATAATTCTCAAGTTCCTATGTGGAACTTGAGGATCCTCGTGGACGTTTCATCCGTTCTTTTAATAAAAGTTTTGCTTTTGTAAGTTTTAAATTACTACTAGTAGTTTGTTGTATTTCAGAAATATTAATTTGTGTTCCATATTTTGCATAATATTGATTATAAATATCATATAAATAAATTCTAACATTATATATAATATTAACTGGATCAGGAGAAGAAGAATCTTTAATTGGAATTAAAACGTCATAATATAAAGTTAACATTTCTTGTAAAACTTCTAATTTAAATCTAGGATCTAAAGCAAATATAATTAAATAAATTTCAGGAATAAAATAAAAATATTTTTTCCATTTAGTTTTCATTGCTAAGATGCAAGAAGATAAAGATTTATTATTAATATGTTCATTTAAAACTAATACTATATTAGAAAAATTTTCTAAAACTAATTAAGCAGTGGGATAATAAACATCGGAAAGTTGTTCGGTTGCATCATTAAATACTTTTAAAATTTCATAAATACTACTACAAATATTCCATTGTTGTGAAAATAAATATATATTAGTATTAGTATTTTGTGCAAAAAATGAACATAATAATTCTTTATATTGAAATGAATCTTATAATAATTGGTATGTTGAATTCCAACATGTTGGTACATCACGTGGAATTTTATTAGGTCTCATTTCATTAGTTTTACAAAACCTACCCCATTGTTTCATTATAGATGGATGAGACCATAAATAAGAAATTGCAATTCTAATTGGTTTAATATAATTTTTTAAAATTTTTAATCCATCTTGAACACATAAATTTAAAACAAGGCATACACAATGAATATGAAAAAATAAACCACCAATAATAGGTTGACAAACAAATTTTAGATCATTTATACAAGCGGTATTAGAACTAGCATTATCTAATGATATTGAAAATATTTTATGAGTTAATCCATATTCTTCTAAAATTAAACATAATAATTGTGCGATGTTATGAGCATTATGCGATTTATCAAAAACTCTATAAGCTAACAATCTTTTTTGGAGGTTCCAAGAGTTATCGATCCAATGACATGTCACACCCACATATGAATGTGTTTGCCAATGATCACTTCAAATATCGGAACATAAAGAAACTTTATTATCTAATTTACTAAATTCATCCATTAAATTCTTTTTTCCTGGTTTTATTAATTTTTAATTGTACGAGTAAGTGTAGTCCTAGGAACACGTTTAGCACATGGATTAAGAGATTCTTTACAAAAATCTTCAAATGTGCATTTAGATTCAAAACTAAAAGAAAGATGTTCTACGGAAATAAATTTAGCTAATAATTCTCATAATTTATTATCCGAATATAAAAATAAATCGGAATCAGTACTACCACTAGTTGAAGAAAATCTTGATGATTGTATTTGAGAACGGTCGAGTCCATATTCCGTCGGGTGCTTCGTTTCTACATGTCGTTTCAACCACCCATAGCTGCCGCCAGTTTGGAATTTGTAGGAAGCAGTATAGTGCTTACATTTTGACGCATTTCTCCTGACGGAAGAGTGACTTTCTCTAAATGTTTAGTGAAAATAGAAGATTTTAGAGGAGGAATTTCCCGAACCTTAGAAGTAATTGCATTGGTATTTCCTTGTGTTTCAGGTGTCGGATTCGGAAGGTGCTTGATCTCATCATCGGTGGATTGAATGTTGGGGTCCTCCTTCCGCGGATTCACTATTTCCTTTCCCTTCCGAGCTTGAGATGATGCACCTCCACGACCTCCTTCCATTGTAATTGAAAATTGAAAACGAAAGTACGTAGAAATGAAGACGAAAATGTATAGAGAATACGAAATTGAGATTAAGAGTAGAGAAGATGTGTGTGAAAATGATGAAATGAGAGCTCTATTTATAGAGTTTGGATAATAACGAATACTAAACCATAGCCATTGATCAAAAAACGGTTAAATGATCATAACCGTTGAAAAAAATATCAAAAAAACCCCACCCCTCTCTCATCGGCTAGGAACCGTCGATTGGCGGATCCAACGGGTAAAAACCAAAACAAAAACAAAAAAAAAACTAGTTGAACCAGTGGGTCGAACCGGCGGTTAACCGGCAATCCGCCGGTTTTGCATTTAAGGAACCGGAACCGCCGGGCCGGTTTTGGTTTGGCTCGGCGAATCTGGTCGACTAGCAACCGACCCGTTGACCCGGTTATGGCCCAGGCCGGGTCCGGACTGGACCTGGCCTGGGGTAAGGTCTAATTACACCAGTTGAGGGAAAATTCAGAGAGATGTGTTTGAGATAAAATAGATATATATGTAAAGGATCAAGAAATGCCTCAGGGGATGTGAAACTATGATAAATACGCATATTAATCAAAGAAAAGGGTGACCAAAAAAGACTTGCTTAGTAATGATAAAATAAGAAAAAATTCATTTAAACATAGATAAGGATATAGTAAGTGATCGAGTCTAATGGTGTAAAAGGATCCATATAGTTGACCCTACTTAGTGGGATAAATGTTTGGTTGTTGTTTCCTAAAAACTATAGGAGCTTTTCTTTTTTTGTGACTTTTAGTTGTGTGGGCTTTAGTTGAGTTTGGGATTAAGATACGAGAATGTTTCGGCTGAGATCCGGGTAATAGAAATTGGATAAAGAATTGAGATGCTTATGGTGGATTTCTTATTTGATCAAGTAATGAATTCTCAACCTCAATAGTGTTCCATTATTCTATTATTTGATTATCCTCATTCTGAATGATGCCAATATCAAATGGCTCCAAGCCATCGGACGCTTTTTCTTCTTTTCTTTTGTTATGATTCTTAATTAAAGATGCATATTATAGTGAACATAAGCCATCTTCTCAAAACAATGATAAAAAAGGTAATTTCACGCTTTTAAATAAATAGGTGATAAAGCAGATTAATAAGTATTAATAAATTGTTTTATATTTATAGACATCTAAACATGCACGACATAACAAAAGGATTTTCAAAAGAGCCAAATCCAAATCAAAATAATCTATTCATTAATAACATCATTAATCCTTAATTTGGCTATAATCTTGATATTACACTTTTTAGGGTGGCTAGGAGATTATCGTTTGTGGTTAGGTTGAATGAAGCCAAATTAAGATAACAATACAAATTAATCAAATAGATCTTATTAATAATTGGTATAAAAAAGTTTTATTTTGGAAAAAATGCATACTTATCAAATGAATATCTTTTCCCCTTTGTTCGTCTCATCTTTCATTTTTATAGTATTGCATAAATTAAGTGGTAGAGATTCCCCATTTAAGGTTTCTTGTTCATGTTGACCTTACAACAGAATAACAAACACGGGCTCTATTGTTATAAAAATGTCTGAAATATAAACTTACAATCTAGCCAATAGAATATTTTTGTGCTACATTTTATGGCTTGGTTTCTTCAGGAGAATCATTATGACTTAGAGAACATCTGATGTTGGTGTTCTTTGTATGACTTATATAACTTTTTTATTTCAATTTTCTTTTCTGTTATGTATTTTTAGGAATCTAGGGCTTTTACACTCTTGCTTTCCTAGCCCTCCCTACAGCTTGAAGTTTGTATTCCAAAAGAGTCTTATTCTATCGATTTCAATATACTGTATCAGAAAGCTTCACTAAATAGTCCAGGTGAAATTTGTCTTTGATGTTTATGGTCTGTCACAAGCTAGTTCAGGTGACATTTGTCTTTGATGTTAATGTCAGGCAGACCATGCATTGTCTCAGATATATTAGAAGATCTGGTCGGGGTTGCATTGCCTCTGGCCATCAGGCAGCAAAGAGGATTGGAGCTCAATGAACTTTCTCAGTTCCTAGAAGTTGCTGTTGAAGAGTCTTCTTTACGACAAGCACTTAGTAATCTGATAGAAGGGGCTTTATTGCGTACACAGATTGGTGGGAAAGTTCAGATATATGCAGCTGAAGCACCTGCTGGTGGTGCTTTAGTCATAATCGATGATGATGGTCCTGACATGCATTACATGGTAAGTATAAAGTTGTCTTTTCAATTTTTCTTCCTTCAGAGTTTGAGTTACCATTTTTTTATTATTTTTCTACAAGGGTGAGGGTCGATATGTCCATCGACACAAACAATAAATCTACAATTTTCCTTAGTTATTTTAGTTACAAAATGGACCATGGTTTGAAATCTTATATCATGCCTGGTAATATGGTTGAAACCTATTATTCCAATAAATTACTTAAACTCTACTATTTAGGAGATCTCTCTTATGTTGGTGTGTCAATCATGTTGATAAGTATCATGTTATGTCGACACTTAATATCTCTTGGCATGCTATAATGAATGCTATGA
Organism: Zingiber officinale; assembly: GCF_018446385.1. Classification (NCBI taxonomy): domain Eukaryota; kingdom Viridiplantae; phylum Streptophyta; class Magnoliopsida; order Zingiberales; family Zingiberaceae; genus Zingiber; species Zingiber officinale. Next base: position 155,625,162 of record NC_055992.1, on the reverse strand, counting down.
TGAATTGTAATTTTGTAGCTTGTGTTTGTACAACACAATATCAAAATTATATCATTTTAGATGGGGCATAAAGTTCAAACTTATATATGCGGTCATCATCTTTCTTCTTTCCATCATTTCCTTCCTCCTTCCACTTTCAATTCTTCACCGACACTAAGTCAAAACTTTGTCTTGAGATTTTGAACCTTGAACGCATTAAAATTGCAAAATATCTCATATATTGCAGATTGTTCTTGGGCATTCATGTAGAAGTAATTATTGGAGACTTAACATGAGAGGTAAAAAAAAGAGTTATCTATATGCACCTTTAGGTATCATGTAGATAGAATAATACCTCTTTGAGTAACATGATAACTTCTATTAGAATGTCAATTTTGGCATATGTTTATAGTTTTGGAATATTGTTGTATTTTGAACTTCTTAAATATAATGAGGAAGAGCTACAAAAAAATAAGTGATAAATGCAATTTAAGGTATCAAGTATGTAGAGTAAAATCTATAAATGGGATAATTTCTATTAGAATGACAATTTTGACATATGATTTTATTTGGGATATTATTAAAATTTTGAGTTCTAAAGAAATTAGGGAGATCAGGAGGGCTATCTTAGTTATTCATCACTTGAGCCACAATGCTTCGATTGTTGAAGATGGGTGTGTGGCAATCATGCACCACGTCTCAATTGAGATGGGTAGGCGATGGGCCGTGGTGCAGATTAGTGGTGTGCTACTCTTTTGAATAGTGGTGAAGCTATGAATGACGGAGATGAGTGGCAGTGACAAGATTGTCATTGATCTGGGTTGCAAAGTCTCAGTTATGGCAAATCTAGGGATTTGAGCAATGATTTTTCCAACACTAACGGCTTGTGCGTGGTTGTGGTTGCAATAGGAGCCTACACAAACTTTAGTTTTGCATCTGAGGCGATCAATATAGTAGTAGAGTCGAGAGGTGGAGAACATCTACAATAGGAGAGAACAAACAAGACGGTTTCAATGTGATCTTCTTCAATGGTGAAAGAAGTGGAGGCTAGATTGGCTCTCCAGCAATGATGCAATGTTGAAAATCTCCAAAGTGGTGAGATTGGAGGAGAAGTGTCAGGCGAGCCATGCGTGATGCAACCCTCATGGAGAGGAAAGACTTCTTTGGGTCGGGAATCAGAAAGAGTGTATGCAGAGGTGCTTTAAATCAGGCATGGGTTAGTGGGCATGGGTGAGGCTTGCTAGATTAGAACAGGCATGACCCCTAATGCAAGTAATGGGAGGAAAGGATATATCGGCGATAAGGATTGCTTTGCGGATCAATATACTACAACCTTGCGGTTCATTGGAGAGAAATATCTCTAGTGGATTTGTGAGGGCTGAATCTGGCATTAGATGCAGGTGTGAGTTGTTGATGACTCCCCTTTCGGTTCTAGGAAGTGTGGAAGTTGATGATAGGCACAGGAATAATCCTCTGTTTGTTCTAGCAATTAGGGAGAGGAACAAATGTGATCTTGTCTGGCTCAACCTCTATCACAGGTGGAGAATATGGTAGGGCGACACTTCAAGATGGACTACCAGATTGATTCTCAATGAAGAAATTGACTATCATGATTGAGAGGATGGTGATTGAACTAGGAACATGGCTTTGGAACTAATTGATGTGGCATGAAAAATCACACCAACAACGAACTCAAACTTATGAGAACCTAATGAGGAAAAATATTTTAAATCAAAAGATGTTTTATTAATTCATAAAACCCTTTTAGACCAAATCCTGTAATTGTAAAGATAGGACTAACTTGTCCTAAAAATCACACGAACTCTGAAATTTTCAAAAAATCTCTCAATTTAAAATAAACTTGTAAAAATTAAAAAATCTAAACTTTTTAAAAGAGACTATAAATTTTGTGAGCTTGGTAGGGGTTGTTTGTTCGCTGAAGGAGTTAGGGTTGTAAATGAACCAAACATTTGTGAATAAGTTTGGTGTTTGACTTGGTAAGTGCTTGTTTATATTTGTTCAATATACATAAGATCAATTAAATGAACAAGTTTAAACAACTCGTATAACTAAACGAATAAGCTTGAGCGCATATGCGTTCAGCTCGTTAACGTTCAACATGTTCATGAATAACGTTTGTGAACTCTGTTTATCAATAAAACTCTTATCAACTTATTAAATAAATAAAAAATCTTTCAAAATTAACAAACAAATTTGTATTATCAAATTCAATAACTAATCAAACAAGTTTAAAATGTAATAGTTTCAAACAATCAAACAAGTTTAAATTGAGAGCTCGATAACATCTAAACGAATGAAGCTCAAACCAAGCTCAAGCTTATAAAAAAGAAACCAAGTCAAGCTCGAACAATCATTTTAACGGCTTGGTTTATTTTAAGCTCAGCTCGGACTTGACCACTTTATCAAACAAGCTTGAACAACACATAGCTTAACTCAGCTTGACTTGTTTATAGCCCTTCAGAGAGCTCACTGGGTTGTTGGTTCTCCTAAGTATTTGATTAAAGGAGGAAAGAGAACTCTTCGATGGATGAGAAAATGAGCAAAAAATGATCTGTGGACAGCTGTCCTTTCTTTAATTTTACTAGAAAATGGAGAAAACTATCTCAAGTCTCATGCAATCCATGCTTTCGCTGGTCTATTTTTCAAAGTAATCAAAACATAAAGATAACCTAGATAAAAATAACCTTTATCTAAAGCATGCTATAGGCGCTCAAAATTCTTATAGTCTCCTCAAAATGATCATGACAAAAAGAATCAAAAAGCTATGCAAATAATATGTTTGGTATTATAAGTGTGAGATATTCAAATTTCCTAACCAATATTCTGTACCTTCTTGGATCAATTAAGAGCTCCCTTATGGATATCAACTGGTTTAACTTTCAACATGTTCATTTTCTTTAGGATATCAATGCATACTAATAGATATTATAGATGTCTTTTTCTTAGCAGGCCACTTCCTATACCAAGGAAATACTTGGAGCATTCAAATCCTTAGTTTGAAAGTGTTAATAAAAGATTTCAACCTTGTGTTGCCTACGTAGTTATCATCAAGTACCAAATTGTATGTAACAAAGGGCGGTGAGTGGGTTAGGATGAAAGGGGTCACCCTTGAGCGAAGGAACATTAGGGTGCAAGCTCTTGAAGGTGGTCGAAAGCGGAGTTCCTTGTTCCTAATTTATTTTCGGATGCATTTTCTAGCTTGTCTTCAGATGGACTTTCTCCTTGACTCCAACTATTTATGTCCGTGATGGCTATCTTTATTATAATATCATCCGTGATAGCATTATCTTTATTATAATATGGAGAATGTCTTCCGATGAAATATTGAGTGATCTGAGAAGTTTCTAATTATCATAGAGACCACTTTCTCGAGTTATTATGTCCTGGTCTGCATGCATACTTATTGGAGTATTGTGGTGGAAGACATTCCTAATATCCAACTAATGAAGGTGTCTTAAATATAGATGTCAAGGTCAGAAATAGTCTGAGAAAATCTTAACCATAGGTGAAATGTTGTCCAGTTAATTCATTCTATAAATCAACTTTTAGTTTAATCACTAATGTAGCCTTTGTTTTGTCCTTAATGTTACTAGATGATTGTTATGAAAACCCATGTTTAACCGATAATGGGCTTGCCAAGAGTAAGATATACTAACTTCTATATAATTTTACAATGTGTTTTTGTAAGCAGCATGCATCTCCTTGACTGTTGCTCGTCTCCACCTAGCATGAAGAAAATCTTAGGAACAAAGTGTGGAGCTAAGGAGAAATAAGAGAAGTAGCTTAACTGTAAGTACCTTTTTGGACATCAATCGGAAAATCTAAATAATTAGATGTTAAATTTAAAACATGAGCTGGTGTTGGATGAGTGTGGAGCTAAGGAGAAATGAAGGCAGAACAATAAATAAGAAATGGGATAAGAGAAGTAGCTTAACTGTAAGTACCTTTTTGGACATCAATCGGAAAATCTAAATAATTAGATGTTAAATTCACAACATGAGGTGGTGTTGGATGAGCAGTATATAACCGTATGGTGTTTGTAATTTTTACTTGTTGAGACTCTAGTGCTGACAGTCCTGCAAGCAAATTAATAGAATGGACAAAGGTGATAGGGACCGAAGAACTTCATTCACAAGACATGAGGAGTTTAAAAAGGAGCAACACGAAAGGTTACATTAATAGAGATTAATGCTTGTAATGCAAGAGGTTTAGGTGAATTATCGTGAATATACACTTAGAAATGAGGAGGATCCAAGTCATTATTCTCAACCTGATAGGCTGACAACCTTTACTTTCATGTCCTTAAATGGTGTGCCAATGATCACATAAGCCTGTGAGTCTTGGCTATTGCATTGTAGTCTTTCTCTGATTCTTTTTTTCCTCTCAATCACTTCTGGTTGATCCACACTTATGCTGGTCTCTAAGCATGAAATGTAAAGTGTGGATTTAATTGGTTCTGGATAGCTAACTTCAGACTATGTCGAGAACCTCATGTAGTTAGCTTCAAATAGTTAGGACTTAGGACATGGTTAGCTTCAAATAGTCGGGACATACGCTGTTGTATATATTATTCCTCTGCAGTTTACACATACACTCTTCATAACATGTGGCATGAACATGTCAAAACCTCTTTCGTTTGAAATCTTTTTGTATTTGAAGTCTATTCTATTTCATTTATATCTGCAGCGTTTAACACTAAATTTCTTCTTTCAAGTGTGATAAGAGTCTGTTCCATGTTCATATATGTTCCCTTCATGTAAAACTTGATTTGCCTTATATATCTATTTCTACATTGCTTGCAGACCCAAATGCGTTCACTTGCACCTTTTGGAGCGGAGCTTGTTTCGGAAGGTATGGTCGAAGACAACATAACCTGGAACTTCATTGCAGGACTGACCATTGCCCGTGAAATTCTAGAGAACTATGGGTGCATTGTACGTGTAAATTCCCCCCGAATCCCTGATGCCCCCTTCAGTACTGGGGGGACTCGGATTGAAATTTGGTTTCCCGCCTTGCAGTCGAATTCGATGGACCAAGTTGAACAACTGTAGCAAGTTTCTCCAAGTACACTTAATTCATAGCGAAATCGTTTCAAAGTACACGGTCACTTAGAAATTGTTATGATGTCCTGTTGATGTTTCATATTTTAATTTCATGAGTTTTTGTTGCTTTGATATGTTAAAAGATTGGTAAAGAAACACAAAAGTATGTTCGGATTGCTCGTCAGCAGTGCTGAACATGCACTCAAGCCAAAATTGTTTAACTTCTAGTTTTGAAAAAAAAAAATGAAAATGTCTCTCAAAGTTTCAGTCATTTTTAATATGATTATAGGATTTTAGTATTGTTGAAATACCTTCTATATTTTTTTATTTTGTTTTAAAATGCCCTGTCTTAGTTTAAATTTACAGAACCAGTGCTAAACAAATTGGTTTAGCAAATCAGACGTTGCATGGGAACTCTTATTAGTTGGTGTCATCTTTGGCATTCCTTCATTTCAATTGTGAGAGCACTTATCATTTTCCCTTCATGGCCAATAGCGTCATCTGCTGCTCCAGTTCCATGCGCCATTACAAAGGCCACATTTAGTAAATAGCCAATCTCCAAAAGAACAAGGGAAAAAAAAATAAAACTTAATGTGAATGGCATTACTGTTTTTCTTTCATGGGATTCAATACCCGCAAAGTGCACGGCGAGGCACCAAGCAAATTACTCATACACCGAGTTCAAATTTCAAGGCTAGCAAGGAATGCTGACTTATAGCTGTTACAAATATATTGTTGATCACCAGTGCGCATATTATAATAGCTACTAATCATAGCTAACCATAGTTGCTAAAACATTATAGTAAATTTGATTCATAATTGCTATAATATGTTAACCACTTGAGTTGAATAAGACGTCATTTATGCATATGTTGTAGCAACTACGGTTAATCATTGATACATCATATTTTTTGGATGAAGGTATATGCGTGTGTATTACCTTACTTGCCTTATGGTGTTTGCGTTGTGAGGACCAAATATATAATTTTTTTTAGAATTTAGGATTTAAAGTTGGGTTATAATATTAAGGTTCTCACAAGGTGAGAACCATAAGATAAGTAGGATAACAACTCTCTCTTTCTATATATAAATATACATACATTTTTGTCATTCTAAATACCACATCTACATCAAAACTAACACTCTCAAACACACTTCGATTCCTTGCCATTCATGCATAGTGAATCATAGATGACATGATAAGGTATCAAACCTTCGTTAGGTTACTAGTCCTCCTATACTGTTGTCTGAAGGTCTTGAGCATCCTTTGATAGGTGGACATCTCAAAATTCATCTGTAGCCACCACCTAATCCTCCTTCCAAGCTCACTGACAAGACTGCATCTGAAGAACACATGCTCATGTGTTGCATCCACCAGCCCACAAAATGTGCATCTCATATCCTCTAGCTCTAGGGAGTCCAACCTGTCTCTAGTGGGAAGCCACCTATGTGCCAACATTCAGAGTGTAAATGGATGGTTTAGCTGGAGGTAGTTCTTCCACAGTGTCCTCACTCGTGTCTTTTTTAGACTCAGCCCCTTGATGCCAAAATCTAATTTATAAGGTGTCATGCATCTCCTGATTTCTCCATAGTACTTTAGCTAGCAATACAAGATTCCAAACCTTTAAATCTCTCAACTTCAATCCTCCCTCCTTAGGTTTGCACATGTTTGCCCATGCCACTAGTGGATACTTGGCGGTCCATATAAAACTCCTGCAAATACTATAGATACAGTCTATAATGTCACATGACAATGGTAAGATAAACATTCAAAAGCATTCAACCCCTACCACGCTAAGGTGATAAGCTAAGTCTTCCCTGCATAAAATAAGATATGTTTCAGCTAGGAGTTCATCCTTCTGATTAGTGAATCCCATTAGTGAGTTGTAGTCTGCAATCCTGAAGCTTCGAATAAGCCAACGAGATCTCCAGATATCTGAAAGTCTGTGATGACTCCTAGACTTCTTATCCACTCCAGTCGTAGATATGTTAGATTTTTATGAGTTAACTCTTAGGCCCGCCATCTCACCAAACTCTAAGAATTTAAGCATGGAGGGACGATTTTTACACGGAACAAGGGACGATATCCTCTATCTCTATCGATGGAATCTCATAATATTAAGGGTTTCATCGTCGACGGGGGACCGCCGATGCCACCCTCCGTTGGATCCACCCCCTGATGCTAAACATGTGAAATTCATCCGTTAATCTATGAGTTTACAAAACTAAACAAACATCCTACCATGTATTATTTCTTTCAACAATTATAATTATAATTGTAATAAAAGAGGATTATATTTATATGTTCCGTTCCTAAATTATAGGAAGAGACTTAAATAACGTAATTATAAAAATATCAAATTAATTAGGAGATAGGATGCGAACTATAATTCATAATTATAATATATAATGTTGACCTAAGTACAACCTAATTGATAGTCCAGTTTTCATGTATTCGGATGACGCTATTTTGATAATATGCTTAGAAAATCCAAATAGAAAGTAAGTATGGTAAAACCCTATAAAGTAGGTGTGTAGTGTCCAACAGCCCTTTCATTCTTGCGACGAAGGCAAGCCATCGAGCGAACGCAATGATTCGCACTACCTCCATCCGCCTCCGCCTCCACTTCTCCTCTCCGTTTCGGTTTTCCACCTCTGCCGTCGCCTCTCCCCTCTCCGACGCCGTCTTTCCTTCCTCTGCCGGCGCCCCGCTCACTCAAGAGTCCGTCCTCTACGTCCTCAATAAGCTCGACAGAAAGCCCCAGCAAGCTCTCTCCTTTTTCCGCTCCGTTACGGATCAGCACCGCTTCGCCCCCGGCCCTCCAGCCTACAACCTCATGCTCCGCATCCTTTGCTACCCTGACCACCTCACCGACTTCTGGGCCTTCCTCAAGTCTATGCGCGACGCTGGCCACGCTATCGACCAAGGCACCTACTTAACCCTACTTGCCAACTTCAAGAAGCACAAACTACCCCACGAGCCCAATGCCCTCTCCAAATACTACCGCCGGACAGCTAAAGAAGCCGCCTCTGAAGCTTCCGTCTCCGCTGCCGCCACAGCCATCCTCGAATCTGAGAACTGGAACGATGAGGAGGGGAAGAAGTTGGACCTTATTTTTTCGGAGGCCACGGTCTCCAAGGTTCTTCGAGAGGTCCGGGATCGTCCTGAGAAGGCCCTGGACTTCTTCCGGTTGGCTGAAAGGAGGTCAGATTACGAACACGGTTCCGTCGCGTACAACGCTCTCATCCGGGTGATGGCTCGGGAGGAGTCCATGGGGCAATTCTGGAGCTTGATCCAGGAGATGAAGGACAAGGGGCACGAGCTAGACATCGACACGTACGTAAAAGTATCCCGGCATTTCATCAAGCACAAGATGATGAATGCGGCGGTGGAACTGTACGAGCTGATGATGGATGGGCCTTACAAGCCGGCGATTCAGGACTGCGGCATTCTGCTGAGGCAGATTGCGCTCAGCGGCGCTCCGGATCTCGACTTGGTCCATAGAGTCGTGAGGAAGTACGAGGCGTCTGGGTATTCCTTGTCGAAGGTGGTCTACGATGGCATCCATCGTTCTCTCACCACCATTGGTAAGTTTGATGACGCCAACGAGATCCTGGAGAGAATGAAGCTTGACGGCTATGAGCCGGACAACATCACGTATAGCCAGTTGGTTTTTGGACTCTGTAAGGCTAAGAGACTTGATGATGCCCGCAATGTGCTCGATGTAATGGAGATTGCTGGTTGCATTCCTGATGTCAAAACCTGGACGATCCTGATACAAGGTCACTGCAATGCTGGTGAAGTCGAGAAAGCCCAGGAGCTATTTGCGAAGATGATTGAAAAGAACTGTGAAGCTGATGGAGATGTTCTGGACGTTATGGTGAGAGGCTTGTGCAGTAAGAATATGGCTGATGCTGGTTATAGACTTTTCTATGAGATGGTGGAGAGAGCACATATGAAGCCCTGGCAAGAAACTTATAAGTTCTTGATTCAACAATTGTTGAGGTCAGGGATGCTTGAAGAGGCATTGAAGCTTCTGAGGTCGATGATGGTCCACAGATTTCCTCCGTATTCAGCTCCCTTTCCTTTCTATATATCCAGGCATGGGACAATTGAAGATGCCAAGGAATTTCTGAAAGCATTGACCATGAACAACTATCCATCCCCTATGGTTTATTTACAAGTGTTCCAGTCCCTCTTCGAAGAAGGAAGGTATTCAGAGGCTCAAGACATACTTTTCAAATGCCCTCATCATGTTCGTAAGCATTCTGACATATCTAAACTCTTTGGTTCTATTAAAACTGAGAAAGCTTCTTGATGTAGGTTAACTTGGTCAATACTTTAGTTTGGTTGTTTTTGTGTCATTCACATGCAAGCAATTCTTATAACCTTTATCAACACCTGTTGCAGTTGTATCTGATATAGGTTTTTATTCTTGTTGCCTCGTCTATTTTGGTTTCTTATCTTTGTCTAACAAGTATATCCTATCCTTAAAAAAATAATTAAATTAAATAAAATAATGGTTATGAGAAAAGGCTGGCTCATTCTTGATTAATTTGGAACTTGTTTTCAGCATGGTCTGTACCACCTGGGGCAGCACATTCTTAAGTATTAGATTATTTTAGTCAGATTCTAAGCCTGTTTTGAATTTCTTTTAACATCAATATTCATTATGTCATTTATCTCACAGTATTGTAGTTTCCATTAGTTTTTGTTTTTTACTTGTTGATAAATGGCAGGATCGTGAGTAAATGAGCTTAATTTGATAATGACATGAACTTCTGCATGTTTTACAAGTTTATTAGATTGTTGAATATTGTGGTATTAACCTTGCTTATTTAATTGCGCAAAATGAGAGAATAAATAGTGAGGGTACAAAGGTTAATAAAATAAAATAAGAGGATCTTTTGAAACACATGGGTGTCATTGGTAGGTTAGAATGTAATGTAATGGGCAGATTGGAAATGAAATAGAATGAAATGAAAAGGGAACGTAGCTTGTCCTTCTCCTTTGTTTGGTTGTATTAAATGGAATTTTATAACCAGCGGAATGATTCAATCTATAGTTTAATTTGTTTAGTTCATCTAATTCATTTAGGCAATATGATAGAGATTGGTCTATGGTTGGTTTGTGTTTAATCTACTCTCTTTTTTTGACATGTTTGGCTTAATAGGTCCACACAACATGCTCGATTTAGTTAGTCCACTCAATACGCACAACTCATCTTGTTACTAGGTTTAATAGGTGCAATCCATCGGCTTGTCTCGGTTGATCTAACCAGTTGGATTACTGGTCAAGCAACATTTTTTACTCAACCAACCCAATATGGCTGCCAACACAATCAATCTAATCAGTCTTATTGGTGCAAGATCGTGAGGTAAATGCAAGAGGGGAGGGGCTGAATGGCAATTAAATACCTACAAATAAAATATCTACTCTCTTAATTTGATCTCAGCAAGGTCATAAACACATACTAACAGCGAAATAAAAATAAAAGCAAACAAATATACTACAATCGCTAACACAGTTGTTTAACGTGGTTCGACAATCTCCAGGCTTCTAGTCCACGGCCTATAATCCATTTAGCGGGACACCCTTGAAACCCTTTATATTTTTTCCTCTTCAGTGAAGTGAAAGAGGTGCAGAAACCTCTTACAAGATGATCGTAGTATGCATAAGAGTCTTATAAGAGGTTAGGGTTTTGACACTGAGACTCAACAAAAATAACAATTAAACAATGATTTTTATGAATCTGTTACTTCTTGTTCGTAGCTCTTTAAATACTTTTTACCAATAAAATCTTAACAGTCTTGTTGATCTAGTACCCATCAATCGATTGTATCTTCACCAATTGTCAATTGATCCGACTGATTTCAGTGGATCACAATCGTATCCTGCAATTCCCTCAATGACGGCTTCGTCTAAGGTTCACTAGTCGATCTGTCATAGCCACAAGTCGACTATCCTTGATCGAATCCAATGGATCCCTTTTGCTTCAATTCCTCTTTGGTAATTGCTTCATCCAATCTACATCAGTTGGTTGATCATAGGCAATTAGTCGATTGGTCAATGGAAACACTATTCCGTTAGTTTCTTGACTGCCTAATCAATTCAAACATCAATCAATTAAAAGTCTTCTTTAGATGACTAATATGTCGACTACGGTCCATCTAATGGTTGAGTCTGCCTAGATTGAAAGCTACCCTCGTCCCAGTACATTTGCTCTCAACCCTTAGCTCATCTATAGTTATCTTCCACTGTGAGGCCTCCCATCGAGCTTCTTATCCTTTGGATGCATTGAACTTTCAACTCGTTAGCTTACATGGTGCACCTCTGGCCATCTCACATCAAGCTTTTCGTCCTTCAAATATACCAAATCCTCGACTTTTTCCCTATGTCATCCTTCTCGCTCCAGATACATTGTCCATTTCCTACTTGGGCATCTTATCCCATCTGTTTTTTTATCTTCACAAACTTTTAAGTCATCGAGTACCCATGACCTTGGCCATGTTAAGTCATCTCCATGTGTGTATATCTAAATCTTTGCGCACTCACACACATATCAAACACAAACGTAAGGCCAAAACGTCAAAACTCGCGGTCACATTGGACCACTTAGGGGACGTACATCCCAATATGTTCATTGTGTCTACTCTGCATGATCAACCCGCCAAATTTGTCTAGTTCACCCAATTTATTTATTTTTATTTAGATCTAAATAATAATTTATCAATAAATATTATATCTAATAAAGGTGGAGCAAAGTTGTTCACTTGGTGAAGTATGAAATGGATAGAATAGAATGAATCATTCCTTTAAATAGTTCATTTTCATCCAATTCTAGTCTAAGCACAATCAATGAGTCCCCAGGTGAGTCTTACCTCACATGGATGACATTCTCGATCTCATCTGAAAGCATTTCCTAGCAGCGGTTGGTGGGCTTTCCACAACATTTCAACTTTTCAGATGCCTACAGGTTCTACCTTACACTGATCCGGTTAAGTGTCCATCTAATTGCTTCCTCATGAACACACCATTTCCTCATTGCTGCTTCTGAATTGAACAGGAAATAGAATCCCTGCGTTTTCTTGTTTGTACTCAGTTTACTGAAAAATAAGATGGATGGAAAGGTGCAGATGTTAAATGGCCAAATGAAATTTCTTTTATCCAATTTTTACTCGATGGATACAAGAGGAATTATGATACTTGGGTGAAAAAAGGTGGAGAAGAAGGGTCACTAAAAAGATTATGGTATTTGCAATGGCTTTAGCCGTCACAGATAGCAAACTATCCATCATAATAGATCACTATCAATAGTGTTGAGTCCTTGTGATTAGTGATAATTGTGCAGGTTAAGACAATATTTTTGTTCATATAATTTTCATAAGAGTGTACGACTGCTTGATATAGATTTTTATGCGAGCAAAGCCCTGCAGAGTTGTCATTGAAATTGTGTGCATGTCGAGCGTGGAGATTCCTTATCAACCCAAAGACTATTTGCACCTTTTATTTTGTGATGTTGTAATTTGGGTAAATGATATATTGATGTATGATGACCTAGATAGAGACTAGAGTTACCTATAACTTGTGTATTTCTTTAACGCCTTGTGACTTGGCAGAATCGTCGAGTTGGGTCCTCCTATGGGCTATTGTTTCAAAGTATTTTTTGTCTACCTAAAATTTCTTTGGTAGAGAGTTGTAGATTGACATGGTTAATTATGAATTCCTAAAGGTGTTCCCTAGTCATATTTTCTATCAATGGCTTAGGTCCCTGAACTTTAGGGTAGCTTATCACTACAAAAAATAAGACATTTTGGGACAAAATTAGGGACGAATTTTAAAAAAAAATTCGTTGCAAAAATTTTAAGGACAAAATTTGGGACGAAAATTTTTTCGTCCCAAAATGGTTGATGCCAACTTTTGGAACGAATTAGGGATTGTTGCAAATTTGGGAACGAATTTGGGGACGAATTTGGCGACGAATAAAATTTTCGTCCCCAAATTCGTTGCAAAAAAATATACAAATTTGCAACGAAGATTATTTTTGTTGCAAACTTAGGAACAAATTTGGGGACGAATTCACATAAATTTTCTGCCAAATTTGTCTCTATTTTTGCAACAAATTTGGGGACGAATTCGGTGACAAATTATATTTTGTTGCCAAATTTGTCCCTAATATTGCAACGAATTTGTCTTGGGGACAAATTCGGTGACAAAATTTTTTTTGTTGCCATTTTTGTTCCTAAGTTTGCAACGAATAATAAATTTGTTGCAAAACTGGCAACGAATTTGGCAACAAAAACTTGCCAAATTCTTTGATAATCATAAGATCAATTTTCGTCCCAGATTCTGGGACAAATTTTGGGACGAATTTTGTAGATTCGTCCCAGATTCTGGGACAAATTTTGGGACGAATTTTGTGGATTCGTCCCAGAATTTGTCCCAGAATCTGGGACGAAAATAATTTTATCCCAAATTACGATAGAATTGGGACAAATCATTTTCGTTGCCAAATTCGTCCCTATATCAAATATTTTTTCCAGCTTCAATTTATTTCTGCAATACAATCCAAATACATAAAAACCAAATTCAAATAACAAATAATATGCATTCAACACATCCTAATTTAACATTCAACACATCCTAATTTAACATTCAACACATCAACTCATAATTCAAAAAATATAAAGATTTCAACAAAGTTTATAAAATCCATCTTGTTCAACAAAGTTTATAAAATCCATCTTGTTCAACAAAGTTTACAAGTTCAACAACCCAATGTTTTATAAGTCCATCATCCATCCAACAACACTAAGAATACATATAGTCATCTTCGTGTGCCACAAAATCTTTGATCCCCATCAAATCTACTTTGCCTACATAACAACAAACAAATAAACTAGATTATGTGTAACAAGAAAGATTGTAAATAGTATACGATATGGCCATGTAAAAAGAATAATTGGAAACAAAACATAAATGTGAAATTCCTTAAACATTCTAATAAAAGCCCTAATTCTAATAAAAGTCATATTTACCAACGATATGAATCATCCATGTCATAGCAACGGTAAATAAAATTATAAGCATTATTTTGAAGCTAAGTACATGTATCGTAACTATGATACAACCTAATATAATTGGCACATCATATAGAGAGAAAAAGAGAGAGATCTTGTGAAGTATGGTATTAGGGTTCAAATTTTCTCACTTAGTTAACTTTATTTTTCATTTTAATTTGCTGAATTTATAGTTTTGTCTTTGGTTGGTATTTAATGTAAACTAAAGGATGTTTAAAATAATTGTTCCTTTCATTGTGTTAACTAGTTGACAATTTCATATGAATAACTTTAGCACATTTTTAACAACTCTTTACAAAATATTAAGGTAGGAGGATGCATCGTTATCTAGTAAAGAATTTTAGAATAGTGTGATGTAATTCTAGATGAAATATAGAACTTTTATGTATCTATATAGTTTTGAGACTGTACATAGATCAAATTCAGAACTTTTATGCATCATTATCATTGAAGACAAAACAAGAAAGAGCAACTTATCAAAAGAAGGAACACAATTAAACAACTATTTAAAGCTAACTTTAACATAATTATTTAAAGTTAACTTTATATAATTAAACAACTATAACATAATTATTTAAAGCTAACTGTATATATAGATCAGTAAATGCATATTAATGAACTTAGGAATACCGAAAAGAGGTGAACAAATACAATTGTCTTCAACTACAGTGAGATCACACCAAATTGAGACCTGCACAAACAACATTATCAAATCAGGACAAAAATAAAGTTAGAGTATTAGAGACTTCATTCATATTGCCTAGTTAGAGACTCCAAACGAACCTCTGGATTAGTAGCTCGAGAATCTCTATCAAAGTGCCTTCCTCTTTTTGTTCCTTTCTTCTTTTTATCTTTTTTACCCAAATCATTGGATTCATGTGCCAAAGTATGAGAACCATTTGATATTATAGATTGCTCCAAATTTATGCATTTCAGATATAGAGTTTGCCAGACAAACATTTTCCTTCTTTGAATTACAATACAAGCATAACTCAAGTAAATAACAGAATATGAAACATAATTGAAACAGAGTAAAATTGAGTTCACATTTTCAAAGAATCAACAAAGCTCCTACAACAATATGTTATTTATTGCTTCCATGTACCACATGAACCCAACCAAACAATAAACCAATTAAACAACGAATAAAATACAACTGAACCCCACAACTTACCTTGAACCTTCTGCACCTTCTTCCTGACCTATCCTTACAACCTTCACAATGTATACGGACTATAAGAACACATGTCTGCAATTGAAAACATGTACTGATTAATACGCATGAAAGTCAATATTTTCTACAAATAATTCAATTCTCATTTCATTAAAAAAAATAGAAACTAAAAATTAAAAACATATTATTGAAGAAATCACAATGAAATCCTGAACAATGTACTTGGTGTTGATTTCTTAGCAAAGATTTGGATATACCATTTTGATTAGTCATCTCGTCAAAGAGTCTCTGAGTTATCTGAAACGATTCTTAATAAATAAATGGCAAATCTAAAATCATTTAACTGAGCTCTTACTAGTTTCTAGAACTAAAACCCTCATCAACGATCTCTAACCCTTGCAGAATCGAGGACAAATAAAACTAACCTTATTCATTGGCTTTGTAGGATCGAGGAGTTATCTTGGATAGCCATAAACCAGGGAAACAATACTGCAGAGGCAAATCAAGCATAAGAGAAGGCGCATATCAATGGTAAAGAGCAGAAAAGAGATCAATCCTAAGTCAAGTGCGAGAAATCAAACCAAATTTAGGAAAACAAGCATGTTTTTATAGGAAACTTACATCAAGATGCTGCTGCATGATCTTGGGCTTCTTCTTCAACTGCAGAGGGAGACGGCGGTTAGCCACGGCAAGGCCCACGCCGGCGGACAGATGCCGGCCAGGCTGCGCCTGGCAGCGGCCAGCCACACGCCGGTGCCGGCCAGCCACGGCCTGGCGGCGGCCAGGCAGCACCGCCGGGTAGGTAGCGCCTGGCGGCGGCCAGCACGCGCCGGAGAGAGGGAGATCCGAGAGAGGGAGATTCGAGAGCAGTGGGCTTACCAATCGAAAACCTTCCACGGCCGGAGATCAAGCGGTCGTCGCATATCACGCCGCCATCGTCGGTTGGAGATGTGGCTGAAACCCTGGAAATCGCAGGTTGGAAGGGGAACGGGGGAGAAAGAAATGGGGAAGAAAACAAGAATCGGAATGGGATATAGACATAGGGTTATTAGCATCAAAATTTTTTTGTTCCCAATTTCGACCCTAATCTGGGACGAATCCTGGATTCGTCCCAAAATCTGGGACGAATCCAGGATTCATCCCAGAATTTATTTTTTTTTTAATAAAAAAGGGAAAAAATCAAAAGGAAATCTATCAATAAAATATTTTTACCAAATATATATATATTTGGAAATTTTAATCCCAATTTGACCTTATTTGGTGTTAAAAATTCAAATTACTGAAAATAATAATTAAAAATTATGGATGATGACGTATTTACGATCAGCTCAACGATACGAATGCATAGAAACTTGTTTCATCAAATTCCGAGGTCTCTAGGTCCATATTTAAGCCTTACATGTTTCATTTTAATTATTTAAAAATAATTTTAGGTTTGGGACGAATTCTGGATTCGTCCCAAAATTTGGGACGAATCCAGAATTCGTCCCCAAAATTTAATCATTTTTAAAAAATAAACAAACTTGGACGACTTAAATACGGACCTAGAGACATCGGAATTTGATGAAATAAGTTTCTATATGCTCATCTCATTGTCATGATCATAAATCTATCAATAAAAATATTTTTTATCAAATATATATATATATTTGGAATTTTTTTAATCCCAATTTGACCTAATTTGGTGTTAAAAATTCAAATTACTGAAAATAATAATTAAAAATTATGGATGATGACGTATTTACGATCAGCTCAACGATACGAATACATAGAAACTTGTTTCATCAAATTCCGAGGTCTCTAGGTCCATATTTAAGCCTTACATGTTTCATTTTAATTATTTAAAAATAATTTAAGGTTTGGGACGAATTCTGGATTCGTCCCAAATTTTGGGACGTATCCAGCATTCGTCCCAAAAATTTAATCATTTTATTAAAACATAAACAAACTTGGACGGCATAAATACGGACCTAGAGATATCGGAATTTGATGAAACAAGTTTCTATGTGCTCGTCTCATTGTCATGATCATAAATCTATCAATAAAAATATTTTTTAACAAATATATATATATTTGGAATTTTTTAATCCCAATTTGACTTAATTTGGTGTTAAAAATTCAAATCACTGAAAATAATAATTAAAAATTATGGATGATGATGTATTTACGATCAGCTCAACGATACGGATGCATAGAAACTTGTTTCATCAAATTCCAAGGTCTCTAGGTCCTTATTTAAGTTTTCGGACACTAATTTACAAACGTTCAGTACACAACACATTTTTAGTTAGTATCAATGTATAGATGTTTTAAAAAATATCTACATAGAGATATCGGAATTTGATGAAACAAGTTTCTATGTGCTCGCCTCATTGTCATGATCATAAATCTATCAATAAAAATATTTTTTACCAAATAATATATGGAATTTTTTAATCCTAATTTGACCTAATTTGGTGTTAAAAATTCAAATTACTGAAAATAATAATTAAAAATTATGGATGATGACGTATTTACGATCAGCTCAACGATACGAATGCATAGAAACTTGTTTCATCAAATTCCGAGGTCTCTAGGTCCATATTTAAGCCTTACATGTTTCATTTTAATTATTTAAAAATAATTTTAGGTTTGGGACGAATTCTGGATTCGTCCCAAATTTTGGGACGAATCCAGGAATTCGTCCCAAAAATTTAATGTAACGACCCAAAAATTTAATCATTTTATTAAAAAAAAACTTGGACGGCTTAAATACGGACCTAGAGACATCGGAATTTGATGAAACAAGTTTCTATGTGCTCGTCTCATTGTCATGATCATAAATCTATCAATAAAAATATTTTTTAACAAATATATATATATTTGGAATTTTTTAATCCCAATTTGACCTTATTTGGTGTTAAAAATTCAAATTACTGAAAATAATAATTAAAAATTATGGATGATGACGTATTTACGATTAGCTCAACGATAGCAATGCATAGAAGCTTGTTTCATCAAATTCCGAGGTCTCTAGGTCCATATTTAAGCCTTACATGTTTCATTTTAATTATTTAAAAATAATTTTAGGTTTGGGACGAATTCTGGATTCGTCCCAAAGTTTGGGACGAATCTCTGGATTCGTCCCAAAATTTGTGACGAATCAGATTCGTCCCAAAAATTTAATCATTTTTAAAAAAAAACTTGGACGGCTTAAATACGGACCTAGAGACATCGGAATTTGATGAAACAAGTTTCTATGTGCTCGTCTCATTGTCATGATCATAAATCTATCAATAAAAATATTTTTTACCAAATATATATATATTTGGAATTTTTTAATCCCAATTTGACCTAATTTGGTGTTAAAAATTCAAATCACTGAAAATAATAATTAAAAATTATGGATGATGATGTATTTACGATCAGCTCAACGATACGGATGCATAGAAACTTGTTTCATCAAATTCTGAGGTCTCTAGGTCCTTATTTAAGTTTTCGGACACTAATTTACAAACGTTCAGTACACAACACATTTTTAGTTAGTATCAATCTATAGATGTTTTAAAAAATATCTACATAGAGATATCGGAATTTGATGAAACAAGTTTCTATGTACTCGCCTCATTGTCATGATCATAAATCTATCAATAAAAATATTTTTTACCAAATATATATATATTTGGAATTTTTTAATCCTAATTTGACCTAATTTGGTGTTAAAAATTCAAATCACTGAAAATAATAATTAAAAATTATGGATGATGATGTATTTACGATCAGCTCAACGATACGGATGCATAGAAACTTGTTTCATCAAATTCCGAGGTCTCTAGGTCCTTATTTAAGTTTTCGGACACTAATTTACAAACGTTCAGTACACAACACATTTTTAGTTAGTATCAATCTATAGATGTTTTAAAAAATATCTACATAGAGATATTGGAATTTGATGAAACAAGTTTCTATGTGCTCGCCTCATTGTCATGATCATAAATCTATCAATAAAAATATTTTTTACCAAATATATATATATATGGAATTTTTTAATCCTAATTTGACCTAATTTGGTGTTAAAAATTCAAATTACTGAAAATAATAAATAAAAATTATGGATGATGACGTATTTACGATCACCTCAATGATGATATGAATGCATAGAAACTTGTTTCATCAAATTCAGGTCTCTAGGTCCATATTTAAGCCTTACATGTTTCATTTTAATTATTTAAAATAATTTTAGGTTTGGGACGAATTCGAATTGTCCCAAAATTTGGGACGAATCCAGTGAAAATTTAATCATTTTATTAAAAATAAACAAACTTGGACGGCTTAAATACGGACCTAGAGACATCGGAATTTGATGAAACAAGTTTCTATGTGCTCGTCTCATTGTCATGATCATAAATCTATCAATAAAAATATTTTTTAACAAATATATATATATTTGGAATTTTTTAATCCCAATTTGACCTTATTTGGTGTTAAAAATTCAAATTACTGAAAATAATAATTAAAAATTATGGATGATGACGTATTTACGATTAGCTCAACGATACCAATGCATAGAAACTTGTTTCATCAAATTCCGAGGTCTCTAGGTCCATATTTAAGCCTTACATGTTTCATTTTAATTATTTAAAAATAATTTTAGGTTTGGGACGAATTCTGGATTCGTCCCAAAGTTTGGGACGAATCTCTGGATTCGTCCCAAAATTTGGGACGAATTCAGAGATTCGTCCCAAAATTTAAATAAACAAACTTGGACGGCTTAAATACGGACCTAGAGACATCGGAATTTGATGAAACAAGTTTCTATGTGCTCGTCTCATTGTCATGATCATAAATCTATCAATAAAAATATTTTTTACCAAATATATATATATTTGGAATTTTTTAATCCCAATTTGACCTAATTTGGTGTTAAAAATTCAAATCACTGAAAATAATAATTAAAAATTATGGATGATGATGTATTTACGATTAGCTCAATGATACGGATGCATAGAAACTTGTTTCATCAAATTCCGAGGTCTCTTGGTCCTTATTTAAGTTTTCGGACACTAATTTACAAACGTTCAGTACACAACACATTTTTAGTTAGTATCAATCTATAGATGTTTTAATAAATATCTACATAGAGATATCGGAATTTGATGAAACAAGTTTCTATGTGCTCGCCTCATTGTCATGATCATAAATCTATCAATAAAAATATTTTTTACCAAATATATATATTTGGAATTTTTTAATCCCAATTTGACCTAATTTGGTGTTAAAAATTCAAATCACTGAAAATAATAATTAAAAATTATGGATGATGATGTATTTACGATCAGCTCAACGATACGGATGCATAGAAACTTGTTTCATCAAATTCCGAGGTCTCTAGGTCCTTATTTAAGTTTTCGGACACTAATTTACAAACGTTCAGTACACAACACATTTTTAGTTAGTATCAATCTATAGATGTTTTAAAAAATATCTACATAGAGATATCGGAATTTGATGAAACAAGTTTCTATGTGCTCGCCTCATTGTCATGATCATAAATCTATCAATAAAAATATTTTTTACCAAATATATATATATTTGGAATTTTTTAATCCTAATTTGACCTAATTTGGTGTTAAAAATTCAAATTACTGAAAATAATAATTAAAAATTATGGATGATGACGTATTTACGATCAGCTCAACGATACGAATGCATAGAAACTTGTTTCATCAAATTCCGAGGTCTCTAGGTCCATATTTAAGCCTTACATGTTTCATTTTAATTATTTAAAAATAATTTTAGGTTTGGGACGAATTCTGGATTCGTCCCAAATTTTGGGACGAATCCAGGAATTCGTCCCAAAATTTGGGGCTCCCAAAAATTTAATCATTTTTTTAAAAAATAAACAAACTTGGACGACTTAAATACGGACCTAGAGACATCGGAATTTGATGAAATAAGTTTCTATGTGCTCGTCTCATTGTCATGATCATAAATCTATCAATAAAAATATTTTTTACCAAATATATATATATTTGGAATTTTTTTAATCCTAATTTGACCTAATTTGGTGGTAAAAATTCAAATCACTGAAAATAATAATTAAAAATTATGGATGATGACGTATTTATGATCAGCTCAACGATACGAATGCATAGAAACTTGTTTCATCAAATTCCGAGGTCTCTAGGTCCATATTTAAGCCTTACATGTTTCATTTTATTTATTTAAAAATATTTTTAGGTTTGGGACGAATCCTAGATTCGTCCCAAATTTTGGGACGAATCCTAGATTCGTCCCAGAATTTGGGATGAATCTTCGATTCGTTCCTAAATTTGGGACGAATCCAATATTTATCCCTAAATTTGGGACAAATTATTTTTTCGTTCCAGATTTGGGGACGAATTTAGCAACGAATTATTTTTATGTTGCAAACTTGAAACGAAATTTTTTTGTTGCAAGTTTTGTTGGTTATTTGGGTCGAAATTTATTTTCGACCCTAAATTTGTTCCAATTTTGGGACGAATTTTTTTCGTTCCAAACGTTTGTCCCCAAAGTTGTATTTTTTTGTAGTGTTATGGAGCCTGTAAGCTTATTAAAGAGGATTGGCTTGTTGGATATATGTTGCGGTAAAAGGTGATTCGTTCGTCCCAGCGTCTCCGTCAACCTATCCCTAGGTCAACACGGAGGAGGTAAATCACGGGGGCTACTAGTCAGGATTTGACCTCCAGACCTCATTGTGGCAACACCCCATGCACTAGCTACTAGTCCATCCCGAGGGGACGTTTGTTGGATATATGTGAATGGAGAAGAGATGGAAGAAGAAAGAAGTTTCATTGTGAATGAGACTTTAGTCTCACATTGGAAGTTTTAAGGTATATTGATTGATTTATATTGATTCACATATATTGATAATGTGAATAAATGCATGGGGAGAGACTCTCTCACTCGTGGGTGACCGACGGTGCAAATCTAGGGTTCGGATTGAACTGAACCAAGTTGACTCGTGTGTAAGCACGACCTGCGGCGTCGAATGCCGGACCGATCAGGGTAAAATTTACCCAAGTGGAACAACTAATATTTTACCACATAAATCTTTTTGCTGCTTATTTAAGTGTGTAACGGATGTATTAAATTAAAGATTGATGCAGAATTTAAATGGCCGAGTGAAACGTTGGCATTTCACAACTCGAGGAGTAATGATCATTAACATTGTCTATCGATATGAGTGTTGTTGCGGTTAGCACTAACGGTCTAACCCAGGTTTTGATGAATGACAAAATAGGTTAAGTTAGTTCTATTGTTGATCTAACACTCTGACCGAGTGTGCAGGAGAAGTCTAGACAGGTCGACGGACTGACCGGATGTCTGGCACGAAGCCCAGCTAGGTCGACGGACTGACCGGATAGTTGGCACGAAGTCCAAACGGATCGACGGGCCAAGTTTAGGGATTTATGTAGCCATATAGAGACATGCACAAATAGTAAAATCCAAAGTAATTTTATTGAATTAAAATCTGTCACATGCAATGTCAAAGTTAAGTTAAAAAAATAAACTTCCTGAGCTAACCATCCATGATTTAAAAGATTGCACTTAACAAACATGTCTCATTAGATGGCAATTTTCTTATGCATAAACTTTCTATCACTATAGCTTAAGCAGTTGTAACACCCCACCCTCCTCACTACTGGTCTGTGAGGGCAGAGGGCTACTGGACTACTAACTTTACTTAACTATCCTTGATCGCATGTTGATAGAAATTCCTAAAACTCTCAGAGAAACTCAAAACATACAATTAACTAGCAGCGGAAGATTAAATGACTCATCTAATACATTCTACTCAACTCTTTGTTAATAAATTCTTATGCTAGGTCCCAAGGCTTATTTAGTCCAGGCATCACACATCCATCCGCACCTCCTTGTTGCCTTCCTTTGCTATAACTTTTCCTTTCCTTTATTTGCAGTAAGAGGAAGTGCAATCTATAAGCAAAATTTGCTTAGTAAGCGCTATCTAACTCACAAAATCACGAATGTGCATGTATACGAAAAGAACTAGAAACTATATGCTCTAAAAAGAAATAAAGCATAAACATAACTGCTCATGTCAAACTAATAATAAAGAAAAACTAAGGAATCTACTCATGTAATTCTAATAGCTAATCATGCTACTCATCTAATAGGTAAACATGAAAACTACTCATCCACTAGATAAACATGGTAGAATAAAGAACTAAACTTACTGATTTTCAGAACTATATGAAACTTATTTCATTTGTTCTAACTTAATCTTTAATACTTTATGTTTATGTAAAACTCATTTTACTTGTTCAAAAACTTATACTTATAATACTTCAAAATAATAATCAACTTCTTCTTGGGCCCAGGCATAGTACCATCTTATGCGCGTTCCCTAATAGGTTGGGGTAGCGAGCCACCAATCCTAAAAGAGCAGACCTCGGTCTACCAGGGCCAAGACCTGGATTTGTTTAACGACAACCTCGGAAGTCGGGTACTAGCCTCTTCTTAAAAGTAAAATACTTATAATCTTAATTACTTCTTCTTTAAATGCCTTGGCATTTTAATAGGCACCTTGTGTGCCTAAAATCCCTAAAGTCTTGACTTTGGGATCTACTTAAGGCCTCGGCCTTTTCTTTTTTTTTTTCTTTATCTTTCTTATACTTTTCTTTAAAAGAATGCTTCTTACAAAACTGAAATGTTTAAACAAATTCTAACACTGAAATGCTTAAACAAAATCTGCATACAAGTTTAAACAGAAATCTGCATATTAAGCTTAACTAAAATCTGCCTATTAAGCTTATCTAAAATTTGCATACTAAGCTTATCTAAAATCTGCATACTATGCTAGTCAAAATTCTGCATACTATACTAATCAAGATTCTACATTCTATGCTACACTATTTCTGCATACTATGCAAACATAAATTCTGCACTATAATACTTAACCAAACTGCACTATAATCTTTTTCTTTAAAAACTGCACTATAAGTTCTACCAAAAATCTGTACTACAAGTTCCACAAAAAATCTGCACTATAAATTCCACCAAAAATCTGCACTATAAATTCCACCAAAAATCTGCACTACAAGCTCTAAAGAAATCTGCATTTTAACCTCTAAGAAATCTGCACTATAAGCCTACATAAAAATCTGCACTATAAGCTTAATTAAAATTTGCACTATAGGCTTAATTAAAAATCTGCACTATAAACTTAATTAAAATCTGCACTATAGGTTTAATTAAAATTAGCACTATAAACTTAATTAAAAATCTATACTATAGGCTTAATTTAAATCTGCACTATAAGCCTAATTAAAAATCTGCACTATAATCTTAATTAAAATCTGCACTATAGGCTTAATTAAAATCTGCACTATAAGCTTAATTAAAAATCTGCACTATAAGCGCTTCTTATGCTTCGAATTCAAGAAGAACAAAGGTCCGAAACTACTCCTACTGCAGGTGAGAAGCACTTACCTTGATTCTTGGACTCACAATCGAACAAAAAGGGCATCTAGGACCTTGGTCGGCCGCCGGAGATGATACCCTAACTCCCTTTCATTTTCTGCCCGAGCTCCGCCATCGTACGCAGAAGAGAAGGAGAGAATGGTTTAAGTCACGGGAAAACAGAGCATCAACTTATTTCTTTTTATAACTTAATATTTCTGTTAACTCCTTAAATAAATTCGCTATCTTTTCTAAACAGACAAATCCAACATCAACTTATCCCTTTTATAATCCAATATTCTATTAATTATCTTAAATAAATTTTCTACTTTTTCTAAACAAACAAATCCAACATCAACTTATCCCTTTTATAATCCAATATTCTGTTAATTATCTTAAATAAATTTACTATTTTTTCTAAACAAACAAATCCAACATCAACTTATCCCTTTTATAATATTCTGTTAACTATCTTAAATAAATTCGCTACCTTTTCTAAACAAACAAATCCAAGATCAACTTATCCCTTTTATAATCCAATATTCTGTTAACTATCTTAAATAAATTCGCTACCTTTTCTAAACAGAAAAATCTGTTTGCACACCTGGTCAGCCGGGTTTTGACCGAGTCAAAGGTCATGGGTTCAATTCTCGGCTTGGACATTTTTTTGTCGAAACTTCCTTCGTTTTGTAAAAATACCAAACGACATCCAAAAATTACATAAAAATACTCTAAAAATTTCTAAAAATCCCTAGAATATTTGTATAGCATTTTTAAATATTTTTAAATTACTTTTAGGACTCTAATTGAGGAAATTTGGGGCGTTACGGCAGTAACCACAAAAAACAATGAATATCCAAAAAACATTTTCTCAGCAAGATCTGATCAACTTTCTTCATAGTAGCTAAATTATTAGTTTTCCTAAATATTCCAATTGTTATAGTAGTTAAGGCAAGTTGGGTGTTAGAGCTGACTTGATGTTGAGAAAAAAAAAGTTACATTGCTTATATACTTTATTTGATAAGAAAAATTAAAACTTATTATAAATGAATTAAATTTTATGTTGGAATCGTAGCAATAACAAAAATTAAAAATACTATAAATTTTCAAATTGACTAAGGCATCATACGATGAGTAAAAACTTTCCATGGAGAATGACCTACTTGGTTACTCAGTACAAAAAGTAAAATAAATTTTAGTTTATAAAAACTTAAAATGTTAGTTCATCAAAATTAACACAAAGCTTTCAACTTGTTGGATGTCTCCTCGTTAATTTCACATCTAAATCCAAAATATCGCTCACAGGCGTTGTAAACCTTCTTCTTCGCTTCCTCCTCACTAGATCAGAAGAAAAAAAGAGAGTGAATGCTGTAATACACCTATAAAAAAATACAGAGATAACTTATTTAAAGTGTCTTCGTGATGCACTTTTAAAGGCAAAATCATCAATAATATCATTATATTCAATATTTTCTAAAATATTCTTTTCAATGCATAAAATTGCTAATCCATTTAACCTATCTTGAGTCATTGTGACCCGTAAATAAGATTTTATTAATTTTAATTTTGAAAAACCTTTTTCAACAGATGTCACTGTCACGGATATTGTCAATAATATCCTATAAGCAATCATCACATTTGGAAACATATCCATTATTTGTAAAAACTCTAATATTTGTATGGAAGACTATTTTTTACTTGTTTCATAAGATTCACTTGGTAACATTACTTGTAGGGGTGTAAATAAAGCAAGCCGCTCATGAGCTATTCAAAGCTCGATTCGATAAAAGCTCGTTTGAGCTTATTTAATGAGGCTTGTTAAGATAAAAAACTAAGCTCAAGCTTCATAATATTCGGCTCGTTAGCTCGTGAACATGTTCGTTAAACTCATGAATTAACTCTTAAATTAAAAAAAAAATAGTTTTGATATTGAATTTATAGATTTTACACTCCACTTATGAAACATATAGACAAATATATTAAATTTATTTATTAGAATACAATTATAAATTTTAATAAAAATATTATAATTTTCTCTAAATATATAATTTAGTTTTTAATGAATATTTAAATTTATAATGTATGTTTATTAAGCTCGTTTAAGCTCGATAAAATCTCGAATAAGCTCGTGAACCATGAATATATTCGTTAAATAAAACTCGAGCTAGGCTTGATTATAAATGAGCCAAACTCAAATATTCAAGAGTTTGGCTCGACTTGACTCGATTACACCCCTAATTACTTGCAACACTTGTAATTCTGAAAACATATATTTTGCATGAATATCAGAAGTCAACATTTTTTAAAGTATTTTCAAGATTCACACAAGCACTCATCAATTTATTATCATCCATTGAATCTAATTTTACAACATCATACAAGAATCCAAATATAGATTCAAAATATTGTAACTGTTCAAACATACTTTTCAATTGCCCAACAACAATATTCGACCATTAAGAATCTATTAGAAAAGATTCTTCTGGTGATTGATTTTCCCTTTCAGTATTAGCAATCTTATCAAAATGTCTCTTTCTACTAATTTTACGTTTTGTATGAAATACATGCTCAACTTCCATATCAGATGCTATTTTTTTTTGCATCAACCATAGTAGAAGCAAAACAATTTTCTCTATATTTTTCCAAAAAGAAATAAGACCAGACAATTGTTTTACAACAACATCAAGACGCATATCCTATGACTGTAATTTTTTACTAACTAAGTTAATTTTATGCAAAATATAATAATAAGACTTAATATAAATTCAAAACTTGAAAGTTCATCAGATGCTAACGTTTTAGTATCTCTACTTAATTTGCTATGTTAACTTATTTCTACTAATTTGAACAAAGCTTCTCTAATTTGGGAAGCTTGAGATAGTATTGTTTTGATTGTTTCAATATCGTTTTCTCATCTTGTAGTTGACAATGATTTTAAAGTTAATCCATCAATATATTCAAGTAAAACATTCCCTCTTTTTGTTGAGTTAGAGAACACGATGTACATACATTGACATGCTCCAAAAAATGATTTTGCTTTAGCACAAGAATTTGTCATGTCACAAACAACTAGGTTAAGAGAATGAGAACCACATGACATGCAAAATGCTCTAGGATTAATGTCAAGCAATCTTTTTTCCACACCTTGATTTTTGCTTTTCATATTAGATACATTATCATAACTTTGCCCTCTCACATTATCAATATCAAGTTCTAAAGATTGTAAAATAAATTTTAATTCATTGAAAAGACCTAAATCAGTTGTATCTTCTACATTTATAAATTCTAAGAAATACTCCTCTATTTTAATTGGAGTCTCTGAAACATCTACACATCTTAATATGAGAGTCATTTGTTCTTTATGACTTGTTTCCGGTGTACAATCAAGAATTACTGAAAAATATTTTATCTCTTTACTTTTTAAATTATTGCATCTTGACTTTCGAGGTTAGAATAGATATTAACTCGTTTTGAATTTTATGACTAAGATAATGATAACAATTTTTTTTTATCTTGAATGAGTTGAAAATGTTCTTGTATTATTGGATCAAAATTTGCAATTATTTCAAGTAAACCTCAAAAATTACCATTACCATATTTATAAATTTTGTCATGTATACCACGAAATGCCAAATTATGTATAGTAAGACGTTTGACAACAACAACAACTATTCTTAGAATAATGTGTTTCCAATGTTTTGTGTCATTTTTAATTTGTTCTTGTATTTCCTTATCAAGTGTCAATGTTTTCTTTAATCTCATTTGTAGTTCAACAAAAGCTCTTAGATTAGTGAGGTGTTCAACACTATTTTCATGTTGTTTAAGTTTGTCACATAAATGTTTCCAGTCATTAACTCTTTTTCTTGCTAAATTACTTTTGGTGTGTATTACTTTAAACAACTTATAATAAATACAAAATACTTTGTCCATTTTGTCTGTAATTATTTCAAGTAAACCTAAAAAATTATCATTACCATCTTTATAAATTTTGTCATGTATACCACGAAATGTCAAATTATGCATAGTAAGACATTTGACAACAACAACTATTCTTAGCATAACATGTTTCTAATGTTTTGTGTCATTTTTAATTTGTTCTTGTATTTCCTTATCAAGTGTCAATGTTTTCTTTAATCTCATTTGTAGTTCAACAAAAGCTCTTAGATTAGTGAGGTGTTCAACACTATTTTCATGTTGTTTAAGTTTGTCACATAAATGTTTCTAGTCATTAACTCTTTCTCTTGCTAAATTACTTTTGGTGTGTATTACTTTAAACAACTTACAATAAATACAAAATACTTTGTAAATTTTGTCAAGTTTCTCAGATAGGATCAAAGTACACTAACCATTTTCGATCACGAGTCTCACCATTTGGTAATATTTGAACATAATAAGTATGTGAAAAATGTCAAGATTCTTTATCTAAAGGAAACTTGAGAACATCTTCTCTTTTAGGTCCTCTTTCCACAAGTAAATCCCTCATTTTTGTATCAAGAGATCCCAAACTCTTGGATCAAATATGTTTAAATCATATTTAGGTGTCAAACACTGATATTTGTTTGTATGCTCATCATCACAACACTTATCAATATTTTTAGTTTTGTCAATTTCAATTTCATCCAAATCATTAAAACCTGTATTCTCTTCATTCTCATTTTCTATAACTTTCTCATTCTCATTAGTTTCATTTCTCACAAATTCTTTATTTTCATCATTCTAGTTTTCAACAAAATCTTCATTAACATTTGAATCATTAGTTAAAATATGAACTAAACTTTTCATTGTATTATGTGATTCTTTACCAAAATATTTATTCAATGAACCTCTTAAGTTTTGGGCATCTCTTCTTCTTTTTTGTTTTTTATCTTTTTGATATCCAGAGAGTTGTTTCATGATATAAATAATTATGAACAAAAAACTATAAACAAAGAACAATAAAACCTGTTATGGAGAATTTTCTTTTGATTCAAAATCCACTTATACAAGACTTTATACAGATATCCTGCAAGTGTATAAAAAAAATATAATTCAATTGTTTAGGAGTTATGACCTTATTCGTATAATTAAAAATAGTAGTAAAATAAGGTTTTTTAAAAAAAAGATAATACTAAAGTCAACTAAATTTCCGTGGTTAAGTTGCTATATATTATTTGCTATTGGATTTTAACAAATAATTATGAAAGAAGTATTCTAACCACTCAATGAAGTTAACTAGGTTATTTATTAAAATAATATCCATCATTTCAGAAATTATAAATAGAATAAGATTTTCAAGAAATACTAATTTTTTTATATTAAGCTTGAATAGTTGAATACAATAAAAAAAATTAGAGAGTTATTATGTGAAATTATGAAACATGCATCTACCTTAATATGAAATTGTCTCTGTGTTCAAATGTCTATAACAAGGATTATAACTCCTAATGATTGAGAGTATATACTCTCACAAAAAATCATCAATTCGTTCCTAAGGATTATAACTCCTAATGAAACATTTCACCAAAAATCATCTTATAATTGAGAGTATATACTTGATTCATTTGACACATATTATAATTGAGAGTTATAAGACTCTGATTGTAATATGTGATTCAATTCGTTCTTATCCCTAATATCTAGAAGCTTTCTTGGAATAACCCCTTATTTAAATCATTTGCCTAATCATCAATCCCTAACCTCACCAAACTTGGTTGTCATAGGCCTATACATGTCCATTTGTTTGCTATTGAACCACACACCTACAATAGACATCTTTTTGATACAAAATTGTGCACAGTATATTCATCAAATTAATGTATTGTTTATTTTTTTTATTGACATCCTATACCATTGTTTTCACTATTATGTTTAATGACTAAAATTGGCCTTATGGGAGCACAATTGCACAAACCCTATCTTTAATTCAAAGTTGTAAAGTTTGATCGAAATAGAAGAGATCAAAATAGAAAGCAAAGATGATGACCTTTTAGGGTTTATAGAAGAGTGAAGTAACAAGGTAGTGAGGCACGCCTTTGAGAGAGCTAGAGAGGCCTGTCGTCGTCGCAATGAGGGAGGGAAGGCTCTACGAAGAGGGCTTCAGTGCCTTTGAGAGAGCCAGAGAGGGCCCGTAGTTGTCGCAGCGAGAGAGGGAAGACGCGGTGAGGAGGGCTTCGGTGAGGAGAATCGCGAGGGCGTGGCGAGGAGAATCGACACTTCGGCGAGGAGAACGGTTGGTGTTCGATGAAGGCTTTGGCGAGGGATTTGTCGAGGGCAAGAAAAATGTTTATGAAAGATAAGAGAAAAAAATGTTAACATATATACATATATAACGTGTGTATAATGGGCCCTTCGGCTCTGGTGTCGAACACCATATCCTTCCCCCTCCCTCTAGGCTCCACTCGGCTAGATCCATCTTTCAGCATGACCCACGTATCCTAACTTCTCAGCCTTCGCAACTCAATCATGGATTAATACGGGTTATCATGAGTCCCCCCGTGCTAGGCACATGGTAAGTTACAAATCTAATTTAATTGTAGAATCTGAACGTAAGTTTTAACAGTAGTATCTGAACGCATTTAGTAGATTCATCTGCTCTGACAATCCAAACTTGACGCATCCTCCGCCTCCCAACTATAAATCTGCCTTCGATCCCTTCGAGATTTGCACCCAACACTCACTGTTCGTACTTACCCACGCACTCGTCTTTTTCTTCCTTCGAAAACCTAAACCCCTTGTCTTTTCTCTCTCTGCAATTCTTTTTTGCCTAGCTTTCGACTTTCGCCTCCCCTCAACAACTGCCTTCCTTCCAACCCTAGTAAGTATTGTCTTCAAACATCTCAGCCTCCTCTTATTCGTCGTCCTCTTCCACTTTTGTGCCAACTAAAAATGGCAAAAATCCATCCCGGCTGTCAAATTTTAACTGGCATATATGCCCTCTTCCCATAAGAGTGGAAGAATATACTTTTCTTTGCCCTACCGACCGACCACTCCTTTCTCATTTTCGACCTTTTGGTTAGAAAACTCCCTCTTCTTAAGACTTGAAGAATGCTCGAGTTTCTTGCCCCTTCGCCTCCA
The DNA here is from genome assembly GCF_018446385.1 of Zingiber officinale. Classification (NCBI taxonomy): domain Eukaryota; kingdom Viridiplantae; phylum Streptophyta; class Magnoliopsida; order Zingiberales; family Zingiberaceae; genus Zingiber; species Zingiber officinale. The sequence goes on along the minus strand of NC_055992.1, from coordinate 155,593,371 downwards.
CCCTTGGGGCTCTCCGAGATCAAAGATGTAATATCCTCACTCTACTTCCACCTAAGGTATTATTTCATGATGTAGGGAAGCTTGAGAAGTTAGGATATATGGAGTAAGGATCATCTAGTCCACTTTTAGCGAACTAGGTCTTAGTCCACTATACTGATTGGAGAGATTTAATGGTCCTCGCTTGTTAAACAAGTGGGGACCATTGAATCTCTCAAATCACTCCCCCTGGTCCAGAGGCAGACCAGGGTAGACGTGACCAGAGGATCCCATATGAGATATATGGGTTGTGTTGAAAGATGGGTCCGACTGAGTTGGGCCTAGAGAGGGGGAGAATACGGTGCTCAACACTCGAGTCTTGGGCGAGTGAGTGCTTGGGATCGCGCTGGCTTTGGTGCTCGAAACTCAAGTGTATATATTGATGATCATTGGGCACTCTGACACTTGGGACTCGGGGAGTTTAGGAATGTATGCGGACGAAGGCTTAATCTGAAAATGAAAAAAAAAATATAGATCCAGTTACTGCTAGCTAGGGGTGAGCAGTCAATCCGTCAAACCGACCAACCCGCTTATACCGACCCGAACCGAACCGAAAAAATGATCCGCCGGATATAGGGCCGGATGTAGGGTCCTAATATTGCATTATCTGATCTAGTAGGGCCGGATAGTGTTTTATCCCAATAACCGAACCAACCCGATCCGATCACCCCTACTTGTAACAACTAATGTTGATAAGCTGTTATACGTTGTAGTAACTACTGCCGATAAGCTGTTACACGTTGTAATATTTATTTCCGATTAGCTGCTATAACGTGTAATGAGTAATGTCTATTATCATTTTAAAAAAATTTATTTTTTTTTGTTATATTTATATTTATATTTTATATTTCATTGGATATAGGGTCGGATATCCAAATAACTGATAATCCGTCGGATATCTGAAACATAAGAACCGCCGGATATAGGACCGGATGTAGGTCCCAATTTTACATTATCTGATCTAATAGGGTCGGATAATTTTTTACCCCAATAACCGAACCAATCTGATCCATGATCACCCCTACTACTAGCCCTGAGATGACCACTGACCAATCCAACCTAATAGAAGTTTTTTTATTGGCCATTAGATAAATCTGGAAATGAAACATTTTAGGAAGGGATGATGGGTAGTAAAGGCAATCAAAAATAAAACACATTGATCATTAGATGGAGGGGGGAGACCGTTGGAGCCATTAGGAGGGTCCATTAACGGAGGTTGACGACCGTTACAAAAGGAATATATCACTACTCAGTAAAGCTATAAAGGGATAATGACGATCAAAGAATGAGGTATATTTTTTGGCTCACTAATCATAACCTATTCTTTGGACTTGGAGACAACAAAGGTTATCCGACAACGAACATCCAAATTCTTTCATGTCACCATTAGGGTTGACTCCTATACTCTCATTGATGACACTCGAACTAGATGATTCAGGAAGAAAACTCAAATTGCTCGGAGTTGAGTTATCCTCAGTGGATAAAAATAATGCAAACACATGAGCATAGAAAAGTTAATGATGGAAGAAATCAACCAACAGTGATTCGACTTAAAAATTATCTCTATCTTATTATTTGGCCTACTCAACTTTTTTTTTTCACAAATATAATTAAGATGCTCAGTTAATTAGAAGGCGACAGATTTATTATAATATGACAAAGGATTAATTTTCGATGGACACATATCTTCGGAAAAAAAAATTCCTTCCACCTTCTAACTAATTTGGCATCGGTTGATTATAAAATAATCTTATGATTTACCTCTTCTCACATAACTTAAAGATAGACGGTAAAAAACTCCTGGATTGAGCATAATCACTTTTTCTCAATAATACTCAAATTCTTAAGAAAAATAACACAATAAAAAAATTAAATATATTAAAAATTATTTAAGTCATTAATTTTTATAATTTATTATAATTTTCAAAACTTATTTAGTTTTTTTAAATATATACCAAATTTTATTAGTAAAATTTAAATTTTATTAAAAAATAATTGTTTTATAAAGAATAATAAATCATGCCATTAAATTTGAAAAAAAAAAATAGGATCCCACTGTGAAGATTGTATACTTTTCAACGTGTAAGTATAACATAGAATATTGAAGGATGCCTTCGCGGTTCAATTTTCAATCACTTTACACTACAAAGTGTTTTTCTCTAATAAAATAATAAACTTGAGATGTTAAATTACTAAACCATCAGATGGGAACACTTTCACATTTACCTGATAGCAAATAAAAAAAAATTACATAAGACCTAACCACTCATCCCGAAATTAATCGGTTAAAATAATTGAATACATGATGATAGTTAAAAAGAAAAAGAAAATTGAAGGATAAAAATATATTTTCATTGTATTCTCATCTAAAAATCTAGTAAATCATATTGAATGCATATATTTGTCTCATGCACTGCAGAGAATAAGAAAATTACAAAAGATAGGGGTGAAGGAAGATGAAACACTTTTTGAGGATTCATTTTTGAACATGATCTTCTCAAACTTTTGTGGAGAGATGAGAAAGCAAGACATGCAATATCTTTAGTGTTTCTTTACATTTCAGACTCAGGAGACATTAATGAGATAAGAATGTTTGGTTAAGATACGAGAATGCAATTCTTTCACATGCATGAATTATGTGCGCACATAAAACTAACATAGACGAACACATACATATATTAGTGCAAACATATATATTAGCACACAAACAACACAAAACACATTGGCACAAACAACACATTAGCACGACACACAACAAACACACTATAGCATAGACACCAACACAACACAACCCATATAGCGTATGTGCTTGCAAACAACAAACACAAGACAATAGCGCAAACGATCACAAGCACATACTAGCACGAGGGCAAACAATACATATATTAGCATAGGCACATACAAATGTACATCAAACACATTAGAGCAAACATTCACACAACATTCAACCCACACAAATACATAATACAAATGCACGCGCTTATACATATAATAGATTTTGTACATGAGTAATTTATCAAAAAAAATGTCTTATTTTTTGGATTTAAAGAAACCTTTACCAAAACATATTTTGCATGCTTTTTTTCTTTTCCATTTTCTCATTCCATTTCAAATGTCTCACAGATTATATCAGGAGCTAATTTTAGAATGAGCTTAGTAGGGTAAAAATGATTCACCTTTCGTATGTGGGTATGCATGAAGACCAAAGGAAATGAGTTTGAAATTCACTTATTTGTTACTCTATTAAATATGCCCCCAAGGGAGCTTAATCTATTAACTTGTTCGACCAAAGTAAGTTATTTAAACATCAATGGGATGTGAAAACTCAAATAACCATTGTAGGTTGAAATCAATCACATGATTTCAGGTGGAAATTTTATCAAGAGCTAATTTTAAAAATGACATTGATGAGCCATTAGTATGTGAATATCTCAAAGTACCTGCTTTACATGGAAAATAACTCAAACATAATTACAAGTGAAAATATCATCACAAGTTGATTTCATGAAATTAACTTAGGCAAACTAATTCTCAAACTAACTTTGAATTAAGAGGTAGGCCTAACATAAAAGAGAGGTCCACGATGATAAATAAATAAATACATAAGAGCACCTAGTAAATTCAAAAAATAAAGAGTGAGATCAATATATTGCCCTTGGGCATATACATTGTTTACTATTATTCCTCACTCCATGTTCTCCTATTTAGCCATTAGATATGATACAACATGTAAATTTCAATTAAAGTAAAAAAATATTAAATATTTTCAAATTGAAACCGAGATGGATAGACTTCCAAATCAAACTGATTAAAAATTTATTTCTGATTTAGTTCGTCTGCATTCATTTAATTCTAATAGTTGGCCCAAGTTTGACAACTTCAGAGTCTTCATTCCAAACCCTTTATTGAGCTCCAACCTATACCTTTGAATGAGTCTGCGTAGGATGTTATGATTCTGCAATTATTGATGGTGCATGTTACCAAATGCATCAATTTGACTTGATCAAGAAAAGTCAGAAAATTATCTACAACTCTGCGAAAAGAGAACTTGAATACAAAGCAACATTTGAAAGTCAAACTGAATGGAGACCAAGATGATAGGGCCTCATTTTGATAACTAATTGTCCTAGAATAAATTGTAAGAATACATAAATTCTTCCATTACATAATATTTCTTTTTTAGAAAAAAAATAAATTATTTAAAAGGGTTTATCTATCTGTATGACCTAAAAAAAATGGTAACCAATAGGTATGGAAGAAGCTAATCCATTGAATCTTGTATGAACTTCATGATGGTATAGAAAACAACAAACAAGTAAAACTCAGATAAACATGTTGGGCACGGCAAGTGTTCTCCAGTTAAAGTGAAGATGGAATAATACTCCATGAGAAATATGCAAAGACCTCCAGAGATAATACCTATACTTGCTGCTACTCCATCATGCTGAATGAAGGATCTGATTAATGAGTTTTTCAGGTAATTTCCCTGTTGCCTGAAGCAAAAGAGAAATTATGTCAGATGGCCCCTGAACTAACTGCGGCAGAATTGTGTTAAAGATATCATAATTTTATGGCAGCCACAAATTCACAAGAAAGCCGGGCAAATATAAATTTAGGACCACATAAGGAATTGTAACTACACGAAGTCTAAACACATCAGCGCAGAAGTTTGAAGATTAGTAAAGGATACTTGCAAAGTTCATGGGAAGTTTTACAAATAACAATAAAGAGCCACAACTAAACCATCCCCACTGAGACAGCGTTTGGCTCCTATACTATTGACAGAAATTAGAAGAGAAATTGCATACAACAACTTGGAAGAAGCACGGATGGGGTTGAGATTTTGCAAGGGAGATAGGGAACAGCATAATGATCTATACCCAAGCTTGCACCAATGGCAAGGAAGAGATGTGAAGTTAATTACCAACCTTCTCCTTATTGCAATCCTTAGAATCATGTACAAAAGAACTTAAGATGGTGGAAGGAAAAAAGCAAACCTGGAAGTGCCTCATGTGCAGAATTGGTTCACAGCCAATATCTGCAACTGACTTTCCACCAGGGGTTGATGAATTAAATCTGCTTGCTTCATAGGCATGAATAATGTTATCTTTGTCAGGAAGTTGATGGCAAACACTCAAAAGGGATCTCAGAGAGTTCATCTGCATACAAGACAAACTTTAGAGCAACTTGAAGTAGATATACCTGTTAACATATGCAAGTTAAAGCAATAGACAACATTCATTTCAGAATATGAAGATCTAACAAACATCAGTTTTTGGGCCGGGCAGAGTCTAAAGAACACTATAGCATCATCCTCTCAGATATATTAAAAATAAGTGTCTAACCTTCATATATGGACAAGAAGCACAACCTCCATGGATAGAGCAACCTTCACCCGCTGTTACACCAGGAACAATAGCAAGTTTGGCATGATCGTATGCTATAGAATAATTTAGACCCTGAGAACCATTTGGAGAAGTCCTTGATACTGAATCTGATGAGACAGGGAAAACAATCTCGACTTTGATATTGGCACTGAATCTCTTTGAATTCAGGAGATCACGAACTGCAGCAACTATGGAAGTCACCATTCCTGATTCAGTTCCTAGTACAAACTGCAGATGATCATCAACATCTCTATCCAAAGCTTCCTGTAACTGAGCTTTAATAAAATCTAAAATGTTCTGGGTGGAGCCTACGATTCCCATTCCTCTCCTCTTTGCTTCCATTGCCAAAGAAAACATTTCTCCAGGGACTTCAAAATGAGCTGTTAGAAAAGCATCACAATAAAGTTCTTTTATCCTCTCCACAACTTCATGACCAAAGAGATGGTGCACAATGCAGTTACCATCCTGCAGGTTAAAACTTATCAATAAGAATGTACAAATCTTGTTTGGAAATGCAAAAGACAATGACTAGAATGGAACAAAATCTATTTGAGCAAGCAGCAAGTGGGAAAACAGCTATAAACAGGACTATAAATTTCCTTAATTTCATCATAGCAACTACTATTTAAAAAATTGGTTAAATTTGAAGACTCAGATCTCTTAAATTTACTAATATACCACCAAACATAGGATATTATAATCCAGGTTAAATATTTAGGATAAGGATCAGCATCTGGGAACCAATACAAATCAACCAATTATTGCCTAGAATCTTTCAAAAGGGAGCAAGGTTGGGGGCATATAAAGAGAGGGGGATAGAATACTATTATTGTTCAAAACAAAGGCCACACATATAAGAGAAGCTCCATGCACATACTATCATTATTGTTTCCCTTTACCATTAAACACCAGATTGCCTATTACAAAACTTGCAGCAGCTTTGTGAAAATAATTATGCATTCAACAATTCCCACATATAACTTTTCTTTCACAAAATCTACAAGCACATACATTAAAGATTTCTCGCGCTCCATTAAACCAACAACCCTTGATCACTTTTAGGACGGAACTTTTCACCTATTCCGAGTGAGAAGCAGATAAACTGGAACTAAATCATATATATACCATTATCATACATAGCTAGTGACTAGAAAAGTATAAGATGAAGATATGAACTATTTTTTTCATTCATAAATTGCAGTTTCTTTTTTATTCCAAGCTTATCAATCCAGACCATACAAATCTAATATCCTTGGACAATCACAATATGGGTGCACATTAAAGCAAAGAAGCATGGTTGTTAGTATTAGAAGTTACAAAAACTCAGGTATTAGCTGTATTGGATTGGCAAGATCAGAATCGATGTAAAGATTTTGAATTTAAAAAAAACGTATTGAAATATGGGAAGATCAATATGACTTGATAAATTCAATCCTTGATTGAACATTTATTGTCTATGTTGTCATCTGAAGGACAAGGTTTTGGAATTTCTTTTCTGAAGGTGCTGTTAGTTGCTAAAATGAACTTTGAAGGCCAACATTCAATCATTATATAATCATAGTTGGCAAAGTCAGAATCCGTATCAATATTGACGAGTCCAAAATTCTACTTACCAACTATAATAAATCAGTATTCAGTAGGATTATTATTCAGTGTGATTATTAACACCAAATTTAAAATTTCTTATAGTACCAGTTTAGATATTTAATAAAAAAATTATTGGTAATATCTTAATAAATATTGAATTGAATGCAAGAGTTGCAACTCATAGGAACTATACATAAAACTATATTAGAACTATATAATAACAGCTTTATAAGACAACAATATTGATAGATCAATAATTCTTCTTCAAACATATCAACTATTTACTATTGATTGTAACCATCTTAAATGAAAATGTCAGCAAGGGATGATACAAAGGCTATTAAGAAGATTTGTTGTCAATGTAGAAGAAGAGACAATGGTTGGAATAAGTCACAACCTCATTGTGGAAGGAAGAAGGGAGGTTAGCAAGGATGCTAAACGGGAAAGATGCAAGTGGCAATCTCATAAGATTATGGAAGGCAAATGGGATGTTGGACACCTTCCACATCGAGTAGCCGAGGTAAAAAGGAGAAGGGACAGCGATGATAGGGAAAAACAGTGAAGACAAAGTGGGTGCATGATAGAGACAAATCAACCAATCTCATGAGCTCACGGACTGATCAAAGACAGAATAGGAACTCGAAGTGGAAAGGGGAAGCAAAGCAAGTCCCCTTTAAAATTAACTAGGTTATTATTAGTTATATATGTACAGTTGGTATTCAATATCATATTAGATGTAGAATAACTAATAATTAATTATGTGAAATATAATTTAATTAGTATGGTATATATGATTACATTATGTCAGGTCATGTTTAAAACAAAAAAAAAAAAACAAAATCCGAAGTCAAAAAATTTTGAATCCTCAAAACCCAACCCAAACCCCCCCAAAACCCCTGCATTTCTACGATCAGATGTTTAATAACATATTACATATAGAATATATAGTTATCAATTAACTCTATGATTATTATTGATATAAAAGATATCTAACATAATGGTTCAAATCAAGTTTCTTTGGTCTTATATAGAAACCCAAAAACTTGGCCCAAACCCAAAGTAAAATATTTTGAATACCAAAACCCAACTCAAAACCCAAAAAATTCACATTTTTTAGGTTAGGTCAGGTCAGGTTGGTTCAATCTTTGGTACAAATTAGATACATCAGTATCTTTGGCATCCCTAACTGACACCACCCTCATTTTAGATACGCCTCTATAGGTGTACATAGGTAGCACCCACCTACAATAGACACCTCCACTGATAGACTCAGCAGTCCCCTTGTCCTACTCTGGTTTACTTATTTCCCTTCATGATGGTAAAGGATCAAGGAGCTGTCACTCTCTTACTCTAGTTTTGTTTCTTTTTACGACTGATATCTTGCTCTTTGTGAGATGTTTGTCTATGCTATTTCTATAAACAGATCTTATCAGGAGGTTATAATTCTAGGTGAATAAATGCTCTGAATCCTGGTGAGACAATAGAGTTAGTATTTGGTCTTCGACTCAGAGGTTTCAAGTATCAATGCAAAATCAAGAAGCTACAAAGATTGAACTTTGACACAGTAAAGCGTAGAACTCTATTAAGCTTCATCATGGATTGCTCCTTTTTGTAACTATAAGGGCAACTGATCAAAGGGCACACTTAAAGTTGCATAATTCTCAAAAGACGCACCAAACTTTCAGATTTTCCAAAGGACACTTATTTCCCATGTTACCCCTCCCACCAACTACTATGGTGTTGCATTCAAAGAACAACACCACTATGGTGTTACAACAAAAATAAAAACAAAAACCAAGTTCTATCCCATTAGATGGGGTCAGCTATATGGATCCTTTTATGTCATTGACCTCTATCTCCTACTATATCATCATCTATAGTTAAATAAACTTTATCTTGTTTTATTGTTGCTAATCAAGTTTTTTTTTAGTCTTTCTCTTCCTCGTTTGATATGTGTGTTTGTCAGCATTTATTAATCATCTAAGTACATGCTCGTACTGTACCGTCTTCAACGTGACTCTTGGAGTTTTCCCTCAATAGATGCAACTCCGACTCTCTCTAATGCTCTCATTTCTTATTCTGTCCATCCTCGTATGTCCATACATCCATCTTAACATCCTCATCTCTGTAACTCCATCTTCTGCTCATGTGCTCGAGTCATAGCCCAACATTCAGCTTCATATAATATAGGAGATCTAACTGGGATTTTGTAGAACTTTTCTTTAAGTTTTAGAGATGCTTTACGGTCACATAAAACATCCGACGCTCTCCTCCATTTCAACCATCATGCTTGTATTCTATGTAAGACATTTCTCTCAGTCCCTCTATCGGAATATCATATGATCCAATGACTTTTCCATTGTGCATCTCATTTAAAGTTTGTTTTACTTCTGAAGTTTGAATTCCACGATAAAAATTTAAATTTTTATACTCATTTGACCTACTTAAATTACCTAAGTTATGTTAGCCACCTAAACCTTCATTAAAAAGTTGATGAAAATACCTTTTCTATCCTCTTCTATTTCTCCATCGTTTACTAATACCCTATTACATTCATGTTTAATACATTTTATTTGAATAAGAGATCTTGCCTTCCTTTCTCTCACTTTAGCTATTCTATAAATGTCTCTTTCCCCTTCTTTTGTATCCAATTTTTGATATAATCGTTCAAAAGTTTCATTATTTGCTTCATTCACTACTTTCTTAGCCTCTTTCTTGGCTATTGTATATTTTTTTAAAGTTTTCCTCATTTTTACAAATATATAATTCTTTATAAACGGTTTATTTTTCCTTCACTTTCTCTTGTACTTTCTCATTCCACCACTAAGATTCCTTACTTGGTGGTGCATGCCCCTTTGACTCATCGAATACACTCTTAGCTACTATTTTCAACTTTGATACCATTTTATCCTATGTCGTATTAGAGTAACCATATATTTCACCTAGTACTCCTACCTTCTCCTTAAATATATTTTGCTTCCCATCATTTAACTTCCACCTCTTAATTATAGGAGTCGTATATATTTTTTTATATTGATACTATGCTTAGACGTATATCCAACACTACTAATCTATGTTGGGTAGTTAAGCTTTCTCCAAGGATGACTTTACAATTTTTACAAATTTTTTTATCCTTCTTCCTAGCCATAAGAAAGTTAATTTGCGATTTATTATTTCCACTTTTGAACGTGACTAAGTGTTCTCTTTTCTTAAAAAATATATTAGCTAATATAAGGTCATATGCTATCGCAAAATCTAATATAATTTCTCTTCTTCATTTCTCGTTCCAAACACAATCCGATATACCCTCTCATATTTTCTCATTTTTCACTCCGACATGCTCATTTAGATCACCTATTAAAATCATTTCATTTGGCGAAATGTTTTGTAATACTTCATCTAAGTTGTCCCAAAATCTTAATTTGGTAGCTTCATCTAATCTTACTTGTGGTGCATATACGCTAATTATATTCATAGTTTCTGTCACCACTATTATTTTAAGGACTATAATTCTATCTCCTTTTCTAACTGCTCATACAATTTCATCCTTTAACGAACTATCTACAACAATACCCACTTCATTTTTTACTTTACTCTTTCCTGTGTACCATAATTTAAAACCCGAGTTCTCTATCATCTTTGCCTTCTCGCCTACCCATTTTGTCTCTTGTACACAGAAAATACTAATTCTTCTCCTAATTATCGTATTTACTACCTCCATTGATTTACCAGTGAGGGTTCCTATGTTCCATATTCCAAATCTTAGACTATTAGTTTTTCTATCATATTTGTTCTTATCCAACTTATAGTGTGAGAACACTTGCCTATTTAACACTACACCTAAGTTCTCACGAAGATGTAGTGATCTTTGCTGATATGTTACAGTCGGATTCTGCAACGCAAATTCTTGCATATTTAGCACTACACCTGAGTTCTGGAGATGTAGTGGTCCTTGCCGAGACGTTATAGTCCGGATCCTCTGGACCGCAAAGTGCGGTCTAGAGGATGGACCACTTCATTCATAGGTGAAAAATCATGGACCCTACCTGTTATACAGGTAGGGTCCATGAGATCCCACCTATCAGCAACCCCTGGTCCAGGAGCGGACCAGGGTTTGCGGTCCAGAGGATCCGGGCTGTTCATCTTCCCGAGAAGGACCTAGCATTAGCACAATAGTTTAATGGATTCATTCACTGAACATTTGTCATAGTTTTAGCGTTGGCTAGTAACCTAACACAACTCTTCTCCTTTATCCAGGCTTGGGACCAGCCATGATTGGTTCATCATGGGCATAGTTTTAACAACACCGTGGTGCTGGATTTCAAAATACGTGGTGCTGCATAAACCCTGAAACCAACATATTTTGAAAACCAGCACCACAATGGTGTTGTTCTTTGAAATGCAGCACCATGTGGTGCTGTTCTTTGAAATACAGTACCACAATGATGCTGTTCTTTGAAATCCTGTGGTGTTGTTATTTAAATGCAACACTACAGTGGTTGACGGAAGGAGTAAAATGGGAAACAAGTGCACCCTTTGGGAAATCTGAAAGTTAGGTGCGCCTTATGGGAATTCTGCAACTTTATGTGTGCCTTTTGGTCAATTGTTGTATAAGTAAAACAGGAAGAAATCCTAGGAATTAAAAACATCTGAAGGATCAATTTATTATTTAAAAAAATGACACAATCTCAGTAACGGGCGCTGAAACAATTTGCAATGTGAATGGACTTCTTTCTCAGCGGAAATGTGTGTTTTATTTTTTGGAGATGCTACTCGATCACAGACCAGTTGCTATGACAACTATACCTGATTAGAAGCTACATCCGAAAGTGATTTTGAAGATCTACAATATCTGTTAGTTGATGTTCACAATCTTATAATATCTATCAACTGGTTGGGAAACCTAAGTCTCAATTACACCAATTATCCATTGATCAATAACACCATTTGTTTATCCACTTCAACTAGCTCAAACACGTTCACATTATCAGATTTATTGCAGGTATGGAAACAACAAAGAAATACATCATAAAGAAGCTAACTTTATTAGTTATGTTTCAATTTTCTGTAAATTTTTACAACTAAACATGTTAAAAAAAAAACACATTCCTAACAAGATTATCCAAAAATATTATAACCAATAGCAAAAATCTGATAAATTATACTTCACAAACTGCTGTCGAAGAATGTACCAACACTAGAATGCTTCACAAACCTGATAGTAGAAAAGCCTGCTTAGTAAGGATCTTATAGAGTCTCTATTGTGATCTTGATGTATTCTTGATATCTCTTCATCTGTCATGTCAGCCATTTGACGAAACAACTCCACAATGTTTGCTCCCATGTAGGAATCAGGACCATACCAAACATTCAAATATGGTATCTGAGCAAATGCCTAGAAAAATTGTTAAAACTAATTAAAAATCTTTCCATAAAAACATGAGATTAATTAATCAGAAAAATGACTAATGTGTTCCAAGGATTGCCAACCTGCAATATAGTCTTGACAACATTAGATGAAGTACAAGTGATTGTTGGCACTAGCTCATGTACATAAGCCTTTGTCTCCAAGGAAGTATTTATGTAAATCACATGTAACGAAGGAGGTGAATTTGATGCTGCCTCCAGAAAATGCATATATGTTGGACTAGCTGCTGCATCCGCTAAAGAGCAACCAATTATGTCGCTGGACATTCTGTAGACACCAACCTGTATGAAACCTACACAGGTTTAAGTCTTCCAGAAAATAAGACTAATAAGTGAAATTCAATTTATCCTTGGGAAAAATCATAAGATGCCTGAAATTGGCTATGAAAGCTGTCAAACATTTTAATGAGACAATTAAATGTTCCTATCGGAGAATTTTTATTACCGATTGACCTGTTCTTTAGTAATGATGGAATAAGAAAGAATATGACTAGTATAAATATGGGTTCCCAAACCCTAGAGGGATGAGTTATTGATGTGTTCTCAGCTTGTGATCCATCAATGATTTCAGAAATTAAGGATTTCAGGAATTAGAACATGTCTACCATCTACTATTTCTTTTCTTCCATGTCAATTTCATAAGGTAGCCATATAGATTCAGGAACACCTTTAATTTATGCAAATTAGATTCATGCAGACTAGTTTATTTGTTAAATCATGCTAAACATTTTATTTTATTTCTTTAGTGGGATCAGAGACATTGTTTTATGCATGTTTAATGCTTTTAGAAAAAAGCTACATCCATATCACATGATAGCATGAAGATTTTTTATGATTAAAATTATTTTATATTTTGCATTTGATCATGTTACAATCTATTTAGTTTTATGACTTCAGTTATTAAGAATTTTTATAGAATAATAAATATTGCTTGATCAAAAAAATATTTATAATCCTTGTGTTAGTTGAATTTTAATTAATTAATTTTATCATTAAATGCGAGGTCCTGGAAGGGACTATTGTACGCAGTCTTACCCTACTTTACATGAGGCTATTTTCGCTACTCAAACCCATGACCTCTAGGTCACATGACAGCAACTTCACCATTATGCCAAGGCTCCCTTCAATTTTATCATTAATATCCAGTGATTAAATGATTTATTAATTGAACATCTCCAAGGAGGATTTAAATTTGACATCAGAGGTCGTTGTCATTGCTTCTTTGCTATTTTCCTCCGCCAAGCAAAGACCCGATCATGTTGATGCCTCCACGGGATATATTGAGTTTTAATTAATTAAGATGTTTGTGAATTAGTAATCAAGGTTTGATTAATAAGATAGTTTGATTACATATATAGGCATCAATGAGACTTGTTAATTAATTAAATGTTTGGATTAAAAGGTAAATGGAACATTGGCATTATGAAATGTCATGGAACCTTCTCAACTTCTCCATGAAAGTGCCTCCCAAATAATAATTTACTTGATTAAATCAACTAAATTTTAAATGATTAAATTAACTTAAATGATTGAATCCAATGTGAGGGATTGACTTGGTACCAAATATTGTAATTTTGGGACTACCAATTTCTTAGCAAAATTAGATCAATCAAATTAATAAAGATTTAATCAAACAGAGCCAAGTTTTAAATTAATTAAATTCCTATTTATTAACTAGCACAGTATTAAAGCCTAATTTATCGTTTATTTAAAATTTAGTGTTAATAAGACTTATTTGATAGTCATGTTTTCATAAATTCAGTTTCACAGATTAAATTATTAAACCGTTCGTCATAAAGCAAATCATTAAGTAAATTGGCATGTACATTTTAATGCCATAATTAACTATATAAATGTTGATTTGCATTTAGGCATAATTTCTATGAGGTATTTCCATTAATCTCTTTAATTTAGGAGGCTAAATTATAATGTCTTTAGAATGAGTGTGGCCAAAGCAGCTTGTTCTTTAGATAGTGATTATAAATGCCCTATTGAGCAAACCATAGAAACTCTTTTTTTTATTATTAAAGTTAGTAGTGAAATTTCTTAGATTTAGTAAATAGTTTATTCTCTTTATATTTGAATTTTCCTATTGAGGATAATTGTTTTACTCAAAGTTCAAGCTCTCAAGCCACCATTGTTTCAAACTTTAACTAGAACGATACTCTTTAACTAGACGGATACTATTTTAGTATTGTTGGTGGAAAATTGGAGGTAGAAGGAGGCCCTATGTTTTAGTGTGGCAAAGAGCGTTGAGTGTTAGTATGAAGCGAAACTCTCCAACATAATGATACAACGACCCATAATACATTGTCTGTACCAACTACAATCGAATTCCGATAATTTATCAGAATGATACTTTGATCGTTTCACTCGAATTGGTATGATATTTTAAACTATGGTTTTACGTTGCATGGTAATAAATGTGGCATTGTCAATGAAATTCGTCAATATTGTGACACTAGATACTTGGACATATCTCCATCAATAGAATAAAGTTAATAAATGGAGGTGTCTTTAAAGATATTTCTCTAACTTCAATACTTAAATAGATTGCTCAAGAGTAAGAAAACCATTATAAAAGTGCCAAAGGAACTAGGGATATTTTAGAAATCATGCGCACTAATGTA
Organism: Zingiber officinale; assembly: GCF_018446385.1. Classification (NCBI taxonomy): domain Eukaryota; kingdom Viridiplantae; phylum Streptophyta; class Magnoliopsida; order Zingiberales; family Zingiberaceae; genus Zingiber; species Zingiber officinale. Next base: position 155,578,304 of record NC_055992.1, on the reverse strand, counting down.
TGTGGTTCATTGTACACTTCCATTTTAGATGATCACAAATACTTTGTCACATTGATTGATGATTATACATACATTCACCTGAAATACTAAATGCATTTAGCATTTATCAAGAAGTAGTAGAATATCAAGCAGGTATATATAAAGGTTTAAAATGTGAGGTAAATTGTGGAAGAGAGTATTGTGGTAGGTATACAAGGATGGGAAAGAAATTAGATTCATTTGTCAGGTATCTTCGCAAACAAGGCAGCATTATGATTCAATATTTGATGGTTGGAGAACCATGGCAAAATTGTATTGTAGAAAGGCAAAAGGACACACTTGCAATTTCATTATGGGTGAGGCTTTTGCGGGTGAAACCTTACTTGCAATTTCATTATGGGTGAGGCTTTTGCGGGTGAAGCCTTAAGGATATATGCATCATCAATAGCTTCCTACTAAGGCAATCCTTCAAACTCCTTTTTAATTGTTGATTGAGTTGTTGGTTTGTTAGAAACTAGTCATAGAGGAGCATGATTGGTAGCTCTTCTAAAAATCCATTGAGATTGATTGTTATTTCAACAAGAAAATGGATTTACTAACTAAACTCTTATGGTTCAAAAATTGAGTACATTTACCAAACTGAGATTTTCATAATATCTTTAAGAATGCTTGTAAAGGAATTTATTAAGAATCTAAAATATCATACAATATAAGGTATAAGAAATAATTTTATGTTGATGCATAATAAATATAGGTAAAGAGCAATAGTGTAGATAAGGTTTAAAAGTTCAAGCCGTGCCAGAATTTCAATTTATATCCGGAATGATACGATTTTGGTACCGTATCACGGGTTCAAAGCTTGGAAACAGCCTCTTGCAAAAAGCAAGGTAAGGCTGCGTACAATGGATCCTTCTCCGAGACCCTGCATAGCGGGAGCTTCGTGCACCGGACTGCCCTTTTTTTTTTTATCATACCGTGCATATAATTTCAGTACCGTAATATGTCGTGTTGATACAAGTTTGATACTTTTAAAATATAAAATACATTAATTAAAATTATTTTTATTAATATTTGGTCGCTATAGATGCTTATTATTAAATTATATTTGAGATGTTGAATTTTGAGTTTAAGTTTTAATATTATCTCGTGAAATGTTTGATGCCTATTAAGTAAAAGTCGATTTAGGTTAATTGAAGATCATCAAATAGTTTAAGCTATATTTAATTTAAATTTATTTAGATCAATTTAAAATTAAATCCAATTTATATATAAAATAATTTAGTTCATTAGTAGTTATATATTTTTTAAAATTAGAAATATATTTATTTTTTTTTTACTTTATTAATAATTTGCTTCTTTAATAAGTTTTTTCTCTATGTTTATGAAAAAGGAAAATCATCTTTAAAGAGGTGAAGAAGTTTTGTATTTCCTCTATTTACCTTAAAAGGTTTTTTTTTATCTTTGTTTATTTTGACAGTGGAAAAAATAATAAAGAAAAAAAAGAAAAAAAATTAATAAGAAAGAAAAAAATGGAGAAAAAGAAATACCTGCCTAAAAAATAATTAAAAAATAAAAAATAAAAAATAAAAAAATGTTGCCATGTGTTGCGCCCCCAAGGTGACGGTCGCGAATTGCCGCAGGGGTCATAGCACCCTCCGCAACCTCACAAGGTCATCGCATGGTCACAACAACCTCACGGTGCGATGGTGATATGGTGTCGATCAACAGGCAAAACGGTAAATTCCGCTCACAAAATTTAAATCACTGAGTGTAGATGAAGAATATGAAACTTTGGGAAACAATAATTTAAAAAAATTATAGAAAGAGACTACGATGACCGAAAATTAATTTGAATTCATACCTGGAAGGTCGACAATAGAAATTATATAACTTCTCAAGCAACTAATTAAAAAATATCGGGAACAAAAATAAGATTTACACATGGTATTTGTTGACCTAGAAATTATATGAAAAATTCTAAAAAAAAAAAATGTTAGCGTAACATCTATTGAAATAATTAGACATATATGAGGATGTAATGACAAGAGTGAAGATTTCAGGCGGATTAACCTATAAAGATAGGGTTACATTAATGATCAACTTTAAGTCCTTATCTTTTTACATGGACAAACTCACTGGACATATTCAAGACATGGTATCATGGTGCATGTTATTTGTAGATGATATTGTTTTGTTAGATGAAACACGTGAATGAATAAATGCTAAATTCGAATCCGGGCAAGTTTTAGGTTTAGTAGAGTAATGGCAGAATATATGAAATTTAAATTTAACAATATTAAATATAATGAGACAATTATTAAGATAAGAGATGACAAATTACTTAGAACTAACAGCTTTAAGTATTTAGGATCATTTTAGTAAAAGAATGGAAGAATGAAGGGATTGAGAGAGATGTCTTACATAGACAAGTAGGATGGTTAAAATGGATGAGAGCGCCGAATGTTTTATGTGATCGTAAAGTACTTCTAAAAATTAAAAGGAAGTTTTACAAAATGACGGTTAGACCTGTTATGTTACATGGAGTAGAATGTTGGCTCGAGCACATAAGCAAAAAATGAGAGTTGTAGAGACGAGGATGTTAAGGGGGATGTATGGGCATACAAGAATGAGCAGGATAAGAAATGATAACATTAGAGAGAAATATTTAAGATAGTATGGGCATGTACTTAGACGGCAATAAATGCTCCAATTTAGTGATGTGAAAGTATGACAAATACGCACATCAAACGAGGAAGAAAAAAAAACTTAGTTAGCAACATAAAACAAGATAACATTTATTTAAATATAGATGATAATATAGTAGACGTAGAACCCAATGACGTAGACCTCACCTAGTGGGAAAATACTTGGTTGTTGTTGTTGAACTTCTGCCAAAGCATAATCAACTGTTATGTTATTAAGAATCTAATTATAAATATGATATATTATAAGATTTAAAGTGTAATTTTACATTAATGAATATTTACTGCTATGGGTGAAGAACCCTAATTTTTCCCTTAACCTCTACATAAACATAATCAGCCACTGTTGATTTTAACATTAGTTTGAAGAATCGGAATGCAGTATACAGGTTTGGAAATCAAAACCATATTTATATTAGGATTATTGCACAAATGTTCATTTAAAACAACTAAAGAAAATCACATTACCTTCTCAAAACCAGCCTGATCAAGTATTGCACGAACATTTTCAGACATGAAGTCCACTCCAAGGACTGTGATATAGTCACATCCAGCTTCTGCCATCTTAACAGCACTATCTGCCATTACCAAGGAATCAGATATGTGAATGTGGGGCCACAACTTTTGGGCTGCAGTTAAAATGCCTTGAACCTCTGGATCCATGTAAAAGTGTGCTACTACCCCAATTTTCTTTTTTCTTAGCACATTCACCAATTCTTGGATCTTTGAACCATCAGGAGATAAGAACATTGCCTGGAATTAAGGCTACGGATGGATGAGAAATTCTCAAATTACCAATTATGTCAATGGAAGAACAGCACAACATATTATAGCTTTTACTAGAAAACAGGACAGGATGAAATTTAAAATAACAGAAATTACAACTTCACAAATAGAAAGTACCCATATTTCACAAGCACAGATCAACACTAAATATTGGAAAACATGCACTACAAATCCATCTGGGTAAGGGTGTGCCTACATGCACACCCAAAAGGCATAGCATAAATGTCAAATTCAATATGATACTGGACCAGCACAGTCATCATATGTAATCTGGAGTCCATTTAATGATGTGCCCTCTTACAATCAGTTTCAACAATTATTACTTAAGTTCATATAAGGCTTTCTTCAATTTACATATTATATAAGCATCCAATTATTGCGATACTCTGGTGGGACTATCATATAAATTTGACTCCCCTTGAAGAAAAGTGTTTAATAAATAATATGTGATCCTCTTGACTTTCTGTATACCCCATGATGATCATTTTCACAAATTTGCCAAACCATGTTGGTGGTGATTACTCAAGTCCATACAAGGCTTTTTCAATTTACATACTATATGAGCATCCAAATTATTTCTATATCTTGGTGGGACTATTATTTAAATTTCTTTCTCCAGTTCTCTGTGCAAAAATACATTCTTAGCATCAAATTATTATGACTCCAAATTATAATTAGTTGTCAATGACACTAGAATTGTAACAGTATTCATTTTTGCAGTTGGAGCTAAAGTCTCTACATAATCAATTAATCCCATAGGTTTAAATATAGCCCTTGACTACCAATCCTGCCTTGTATCTTTTTATTAATCCATCAACTCTATATTTCACTGTATACTCATTTACACCCTATAAATTTCTTTGCTACTTGCAACTTTACTCATTCCCATGTTTTGTTCTTCTCTAATGCCTCCATTTCTTTATTCATAATTTATTTCCATTTCTCACTGGATAATGCCTCGGATATGGGGTTAGGTATGACAATGATGTTGACATTAACCAAGAAGATTTTATGTGATGTTGAAAAATGTTTACAAGATAAAAAGTTCGCAAGGTGATATAAAAGTTGTTTTGTGCACTCTCTAGGTCCTTTCTTAATAGCAATGGGAAGGTTTAGGTCCTCATCACCTACATGAGATTTAAGTTTCAACTTGCAATAAAGAATTAAAAATTGTTAACTTATTCTCAGAATCTACACAGAATAGATATGACACAAATTTGGAGTAAATTCAGACATTGACTTAAACATCGGAAGTAATTACAACTCGAGCAAGAAATTGTCGTCATTATCTTCTAATATAGAATTCTACCTTTGAAGAAGATTAAGTGTGGTGAAGTAAGACATATATTGTTGATTGAAAATAACATCCTCCATCTGTCGTCACATAGAACTTCTTTAATAGAGGATGATAACATTTGTACCCTTTTTAAACTAAGGAACAATCTATAAATACGGATTTTAATGCCCTTGGGTCTAGCTTTCCTCTATTTTAACTATGTACATGAACAAATGACACACTCAAATATTCAAGAGATGGATTATCTTTAGTATGTATATTTGGATAGAATGTTGAGTCTTTTCCCTTAGACTCTTGAATCCAAGATTTTAAAAGGCAAACAATTTATAAGATGAACAACCATCAAAAGTATGTCCCCAAATAAGATTCAGGCATATTTTTTTTAAGAATAAAAGGACATAGATTGATTGTAGGAGATGATCATTTTTGTTTCCTACAATTCGGTTAAATTGTGATGTATTAACACAAGATAATTCATATACTATTCTTTTTATTAAAAAAAACAAGGAGCTAGGATTCGATTGAAATAATTCCTAGCATTATTTGTTTTAAATCTTTTGATATTAACTCCAAATTAATTTTTAATCACAGAATAAAAAATTGGAAAGATATTATTAACATCATATTTATGTTTCAGTAAAAAAAATCTAAGTAACACAAGTACAATCATAGATAAAGGACACAAGCCATTTTGCTCCATAAGCATTAGTAGACCCTAAATATTACTATGAATGAGATTTAAAAAAAAAAAGAAGGAAAAGAGCTTCTTTTATTACTTAAAGGAAAATGGAAGAGACACACATTCGTATTTAGCAAATTCACACACTTCACAATAGAAATCTCAACATTTATACTTTGGAATAAAGATGGAAACAAAATTTAAATGGTTCTAAAAGATGGATGTCCAAGTCGGTGGTGGTGGTGAAGTCAAATCTTATCATTATTAGACAAATAAAGTTATGAAGCTAAAGAGGCAAGAAAGGTAATGTTGATTGACCCAGTGTCTCAAGATAGTAAAGCTCATCTCTTTCTTAAGCATGTCCAATCATTTCCCAGAATTCTTGTCCTGAAATACAAAATAACTACAATGAAAAATCACATTGGAACATAAATCTTAAGCTTTTAGATAAAGATAAGGTTTGTGGATAATTTGGAGACATAAAAACATTTTCTTAAGATTAATAATGAGCTTATGTTGGCATCTATTGCACCTGCTACCTTAGTCAAAGAACCATCGGTCGTGGCTATTTGATTTGGAGAGTAAATGGAAAAGACACTTGATGAGTGGGTGATACAATTAGTAGCTCTAAATCCATGATCCAAGGGTTTGAAAAGGGTTATATCAAAGACATTTAATTCAATAGCGGATGAAAACTTACCTGAGTACACCATTGTACAAGTACCAAAAAGCTTGCTAAATTACCAATAAGAGAGCTCAGCCTCTCAACCTCTTGTTGGGTCCATACAACTCTTTTGGTGGTACTTCATTTTATTGTGTATTTGTAATATGCATTTGAACATTGATCCTTATTTATTCTCCTTTATGAGTATAGTGTGTCTTTTTTACAATAGGTGCACCATAAACTATCACAATGATGAGCCTTTAGTTGTTCAAGTCTTCTACTTTTAGGAAATTGAGTTTTTTTCCGTGTTTGTGGTTGAATTATTGCACCACTAGCTACCATAGTGGAGCTTCCCGTGCTTTGAGATTTGAGCATAAGTCTTCTTCTGCTTTCCTCCCCTCGAACCAGTGCAACCACTTCATTAAAGCACAAAAAATACCACAAATCTTGATTCCACTTAATTAAATTATGGATTGTCTTAAAAGAAAATTTAGTTCTTCTCATAAGTTTTTCTATTAATTGGCATATACTGTCTTGTATAGCACCTATTGTTTTCAACTTCACCTTGTATACTTGAGAAGCATCTCTTGCTTTTGAATATATTTATTGCATTGCATCCCAAATGTCCTTAATAGTTGCCAAGAACATACACGTCTCACTAATCTCATAAACCATTCAATTCCATAGCCATGTCATAATCATTGAATGTTCTTCATCCCATACGTTAAACAGAGGATCTCCGAGATTTGGTCCTATACCCATAAGATGACATAACTTTCCTTTTCCTTTAAGCACAGTACGAATAAGCTAAGACCACTTGAGATAGTTATTTTCAGTCAATTTATAAGCAACCTGGATATTTTATCTCCAAATTATTGAGATCGAACGACCTCCTCTAATCGTGCAGTAGCAGTTGTTTCTACAACTTTTGGCATTTTTGTAAGTGGTCCAAAAAAGATAAACCGTCAATGATGAAGAATAAAGAAAGGAATTACGCCATGAAGGCTGGTAAAAAAAATTATGAAAAATATTCTATTTTGTCTTTAGAAATCAGAACAAAACAAAACAAAACAAAAGAACACTGATAAAGGTTGAAGGAGGAAATCCAAAACTAAACCTAATGCTCTGGAACCTTGCCGTAAATTGCAAATTATATTACCTCAAAACTTATCCAATAAATAAAATTCTAATCCTTTTTATAAATTAATAACATGACTAGGGTTGTAAATATGCCAAGCCGAACCAAGCTTTGGATTGTTAAAGCTTGTTTGATAACGTAACCAAGCCAAGTTAAGCGTAAAATTAACTAAGACGTTGAAATGATTGTTTAAACTTGACTTGATTTCTTTTTTTACAAGCTTGAGCTTTGCTTGTTTAGATGTTATCGAGCTCTCAATTCGAGTTTGTTTGATGGTTTGAAACTTTTATATTTTTTAAGCTTGTTTAGTTGGTTAGTGAGTTTGATATTTGTTTGTCTATTTTGAGAGGTTTTTTTTTTTGTTTATTTGCAAGTTTAATAAGAGTTTTATCGATGAACATGATTCACAAACTATAGTCATGGACATTGTTTATAAACATTATTCACAAAAGGCTCTATTCATGAACATTAACGAGCTACACATACGTGTTCGAGCTTATTCATTTAGTTTAATGAGTTGTTCAAACTTGTTCATTTAATTGATATTGTATATATTAAACAAACATAAACAAGCTCTTATCGAGTTGAAGCTTGCTCATGAACATTTGGTTCATTTACAATCCTAAACTCAACTTTTCTAAAATAAACTAATCAATTTTTTATGAAATCTAACTATGCTATCATAACCCATAATTTACGTAATCATAATTTCTTTCATGATTTATGGAATATTTGCAACCTAATTTTTAGAGATATACATGGTTACAAAATCATATCTTCCCACATTCTACTGTGAATTTTATTTTAGGGCTATATAGAACTAATCAAAATCAAGATTCTATTATGGTGATCATCCATAGATTTTCCAAAATGACACATCATCTCATGAAAAACTTAGAATACATATCATATACCTTAATGGTTCAATAAAAAATTGTTAGATTGCGCGTATTAGTATTTATAGTCAATAGGAACGTCAAATTTAATAATCACATTTATTTAGTACACACTTAAGTTAGTATATGCATTTATTATGCCATAGCCTAGCTTAGGAAGGCCATTTAGTTGTTTAGTGGATTTGAGATTCTAATTGTCAATTGTGGAATTTACTTCCAAGAATTCTATAATAGATCAACTTGTAGATGTTATTTTGAAGTTGTTTATGCATCTAAATTCGTCAACCTAGTGATTTAATTGCTCTACCAATTTTTCCACCCATCTAAATTTGTAAGAGTTTTATTGAGTGTACTAGAGAGGTTAATGCCAATATCAAAAGAAAAATTTTATTAATTGAGTAGGAGTGAATTTCACATTTTATATGTGACTTGCATAATACTTTCCAAAACACATTCAAAAAATTCAGACTTACTCTACTAGTCCCTTTGCATTGTGAAAATAAATGACAGTAAGGATTATGTTACTCACTTGCCAGCTGAAGTTAAGATATGCACTGTAGAAAACTTATTATAATATCAAGGGGCATTCAAGCTGTAGAAGACATTCTAATATCAATGAGCATTTAAACCGCAGGTACCCAACTACAACTTCCCTGTATTCATGTTATGAATATTATTCAAATGTAATGCAAAACATCTATATTTAATAAATTCTGGATGTGCCATATAGGCTCTATTTACCCTAGAGAGTGGATAGAAGAGAGAAACGAGTATCGGTGGAGAAGGATCAATGGTGAAAAGGGAAAAGAAGGGAGGAAAAGGAGGAAAGGGGAAACAAGGAAGTTGCAGCTGTCACAACTAGACTGCGACCGCAAGTTCGCAGCCAAGCCGCAGCTGCGAATCACAAGGCCACAGCTCGTGGCTAGTCTTTGAGCTTAGAGCTTACCACAAGTTCACAAACTTAGTGGGGGTTTTGGAATTGTCGAAAGAGGTTCAGACTATTGATTTGCTGGAGTTTTTTTATTAGAAAAGAAATAAAACTTGTTCTATCTGATTTTGGATGTACACTAAAATACGCAAAAATCAATCAGTGGACAGATTTTAGATCCGTCCTTTCTTTAATTTTAAGTGAAGTAAATAGAGGAAAGTGTCTTGACTCATGAGCAATCCATTGTTTTCCTGTTCCATTTCTTCAGAGTAGACAGGGCAATAAAGTTCAAGACATTGTTGATCGAAAGAAGAATAAGCAGGCGAATGCCACTGTAGCAATCAAGGATATCCAATAATAAATTACCACTGTGCAAACTCAAGAAAAGCCAACTGAAAGGACTTTGCATATAGAGATCAACTGCAAACCCAATAATGAGTCAGAAAATGTGTCAAATAAAAAGATATAACTTTACGGACGCCATACAAAAACATTTGAAAAATCATTAAAAAAAATCACATATACAAAAAATAGCTAGTTTGATTCTACACATTTATGCACGTAAGCAGGTCCCAAGGTATAGTATTCATTTAATGGCCATGAACAATTTTGGATCAAAAAACATTGATTAATTATGCTACTGTAATCTAGGTTGACAATGAATTGGAACGACATCAATGACGATGACAAATGAAAGGCTTTACCAATTCATTTTCACTAACAAATGGAAACCAAAAACAGTCATCAAGCAAAACTGGCATATGCGCAAACAGCATATGAAATAACTTTATGAAAACGTAACTCCTAACTCGCATGAGTAAAAGAAACACCATGGCGTCCAATCTACACAACGACATACAGGAGAAACATAAATAACTTGAATCATGTCCAGACAAAAACAGGAACACTTTTAAGGTAAGATTTTATCGGTGAACATGTCAGTTACAATTGGCGGAAAAACTGCTCACCTGGGCTTCGGCGTAGCTCCCCTTGGCCTCGATCCCATCAGCGCCAATGATCAAGGATGGAAATGGCTCAACTGGCGGGCGACCTTCTTCCTTAGCGATCAAAGCTTTGGTCCTCTTCTGCATGCTAATCAGCAAATTGTGCCACGTGTTAACCCTCGAGGGCGCCCGGACCGACAACCCGACCACGTTCAGATCTCCAAAATCGTCCGGCGTCATACCCAACACCTCCTCGGGCAGCGCGCCATCGAGCACTGAGATGAGGCAGGCGCAGAAACCCTTGGTTATCTCGGAATCGGAGTCGGCGGCGAACCTCATGCGGCCGAGGCCATCCATGGCCACGGAGAGCCAGACCTGGGCGGTGCAGCCCATGACACGGTTGGCGGGGACGCGGTCGGACTCGGGGAAGGCCGGAAGGGAGGAGGCGCATGCGAGGAGGCGCTTGACGCGATCGAGAGACTCCGGAAGGGAGCGGAACTCATCCACGAGGAGGCCGAGGCGGTGGCCGACTGGGGTGGGGGGCGCGGCGCGGTCATAGGCCACGGCGGAGCAGGGGCGAGGGGCGGCAGGGATGGGGTTGGGGGTGTGAAGGCAGCGGACGGCGAGAGGCCGAGCGGGCAGGTGCGGGCGGCATCGGGCGGAACGCGGAAGAGGCAGAAGGTGAGAAATAGGGTTGTGGTTGCAAGTAGGGCAGGTAGCGGCGTTGGGGAACCTACTAGATAAAGCCACCGCTTCCATGGCTGTTGCTCTTTTTGCCTTGGGCTACGCTGGTGCTTCCTCCTCCCTTTCCCGATCTTATAGCGGCGTAGCAGAAAGAGTGTAGGAAAGAGAGGAAGAAGCAAAGAGAGGAGTCGACGGAAGTGGAGAGGACGACTGGTGCAGGGAGGAGGCGGCTAATCGAGAAATTGCGAGGAACGAGGTAGTTTGGCAAATGCGAGTGCAATTCCGAGTGGTGGGCCTATGGGCCTTTTTTTTCTTTATATATCAAAAGGTTTAATAATTTTAGTTACATTTATTTACCTAAACTCTAGATATTTTATTTATCACTGAAAGGTCTTAACTACCACGACACCTTGCTCACGGGGCATCTATCTCTTATTTTGTATAAGGAATAGGGTTTTCTAATATAGAATTAGATTAATTACACCACTATTAATGGGAGTTAACCTTCCTTCTATTTTACTTAAGACTTACTCGTTTTTGCAAACTTCTCCATCATTGGACGGACCTAGTTTTCTTACAGCTAATTAGTTGATATGCTTAAGTAGTTTTAGGGTAAACATTTAAAAAAAAAAAAAATTTATTTCTATTATCATCAAACCAAAATGATGTTTTATTTAAATATATATATATATATATATATATATATATATATAATGCATCTCATATTTTAAAAATATCCTTGTCCAATGTTATTATAGTAGTTTTAGTCAAATTTACTTTAAATTTTAAAACAACTTAAAATAAAATTGTTCTAATATAAAAGTTTTAATCCAAGTTGATGATCAAATAATTTCGACCAATGAGTCACTCCACATCATAGTAGTCTTGGTCAAAATTACCCATTTTGATAAATTAAATCATTTTGATCAAATTAAGAATAATTTAAATTAATATTGTAATAGCTTGAATCAATATTAAAATAATTTTAGTTTAAATAAAGAGAGAGAAAAATAAATGGGTCATCATTACCACCATTAGAGTGGTTAAGACAAGAGTAAAAAATAAAAAAAGAAGAAAAAGAAAGGAGTGTGATTTTGAAAACGACCCCTCCTCTCAAATTTGACCATAGGGAAGGAGGAAGACCCATTTAAGTTGAATTTTCCACCACCATTGTCCATTAACAAGGAAAAGAAAAACAAATGGAAAAGAGAAATAGTAGTCAAAGGAATATTTGGCTCTTTAACCTCATTTCGGCTTCGATCGTGTGGCCAAAATTGGGTTGGCCATTTGTTTTTGCCTTTTCCAGAAAGTGATGTATTGTTCTTAAAGCGTATTGACCTTTGGGGTGTGGTAGGGACGGCAAGGTGAGTGGAAGTTGCATCCATTCCTAACGCAATCGGACACATGACAAAGTGTGCGCCCATGACTATTTTAGATTTGGTTCTAGATGTTTTTGTTTTTCCTCTCAATTATTTCATCTGACTTTATGCAAGTTTTCTCAATTTATTCCTTTTTTTTTTTTGGTCATAGTCGCTTGGATTCAAGGCTAAGTTGGAGCTCATGATTAATACCATGACCGTGTGCTAGTGGCTATGATTTGTGAATAGATTGGGAGTGATTTTAGGCCGGGCAATGAACTAGTGCCCATTGTGGCCGCGAGTTTGCAACTATCATGATCGAGATGATCCCAATCAAATAGTGAACAATTAATGATTTGATCGTTGATGTTGTGATCGCGATTCATGGCAAGCCACGGGAGTGACTTGCGATGCGAGTTTGGCTGATTGGTGGTTGTTAGCTCGGGAGTTTATCACTCCGAGTTTACTATGAGTGTTTAAGATGGAGGATAAAAATTCTATTCAATTTCCTAATGGATGGGAAAATGATTAAAAATTAGTTCATAGCAATTAGAATCCGTCTACATATCATTTTGATTATGTTTTTTTAAAACTATAGGGCAGTCTATCTTTTTTTTTTCATCCATCTTTCAGAATGAACAGACCTGTGACTTAGGTCATCACAAATTCATAAATGTAGCAGCTTATCTCAACAGTCTTCTCGACGCACTTGAAGTGTTTGAATGTGTTTGTACGGTGAGGAGAGACATTTTATAAGAATATTATACTTAACTCTTAATAGTCAGAACGACTTTTTTTCAGTCTTTAGTATACCGTCTCAATTTCATATCAAAAGCATATTGCTCTCTTCCCAATAAAAAAAAATCCTATAACTTTTTTTCTATACCTACATTATTAACTTTTTAATGCATCATTAAAATCTCAAATCTTGCATTCATAATAAGTGAGTTTTTTTCTTCAAATTTTTTATTTCACAAATCTCTTTAAAAATCTCCCATTGGAGGTACCCTTAAATTGTTAGTTCTTTGATTTTAACAAATGAACCATAAATATTTTCCTATTCTTATTTTGGACTTAAAACTTTTTTTATAATATGTATCTAACTATTCTGACTAATTTTAAAAATAATTAATTTGACCCTAAAATTTTTTTTACAAGCCTATAGAATAAATTCAAAAAACATAGGTAGACTTTGGAGGGGACCCTAGTTTGTCACTAGTTACAACAATGCCCAGTATGAGATGGGAACTATCGCTGTGTGCAAAGGAGCCCCACTGTTTTACCATCGTACCATACTTTGTGTAGTTTAAAACTTCGATAATCTAAATATTCAACTCTTATAATCCGATTAAGTTTAGAATTAACCGATCTAGTCTTATAAAAAAATTCTATTGATTATCAAGATAAACAAAAAATATGGATGATCATAACATCTCCTAAAACTTGTATTTTGTTATATTACTTAATGTTAACTTAACCTTCAATATTATTCTAGTTCTAGTAAATGTTCGGTAGTATAAAAAAATTTTATTAGTCATCAGAATAAATCAACAAATATGGATGATTATAGCATCTCCTAAATCTGGTATCTTATTATATTACTGTATGTTAACTAACCTTCGATATTTAGTTCTAATAGTATATGGAATAGCCAAGTGGTTGAATCTCAAGCTTTGCAGTATTTTAATTAAAGTTCTCTATATACCATGCATCTTTTTTAATATATATACAATTAAGGAGATAGAAATAATAATTAAGCATAATAATAGGTCGATGCTCCCAGTCAACCAATAAAACAAGAAAAGAAGTCAAGCAAATTCCACCAAGTGAGTTTAAAAAGACTTGGGAAATGGATATATAGTCAAGCTTTGCTTTCTTAATATAGAAATGGAAATAAAAATGATAAACCTTTTGCTTTATATATATATATAGCTATTGAAAATTGATTAAAACTAATTAGTTAAATCATCATAAATTAATTTTTCAAATGAATGAGAAATTAAAATCTAAAATTATTAAGGATTGTCTATTTTGATCAAATGAAGATATTAGCTCCAATACTAGCGAAGCTCATAAAAAATACATGTACATGAATCTTGAATATGCGTAATTATTAATTCTCATGAGACCATTAGAAGGTAAGAAATCAACTTATAATTAAGGATTAAATCCCAATATTAGGATGAGAATTGATTGATTCATAGTTAATTAGGATCCGTCAACTTGAAATCATACCATGCATGTAATTTGTTAAAATTTGGTGTATGAAAACCACAAAAAACCCACATCAAGCTTTGATTTTTTTAATAATCCAATTGTTTGTCTACGGTTGAATGTAGCAGTGTGAATACAACAAATACAACCAATAGAGGAGTAGCTACCTCCATGAGCACGATGTAGCAGTAAGGTCTCAATGTGAATTCTTAGAGCAACATGAATCAGTCCTTGATTGCGACAGGCATGGACACTTAATTTGATAGAAAAAACTTTGTTGAGGTATACACGATTCGAATACTCAATTCGGGACACATGCAACCCTACAGCAATGAATGGCCTGTGGAAGTCAGCTGCCAATGTACTGTCATAAGCACTTTCGGATTTATCAGGCCAACTATGGAGGAGGGCCAATCATCTTCAGGATTTATTGGGTCAGTATTGATTTGGACATCTAGATTAAAATAAAAAAAAATAGCATCTTGACAGCTATCAGAGCAACAAATAACGGATTAGTGAACAATGGATCCACTGTATGCAAACACATTATATCAATGTTTGTTCCACACGTCCTATGCCTCCGGCGCTATGATACAACAACAAGATATTTAAATTATTATCTAAATATTCACGATTCGAGTTTCAGTTACGATGAATTTATAAAAAAAAATTCTCTAAATGAGACACGTGACTAAAAAATGCTAAACTCTTAGGCTGTCCGCTACAAGCGCTTCCCGATTTATCCTGATAGTTGATGGGAAATTTCCATGGGACCAGATCGATCAACCCATATTCGATGTTACCCAACCTGATTAATCATTTTTTGTGCCACACGTCCCAGACAAGGTATAACTCCTATGGCGAATGGAATTCCAAGTTGTGTGAACAACAACTTGTGCGAAGAGGTAACAACTTGCCTATAGCAAACTCTGAATCATCAAGCAAGGGATCTCCTATAGTAGGTCCTGAAGAGGTAACAACTTGTGTGAGATCGACAACTCGTACTACAGACCATCTAGTCTTCTTTGGCAGGCCACTTTATATTTGTTATGGTCTCCTGTTCATAAAAGACTACATCTTTCCTTCAGGGACTTGTTATGGTCCCATGTACATGAAGAGGTAATGACTTTTGTTTATATTACTTCTGTGTTCATGGAGTCTGCAGGGAGTTGGTAATATGCTTATGCAGTTTCACCACCTTTGACCTCCATCCCATCGAAGTCAATGTACCAAGAAGAGAGGCAGGCAACAAGAGATACCAACTAAAGAAACTTCCCCGAGAAACAACTCTTCGGATAGATGAGAGCAAGTAACAAATTCTACTTGTGGTTGCAATTTTCAAGCAACAGATAGGAGTTCTATCATCAAAATTCCTACTGATCATGGCAATAAATTCTGAGCTAGCAAGTTCAACAATGACAAAGGACGCTTTTAAGAGAGGGTACAATAATAAACCATCAAGCAACCCTGTTTGACATCTCTGTGGAAAAAGAGATGGCAAACAGAGAGACCATGAAGCACACAATTTTCTAATCGAGGCAGGTGTAATGCATGAGAACTTCCAATGCTAAATGATGAAAACGAACCTCATCACAAGGTTAACCCATTCCAACCTCAGCAGTTCCCTTTGTGTTGGTTCCAGTCGTATAAACTAGTTACCTGCAAATGAACAACTCATTTGGCCAAATGAAGAACATTTCCAGTGTTGCATCTTGCATAGATTGAGAAGATTGTAGCCATGCTGCTTATTTACATATTTCCAGCAATATTATTGATGAAATCATAACAAACTTGATACAAGATAATCAACATACTCAATTGAGATCAATCTAAAACTTTTTCCAGTACATTTATGGTTCAGCTGTCTTGAGTGTCCTATTCTGGTAATGTAAAGATGGCACAGCACTGAGCAAAAATTATCACATGAAATGACATTCTGTCATTGCCAACTATCCACAAAGTTGAAGATGAGAGATTATGTTTTCGATTCAGAAAGTTCTCGCACTGCGGTTTCTATTAACATGAGCAAAAACTTATTTGAATCACAATTATATGGGTCCTTAAGAGCTGCATGAGCCAAGAAAGGCAGCTTTCTCAAACCTCTTCCACTTAATCCCTGGACAATTCAGTAATAGATATTACAATTAATTGGAATTTTTATATAAATCCTTACCAATAAAGAAACATTCAATTACCTCACATGCTTTTGCAGCATCAAGAAGTAGACTGGAGTGGTCAAAGGGCCCATCAGATTCATCCATCTGAGATGTATGGAGTGTCTCTTTCAGTGCTGAATAGCTTAACAGCAGAGCACCAACACAAACCTGGAGAACCAAAACCATACAATAAAAGCTAGCCCGGGCAGTTGGTGGGCACTTTTAAACATTATATTAAGGCATGATATTATTCCATAAAGGACAGCCTGGTGCACGAAGCTCCCGTTATGCGGGGTCCCGGGGAAGGATCCATTGTACGCAACCTTACCCTGCTTTTTACAAGAGGTTGTTTCCAGGATTCGAACCTGTGACCTTTTGGTCACATGACAACAACTTTACCGTTGTGTCAAGACTCCCCTTCGCATAATATTATTCCATGATACACCTAAAACGATTTAAACATCTTTAGTCGCGGAACAAGGTGGAACATTGACGTGAGTAGAAAGGCCAACCCCACAAATTCCTTTGCTAAAATTTTAAATAATATCAAAAGAGAGAGAAAGAACCTTGCACAGAGGCAAGTGAGACTAGAATCTTGCCAAAAGAGAAGTCAGACAGACGTCTGAAGCATATTTAATGTACCCAAGAGGAAAAACCTATTATTGAAACCAGAATGACGTTAACAGCTTTTCAAATACATCAAGTGAATAAGAGATGAAGCCAACAACATGGAGAGTCCCAGCCCAGGTTCCATTCAATTTAGTGATGAAAGTAGAGAGCTTAATGGACATTGTTGTCCTGATTACGATCATCCCATCCTTCCATTGTTGTTCTTTGATTTCTCATTGTGTGTAGTCTCAGAATGGAGGAGTTGCATGAGCATGTGGAAGAAGAGTTTCAAGATGGAGCAACATAAAGGGGAATGAAATGAATATGGAAGAAATATTAATTTAGTTAAGTTAATAGGTGATATGCCTTCATTAATTTAATTGATAACTAGGTAAGGTTGTGTGGCCAATAATTTAGTTAGGGTAATGTTAGTTTTGGTTAAAATTTATATTGTGATTTAAAAATTGCTTATTAAGTTAATGTTTGATGATATCATTTAATCAATAGTCATATTATTAGGTAAAGATGATTATTAATTTGTTATTATTAAAGGTTGTTAAACAGATTTCATAGACAATGTCAAAAACTCTGAATGGTTCATAACTTAAAGTGAGAAAGATTTATAGCATGTGCAATAGGAATATTCTCATCACACAATTGACTTGAGATCTTCTTACAAAATGATTATATCTACGTCAAGGAGCACATACATAAATGGTTATGATTCAAAAGAACCACTCCCATTTATTTAAGGACTACGACTTTGGTTTGCAAGGAATTTTATCTGTGGCAGCCATAAAACCACAACCATGACCACATGCTCTACCTCAGTTGCTCATCTTTCAAAAAGGCAATCCTATCTCACAACGCTCATCAAGGACTAACATCTCATGCAATATACAAGGGACATGAGGATTTGCACTTATGAGTCCAAGTTGCACATCACTACTCTCACCAATGTCAAGTTCAAGTGGCAAAAATTGGCTGCCATTTAACAACCCAAGCAAATAAAGTTATGAACTTAGATTGTTGCTTGCTAATGGAAAATGTTCAAGGCCATCCACTTCAGGCTTATATGCAAATTTACCCACCTCACTAATGGATTAATGTGGTTCTACTGTTGTAGTAGTGAATGCCATAGATCTTGACACCTTCCATTAAGCACAGTTCTCTAAGTTTGATGCAATAACGGGTTACCATATAGCAAAACAGAAAATTTGTGTTCCATGTTCCCTTAGTTATAAAAATCAAACTGGAAATTAAACAAGACAAGTTTTGAATCACTGATCTAGAGGTCAAACCGGTTGATTCATTAGTTGAACCACATGTCTACCCAAACATTGACCCAGCTAATCCATTGGTTGGAATGACTATGCTCGCTCAACTGTTAAACTGCAAATTTATTTGTTCTATTCATAAATCATATATTTAAGTAATGAAGAAGACTAATATGTTGTGTCATATAAACATATTTCACATCACAAACTCTATAATTTGTAGTTTGTTAGTGCTCTTAATGTGGTTGTGGACTGTGAAATACATGAGTGGGGATTGTAGCATAGAGAACCTACACTTGATTGCATCAAGGATTAAAAGAATGGAGGACCAACAATGGACCAACAATCTGCACCAAAGGCCTAGGATATAGAATAATGATGGAAGATTAATGCAGGAGGATCCAAGTTTTAAGAGGCCATAACTTTTGACTTGGTTGAACCACGTGACCTTAATATATCAAATCGAAGCTCGTTTAGAGATCTATAATTGGTTACTTGGTGAAATCCTTTTCGGTGGCTTCAAAGATTTTGCCTTTTTGGTGGAGTCAATGCCAAACTAGAATATTAGCGGGAAACACTAGAAGAGAAAGATTTTAGGCTTAGTAGAATAAAGACAAAATATATAAAATTTAAGTTTAGCAATATTAAATGTAATGAGATAATTGTTAAGATAGTAGATGACGAGTTGCCCGAAACCGAAAGCCTTAAATATTTAGGATTATTTTTGCAAAACGATAGAGGGATTGAGAGAAATGTCTTACATAAAATACAAGCAGGATGGTTGAAATGGAGGAGATTGTCGGGTGTTTTATATGACCGTAAAGTACTTCTAAAACTTAAAGGAAAGTTCTACAAAATCACAATTAGACCTACTATGTTATATGGAGTTGAATGTTGGGCTATGGCTCAAACACGTGAGCAGAAAATGAGAGTTACAGAGATGAGGATGTTAAGGTGGATGTGTAGACATACGAGGATGGACAGAATAAGAAATGAGAGCATTAGAGAGAAAGTCTTGCATCTATTGAGGGAAAATTCCGAATGACACATTTAAGATGGTATGGACATGTACTTAGACCAATAAATGCTCTAGTTATGCGATGTGAAACTATGATAAACTACACATATCAAACGAGGAAGAGAAAGATCAAAAAAGATTTGATTAGCAACAATAAAACAAGATTAAATTTATTTAAGTATAATGATGATATATTAGGAAATAGAACTCAATAACGTAAAAGGATTCATATAGCCAATCCCACCTAGTAGGATAAGGCTTGATTGTTGTTGTTGTAGGGTTTTATATCTATTTAAACAATTGTTTAGTTGATGTTAGGTCATTATTTTTTGTTTTGAATCAATTTTATTCGGTTAAACCTAGAGACGACGTCTCTATGTTTTGGCGATTTCTTGTTTCTTCTTTGAAATCCCTCTATGAAAACGAGCCTCTAGAATAATTGTTATTTTGTCGGGCATCAAAGATCAATGGCAAGGACTGCCAAATTAAGATTAGGAGAGATGACCGACAAGTGAGTTTAATGATTATAGGAGTCAAAGGTAATAGGTAATATTGGATGAAATTTTGATGTTTTATATTTTCATTATATAAAAGATTTACTAATTAATTCATTGATTCAAAAGTCAAATATATCCTTCTGCCTTATGTAGTTGAGATTAAAGTATCAAATCCGTTTTTCCCCCTTTTTTATATCTAATCTTTGAGAGAAACTAGCCCAATAAGAATCTGGGTTCTCATTTTTTTAGACCAACAGTTGAGTCAATCAAGGTTTATAAGTATGATGCATTCTCTTCAAGACTCTAATAACAAAGATATATACATATTAAAAAGCCAAAATAAAAAAAGAACAAGTTATTCATTTGGAACTAATAACTTCAAACATCTCATCATTTAGTCAATAATTGCTCCTAGTTCCTCACCAAGGTTCCACAACCAGGAATACTACTATTGGAGCAAAAGGTGATAACGCTCACTTAGGCGGTCTATTATCGTTGGCCGGCTAGATACGAGCAGGTAAATCACAAGGGGGATTTTGCCCTAGCACAGCGGTCCTTTACATGGAGAGGTTAGGCACCCAACAGGGTATTTTGTACCCGCTGGGAATTGACCCCCTATTGGAACAATCACTCATGTAGTTAGCAACTGTGTCAACTTGCGGGGCCAGGAATACTACTATTAAATGATGTTGAGTTGTTTCTAGTGTGTTGCTCTTTGACATCAAAATTATGACTTCACTAGTACAAAGAGAATAATTAACAGAACAAAATTGGAAGATAAACAAGTAGCCAAATAATTAATATTTTAATTTGAAAAAAATTGTGGAAGAATTATGGCTCCTGATTAATAGAGCAAGTATTTTTTGTAAGTTTAAGCAATGTTTTCAGCTTTATTGAAACACCTTAGGTTTTTTTTTCAAAGACCATGCTAACTAAGAACTTTTCCTATAAAAGCGATTTTTGTTAGAGAAGCCTGAGATATGTTAAACATTCTCTGAATGAATAAAATTAATGTTAAACACTTAATTAATTTCTCAACCATGGTAGCATATGGACACTGCCCTTCCACAATGAATATTGATTTTATGGTGATGCTAGCTCATGCAGCTTGCATATGCCATGTAAAATTTTATGCATTATGAGATCTTAAATTAAAAATTGTACCTGAGGAGGATATGAAACAATCCCAGCTCGCAATAATTCTTCTAGGCATGACCTTAATATTTCATATCGTGCTTCCAGTGTAGGAGGGCCTACATAAGCCTTGATATCCGCTCGGTCAACAAAAGCAATATCTGCAACCTAAACAAAGGTGAGCTTATATATTTGACAGTGGAAACCACTAAACAACTTAAACCATATAGTTAATATGTCTAAGCTATCAAACATAGCAAGAACGAGTAGTTGTTGACAAGTAGTTACAGAATTACTTGCATTGACCATCCAATTTGACTGATTATTTAGTTCATTCCTCTACTGTCAAGGATAAACCTAGACCAGTTGATTTGAGCCATGACTGCATTTTGTTAACAAGAACTTCAGCAAAAACAAACCTTAGGTTCAACTAGTTCTTATGTTACAAGAAAAATCCACAAGAAAACAGACTATAATTTGGGAGTTTGTTCTATGCTTCCAATCTATTGCTTCCAGCAATATTTACACAACTAGACCAGCTACAAAGGATAAATAGATCATCCTCACCATTTTTTTTTGTCAACATACAAGGCTTATTAGCAAAGAAAGTAACTCGTCTGGTTCTCAAATGTACAAAAAAAAAATAAAAAATGGAGACATAATCCTCCATGCCATTGCATATGCACCATATATATAGGACCTGCATCCAAATTGGATAGGGGATCACCAATATGAACCCTGATGCGATCACTCGTTATATGTGTTATTGTGTTTCATCTCCAGATCCCCAAATTCTGGCTTTAACACCCAAATTAAGAAGAGTTTCATAAAACATCAGATGTGTGACCATAACATTCTTAGACAGACAAGAAATGGTACTAGTTATTGAACCATCTATCATGCCCTCATTTCTTTTATTTTCTTTGAATGACTTTGTAAATGCTATTCAACCCCTAAAGGTATAAACAGAAGTACATATTTGCTTAGTTTGGAAAGGTCCATAAGGATCATAAAAGATTCCATAATAACTTTTACTATGATCTATAAAACAAAGTAGAATGAGCTCAGTATTCCACATCTTTAGTATTTCTAGAAAAGAACCTTGAGATATGCTTTGTAACAAATAATCAATATGCAATACATTTTAAATTTATTTCTGTACAAAAAATAGAAGGTGACATTTTCAACTCCAAGGGTGTGTTTTTGCAGGTAAGCTCACAAATATGAATTTTTTTTACAGGAATAGTATGATAGACTTCTATTGTTAAACAGAGTGAAGTTTTACATGGATTGGCGTATGGAAGCAACTAGTCCTTATGCAGCAGAACAGAAAGAGCCAAAGAGGTTTAGGGATATTTCTATATGTTTATATGATCTGTAGGTCCCTTTGGAGGCCGGCAAGAGGGGAGGGGTGAATTGCCCTACAAAATAAAATTCGAACCTTTCTCGGATTTCAACTATATAATAAACACTTGTAATAAATAAATAAAAGAGACTAAGTAAAGAAAAGCAGACACCAGAGTTTTACTTGGTTTGCAATCAGGGGATTGCTAATCCAAGGAATGTAAGCGCACTATCTGATTCTCCTCTGGGCGGAGTAGCCTCTTTACAACGTTGACAGCACAAATGAAAAGAACAGAATTGAAAGCACAGAAGGAATTGATTACAAGTTCATTTTGTTGAATGTACGGATCAATACTTTATTTATAGTACTGGTCCGGGCGCCTGAAAGGGGTTCCGGGCGCCCCCGGGGGGATAAATTTTATCCCCCAACGGTCAGCTCGCGATCAGCTTCGATCTGGTCAAATATGAACCCCCGGGCACTCGGAATTGATCCGGGCGCCCGGACCTGTCAAGTCAACAAAGTTGACTCTGGTCCAGGCTCTCTGCTCCGGTTCAGCTCGTCTCAGTTCGGCTCGTCTTGGTCCGGGTCTGTTCGCTCCGGCTCCGCTAGTTTGGGTGATCTCGGCCTTCTGGAATAGGGCTCACCCGAACCCATGTTCCGGCCTTCTCCTCGAGCAGCCTTCCTTCCCGGTTTCTCGTCCCTCGAACGCCGCACACGTTCTTCTCGTCCACCGGTGTACTCTTCCGCGGTCACCTCGTCCCTCGGACGCACCGAGCTCGTCGGCTCTCTCCTCGTGCCGTCCTTCTTGCTAGCCGCGTCTTCCGCTCGACTTCCTGTGTTCCTAAGCTCCTGCACACTTAGACACAAGGGTTAAACAAACGCAGGACCTAACTTAGCTTGTTTGATCACATCAAAACACCTTGGGGTTCCAACAATCTCCCCCTTTTTGATGTGAGCAACCCAAGTTAAGTTAGGGTAACCATATGCAATAAAAACGATTTATATTCCAATAAGTCCAAATATTTTTCAATTGAAAAATTATAGTACCTCCCCCTAGACTTAACATACTTCTCCCCCTTTGATCACATAAAAATTGGGGTTATAAATAAGTCTAAGGTAAATTCAAACAAAAACTTTAAGTGTAAAATATTTAATAATGTCCAAGAAAAAAAATTTAATAATTTTCCTTTCGAAAAAAAAAAATTTATGTAAAACATTTTTCAGATAAAATAGTCATAAGTGTTAAAAAAATTTTAAGTTTGAAACTTATCTCAGCATCCCCAAAAATTATTTCTAAAAAAAATTCTAAGTTAATATTCATAAGAAACAATTCTAAGTCAATTTTTAAAAAATTATAAGGCAATATTATCATAAACAAAATTCTAAGATAACTTAAAAAAATTTCTAAGTCAATTTTCTAAAATAATAAAAAAAATTTAAAAAAAATTAATTAAATATTTTTTAACACAAATTGAATAACTCTTTTAAAGCATCAAGTAATTTAAATTAATGCTTTTTCAGTTAGTCAATTAAACTTTTCATTTCGATACTTGGCTTCCAGGTCGTGGCGAGGCACTAGGCCTTCTTGGTTATTGGAGCAACAACCACTTCCTTAGACAAAACCTCATAAAGAAATTAGTTGTTTAATTTCCTTGCTAAAAATGCTAAGTCTAATTTTTAATTTTAAATTAAATAGGTTTTTGGAACCCAATAGAGGTTCCTACCTACAGGATTAACCAAGTATTTCCTAGGTATATAGATTTTTGATATATTTCTAATTTGACTTTGATGAAATCTATAATACCAATTTAAACATTTATAATTTCTAAAAGTAGAAATATTTGAACCATTAGATTTTTTCAATCTTTCTATTTCTTCTTTTAGTTTTTCATTTTCAATTTTCAATTTTTCAAAATCCTCTATAAGACATGATTTTGCCAAAATTCTCTTTGTTTCTAAAATTTCATTTTCTAATTTGGCATTTTTATTTTCCAATTTATACATGGATTTAGTCATAGCTTTGATACCAAAGTAAAGTTCATCAGGGGGTAAGAGGCATACCTCACTTACCATATCAGACTTGAAGCCTGAATCTCCCCCTGCTTCGCTACTTCCATCTGAGGTCGCCCCCCCCTTCATCAATGCTGGGTTCTGATGTACTTTGTCCTTCGTGGCTTGCCATCAGTGCAATCCCCGCATATTCTTGAGCTTCTGATTCAGATGAAGAAGTGTCATCCCAAGTTGCTTTTAGGTTGTATTTCTTGGGTGTCTTCATTTTCACCTTCTTGAGTTCTGGGCAGTCTTCCCTTAGGTGTCCCTCCTTCTGACACTGATAGCACCGTACCTTTCTTCTACCTTTTTGATTCTGCATTTTAAATTTATTAGATCTAAAAAACTTTTTAAAGTTTTTTACCATGTACGCTTCTTGATCGTCTTCGGAGTCTAACTCAGGTTCATCCTTATTGGTTGCGTTCAGCGCCATAGTCTGAGTTGTGTCCTTTGATATCTCTGCATATCTAGTTTCGTGTAATTCAAGGGTAGAAAACAACTCTTCTAAAGTACTTACCTCCAGATCTTTTGAGATGTAGTAAGCATCGACGATTGATGTCCACTCCGGAGTTCTTGGAAACGCGTTGAGCGCGTAGCGTATAGTGTCCCGGTTTGTTACCGTTTCACCAAGGTTTTCGAGACCAGTAACTAGTTCTTTTACCTTTGCATGTAGACCGGCTACTTTCTCACCTTTCTCCAGACGGATATTCATCAGTTTGTTGCGGAGGATGTCCCTTCTAGCGAGCTTTGCTTCGGACGTGCCTTCGTGGAGTTCCAAGAACTTCTCCCAAAGTTCTTTAGCAGATAAATAGTTTCCGATGTGGTTGACCTCTTGAGGCGGTAACACGCTCAGCAGGTGATGTTCCGCACGGCTGTTTGCTACCGACTCATTCTGCTCCTTCTTTGTCCAATCGCTCTCTTCTTTTTCTTTTCCATCTTTATCTATTGGAGCTACAAAACCATATTTCATAATAAACCGAATTTCAAAATCTGTTTTTAGGAATACCTCCATACGACGCTTCCAGTCTGCGAAGTTCCCCTCGAATTTTGGTGGAACAATGCTTGGTCCGGCCATCTTTGTTGCTTCGATCGGCGGTTAGTCCTCCTGAAGCGCCTTGGCTCTGATACCACTTGTAGGTCCCTTTGGAGGCCGGCAAGAGGGGAGGGGTGAATTGCCCTACAAAATAAAACTCGAACCTTTCTCAGATTTCAACTATATAATAAACACTTGTAATAAATAAATAAAAGAGACTAAGTAAAGAAAAGCAGACACCAGAGTTTTACTTGGTTTGCAATCAGGGGATTGCTAATCCAAGGAATGTAAGCGCACTATCTGATTCTCCTCTGGGCGGAGTAGCCTCTTTACAACGTTGACAGCACAAATGAAAAGAACAGAATTGAAAGCACGGAAGGAATTGATTACAAGTTCATTTTGTTGAATGTACGGATCAGTACTTTATTTATAGTACTGGTCCGGGCGCCTGGAAGGGGTTCCGGGCGCCCCCGGGGGGATAAATTTTATCCCCCAACGGTCAGCTCGCGATCAGCTTCGATCTGGTCAAATATGAACCCCCGGGCGCCCGGAATTGATCCGGGCGCCCGAACCTATCAAGTCAACAAAGTTGACTCTGGTCCAGGCTCTCTGCTCCGGTTCAGCTCATCTCAGTTCGGCTCGTCTTGGTCCGGGTCTGTTCGCTCCGGCTCCGCTAGTTTGGGTGATCTCGGCCTTCCGGAATAGGGCTCACCCGAACCCATGTTCCGGCCTTCTCCTCGAGCAGCCTTCCTTCCCGGTTTCTCGTCCCTCGAACGCCGCGCACGTTCTTCTCGTCCACCGGTGTACTCTTCCGCGGTCACCTCGTCACTCGAACGCACCGAGCCCGTCGGCTCTCTCCCCGTGCCGTCCTTCTCGCTAGCCGCGCCTTCCGCTCGACTTCCTGTGTTCCTAAGCTCCGGCACACTTAGACACAAGGGTTAAACAAACGCAGGACCTAACTTAGCTTGTTTGATCACATCAAAACACCTTGGGGTTCCAACATGATCTGCAGACCCCATGTATCATTATTCATGACATGTGTTCTGCATGGATATCAAAATCCAGAAGCACATAGTATAAATTCTTCATATCTTGAATTTGCCAAGAGCGAAATCACTTAAATCAGTCACCAATTTTCTGAAATTCATGAAGCTTCAGGCAAAACAATTTGAGCTTACACTTGTACCCATTAATACACTAATCATTCTCAGTCCTGCATGAAGTTAATTTTCACACAGTAAATGTGAACTGTTTTGCAACATCACAAGATACAAAACTGTCTATTCTTTCACATTTATTTTAATTGTATCTAAGTATTTTTAGCTGAGAGAAAAATGCATGAGAACTTGCATTTGTCTATCTACTTGGTTCTCTTTTAAGGAACATGGGCCTTCATTGCAGCAATTCTCTCCCCTAGTTTCTAGAGGGGTCTATGATGCAGTTATATTGCAGCAAGCCATGAATTGTTTAATAAAGTTTCTACAGGCGGGTAGTTGACAGATGATGTTTAATTTGTGCAAAGGAAACATCAAGTGGTTTACGGCAAATTGTGAAAAAACACAAATTGTTCAAGGTAGTATATAATCAAATTCACAAGTGTCACTTCATAACATATAATTGCTGATCCAACCAATGTAGAAAAAAAACATGAACCAGTTACCAATGGCTGTTGTTATGTTTGATGTAGTCAGAATTATCACATTAGGCCAAGATTTCAATCTATCCATTTGAGTAAGCAATGCATTCACAACCTGGTATACAACAGGTAATATAAGTAAGTAGCACATAATAGAAGGAAGAAAAGAAAACATCAGAGCTATGATGACCCAATATTGGAAACCAGAAGTGTTAGAAATCAAGTTCTTAAGTATCACCCGTATGGAGTCTGATGGTTCTGAACCGGACAAGGCTGCTTGTCTAGCAGCTGCAAGACTTTCAACTTCATCTACACATTAAAAAAAAAACAGTTTTGGAGTAAGATTTAATTAAGGGAATAAGAGTATTGAGTATTCAACAAGTGGTAAGAAAGTTACTGATTATGACCCATACAGAGTGTTACAATTTGTAAAATAATGGACGTGTATAGTAAACTGCCATTAGTTGGAGATTGAACATTACTATTAGAGTAACAAGACCTGGGATGGGTGACTTTTAAGGAAATTAAGGATGCAAATATGTTATGTGCACACACTGAAGATTGTAATGGGCAGGATGAAGCATTAAAAATAAAACAAAGGTCTGATGGTTAAAACATTGTATAACATCTATCCATTTTTACCCAACAAAAACCAATAATTAAAATGAAGGGTCAACAACACATGGATTTTTTTGATGTGCTTGTTTTTGCTTCTGATACATTATTGTGACTCCCTAGTATAAAAAATATGATGATATCTACTATCATAATGAAGAAACAAAATATGCATGTGAGACAGAAATTGAAATATGCCTAGTTAGATTACTGTAGTTTATTTGATAAAGTTGTTAAATTGATTTTATTTGAATTGAAAGACTGGAGTTCCAGTTTAGGATTCCAAAGTATGTTCATCATGCATATCATAAAATAAATGCAAACCAAAATATTATTTTGTAAAGTAAATTCATGTAGCCAACATGTTATGTATGACATAGCACGTTATATGCTCTACAATGAAGTAGCATGATTAATAAATTATGCATGCTGCATAACCACATGCAACCTCATATGGCTATTTTCAATTATACCACCTCGTCCATGCAAATAAGTCAAGACCACATTGGGTATGAAGGAACAGACTACATGAAGATAATTGATTTTGGTGCATAATCAAGTTAATAAAGCAATAATAAAATCAGAGAGAGAGAGAGAGAGAGAGTTAAAACATATGAGCGCTATGCTCAATTAACAATTTGGTGCACTGATCTTATAAACTTTTTCATATGCATATATTTGCTTAATGTCATATTGGTAGATGTTAGAAATTTCAATCCAAATTGTTGTTTATTATTCAGTAGGTAGTAGATGCAAACCCACTTCATCACATTGTTTATCATGATTAAGTCATTAAAATTATTTAAACAATACTTTTCTATGCACAACACCAATTGTAAATATGGTTCTAATAGCAACACATGTGCTCAGATGACATGCCATCAATGATACCTTTTAGAACCTTGGATAACAATAATTTGATGAATGATCATTCAAAACTTGCTAAGTATCAAAAAGAAGATGTAAATAGACAAAAACGAATCTAACCAATCAAGACGAACACAAGGTTATTTTCTTCTTCCACCATTTCCTGAATTTTCTGAAAAAGCTTAGCAACCTGGAAGAGTACCAAGAAAAGCTAATTGAAAATCACCTCATTAAAGCAATGAGGGAAAAGACAATTTTTGAATTGATATTTATACTCCAAATGCAGTCTGTATATATAATAATTTCTATGAAAAATTATGGACAGACATGCATTTTAATGAAATTGACAGAACATACCAATTTCCCACTTTCTGAAAACCATTTACTAAATAATGAGTGCGCGTTGACTTCTACCAGCTGGCACAAGGGATACCTTATTACAAGGAATTGGTAGCATCAACTCAAATATCAGCATAGCCAAAGACTCTGAGCAATAGGCATAAAATGAGTTGTTACACCATCAAACCTTGACTTGAAACGTATAGAAAGCTTTTGAGCCAATGCTTTACACAAAGATGTCTTGCCCGTTCCTGGAGGCCCATGTAAAAGGACAATCCTGTAACACACATTTCAGTACGAGTAAACTTCCAACTCTTTTGTAAGTGATGCTTTTGAAACGATTATGCTGATGACTTCACAGTTACACAACATGCAAAACAACCAATCATGGAGATTAACTGGTAGCTTATCCATAGAGTATATAACAACATGATTAGTTCTAAAGTGTAGGAATTAATTTTCTTCCGCCTTATAGCTACATGTCTAATGTTGCTAACTGACTAAATTATCTTTGACATCCGCTTTCATTATTAACTAATCCCAGATTTATCCCCATTGTCTAGGAAGGATTGATGAAGTAAGCATCTCCCTCATGTTCTAGAAACTACAACCATGTTCCCCCTAAAATAAGAGTAGGGCTATCACATAGAGGACCAGGAGACCTCTGTCCGCACTATTATCATAGCCCCACAAAGGGGAGTTCCTGAAAACAACAACTTGGAATTAACACCTATTCTCCAAATGAGATTAACTGCATTTAACTACTTAAGTGAAGCATCAAGCTGCAACCTAAAATGTCATTATCCACTTGAAGAACCGTGTTTCACAATTCCAAATGTGCACCACTGTACATGCACAAAAATAATAGTAGGAAGAGGACCATTCTTCAAGGTCCACATGACATTTACAACTACATTGAAGGTTTCTAGAGAAAAACTGCAACAACTGCAATAAGAACCAACAAACTGAAAAAAGGCAATTAAAAAAAAGCAAGTCTAGAAGTGAGTTTGGTTTAAGGTTTAAAATCTTGAATGATGTCGGAATTTTGGTGTTTAACAGGAATAATGCCATTTTGATAAATGTCATGTCATGCCAATGAAGGGGAGCCTTGGCGCAACGGTAAAATTGCTATCATATAATCAAAAGGTTACGGGTTCGAATCCTGGAAACAGCCTCTTGCAAAAAGCAGGGTAAGGCTGCGTATAATGGATCCTTCCCCAGGACCCCGCATGATGGGAGTTTCGTGCACCGGGCTGCCCTTTTGTCATGTCATGGCAATACAATTTTTATATTTATTTAATCAAATTATGATCATAACAATTATGTCTGCACATATTCAAGACATGGTACCATAGTGCGTGTTATTTACAGATGATATTATTTTAGTAGATGAAACACCGAAGGAGTAAATGCTAAACTAGAATCTTGGCGGGAAACACTAGAAGGGAAAGATTTTAGGCTTAGTAGAATAAAGACAGAATATATGGAATTTAAGTTTAACAATATTAGACATAATAAGACAATTGTTAAGATAGGAGATGACGAGTTATCCAGAACCGAGAGCTTTTGATATTAAAGATTATTTTTGCGAAATGGGGGATTGAGAGAGATGTCTTACATAGAATACAAGCAGGTTGGTTGAAATAGAGGAGAGCGTTGGGTGTTTTATGTGACCGTAAAGTACCTCTAAAATTTAAAGAAAAATTCTACAAAACCGTAATTAGACTTGCTATGTTATATGGAGCTGAATGTTGGACTATGACTCAAGTACATGAGCAGAAGATGAGAATTGCAGAGATGAGAATATTAAGGTAGATGTATGAATATACAAGAATGGACAGAATAAGAAATGAGAGCATTAAAAAGAAAGTCGGAGTTGTATCTATTGAATGAAAACTCTGAGAGACACGTTTAAGATAGTACGGCATGTACGAATAAGTGCTCCAGTTAGGCGATGTGAAACTATGACAAACACGAATATCAAATGAGGAAGAGGAAGACCAAAAAAGACTTAGTTAGCAACAATAAAATAAGATAAAATTTATTTAAGTATAGATGATGATATAGTAGGAGATAGAGCTCAATAGCGTAAAAGGATCCATATAGCCGACCCCGCCTAGTGGGATAAGGCTTAGTTGTTGTTGTATCGTAACAAGGTTAATTTTACTTAATATAATTGTAGCTTTTAGTTAAATTTTTATTGTAATAATTATTTACTTAATAATCAATTAGATTGCTCACACATGTTTATTCTTATGTTTATATCTAATTTGAACACCTCAATTTTCAGAATAAAAAATGCTTACAATCATTTAAATTTAAATTTTTAACTTTAGTCACTTGTAAACTATATATCTCTTTCTTTTTTATAATAATTTACATTTATAATCAATTCAACTTTCACAAGTAGAACGTTGGAATGACTAACAAGAAAATAAGTCCCTCTCTGATACTCTATAAATAAGAACATAGTTTGTTTTTAAATTCTACAACGCTAGAGCAAGTTCAAACCCAAGAATCTGTTGATGATGTAATTTTGTTTGAAATGGACACATATTTTTATGAGTACAGATGTAATTATATTTGAAACTTATTTATGATCATCTGATAAAGACATTTAGCATTAAATATCAATTTGTTTTTATATTTTGTTTGATAAAACATAAATAAACTTATGGACACATAATAAAAAATAATTAATAACGACATGATAAAAATTTAGTTGTATAATTATAGTAATTTAATGGTATATCTATAAAAATACTACTAATTGGTAGCAATTCAAAAAACGTAATATTTAAATAGTATTAAGGCTATATTATTTATTTTTAATTAACATAAAATATTAAATATAGATAATAATAAAATTAGGGGCTAGTAATGATTACAGTTTGATTAATTATTATTAACTTTATCAAGCAATAAATAATGTGTATTAATTGTTAAGATAGCTATAATACATAGATATTAAGATATTTGAAAATACATAACTAGTTAGAAGTTATTTGATTAATAGTACTAATAACAAATGAATCTGCAGTATTAGTATCATCAATATTTTAATTAACATTGAATTATAATAAAAAAAAATTTGAAATATTGATTGACAAAATAATTATATTAAATTTTATTATAATATAAAAAATTAAAAATGCAAAAAAAATTAGAAAATTTAACAAAACTTCAGAAACAATAAAAAAATTAAAACATTTAAAAAATAAAATTTACCAATTTAAAAAAAAAATAGAAATTCAGAATATTACTAATTGTATAACTATTATTAGTATTTAACTATGAGTTAGATAAATAATAATTAAATTATGTATAAAAATAATTTATCAGTAATGATATATTAATTATTTACAACTGATATATGATTATTCTTAATATTACTAATTTAGTATTATATTATACCCATCTGAATTAATTTTAAATAATCAATATCGGATAATCATTTGATATTATTAATAATGATTAATCGATTATTATGTGATGTGCAAGAGGACAGGACACTAATTATTCAATTTTATTTCATTTTATCATTTTTTTTTTATTTTTAATTGAATAAAGTAAAACCTAAAATCTCGTGTCTTTAGGAACCACGAGTTAGGCCTTTATATAGAAAAGAAGAAATGAACCAAAAGACCAAACTACCCCTATACTTATTCTAACACTCCCCCTCAAGCTTGAGAATATAGATCACATACACCAAGCTTGTTACATATGCAGTCAATCCGAGGACCTCTAAGTGATTTAGTGAATATATCTGCTAGCTGATCATTTGAGTTGACAAAGCTAGTAGATATTTCTCCAGATATGACTATCTCTCTGACAAAGTGACAGTCAACTTCAATATGCTTTGTTCTCTCATGGAAGACTGGATTTGAGGCAATATGCATAGCGGTCTGGTTGTCTCATATGAGTGACATTTGTGTAACTTCTCCAAACCTTAATTCCTGAATCAACTGTTTTAACCATATAAGTTCTTGACTAGCAACAGTCATAGCTCGATATTCTGCCTCTGCACTGGATCTTGCCACAACATTCTGTTTTTTTGCTTTTCCAAGAAACAAGGTTACCTCCGACAAATATACAAAATCCAGAAGTGGATCTTCTATCAGAGGGAGATCCTGCCCAATCTGCATCAGAATATCTCACGACTTGAGTATGTCCTTTGTCTTCATATAGAAGACCCTTTCCTGGTGCACCCCTGATATATCGAACAATACAAGTCACTGCATCCCAATGTTCTTTGCATGGAGAGCTAAGAAACTGACTTACTACACTCACTGCAAATGAGATATCTGGACGAGTGACAGTAAGGTAGCTTAGTTTCCCTACCAATCGCCTATACCGTTCAGGATCTGAAAAAGGCTTCTCCTGATTTGGTAGGAGCTTGACATTAGGATCCATGGGATTGTCGACTATCTTTGAGTTTAACATTTCTATTTCTTCCAAAATATCCATTGCATACTTCCTTTGGGATATAATGATCCCATCTTTAGACTGTGCCACTTCTATCCCTAGAAAATATTTGAGTTTGCCAAGATCCTTTGTCTGGAAATGTTTGAAAAGATGTTGTTTTACTTGTGAAATCCCAAGATGATCATTACCTGTGATGACAATATCATCAACATAAACCACTACATAGATGCAACCAGTAAACGAGTGGCGATAAAAAACAGAATGATCAGTCTCGCTTTGATTCATGCCAAACTGCTGAATTACGGTACTAAATCTACTGAACCATGCTCTGGGTGACTGCTTGAGACCATATAAAGATTTCCGCAAGCGACATACAAGTCCAGAAGACTCCCCCTAGCAACAAAACACGGAGGTTGCTCCATGTAGACTTCCTCAAGCAGGTCACCATGTAAGAATGCATTTTTGATGTCCAATTGATGAAGGGGCCAATGACGAATTGCAGCAATAGACAGGAAAAGACATACAGAAGACATCTTGGCAACAGGAGAAAAAGTGTCTCCATAATCCAATCCAAATACCTGAGTATAACCTTTAGCAACGAGACGAGCCTTAAGCCGATCAACAGTGCCGTCTACACCAACTTTCACCGTAAACACCCATCGACAACCAACCACTGACTTCCCAGGAGGTAGAGGAACGAGGTTCCAAGTCCCACTGCTCTGTAAGGCACTCATTTCATCAAGCATAGCCTGTTTCCATCCTGGATGGGCAAAGACATCACCTGTAGTCTTTGGAAGAGAAATAGACGACAAGGAAGACAGACAATAATAATAGGATGGAGAAAGACGATGATAGCTCAAAGAAACATAGTGAGGAGAAGGATTACGAGTGGAGCGCATACCCTTTCGAAGTGCAATAGGAACATCAGAGTCAAGAGATGAGACCGGAGGAAATGGCGAAGGACTTGGCTCCAAAGATGTGCCCACGGCAGTGTCAGTGTTGGTCGGTGGCAAAGCAGAACGAGGACGATGCTGATAAACCTGCAAAGGAGGAGATGAGGCTGGAGGTGATAGAGGCGGCTCCGGAGGACAAAAGATAGTTACTAGTGCAGGTGGAGAGGGAGAAACCTCGGCCTGTGAAGCGGAAGGCCCAAAAAAAGAAACCGAGTTAAAGAATGTGACATCAGCAGAGATGAAGTACCGACGAAGAGTAGGGGAATAACACTTGTACTCTTTCTGAGACCGTGGGTACCCAAGGAAGACACACTTATGAGACCGAGGAGAGAGTTTGTCAATGTCGGGATCAAGAGCATGAGCAAAACATACAGAACCAAAGACCCGAGGTGGGAAAGGATGAAGAGACTGATGTGGATAAAGTACCTGATGAGGTATTTTACCCTGAAGAGTGGATGAAGGCATGCGATTGATGAGATAACACGCAGTAAGTATGACATCACCCTAAAACTGATGAGGGACATGAGAATGGAGAAGAAGAGTCCGAGTGGTTTCAAGGAGATGACGATTCTTGCGTTCTGCAACCCCATTCTGTTGAGGGGTATGAGGGCAAAACGTGCGATGCAGCACACCATGAGATGTCAAGAAGATACGAAACTGAGTAGACAAATACTCGCATGCATTATCACTTTGTAAAGTTCGAAGGGAAGTACCAAATTGAGTTTTTATTTCAAAGAAAAAGGATTCAAAAATAGAAAATAATTCTGAACGATCCTTCATTAGATATAACCATGTACAACGGGAAAAATCGTCTATAAAAGTAACAAAATACCTTGCCCCCATTGTAGAAGAAACACGACTCGGACCCCAAACATCAGAATGAACCAAAGCAAAAGGAGACATAGCCCGACTTTCAATACGAGGAGAAAAAGAACTACGAACATGCTTGCCTAATTGACACGACACACAAGATAAAGACTCTAAGTGAGAAAGACTAGGATGTAACTGTTTCAACTTATTAAGACCTGGATGTCCCAACTGAGCATGGATAAGAAGTGGAGATGCCGCCGCCGAACCAACAAAAGAGGGTTGTTGAAGCCGATATAGGCCATGAGATTCACATCCGAAGCCAATCATCCTCCCCGTCCTCCGGTCCTGTAAGGAAACAGACGTGTTAGTAAAAGAAATGACGCAATCAAGAGATCGAGTAAGTTGAGTTATCGACAATAGATTAAAAAGAGCGCCGGGAACATAAAGAACATTATGAATTGAAAGAGATGAAGAAGGATGAACAATACCAATACCCTGGGATTGAGTTTGGGAACCATTGGCCATGGTGACCATTGGTAAATTACCAGAAGTAGTGAGAGAGGAAAAAAGGGATTTATTACCAGTGATATGATCGGTGGCCCCAGAATCAAGAACCCAAGGACCCGAAGAATGAGATATGCCAGCAAAGGAAGTACCAGCGTCTGCAATGGTAGCAGTGGAACCCGAAGCCTGTCGATCCTCAAACCATTTCAGAAAGTCAGTATAAGAAGGTGTTGAAGTCGAATCAGGTGTTAACTGTGAAGTGGAAGCTGAAGGAGCAACAGAACTCTGAACAATCTTTGCAACACGAGGAGGACGACCATGTAAACTCCAGCATTTATCAATCGTGTGTCCCGGTCGGTGGCAATGATCACACCAAGGGCGTCCTTTGCCACCCTTGCGAGGTGGAGGTCCTTTGTGTCGAGAGACCAAAGCTGACGAGTCGACAGGAACAGAAGAAGGCATCGTCAAGACTTTTGTCGGGACACGGAGAAGAGTCGCCCAAGTATTTTCCATGGTAGCTTCTGTGGGGCTGCCCAGGATCTGGTCACGGACATGAGAATAATATGTGGGCAGACCATATAAAGCCAAAGACATAAAAAATTTCTTCCGATTTTCAAGCTCTTCAACAGGATCGGCCGCAGGTGGGAGCAGTTCATTGAAGTCACAAAGAAGGCTAGACACTGAACCCAGATACGTCGACATTGAATCCTTAATCTGATGGGCGCTCAGGATGGTCATGAGATCTTCACAAACTTGATAGAGTCGCCGAGATGTGTTTGTAAAGAGTTGTTGAGCTTGTGTCCAAACAGCTTTGCAGGTTTTGTGAGTACGAAAGACATTCCTAAGAGATGAATGGATGGTGGCTCGGATAATACAACATAACTGAGCGTCAACCTTCTTCCACAGAGGACGATCGGCGACTTGAACATCTTCTTCAGTTTGAGTGAGATGTGTCTCATAACCTTGTCCAACAAGCCAAAGCTCAATGTGAGATGCCCAAGAGATATAATTTTTATCATCCAACTGCTCGGAAGAAAGAGGTGCAATTATATGGTTGGTAAAGATTGAGGTATCTGGCTTTGGGGCGCCAGATGCAGCCATGAATAGAGCTGTGAACCAGACGGATCTGTTTTGGAAAGGCTTTTGCAGGAGAACCAACAGCGGCAAACGGATCTGTTCTGAGTACTGGTTGGAGGAGAACGGGCGGGGGGGCAGAGTACTGGTTGGAGAACCCTCTTCTGGTCTCGGGGGAAGAACTCGCCGTCGGGAAGGATCTGGTGGGAGGCGTACCAGCAGCGGATCGCCAAAAGATTGCGTTTTTTTCTCCTTGCACAGCGCAACTCGCGAGAGAGCAGAAGAAGCCTCCGGCCGGAGAGAAGAAAGAAAGAGGAGGTGGCGCAGGGAAAGCTCGCGGGCGGGCCCTAGCTTCGTGTGAGAATAAATGTGAGAACAGAAGGCGGCGGCGGCACAGAGAACAGAAGGCGGCGGCAGCGCAGAGGTGCTGCGAGAGAGGCGCGACGAGGGAAAGCTCGCGCTGTCGTCGCTGGCTGGGACCGGAGGAAGATCGGGCGCAGCGAGTTGCTCGCGGCGAGGGAGATGCGCGGCGCTGACGAGGGAGAGGCGCGGCGAGAGATAAGAAGCGTCGCCGAGGTTGCGGCGTTGCTGGGTAGATGCGTCGTGAGGTAGCGGCGGCAGTGACGCAGCGGCGCAAAGAAAGGAAGTTAGGGTTGGCGCGGGAGGGATAAGGAAATTAGGTTTAGGGTTTTAACCTGGCTCTGATACCATGAACAAAGTAAAACCTAAAATCTCGTGTCTTTAGGAACCACGAGTTAGGCCTTTATATAGAAAAGAAGAAATGAACCAAAAGACCAAACTACCCCTATACTTATTCTAACATTAATTTTTCTGAGAAGGTCAATATCTAATTTTTGGAATACCCAAAACAATATTGACTTTGACAACCATAGATTGACATTAAGAGGCATGTCACGCCAGGTCTTTTCATATACAATGTTAGACTTTGCTATTTATGCTTGAAATTTAGTTTTCTAAATATGGAAGAATCATAATAAATATTAGCAGTTCAACATTGACTTCTTTATTTAAATACAAACTAGGTGGTTTCTTTTTCAATACGTTTGATTTATTTGAAATAACT
The DNA here is from genome assembly GCF_018446385.1 of Zingiber officinale. NCBI lineage: Eukaryota > Viridiplantae > Streptophyta > Magnoliopsida > Zingiberales > Zingiberaceae > Zingiber > Zingiber officinale. The sequence continues at coordinate 155,540,610 of NC_055992.1, read as the reverse complement.
TTCATAGGTGGGAAATGGAATAGAATAAATTCCTTGCATAATTTTATATAAGGATCATTAAAACAGAAACCATAGTATATAACAGTAATAAAAGTAGAAGTTCCAACCTCATTAGTCATTATGCAGAATGATTCTGCAATAATAAACCATGACCAGCACTAGCATGATGGTCTTATTTGTAATAATGAATGAACAAAGGGGTCAATTCAGCCCTATTAAGATATTTGGGAAAAAGGCATTCCAATGAAAGATGAACCTTCATATAAATTACCACTCCGTGTTTTGAAGCCGGATCAAGTTAAAATTTAACAAGAAACGAAACACAATGCTATATTCTGTATCTTAAAATGAAATTTGCTCACCTATTCCATGACACAAGGCAAGGATCTACACCTCTTTCCGTAAACAAAAGTGCAGTTGCAGCATATCGCAACAATCGCTGCTTGAGACCAGTTTCATAAATTAAGCTGTGGAAACAATGACTATCTAATTCAATTTAAACATAGCAGGCTAAGACACCAATAAAATGGTCGAAGTCATGAACCTTGGCCACAATCCATCAAATTCCTTTGCTGGTAGAATCCACTCATTGAAGCTAGCAAGCATATCATCTCCGCTTGGTTCCTCTCCTGGCCCCTCTTCACTAAGCTAAATATGTTACTCTATTAGAATAAATGCATGGGAAAACCATGTTGAAAATAAATCTGAAATCTGAATATTTCAACCTTAATTGAAAAGCTGAACATCTAAGGGACGTAATCCTCATCCAAAATGTAACAAGAGCAAAAATAATAATAATAATGTGTTGTGAAATCAAAAGTAATGATAAGAATTAAAATTTGTGAAGCGTCATGATGTGCATTAAATCTAAAGCATTATGATGTGTATTGATTTTGATGATTCCATTTCAGGTTCAATTACTGATGATATAGAACACCTGTCTTGACACGAATATGCTAGATAGTATTATCGATTCCAACAATCTAGCAGGGCTTGTATATGAAATCCTAAAGGGGGATGAGCAAACTTCAACTGCAGTTAGCCCTGAAACTTATTAATACAAGGTGATGTTTCGGTCTGAAAAAGTCAGTTATACATATCAAAGGACAATAAAGTTGTTATTCCATGACTAGATAAGAGGAATATGGGAAGTCAAATGACATGATTTGCAAAAGCTGGCAAAGACCATGTAGAAGATCTTTAAGGAACATTTGAGATGAAGAGATATTCTGTGGTTGAACCTGGAGAAGTATGCCTTCAATACAAGTTTTCACAAATTTATCAGGGGGCTGAAGCCAATCCCTTCAAGATACAACCAATTTAAGATACATAGACCCCAACCAACATTCAAGAAGTAGAGTCTAACTGCAAGTGGTTGTGCTGAACCAGTTCCTTTTATAATCAGCTAAAATGTGGCTGCCATCCTTTGAGAGCATCAAAGCAAAGAATTAGATGGTTTTTGTCTGAGACAAAGCTTGTGATAAAACTTCCGTTGAGTAGCAGCACTATCTGACCCAATCCTTAGTGTTAATGTCCTTCTAACAGAGATTTCCTTTGTTATACTTAACAATTATAAACTTGGGGATAAATTCAGTCTAGTAAAGAAAGAAAGCAAGTACAAAACTCTATCTACTTGTTAGTCATGTACTAAAAGTCATCAAAACAAGGTACTTTCTTCTTTAAAAATTAATATATTCTCTGTTGATGGCAACTTGGAGGCTCCAGTATTTCTTTCAGGCTCATGCCACAGAGATCATGACTGATCAACCATTACAGTATATCTTGATTAAGCCATACCAATTGAGAGATTCCTGAACTAGTCAATCAAGCTTAGCAAGTTTTAGAGTAAAAATAGACTACGAGCTCCAAAGAAGTCTCAAGCAATTGCCAATTTTGTCTCTAAGTTTCCAAACGTGGGCTTGTCTCCAAAAGATGGAACAGCCAAACTAGTGTTCCAATGTTCCAACAAACAATCTTGTAAACTATGAAAACTCTGTAACTTGGTTTGTATGTGAATTATGCTAATTATGTTTTGAAGGTTACTTATGGTCCAAAAATTCTTGGTTATGTAAGGTCTGATGGTAATGTCTTGATACTTAAAATGGTTTTGATGGTTTATATAGTTACGTTTTGATACTTGAGATACTTGTAGGACTGTTGGCGGTCAGCTAGAGGGAGTGAATAACCCTGACAAATAAAAGAAACCTTTCTCGAATTTACGGCTTAATTAATCTAACACTTGCATAAATAAAATAAATGACTGAAAGAAAAGAGGCACGAAAGGGTTACTTGGTTACAACCAGGGAGGTTGTTAATCCAAGGAAGTTGGAGCTCGGTAAACAATCTCCTTGAGGCGGAGAAGTCTCTTACAACAGTTGAAGTACTCAATTACAAAACAAAACAAAACTAGAATGAATCACAAGTGTTGTTTGAGTATTTCTTCTTCTTGTTAGCTTCTGAGAGCAGGGCTACTTATATAGCCCAGCTCGGGGCGCTTGGAAGCGTTCCAGGCGCTTGGAATGGGATAGAAATCTATCCCTGACGCAACAATCAAAAGCTGCGTCGCTCTGGATAAAAATCGGGTTCCGGCCGCTCGGAATGGTTCCGGGCGCCCCGGACTGGTCCGGGCGCCCCGGACTGGTCCGGCCCCGGATTGATTTGGGCACCCCGAGCATCAGAAGTTAGCCTTTTGTTGACTTTTGGTTCAGGCCTCCTTCGGTTTCGTTCGCCTCGGTCTGGGTCTTCTGCTCCGCTCACTTAGGAGATTTCGACCATCCAGAATAAGACGCACTCGAACCCAACTTCCGGCCTTCTCGAGCAAACTTCCGCTCCGGCTTCTAGTCCCTCAGAATCACTGCTTGCTTCCTTCTCGTCCGCCAGCATACTCTTCCACAGCTTTTCATCCCTCGGACAACTACGTCTTTTGCTCCTTGAGCAATCTTCCGCTCCAGCTTCTCATCCCTCGGAAACACCGCACGCTCCCTTCTTGTCCACCGGTATACTCTTCCGCAGCACCTCGTCCCTCAAACGCATCGAGCCCGTCGGCTCTCTCCCGTGTCGTCCTTCTCGCTAGCTGCGTCTTTCGCTCAACGCCCTGTGCTCCTAAGTTCCTGTACACTTAGACACAAGGTTAAACACAACATGACATAACTTAACTTGTTTGATCACATTAAAACTACCTTGGGGTGCCATCAATACTTTGATGGTTAGGTAGGGTTTTGATGGTTTTTAATGGTTATATTTTGATGGAAATAAACTTAAGATGTATAAGATGTTAGGATGGTTATGCATAGCTTAATATACCTTTATAACTTGTCTTATTTTGTAATAATAATCTTTAATGAAAGTTGTAAATTCCTTATACTTGAGCTGTATGGTTTACAACTTCATTTGATTTCTTAACTAATTTTCAAGTTGCCTGTAGTAAGTATGATTTCAAAATTGCACACTTTTAGTTTATGTATTCAATATTTATTTTTTATGTTCTAGAAATTAGATATATTTATATCAATTAATTTCTTAGTTCCTGATTCTCAGTTCCAGTTAGCTTGACCAAGTCAGTTTCTAGTTTGGTAGGTAATTTGACCACCCATTGATTCAACCAATGAATAATCTGGAGCTTTTCCGGTTTGATATCTGGTCCGGTTCTGATAGCTATGCATTTTTTCTCATATAATGTCAATTCATTAGAGAAAAACAAATCAAAAGGCCAACAGGAAAGTAATACCTGATAAACATGCACAACTGGTTTGACTTGCCAAAACAGTAGGACCTTATGATTCTCCACCCATTCATCTACATTAGAGAATAGATATACATTAGAACTCAAGAAATCAAGAAAAAGTTAAAGAAAATTCTAAGAGTCTTCTGATTACTTGTTCAACCTGTATCACAAATCAAGATTCTTTTAACATTTTCAAGAAGAAAAAGATCATCAGTAGGCACTGGAATGGGTCCATCCACATACGTCATGCTCCTCTTCTCCAGCATCCTGATTCACAGAAAATGCAACAAGTTATGTCATACGTATCAAAAACTAAGCATTTAAGAAAAAAATGAAAACCAAACAACTCTAAGATCAGGTCACGCAGATGAGAGAATTAAACATTAGGTGCAGACCATAGACAAATAAAGGTCTGGGTAAATTATCAGCTATCATCAATATACTACATAGAAATAAGAAGTAGGAATCAGTAAATGCACTATCTATAACGCTGATTACTTTCAGAATTTTGAGGGCATATGAACTCTTTGGTAAACTTTTATGGATTTCATACTTATTTATCCAGATCCATTACGTGATAGAAGTGAAGAAAAAAACTGCTGATGCATTTTTTAACCAAAAAGCTTCACTGGATCAAAGCATAACTCTTACCATGAATGTGAGACCAAGACTCCATGTCAAAATTTCATGAACCAACTTAGCAATATCCATATAGATTAAACAATATCATTTATCTTTAAAGAAGGTCAGGCAGGAATTTACCGTGAAATATTGATCAATTTGTTTAGTTCATCAAAAACTTTAATTTGGACAAAATGTATGACTCTCATAACTGCAAATCTCAAATCAGCTGACAATTCCATTCACATTATATTTTTTTTTTCCCCTGGTAAAATGAGTGAGGTTATCCACAAGGCATATTAGCGTATTAAAGGGCCCTAGTATGCCTCGCTTGTATAAGTAGCTCAAAATATCCAATTTGAACTTTCAAGGAAAAAAAAAACAAAATAAGGCTTATGCCTTTGGAAATGCCGACTTAATGCAGAATAGAGTGAAAGAGGACCTTTCTACTGCAGTGCGTATATCATCGGGCTGTGCCGTGCTCGATGGTTTCAAGCAGACCTCGACTGCGTATCCAAAAAAATCGGATCAAGGAGGGAAATATCCAAGCCTGTAAAAGGAGGAGGAGGAGGAGGTTAATGTGATTACCCGACACAAGGACCTTCTCATCTGCGACGGGGATCGACAGAGAGGCGAGCTGGGGTTGCCCAGATATGGCCTCCGACATGCCACGATCGGCATCTTCGTGGGGGTGGTGGTGCGAAACCTCCATCGGCGAGCTCATTGGCTTCATCTTCACCTCCAGGTAGAAGTTGCCGGAGAAAATTAAAAGGCAGAGTGAGCAAGGCGGGCGAATGCACGAACCCTAATTCGAATCCTTCAAAATATAAACAACGTTCTAAATCCTCCAGATATTTCAGCTGTGTCGATTGTGAAAAAAAAAAAAAATCTCTCATTTTTATTTTACTTCCTTTTCTTAATAGAAAAAAATTGAAAAGATATATTAATATAATCTTTTTAGTTGTTAAAGCAGATCAATATTCTCCATATTCAAAAAAAATGAATAGAAAAATTATATAAAAAGAATAGGGGAATGCCTTTATATTTTTTGAAATAAGTAAACTAAAGAATATTTAAAGAACTAAATACATAACTAAAACCTAATTCTTAAAAGAAAATAAAATTTGCAATTTTTTATTTTTAATTAAATAAAATTTTGAAATCGAAAAATAAATATATCTATGTTGAATAGATTAGTTTTCAAAGTTTTGCGTGTTATAGAATTGTAATATATAATGTAAGATAGATACTAGTTGATATCTAATGGCTTATTCTCTAATATCTTACCTAGGCGCTTGTTTAAATATTAACATGTTTATAAGTGTGAGATCGTTTACTGTCAGGGGTGGATCGACAAGGGAAAGCCCCCCCTCCCCCTTCCTCCTCCTCGAGTTTGTCGGAATCGTCTAGTATGGTGGCTTCTAATTGTGGGAGCTGATTTTGCAATCCTCAATCTTCTTCTCAGGTGGACTTTTATACAGGAGGTGATGAAGTGGATGGTGTTGGTGGAGAAATGGAGCCAACCTGAGCTTCAGGTCTTCCACCTCCCGTCCCCTCCTCATCCTTCTTTCCACCCAAAATGACACGTTGGAGCACGCCTGCGCATGCGACGGCAATGACGGATGGCCTGCGCAACGTGGATTTAGCCCCCCTATAAAAAAATTTCTAGTTTCACCCCTGCTTATTGCTTTCATATTGTAGAAATGAAAAATGATATACTTAGGAAAAGAATCTCAAATAAATACTTAATAATAATAGATACATAAAAAGTAAAATAGTGGATTATGAATTTATATGTCTATCTTTGAGTATTTTCTTGATATTTTTTTCTTGTATGCATCATTGCTCTGTTGAAATATAGTAAGGTATTGGTCGTAATATGAAATTGATGTCCTATCTCATTTATGACTAGGGGTCATACAATAAGATAGCTACTTGTTTTTACAATTGTCTTTTATATATATATATATATATATATATATATATTCTACTATCTATCATAACTAATAATCTCTCAAATGCTTTAGGCTAGATGGTCATGTATTCCATATAAAACGTCCCCTCGGATGTGTCTAGTGACTAACACATGAGGTGTTACCATCATAAGGTCTGAGGTTTAAATCTCGGCAAAGCTGAAGTAAATGTCTCCCTTATGTGCTAGTCACTATTCCAAAGACTAGTAACCATTCGTGATTTATCTTCTCCATATTGATCCTGAGATATATTAACGAGGGCGCTGGGAGGTATATACTCTCTTCATTGTTATATCTCCATGACTCCATCCTATAATAAACCTTGAGTACGTGCTTAGATGTGATTGAATCTCGATAAAATAGATAGAAATATCCTTACACATGTTGACTTACTTTGACTTTTAATTTAGTTTCTTCCAATGTTATTGAATAATGAGGAAGACCATCAGGTTGATGGTTTTCTGATGTGCGTGCGTGTTTTTTTTTGTGTGGTCTGTGTGAGAGAAAGTAGCAATCCCAATTTGATCCAGTTTTAAGTCAAAATTATTTGACGGACAAAAAGGCCGTAAAACTTTAATCTATTCCATCAAATAAAAAAATATGTCACAATGCACGTGCTTTGATATAAATAATAACCATCTCAATAGTCTTCACATGGATTTTTTTTAAAGCCTTAATGTAAAATTGAGTTGGTTACTATAGGACAAAATTCACTATAATGAGCAAAAGGTCAATTTTCAATAAAACCGAATGAAAAATCTTCCCTTATAATAGTTAACCATAATTTCAAACAGATTTTATGGAGTTGCTAAAGGGATGGATTCCATCTTTTTTATCATTGCTTTTGTAGAAATTAAGAAAAAAAAAAATCATATTATTGAATCTAAAATTTATAATCAGAAATAAAAAAAGGCAGCACGGTGCACAAAGCGCCCGCTATATGAGGTCCCGGGGAAGGATCCATTTTACGCAGTCTTACTCTACTTTTTACAAGAGGTTATTTCCAGGATTCGAACCCGTGACCTTTTGGTCGTAAAGCAACAACTTTACCATTGCGCCAAGGCTTCCCTTCAAAAAAAGACAGCCCGGTGCACGAAGCTCTCACCATGCGGGGTCCCGGAGAAAGATCCATTGTACGTAGCCTTACTCTACTTTTTGCAAGAGGTTATTTCCAAGATTCGAACCCGTGACCTTTTGGTCACATGACAACAAATTTATCGTTACGCCAAGACTCCCCTTCCAAAATTCATAATCAGAAATATAGAATATAAATCCTTATATAGTTAAGTTAAGAAACCCTAAATATAAAAAGGAAAATATCAAATTATCCTAAAAGCTATATATATATATATATAACATTCTCACTCAAACTCACAATGCTACAGCTAGAAGTATTGAGAGTTTGTCAGCTAAGAAATGAAAGCGTGAAGCGGAATGTATCTTGATAAACATATCGACAATCTATAGATATGAAGGAACAAAAGGTAATGTAATGATATCAATCTGAAGATGATGATGAGCAATGTGACAATCAATTTCAATATGTTTCATCTGCTCATAAAAAACTAAATTGCACGTAATTTGAATAGCACTTTGATTATCACAATATAACGAAGTAGGTTGATGAAGAGAGATACTCATATCCGCGAGCAACTAACACAACCAAACTATCTTACAAGTAGTTGAGGTCATGACACGATACTCAATTTCTATGAAAGATCTAGAAATAACATCGTATTTCTTACTTTTCGAAGAAATGAAAGAATTACCAAGAAAAACGTAGAAGTCAGTGGTAGATTTGCGATCCCTAGGATCACTAGTCCAATCAGCATTAGGGTACGCATGCAGCTCCAGAGATGAAGTAGAAGGAAATAAAATACTCTGAAATTGAGTACCTCAAAGATACTTGAGAATATGAAGAATAGTAGCCCAATGCATGGTAGTTGGTGCAATGATAAATTAACTAATCACATAAACAACATACGTAATATCTGGACGAGTCATAGTGAGATAAACCAAGCTTCCAACAATAATTTTATACAAATTAAGATCTGCCAAAGGTGAGCAATCTGATGGAGAATATTGAACATTAGTCTCAATAGGAGTATTAACGACTCTATTATCAGTAAGATGAGTATGCTCAAATAGATTAGATATATACTTTGACTGGGATAAAAGATAACCTTTTGAGAAATAAGCAACCTTAATGCCTAGAAAGTAGCGTAGTAAACCCAAGTCTTTCATAGCAAAATAACAAGTCAACTCAAACTTCAAGGAAGCAATTCTATCAGAATCATCACTAGTAATAATCATGTCATCAACATATAATGATAAAAGAATATGACCTACACTCGTACATCTGACAAATAATACTGAATCATGATTACTAAGATGAAAATCAAGCGAAATAATCACTGTAGAAAACTTCTCAAACTAAGAACGAGATGCTTGTTTGAGATCATAAAGCGCTTTACGAAGCCTACAAACTTTACCAGGTTGATGTGAAATACCAGGAGAAGGTGTCATATAAAATTATTCATAAAGATCACCATTTAGAAATGTATTCTCTACATCCATCTGAGATATTCTCCATCAACAAAAAGAAGCAACAACAATCAGAGTACGAACAATCATCATTTTTGTAACGGGAGTAATCCGGTGAAAAGGGTCCACCCCTCAGAGGGGTGTTGCCACGGTGGAAGTCAAAGTCTAGGCGGTCAGTGCCCCTGTGTCGCTGGCCGGTCGGACAATCCACTTGTCTGACCGGGGTGAAGGATAGCAAGGCTGATATCAACCCGACGTTACCACAGCTCGGTCGCATACCAAGTTTCCGACTCTAAAAAAATCATGTGCTAGCGAGGCACATGCCGAGCGGCTAGCTCGCTCGGACTTAAGTCAAACCTCAGAACCGGTGAAACGGGAGTGCAACCGAGTAGTCACTTAGATATAGCTCGATACAACAATGGAGCTCAGACAGTGGAATGTTGGCCGAACAACCACTTCACTTAGTTGAGGGCAGGCCGAGTGGCCACCCCGCTCGGCCCACTAACAGACAAAAGGAGGATAAGCCGATATCTTTGTGGGAATGCGCGCCACCGACAGAAGGTATGGTTGGCGGCATGGCTAGGCAGAGGATCGTACAATAGAAGCTTCCACTGTCATGTCAGAGATATGCTCGGGTCATTGAGGTATGGTGCTAGAGACGCTTTCCCGACATGTCTTTTCAGGGAAAGCTTTGGGAAGAGTGCACGCCTCGAAAAGTGTTCACATGCGCTCCCGATAGCCCTATATAAGGAGCACCAAACTTTAACTGAGGTATGCATAATTTCTACTGTAGTTGTACTATTATTCTGCTTCTCCGCTTCTTTGCTTATACATCGATGAAGACTGACTTGAGCATCGGAGGGTTATTGCTGGGGAGCCCCTCCCTGGCTCGGCACTGACGCTGCTGTGATTGCAGGATCCTCCAGCTCGAAGTTCACCAGCGGTCAATGGGAGCGACATGTCCCCCCAGCATCCATTGCCTCGACACCTCGGATAAGATCAGGGAACAAATGTTTCCTCATAATCCATGTTATACTCCTAAGAATAACATTTAGCAACAAGACAAACTTTGTATCGTTCGATAGATCTATCAGATTTAATTTTGATCTTATATACTCAATGATAACTAATAGTGTGCTTTCCTGTTGGCAACGACGACATTTACAATAAAAGGGCAAAATGGAAATACGACAATGCTAAAACAAATAGTCCCCGACAAAGATATCCAAGGAAGAAAACAGGGAGAAATGCTCAGCTTAAAAACACATTTTTTCCATGAGGAAAAAATAACAGTTCAAGGTCTAGGTTCCACGACGACCAACCAGACAAAAATGGCTCTGTGTTGAATAAACAAAATCCCAAAATCTTGCTATTAATCAAAATATATACCTATGAAGGATGTCGCCAGGGTTCTTCATGATGGCGAGTCGAGAAAGTCGCGCCTTTGTGACTGGGACGCCTTCACGAGTGAAACACCGCTAGGGTTCTTCATGGAGTGGGGATGCCTTCGAATGCCAAAGTAGGGTTTCGCAGGACGAGAAAGACTCTGCTAGGGTTTCGCGAGTTGGGACGCCTCCGCGATCGTGACTTCATGAGTCGACAAAATTGGGAATAAGTATGGTCTGATTGTCATTTAATAAATTTTTAGAAGTATTTTTATCCCAAGGGGTAAATATCGGAGGATCATTTTGGAGAGAAAATTTTGTTAATCCCAGAATCAAGAAAAATCTCACCTTTTCAAGGTTGTCCCATTCCTAATTGCATGCCCCCATTTCACGACGTGTTAGACATACATCAATGACTCGGAAATCGCTCATTACCTAAACCAAACAAGATTTTTATTGATAACCTTAGATAAATAACCAAGATTATCAACGACAACTTTTAACCAAACGCACGCTTATAGTGTGCTCTAGTTGCCCAAACCTATATTTTGATTGCCCATAGTTTAGGTCGTTCACAACTTTCACTCTAGCCTACTAAGGCTAGGTTCCCCTAGGTTGAGGTTGAGGTCTACCCTTTGTCTAAGTATAAATTCACTTAACTCCCATTTCACAACAGTTTACCTTATGTAGGCTTCTACTCAGCTTCTCGTCATTTGGATGCACCAACTTCTCTAGTTCACTTCTCATGTTTTCTTCTTGCTTTATTGGTGTACTATTTTATCAAGCTTTTCTTCCCTTAGGTGCATTGAGCCTATCGGCTCCATTCCCGTGTTATCTTTCTCTCTCGCTTACTCCATATGTACCTACATTCGTTACTTTTTTTTGGTCCCTCAAGTGTCTCATACCATCCTTCTTTGTTCTTTTGTGAACCCTTCGTTATCGAATATATTTGTGTATATTACTAAGTTCCTATGCACTTAGCACACATTAAATCATAATTTAAGGCCTTACTTAAATTTTTTGTTCAACAATTAAAATCATAGCCAAACCGCTCGAGGTATTAACAATCACTTTCTTTCTTTTTAATATTTGAAAAAATTATTTAAGGATAAATGAACAAGAAAATAAAGATTACTTTATAATCAAGTACAACAAATATGTAGGTTCCCCTTGCATTCATTCTCCCCCAGGTCAACTTTCCAATTTTCTTTGTCATGATTTAACCTACTTCTCTCCCTTTGACAATATCAAAAATTGACATCCAAATAATCTTGGAGTTAATTTTGGAGTTTAATTTGTAAATATTAATTTTCAAAATTGAACATTCCCCTGGGTATATCAATTTTTCAAAAAATCATTTAAAATTTTATAAACTTCAAAAATTTTGGCTGCCATATTTTCACATAAAAATATGTATAATGAAAAATACATATCAATTTTTAAGATTATAACATAAAATTGAGTCCATCCTAGATGATTTCATTCAAAAAAATTATGAGAAAATTTAAAATTTTGAAAAAAATCATGAAATTTTTAGCACTTAAAGTTTTCATACCATATTTTTAGAGAAAACTTTTTTTTTTCAAAAAAAAATTATTCTATTTTTGAAATTTAAGAATTTAACTATGAAACTAACTTTAAACTAAGCACTATGTAATTGCAATACATTTTTTACCAGTCTACTATAGCAGTGAAGAAATGACCACCAAGGTATTGAAAATTAAATTAACGTCTCATGGGATATCATCAAAGTATTAGTCATCATCAACTACACAAATCTTATCTCTCCCTTTTCCACCAGATTGCCATCGATGCAAGATTGTCGGCATCAACACCTAGAAAATTCACTACAAAGCTAGTTTTAAACGACAAATTCATAAAAGCATTACTACAACAATATCTCAGTAACTATATATTGCAACGATTTCCTAGAAAGTGCATCAACTATATAATTCTAGTTTGTAATTACCAACGGAAATAGTAGTTCTGTCGATAATGACTGACGGAACTATCGTTTCCATCTGTAATGCTGGCTGCGGCACACAGTGTTCCCGACGGGTATGTACCGATGGAGCAAATATTCCGTCGGAAAAATACCGACAGAAATTAGACTTCCGTTGGAACTCCTCGTTCCGATAAATAATATTCCAACATATGCTTTCCCGTCAGAATTCCGTCGGAAAGCGGATATACCAACAGATTGGCGATGAAAAATTCCGTCGTTAAACCAAAAAATTTTTGTAGTGAGATAAATTATTTCAACTTTCAAAGTGTAGCAAAGCACTGTCCCTGCAATAAATTGTTACTTGCCTCTTCGCAGAGGGGAGTGGTTGCTCCTGTTATTTCTGGAGCTTCCTCTTTTATCAGGCTTGACATGTAACAATCGATTCCTAATGTTAAATAGAAAAACAAAATATCATTTTTTTCACTAAGTTGTCAGTTATCGAGGGAAAATTTGAGGAAAAAACTATATTCTCCATAAGGTAAGTAAATTTAAGTTACTTTGTCATTTTTTGTATGTTAATGTGGACTAATCCTGTTTGAAAATCTGAGATGGCGCGCTGTGCTCCGAACGGTGCTAGAGGATCTTCTGACGAACGATGAACACTCCTTCAGGGATCTACACACACAAAGACGAGCCGACAAAACATCAGTGACCAAAGTCCGGGGTGGGGATCCTTGGCAAGACCCTCCGATACTTAAGTTAGTCTTTTGAAGGCGAGTCCAAGAAGAAACAGAGCAGTGGAATTAGAGTTTCAGATGCAGAATTTCTGTACCTTGCCAGTGAAGAGGATCCCTCTTTTTATACCACCTCACACAACCTCTGCGATCGTGAGGTGGTCCCTGTTAGAGTGTATACTAAAAGCCTAGCTTTTGGTATAAACATTTATCTAGAAATAAGAATCACATTGGTCAAATGTCTATATTTATGATAAATGTAGTTGTTCAATTAATTTATATTGTAGATAACATGGTGTGTGGTGTCACACACAGAGGATCATGTTATAAGTACCTTATAAATTATAAACAGTAGCTCACGACCATAATGGAAAGGAACAAACCATTGGAAGGTCGTAGTGTAATTAGGTGTTAGTTTATCTTAACTATATAATTACACTAGTACACTTAGAGTGTATTGAGTAGGATCATTTGAGGTCGTTCTTTTTATACTGACTTTATAAAGGAACAAACACCTCAGTTATTATGGAAGTGTGTGCTCTTAATCCTAATATAATAACAAGCACATATATTTGATATTTATTTCTTTAATTTATCAATGGGTGAGATTTAGTTCGATGAATCAATAAGCCCGATAAGTTGGGAAATGATATCACTTATAGTGTGTGTTGTTGATTATAGAAGGAAACTGTGTCCTAGTAATCTAGGTTGAGAATGTCCCCAAGAGGAGCTCATAAAGATTGTCATGTTAAACCCTGCAGGTGGACTTAGTCCGACATGACGATGAAGTTGAGTGGTACTACTCTTGGAGCTAGATATTAATTAAGCAAGTTGTCAGTAACTTACTTAATTAGTGGACATTTGTTATCTTAAACACAGGGAGACTAACACACTCATAATAAGAAGGAGCCCAAAAATGTAATTTGGGATTGGTGCGGTAGTTCAATAATAGTTCTTTAGTGGAATAAATTATTATTGATAAAATTAAGTTGTGTGTTCGGGGCGAACACGGGATGCTTAATTTTATCAGGAGACCAAAACCAATTCCTCCTCTCGGTCCCTATCGTAGCCTTTAGTATATAGAGATTTATACCCACCGCATACCCACCTTCTTACCCATCCTATAGGGGTCGGCCAAGCTAGCTTGGAGACCAAGCTAGGGTCGGCCATGGGTATGTTCATGGGTGAATTCATGTGGCCGGCCCTATTAAATAAAAAGGAATTTTAATTTTAAAATTTTTCTTATGTGGATAATATAATTTAAAAGAGAGTTTAAAAATTTAAATCCTTCCTTTTATAAGATTCTACAAAAGATTAAGAGAAGAGTTAAAATCTCTTTCCTTATTTGTAGATTAAAAGGTTGATTTTAATTTTGGTAAAAACTTTCCTTTTAATTATATTCATGATTTAAAAGAAAGTTTAAAAATTAAAAATTCTCTTTTATTAGTTTCTACAAAAGATTAAGAAAATATTTAATATCTTTCCTTATTTGTAGATTGAAAGGAGATTTTAATTTTTAGAGATAACTTTCCTTTTTGGAAATTATCCACATGTTTAAAAGAAAGATTTTAATTTATAAAATTTCTTTTTATTAACCAATTAAAATTATTGGAGAAATTTTTATAAATTTCTAGAAACAAATTAGGAAGTTTTAATTTTTGTTTAATTAAAACTCTCCTTGTTTTGGGGAGAAGAGTGGCCGGCCATTATAATTTGAAAAGAGAAAATTATTTTAATTAAATAAATTTTCCTTTTCAATGGCAAAAGAATTAAGGAAGTTTTTATTAAATTTTCCTTATTTGCCAAGACCAAGGATTATAAAAGAGAGGATAGAGGAGGCTTCAAAGTGAACGGCTCTATTATATTTTTCCTCTCTTTTCTCCTTGGGTGTGGCCGGCCCTTTCTTTCCTCTCCTCTCCTTTGTGTGGCCGAAACCTTCTCATGGTGGAGATAGCTTTGGTGGCCGGATCTAAGAAGGAGAAGAAGGAGAGAAAAGAAGCCTCTTTTCTAGCATCCCTTGGAGCATGGTGGTGGTGGCCGAACCTCTTCATCCTAGGAGAAGTTTTGATGGCCGAAACTTGTAAGGAAGAAGAAGGTGCTTGGTGGTTCTCATCTCGGAAGATCGTTGCCCACACAACATCCGATGTTAGAAGAGGAATACGGTAGAAGATCAAGAGGTCTTTCTAAAAGGTATAACTAGTAATTTTTCTTTCCGCATCATGCTAGTTATTTATGGAAATAATACCAAATACAAGAGGCTTACGTTCTAGTATTTCGAATATGTTTTTCGAAGTTGTGTTCTTTTGTTTTGTTTTTTTTTCCCTTGTGATTTGATTGTTCTTTTCGGTTAACCTAAAGTTATTTTAGGAAATTAAATATTAGCTTTCTATAAAAGGTTTTGTCTAGTCGGTGGTGGTTGCTCCCATATCCAAGAAGGCCATGTGCCTCGCCACGTCAGTACTGGGAACCAATTATGGAAATTAATATTTAATGGAATTAATAACTTAAGGTGATTTGGGTCGAACGTGTTAAGTTCCACAGGAGATCCAAGTCAAAACCTAAAAGAACAAATAGATTAAGTTTTGGATCAAACGTGTTAAGTTCCGCAGGCGATCCAAAATTTAATTTAAAAGAACACATGGTAGCTAGGAAAAGGTTCAGACCTTTGTACAAAATTTTTGTACAGTGGAACTTCTAGGTTTTCCGAGTAGCAACCAACAATCCCAGAATTGTTAGAGTTTGTTAGGTGAAGGAGAAAGTACAGTCGGTGTTTTTTGTCATAATTCTTCGAGGAATCTTTTAGTTATCCATAGATATACCTTTTTTTGTCGTTTCTTTAACATATCATGGTTGAAGCTAGCCACGAACGCTTGCTGCCATCATCATTCAGTTTGTTGTAATTTACTATCATCTGAGGTGGGTTATTAGAGAATATTCCTCGATAGGTTGTGCCACATCATCGGAACGCTGTCGACTGTTGTTGTTAGGCACATCTCAGCCAGACAATGAGTCAGTCATGTATTAAGATCTGAAGAACCCATTTCGATCGGTCGTTGAGCCGGTCGTTCATTAAGAATACCTTCTGAGGAACTCATTTCGACCGGTCGTTAAGCCGGTCATTCATTAAGAATACCTTCTGAGGAACCCATTTCGACCGGTCGTTAAGACGCTCATTCATTAAGAATGAAGACTTAATGCCTTCTAAGGAACCCATTTCGACCGGTCGTTAAGCCGGTTGTTCATTAAGAATATCTTCTGAGGAACTCATTTCGATTGGTCGTTAAACCGCTCATCCATTGATAATATCTTCTAGGAAACTCATTTTGACCGGTCATTAAATCGATCGTTACTAGAACCTCCTGTTGGTTTAACCATTGTTCGACCAATTATATATTAAGGACTTTATTTAAGCATCTTTAAGTTCATCCAGGCTTCACCCGACTGAGTGCGTACACAAAACCTTTTATTCGCTCGACCTTTGCTCGATTGATCATATATTAAAGTCTTTAGGCAAGGCTAAGTGCACTTAAGCTTGTACGGGTCTTGCCCAATCGAGCGTATACACAAGACCTTATTCGCTCGGCTTTTGCTCAACCGATCATATATTAAAGACTTTATATAAGGCTAAATGCCTTTAACTCGTCCGTATCTTGTCCAACCGAGCGTATATGCAAAGTCTTATATTCGTTCGGGCTTCACTCGACCGATCGCATGCTAAAGACTTTATATAAGGCTAAATGCCTTTAACTCATTTGGATCTTGTCCGACTAAGCGTACACATAGAGTCTTATATTTGTTCGGCCTTCGCTCGACCGATCACATGCTAAAGACTTTATATAAGGCTAAATGCCTTTAACTCGTTTGGATCTTGTCCGACGGAGCGTACACATAGAGTTTTATATTCATTCTGCCTTCACTCGACCGATCGCATTCTAAAGACTCCATACAAGGCTAAGTGCCCTTGAGCTCGTCCGGGCTTAACTTGACTGAATGTATACACAGAACCTTCTACTCGATCAACAAGTGTCTAATCAACTAACTGAGTATATTATTTCTTTATTGTAAAGCTTGATACTCATATTTGGTCGGGCTTATAACTGGTTAACCTAATCAAATACTCTGTTTAAGGGACTTCCGGGCGTAATTCCAAGACCTTTGATATAGGGTGATTAGCAAAACCAGATAACCAATCTTGCTATCTCCTACCTTCAACTCCCTTATTATAATCCTAATTCCACGTCATCTCCTGGGACCGGTTATTATAACCCATATCACTAGCCTCTCATTCAAGTCTAGTCGAAGGAGGTATAATCGAATGACTAGACTCAAGTTCTAGAGCAAGCTCACCTCATTATCCGTGCGGGAGGGCGCGGAGGCACCTTCAAAGCATTTGAAGGCACCTTGAGCTTGACATTCGAAGGCTCCTTGGAGAGCCTTGAAGGCGCTTTCAGTCGGATAACGTAGAAGACTTCGGCGACGATAAGGAACGACTTACTCGAGATAAAATTTAAAGGGTTGAATGCACCTCTAGTGGGATTGGAGGCACCTGTAATGCTCTTTAAAAGGGTTGTTCGACCAATGCTCAAAGACAAAATTCACTTACAACTCATACACACAATCTTTCGAGATTTCAATAGCTTCGACTTCATCCTCCCGGTGTACTGCAACGTTGCTACACCCGACTACTATTAAGAAGCCACCCAACACCAAGCTCGATTTGACTATCTTCAAAAGTGTTGGGTAATGAATATTTTTGTATTTAATTACTGCTTAAAGGAAAATGTATTTTGGTATACTTATCTTCGATTTTATTATACTTAATTTCCTCTTCCAGAGGTTCCAAAAGAGATCATTAGTAGATCATCTAACGATAAGTACACGAGACCTGGATCTTGGAGTAGAAATCACCAAAGGCTTAGAACCAAGTAACTCCTCAAGTGATTGTGTTCGTTCTTTTTCATTTCTATTTCTATCTTTTCCGCAGCACTTTTTATTAAGTTTTCAAAAAGGACTATTTTTAAAATCATGTAATTCACCACCCCCTACGTGCACTATGATCCTACACTAGCAACAACTAAATAGAACTTAACTAAATCAAAATTACATGATCAGAGTCAAGGAAATTACATCAAATGCATTCATTGTCATACTCAATACCTTTGCTGTAAGGGCAAAATGAAAACAAGGTAATGCTAAAACAAAAAAAAACCCAGATAGAAATTCATTGGAGATATCCAAAGAAGAAAACAAGGAGAAATGCTCAGCTTAAAAACACGGTCTTTCATGGGGAAAAAAAACAACAGTTCAAGGTCTAGGTTCCACGATGATCAACCAGATAGAAATGTAGCAAAGCACTGTCCCTGCAATGTGGTTACTTGCCTCTACGCAGAGGAGAGCGGTTGCTCCCGTTGTTGCTGTGGCTTCTACCTTTATCAGGCCTAAAATGTAACAATCAATTCCTAGTGTTAAATGATAAAACAAAATATCATCTTTTCACTAAGTTTTCAGTTTCCAGGGGGAAATATGAGGAAAAAACTATATTCTCCATTAGGTAAGTAAATTTAAATTACTCTTGTCATTTTATGTTAATGTGGGCAAAGTTGAATGGTGAAAGTACAAATGTGAAAACATTTTACCTTCTAGGACTGCGACTTCTTGTTCTTCTTCGAGCTCCCTGGAAAACAGAAGAAGTTAGATTTGGAGGTGGTGTGGTATCCTGAAGAAGTGTTTAACACAAGTGTGTATACAACATGCTGTTAAATACCTTGTGAGGACTAGAAGAACCCGAGTATGATGCTTTAGAGTTACCCCACCTTGGTGAAGGAGAACGACCCCTACATTGAGAAAAATTTCCATTAGTAGAGAAGCAAATACACTCGGTATATGGAGACAAACTCCTTGGACTATGTGGGAAAAAATGGATCCAACATCAAAAGGACACTAAAATTACTTGTGGATATTAATTCCTCCATCTAGTGATACTAGGCTTATTAAAAGGTCCTACCAAAATTGTAGATCCAATCAACTCACAGCAGCCCTAGACTAACACTATGAACATTGGACAAGGATATGGAATTAGCCAAGATTCATTTTTATAAGATAAAAAAAATAGCCAACTAAATATGGAAAAAATGTCCAAGACTTTTTCATACTGGCCAAAATATGGCATACCTTAAATTATTTCAAGAGATCAAATCAAGAGCATAAAGATATATTTTTTACACAAGCAGGAATGAAAATGGTGGAATTGTAAATTAGCAATGAAGAATAAGAGGGTTCATACATGCAAGTTCAAAAAGGGAAAGGGGAAGCACTGCCAAAACCTGTGAGAGATATTGGTCTAGAATTAGAATGTAGAGATCACCTCATTGGCGAACGGCTATGATGTCGATGTAGAGGAGGTGACCTCCTTGATGGGCTCCTTCCGTGCCTAGGAGGTGATCTGAAAAAGAAATTCCATTGAGGAAATGATCATACGCTAACATGATACTTTTAAGACTTTAATTGTTACAAAATTAGATATATATAGCCAAAAAAAAGATATAATTTAGAGCATGTCAGCATATTATTTATGCAATATTTCCTTTTCCTTATCACACAATTTTATGTTTGTTGAGTATAATATGTAGCCTCTTTATACAAGTTTTCAGTAATCATGTAACTTCTTGTAAATTATGGTGTATGGATTAATTTCTTGGCACAGACTTTTAACAAAACTGGCCATATTTGCCAACGAGGGCAAGGAGAATAAACTTGAATAATCTGATTAGAGTACAGGCAGAAGTTACACCTGCATACAATTTTGGATGCAAGGGAATTCCAAAAATTCAAGTAACTGCATCGTTAGTGCCAATCATATTAATAAAATAATGTTAAAAGGCAAGGAAAACCACCAATACCAATCTCAAGCCCAAATGTAAAAAATCGAGGATGGTGTTAGACCTTGGCAGATAGCATAATATAATGTTAAAAATAGTATAAATATGGATCCTTATCATGTCTGCTGATTCAATGGTGGGATAGGATTGATACAGCTAGCAACTTGAGGCTTATTCTTAAAAGGCATGGAAGAGATTTATGGTTGATGACTTGAAGCATTAGGGAACAGATAGCTAATATGGGTATTAATTGGTGCAGTTTAGGATGCTTCCTTTGGCCTAATTCTTATTCAAGTGAGTCTATTGTATTGAGCAAGGATGAGTCTTCTCCCAGTTTCTCTCTTTGACCTCTCACTATCCTGGTAGTTCTCTCAACATTTTTGTACGTTATAACATTTAATTGATTGACTTTTCATCCTGTTAGCCTTCCTCGTCTTCTTATTCCTCCTCTCCTTTCTGGATCTTCCTCCTCTTCCCCTCTGTTGTTCACTTCACTTATTGATTTTCCTCTGCTCTCATTTCCAGTTTTAACTTCCCACTTTCTCATTCTACTCCCTTCGTCTCTCCCTCTCCCTCTACTGCTACTATTCTCTTTAGATTCGCACTGCACTTAATATTAATTGGTGCTGTTTAGGATGCTTCTTTTGGCCTAATTCTTATTCAAGTGAGTCGATTGTATTGAGCAAGGATGTCAGGTGGAAACAATGGATCTATCCGATGTCGTCCCTCTTCTCCCAGTTTCTCTCTTTGACCTCTCACTATCCTGGTAATTCTCTAAGCATTTTTGTCCGTTATAACATTTAATTGATTGACTTTAATTTTCATCCTTTTAGCCTTCCTTGTCTTCTTATTCCTCCTCTCTTTTCTGGATCTTCCTCCTCTTCTCCTCTGTTGTTCACTTCACTTCTTGATCTTCCCCTGCTCTCATTTCCAGTTTTAACTTCCCACTTTCTCATTCTACTCCCTTCATCTCTCCCTCTACTGCTATTATTCTCTTTAGATTCTCACTGCACTTAATATTCTTCTCTTCCTCCAAGATACAAATCCTTTTTCCTCTCTTCTTCCTGTTCGTCCTTCCATCTTCTTCAGCTCCCATCTTCGTTCCAAAGGGAGAAACTCACATCTCCAATTCTTCTGGTAGTTTCCCAGCCAATGATATTGTTAAGTAGCAGCATAACTGCAACTCAACAACAAATCTTCTATGAAATAAACATAAAGAATATGCCAAAACAGTCAATCAGGCATATACTATGATTCTTCAGTTTGACAAAATTTTCCATCATGAAAATAATAGAAAACTACCTCACTCACAGAAGAGTAGCTAAAATTTCAGGCCTCTCATTTAGAAATGCTATGCATGAAAATGAACTTTCCAGGAGCAAACATGACATGAATACCAAATAAACGGACTATCTCGTGCAGATAAGCAGAAATTGTTGTAGAAATTAGATTAAGGATTCCTCACATTACAAAATAATGAAGAATTGAGGAGAGAGAAAATTCTTGTTCAACTTGTATAAACATTAAAAGGTTACATTCACTGCTTGACTGGAAAGAAAAATTGGGGTTCTAGTTGCAACAAATTGTGCTGTTGATTTAGACAAAAAGTAGGATATCCTATAGTAATTTTATAAGATATTTGGCTGAAGGAAGAAAAAAAAGGGTAAATGTTTATATATGGTTAAGTTTAACCAATGAGTAAATTATGTGTGATCTAAACAAGTGTGAACAAATTTCATTGACTTACCGCCTCCTAGGAGGAAGAGGAGATCGTTCACCAATGTTTTCAGCATCTTCATTCTCCTTTGTTTTCCCCTTCAGCATCTCTTTGAGTTTTTGAAGCTCTTAATTTTTCTTTTCCATCTCTATATTTTTCAGTTTCAGCTCTTTTTCAAAGTTTTTTAACTTCTGCTCCAATTTTTTAGTCTGCTCATATGCAAACTGAAAGTTTTTCATAATCTCTATGGCTGAATTCCAATAATTGTCTTCAACCATCCTTTATAACTGCAAAAAAAAAAAAAAAAAAGGAAAAAGGGAACCGGAATAATAAAAAAATCTATCCTAGTTTATACAAAATGTCTTCAAAGTAAACCATTAACATATAAATCACTTAATTGATTATAACTAGAAAAATGATCCTTAATTACCCATCTCATTACATTACAATAATATATAAATCATAATATTTAGCATGAATATAGAAATTGATCACAACTCATACTAGAAAATAACAAAATTACAAACAATGTGTGAAAAAGATAAAAGAACTTACTTTTCTGAGGTTAAAATCCAAAGTAATAAAGCGATGCCCAACTAAGATCACACCGGTGTTCACAATTTAAAGACTAGAGTGCAAAAGACAAAAATGAGTGCAAGAAACAAAAATTCAAATGGATAATAAGACATAATAATAATTTCAATATAGCTTCTTTTTTCTTTAGGCAGCAGTGAAAAAAAAAATAAAGAAAAAAAATAGATTAAGCTAGCTATAAATTCAGACGAAGCATACCTAGATTGATCGCTTCTCGGTGATGGTACAGATCGCTACTCTAAGAACACGTCGACAAGAAGAACGCCAGTGGTTGATCTGCTGGGGACGACACGAGTCAAGAACACGGCGGTGCCCTAGGATGCCGAACCGCCGACGATCGCGAACAAGAAAGGCCAGAGGTGACCGCTCAGCAGTGATGGCCTGGACAACGCCGGTACCGTCGATATCTGGCGGCGATTCCCCAGATGACGTCGGTGAGGGAGAGATCGGAGAAGGAGGAAGAGCTTTGTCGTCGATGGATTACTCGCGTGAGAGGAAAGAAGAAAAGAAATCGGGTTTTGGGTTCCCGTGAGATGAGCTCTTTATAGCTACGTAGGTTTTAAACGGC
This sequence comes from Zingiber officinale, assembly GCF_018446385.1. NCBI lineage: Eukaryota > Viridiplantae > Streptophyta > Magnoliopsida > Zingiberales > Zingiberaceae > Zingiber > Zingiber officinale. Next base: position 155,517,927 of record NC_055992.1, on the reverse strand, counting down.
TCATACGACATCTATTTAAATCAAAAAAAAAAAAAATTTCTAAAAAATCTTAAAAATTTCATAAATTATTCCAAGATAATATTTATTAATAAATTTGTATATCTCACGTTCTCATTTACAAATAAAAATTTAATCTCTAAACTTACGACTACCCACTAAAAGTAAGAAATAGTATATAAACTCATTATAGTTATTGAAATAAACTTTACACACCTTCGGTAAATAAGTACGGGTATCAAGTCCGGATCTTATCTTCCAATTCCCAAGTGGTTTCCTCATCCGAATGGTGCTGCAATCTAACCTTTATTTGTTAGATCGTCTTATTATGCAATCGACGCTCGTTGCGGTCCAAAATCCATATAGGAACCTCCTCATAAGATACATCTGGTTGAAATGCAACCGATACATCTGTGAGAATATGCGAAGGGTGCGATACGTACCTCGTCAACATAGACACATAGAACATATCATGCACCCAGTGAGTGATGGTGGTAGCGCCAGCTGATATGTTACCTCACCTATCATCTTGAGAATTTGGAAGGGCCCAATATAGCGAGGAGCTAATTTATCCTTCAACCCAAACCTTTTAACACCTTTAGTAGGGAACACCCGTAAGAATACATAATATCTGTGGAAAATTCCAAAGGTGTGTTTGGTTCAAGTTATCATATATAACCTTGATTATATGATTACTAGATAATCACATAACTAAGATTAGGAGGAATAAAATATAATCAAATATTGTGTGATTCAATCTAGATAATGTAATCAAAATTTATTTGTTTAAAAATGTGAATGAATAACTTAGTTTATATTTTACTGTATTATCCTCCCTTAAAAAACAATCATTTTATATTTTTTTTCATTTTTCTTTCACACGTTTTTCTTTTTTCTTTTTTTTTACGTTTCTTTTTCTTTCTTTTTTTTTATATTTTTTTTTTGTGTTTTTTTATTTTATTTTTACTTTTCGTTTTTATGTGTTTTTCCCACATTTTTATGTGTTTTTTAATTTTTATACTTATTTTTACTTATTTTTTTCTTTTTCTTTTTTATTTTGTCTTTTTTCTTTTTTGTTTTTTTTTAAATTTTTTACGTCTTTTTTATTTTTTATTTGTTTACGTCTTTTTTGTTTTTTATTAATTTTTTTTCTTTACATTTTTCTTTTTTTTTTTATATTTTTTTTCTTATAAGAGGGTATTTTTGGTAAAATTTTTTTGTTAATCCAGGAATCAAGAAAAACCTCAGTTTTTCCAAGGTTTTCTGATTTCGAGTTGCATTCCCCTTTTACTAATGTGTCAGAACATTACTCGGGAATCATCGATTACCTAAACCAAACAGAGTTTTCGTTGATAACCTTGGATGAATAACCAAGGTTATCAAGGATAACCTCCAACCAAATGCACCCCAAAGGTCTCCGTCTCTGCATAACTTTTTGTCGATCCTGAGCTTTTGACATCTTGCGCCTGATAGTACAAACCATCTCTGCATCACACTGAATGCTCTATGGCCCCAAGATATGCGATTCCCCAACTTCTTCCCATAAGGTGGGAGATCTACATGCTCTGCCATACAACGCCTCGTAAGGTGACATCTGTATCGCTGAATGATAACTGTTGTTATAGGCGAATTCTATTAGATGTAAATGATCCTCCCAACTATCTCCGAAGTCCATGACACATGATCTTAGTAGGTCCTCTAACGTCTGTATGGTACACTCTAACTGACCATCTGTATGGGGGTGGAAAGTCGTACTAAATCGTAAATCTGTATCCTGCTGTAGACTCTGCCTGAACCGTGAAGTAAACCGTGGATCCCTATCCGAAATAATACTTAGGCGTACACCGTGAAGTCTGATAATCTCGCTACAATACAATTCTGCTAGTCGATCCAATGAATCTGACCTACGTATTGGTAGAAAATGAGCAGATTTCGTTAATCGATCAATGATTACCCAAATCGTATCATGCGCTCTCCGTGTCTTAGGCAACCCCACAACGAAAACCATCGTGATAAGCTCCCATTTCCATTCTGGTATCTGTATCTTCTGGAGCAAACCAGCTGGCCTCTAATGTTCGACCTTCACTTGCTGACACACAAGACATTGCGCAATGAAATCCACAATATCTTTCTTCATGCCAACCCACCAATATGAACGTCTCAGATCCCTATACATGAGTGTACCACTAGGATGAATCGCAAATCTGGACCGGCGTGTCTCCTGGAGTAGGTCTTCCTTCACGGAATGTGATTCAGGAACACACAATCTTTCCTGAAAATACAGAATGATATTGGCATGATATTGTTCACTTTGGGCCTAGGTCCTCATGACTTTGCTCTTGGGCTCTCTCCAAAAGCCCTCATGTCAATAGAGATATCCTACATCCTTTTAAACCCATGATCTTCACCATCTCTTTCCAATGTGGGACTTATTGAACCTCAAACGAAAGACCACAATTACTCTTATGGTCTGGTCTCCCCGCGAGCATTTGGTCACTCTTGACATGCTTCGGGCCTCCCCGTGAGCATCCGATCCGCTCCGGACCTCCCCGTGAGCATCCGGTCAACCTGACCTACTCCAGGCCCACCCACAACTTTGTTCCACATTACATCTGATCTAGACCATGACTCTGATACGGAAAGAAAGAAACCTAATTTTTTTTTTTAAAAATATTAATAATAAATAAATAATGGCTTGGAAATAGGGCTGGGCTAGAGCCCAGTACAACCCATATCCGTTTGTGCGGCCTAACATGTCAAAGATACTGTCATTTTCTTTATGCCAACATGGACAAAATTGAATGGTGAAAGTACAAATGTGAAAACATTTTACCTTACAGGATTGCGACTTCTTGATTTAGAACTGTGAGTGGTGTGGTACATTGAAGAAGTGTTAAACACGAGTGTGTACACAACATGATGTTAATACCTTGCAAAGACTAGGAGAATCGGAGTATGATCATTCAGAATTGCTCTGTCTTGGTGGAGGAGCACGATCCCTAATTTGAGAAAGATTTCCATTAGTAGAGAAGCAGATACACTCCGTGCATGGAGGCAAACTCCTTAACTATGTGAAAAATGGTCCCAACATCAAAACAACACTAAAAAAAATTATTTAGCATGTCAAGGTCGCCATAAGTTACTTATGGATATTAATTCCACCATCTAATAATACTAGGGCTGTTGGACAAAACAATAGGTTGCCTGCGATATTTGGGAATTAACTGAATTTAAATTTATCAAAATAAATTCAACTTATCTGTTGAGATGACCTGAGCGGATAATCTCAGGTTGCCAGCAAGGGCTGGTTTCTGCTTCTTCTTTGCACCCAGACTGCATAGCGGCCAAGCGAGCTATCAAGACGAGTGGATGTTCGGCTGAGCGAGTGAGCAACTGAGCGGGCGAGCTCCTGAGCGAGATTGAGGTTGGCCGGGCGTAGTAGCCGAGAGAGTGTGCGACCGAATGGGCGTATACCCAAGAGACCGAGCGGTCTTACAACCTATCGGGTGAGCAGAGAGACTGAGCGGCCGAATGAGCGGATGGGCGGCCGAGCGAGGAGAGAGATCGGCGGGGCGAATTGACCGAGCGAGCAAACAGTTCTCCAGCAAGCTTGTGGCTGGCCGGGCAGAGAAGCCGAGCAAGCTTGCGGGCGCGCGAGTGAGGAGCTGAGCAGCCGGGCAAAAATGCTAAGTGAATTGGAGGACAACCGGGTAGATAGGCCGAGCGAGCTTGCTGCCAAGCGAGTGAACAACTGAGCGGCCGAGTGGAACTTGCTTCTGAGTGAGTGGGAAACCGAGCGACCGAGCGAAACTTGCTGTCGAGAAGACTTGCTGCCGAGTAAGTGAGCAGCTGAGCGGCCAAGCGGAACTTGCTACCGAGTCAGTGAGCAGTCAAGCGAAAAGGCCAAACATCCGACCGAGCAAACGTACGATCAGACAGAGACGCCGAGCGGGTTCGAGGACGCTGAGCAAGTGAGCGAGTTGCCGGTTGGGCGAGCAGACAGGCTGAGCGACCAGAGAAACCGTGTAGCCTAAGAATCCACACGGGCGAATGGACCAAGGCCTGTAAGAGTCGTAGTTTCCTTGAAACATATTCGCCCACCTCCGGCTATGCTTTGAAGTTTTCTCGGGTCGTCTGTTTCCCAGGATATAACCGTTAACCGTGACGCGCACCAAGTACTGGCGGTCACGGCGAACTGAGTGGTACCCGACTGCTATCACGGGTACTCTGCCGAGCAGGAATTACATGACATAGAAGGAGGGGAACGAAGGTGGAGAGTTTCTGCTTGTGTGTATTTTCGTGCCTCCACCTATGATCGCAACCTTCTTATATAGGAGCTCAGATGAACGACAATGTTAATGATCGATTAATGATCATTACGCACTAAGCTGTGAAATGCCAGTGTTTCATTCGACCATTTTGATTCTGCATTAATCTTGCTTTAATGCATCTGTTACACAAGCAACATAAAGGGTTATGTGGCAAAACGTTGGTTGTTCCACTTGGGTAAATTTTGCCCTGACTGGTCTTGCATTCGGCGCGCGCAGGTCGTGCTCACACACGAGTCTGTTTCCTAAGATACAACGGTTAACTATGACGCGCACCAAGCACTGACGGTCATGGTGAACTGAGTTGTACCCGGCTGCTATCACAGGTACTTCGCCGAGTAGGAGTTGCACGACAGAGGAGAAGGGGAATGAAGGTGGAGAGCTTTTGTTTGTGTGTATTTTCGTGACTCCACCTATGATCGTAACCTTCTTATATAGGAGCTCAGATGAACAACAATGTTAATGATCGATTAATGATCATTACGCCCCCGAGCTGCGAAACGTCAGCGTTTCTTTCGGCTATTTTGATTCTACATTAATCTTGCTTTAATGCATCTATTACACAAATAGCAAAAATATTTACGTAGCAAAACGTTGGTTGTTCCACTATCGGTCCTGCATTCGACACGTGTAGGTCGTGCTCGCACACGAGTCAACTTAGTTGAATGCAATCTGGGCCCTGGATTCGCACCCTCCCTGGCACCCATGCGTGAGAGAGAGCCTCTTCCCATGCATTTATTCACATCACCAATGTATGTGAATCAATATAAACAAACCAATATGCCTTGAAGCTCCCAATGTGGGACTAAAGTCTCATTCATAATGGAGCTTCCCTCTTCCACCTCTTCTCCATTTACATATATCCAACAGGGCCTATGAAAAGGTCCTATAAAATTATAGATCTAATTAACTCAGATCTCTTGGTCGATAAAAAAGTGGACCAGGGGATGGACCACTTATAATTACGATAGGATTGTATCCGTGATCCGGTCGTAATTGGTTGTGATCCCTTCCTAGGTTCACCGTACCCTCCATATTATAGTTTGGGTCAGGACGGGTGATCAGAGGCCACACGGAGACTGCCCCTCGCTTGGTGCTAGGATGCCTAGCCACTTGTGTAAGGAAATATGTTGCTAAACACGTAAACGCGCAACAGAAAAACATATTTCCTCCAGAAGATCCATGCGAAGGGAAAGAAAAATTCCTACATATACTAAGTTTTCTAACATGAGAGATTATACCTTTGGTGCGTGCTCACAGACTCCCGACAGCTCGGATCACAGCACGATCTCACGTTCGCGCCTTTATGGTATCCACACGAATAAGCGTTCGTTTGTCTCACAAACTCACAAAATGGAGAAAGGTTGTGCTAGCAACCTATGGAGTGGATTTCGGCCAAGAGAGGAGAGGAGCAATGAGAGTGAAGAAGTAAGCCAAAATGAAGAGAAAAACACTTAAGTATTTTCATCCAATGAAAACACTTAATTAACATTAATAGCCTTAATGAGCATTTACACTCCATTAAGGACCACACACTTGTAACTCCTCATTTCAAATAACTCCTCATTTCAATTTCAAAAATTGAATCAAATGTATCATTGAATTTTGAAATTCAATGAATGTCTCATTAATCCTCACTTGAGTCTAACTCAAGTCTCCTCACTTGAGTCTAACTCAAGTCTAATTCACTTGAGTCTAACTCAAGTATAATTTAATCGAGTCTTACTCAATTAATGCTCATGTAATTCAAATTTAATGAATCACTATTTCATTAATTCAAATTTACTCCTTGAGTCTAGTTTAAATTGGATTTAATCCAACAATTAGATCTAATTGAGTCCAACTCAATAAGTCCAATTCGAATTAGACTTAATCCAATGATTCATCATATGAACCCATCTCCAAATCTACTTGTTCTTTGTGTGTGACCCAATTGGTTCTCGCAATGTTGGTAAAGTACCCAAATCAACATTTAGATACATAAGCAATGAGTGACATCTAGCAAGGCATCATTGCTACCCAAGTGATGAGAAGGTTAAGATCCGACCTAACCTGTCCGTGGCTATTATCTTGTATGACTTGGTCCATCTATCCTTGATATCTAGATTGATCAATAAGGCATAGACTGTGTAATCCTCTTATCAACCTTTGTGTTTCTTGATCTCTAAGTAGACACACTCAATCAAATAAGCTCAATATCTCATATTGACTCATTTGAGTATGGTCATGCTTTCTTTGTGTCCTACTAATCAAGGGGCCCACAGATTTCGCTTCCGTCAAATGGAAGGGATAGATCCCATCTAAATTACTCACATCCCTCCGCATAATTCATTGCATACCCAGTGATTGATTTTATTGTCCACCTTGTTACAGGTGACGTTTGCCAATACCAAAGTACACAACTCCTTATGTAGGGAACCGTAGCGACTTCATGTCTAAGGACTATTCATACTAATAGTCACATGAGAATGTTTATGACACTCATATAACGATCCATGAAGCATTCTTATGGTGGGTCATTCAGTATATATTCTCTAATATATACGCATGTGTCAATATGATATCTTATATTCATGACTTGTGAGATCAAGTCATCCGTTGACCTACATGCTAGTCTCAACACATTAATATTGTCCTTGTATATTAATGCTCGACTAGGAACAGTTAAGAGTAGTGTTCTCTGTAGGTGCAGCGGAGGCCGGCAAGAGGGGGGTGAATTGCTGAAAACAAAAATAAAAACTACTCTCCTCGTTCCTTCAACTCAATTAATGCAATAGTAAATAAAATAAAGGTAGAAATAAAAATAGAACCCGAATTTAACCTGGTTACAACCAAGAGGGTTGTTAATCCAGGGAAGTAAGAAAGCACACTAAGAAAATTCTCCTTTGCTGAAGGCGGAGAAGCCTTTTACACTCTAACGACTTAGAACTATTGATAGGAATTGCTTACAGAGTTGAATGTAGAAGTTGTTGTTTAATTCCTAGCTCCAGGGGCCTTTAAATAGCCTCTGAAAATTCTATCCCGAGGGTCCAAGGCGCCTCCAACAAGGTCCAAGGCGCCTCTAGCTCGGTGAGTGGATAGAATTCTATCCGGTGCTCGAACGGTCATTCTGACCTGGCTCAAGGCGCCTTCAACAAGCACTGAAGGCGCCTTCAATGTTGAAGGCACCTTCAATGCATGTTCAAGGCGCCTTCAAGCTACAGTAACTTCCTGCTACAGTAATTTCCAGCCTCTTTTGACTCATTTTCTTCTTCGCTTTGGCTTCCGAAGCTCTGTTCTTTTGGGTGATTGCGGCCAACCGGAATAGGGCTCACTCGAACCCAATTCCCAACCTTCTCCTCGAGCAGCCTTCCATCCCGGATTAACGTCCCTCGAACACCGCGCACATTCTTCACGGCCACCGGAGTACTCTTCCGCAGCTCTCTCATCCTTCGAACGCACCGAGCCCGTCAGCTCCCTTCCAGTGCCGTCCTTCTCGCTAGCTGCGTCTTCCGCTCGACTTCCTGTGCTCCTAAGCTCCTGCACACTCAGACACAGGGATCAAACACAAAAGCAGGACCTAATAAACTTGGTTGATCACATCAAAACTACCACGGGGTCCAACACAATATCTCACTATCAATTCAACCAATTAATATACTGTAGATAAGAACCTACTACCCAAGGACAATATTATACTTATTCAATTGACACTGAACTAAAATAAATATAATAACCAACTTTGTTTTATATTAATAATGATATATGATACAAAATGAGCTTTTTACAATCATCTCATAATTGGTACTAGGGCTAATACTAACAACTTGCCCACCGTCGGTGGCCTCCAACTACCCATCCCGACCCAAACTATAACCTGAGGGGACAGTGAACCCAGGGAGAGATCACAATCAATTACGACTTGATCACGACCATATATAAGTTTAGGCAGGATAATAGTAGGATGTGCTAGAAAGATTAACTCCGTGGTTGTAGACATACTAGATTCAACTATTATGGCTTTGTGTGTTTGTGCATGATTTGAACCCTCGGGCATGTCGAGGTTGTTTGTGTGTGCATGATTGTAATAATTAAATATGACCGGTTGTCGTATTATTTTTATATTTGTTCGATCTAGATTACATGTAAATTCCTTTGTGGAATATAAGATCGATAAATATAAAATTTTTATTTCTTTTTGTTGCGGCTTGTATCCTTGCTATTCGTGGTGCTATTTTGAGGACCGGAGGTGCGGCGGAGAAGGAAGCGAGATAGATGCGATGACTTGATCCATTGGCGACATATTGGAGGACAACGTTGGATGAAGCCATAATAGTTAAAAATTTTATTTTCATATTTATTGCCTTTATATGTTGTTTGTGTGTGCTGTGATGATGGTTTTGTTAGGACCAAAAGTAGCTAGAGGGGGGGGGGGTGAATAGCTCGTCGCGTGCTCGTCGCTCGGCGTTGCTTGTTTCTTCAAGGATATGCAGCGGAAAATAACAGAAACAATCACACACGCTAACACGGTTGGTTTACTTGGTATCCACCTCACAAGAGGTGACTAATCCAAGGATCCACACCAACGCACACACCCTCCACTAGTAAAAACTCTCCTTTATGGTAACTACCAAGGGCGGAGAAGCCCTACAAGACTCAATACAAGAAGAGAGGGAAAGGATACAAGAAATACAAGCTTACAAGCTTACAATGAGTACAAAACCCTAGCCCTAGCTTCTCTTCTTGGCTTTGATTCGCCTCTTGACTTGGAGAGCCTCCAAGATCCTTCAAGAACTGGCGATTTGAGCTTTGTGAGTGCTGTGGAGGAGCTGACGAGAGAGCTGGAATGAATCGGTAAAGAACTACCAAAGGAATCGTGCGCCTGCGGCCTTTATCGATGCCAACGGTCGGATCCCGATCGATTCGATTATTCCCAATCGATCGGGGAGGCTTTGGATCGATCCACGGATCGATCCAGAGCGCCTCTGTGCTCTGGAAAAATGCCTGGATCAATTCATGAATCGATCCAGCGCTTATCGTGCGAAGCAGTAGCGTCCCAATCGATCCACTGATCGATTGGGACCTCTGGATCGATCCACTGATCGATCCAAAGGCTTTCTGTTCGCTGGGGAAAGCTTGGATCGATCCACCGATCGATCCAGTGGCTTTCTGTTCGCTGGGACAGGTCTGGATCGATCCACTAATCGATCCAGAGCCTGAATCGATCCACTGATCGATCCAGCACTTGGTTTTTGCCCAAACCAAGTCCCAAACCTCCCAAACTAACATCCGGTCAATCTTAACCTGTTGGTACATCATGCCTAGCATCTGGTCACTCCCTTGACCTGTTAGGACTCCCCACCAAGTGTTCGGTCAATCCCTTTGACCCACTTGGACTTTTATCTTCGTGCCAAGTATTCGATCACTCCCTTGACCTACTTGGACTTCCACCAGATGTCTGGTCAATCCCTTTGACCCATCTGGATTTCCTCGTGCCAAGTATCCAGTCAATCCTTTGACCTACTTGGACTTCCCAACACCAGATGTCCGATCATTCTTGATCCATCTGGATTTTCCCTTGCCTGGCTTCACTCACTAGGACTTTCATCTGCCTAGCTTCACTCACTAGGACTTTCACCTGGCTTCACTCACCAGGACTTTCACCTAGCTTCACTCACTAGGATTTTCACCTGGCTTCACTCACCAGGACTTTCACCTAACTTCACTCACTAGGATTTTCCTTCTGCCTGGCTTCACTCACCAGGACTTTCCTTCTGCCTGGCTTCACTCACCAGGACTTTCACCTAGCTTCACTCACTAGGACTTTCACCTAGCTTCACTCACTAGGATTTTCCTTCTGCCTGGCTTCACTCACCAGGACTTTCCTTCTGCCTGGCTTCACTCACCAGGACTTTCCTTCTGCCCGGCTTCACTCACCAGGACTTCCCTTCTGCCTAACTTCCCAGTTAGGACTTCCCAGTCAAGTATCCGATCACTCTTGACCTACTTGACTCTTCTTCAATCAGTATCTTATTGTCAAACATCTAAACCCAAACCAAGACTCAGCTTGGTTAACCAGGTCAACCTTGACCTGAGGGATGTTGCACCAACAATCTCCCCCTTTTTGATGTCTGACAATACCACAATAACACTTACAATCCCACATGTAAGTTAGGCTAATCCCATAGCCTCATTCTTCATGCCACTAGGTAATGAAAGCATAAGTTAAGCTCTTCATTCTCCCCCTAAGAGGGCAAACTCCTTCTTAGGTACTGAAAGCCTAACTTATCCCCTTTCATAAGTCCTTTCATTCTCCCCCTATTGGCACACATAAAACCATCTTTGAGCACACATCAACCCGTGCCTCAATTTTGGGCACTCTTCAACAAATGCCCCATTGTTGAAAACTCTCCCCCTGAAGAGTTGCTCATCGTTGTTCACAACTTCACTCGTTGTGACCAACACGATAATGAAGGTCTCATACCCTTCATTAACCTTAACCCTACATTCTCCCCCAATGTAGGCAAATGCCCATCCTTGAGCATTATCCACTTGAAGCCAGTTTAACAATGGGGATATCCACTCCCCATTAAAGTTCAAATGCTCAACCTTGAGCATGTTCTTAACGGAAGGTTGACCACCTTTTAAGGTTCATGAAAAATAATTTTCATGTCTTTAAAGAGTCCCTCCCCCTAAAGACATGGTGGTAACTTCTGTCATTGCACCAACAATGACTTGGAATCCCCAAAACTTTAGGAAACCCAATTTTAGAAGTTTTGAGGTTCAAATATTCAAAATTTGAAACAAACCTCAACCTAAACTTCAATTTAGTCTTCCTTAACCAATCCATCCTTGTTTTCACATGAAAACACCCTTTGTATGTATACAAATGTATTTTAGGGGTTTGGAATGGTTACCTAGACTCAAAGAGGTTTAAAGATGCTGAAATCAGGCCTTCCCAGCCAAAATCAGCAACTTGGATCGATTGGAGTTGGGTTCCAATCGATCGAACCTATCTGAATCGATCCACTGATCGATTCAGACTTCCTGGATCGATCGGCTGATCAATCCAGCGAGCTTCTGCTCGCGGGAGACTAGCCTCTGAATCGATCCATGGATCGATTCAGGCACTCCAATCGATCCATGGATCGATCGGAGCTCTGATAGTTGCTGAATTTCCAAATCAGCCAACTTCAGAAACCCCTAGAAAATTCTACAAAAATCCAAAAATCATGAAATTTTGTGTAGGCATTATTTAGGGCATATACTATCAAGGAAAAATAGTTTTCTATGAAAATACATCATATTTTCAAAGATTGACACAAACTTGAAAACCTGCAAAAACTTTAGTGTTTTCTTCAAGTTTGTGTCTAACTATTCAATGGTGATCACTATCAAAAGATAGCCTTCACCAAGGTTTTCCAAAATCATTTTTAAAAACATTTTCAAAAACAATATCCCATCATGTTCCTTGGGCATAATGCACATGACTTGTACATTAGCTTTCCCAATGATGGGAAAACACATAACTATGTGTTTTGATGAACCTAAAAACTCAAAAGAATGCACTAAATCAACATCTTGAGCTTTGTTCATCATCCTAACATCTCACTTGTATCTAATGTGCACTAAAAACACATACAAGTCACCTTATAGTCTTTGTGAGATGTAGATTTTGGTTTTGCCCTAATCTAGGGATCATGCATATCTATCTAGGCATTTTAGAGATATTAGACATCCACCTAGGATGTCACTTGTTAATAAGTGTTGTTAAATGCCATTTGTCCTTAATTACAAGGAATTAGACTAATGCATGATAATGTTATGGCATACATCAAAATAAAATAACTTTCAAAAGAAAGATTCCTATAACTACATGATGTATGAATGCCATGACATGGTATTTTTGGATTTTTCATAATAAAACATGAATGCAAAAATAGACATGATGTCATGGCATATGATGGGCAAACAATCATGGCAAGATTTAGCATAAATAAAATATACCTAGATTACCTATCTAAGTATCCTTAACCACTCAGCTAAATCACAAAGTATAACCCTAGATCGCCCAATTTCCTTAAGAAAATGTCAAAACCCAACTTGACATTTCTTTAATCTCTTGAATTAATTATGCCAATTAGAAATTTAAAATATTTCTCAAGTGTTGGCATATTCCATTTTCCCTCAAGAGTGAGCACCTTTAAATTAAGGCCCGGATCGCCTTAAATTTCCTAAGAACATACCAAAATCCCAACTTGGTAGTTCTTATGGTTTTCCCAATTTGTGCCATTTTAAGATAAAATCAAATTTTCCACCAATAGGCACATTTTACTCTTTCAAGGAGTAAACACTAGGTCCGTTTCATTTTCAAAGGTGAACAAAAACCTTGAAAATGCTCCTTGAGTGTCAATTTCCTCAAAGTTGGGTTAACTACCCTTCTAATCGGAGTTGACACTCTCTAACCCATCTATGGGGTAGAGAAAATGCTCCTAGGAACCCAACACCTATTGGTGCTCCTTGGATGCTCTAGGTATTCACTAGGGATAACTTCCCTAGATACCTTCCTAGTGACCTTGTTTGACTTCTTAGAAGCCTTGGTCACATTTTCTAGGTCAACTCTAGGGATAGCCTCCCTTGTGACCTTGTTAGTGACTTTCTTAGACTTCTTAGAAGTTTTAGTCACATTAATTGCAAAAATACTCTTAGGGATGACCTCCCTAGTATTTTTGACTTGACCACTAGACCTAGGGTTTGTTCCATAACTATATGGAACTCTATGGTAAGAGGGCACATCCTTCTTAGCCTTTGGTTTGTATCCCAAACCTCTATGGCCATTGGATGACTTTGATTTTCCTAGCCCTAGGTATTGCTCATTTTGCCCTTTTAGGATATTTTCCATCATTTTTAGGGTCTTTTCCATTTTATCAAGTCTTGACCTCAAGACTTGATTTTCTATCATTAAATCCTTAGTGTTATTGCCTAGATTTTTACCTACATTCCTAACCTTAGGTGTAGTTTTGGCATGTAGGGCCACATGCTTTTCCTTAAAGCCCTCATGCTTTCTATTCTTATGGTAAATTGCATTAAAATGATAAAACCTAGAACTATCATGCTTTTTACCATAATTTAAAGAAGTAGGCTCAATGAAGGTTACCTTTCTTTTTACCTTGGAGGCTCCCTCTTGACTAGTGCCTCCTTGAGCTTTGACCATCTTCTTCCCCTTGGGGCATTGACTACGGTAATGCCCCTTTTGACTGCAAGAGAAGCATATAATATGCTCCTTGCTCTTCTTTGTGTTGGGGATGGTCTCCTTGGGCTTCACCTTGCCCTTTTGTGTCACTTGGCCCTTCTTCTTGGCCAATTTAGGGCACTTGCTCTTGTAGTGCCCATGTTCCCTACATTCAAAGCATATAATATGATTTTTATTATTAATTGAAATATTTATACCTTTGCTTGTAGGGGTGGCAACTTTTCCTTTGGATCCGGAGGTGGAAGCTTCCTCTTGATTGAACCTTGATCCCCCTCCATTTGATTTGTCTTGACTTGTGGAGGTAGAATCTTCTTCCTCCTCTTTGTCTCTTGACCCGGATGTAGAGGCTTCTCCTTCTTCTTGATCCGGCGTCACCAATGATCGCTCCCCCTCAATCCTAGAGGTGGAGGCTTCATCATCTTGAATATGAAACAAGGAGTATGCTCCCTCCTTGTTCCCTTCGATGCATTCCCTTGAGGATGAAGCTTCTTGGATTTCCTCTTCTTCGGAAGTTGAGCATCTCTCAACTTCGGAGTCCTCCTCTTGATCTTGCTCCAATGAGTCACCCTCTTTGGATTCTTCTTGGTTAGGTACAGTGGAGGGGATCTCTTCATGAAGCTTGGCCAATTTACTCCATAATTCTTTTGCATCTTCAACTTCTCCAATTTTGCAAAGGATGGTGCTTGGCAATAAATTGACCAAAAGCTTGGTCACTTTGTCACTGGCCTCGCACCTTTGGACTTGCTCTTGGCTCCACTTGCTCCTCTTGAGAACTTTGCCCTTTGAGTTTGTTGGAGTCTTGAAGCCTTCCATAAGAGCAAACCATTGCTCTATCTCCATCATAAGAAAATTTTCGATTCTTGATTTCCAAGAATCGAAGCTCGTGGAAGTGTATGGAGGAGCCACCCTCGTGTCGAATCCGAGCCCATCTCGAAATTCCATTGTAGAAGTTGAGCTTTTGAATTTCTTTGACTTTGACAACTTTGCTTCAACTTCTTCACCCTCTAGCTCTTCTTGTTATGCTTGACCCTTCCGGCGATGATTTCGGTGAAGAGCGGCCTCGCTCTGATACCACTTGTTAGGACCAAAAGTAGCTAGAGGGGGGGGGGGGGTGAATAGCTCGTCGCGTGCTCGTCGCGTGCTCGTCGCTCGGCGTTGCTTGTTTCTTCAAGGATATGCAGCGGAAAATAACAGAAACAATCACACACGCTAACACGGTTGGTTTACTTGGTATCCACCTCACAAGAGGTGACTAATCCAAGGATCCACACCAACGCACACACCCTCCACTAGTAAAAACTCTCCTTTATGGTAACTACCAAGGGCGGAGAAGCCCTACAAGACTCAATACAAGAAGAGAGGGAAAGGATACAAGAAATACAAGCTTACAAGCTTACAATGAGTACAAAACCCTAGCCCTAGCTTCTCTTCTTGGCTTTGATTCGCCTCTTGACTTGGAGAGCCTCCAAGATCCTTCAAGAACTGGCGATTTGAGCTTTGTGAGTGCTGTGGAGGAGCTGACGAGAGAGCTGGAATGAATCGGTAAAGAACTACCAAAGGAATCGTGCGCCTGCGGCCTTTATCGATGCCAACGGTCGGATCCCGATCGATTCGATTATTCCCAATCGATCGGGGAGGCTTTGGATCGATCCACGGATCGATCCAGAGCGCCTCTGTGCTCTGGAAAAATGCCTGGATCAATTCATGAATCGATCCAGCGCTTATCGTGCGAAGCAGTAGCGTCCCAATCGATCCACTGATCGATTGGGACCTCTGGATCGATCCACTGATCGATCCAAAGGCTTTCTGTTCGCTGGGGAAAGCTTGGATCGATCCACCGATCGATCCAGTGGCTTTCTGTTCGCTGGGACAGGTCTGGATCGATCCACTAATCGATCCAGAGCCTGAATCGATCCACTGATCGATCCAGCACTTGGTTTTTGCCCAAACCAAGTCCCAAACCTCCCAA
The DNA here is from genome assembly GCF_018446385.1 of Zingiber officinale. Taxonomy (NCBI): domain Eukaryota; kingdom Viridiplantae; phylum Streptophyta; class Magnoliopsida; order Zingiberales; family Zingiberaceae; genus Zingiber; species Zingiber officinale. Next base: position 155,502,401 of record NC_055992.1, on the reverse strand, counting down.
ACCAACATCCGGTCAATCTTAACATGTTGGTACATCATGCCTAGCATCTGGTCACTCCCTTGACCTGTTAGGACTCCCCACCAAGTGTTCGGTCAATCCCTTTGACCCACTTGGACTTTTATCTTCGTGCCAAGTATTCGATCACTCCCTTGACCTACTTGGACTTCCACCAGATGTCTGGTCAATCCCTTTGACCCATCTGGATTTCCTCGTGCCAAGTATCCAGTCAATCCTTTGACCTACTTGGACTTCCCAACACCAGATGTCCGATCATTCTTGATCCATCTGGATTTTCCCTTGCCTGGCTTTACTCACCAGGACTTTCATCTGCCTAGCTTCACTCACTAGGACTTTCACCTGGCTTCACTCACCAGGACTTTCACCTAGCTTCACTCACTAGGATTTTCACCTGGCTTCACTCACCAGGACTTTCACCTAGCTTCACTCACTAGGATTTTCCTTCTGCCTGGCTTCACTCACCAGGACTTTCCTTCTGCCTGGCTTCACTCACCAGGACTTTCACCTAGCTTCACTCACTAGGACTTTCACCTAGCTTCACTCACTAGGATTTTCCTTCTGCCTGGCTTCACTCACCAGGACTTTCCTTCTGCCTGGCTTCACTCACCAGGACTTCCCTTCTGCCTAACTTCCCAGTTAGGACTTCCCAGTCAAGTATCCGATCACTCTTGACCTACTTGACTCTTCTTCAATTAGTATCTTATTGTCAAACATCTAAACCCAAACCAAGACTCAGCTTGGTTAACCAGGTTAACCTTGACCTGAGGGATGTTGCACCAACAGGTTTTATGTGCTGTGATGTGTGTGCATGTTAAAATTCCTCAATTTAAATAACTAAGTAGGAGAGAGATTATTTAAATAAATTTTATGGTCTCCATTATTGGGTTGTAAGTGATGCATTTAAACTTGCGCGTTGGTTTTAAGTGTCTTCCTCCATATCGGATGAGTTTGTTTACGGATCACTAGATCAAACTTCCTCTATGGATGATTATAAGAAATTATTTAGCTATGTGTGATCTTCTCCATCTGAAGGAACACAATCCTAATTAATTAACTAAGTATCAAGTAATGATATATACTTAGGCGCATTTAATAGTATCCTCCCCATCGGAGTCACTGCTATTATTTGTGTGACCGAAGATGAACCAACTATTAATTTTATTTGTCATAAAGTTAGGTTGACAAGATAATAAAATTAATGGGTAAAACCTCCTCTTACAAATGTTTGAATTAGTATACGTCCACATTATCGTGGCATACAAAATTCACAGTGTTTTGAGGTGTTGGTGAATTTAAATTATATTGTTTGAGGAATCAATATTATTTTAAATTCTAAAGTTTTGACCAAATATTTTATTTTGTGATTCTCAAGATTTTAAAATGGCTTTCAATCCTCTTGCTGTTATTTTAAAAGAAAACAAACTTACTGGTCCAAATTATATTGATTGGAAATGGAACTTGGACATTGTCTTAACTGCTAAAAAATACAAGTTCATAGTTTTTGAGGTCTGTCCTAGCGTGCCTGATAAGGATTCTAGTGAAGAGGAGGTAGAGAGACAAAGGAAATAGGTCAAGACAGATGAGATGACGCGGTGTTACATTTTGGCTTCTATGTCAAATATGCTGCAACATCAGCATCAGACCCTACCCACTGCCTATGACATGATGCTCAATCTCAAGGAACTCTTCGAACACCAGAATCGGGCTGCCAGGCAGGATACCATGAGAAACTTAATGACGACCACCATGACTGAGGGGATACCCGTAAGGGATCATATCCTCAAGATGATGACTCATTTAAATGAGATGGAAGTCCTTGGAGCTGAAATCGATAGGGAAACTCAGGTCGATATCATTCTCCAAACGCTACCCAAAAGTTGTGAGCAGATCTGCCTGAATTACAACATGAACAAAATGGTTTATTCGTTGGCAGAACTTCTGACAGAACTCCAAGCGATAGAAGGGCTATTTGGTTAAAGTTCTCAAGTTCACATTGCTGAAAACGTTTCTGCCTCTAAGCTGAAAGGCGGAAAAAAGAAGAAGAAATAAGTTGGTTTGGCAAAGAAAGTGATTCAACCTCTAGGGACTGGGCCGCAGGTAGGTGTGAAGAAGCCGAAAGGCAAGTGCTTCACATGCAAGCAGTCTGGACATTGGAAGGTGGACTGTCCTTGTAAAAAGGAGAACAATAAAAGTATATCTTATTCATTATTTGTTGAAACATGTTTAGCGGTGTTATCTACCAGTACCTGGTGTGTAGATACGGGAGCCACTGATCATGTCTGCAATTCATTGCAGGGGTTCCAGGAAACCCGACGACTACATGAAGGGGAGATCACCGTCTACATGAGCAATGCTACCAGAGTGGTGGCTGTTGCAGTGGGAGATGTTTATCTATTTTTTGATAGGAATAAAACTTTGATTTTGAAAAATTATCTTTATGTATCATGTTTTAGAAAGAACTTGATTTCAGTTTCTAAATTATTTATGGATGAATATTCTGTTTCTTTTGATGATAAAGTTGTTGTCAAGAAAAATAGGGTGGTTATCTGTTCTGGTGCGTTGGTTGGAAATTTGCATACTCTTAATCCAATAACTCACACGATGCAACAAATGGAAATTAATAACACATCTTTTAATTCTAATAAGAGAAAGCAACCTTCGGAAATGAACCAAACATATCTTTGGCATATAAGGTTGGGTCATATTAACTTGAGTAGGATTCAAAAGTTAATAGCCGATGGTGTAACACCCACGAAACGATAAGCTATACCTATGAGTATTTTTCTTTTAGAATAAAAGAAAAAAAAAAGAAATGGAAATAGAAACAAAAAAATGAATGAAAGGGTGAGGTCAAAGATTGAACCTTGAACCTTCCACAAATGATAGAATTAAGTTGGTGTATGGTAACCACTAGAGTAATGAATAATATGTGAATAGAAAAGAATGGAAATGTTAGTTAAGAGTGAGAAGATAGTTAAGTAAAGGAACAAGAGAAAACCAAGTAGCTTACCTCCTCTTCTCTTGATTAAGAAAAGAATAAGCAAAAGATAAGTTGCCTTCTCCTTGTGTTCTTTTCTTTTCTTTCTTTCTTCTATTTTCGTGGGAGTTAATGAGGAGAGGGATTTGAGGAATCAAGGGGGATGCATAAGGACATTTTCCCTTTATTTTATCATTAAGGATAAATAAGAAAGGAGAGTACCATTTTTATTCCTTTCTTCTTCCTCCTTCCTCACCATTGCCGAAACCTAGAGCCTCCCCTCTCCCAAATTCCAAAATCCAACTAAGTTTTCTCCCTAAGAAAACTAAACCACAAGAAGAAGTCCTCAAGATCTACTTCTTACAAGCAAGAAGGGCAAAAAGGAATACTAGAAGGAGGAGCTCTCTTCTTCTTCTCCACAAGGGTACCTTCTCTTAAGAAAAGACCAAGCAAAAGGAGGTGAGTATCCCCTCACCTGTGGTACAAGTGGTTTATGGTTTTTCTATAAACTTGAATGGTAAGGAAAGAAAAAAAAAACTTAAGGATGTCCTGGTAGGATTCGGCTATGAGAAGTTTTAAAGCATAGGAAAGCTTAAACTCAAAACTAACTTGCTTATGATTTTTCTTATGATACGATATGCATATTTCCTTGGTGTTTCATACTTGTATGTTGCTTGGAATTAGATAAACCCCACCTTAGGGTTTCGGCCATCACAAGTTTAAAGGTATAGGAAAGCTTAAACTCAAAACTAACTTGCTTATGATTTTTCTTATGATACGATATGCATATTTCCTTGGTGTTTCATACTTGTATATTGCTTGGAATTAGATAAACCCCACCTTAGGGTTTCGGCCATGAAGATATTTAAAAAAAAAAATCTTGGAAAGCTTAGACTCAAATCTAACATGCTTAGGATCTTTCCTATGATATGATGTGAATATTTCCTTGGTGTTTACATGCTTGTATGTTACTTGGAATTAAGTGAACCCCATCTTAGGGTTTCGGCCATGACAAGTCCAAAAGCATAGGATAGCTTTAACTCAAAACTAACATGCTTATGATCTCCCTTATAATATGATAGGAAGATAACTTGATGTACTTATGGTTTTCATGTTGTTTAGAACTAGGTTTTCATGTTTGAACTTTCGGCCAAGATAAGTTTGAAGGCCTAGGCAAGCTTAAACTCAACTCTAACATGCTCATGTTCTTCCCTATGATATGATATGAAGTTACCATGATCTTCTTATGCTTGTGGTTGGTTTAGAATTTAATTCCACTCTTCATGACTTTCGGCCACATCATGAGTTTAGACTTATGAAACTTAGTACCTAAATTAAATATGCTAATGTTGGTCCTTATGATAAATGATATGGGATTGGTTAGGTTTCACATGTTTATATGCTACTTGTAACCTAGGTTTAGACCTTTGCATGTTTCGGCCACATCATAAATTTTGGACCTAGGAAGCTTAGAACCTAAACTAAATATGCTCATAATGTTCCTTATGATAAATGTTATGAAATTGGTTCAGGGTTCATATGTTTATATGATTGCTTACAAAATTAGGTGACCCTTGCATGTTTCGGCCACCAATGAGGGATTGATGATTGAGACCCAATTATGACTCTTTATGTGTTTCACATGCCATGATATGATTTAGGAGATGTTAACTTATGTGTCATGCATGATTATGTTCCCATGATATGATATATGCTCATTTATGTATGCTTATGAATCATGCATTTAAAAGATCTCCTATGACGTGCTATATGCTCAAGTATGTATGCTTATGAAATGACAAGTAAAGGCCTAAGAGATGCTTCCCTATGTGTTGAGACTAAGAGCACTCTATATGATATGCTAAGTGAAAGGCCTAAGAGTTGCTTCCCTATCAAGTGGCACTAAGAGCACTCTTCATGCTAAGTTAAGTTATGAATGACATGAACATGATGAATTATGAATGACTTGAACATGATATGCTATGGATGACATGTACATGATATGCTATGAATGACATGAACATGATATGCTACGATTATATGACATGTTATTTTACTTTGTATGTCTTGTACCAAAAGGGTGGGCTCCTTATGCGCCCCTAGGTCGAAGTACGGGCCTAGTAAAGGGTGGGCTCCTTACGCGCCCCTAGGTCGAGCTACGGGCCTAGTTTCCTAGTAGGTTCAAGACTAGCTACCTTGGGTCTACTTAGGATGCGCACATTTATGTATGTATGTGGTACTAAGCCGGGCCCCCTCATGTTGAGATTATTTTCAAGTACTATATTATATTATTTTTAAGACATCTTGCACCATGACATGAAGCATGTTTTTGAAAAGCATCTTACACATGACATTACCCATGTTTTAAAGGACATCTTGCATGTATGGTTATGAAATGATATGATATGATGCTTACATTTATGCTATGATATGATGTTCTTTATGCTATGATAGGATATGTCATGATGCTTATTTCTTTTCATGATATGATATGATATGACTTGATGCTTTCATATGTCATGCTATGATGCTCCTTTATGCTATGATGTTTCCTTTATGCTATGATATGATTTTCATTTATGCCATGATATGATTTCCATTTATGCTATGGTATGAATTCCATTTACATTCATGCTATGATATGATGTTCATGTATGCTATGATATGTGATATGATTACTCTTACAAAAATATGTGGTTTAGATGTTCAGTATGTCCATGCTAACTGTATTATGTTGAATGATTATGTTATGACATATGGTTTTTGTGAGTAGGAAAGGATCTCACTAAGCCTTGTGTGTTTATAGTTACTTTCCTTGTACCACAGATAAAGGTAAAGGATAGATAAACTAAAGGAGCAGCAGTAGGGGCAGGAGATGTGTGTGGTGGTGGCTTGGCTAAGAAAGAAAGACCTACTTATGTTGATTTAGGATTGATATGAACTATGCTTATTTTATGTTGATGACTTGCATGATCACTTTACTTATGCTTATGTTAAGATATGGATATTATGACTCTTTAAGTTGTAACTATGCTGAGCATGCTAGTATGATTAGTTGTAAATAAAAAAAAATGAACGATTACTTCCGCTGTTTAGAAATTCATGTACGTACGTTATGTTTGTAGAAAGTAACACCGCCTCCACTAGCAGGAGGGGGCGGGGTGTTACAGATGGACCTTTGGGTTCATTGGTAGTGGAAAACTTTCCGACCTGCGAGTCTTGCTTGGAAGGAAAAATGACCAAAAGACCTTTTAAGGTAAAGGGGTATAGAGCCAAAGAAGTGTTGGACTTGGTTCATTCTGATTTGTGTGGGCCTATGACTATCCAGGTAAGAGGTGGTTTCGAATATTTTGTCTATTTTATAGATAATTATTCAAGATATTGGTACATTTACTTGATGCGCCGCAAGTCTGAGTGCTTTGATATGTTCAAAGAGTACAAGGCTGATGTGGAGAAACATCATGGTAAAAGTATCAAGATACTACGGTCTAATCGTGGTGGAGAGTACCTCTTAAGAGAGTTTAGGAGTTACTTATCAGAGGTTGGGATTCAATCACAATTGTCTGCACCTGGTACACGCCAACAGAATGGTGTGGCGGAACGAAGGAATATGACTCTTATGGAAATTGTTAAATCAATGATGAGTTATTGAGAATTACCAAATTCGTTTTGGGAATATGCTCTAGAAACGACGACGTACATTCTGAACTTGGTACCTTCTAAGTCAGTACCCTCTACTCCCACAAAATTATGGAATGGGCATAAGCCTAGTTTGAAACACATTTAGATTTAGGGTAGTCCATCACATGTGCTGAAGGGAGACACTGATAAGTTGGAATCACGTACAGAAGTTTGCTTGTTCATGGGATATCCTAGAGGAACGAAAGGTGGTTTGTTTTATAGTCCTAAATATCAGAAGTTCATTGTTAGCACCAATGCCCGATTTTTAGAAGAGGACTATGTAATGAACCACACACCCATGAGTAAAATTGTTCTTGAGGAAATAAGAGAGGACACTTCTACTTTAGTACTAACGGTGCAAGAGAAGATACTACAAGTAATTGCAACACGTGTTACAAATGATGCACAATTACAGGTAGTGCCTCGTCATAGTGGGAGGGTTGTTAAACAACCTGAAAGATTCATGTTTTTGAGAGTCTTCGGACATGATCCCTGGTGAACATGAAGCTGATCCCTGGACATATGATAAAACACTCCAAGATAAAGATGCAGCATCTTGGCAAAGTGCAATGAACTCTGAAATATAATATGTGCATTTTAATCAAGTCTGGGAGCTTGTAGAACCACCAAATGGTGTAAAAGCCATTGGATGTAAATGAGTCTACAAAAGGAAAAGAGGAATAGACGGAAAGGTGGAAACCTTTAGAGCGAGACTTGTTGCGAAGGGGTATACTTAGAAAGAGGGAATCAATTATGAGGAAACTTTTTCGCCGGTAGCCATGCTTAAGTCTATCTGGATTCTTTTAGCTATTGCTACTCATATGGATTATGAGGTTTGGTAAATGGATGTCAAGACAGCTTTCCTTAACGGAAGTCTTGAAGAAAATATTTATATGAAACAACCATAGGGATCCATTGCGAAGGGCAAAGAGCATCTTGTATGTAAGCTCAATCGGTCTATTTATGGACTGATGCAAGCTTTGAGATCTTGGAACATATGGTTTGATGAATTTATCCAGTCTTATAGATTCATTCAGTGTTCAGATGAGTCTTGTATATACAAGAAAAATGATGGATATATGGTGGTATTTCTTGTGCTATACGTAGATGACATTTTGCTCATTAGCAATAATGTCAAAGTGTTGTCAGACGTAAGAGTATGGATGTCCAAGCAGTTTGATATGAAGGACTTGAGAGAATGTGGACATATTTTTGGGATCAAAGTAATAAGGGATCACAAGAAAAGGATGATGTGCTTATCCCAAGCTTCATACATCGATACTATCTTAGCTCATTTTAGCATGCAAAACTCCAAGAAAGGTTTTCTACCTTTTCGGCATGGAGTACCTTTATCTAAAGAGATGTGTCCTAAGACATCAAAGGAGATAGAGGAGATGGATGTTGTTCCTTATGCTTCGGCTGTAGGAAGCCTAATGTATGCGATGCTATGCACGAGACCGGATATCTATTTTACCATGGGCATGGTTAGCAGATATCAAAGTAATCCAGGACAGGGACATTGGACTACCGTAAAGCATATATTGAAGTACATGAGAAGGACTAGAGATTATATGCTAGTTTACTAGGCAGATGATTTGTTCCCCGTGGGTTACACGGATTCTGACTTCCAATCAGATAGGGACAGTAGTAAATCAACCTCGGGGTATGTGTTTACTTTGGGAGATGGAGCCATAACATGGAGGAGTGTTAAGCAGAAATGCATTTCGGACTCCACCATGGAAGCTGAGTATGTGGCAGCCTTTGAGGCTGCCAAAGAAGTTGTATGACTCAGAAAATTCTTGATGGACTTAGATGTGATTCCTGGTTTGCCTAAAATTATCATAATTTATTGTGATAATAGTGGTGTAGTAGCAAACTCGAAGGAACCATGAGCCCATAAGATAAGCAAACACATTGAGCGCAAGTACCACCTGATACGAGACATCGTAAAACGAGGAGAGGTTGTTGTCGCCAAGATTATATCAATAGATAACCTGGTAGATCCCTTCACTAAGGCCTTTCTGACGAGAGCTTTTGATAGGCATGTTGAGGGGATAGGAATCAGATGTATGGCAGCATTTATGCATCATAGTCTTTTAGTATAAGTGGGAGATTGTTGGGATCTATACTATAAGCCTAGCTTTTGTATGAACATCTATTTTGAAATATTTTATGAGAATCAGTTTGGTTAAATGTTTGCATTATATATATATATATGTCACCCATTTAATTTATATTATAGATAACATAATGTGTGGTGCCACATAGAAGATCATGTTATCGATTCCTTATAAATTATAAATAGTGACTCACAACTAAGATGGATTGAGACAAACCATTGGAACGGTTGTAGTGTAATTTAGTATTAGTCTGTCTTAACTATAAAATTACACTAGTACACTATGTGTGTATTGAGCAGGACCGTTTGATGTTCTTCAATTTGGACTGACTATATAAAAGAACAGAGCCTCTGTTATTATGGATATGCGTCTTAATTTCTATATAATAACAATCATGTATACTTAGTATTTATTTCTTTGACTTATCAATGGGTGAGATTTATTCATTAAATCAATAGGTCTGATGAGTTGGGAAATAATACTGTTTATATGATATGTTGTTGATTATAGAAGGAAACTATGTCCTAATTATTTAGGTTGATGATGTCCCCTTGAGGAGCTCATAAGGATTATCATGTAAACCCTGCAGGTGGACTTAGTCCAGCATAATAATAAAGTTGAGTGGTACTACTCTTGGAATCAGATGTTAATTAATTGGATTATCAGTAACTCAATTAATTAACGGACATATGATATCTTAAACACGGGGAGATTAATGCACTCATGATAATAAGGAGTCCATATTGTAATATGGGATTGGTGCGGTAGTTCAATAATAACCCTTTAGTGGTATGAGTTATTATTGATGGACTTGGGTTGGGTGTTCGGGCCGAACACAGGAAGTCAAGCCCATCAGGAGGCCTAAACCAATTCCTCCTCTAGGTCCTTGTTGTAGCCTCTATATAAAGCCTCGCATCCACCCATCCGGTTTGGTTTAACTTGGTTATTGAAAGGGAGATTTTTTTCCAAACATAATTCTGTTATTTTTCTTTCTTTGTAACCGATGGCAAGCCTATAAAAAGGAGTAGATGGTGGCTCCTAAAAGATAATTTTCTCACTTCTCCTCCTTGTGGTCGGCGCCCCTCCCTTTCCTCCTCACATAGGGCTGGCGCCCCTCCCCTCCCCTTCTCCCTTGCTAAGAGCCAGCGACCCCTCTCGTTGCTAGGGCTGGCGACCCCCTCCTTTCTAAGACCGGCGCCCCCCTCTTCTACTCCTTGGTGGACGGTGGCTTGAAGAAGAGGAAGAAGAAAAGAAAGTACCCCATCCTAGAGCCTCCTTTTGTAGCAGATGGTTTGGAAATCGAGAAGAGAATGAGGGTGATGTTGTCTTGGTAGATCATCGCCCACACGACGTCCAAGAAGAGGAGAGGAATACAGCAGAAGATCAAGAGGTCTTTAGCTACGAAGAAAGGTACAACTAGTTCTTTGTATCGATCTTGAAAACCAACACGAGGCCAGCGATCTTGTACTTCATCAAGGTGTGCTTTGATCCGTCAAGAACTTGCTTGATTGATCAAACACATGTCTGATTGAAATTGTGGGTTGTTAGGAAAAGTTCTGTTCTTGTAAATTTTTGTATAGGGAAATTTAAACAGAACGGGATTCCTGCGCCTTCACCACTACCGGTCATGCATTCGACACGCGTAGGTCGTGCTCGCACACGAGTCAACTTAGTTGAATGTAATCTGGGCCCTGGATTCGCACCCTCCCTGCGCACCCATGCGTGAGAGAGAGTCTCTCCCCATGCATTTATTCACATAACCAATGTATGTGAATCAATATAAACAAACCAATATGCCTTGAAGCTCCCAATGTGGGACTAAAGTCTTATTCACAATGGAGCTTCCCTCTTCCACCTCTTCTCCATTCATATATATCCAGGAGGGCCTATGAAAAGGTCCTATAAAATTATAGATCTAATCAACTCACAACTATCCTAGTCTAACTCGTTGTCCAGATCTCCTGGTCCATAAAAAAGTGGACCAGGGGATGGACCACTTATAATTACGGTAGGATCGTATCCGTGATCCGGTTGTAATTGGTTGCGATCCCTTCCTAGGTTTACCGTCCCCTCCAGATTATAGTTTGGGTCGGGACGGGTGATCAGAGGCCACATGGAGACGACCCCCCGCTTGGCGCTAGGCTGCCTGGCCACTTGCCCACCGTCGGCGGCCTCCAGTCACCCACCCCGACCCAAACTATAACCTGAGGGGACAGTGAAACCAGGGAGAGATCACAATCAATTACGACCTGATCACGACCATGATCCAACCACAATTATAAGTAATTCATTCCCTGATTTACTTTTTTATGGATCAGAGGATCTAACTCATTGAACATTGGACAAGGATATGGAATTAGCCAAGATTCATTTTTATAAGATAAACAATAGCCAGCTAAATATGGAAAAAGTGTCCAGAAAATTTTCTTACTGGAATGCATACCTTAAATTATTTTAACATATGCCTCCATGACATAGCGCAGACGGTGGGCGCATGACATCTCTAGCGTAATGGTCAAGGGTCGATTCTCAGGAACCGATGACCTGAAGTTTATCCCACCATGCGCCTAACGCCTGTGTACTTGTATATACCTCCCTCCATATCTGTGGGGCTGACATCAGTGTCGTTAATGTAACAGACCTATATTTAAATTATTTCAACAGATACAATCAAGAGCATAAAGATATATTTTTACACAAGCAGGAAAGAAAATGGTGGAATTGGAAATTAGCAATGAAGAATAAGAGGGTTCATACATGCAAGTTCAAAAAGGGAGAGGGGAATATAAAAAAGCAATTCCATTGAGAAAATGATTATAAGCTAACATGATACTTTTAAGACTTTAATTGTTACAAAATTCTATATATGAATCAATTTTTTTTAAAAAAGATATAATTTAGATCATGTCAATTTATTATTTATGCAATATTTCTTTTTCCTTATCACACAATTTTATGTTCGTTGGCTACAATATGTAGCCTCTTTATACAAGTTTTCAGTAATTATATAACATCTTGTAAATTATGGTGTACGGATTAATTTCTTGGCACAAACTTTTAACAAAACTTGCCATAGCTGCCAACAAGGGCAAGGAGAATAAAACTTGAATAATCTGATTAGAGTACAGGCAGAAGTTACACCTGCATACAATTTTGGATGCCAAGGAATTCCAAAAATTCCAGTAACTGCATCGTTAGTGCCAATCATATTAATAAAATAATGTTAAAAGGCAAGGAAAACCACCAATACCAATCTCAAGCCCAAATGTTAAAAATCGAGCTAGGATGGTGTTAGACCTTGGCAGACAGCATAATATCAAGTTAAAAATTGTATAAATATGGATCCTTACTATCTCTGCTGATTCAATGGTGTGACAGGATTGATACAGCTTGCAATTTGAGGCTTATTCTTAAAAGGCATGGAACAGATTTATGGTTGATGACTTGAAGCATTAGGGAACAGATAGCTAATATGGGTATTAATTGGTGCAGTTTAGGATGCTTCCTTTGGCCTAATTCTTATTCAAGCGAGTCTATTGTATTGAGCAAGGATGTCAGGTGGCAACAATGGATCTCCCAGTTTCTCTCTTTGGCCTCTCACTATCCTGGTAGTTCTCTCAACCTTGTTGTCCGTTATAACATTTAATTGATTGACTTTTCATCCTTTTAGCCTTCCTCGTCTTCTTATTCCTCCTCTCCTTTCTGGATCTTCCTCCTCTTCTCCTCTGTTGTTCACTTCACTTACTGATCTTTCCTTGTTCTCATTTCCAGTTTTAACTTCCCACTTCCTCATTCTACTCCCTTCGTCTCTCCCTCGACTGCTACTAATCTCTTTAGATTCTCACTGCACTTAAATATTCTTCTCTTCCTCCAAGATACAAATCCTTTTTCCTCTCTTCTTCCTGTTTGTCCTTCCATCTTCTTCAGCTCCCATCTTCCTTCCAAAGGGAGAAACTCACATCTCCAATTCTTTTGGTAGTTTCCCTGCCAACGATATTGTTAAGTAGCAGCATAACTGCAACTCATCAACAAATCTTCTATGAAATAAACATAAAGAATATGCCAAAACAGTCAATCAGGCATATATTATTGATCCTATGGTAAGGGTGGGGCTCACATGGTAGAGAGTCATCGCCACATGGAAGGACTCGGTCAAAGTGGTCAACGTCTTAGGCAGGCGTACGAATGGATGAACTACCTTCCCGGTCAGCATGAAGAGTAGCCGGTCCGACACTTCGATGGCTCGGTCAGATACCGAGCTTTCGACACTCATAAAGCTCAAGCAGGGAAGGACGAAGGCCGAACGACCGTATCGCTCGGCTAAACAGTGGATGCAGCCTCGACCCGGCAGGTAGGGCTCCCTCACTCGACAGGGTGGAGCTGGATAGCAGATCATTGGCCGAGCGGACGCTTGGCCCGCTCGGCCAGTTTGCAGTCCGAGTGATACAATGGTCGGGCCAAGCGTCCGCTCGGCCAATGATCTACTATCCAGCTCCACCCTGTCGAGCGAGAGAGCCCTACCTGCCGGGTAATAGACAAGAGGGGCAGTTAACGATATCTTCCTAGGGACCAGTGTCACCGACGGGTGGCATGGTTGGCGGCATAGTCAGACAGAGGATCATACTGTGGAAGCTTCCACTGTCATATCAGGGATATGCTCAGGCTATTAAGGTATGACGTCAGACACGCTTTTCTGATACGTCATTTCCAGGTATGTTTTGAGAAGCGTGCACGTCTTGGGAAGCATGCACGCGCCTCCTGGGAGCCCTATATAAGGATCCCTAGGCTTCGACGGAGGTATGCTCACTACTGTAGCTACAGTTACGCTGTTGCTCTTTTCCCTACTTCATTTGTTTGCCGTTGGTAACTGACTTGAGTGTCGGAAGGTCATCGCTGGGGAACCCCTCCCTAACTCAGTACTAATGACTTGTGGTTGCAGGTTTAGCTCGTTGGAGGTCAATGTCATCTTCAGTCGACATCCAGTCAATGTGAGCGCCATCTCCCCAGCGTCCGTCGACTCACTCTCGGACATGATCAAATTTGACGCCGTCTGTGGGAACACACTTGAATCCGAGCCGAGAAGATGGAAGAAGTCGGACGTCTCCACACCGTGACGCTTACTCCAGAGGAGCTCGACGCGCTCATTCAAGTACGAGCGGCAAAGATAGTTGAGCAACAACAGCAAAAGGCGCTAGCCGATCGGCTGGCACATCAAGCGACATCCACCTCGGGAGGCCGAGCGGCTCACGAAGACCGACCGGAATAATTGTCCATCTGGGGACAGAATAAAGGACCGACCGACACTCATGGAGATGCTCCACCTGCGCCCATTCCATTTCACCCGGCATTATTTCAGACGCCCTCAGAGATCGCTCAGGCCAACCAGGAAAGGGGCTCTTCCTCAGATGAAGCCCCCGTCCGGGACTTAAGAAAGGGCATAGCGCCCCGGACTGATCTGTCTCCTGAGCGGATCAACCGCCAGTTCTCCGAGACTATTCTACAAGATCCATTGCCGAGGCACTACACGCCCTTAGCGATCGGAGAGTATAACGGGTCGATTGACTCGGACGACCATCTCGGTAAGTTCGATAATGCTGCTACTCTCAATCAATATACTGACGGAGTCAAGTGCCAAGTCTTCCTCACTACATTATCCGGCTCGACACAACGTTGGTTTCGAAGGTTGCCGGACAGATCGATTCGAAGTTTCAAGGACTTCCGAATGACTTTCCTTCATCACTTTGCGAGCAGCAGACGCTATAAGAAAATAAGCGTCAACCTGCTCTCCATGAAGCAGGCCCAGAGGGAGACACTCCAAGCCTACATCCAGCGCTTCAATCAAGTGGCGATGGATATTCCTGTTGGGACCTTTGTGTCCGCTAGAGGGGGGGGGGGTGAATAGCGGTTCGTCGCGCTTGCATCGGTTTGCTTCGTCTTGATGATGTGCAGCGGAATACAACTCGAAGACAAACTATACAATGCTAACAAGTAGGATTTACTTGGTATCCACCTCAAGAAGAGGTGACTAATCCAAGGATCCACACACTGACTCACTCCTCCACTATGAAATACTCCCTCTCGGTCGCAGCCGGAGGCGGAGAAGCCTCGTACAAACCCAAACACACAAATACAACTCACACAAGAAGAGAAATACAAAAATACAAGTGAAAACACACTCTTCTTGCTTACTTACTGTGTGTTGTTGTTGCCTATTGAATCTTGGAGATGCACTCCAAGAACCCTCAAGAACTGGCAAGAAACTCGGAGGAAATCGCTGGTGAAGATCGCAGAAAACTGCAGGAAGAAATCGCAAAGATCTGCGGAGAAAACGCTCTGCTAAGGCTTTAAACAGTGCTCCCAATCGATCCAATCCATCCCCAATCGATTGCCACGTCAGCACTGCTCGATCCCAACCGTCCATCGCTCATTTCCTGCCCAACACTCAAATCCCAATTGATTGACCGATCAATTGGGAACATCTGAATCGATTGGTGGATTGATTCAAAAGCTTTCTGTGTTCTCACGATTGCGCGAGAACTTCCCTGCCCAATCGATCGACCGATCGATTGGCATCACCCAATCAATAGCTCGATCGATTGGGAAAGCCTCTGTGCTCGCGATTTCACATCCCAATCGATCGACCGATTGATTGGGCCTTCCCACAATCGCAGCACAGTCCAATCGATCAACCGATGGATTGGACCCTGTTCAATCGATTGCCCGATTGATTGAACACTCTCGACTTGACTTAAACTCAAGTCCAAAGCCCCAAACCCAACTCCCGGTCAACCGTGACCTGTTGGGTCTTCATGCCTAGCATTTGGCCATACCCGACCAACCTCGAACTAGCCTTCTAGCCTCCTCCATCAGCCTTGTGTCCCTCGGATATCTCCCATCCTTCACGCCTTGCCTTCAGGAGCTTCCTTTGGCCTCATCCTAGTTGTCAGATTATACCACCACACTCGACTAACCTCGAACTAGCCTTCTAGCCTCCTCCATCAGCCTTGCGTCCCTCGGATATCTCTCCATCCTTCACGTCTTACCTTCAAGAGCTTCCTTCGGCCTCATCCTAGTTATTGAGTTCTCCTTGCCAAGTCATACTAGGACTTACCTTGCCAAGACCACATGCTTGGACTTACCTTGCCAAGACCATATGCTTGGACTTTCCAATTGCTTGGCTCCTCACCAGAACTTTCTCCTTTGCCAAGATCACACTTGGACTTTCCAATTGCCTGGCTCCTCACCAGGACTTTCTCCTTTGCCAAGATCACACTTGGACTTTCCAATTGCCTGGCTCCTCACCAGGACTTTCTCCTTTGCCTAACCTCCAGTTAGGACTTCCACCATTGTGTAAACTCCAATTAGGACTTCACCACTGCCTAAACTCCAGTTAGGACTTACCCAGTCAAGTCTCCTATCATTCCTGACCTACTTGACTTGTCTTCTTATTAACCTGGTCAACCCTTTGACCATCTCCACAACCGGACGATTGCCCTAGCAATCTCCATATATTGTCAAACATCAAAATTCAAATCTCGACTCATGCTTGACTCAACTCAAGCTTAGTCAAACTGGTCAAACTTGAACTAGGGAAATTGCCCCCAACAATCTCTCCCTTTTTGATGTTTGACAATACCTCTAAGTTAATACCTCTAAGTTTGGCTAAATCCCATTGCCTTAACCTCTTTTTTATACCAAGGCTAAATCCCATAGCCTTAACTCCAACTACCTTAACTCCAACTTCATATCAAGGCTAAATCCCATAGCCTTAACACCATTCTTCATAACAAGGCTAAATCCCATAGCCTTAACTCCATGACAAAGCATAAATAAAAGTTTCCTTCATTCTCTCCCTTTCCTAGAGGGTAAGCTCCCCCTTCTTGGGATGAATGCCTAACTTAACCTCCAATTCTCCCCCTTTTCCATACATCAAAAATAGAAAATAACTCTTCTCCATAAGAGCTAACCCCACAATGAAGATCACATACCCTTCATTGTCGCCAAAGCTCCCCCTTGAGCTCTACTTCACTTCACAATGCTCATCTTAGAGCATGCATCAACTTCCCAATGAAACTCTCATTCATTGTATTCAATGCTCCCCCTTGAGTAGTAATCTTCTTCTCAACGCTCATCCAAGAGCATTTTTCATTTTACCAATGAAGGTTCGATCCCCTTCATTAACCCAATGCTCCCCCTTGAGCAGTAATCTACTCCACAATGCTTATCTGAGAGCATTTATCATCCTAGCAATGAAGATAACCAATCTTCCATTGCTCCCCAATACTCGACCATGAGTATTAATTCATCACAAAGGTTTAACCCCCTTCCAAGGTCTTTGAAAAGATTTTTATGTTTACAAAGAGTAACTCCCCCTAAAAATATGGTCAAACTTCTATCATTGCACCAACAATGACTTGAGGTTCCTAAATAATTAGGAAAATCAAGACTCGAAGTTTTGAGGTTCAAAATTTAATAATGAAACTAAACCTCAACCTAAACTTCACCTAAGTCTACATTAACCAAACCATGCTTGTTTTTATCATGAAAACTCCCCCTAAGTGTATACAAATATATTCCAAAGGATTAGGAATGGTTAATGACCCTTGAAAACCAAAACTTGAAGTTTTAAGGTTCCAAAATTCAGAATTGAAACTAAATCTTATCCTAAACTTCACTTTGGTTTCTCTTAACCAATCCATACTTGTTTTCATTATGAAAAACTCCCCCTAAACGTATACAAATGTATTCCAAGGGGGTTGGAGTGGTTAATGGGACTCGAAGTGACTTGAAGTGTTGAAATCAGGCTTTTCCAGCCAAAAACAGACTTCCCAATAGATTGAAGTTGGGACTCAATCGATTGAAATCACTTCAATCGATCCATTGATCGATTCCACAAGATACTACTCACAGAAATTCCCTTTGAATCGATCAATCCAGCCTGGGTCAATCAATCGGCTAATCGATTCACTACCCTTATGTTCGCGGGAATTGGCTGCCCAATCGATCGACTGATCGATTGAACCCAATCCAATCGATCGGCTGATCGATTGAGTTTCTGATTTCTCTGAAATCCAATTTCAGCGAAATTCAGAAACTTCCCAAAAATTCTACACAAATCTAAAAATCATGAAAACTCATGTAGTCATTATTTAGGGTATACTTTATCAAGGAAAAATATTTTTCTACGAAAATACTTCTTATTTTCAAAGATTGACACAACTTTGAAAACCCTTGAAAACTTCAATATTTTCTCCTAGTTTGTGTCTAACTTTTCAATGATGATTACTATCAAAAGATAGTCTTCACCAAGGTTTTCAAAAAGCATTTTAAAATCATTTTCAAAACCAATATCCAACCATGTTCTTTGGGCTCAATGCACATGACTTGTACATTAGCTTTCCCAATGATTGGAAGACACATAACTATGTGTTTTGATGAACCTAAAACTCAACAAGATGCACTAAATCAACATCTTGAGTTTTGTCCACCATCCTAACATCTCACTTGTATCTAACGTGTATTAAAACACATTCAAGTCACCTTATAGTTCTTGTGAGATGTATATTTAGTTTTGCTCTAAACTAAAGGATCATGCATATCTATTTAAGCATTATAAGACTTATGATCATTCACCCAGAATGTCATTTGGTATAATCCCACTAATTGGGATATTTACCATTCATGATAAATACCTTTTGTCCTTAATTACAAGGAAATTGACATAATGCATGATGATCGATGACATACATCAAAATAAGTAATTTTCAAAAGAAAAAACATGCTATAGCTACATGATGTATGTATGACATGACATGATATTTTTGTATTTTTCATAATAAAATGAATGCAACACATGATGTTATGACATATAATATGAAATCAATCATGACATTTTAGCATAAATAAAATATACCTATATAATCTATCTAAGTATCCTTAAACCTTAGCTAAAACCTTAAAATTAAGCCTAGATTGCTTATCTCTTGAAGGAATGCCAAAACCCAACTTGACATTTCTTTTACCCCTTTTCTATTTGTGCCAATTTAAATTAAGAATTCAATCCTCAAATATTTGTTTGGCACATATTACTCTCTTTAAGGATCAAACATTTAGATTGAGACTTAATTTTGCTCTTAATCCCTTAAGAACATACTAATATCTCAACTAGACATTTCTTATCCTTTCTCCAAGTGTGCCAACTTACCTTTGATGTGATTCCTCAAGGTTTGGCACAACTTACTCTTCCAAAGAGTAATTAATTTGATTAAGGTTTAAATTTTCCCTTAACCCCTCAATAGAATACCAAATTTCCAGCTTGGTATTTCTTTTTTGCATTTGTGCCAATTTAAATTTAAGTCCAATTCCTCAAGACTTGGCACATTTTACTCTTTCAAAGAGTAAATGAAATCAAATTAAGGCTTAGATTCACCTTTAACTTTATAAGAAAATGCCAAAACCCCAACTTGGTATTTCTTATCCTTTTCTAAATGTGTCAATTTAAATTAAGTTCAAATTCTCAAAGTTTGACACATTTTACTCTTCCAAAGAGTAAACATCTTACATTAGGACCTAGATTTCCCTTTAATTACCCTAAGAAAATACAAAAAACCCCAATTTGATATTTCTTATGTTTTCCCAATTGTGCCAATTGAAATTAAAAATTAAATCCTCAAATTTTATTTGGCACATGTTACTCCTTTTAAGGATTAATCTTGAGACTTAAGACTTAGATTTGCTCTTAGTTCTTAAAGAAGTTACCCAAGTCCTAACTTGACATTTCTTTTGCTTTCCCAAGTGTGCCAATTTAATCTAATTTCAAATCCTCAAAACTTGGCACCTTTTGCTCTTCAAGGCTTAATCACATTTGATTAAAGCATGAGTTTTCTCTTAATTCCTTAAGAAAGTATCAAAATTCTAACTTAATTTTTCTTATACTTTTCTTAAGTGTGCCAATTTAGATTAAGTTTAACTCTTCAAATTTTGGCACATATATTACTCTTTCAAAGAGTAACCCAATAATCCTTTTCATTTTCAAAGGTTAACAATAACCTTCAAAATGCTCTCAAGTGTCAACTTTACCAAGGTTGGGTTAACTACCTTTCCAATTGGAGTTGACACTCTCTAAACCCATCTAGGGTGTAGAGAATATACTCCTAGGAACCCAATACCTATTGGTGCTCCTTGGATGCTCTATGTACTCACTTGGGATAACTTCCCTAGATACCTTTCTAAGGACCTTTCTAGGCTTCTTAGAAACCTTGGTCACTTCTACTAGGTCACTCCTAAGGATAACTTCCCTTGTAACCTTCTTTGTGACTTTATTTGGCCTTTTTGGAGCCTTAGTCACCTTTACTAGGTCAACTCTAGGAATGACTTCCCTTGTGACCTTCTTTGTGACTTTGTTAGACTTCTTTGAAGTCTTAGTCACATTGGTCTTGCCAAAAGTACTTTTAGGGATTCCTTCCCTAGTATCTTTGACATGACCTCTAAGCATGTTTTCCATTCTTGCTAAGGTCCTTTCTAAACTATCAAGTCTTGTCCTCAAGACTTGGTTTTCACTCCATAAATCCCTAGATTTTAGGTTTTCATTGAATCCTTGAGCATTTCTATTTTTAGGCATATATCTAAAGTCCTTAGAATTATTGCCTAAGTTGCTATCTATCTTCCTAAACTTAGGTATGGTAGATCTAGCATGAGGAGGAATATATTTATCCTTAAAGGCATCATGCCTCCTATTCTCATGATAATTAGCATCAAAATGATGTACCTTATTTATAACATGCTCTTTACCATTTCTAAAAGGAATTGCGTCATTAAATGTTACCTTGGGTTTGCTCTTAAAAGCTCCCCCTAGACTTGTGCTTCCTTCTCTAACTTTGATTGACTTCTTCTCTTTAGGGTATTGACTCCGGTAATGCCCATTTTGATTGCATGAGAAGCACACAATATACTCCTTGCTCTTGTTTGTTGTGGGGATTGTCTCCTTGGGCTTCTCCTTGCCCTTGGGTACTACTTGGCTCTTCTTCTTGGCCAATTTGGGACACTTACTCTTATAGTGCCCATGTTCCCTACACTCAAAACATACGATATGATTTTTATTCTTAATTGAACTAATTATACCTTCATGTGTAGGGATGATGTTTGATTCTCCATTTGATGTAGCTTGCATTGTGGAGGTTGCATCATCTTCCTCTTCTTCTCCTCTTGAGGGTGTGGGTGCTTCCACTGTTGGTTAGTCCTAGGAAGATCGTACCGATTCCACTGTACAAAAATTTTGTACAAGTGTCGAACCTTTCCTAATAACATATTGTGTTCTTTAAAAGTTAAATTAGGAATCACAAACGAAACTTAACATTATTGATTCCAAATTTAACTTATCTGTTCTTAATGGTTTAGACTTGGATCACAAGCGGAACTTAACACTATTGATCCAAATCCACCTATGCTATAAATTCAATTAAATATAAATTTCCAAAATTGGCTTCCAGGACTGCATGGCGAGGCACATGACCTTCTTGGGTATGGGAGCATCCACCACCGCCTAGACAAATCCTTTTAAAGAAAGCTAATATTTAATTTCCTTATATAACTTTAGATTTAACAAAAAAAAACAATCGAATCACAACTTCAAAAAATAAAGAAAAACACAAACTCGAATTATAATTCGAAAAATTAGAATCTAATGCCTCTTGTGTTTGGAATTATTACAAAGAAAAATAACTAGCATGATGCGGAAAACGTAACAAATACTAGTTATACCTCTTCTTTGTATGCTAATAACCTCGAGATCTTCTGCCGTATTCCTCGCCTCGCCTTGTACATCGTGTGGGCGACGATCCTCCAAGATGAACACCACCCAAAGCCTTCTTCTTCTTTCTCTAAAATCCGGCCACCACCACCACAAGAAATAAGAGAGCAAGGGGAAAGGAAAGGGAGAGAGGACCGACCATAAGAGGATCACCAACAAGAGAATAAGAATTGATATCTCATGAGGCCTCCCCTCCCCTTCTTTTATATTACTTGCCCAAGGCAAATAAGGAAAGACTTTTACAAAAAATTAAAATCTTCCTCTTGTTTTTCCTTTTCTCCTTTTAATTTTCCTTATCTCTTTTAATTGATTGATTGATTCAATCATTGATTGGCCGACCCCTTGCTTGGGCACCAAGCAAGGGTGTCCGGCCCCTTAAAAGAAGGAAAACAATTTTTTAAAAATTTTAAAAGCAAAGAAGGAATGCTCTTATAAAATTTTACAAGCTCTCTTTTAATTTCCTAAAGTGGATGTTAAAAAAGGAAAGTTTTAAAAATTAAAACCAAGTTTTAAAAATTAAAACCAAGTTTTAAAATTTAAAACTTCTCTTCTAAAATTACCCTTTTTAATATGGTTACAAAAAAGGAAAGTTTTAAATTTAAAACTCTCTT
Organism: Zingiber officinale; assembly: GCF_018446385.1. Lineage (NCBI taxonomy): Eukaryota > Viridiplantae > Streptophyta > Magnoliopsida > Zingiberales > Zingiberaceae > Zingiber > Zingiber officinale. Next base: position 155,480,186 of record NC_055992.1, on the reverse strand, counting down.
TTAAAAAACCATGAGGATGGTTAAATAAGGAAAGTTTTAAAACTTTTTAAAACTCTTTTTTAAACCATGTGGCCTAATTCAAATAAGGAAATTTTTATAAATTTAAAATCTCTCTTTTACAACTTGTAGATTTCTACAAAGAGAAGGTTTTAAAATTTCAAAACACCCCTCCTTATTTGAATAATGGTGGCCGACCCCTCAAAACTAATTGTGGCCGGCCCCTCAAAACTAATTGTGGCCGGCCCCTTTAGAAAGAATAATGATCGGCCCTTGGCTTGGTCACCAAGCCTTGGGCCGACCCCCTCTTGGACACCAAGATGGACTTTACATGGATGGATTTGAGGCTTCATTGAGGCTACGACAGGGACCTAGAGGAGAAATTGGTTTTGACCTTCTGACGAGCTTGAGTATCCCATGTTCGTCCCGAACACACAACTTAAGTTCATCAATAATAACTCATTCCACTAGAGAGTTATTATTGCACTACCGCACTAATCCCAAATTACATTATGGGCTCTTTCTTATCATGAGTGTGTTAATCTCCCTGTGTTTAAGATATCGAATGTCCATTAATTTAATGAGTTACTGATAACTCATTTAATTAATATCTATCTCCGAGAGTAGTACCACTCAACTTTATTATCATGTCGGACTAAGTTCACCTGCAGGGTTTAACATGACAATTCTTATGAGCTCCTCTTGGGGACATTCTCAACCTAGATAACTAGGACATAGTTTCCTTCTATAATCAACAACACACACTATAAGTAATATCATTTCCCAACTTATAGGGCCTGCTGATTTATCGAGCTAAATCTCATCCTTTGATAAGTCAAAGAAATAAATACTAAATATATGTGTTTGTTATTATATTAGGATTAAGAGTACACACTTCCATAATAACTGAGGACTTATTCTTTTATTAAGCCAGTATAAAAAGAACTTACCTTAATTGGTCATACTCAATACACTTAGAGTGTACTAGTGTAATTTATTAGTTAAGATAAACTAATACCTAATTACACCATGACTATTTCAATGGGTTGTTCCTTTCCATCTTAGTCGTGAGCAACTATTTATAATTTATAAAGAACTGATAACATGATCTTCTGTGTGTGACACCACACACCATGTTATCTCTGATATAAATTAATTAAACAACTACACTTAACATAAATGTAGATATTTTTGACCAAAAGTGATTCTTTATTTCAAAATAAATGTTTACAAAAGCTAGGCTAGCTTTTAGTATACACTCTAACAATCTCCCACTTATAATAAAAGACTAAGCTGCCATATATGCTGCCATACATCTGATTCCCATCCCCTCCACATGCTGATCGAAAGCATTCGCCGGAAGGCCCTTAGTGAAAGGATCTGCTGATGCAATCTTGGCGATGACAACTTCTCCTCGCTTGACGATATCTCGTATCAGGTGGTACTTGCGTTCTATATGTTTACTTACCTTATGGGCTTGTGGTTCCTTCGAGTTTGCAAGTACACCGCTATTATCACAATAAATTGTGATGATTTTAGGCAAACTAGGAATCACATCTAAGTCCATTAGGAAGTTTCTGAGCCATACAGCTTCTTTGGCTGCCTCAGAGGTTGCCACATGCTCAGCTTCCATGGTTGAGTCTAAAACGCATTTCTGCTTAACACTCCTCCATGCAATGGCTCCACCTCCTAAGGTAAACACATAGCCTGATGTAGGCTTACTATTGTCCCTATCTGATTGGAAGTCTAAATCTGTGTAACCCACAGGGAGCAAATCATCTGCTTGGTAAACTAGTATATAATCTCTAGTCCTTCTCAGGTACTTCAATATATGATTTACAGCAGTCCAATGTCCTTGTTCAGGGTTACTTTGATATCTGCTAACCATGCCCACGAAAAAGCAGATATCCGGTCTCGTACACAGTATTGCATACATTAGGCTTCCCACAGCCGAAGCATAAGGAACTGCCTTCATGTCCTCTATCTCCTTTGATGTCTTCGGAGACATCCCTTTAGATAAAGCTACTCCATGCCTAAAAGGTAAGAAACCTTTCTTGAAGTTCTGCATGCTAAAACGAGTAAGGATTGCATCTATATATGAAGCTTGAGATAGACACAATATTCTTTTCTTGCGATCCCTTATGACTTTGATCCCAAGAATGTGTGCACATTCTCCTACGTCCTTCATATCGAATTGTTTGGACAACCATACCCTTACGTCCTATAACACCTTGACATTGTTGCCAATTAACAAAATGTCATCTACGTATAGTATAAGAAATACCACCACGTTTCCGTTACACTTCTTGCATACACAAGACTCATCCAGACATTGAATAAATCTATATGACTGGATTATTTTATTAAACAGGATGTTCCAAGATCCTGAAGCTTGCTTTAGTCCATAAAGTATAAGAAATACCACCACGTTTCCGTTACACTTCTTGCATACACAAGACTCATCCAGACATTGAATAAATCTATATGACTGGATTATTTTATTAAACAGGATGTTCCAAGATCCTGAAGCTTGCTTTAGTCCATAAATGGATCGATTCAGCTTGCACACTAGATGCTCTTTGCCCTTTTCAATGAACCCCTCTGGTTGCTTCATATGGATGTTTTCTTCAAGACTTCCGTTAAGGAAAGCTGTCTTGACATCCATTTGCCAAATCTCATAATCCATATAAGCAGCAATGGATAAGATTTCCGGATAGACTTTAGCATAGCTACCAATGAAAAAGTCTCCTCATAATCGATTCCCTCTTTCTGAGTATACCCTTTCGTAACAAGCCTTGCTTTGAAGGTTTCTACCTTCCCGTCTGTCCCTCTTTTCCTTTTGTAGATCCACTTGCATCCAATGACTTTTACACCATCTAGTGGTTCTACAAGCTCCCAGACCTTATTAGAATACATAGATTCTATTTCAGAGTTCATTGCCTTTTGCCAAGATACTGCATCTATATCTTGGAGTGCTTCGTCATATGTTCGGGGATCAGGTTCATGTTTACCCGGGATTAAGTCTGAAGACTATCCCAAAAATATGAATATCTCGGGTTGCCTTACAACCCTCCCACTACGATGAGGCACCGTCTGCGGTTGTGTATCATGTGTGACATGTGTTGCAGTCTCTTGTGATATTTCATCTTGTACTGTTGGTACTAAAGTAGACATGTCCTCTCTTATTTCTTCTAGAACAATTTCACTCATGGGCTTATGGTTCATTATATAATCTTCCTCTAAAAATTGAGCATTGGTGCTAACAATGATCTTCTGATTTTTAGGATTATAAAACAAATCACCTTTCATTCCCTTAGGATATCCCACAAACAGACAAACTTCTGTACGTGATTCCAACTTGTTAGTATCTCCCTTCAGCACATGTGCTGGACTACCCCATATCCGAATATGATTCAGACTAGGCTTACACCCATTCCATAATTCCATGGGAGTAGAATGAACTGTTTTAGAAGGTACCATATTCAGAATGTATACTGCTGTTTCCAGAGCATATCCCCAAAACGAATTTGGTAATTCTGAATAACTCATCATCGATCTAACCATTTCCATAAGAGTCATATTCCTTCGTTCTGCCACACCATTCTGTTGGGGTGTACCAGGTGCAGACAATTGTGATTGGATCCCGACTTCTGATAAGTAATTCCTAAACTCTCCAAAGAGGTATTCGCCACCACGGTCAGACCGTAGTGTCATGATAATTTTACCAAGACGTTTCTCCACATCAACCCTATATTCTTTGAACTTGTCAAAGCATTCAGATTTACGGCGCATCAGGTAAATGTATCCATATCTTGAATAATCGTCTATAAAGGAGACAAAGTATTCATAACCACCTCTTGCCTGGATAGACATAGGACCGCACAAATCAGAATGAACCAGTTCTAACGCATCTTTGGCTCTATATCCCTTGGCCTTAAAATGTCTCTTGGTCATTTTACCTTCCAAGCAAGATTCACAGGTTGGAAAGTTTTCCAACTCTAATGAACCCAAGAGTCCATCGGCTATAAGCCTCTGAATCATACTTAAGTTAATATGACAAAGCCTTAGATGCCAAAGATATGTTTGGTTCATTTTCGAAGGTTCTTTTCTCTTATTAGAGTTAGAAGATGTGTTATTAATTTCCATTTGTTGCTTTATGGAAGAAATTGGATTCAAAGTATATAAATTGTCAACCAATGCACCAGAATAAATAATAACCCAATTTCTCTTTATAACCACATTGTTGAAAGAAACAGAATATCCATCCAAATACAGTTTAGAAACTGAAATTAAAGTCTTTCTAAAACTGGGTACATAAAGACAATTGTTTAAAACCAAACTTCTATTCCTATCAAAAGATAAGTAGACGTCTCCCACTGCAACAACCACCACCTTAGTAGCATTGCCCATGTAGACGGTTATCTCTCCTTCAAATAGTCGTCGGGTTTCCTGGAACACCGCTAAACATGTTTCAACTATTAGAGCATGAGATATACCTTTATTGTTCTCTTTCCTACGAGGACAGTCTGCCTTCCAGTGTCCTGACTGCTTGCAGATGAAGCACTTGCCTTTTGACTTCTTCATTCCAGCTTTTGATCCTGTACTCTGAGGTTTATTCACCTTCTTTGCTGAGGTAACCTGTTTCTTCTTCTTCTTGCCTTTCGATTTAGAAGTAGAACCATTTTCAGCATAGTGAATTTGAGAATTATGACGAAATAGCCCTTCTGTTGCCTGAAGTTCTATCAGTAGTTCCGCTAATGAATACATCCTTTTATTCATATTATAGTTCAGGCGGAATTGCTCAAAACTTCTGGATAGCGTTTGGAGAATCATATCGATCTGGGTTTCCCCATCAATTTCTCCTCTAAGGATTTGTATTTCGTTCAGATAAGCCATCATCTTTAGGATATGGCCCCTCACGGGAGTATCCTCTGTCATGGTGGCTGTCATTAATTTCCTCATAACTTCTTGCCTAGAGGCCCGATCTTGGTGACCAAAGAGATCCTTGAGATTGTTTATTATATCATAAGCTATTGGTAAATCTTGATGCTGATGTTGCAATACATTTAACATTGAAGCCAAAATGTAACACCGCGCCATCTCATCTGCTTTTACCCATTTCCTATGATACTCAATCTCCTCTTGGGTTGATTCACCATTAGGCTCATTAGGGCAAGCCTCAGTCAGTACAAACTTATAGCTCTCAGCAGTTAGAACAATGTCCAGGTTCCTTTTCCAATCTATATAGTTAGGACCAATAAGTTTGTTTTCTTTTAGTATGATGGCTAGTGGGTTGAAAGTCACCCTAAGAATCACAAAATAAACTTTGGTCAGGACTCTAAATTTAGAATAATATTGATTCATCAAACAATACTATTTAAATTTACCAACACCTCAAAACACCGTGAATATTGTATGCCACGTTAGTGTGGACGTATATAAATTCAACATTAGTAAAAGGAGGGTCTTACCCATTAATTTTATTATCTTGTCATCATAACTTTATGACAAATAAAATTAATAGTTGGTTATACTTTGGTCACGCAAAACAATAGCAGTGACTCCGTTGGGGAGGATACTATTGAATGCGTCTAAGTGTATACCATTACTTGATACTTAGTTCATTAAATAGGATTGTGCCCCTTCAGTTAGAGAAGATCACACGCTCCTAAATAATTTCCTATAACTATCCATAAAGGAAGTTTGATCTAGTGATCCGCAACAAACCCATCCATTATGGAGGGAGGCACTCAGAGCCAACACGCAAGCTTGTTGCATCACTTACAAACCAGTAATGGAGACCGTGGAATTTATTTAAAAATCCCTCTCCCACTTAGTTATTTAAGGTGAGGAATTTTAACCTATGCTAGCATACATCACATGCACACACACACATCACAGTAAATAAAGCAATAAATATAGAAATTAATTTTCCAACTATTATGGCCTTTTCCGTCACTGTTCTCCATGTGCTCCAACTCTAGCTGCTGTCATCTTTAGCCACCGCCATCGGGTCTAGTCGCATCTTTCTTGCTTCTTATTCCGCTGTGCTTTTGGTGCTCAAAAAGACCACGCCTCGCAAGCATCCGATCCGCGACAAAATTAGAATTTTACATATATTGATCCTATATTCCACGAAGGAATGTACATGTAATCTAGATCAAAAATAAAATTATAAAATCCTAGGGCTAATACAACTCCTGCTATATTAGTTACATACAATCATGCACACACAAAAATAATGCCCTTGACATGTCCAAGGGTCCAATCACAAACAACATCTATAAGCCATAATAGTTGGAGTCCTGCAACCAAAGAGTTAGCATATCCTACCATTATCCTGCCTAAATTATATATGCCATGTGCATAATTAATTTGAAAACCAAACACACAGAGGCAAACCTTAGCTTTGATACCAATTGTTGGTTAGTCCTAGGAAGATCGTACCGATTTCACTGTATAAAAATTTTGTACAAGTGTCAAACCTTTCTTAATAACCTATTATGTTCGTTAGAAGTTAAATTAGGAATCGCAAACGGAACTTAACATTATTGATTCCAAATTTAACTTATCTGTTCTTAATGTTGATGCGGGAAGCATCTGATGATCTAACCTGAGTTTTAATAATGGTAAAGAATTCAAAGTTAAGGTTATGTTGTGATCAACAAGTCTATTTAAGTGTTTCAGGAAAAATCCTAGCTGTGGTTAGGCAAGTGAAAACCCTAGGGGGTGGTAACCCTAGGTCATAGGGGGTGGTAACCCTATGCGGAAAGTCTTGGCAGGTTGAGTGCTTCAGGCAAAAGTCCTAGGGGGTGGTAACCCTAGGTGAAAAGTCCTGGTGTCACGAACCAGGTGAAAGACTGGATGGGTCGGGAGCGGACATCCAGCAGAAAGTCCGGAAGCTTCGAGTGCTGAGCAAAAGCCCAGTCGATCTGGAGGATCGAACTGGCAATAGGTAAATCTCCTGAGTGGAGTAGGTGACGACGCGTTCCCCGTAGAGGGAACAGTAGGCGTCGGTTCGACCAAGGGTTTCCGGTTGGAAATCTGAAGTAAGACCCGGACAATTGGTGGTATGTCAAATTTATTTATATATATTATCTTTTGTGTTCTAACTCTGTTTTGCAGGAAACTAATACTTTTGTGCAGGGTAGAACTGACCAGGATCGGTCGACCGAACCTTGGGATTGGTCGACCTAACACCCAAGCTAACAAGATCAGATTTCTAGAAGTTGGACCGGGCTCAACCAGGGATCGGTCGACCGGACCTTGGGATCGGTTGACCGAACCTGGGATAAGTGTTGACTGGATCAGGCCGAGGAGAGCGGGTCAGAGGAGACTGATCTGTCGACCGGACCTTAGTATCGGTCGACCGAACCCAGGGATAGAGCTTGACCAGATCGAATCGAAGCGACGGATCGACGGATCAGATGCGGTGGAGATCATCTGATCGGTCGACCGAACATGAGGATCGGTCGACCGATCCGCTTCGGGTCAAAGCTGATCCCGAGACTTGGGGATCTGGATCAGACTTCGTAGAGCTATAAAAGGAGGCCTCGAGGTGCAGCCTCAAAAACACCTTGATCAGAAGAATCTGTGCTTTCCAAAGCTGCTCCGAACGCTTTCAACAACACTCTGCAACTCCGACAACCAACGTCTACATCTTCAGTTCTGATAGTGTCGATATAGTTTCATTATTGCTGTTGAACTGTAATACATATTGTAACCTTTTGCGATATTATAGTTGTTGCCCACCGAAAGCGGTCAACGACCGCGGGCCTTCGAGTAGGAGTCAAGATAGGCTCCGAACGAAGTAACCTCTCGTGTCTTCTGAGTGTTTGTGCATTTTACTCTTTCCGCTGCTTTATAACTCGATAGTTTATTTACTCGAACGATTTTCGAATCCGAAATGCGTGAAAGCCACGAGCGCTATTCACCCCCCTCTAGCGCTTCTCGATCCAACAATTGGTATCAGAGCGGGGTCGTTTTGAATCGGTGCAACCACCATTCAAAACAATTTTACGTGGTATTTTCAGATTTTTCGGAGTCAATTAGAATTTAGCTTTATAGCTATATTCTAATTATTTTCTCGATTCGGTTTTTGCTCGAAGTTGGTGCAACACCACTCGAGTCCGTTTTTTCTTTTAAATTATTCCCGCACTACTAATCCAAGACTTAGTCTTGGAACAGATTTTGTTTTGTTTTTGTCACGCAAGGTTTCAATGGCTCAACAAGAGGGTTATAACACCGTTCGTCCCCCACTTTTTACTGGAGAGGATTTCGGATATTGGAAGGGACGAATGGAGAATTTTTTGAAAATCCAATTTGAAACTTGGATGATCGTCAAGACCGGACTTCAACTACCAACCGATCAAGATGGCAAGCCAACACCCTGCGAGAACTGGGAACCAACCCTAATCAAGAAGGTGGAAGCCAATGCAAGAGAGACCTGCACCCTCCAGTGTGGACTGACCAAGGAGGAGCTCAACAGAGTTGGTCCGTTCTCAACCGCAAAGGAGCTATGGGAGAAATTAATTGAACTACACGAGGGCACATCTGAAACCAAAGTAAGTAAGCGTGATCTTTTGTTTAATAAACTGTATAATCTAAAAATGCAGGAAGACAAGACGGCCAGTCAACTTCACGCTCGTATACAAGACATCCTCAACTCCCTCCACAGAATCGGGCAGAAGGTATAAAATAGGGATATCATAAGGTACGCTCTTAATTCGTTTCCAAGGAGTACATTGTGGGCATCAATGGTAGATGCCTACAAAGTCTCTAAGGATCTATCTTGTATTAAATTGGATGAATTTTTTTCGGAATTCGAACTTCACGAGCAGACTAATGCAAAGCCAACCGAGAAGGGGGTTGCTTTGGTTGCAGGTACCAGTCGAACACGCGAACCAAGATCACGACGAAGAACTGAACCGAAGTCGGAAGAAGAACCCAACTCAGACTATGAATTAACAACCGAGCTCGTGAACCTCGTAAAGAAGCTCTACAAGAAGAAGAAGGGCTTCAACAAGAGAGATCTAAAGAAGGCAGTACGATCCAAGGAGGTTCACCCGAGTTCGAAAGGTAAGTTCGAGGTTATCTGCTATGGGTGCAACTAGAAGGGGCACATCAAGGCCAACTGCCCAAGTCTGAAGGATGCAAAGAAGCGAAAAAAGGCCCTGAAGGCGACATGGGACGAATCCTCAGAAGAAGATACCGACGACGAACTCGATCAGACGAGTTTCTTCGTACTGATGGCCCAGGACCAGATCGATGAGTCCGAGAGCGAGAGCGAGTCGGAGGCCGAGTCTGAGCGAAGCCACGGATCCGTATCCGTTTCCGAAGGGCCAAACCCCGCTGTGAGTATTCCTAGACTTAATAATCTAGTTAATTATTTACTGCGTAAATTAGCTAAATCAAACCTTAGAGTCAAGTCACTTCCAAAGGAAGTAGAAGTCCTTAAAGAAGTGACTAACTCCGAATCTTTGACTGAGCCAGTTCAGACAGGAAACTCAACTCAAGTTCGAAAACTTGAAGAAGAGAATTCCAGCCTGAAAATTCAAGTCAAGGATCTGGAGAAAACACTAGAACAGTTTGCTTTAGGTTCCAAGAATCTTGACCTAATTCTCGGGACACAAAGAGTCGTTTACAATAGAACTGGTCTAGGATTTAAACCAAAGAAAAAATATAAATCTTATTTATCTCTGGTACAAAGAACAAATAAAAAAACAGTCCAAGCATGGGTCCCCAAGTCCAAATTGATTAATCAAGTTGGACTTGGTCAATATTGGATCCCGAAGGATCAAATACACTACCTCGATAGACCATATTGAGGTTATGATCCAGGGGGAGCAAAAAGAAAGACGATATTAATAAAACAAACATAATTCAAAATTCAAAAATTAAATTAAAAATTCGAAATTAAATTAAAAATTAAAAATTAAATTAAAAATTAAAAAATTAAATTAAAAATTAAAAATTAAATTAAAAATTAAATTAAAAATTAAAAATTTAAAATTCAATTAAAAATTAAAAGTCAACTTAAATCAAATAAAAATAGAAGGAGGATCCAGAATATCTGGCACCCCCAACTAATCTACCCGGCAGGGAAATTAAGGTTAGAATAAATTGGGCTAGGCTTAACTTGACCCACGGTACTGGTGAAGTATTGGATGATAGTACGTTGGGGAAACTTAATCATCGCATGTCTAGAAAGATATGGCTTCGACCTGTTGCATTTGGCTAAGTGAAACTGACCGAAGCTACCCTTTATGGATCCTAACCAGTTAGACCAAGGTTTTGTACTAAGTTCAATGGGTAGGACTATTTGAAAAACCTCGAAGGCATGGTTACTTTAATGATGTCCTTGTGACTCACCATAGCCCAGAAGTTTATCCAAAAAATGCCTACTTGTTGAACCCAAAGCTAAACCCGAATTTAACACAAAGTTAAACCAAACCCTAAAATTGAACCATAATTCATCTTACAAAAATTATAGGATTTCCTGATTGAAAATTTAGATCGGGTGAGATAACTAAGGAATAGAAATACGAAATAAATTCGAAATTAAAATTAATTCAAATTCGAAATTAAAATTAATTCAAATTCAAAATAAAATTTGTAATTAAGATTTAATTAATTTACATTTTTTTTTAAAAATTAACTTAAATTATTTTTCAAAATTAACTTAAATTATTTTTTCAAAATTAACTTAATTTTTTTTTCAAAATTAACTTAAATTATTTTTCAAAATTAACTTAAATTATTTTTTTCAAAATTAACTTAAATTATTTTTTCAAAATTAACTTAAATTATTTTTCAAAATTAACTTAAATTATTTTTCAAAATTAATTAACTTAAATTATTTTTCAAAATTAATTGACTTAAAATTATTTTTGAAATTAATTAACTTAAAATAAAATTTCAAAATAAATTAACCTAAAGTTAAACTTTTGTTTCAACGAATACAAACTCAAACTTAATTACTTCACCTTCTTTTCATCAAATAGAGTCCAATTCAAACAATTTATGCGTAGGAATATAAAGAATTGAATCAGTGGATGTTAGATAGTGGATGTTCCAGACACATGACTGGAGATAAACTAAAGTTCACAAAGCTCAAACTAAAGAATTTAGGGTCTGTTGCATTCGGCAACGACGACAAACTTAAGGTAATCGGAAGAGGTAACATCGAACTTAGTTCCGATTTTATTATTCGAAAAGTTCTATTAGTTGAAAACTTCAATTTTAATCTTCTAAGTATAAGCCAATTGTGTGATAGTGGATACTTAGTTACCTTTGACAAATCTAGTTGTTTAGTTAAAAATATTGAAAACCCTGAAATCACACTTAAGGGGCTCAGGAAAAATAATATGTACTTAATTGTGTTGGATCGAGACGCGCTAGAGGGGGGGTGAATAACGCTCGTGGCTATTTCGTTTGATTATCGGAAAACTATCGGAGTAATAAAAAGTAACGGAATAAAGTAAACACAAAGACACAAAGGGATTTACTTCGTTCGGAGCCTAAGGCGACTCCTACTAGAAGGCCCGCGATCCTTGATCGCTTCCGGTGGGCAACAACTATAAGTTCGATAAGAATTATTACAAACTAATTACAATTCAAAGCATTAAAAAGATTATACCGACAACAAAAGACTAAATCTGAAGCTCCGGGTTGTCGGGGTGTCGTTGCAGCACTTCGGGATTGTCTCGTAGGCAGCTTGTTGCAGAAAGTTCACTGGTATGAAGATGAGTTGAGGTGCTGCTCGAAACCCCCTTATAAAGGGTGTCCAAGGCGCCTTGGAAGCCTTCGAAGGCGCCTCCATAGCTCCGAGTCCACCGTGCAGATGAGCGCTGACCATTTTGCGCTTATCACCTTGAAGGTGCCTTCATGGGTCTTCAAGGCGCCTTCCAAGGTGCTTCCACAGCCAACCGAGGCGCCTTCAGCCCTGCTTCGTGGCCAGGTCAGCTTTTGCACCCGAGGCGCCTCCAAGCCCCATGGAGGCGCCTCGGACACTGTTCATCCGAGAGTAACTTGTGCTCCTTTAGTCCTGCAAAAATGTTAGTCCCAAACACTTACCCTGCAAAACAAAGTTAGCACAAAACAACAGTAAATATGATAAAGAATATTATGACAGTCTTCGGACTGTCCGGGTCTGACTTCGGATTTCCGATCGGAAACCCTAGGTCGACCCGACGCATACTGTTCCCTTTTTGGGGAACGCGTCCTCACCTACTCCACTCAGGAGATTTACCTATTGCCAGTACGATCCTACAGATCGACTGGACTTTTGCTCAGCACTCGACGCTTCCGGACTTTCTACTGGACATCCGCTTCCCGGCTAGTCCAGTCTTTCACCTGGTTCACGACACCAGGACTTTCCACCTAGGGTTACCACCCCCTAGGACTTTTGCCTGAAGCCATCGACCTGCCAAGACTTTCCGCATAGGGTTACCACCCCCTAGGGTTTTCACCTTGCCTAACCGCAGCTAGGACTTTTCTCCACCTAGGGTTACCACCCCTAGGACCTAGGGTTACCACCCCCTAGGGTTTTCACCTTGCCTAACCGCAGTTAGGACTTTCCTGCAATCTCATTCAGACTGTTAGAACACCACACACCTTAACTTTGAATCCTTTGTCATTATCAAAACTCAGGTTCGATCTTCGGATGCTTCCCGCACCAACTAATTGATCTACTCACTTCCTCAATAAAGTGTTTTCTAACACAAGAAGAGGAAACTGAGTTGTGGCACAGAAGATTGGGTCACAATCACACCAGACTTATTTCAAAAATGAGTCAAAATGGTCTAGTTAAAGGTTTGCCCAAATTAAAATTTATTGAAAACTCAATCTGTAATGCCTGTCAATAAGGAAAACAAACCAAGTCAACCCACAAATCAACTAATCTAGAAAGAACTCACTCTTTACTTGGGTTCCTTCACCTTGACCTATTTGATTCACATGGAGCCAAGTCACTAAGCAAGAACCACTATTGTTTAGTTATAATTGATGACTACTCTAGATTCACCTGGGTAAAATTTCTAAAAACAAAAGATGAAACCTTTGAAATATTTAGTAATTTTTGCAAATTAACAGAAAATGAAAAAGATACTAAAATTAAAAGAATAAGAAGTGATCATGGGGAGGGGGGGGGGATTTGAAAATCATAGGTTTACCCAATTCTGTAAAATCAATGGGTATAAACATGAATACTCTTGCCCTAGGACCCCCAACAAAATGGTCTAGTAGAACGAAAAAACCGGACCCTACAGGAAGCCGCTAGAACTATGCTAAACGAGTATAAATTAAATCATCAATTTTGGGCTGAAGCAATAAATACGGCAAACCATATTCAAAATCGAATTCTAATTAACAAACTTCATAACAAAATCCCTTATGAAATATATTATAATAAAATTCCTAACTTAAACTATTTAAAAGTATTTGGATGTAAAGTTCATATTTTAAACACCAAAGATTACTTAGGAAAATTTACACCCAAATCAAACCAAGGAATCTTTTTAGGGTACTCTACAACCAGTAGGGCCTATAGGGTCTATAACCAAAACACCCTAAAAGTTGAAGAAACAACAAATGTAATATGCGATGAAGACAATAAAATAACAAATGAAGTTAATACAGAAAATCTTAATCCAAGAACTATTGAAGATGATGAAATTCAACCTAACACTAATAAACCAGAGGAACCAATTTTTGACTCAAACATAAGACCAACTAGAGTGAGTACGTCTCACCCACCTGACCAAATTTTGGGTGACCCAAACCTAGGAGTCAGAACTAGGTCCTCTTATAGAAACGTTAGTAAGATTGCCCTTATTTCTAAAATTGAGCCTAAGACTATAAGAAGAAACTCTACCTGACCCAGACTGGATCATTGCAATACAGGAAGAGTTAGCCCAATTTGATAGAAACCAAGTCTGGGAACTTGTACCTAAACCCTTAAATAAATCAATAATAGATACCAAATGGGTATTTAGAAACAAGTTGGATGATCAGGGTGAAATAATAAGAAATAAGGCTAGATTAGTAGCCAGAGGGTTTAACCAAGTTGAGGCCTTAGACTATGACGAAACCTATGCAACAGTAGCTAGACTCGAATCCATTAGGATGTTGATTCCAAATTTAACTTATCTGTTCTTAATGGTTTAGACTTGGATCACAAGCGGAACTTAACACTATTGATCCAAATCCACCTATGCTATAAATTCAATTAAATATAAATTTCCAAATTTGGCTTCCAGGACTGCATGGCGAGGCACATGACCTTCTTGGGTATGTGAGCATCCACCACCGCCTAGACAAATCCTTTTAAAGAAAGCTAATATTTAATTTCCTTATATAACTCTAGCTTTAACCAAAAAGAACAATCGAATCACAACTTCAAAAAATAAAGAAAAACACAAACTCGAATTATAATTCGAAAAACTAGAATCTAATGCCTCTTGTGTTTGGAATTATTACAAGAAAAATAACTAGCATGATGCGGAAAACGTAACAAATACTAGTTATACCTCTTCTTTGTATGCTAATAACCTCGAGATCTTCTGCCGTATTCCTCGCCTCGCCTTGGACGTCGTGTGGGTGATGATCCTCCAAGATAAACACCACCCAAAGCCTTCTTCTTCTTTCTCTAAAATCCGGCCACCACCACCACAAGAAATAAGAGAACAAGGGGAAAGGAAAGGGAGAGAGGACCGGCCACAAGAGGATCACCAACAAGAGAATAAGAATTGATATCTCATGAGGCCTCCCCTCCCCTTCTTTTATGTTACTTGCCCAAGGGAAATAAGGAAAGACTTTTACAAAAAATTAAAATCTTCCTCTTGTTTTTCCTTTTCTCCTTTTAATTTTGCTTATCTCTTTTAATTGATTGATTGATTCAATCATTGATTGGTCGACCCCTTGCTTGGGCACCAAGCAAGGGTGACTGACCTTAAAAGAAGGGAAACAATCTTTTAAAAATTTTAAAAGCAAAGAAGGAATGCTCATATAAAATTTTACAAGCTCTCTTTTAATTTCCTAAAGTGGATGTTAAAAAAGGAAAGTTTTAAAAATTAAAACCAAGTTTTAAAATTTAAAACTTCTCTTCTAAAATTTCCTTTTTTAACATGGTTACAAAAAGGAAAGTTTTAAATTTAAAACTCTCTTTTAAAAACCATGAGGATGGTTAAATAAGGGAAGTTTTAAAACTTTTTAAAACTCTCTTTTAAACCATGTGGTCTAATTCAAATAAGGAAAGTTTTATAAATTTAAAATCTCTCTTTTACAACTTGTAGATTTCTACAAAAAGAAGACTTTAAAAATTCAAAACACCCCTCCTTATTTGAATAATGGTGGCCGACCCCTCAAAACTAATTGTGGCCGGCCCCTTTAGAAAGAATAATGGCCGACCCTTGGCTTGGTCACCAAGCCTTGGGCCGGCCCCCTCCTGGACACCAAGATGGGCTTTACATGGATGGATTTGAGGCTTCATTGAGGCTATGAAAGGGACCTAGAGGAGAAATTAGTTTTGACCTTCCGACGAGCTTGAGTATCCCATGTTCGCCCCGAACACACAACTCAAGTTCATCAATAATAACTCATTCCACTAGAGAGTTATTATTGCATTACCGCACCAATCCCAAATTACATTATGAGCTCCTTCTTATCATGGGTGTGTTAATTTTCCTATATTTAAGATATCGAATGTCCATTAATTTAATGAGTTACTGACAACTCATTTAATTAATATCTATCTCCGAGAGTAGTACCACTCAACTTTATTATCATGTCGGACTAAGTCCACCTGCAGGGTTTAACATGATAATCCTTATGAGCTCCTCTTGGGGACATTCTCAACCTAGATAACTAAGACACAGTTTCCTTCTATAATCAACAACACACACTACAAGTAATATCATTTCCCAACTTATCGGGCCTGTTGATTTATCGAGCTAAATCTCACCCTTTGATAAGTCAAAGAAATAAATACTAAATATATGCGCTTGTTATTATATTAGGATTAAGAGCACACACTTCCATAATAACTAAGGACTTGTTCTTTTATTAAGCCAGTATAAAAAGAACTTGCCTTAATTGGTCCTACTCAATACACTTAGAGTGTACTAGTGATTTATTAGTTAAGATAAACTAATACCTAATTACACTACGACTATTCCAATGGTTTGTTCCTTTCCATCTTAGTCGTGAACAACTGTTTATAATTTATAAAGAACTGATAACATGATCTTCTATGTGTGACACCACACACCATGTTATCTACGATATAAATTAATTGAACAACTACGCTTAACATAAATGTAGATATTTTTGACCAAAAGTGATTCTTTATTTCAAAATAAATGTTTACAAAAGATAGGCTTTTAGTATACACTCTAACATCCACCTATTCAACTCTTGAGGATGTGGATGCTTCCACCTCTTCCTCTCTTGAAGATGTAGAAGATCTCTCATCTTCTTCCACCTCTAATGTTGCACTCGTGTCAACATTAGATTGATCCTTCTCTTCTTGGACCAATGAGCCCTTCTCCTTGGGCTCCTCCACTCCTTGAAATTGAGTGGGGCTCTCATGATAGGAAATGATCTTTTTCCAAAGATCACATGCACTTGTGCATTCACCTACACTCAAAATGATGTTAGAGGGTAATAGATTTAACAATATATTTGTTACCTCCTTATCCGCCTCCGCTTGCTCCTTTTGTTCCTCGACCCAATGTCGAGGTCAGAGGCGCTTACCCTTCTTGTCTGTTGGAGCTTCAAATGGGTCCTCCAAGACCACCCATTGGTTGCAATCCATTTGGAACCAAGTCTCCAACCTTGTCCTCCAAAAATTGAAATCTTCCTTATCGTATAGAGGTGGAATCTGGATGTCCCATCCGAGAGGTCCTTCACTCTCCATCTTCTTCTTCCTCTAGCTTCTTGCTCTCTTGGAGGTTAGTCCGTAGAAGAGCGACCTCACTCTGATACCAATTGTGTTGGTTGCTACTCGGAAAGCCTAGAGGTTCCACTGTACAAAAATTTTGTACAAAGGTCTGAACCTTTTCCTAGCTACCATGTGTTCTTTTAAATTAAATTTTGGATCGCCTGCGGAACTTAACACGTTTGATCCAAAACTTAATCTATTTGTTCTTTTAGGTTTTGACTTGGATCTCCTGCGGAACTTAACACGTTCGACCCAAATCACCTTAAGTTATTAATTCCATTAAATATTAATTTCCATAATTGGTTCCCAGTACTGACGTGGCGAGGCACATGGCCTTCTTGGATATGGGAGCAACCACCACCGACTAGACAAAACCTTTTATAGAAATCTAATATTTAATTTCCTAAAATAACTTTAGGTTAACCGAAAAGAACAATCAAATCACAAGGAAAAATAAAACAAAAGAACACAACTTCGAAAAACATATTCGAAACACTAGAATCGTAAGCCTCTTGTATTTGGTATTATTTCCAAAAATAACTAGTATGATGCGGAAAGAAAAATTACTAGTTATACCTTTTAGAAAGACCTCTTGATCTTCTACCGTATTCCTCTTCTAACCTCGGACGTTGTGTGGGCAACGATCTTCCGAGATGAGAACCACCAAGCACCTTCTTCTTCCTTACAAGTTTCGGCCATCAAAACTTCTCCTAGGATGAAGAGGTTCGGCCACCACCACCATGCTCCAAGGGATGCTAGAAAAGAGGCTTCTCCTTCTTCTCCTTCTTAGATCCGGCCACCAAAGCTATCTCCACCATGAGAAGGTTTCGGCCACACAAAGGAGAGGAGAGGAAAGAAAGGGCCGACCACACCCAAGGAGAAAAGAGAGGAAAAATAGAATAGAGTCGTTCACCTTGAAGCCTCCTCTACCCCCTCTTTTATAATCCTTGGTCTTGGCAAATAAGGAAAATTTAATAAAAACTTCCTTAATTCTTTTGCAATTGAAAAGGAAAATTTATTTAATTAAAATAATTTTCTCTTTTCAAATTATAATGGCCGGCCACTCTTCTCCCCAAAACAAGGAGAGTTTTAATTAAAACAAAAATTAAAACTTCCTAATTTGTTTCTAGAAATTTATAAAAATTTCTCCAATAATTTTAATCCCTTCATGATTGGTTAATAAAAAGAAATTTTATAAATTAAAATCTTTCTTTTAAACATGTGGATAATTTCCAAAAAGAAAAGTTATCTCTAAAAATTAAAATCTCCTTTCAATCTACAAATAAGGAAAGATATTAAATCTTTTCTTAATCTTTTGTAGAAACTAATAAAAGAGAATTTTTAAACTTTCTTTTAAATCATGAATATAATTAAAAGGAAAGTTTTTACCAAAATTAAAATCAACCTTTTAATCTACAAATAAGGAAAGAGATTTTAACTCTTCTCTTAATCTTTTGTAGAATCTTATAAAAGGAAGGATTTAAATTTTTAAACTCTCTTTTAAATTATATTATCCACATAAGAAAAATTTTAAAATTAAAATTCCTTTTTATTTAATAGGGCCGGCTACATGAATTCACCCATGAACATACCCATGGCCGGCCCTAGCTTGGTCTCCAAGCTAGCTTGGTCGGCCCCTATAGGATGGGTAAGAAGGTGGGTATAGGTGGGTATAGTACTCTATAATTAAGAGGCTACGATAGGGACCGAGAGGAGGAATTGGTTTTGGTCTCCCGATAAAATTAAGCATCCCGTGCTCGCCCCGAACACACAACTTAATTTTATCAATAATAATTCATTCCACTAGAGAACTATTATTGAACTACCGCACCAATCCCAAATTACATTTTGGGCTCCTTCTTATTATGAGTGTGTTAGTCTCCCTGTGTTTAAGATAACAAATGTCCACTAATTAAGTAAGTTACTGACAACTCACTTAATTAATATCTAGCTCCAAGAGTAGTACCACTCAACTTCATCGTCATGTCGGACTAAGTCCACCTGCAGGGTTTAACATGACAATCCTTTTGAGCTCCTCTTGGGGACATTCTCAACCTAGTATCTCTAGGACACAGTTTCCTTCTATAATCAACAACACACACTATAAGTGATATCATTTCCCAACTTATCGGGCTTATTGATTTATCGAACTAAATCTCACCCATTGACAAATTAAAGAAATAAATATCAAATATATGTGCTCGTTATTATATTAGGATTAAGAGCACACACTTCCATAATAACTGAGGTCTTTGTTTCTTTATAAAGTCAGTATAAAAGAAACGACCTCTAATGATCCTACTCAATACACTCTAAGTGTACTAGTGTAATTATATAGTTAAGATAAACTAATACCTAATTACACTACGACCTTCAAATGGTTTGTTCCTTTCCATCTTGGTCGTGAGCTACTGTTTTTATAAATAATCGATAACATGATCCTCTGTGTGTGACACCACACACCATGTTATCTACAATATAAATTAATTGAACAACTACATTTATCACATATGTAGACATTTGACCAATGTGATTCTTATTTCTAGATAAATGTTTATACCAAAAGCTAGGCTTTTAGTATACACTCTAACAATCTCCCACTTATACTAAAAGACTAAGCTGCCATATCTGCTGCCATACATCTGATTCCCATCCCTTCAACATGCACATCAAAAGCTCTTGCCTTAAGGACCTTAGTGAAAGGATCTATAGGTCATCACCTGATGCAATCTAGGCGGCAACAACTTCTCGTCGTTTATACGATTCCTCGTATTGGGTGGTACTTGCGCTCTATTGTGTTTACTTGCCTTATAGACTTATGGTTTCTTCGAGTTTGCTACTGGACCAACATTATTACAATAAATTGTAATAATTTTTGGACAAACCAGAATTCATATCTAAGTCTATCTTGAGGTTATTGAGCCATTCATCTTTTATGGCTACCTCAGAGGCTTGCCATATACTAAGTTTCTATGGTGGAGTCCAGAAAAACACCTATGCTTATCACTCTTCCATAGTTATGACTTTACCTCCTAAAGTAAACACAAAACCCCGAGGTTGACTTATTATTGTCCCTATCCGATTGGAAGTCAAAAATCCATGCAACCCACAAGGACTAAATTAACTGCCTTGTAAGCTAGCATATAATCTCTAGTGCCCCTAAGGTACTACAATATATGTTTTACTGCAGTCCACTGTCCTTGTCCAGGGTTACTTTGATATCTGCTAACTATGCCCTTGGCAAAACAGATTTCTGATCTCGTGCATAGCATACATTAGGCTTCCAACAGCCGTAGCATAAAGAACTGCCTTTATCTCCTTTGATGTCTACAGAGACATATCTTTAGATAAAGTTACTCCATCCTGAAAAGGTAAGAAAACTTTCTTGGAGTTTTGTATGCTTAAAACGAGCAAGGATTTTTCCGATGTATGAAGCTTGGGATAAGTAAAATATTCTTTTCTTGCGATCCCTTATTACTTTGATCTCAAGAATATATACATTCTCCCAAGTCCTTTATATCAAATTGTTTGGACAACCATACCCTTACTTCTAACAACATTTTGATATTGTTTCCAACTACCAAAAATGTTATCTAAGTATAGTACAAGAAATATCACCACGTTTCCATCACATCTTTTGTATACACAAGACTTATCCGGTTACTAAATCCATAGATCTGGATTACTTTGATAAACCGGATGTTCCAAGACCTTGAAGCTTTGCCTCAGTCCATAGACTGATTGAGCTTACACACAAGATGCTCTTAGCCCTTTGCAATGAACCCTTCTGGTTGCTTTATATGGATGTTTTCTTCAAGACTTCCATTAAGGAATGCTGTCTTGACATCCACTTGCCAAATAGATAAAAGAATCTGGATAGACTTAAGCATGGCTACCAGTGAAAAAGTTTCCTTTTTCATCTAGCCTTGCTTTGAAAGTTTCTACCTTCCTGTCTATCCCTCTTTTCCTAATATAGACCTTTTTACAACCAAAGGCTTTTATACCATTTGGTGGTTCTATAAGCTTTCAGATTTTATTAGAATACATATATTCTAATTCTGTTATTCATTACTCTTTGCCAATATATTGCATCTTTATCTTGGAGTGCTTCGTCATATGTCCGGAGATCAGGTTCATGTCCTCCAGGGATCGAGTCCAAAAACTCTCCCAAAACATAAATCTTTTTAGGTTGCCTAACAACCCTCCCACTACGATGAGGCACTTTCTGCAATTGTGTATCATTTGTGATACGTGTTGCAGTTTCCTTGTGGTATCTCATCTTGTACAGTTGGTACTAGATTAGACATGTCTTTTATTATTTCCTTAAGAACAAATTTACTTATGAGCACGTGGTTCATTATATAGTCCTTTTAAAATCAGTCATTGATGCTAACAATGCCCTTCTAATTTTTAAGACTATAAACCTACTTTTGTTTATCTAGGATAACTTACAAACAAGTGAACTCCTATCCAACTTATTATTATCTCTCTTTAACATATGTGCTGGATTACCCGAATCCGAATATGCTTCAAAATAGGCTTACGCCTATTCAGCAATTCTATATGAGTAGAGAGTTCTAACTTGGAAGGTACTATGTTCACTTTCGTTTTCAGAGTTTTATCCTTAAAACAAATTTGGTAATTTTCTGAATAACTCATCATCTATCTAATTATTCCATAAGAGTCCTTTACCTTCTTTCTACTACACCATTCTGTTGGGGTGTACCAGATGCAGTTAGTTGGGATTGAATCCCTACTTCTGATAAGTGACTCCTAAATTCTCCCAAGAGGTACTTGCCACTATGATCTCACCGTAGTGTCTTGATACTTTTACCTTGACGTTTCTCCACATCAGCCTCATACTCTTTGAACTAATCAAAGCACTTAGACTTGTGGCACATCAAGTAAATGTATCCGTATATCAAATAGTTGTCTATAAAATAGACGAAATATTTGAAACAACCTCTTGCTTGGATAGTCATACACAAATCAGAATGAACCAATTCCAACATATCTTTGGCTCCATACCCCTTAGATTTAAAAACTTCTTGGTTATTTTCCTTCCAAGTAAGACTCGCAGGTTGGAAATATTTCCACCACCAATGAACCCAAAAGTTCATAAGCTACCAATGAATCCTACTCAAGTATAACCTAGCTTTTAGATGCCAAAGATATAATTGGTTCATTTCCGAAGGTTGCTTTTTCTTAAAATTAGAAGATGTGTTACTAATTTCCATTTGTTGCATCGTGGGAGTTATTGGATTATAAATTGTCAACCATCATACCAGAATAGATAACTTCCCTATTTTTCTTGATAACAACTTTGTTATCAAAATAGACACAATATCTATAATAGTTTAGAAACTGAAATCAGGTTCTTTCTAAACTTGGTACGTAAAGACAATTACTTAAAATCCATATTTTATTCTTATCAAAGGATAAACATCTCCCACTGCAATAGCTACCACTTTTACAGTAGTGCCCATGTGGACGGTGATTTACCTTTCATTTAGTTGTCGGGTTTCCTGGAACCCTGCAATGAATTGCAGACATGATTAATGGCATCCTGTATCTACACTCCAGGTTCTGGTAGATAACACCACTGGACATGTTTCAACTAATGAATTAAATACACCTAAATTGTTCTTAGTTCTAAGAAGACAGTCTACCTTAATGTTTAAATCCTATTTCCAATCAATTATAATTGGGACCACTAAGTCTATCCTAAAGTATATCAGCTAGGGATTGACCATCATCCTAAGAATCACAAAAATATTTGGTTACGACCAACTCCTTAAAAATCCCCATGAATTTTGTATGCCACGTTAGTGTGGACGTATACAAATTCAAAGAGGAAATTTTATCATTTAATTTTATTATCTCGTCAACCTTACTTTATGACGAATAAAATTAATAGTTGGTCTATCTTTAATCAAATATTTGGTCAAGACTTCTAAATTTAAAATAATATTGATTCTTCTAACAATATTATTTAAATTTACTAACACCTCAAAACACCATAAATTTTGCATGTCACGTTAGTGTGGACGTATACAAAATCAACATTTGTAAGAGGAGGGTTTTACCCATTAACTATCTTGTCAACGTAACTTTATGACAAATAAAATTATCTCAAACACCGTTAATTTTGTATGCCACGTTAGTGTGGACGTATACAAAATCAATCATTTGTAAGAGGGGTTTTAACCCTTTAATTTTATTATCTTGTCAACCTAGTTTTATGACAAATTAATAGTTGGTTTCATTTGGTCACACAAATAATAACAGTGACTCCGATGGGGAGGATACTATTAGATGTGTCTAAGTGTATACCATTACTTGACACTAAGTCCATTAATAAGATTATGCCCCTTCCGTTGGGGAAGATCACACGCTCTTAATTAACTTCCTATAGTCATCCAAAAATGGAAGTCTGTTCTAGTGATCTGCAAACTAGCTCATCCGTTATGGAGGAAGGCACTCAGAGCCAACGCGCAAGCTTGTTTGCATCACTTACAAACCAGTAATGGAGACCATGGGATTTACTTAAAAAAAATCCTCTCCCACTTAGTTATTTATTAATGAGGAATTTTAACTATGCTAGCCTACTAAACTTGTAAACTAACATGCACACACAGCACAATATAAAAGCAATAAATAGAAAAATCTAATTTTCAACTATTATGACTTTTATCTCTAGTTGTCCTCCGTGTGTTGTCATCCCAAGCTGCTGCCATATTTGGCCACCGCCACCGGGTCTAGCTGTCGCATCCATCTTGCTCCTTGTTCCGCTGCGCCTCTGGTCCTTAGAAGGTTCCACGCTTTGCAAGATTCGATCCGCGACATAAATAGAATTTTACAATTTTGATCCTATATTCCATAAAAGGAATGTACATGTATCTAGATCAAAAATAAAATCCTAATAAAACTAAATACAGCTCCTGCTGTATTTTATAATACAATCATGCACACACATATAAATGCCCTTGACATGTCCAAGGGTCCAATCACACACATAAAACTATAAGCCATAATAGTTGGATCCTGCATCCACAAAGTTAGCACATCCTACTATTATCCTGCCTAAATTATGTATGACATGTGCATAATTAAACTAATACCAAATACACAGAGGCAAAACCCTAGCTCTGATACCAATTATTGGTTGCTACTCGGAAAGCCTAGAGGTTCCACTGTACAAATATTTTGTACAAAGGTCTGAACCTTTTCATAGCTACCATGTGTTCTTTTAAATTAAATTTTGGATCGCCTGCGGAACTTAACACGTTTGATCCAAAACTTAATCTATTTGCTCTTTTAGGTTTTGACTTGGATCTCCTGCGGAACTTAACACGTTCGACCCAAATCACCTTAAGTTATTAATTCCATTAAATATTAATTTCCATAATTGGTTCCCAGTACTGACGTGGCGAGGCACATGGCCTTCTTGGATATGGGAGCAACCACCACCGACTAGACAAAACCTTTTATAGAAATCTAATATTTAATTTCCTAAAATAACTTTAGGTTAACTGAAAAGAACAATCAAATCACAAGGAAAAATAAAACAAAAGAACACAACTTCGAAAAACATATTCGAAACACTAGAATCGTAAGCCTCTTGTATTTGGTATTATTTCCAAAAATAACTAGTATGATGCGGAAAGAAAAATTACTAGTTATACCTTTTAGAAAGACCTCTTGATCTTCTACCGTATTCCTCTTCTAACCTCGGACGTTGTGTGGGCAACGATCTTCCGAGATGAGAACCACCAAGCACCTTCTTCTTCCTTACAAGTTTCGGCCATCAAAACTTCTCCTAGGATGAAGAGGTTCGGCCACCACCACCATGCTCCAAGGGATACTAGAAAAGAGGCTTCTTTTCTCTCCTTCTTCTCCTTCTTAGATCCGGCCACCAAAGCTATCTCCACCATGAGAAGGTTTCGGCCACACAAAGGAGAGGAGAGGAAAGAAAGGGCCGGCCACACCCAAGGAGAAAAGAGAGGAAAAATAGAATAGAGTCGTTCACCTTGAAGCCTCCTCTACCCCCTCTTTTATAATCCTTGGTCTTGGCAAATAAGGAAAATTTAATAAAAACTTCCTTAATTCTTTTGCCATTGAAAAGGAAAATTTATTTAATTAAAATAATTTTCTCTTTTCAAATTATAATGGTCGACCACTCTTCTCCCCAAAACAAGGAGAGTTTTAATTAAAACAAAAATTAAAACTTCCTAATTTGTTTCTAGAAATTTATAAAAATTTCTCCAATAATTTTAATCCCTTCATGATTGGTTAATAAAAAGAAATTTTATAAATTAAAATCTTTCTTTTAAACATGTGGATAATTTCCAAAAAGGAAAGTTATCTCTAAAAATTAAAATCTCCTTTCAATCTACAAATAAGGAAAGATATTAAATCTTTTCTTAATCTTTTGTAGAAACTAATAAAAGAGAATTTTTAATTTTTAAACTTTCTTTTAAATCATGAATATTAAAAGGAAAGTTTTTACCAAAATTAAAATCAACCTTTTAATCTACAAATAAGGAAAGAGATTTTAACTCTTCTCTTAATCTTTTGTAGAATCTTATAAAAGGAAGGATTTAAATTTTTAAACTCTCTTTTAAATTATATTATCCACATAAGAAAAATTTTAAAATTAAAATTCCTTTTTATTTAATAGGGCCGGCTACATGAATTCACCCATGAACATACCCATGGCCGGCCCTAGCTTGGTCTCCAAGCTAGCTTGGTCGGCCCCTATAGGATGGGTAAGAAGGTGGGTATAGGTGGGTATAGTACTCTATAATTAAGAGGCTACGATAGGGACCGAGAGGAGGAATTGGTTTTGGTCTCCCGATAAAATTAAGCATCCCGTGCTCGCCCCGAACACACAACTTAATTTTATCAATAATAATTCATTCCACTAGAGAACTATTATTGAACTACCGCACCAATCCCAAATTACATTTTGGGCTCCTTCTTATTATGAGTGTGTTAGTCTCCCTGTGTTTAAGATAACAAATGTCCACTAATTAAGTAAGTTACTGACAACTCACTTAATTAATATCTAGCTCCAAGAGTAGTACCACTCAACTTCATCGTCATGTCGGACTAAGTCCACCTGCAGGGTTTAACATGACAATCCTTTTGAGCTCCTCTTGGGGACATTCTCAACCTAGTATCTCTAGGACACAGTTTTCTTCTATAATCAACAACACACACTATAAGTGATATCATTTCCCAACTTATCGGGCTTATTGATTCATCGAACTAAATCTCACCCATTGACAAATTAAAGAAATAAATATCAAATATATGTGCTCGTTATTATATTAGGATTAAGAGCACACACTTCCATAATAACTGAGGTCTTTGTTTCTTTATAAAGTCAGTATAAAAAAAATGACCTCTAATGGTCCTACTCAATACACTCTAAGTGTACTAGTGTAATTATATAGTTAAGATAAACTAATACCTAATTACACTACGACCTTCAAATAGTTTGTTCCTTTCCATCTTGGTCGTGAGCTACTGTTTATAATTTATAAGGTACTGATAACATGATCCTTTGTGTGTGACACCACACACCATGTTATCTACAATATAAATTAATTGAACAACTACATTTATCACATATGTAGACATTTGACCAATGTGATTCTTATTTCTAGATAAATGTTTATACCAAAAGCTAGGCTTTTAGTATACACTCTACCAAAAATTGAAATCTTCCTTATCGTATAGAGGTGGAATCTGGATGTCCCATCCGAGAGGTCCTTTACTCTCCATCTTCTTCTTCCTCTAGCTTCTTGCTCTCTTGGAGGTTAGTCCGTAGAAGAGCGACCTCACTCTGATACCAATTGTTGGGACCTTTGTGTCTGCTAGAGGGGGGTGAATAGTGGTTCGTCGCGCTTGCGTTGGTTTGCTTTGTCTTGATGATGTGCAGCGGAATACAACTCGAAGACAAACTATACAATGCTAACAAGTAGGATTTACTTGATATCCACCTCAAGAAGAGGTGACTAATCCAAGGATCCACACACCGACTCACTCCTCCACTATGAAATAGTCCTTCTCGATCACAGCCGGAGGCAGAGAAGCCTCGTACAAACCCAAACACATAAATACAACTCACACAAGAAGAGAAATACAAAAATACAAGTGAAAAAACACTCTTCTTGCTTACTTCCTGTGTGTTGTTGTTGCCTCTTGAATCTTGGAGATGCACTCCAAGAACCCTCAATAATTGGCAAGAAACTCGGAGGAAATCGCTGGTGAAGATGGCAGAAAACCGCAGGAAGAAATCGCAAAGATCTGCGGAGAAAACACTCCGCCAAGGCTTTAAACAATGCTACCAATCGATCCAATCCATCCCCAATCAATTGCCACATTAGCACCGCTCAATCCCAGCCGTCCATCGCTCATTTCCTGCCCAACGGTCAAATCCCAATCGATCGACCGATCGATTGGGAAAATCTGAATCGATCGGTGGATCAATTCAGAAGCTTTCTGTGTTCTCACGATCACGCGAGAACTTCCCTGCCCAATCGATCGACCGATCAATTGGTAGCTCCCAATTGATCGCTCGATTGATTGGAAAAGCCTCTGTGCTCAACATTTCACATCCCAATCGATTGACCGATCGATTGGGCCTTCCCACAATTATAGCACAGTCCAATCGATCGACCGATCAATTGGACCCTGTTCAATCGACCGCCTGATCGATTGAACACTCTGGACTTGACTCAAACTCAAGTCCAAAGTCCCAAACCCAACTCCCGGTCAATCGTGACCTGTTGGGTCTTCATGCCTAGCATTTGGCCATACCCAACCAACCTCGAACTAGCCTACTAGCCTTCTAGCCTCCTCCATCAGACTTGCGTCCCTTGGATATCTCTCATCCTTCACGCCTTGCCTTTAGGAGCTTCCTTCGGCCTCATCCTAGTTGTCGGATTATACCACCACACTCAACTTGTTGGATCGTGAAACGTCGATAGAGGGGGGGGGGTGAATATCGATTCGAAAAACAACGAGTATAAACACAGCGGAATAAGAGAATTGAACACAGTGGATTTACTTTGTTCGGAGCCTGTGACGACTCCTACTCGAAGGCCTGTACTCCGTGAGTACTTTCGTTGGGTAATTCACTAGAAATTCGAAATATAGATTACAAGTTAAGTACAATATTGCTAATAAGGAAAAATTACCAACAATAAAAATACTTAGAATAGAAAGGAAAAGCTTGTCGGAGATCGCAGCGCAGTAGGTGCACAAGGAAGCAGATTCTTCATTCTGAGAGTTGTGTTCTTGAAGCTTGCTCACCCCCTCCTTTTATAGACCTTTGGAGGGGTCTCCAGAGCTTATCAGATCCCAAAAATTCGGATCAAATGAGGAGAGTTCGAATCTGGCTGATCCGAGTCGTCTCCAACTACTTGTTTGACATAGTCATCTTCCGAGGGTCATAACTTTTGACTCCGAACTCAGAATCAAGCTCTGTCAGTTGATACGCGTGCAGAATTTGAAGCTCTATATTTGTATCTACAAAATAGAGTTAGAAAAATATATGTATAGACATTTTATATAGGTTTATGAGTTAGGTCCTGTCTTCCCGAGACCAGAACCTAGTCAGGGTCTCAATTTAGGGATCCAAAATGGACCTAAACTGGATCGACACCTACTGTCCCTTAATTGAGATGCGTCCTCAAAGTCACTCTCCTCCAGTGACTTACCTTTACTTACCTGCCAGACGTTCGGTCAGCCCTTTGCCCCTTCTGGACTTTGTGCTAGCTATCCGGTCAGTCCGTCGACCTAGCTGGACTTCGTGCCAAGCGTCCGGTCAGCCCGTCAACCCGCTTGGACTTCGTGCCAGCTATCTAGTCAGCCCGTCGACCTAGCTGGACTTCTCGCCAAGTGTCCGGTCAGCCCGTCGACCCGCTTGGACTTCGTGCCAGACATCCGGTCAGCCCGTCGACCTGTCTGGACTTAGCCTGCATACTCGATCAAAGTATTAGATAACGACAAATCTAACTTAACCTATTTGTCATTCATCAAAACCTGGGTTAAATCGTTAGTGCTAACCGCACCAACAATCTCCCCATTTTTGATGGAATGACAACCTGGTTAAGTTAGTGAAAACATATGCAAGAAAAAAATCAAGTAACATGCATTTATGTGGTTTTTAAGTTAGTTTGTATTTTCAGTTTGGTTTAGCTAACTTAACCACCTAACCCTCCCCCTTTGACATTCATCAAAAGTAAGCATGGATTAAGTAAGCATAAATACAAACTTCAGACAAAGTAAGAAATAATGTCAAGTTAATCTGGGGGAGTTTAAAACATAGATTATTTTGCTTTTATTTCTTGAATCTTTGAAAAAAAACTAAGTCTTGAAAGATAGCTGATTTATAACTTTGTAATTTTGAAAGATAGCTAATTTTTCAAGTATAGTTTTTAAGGTCAAAGTTAAAAATTCAAGTTTTCAAACATAAGTTTTTTTTAAAAAATCACTTTCTAAAATAATTTTCAAAACTAAGTCGATAGTAATTTTCAAAACTAATTTTGTCAAATCAAATTGTCAAAATTAAGTACGACCAATTTTTCAGAACTTGATTCAGGGTTATTTTCAAAACGAAGTGAAGTTAAATCGAATTCAAACATTAAGAAAAACGATTTTGAACTTTACTTTTAGTTTTCAAAGTTTGTCACAACTAATTTTGGTAAAGTAAGATCATATTTTTGGAATTAAAATCAAAATAATGTTTCAAAATGAAGTAGTAGGAGTTTTTTTTTAAAAATAATTTTGTAAAATTCTTTTTCCAAAATTAAATTTTCAAAGTTTAACGTACTAATTTCGAAACCATGATTTAAAATATTTGAAAAGCTCAGTTTTCAAAGACTAAGTAGAATCGAATTTTCAAAAACTGAGAAGATATTGTTTTCCAAAACCTAAGTAATTTTGAACTTTAAAGATTTTGATTTTATTCCTCCCCCTAAACCTGACATCAAGTCAAATGTCTAACCAGTTAGTTACTAACTGACTGTCAGAAGACAGTAGTTTTCACTATGTTAGTCAAGTTAAGTTTAAATTGAATAACTTAACTTGATTAATGTATATCTTGTATTTAACGCCCAGACTTATATTGATGCACTGAAATAAGCATCTTAAGTCTTAGGCAAGTGACCTATGCATCTCACCCCTTTTCTATGTTTGTCAAACACAAGCAAGGTAAGCCTAGGGTGTTGGTGAGATGCTCAAAAACTAGTCCTATAGGTACATGCTTTCTAAGGAGTTTGAACTAGTGTACGGCTAAAACTGTTTTAAAAATATAAAAATAGGGAAGTTTTTGAAAAATAAGAATAGAAATAATTTTAGTCTAAAAAATAACCATTTTTGAAAACAATTTTGTAATTTGAAAATCTTAGTCTATTATACACATTCCTAATTTTCTACGTAAATTACTAAATTCACTTTCAGGGAGTGGTTTGGTAAATATGTCGGCTAAATTTGACTTGGACTCAATGTATTTGAGTTGAATATCACCTTTAGTGACATGGTCCCTAATAAAGTGGTGCCTGATTTCAATGTGTTTGGTTCTTGAATGATGCACTGGATTTTTTGTTAAATTAATTGAACTAATATTGTCAATTAAGACTTTTACATTTGTGATATTTAAGTTGAAATCTTTTAAGGTGCGCATCATCCATAATAATTGGGCTACACATTCTCCTATGGCTATGTATTCTGACTCAGTTCTAGATAGCGCAACACAGTGTTGCTTTCTGCTAAACCAGCTAACAAGTGATGGACCTAGTAGTTGACATCCACCACTTGTGTTTTTGCGGTCTAATTTGCACCCAGCATAATCTGAGTCAGAATACCCTATTAATTCAAAGTTGGTGGTCCTAGGATACCAAATTCCTACATTTGTTGTTCCTTTAAGGTATCTAAAAATTCTTTTGACTTGAGTCAAATGGGATTCTTTAGCATAGGTTTCGTATCTAGCACACATACTAACTACAAATAAAATATCAGGTCGGCTTGCAGTTAAGTAAAGTAGACTACCTATTGCACTCCTATAATACTTTAGATCAACTGGTTTTCCATTTGGGTCATTGTCTAAGATTGTGTTTACTGCCATGGGTGTTTTAATTTCTTTTGTATTTTCCATTCCAAATTTTTTAAGTAATTCTTTAGTGTATTTGTGTTGATAAATATAATTTCCTTAATTTGTTTGTTTGATTTGTAATCCTAGGAAATAAGTTAATTTTCCTACTAAGCTCATTTCAAATTCTTGTTCCATTAGATTAGTAAATTCTTCTAAAAAATCTGAGTTAGTTGAACCAAATATTATATCATCTACATATATTTATGCTATAAATATATCGTTATTTAATGATTTAACAAACAAGGTCAGATCAATTTGACCTTGGTTGAATCCTTTGGATGTTAAGTAGGAGGTTAACCTTTCATACCATGCCATGGGTGCTTGTTTAAGTCCATATAATGATTTCTTTAATTTAAAGACATAGTCAGGGTGTTCTAGACTTTCAAATCCAAGAGGCTGGCCTACATAAACTTCTTCTTTTATTAACCCATTGAGAAAGGCATACTTAACATCAATTTGGTATAGTTTGAATCCCTTATGGGACGCATAACCTAGTAACATTCTAATGGATTCTAATCTAGCTACTGGGGCATAGGTTTCATCCTAGTCAAGTCCTTCAACTTGACTGAACCCTTTGGCAACTAACCTAGCCTTATTCCTAGTAATTTCCCCAGTTTCACTTAATTTGTTTCTAAATACCCATTTTATTTCTATTATTTTCTTATTTTTGGGTGGTGATACTAAGTCCCAGACTTCGTTACGCTCAAATTGAGCTAGTTCTTCTTGCATGACTATGATCCAGTCTGGGTCAAGTAGGGATTCAGCTACAGTTTTGGGTTCAATATTTGAGATTAAAGAGATTTGACTTAGATTTCTAAATGATGATCTAGTTTGGACGCTCAGGTCTGGGTCACCAATTATTTGATCAGTTGGATGGTTTGGGTTCACTCTTATAATTCTAGGGGGTTGATTTTCTTGAGGTTGTTCTTCTTCTTCATGATTTAAGGGTTGATTGGTTTCTTCTTGATTACCTT
Organism: Zingiber officinale; assembly: GCF_018446385.1. Lineage (NCBI taxonomy): Eukaryota > Viridiplantae > Streptophyta > Magnoliopsida > Zingiberales > Zingiberaceae > Zingiber > Zingiber officinale. The sequence goes on along the minus strand of NC_055992.1, from coordinate 155,448,112 downwards.
GAGTGAACTCAATTGGTAGGAGTTGGGTTTGTCCTGGGATTTCTTTGGATTCTTCAAATTTTACATTTGTTGTTTCTTCAATTTTTAATGTGACTTTATTATATATTCTGTAACCCCTACTATTTAGTGAGTATCCTACAAAAATTCTATTTTCTATTTTAGAAGTAAATTTTCCTAGATGTTCTCTGGTGTTTAGGATAAAGGCTGGACACCCAAATACTTTAAAGTACTTTATGTTGGGTTGTTTGTTATAAAATATTTCAAAGAAAGTTTTATTATGTCTTTTATTTAATGTTGTTCTATTTTGTATATAGCAGGCTGTACTGACAGCTTCTGCCCAAAAATATTTAGGTAAATTGTATTCATTTAACATAGTTCTAGAGGCTTCCAGTAAGGTTCTATTTTTTCTTTCTACAATTCCATTTTGTTGAGGGGTTTTAGGGCACGAAAATTCATGATGGTAGCCATTTTTAAGACAGAATTTGTTAAAGTTATGATTTTTAAATTCTCCCCCATTGTCACTCCTAATTCTTTTAATTTTAAGATCTTTTTCGTTTTCAATTTGTTTGCAAAAGTTTGTAAAGATTCCAAAAGTTTCATCTTTATGTTTTAAGAATTTTGCCCAAGTAAACCTAGAATAATCATCTATTATTACTAAGCAATATAAGTTTCCATTTATTGATTTGACTCCATGGGAGTCAAAAAGGTCTAAATGTAGAAGTTCTAATATTGAGTTGGTTTGTGGCTGATTAGTTGGTTTGTGAGTGAATTTTGTTTGTTTACCTTATTGACAAGCATTACATATAGTTGAATCCAAGTTAGATAATTTTGGCAAGCCTCTAACTAGTCCGTTTAATTTGCTTATATTTCTAAAGTTGGTGTGAGACATCCTCCTATGCCATAACAAAGTTTCTTCTTTTTGTGTTAAATAACACTTAATTGAAAAAGTGGTTAAGTTGATGGCACAGATATTGTCTTTTCTAAAACCTTTTAGGCTTACAGTAGGATTGTCTAGATGTTTGATTAAACATTCTGTAGATAGAAATTTAACCTTATACCTAGTATCACACAATTGACTTATACTCAGAAGATTATATTTAAAATTTTCAACAAGTAAAACATTTGTAATTATAAAGTCTATTTTTAATTCAATATTACCTATACCAATTACCTTGAGTTTGCCATTGTTTCCAAAGGCAACTATTCCTAAGCTTTTGTTAGTGAGTTGAGTGAACTTGGTGTGATCTCCAGTCATATGTTTGGAGTAACCACTGTCCAAAATCCACTTGGTTTCCTACAGTAAGTATGAATTAAAGTTAGACTTTTAAGATTATTTTTGAGCAAGCATTATTTAAGTTAATTTTAAGATTTGAATTTTGATAAATAAAATTTTAAGAAACTTTAAGTTTTAATTTTTAAAATAAGTTTTTGAGTTTTTGAAATTAAAAATAATTTTAATTTTAGAATTAAAAATTTGAAATTAATTTTTAAGTTTAAAATTAAAATTTTGAAATTAATTTTTAAGTTTAAAATTAAAACTTTGAAATTAATTTTTAAAATTAAAACTTTGAAATCAAGTTTAGAATTAAAATTTTGAAATTAATTTTTAAGTTTAAGATTAAAACTTTGAAATTAATTTTTAAGTTTAAAATTTAAATTTTGAAATTAATTTTTAAGTTTAAAATTAAAATTATGAAATTAATTTTTAAGTTTAAAATTAAAACTTAATTAATTTTTAAGTTTAAAATTAAAATTTTGAAATTAATTTTTAAGTTTAAAATTAAAACTTTGAAATTAAGTTTAGAATTAAAATTTTGAAATTAATTTTTAAGTTTAAAATTAAAATTATGAAATCAATTTTTAAGTTTAAAATTAAAATTTTGAAATAAATTTTTAAGTTTAAGATTAAAACTTTGAAATTAATTTTTAAGTTTAAAATTAAAATTAATTTTTAAGTTTAAGATTAAAATTTTGAATTCAAAATTTAAATTAATTCGAGATTCAATTAATTTAAAATTTAATTTAAAATTTAAATTAATTCAAAATTTAATTTAAAATTTAAGTTAATTCAAAATTTAATTTAAAAATTAATTTAAACCTTATTCATCTCACCCGATCTAAATTATCAATCAGGGTATCCTATAATTTTGTGAGATGAAGTTGATTTGATTATAGAGTTTGGTTTAACTTGTGTTAGATTCAGGTTTAGCTTTGGTCCCAACAAATAGCCATTTTTCGGATAAACCTCTGGGGTCTGGTGAGTCATCTGGATATCATTAGAGTAACCATGCCGTCAAAGTTTTCCGAATAGTCCTATCCACGGAGCTTAGTACTAAACCTTGGTCTAACTAGTTAGGATCCATTTAAGGGTAGCTTCGGTCAGTTCCACTTGGCCAAATGCACCAGATCGAAGTCATATATTTCTAGACATGCGATGCCCAAGCTTCCCTAACGTACTATCATCCAAAAACTTCACCAGTACCATGATTCAATTTAAACTTGGTCCCTTTTTAACTAATCCTAATCACCCTGCTGATGGATCGAAAGCGCTAGAGGGGGGGGGGGGTGAATAGCGCTCGTGGCTATTTTGACGATTTATAACACAGAATAGAAACGCAGCGGAAAGTAAAATCAAACACACAGAGACGCAGGTGTTTTACTTCGTTCGGAGCCTATGGCGACTCCTACTCGAAGGCCTGCGGTCCTTGACCGCTTTCGGTGGGCAACAACTATATATCGGAAAGATTACAATTTGAATTATAATTAATGCAATAAGTAAACTAATACCGACAACAAAAGATCGAAGAGTCTGAGCTTTGGGTTGTCGACGTCGAGTAGTAGCACTTCAAGGTCGTCTCGTTGACAGCACTTCACAGAAGAAAGCTTAGAATTCGTTGTTGTTTGAAGCTGCTCCTCAACTCTCCTTTTATATGAAGTTCAGGGAGCCTGGGACCTTTCCGGGCACCTGGAGTGTGACATGGCCAGCCAACCAGGTTGCTCCATGTCGCGAAGTCGCGCAGGGGATAAAAGTTGGTCCCGGGCGCCCGGACCACCTTTTTCCAGCAGGTTCCTTACCTGCAAACAAAGGTTAGTCCGAGCAATATACCCTGCAAGACAGTGTTAGAATATGATAAAACACAATAAGGAATAACTGACAGTCTTTGGACTGTCCGAGTCTGACTTCGGATTCCCAACCGGAAACCCTAGGTCGACCCGACGCCTACTGTTCCCTCTACGGGGAACGCATCCTCACCTACTCCCCTCAGGAGAGATTACCTGATGCCAGTCCGGTCCTCCAGACCGACTGGACTTTCCGCCTAGGGTTACCACCCCCTAGGACCTAGGGTTACCGCCCCCTAGGGTTTTTCTCTACCTAGGGTTACCACCCCCTAGGACCTAAGGTTACCGCCCCTTAGGGTTTTCCTCCACCTAGGGTTACCGCCCCCTAGGACCTAAGGTTACCGCCCCTTAGGGTTTTCCTCCACCTAGGGTTACCGCCCCCTAGGACCTAAGGTTACCACCCCTTAGGATTTTCCCTTTGCCTAACCGCAGCTAGGACTTTCCTGAAACACTTATTCAACACGTTAGATCACCACAAACCTTAACTTTGAATCCTTTGCCATTATCAAAACTCAAGTTCGATCGTCGGATGCTCCCCACACCAACACCTGCCGGGTTAGTTTGTTTGGGTTACCCTGTCGGGTATGTTAGTTTTGGAGGTGCCAGCTATTCTGGAGCCTCCCCCTGAATTATTGGCCTTCAATTTAACCTTTTTGATTTAGGTTTATGTCTATTTCTTTTATAGTTATAATTAACTTGGTGATAATTTATATTTTGTTGAGTTTTAAAATGTTCAGATTTTGAATTTTTTTATTTAAGTTTGTATTTTGATTTTTGATTTTCTTTATCAGATTTTATATAATATATTTAATCTTTAGGTATGTAAAGTTGATTAAGTCCTACTTGCGTGGTTAAACACGCTTTTGGGACCCAAGCTTTACGTGTTGGTTTGAATTGGGTTATTAATGATTTAAAGGTTTTATTTGAGTTCGACTTATATCCGAGTCCGGTTTTATTATAACACGCCTTTTGATTATTCAGGATTAAGTCTAGATTTTTTTATCTTGTAGTGAATTTTTCTAACATCTCTTTTAAATTGTTAATATCATTTTTTAATGATAAATTCTCCTCCTCAAGTGTTAGATCCTGAGTTGGATTTGAATTTTTGATTTGTTCCTTGATGTCTTGATTTTCCTCAAGGAGTGATTTGTTTTCATTTTCTATTTTAACTAATTTATTATTTAAGCAGAAAATAATTTTAAATTTTTTTTTGTTTAAATCGAAATATACCTCTTCCGGGCCTTCGGAAACGAGTACGGACTCATGGCTCGATTCGGATTTGGACCCGTCTTCCGATTCGTCTTCCGATTCAGCTTCGCGGGCTATCAGCGCGAGGTGGCTCTGGTGCTTCTGAACTTCTACCTCCGATTCGTCCGAGGAGGAGTCGTCTCACGTCGCTTTGAGAGCCTTCTTTTTGGTCAGCTTCGGTTTGTCGTTCTTTAGTCTCGGGCACTCGTTCTTGTAGTGCCCCTTCTTGTTACATCCGAAGCAGGTCACGTTCTTTTGTTCCGTGGGAGAACTGATCTTTTGAAGATCCTTATTGCTGAAGCTCCTTTTTCTCCTGGTGAACATTTTTCTTACCAAGTTCACCAGGTATTCTTCGTCTTCAGAATCTTGGTCGGAATCTTCTTCAGATTCAGGCTTGCTCTTCTTTTCTTTGGAGGAGCCTGCAAATAAAGCAACACCTTTCTCGGCTCTAGCATTAGTTTGTTCATGCAGTTCTAACTAACAAAAAAACTCGTCTAACTTTAATTTAGATAAATTTTTGGAAATTTTGTAGGCATCTACGATCGATGCCCACAAACTATTACGTGGAAAAGCATTTAGTGCGTACCTTATTAAGTCTCTGTTTTCCATCTGGTGGCCTATCGCGTGGAGTCCGTTGAGGATGTCCTTGATCCTCGCATGGAGCTGACTTTCCGTTTCTCCTTCCTGCATTTTTATATTAAAAATTCTATTTAAAAATAAGTCTCTTTTTGTTACCTTCGCGTCGCTCGTTCCTTCGTGCAGCTCGATCAATTTGTCCCAAAGCTCCTTCGTGTTCTGATGTGGTCCGACCCGGTTCAGTTCTTCTCATGTTAGACCGCAGTGTAGCGTGTTAATTGCTTTGTTCTCAGTCGATACCTTTTTCCTCATGTCCGGAGTCCACTGTTCCGGGTCTAGTGGATTTCTGGAGTTGTCGACTGGAGGTCTGTAGGCTTTTATGACGCTGAACCACTGGTCGTAGTCTGTCTTCAGGTAAACCTCCATTCTTTTCTTCCAGTACGAAAAGTCGTCCCCGTTGAATAGGGAAGGACGTACTGTGCTGAAGCCTTCTAATTGAGACATGTTAATCTGCACACACGAAATTAAGCAAAAAAAAAAATATCCCAAGACTTCGTCTTGGATTAGCAGTGTGGGAAGAGTTTAATCAAAATGAACTAAGTTGGTGTTGCACCAATTTAGTCTTAATTGCAACGAAAGAAAATATCCAAAACAAGTAATGATACTAGTTTAGACTTATGCAAAAAAAACTGAAATTCAAAAAAAAAGGAAATTTTCACCCCCTGTCTGATTGGTGGTTGCACCAAATCAGAGCGGTACCCGCTCTGATACCACTTGTTGGATCGTGAAACGTCGATAGAGGGGGGGGGGGTGAATATCGATTCGAAAAACAACGAGTATAAACGCAGCGGAATAAGAGAATTGAACACAGTGAATTTACTTCGTTCGGAGCCTGTGACGACTACTACTCGAAGGCCCGTACTCCGTGAGTACTTTCGTTGGGCAATTCACTAGCAATTCGAAATATAGATTACAAGTTAAGTACAATATTGCTAATAAGGAAAAATTACCGACAATAAAAAGACTTAGAACAGAAAGGAAAAGCTTGTCGGAGATCGCAGCGCAGCAGGAGCACAAGGAAGCAGATTCTTCGTTCTGAGAGTTGTGTTCTTGAAGCTTGCTCACCCCCTCCTTTTATAGACCTTTGGAGGGGTCTCCAGAGCTTATCAGATCCCAAAAATTCGAATCAAATGAGGAGAGTTCGAATCTGGCTGATCCGAGTCGTCTCCAACTACTTGTTTGACATAGTCATCTTCCGAGGGTCATAACTTTTGACTCCGAACTCAGAATCAAGCTCTGTCAGTTGCTACGCGTGCAGAATTTGAAGCTCTATATTTGTATCTACAAAATAGAGTTAGAAAAATATATGTATAGACATTTTATATAGATTTATGAGTTAGGTCCTGTCTTCCCGAGACCAGAACCTAGTCAGGGTCTCAATTTAGGGATCCAAAATGGACCTAAACTGGACTGACGCCTACTGTCCCTTAACTGGGATGTGTCCTCACATTCACTCTCCTCCAGTGACTTACCTTTACTTACCTGCCAGACGTTCGATCCCCCACTGTACGGGTTTACCGGCAATGAGGTCTAACCGATTGGCCAAATCAAGTTGGTCATATCACTTAGGGAGGAGCCACTCTGAAGGATGAGGACCACAAACTTCATTGTGGTAAACACCCCCTCCACCTACAATGTCATTCTGGGCCGACCGACCCTCAATGAATTCCGAGCGGTCGTCTCGACCTTCTGCCAGAAAATCAAGTTCCCGGTGGAGGATCGGGTCGGAGAAGTAAGAGGAGATCAGTTGGCCGCTCGGCGTTGCTACGTCGAAATGGTCAAAATGGAAGCAAAGTCCGCTCGAAAGATGCCCCTGCTGGAGGTAAGCGCCATAACCGAGAAGCCTCCTACTTTAGTTTACGAAGAAAAGGAAGAAGTACAGATAGATCCGGGCTGAGCAGGGGCAACGACCTTTATAGCATCTGACCTGGAGGCCGAGAAGAAGGCCGAGCTAATCAGATGCCTTCGACAGAATCATGATGTCTTGCATGGTCAACGCATGAGTTGCCTGGAATTTCCCCGAGCGTCGCACAACATGAGCTCCACGTCTAACCGAACACTCGGTCGGTGAAGCAGAGGAAGAGAGACTTTAGCGCTAAGCTGAATCTGATTATCCGGACGGAGATTGAGGAGCTACTGGAGGTCGGCCACATACGCGAGGTTCAATTCCCGAGCTGACTCGCCAATGTGGTGCTGGTCTCCAAGCTGAGAAATAAATGGAGGGTCTGCATCGACTTCTGGGATCTTAACAAGACGTGCCCAAAGGACTTCTATCCTTTGCCTAGGATAGATCAGATGGTGGACTCCACGGCCGGGTGCGAGCTAATATGCATGCATGCTGGATGCATTTCAGGGGTATCATCAAGTGCCGCTCGCCCGAGAAGACCAAGAGAAAGTTAGCTTCATCACTGCCGATGGTACATATTGCTACAACGTAATGCCATTTGACCTGAAGAATGCAGGAGCCACCTACCAGAGGCTGATGAACAAAGTATTCTGGCGGTAGATCGACTGCAACATGAAGGTATATGTCGACGACATATTAATTAAACCTCTCCGAGCCACCGATCTCTGTGCAGATATCAAGGAGACCTGCCAGGCCCTCCGGGCATACAGAATCAAGTTAAATCCTCAGAAGTGTCTGTTCGGTGCAAAAAGTGGGCACTTCCTGGGATATATTGTCACCGAGCGGGGCATTAAGGCAAATCCCAGCAAGGTAAAGACACTCCAAGATATGCCACCACTGAGAAACTTGAAAGAAGCTCAGCGCCTTACCGGTCGGATAACAGCATTATCATGATTCATCTCCAAGTCATCCTACTGGAGCCTCCCTTTCTTCAAGATTCTGCGCTGAGCCACCAAGTTTTAGTGGGACGAGGAGTGTGACCAGGTATTCGAGGAACTCAAGGCGTATCTGAACTCGCTACCTGTACTAGCTAAGCCTATTGCCGGTGAACCACTCTGGATTTATTTGTCTTTGACCGAGCACGCTGTTGGCTCGGCGCTGGTTCGGCAGAACGATGAAAAACAACCAGTGTACTTCTTGAGTCATATATATTAAAGGATGCTGAATCTCGCTACACCGGTCTTGATAAGTTCGCATTTGCATTGGTACTCGCTGCTCGGAGGCTCCATCCTTATTTCCTCGCTCACACTATCATTGTGATTACCAACATCCCTCTTGGAAGAGTCTTGCTTAACCCATAGGTGTTCGGCCGGTTGATCAAATGGACAACGGAGCTCAGCAAGTTTGATATCCAATATCAGCCTCCAACGACCATCAAGGTGCAGTTCTTGGCAGATTTTGTCACGGAGGTATAAAACCCTGAACCCGACTCGATCTGGAAAGTATATGTGGATGGGTCGTCCACCCGACAGGATAGTGGGATCGGTATACTACTTATCTCCCCATAAGAAGATTGGGTGTAGTTGTCCGTTCGGCTAGAATACCGGGCAACTAACAACGAAGCTGAGTACGAGGCGCTTATAGCCGACCTACGAGCCGCTCAACACGTCGGCACCAGCAAGATTTTTATCCACTCTGATTCTCAATTAGCCGCTCAGCAGCTGATTGGAGCATTCAAGATCAGTAATACGCGGCTCAAGTTGTACGCCAAAGCCTTCGAAAAGCTGAAGGCAAACTTTCAGGAGGTAATCATCAGAAGATCCCCTTAGCAGAGAACCAAGCGGCGGACGAGCTGGCCAAATTGGCACGCTCACTCTCGCCGATCGTCATTACGCAGCCGATTGAGCAAGTATCTTTGGTGGCGCACGTCGATCGGATGGAGGGGCTCACTTTCCCTAGCGATTGGAGAACGACCATAGCAGAGTTTCTACGATCGGGAGCTATGCCGTCCGATCGGGAGGAAGCTCGCTTATTGAGAAGAAGAGCTGGTTGTTTCACCCTAGTCGGGAACCAGCTCTACAAGAAGGTCTTCTCCAGGCCATTGCTTAAATGAGTCGGATTGTGGGATGCCGACTATATACTATGAGAAGTACACCAAGGCTTCTGTGGAGGGCATCCGTGTAACGACGCGACCCTTCGGCCAATTTGGCGACCTCTCATGTCGTCGACCGTCGGCCCTTATGTCGTCGGCCCATTTGGCGACCTCTAATGTCGTCGACCGACGACCCTTGGCCGTGCCGTTACTCACTAGGACTTTCCACCCCTGGTCAGTGGATTTTTGCCTCCCCCAGGATTCGAACTCTAAACCTCCAGGCTTAAGTATTAGAGTTTATGAATCCTGGTAACCAAGTGAGATCATCTCACTTGGCGGCCCATTTGGCGACTTTTTATTGTAATGACCCGGCCCTTCGGCCCATTTGGCGACCTCTCATGTCGTCGACCGTCGGCCCTTATGTCGTCGGTCTATTTGGCGACCTCTAATGTCATCGACCGACGACCCTTGGCCGTGCCGTTACTCACTAGGACTTTCCACCCCTAGTCAGTGGATTTTTTGCCTCCCCCAGGATTCGAACTCTAAACCTCCAGGCTTAAGTATTAGAATTTATGAAATCTCACTGTTACCAGGATTCATAAACTCTAATACTTAAGCCTGGAGGTTTAGAGTTCGAATCCTGGGGGAGGCAAAAATCCACTGACCAGGGGTGGAAAGTCCTAGAGAGTAACGGCACGGCCGAGGGTCGACGGTCGACGACATAAGAGGTCGCCAAATGAGCCGCCAAATGGGCCGAAGGGCCGGGTCGTTACAATCCGGGCGGCCGACCGCTAGCAAGGAAGATTCTGTTGGCCGGGTACTTCTGGCCGACTTTACAGGAGGATGCCGCTCGGATCGTAGCTACCTGCCTGTCCTGCCAGAAGTACCACCACCTCTCCCACCGGCCGACCAAAGAGATGAATGCTTCCACTGTGTCGTGCCTGTTCGACCAATGGGGCATGAACATTGTGGGACCCTTCCCCATGGCGATCGGGCAGCGAAAGTTCTTGCTCATCGCAGTAGACTACTTCTCCAAGTGGGTTGAAGCCGAGCCGCTGGCGAGAATAACCGAGCAGATGGTCCAAAAATTTATTTGACAACATATCATCTGTCGGTTCGGCATCCCTCACCGGCTCGTCTCGGATAATGGTAGGAAGTTCGCCGGTCAGAAGCTCAAGGAGTGGTGCAAGAGGTTCAGCATCCAGCAGGCCTTCACCTCGGTGGCATACCCCCAAAGCAACGGGCAAGACGAGGTTGCCAATCAGGAGATCCTGCGTATATTACGGGCTCGGCTCGACCATGTCGGAGGAAGCTGGGTCGATGAGCTCCCCAACGTACTATGAGCGATCCACACAACCCCTAAAGAGGGAATCGGAGCAACCCCATTCCACCTGGTGTACGACGGTGAAGCGGTCGTCCCGGTCAAGGTCGGAGTAGAGTTTATGAAATCTCACTTGGTTACCAGGATTCATAAACTCTAATACTTAAGCTTGGAGGTTTAGAGTTCGAATCCTGGGGGAGGCAAAAATCCACTGACCAGGGGTGGAAAGTTCTAGAGAGTAACGGCACGGTCGAGGGTCGACGCTCGACGACATAAGAGGTCGCCAAATGAGCCGCCAAATGGGCCGAAGGGTCGGGTCGTTACAATCCGGGCGGTCGGCCGCTATCAAGGAAGATTCTGTTGGCCGGGTACTTCTGGCCGACTTTACAGGAGGATGCCGCTCGGATCGTAGCTACCTGCCTGTCCTGCCAGAAGTACCACCACCTCTCCCACCGGCCGACCGAAGAGATGAATGCTTCCACTGTGTCGTGCCTGTTCGACCAATGGGGCATGGACATTGTGGGACCCTTCCCCATGGTGATCGAGCAGCGAAAGTTCTTGCTCGTCGCAGTAGACTACTTCTCCAAGTGGGTTGAAGCCGAGCCGCTGGCGAGAATAACCGAGCAGATGGTCCAAAAATTTATTTGACAACATATCATCTGTCGGTTCGGCATCCCTCACCGGCTCATCTCGGATAATGGTAGGAAGTTCGCCGGTCAGAAGCTCAAGGAGTGGTGCAAGAGGTTCAGCATCCAGCAGGCCTTCACCTCGGTGGCATACCCCCAAAGCAATGGGCAAGACGAGGTTTCCAATCAGGAGATCCTGCGTATATTACGGGCTTGGCTCGACCATGTCGGAGGAAGCTGGGTCGATGAGCTCCCCAACGTACTATGAGCGATCCACACAACCCCTAAAGAGGGAATCGGAGCAACCCCATTCCACCTAGTGTACGGCGGTGAAGCGGTCATCCCGGTCAAGGTCGGAGTCAAATCCAATCAAATACAACACTACAGTGAAGACAACGCCGAACGGAGGCTTATGGAGCTGAACTTTGTGGATAAGACACGCGACAAAGCAGCCATTCGGATGATGGCTTATAGGCAGAGGATGAGACAGAACTACAATCGATGAGTGATCCCGAGATCGTTCCAGGTCGGCAACCTCATGTGGAAGAAGGTGAAGCCGGTCGACGATGTCACTAAGCTAGAAGCTCCATGGGCTGGACCATTCAGAGTCATGGAGAAGCTCCACTCGGGCGTTTATTATCTAGAGGACGACGGGTGGTGATTAGAACGTCCATGGAGCGCGAACCATCTCCAGTTCATACTGAGCCGGATGAGAGGTGCGCTGATGTAATTCATGTCATGTATGTTCAATATCCCCGCACCCTTTAAAGTACAGGATCGAAATCAAAAGATGGGTTGCTAAGTTTCCTGTCGAATGGCAAGTCAAATCCAAGCCTTTGCCAAATCATCGAGCGACGACGTTAAACCCAGGTCTCCACCGACAGTCGAGCAGCGACCTTAAACCTCGGTCTGCACCAAATCGTCGAGCGACGACGTTAAATCCAGGTCTCTACCGACGGTCGAGTGGTGACCTTAAACCCCAGTTTGCACCAAATCTTTGAGCGGCGACGTTAACCCCAATTCTCTATCGACGGTCGAGTGGCGACCTTAAACCTCAGTTTGCACCAAATCGTCGAGCGACGACGTTAAACCCAAGTCTCCACCGACGGTCGAACAACGACCTTAAACCTCGGTCTTCACCAAATCATTGAGCGGCGACGTTAAATCCAGGTCTCCACCGACGATCGAGCGACGACCTTAAACCCCGATTTGCACCAAATTGTTGAGCGGTGACGTTAAGCACAGGTCTCCACCGACGGTCGAGCGGCGACCTTAAACTCCGGTCTTCACCAAATCGTCGAGCGACGACGTTAAACCCCAAAGTCGAGTGGCAACTATAAACCCCAGGGTTGAGCGGCGACCTTAAGCTCCCGCCTGGAAGACCGTCAAGCGGCGACGTTAAACTCCAGAGTAGAGCGACGACTATAAATCCCAAGGTCGAGCGACGACCTTAAACTCCCACCTTGAAGAACGTCGAGCGGCGACTTAAACCCAAGAGGTATGAGCCTAGCAAATTTATCAATAATGAAAAGGCTGTCATAGCGGCCATTCGGGACTATACAGTCGAAAACTTGGTAAGAAGGCAAGCGAATATTTGAAGTAGAACTGCTAAATGACTTTATTGATGACAAGCAAAAGGCTGCCGAATAGCAGTCAAACATACAATAGGCCCTCCTCACTCAATAGGATCAAAGACATCGTTCGGTATGGCGTCGAGGAGCTGGACACGGTCGACGGTGGCACTTGTCAGAGCTTCAGGGAGGTGGCCGTTTGTCTTCAGCTATTTAAATGTTGTGTCGATGGCCATCTCGAATGATCGGACGATCCAGTTGCACGCCTTGCAGAGGAACTGGTCCGAGAGGAGGTATTTCTGGTTCATAACCTCGAAGCGGCTCGGCTCGGTGTCCTGGTAAGTCCTCAAGGCCACTCGAGAGGCCTCTAGAGAATCTTCGAGGGCCTTCACTTGCCCTTGAAGGCCAGCCTCTCGAGCTGAATGGCTCTCCCGCTCTGTGGCCAAGAGGTCATCCTCCTGCTTGAGCTTCTCGGCCAGATTCCGAGCCTCCTGGTTCTTCAGCTCTAGGTCATTTATGGCTCGGTTCTTCCTAGTTGTAGCCTACTTGATCTTCCGATCGTACGCCTTTATTTGCGCTTCGAGCCGACCCAACATGGTTTCCTGGTTGGAGGACTTCAGCCGCTCGGCCTCCAGAAGCTTCTTGATCTTGGCCAGATCGGCCTGCAGCTCGGCGACTGAAGGCCCTTGGGAGGAAGACGCTCCGCCAGAAGTCTTAAGCTTCTTGAGCTCCTCCTCCACAAATGTCAGGTGGTTGCACACCGCCACACTCTCCACCCAATACTGCAGCCAAACGGAAGAGTGTCATTGCCAAACAAAGGTAAATCCTGAATGAGAAAAATCTTACACCGGTGGCCATTTGCAGGTGGTTGTTGCTAAGCAGCCCAGGAGGCATCGTTGCCGCGTGCGCTCTGGCTTCCTCCCAAACCTTGGCGAGCTACCCAAGGATTCGAACCTAATGCTCCGGAGCCATTGGCTGGTCGGCAGCTATTAAGAACTCCTCCGTTGGAAGGTGAAGGATTGGTGTCACAGATTAACGACCGCTCGGGGCAGATTGAGCGGACGCCAAAGGACCGGAGGACTGGCCGACCGGAGCAGGGAGGATCCCAAATCGCAAAATCCTCCTACGGGCCAGGGGCGCTGAGCTGATTGGTAGAGTTGCAATGGGATTAGACGGTAGGTCAAACTAGGATGGAGTCCGATCGGAAGAAATTGCCTCAACGGTTTCAAGGACAGCCATGGTAGATGGGACACCTCCCTGTTCAGAAGCACGCACCACTGAAGTGGCGGATTGAGACGGGGTAGCCGTTCGACGTCGTTTGCAAACGACCAGTGGAAGTTCATCCCCCGAAAATGATGAATCCTCGGTCCGAGCGGCTGGTTGTGCACCAGAAGGTGCAGTCTCTCCCGCCACCTTCTTGTTGGAAGTCCGAGCAGCGGACCCTCCACCAGCGGTCTACGCTCCCTCGCTCTCGCCATCGTGAGAGCCGACCAGTGCCAGGCCAAGGCTCGCCATCTCCTTGGCTGCCGCTGCCTCGATCTCAGCAGGTTTAAGCTTCATCATACTGGCTGCTCGTGCTCTCATCATGGTGTTAGATGTGAGAGAAAAAAGGAAAATCATTTAGATCCAAAGGAAAAAGGTAGGAAATTTCTTACCTAGGCCGCTCGGAAGACCCGTTCTGCTCGGACTCAACCCGAACAAGTACATCACGCCCTCCGACAGCAGCTTATGGATGTCGAACTTCAGGCCAGCCAGCATGTTGGCCGCGTGGAGATACTCAGGATGGGTCTTATACTTCTTAAGCTCTAGCGGAGGTGGAAGTCCGACCTTCCATTTGGTTCGGAAGCACGGCCGTTCGAGGAGTCTCAGATAGAAAAAGTAATCCTTCCAATGTTTATTGGAAGTTGACATTTTATCAAAAAAGACAAGACCGATCCGAGATTGGAAGAGGTAGGTGTCCAGCTCGGACTGTTTGGGGTAATAGAAGAAATGGAAGGTCTGAGGAGTTAGCGGGATGCTGTGCACTCAGAAGAGCACGACCATGTCGCACAGAAGGCGAAAAGAGTTGGGGACAAGCTGGGCAAGAGGGACGTGAAAATAATTATAGACCTCAGTTATAAAGGGATGGATGGGGAAGCGAAGACCGACCACGAATTGGTCTCAGAAGAAACAAACTGTGCTGACTGACGGATCATTGGGTTGGTCGGACGGAAAGGCTAGAACTATTTCATGGTCAGAAGGGATGTCAAAGGTGTTTATTAGGCTTGCGGTGTCACCCGCGTCGAATCGAGTCTCCATGGCATTATACCAGAGATCGGGAGCTGGGTTGGAAAGCTGAGAAGAACTCGCCATCGCCGCAAAACTGAGAAGCAAAGAGCTCCACGGACGAAGAGGAAGAAAAATGCAAAACGGATGCTGGACAGACGCCAGAACAGTGGCGGAGAAAGAGCAGCGGAAGAGAAGCGACAGAGAGGGAGAAGGAAAGCTTATGAGAGGAAGAGGACCACCGCAAGGAACAGTGGATCGCCGCAGCAAAGAGCCGAGGTTGGCCAGAGCAACCAAACACACTAAATCACCGGAGCACATAGCAGACGCAAGACGATGGAATAGAAGCCGACACCGCGGCTTTATAAAGATTGGCTCGGCCGGCCAGAGTCGTCGAGCTGTCCGATCTAGGGCACAGAAATCAACGCACACATCCAATCGTTAAATTCAAACCGCCAAGCCTCACATCAACAGCTGTCACCTCGTACGTGTGGCGCATGCGGCGGTGACACATGGCGCACTCCTACGGGTTGGCATTTAAGGGGCGTCATTATCAAGCGCAGGCGCATGCTCGGCCTTAATGGAGGGGATTTGCATGAGTTCCGAGGGGATTCAGGCGATGCCAGCCTTGACCACGCAGTTCACGCCTCTCCGAGAACGCTAAAGAAGAAACCTCCCAAGTACAAATGCTTAAGCCGCCAACCGGCGCATGAAAGTCAGTCCTACACGGGTCGGACCCAACCAGCACACTGGCCGATTGGCTACCAAACTACTTGTCCAGTCAGTCGGACTTGCAACCTCCTTCTACTAGGCTTGTAAGGGTAGGGCCCGCCTGGTAGAGGGTCATCGCCGCGTGGAGGGGCTCGGTCAAAGTGGTCAACATCCCAGGCAGGCGTCCGATCGGGCGAACTACCTTCCCGGTCAGCATGAAGAGTAGCCGGTCCAACACTTCGACAGCTTGGTCAGATACCGAGCTTCCGATGCTCATAAAGCTCAAGCAGGGAAGGACGAAGGCCGAACGGCCGTATTGCTCGGCTAAACAGTGGATGCAGCTTCGACCCGCACTACAAGAAATTTTAGATTTAACCACACCTAATAGACAACAGTTTTTCAAGAAACTGTTGTCTTTTTGCCATTTAACAACAGTTTTATTGAAAACCGTTGTTGTTCACCATAATTTTTTTTAAATGACAACGGTTTTTAAAAAACTGTTGTCTAATGTATGTCAAAGACAACGATTTTTAAAAAACTGTTGTCTAATGTATGTCAAAGACAACGGTTTTAAAAAACTGTTGTCTTTTAGCGTTGCTTACATGATAATATACAACAGTTTTATTAAACTGTTGTCTATTGAATGTTGTTGAATCCCAAAAAAATAATAGTTTTTTTTTAACTTCACGAAAAAAAACTCACGAACAAAGAGTTTTTTTGTTCGCGTGAGGCTAGGTCACCACTGTCGATTCCCCTTTCCCCTCCTTCCCAACCCGACGCTGATCCTCGCCGCCTATCGACGCCGATACTTCTTCTCCCCGCATACATAACCACCAGCCAAGAGTTACTCAACGACGGCTGAAGCCTCATTGAGTCGTGCCTTGCTCCGATCAACGCCATAGCTGCCGTCGCCGAGCCCTAACTCTTCCCCGACGCCGGAGCCACGAGGAAATCGATCGCGCTAGCACCAAGCGTCCACCGCCGGCTAAGGCTCTTCTCCACTGATCACTGGAGTCCATCCAGAGATTTCTCTTCTCCTAGAGTCGCCGACCCTGCATTGGTGGATCTCCGGTTAAGAGGGGTTTGAACCCTAGATCTAACCTCCTGCGGCGCCTCTCTACACATTGCAGCTTCGACGATCGAACCAGGTTTGCTCTAACCGATCTTTACTCTAGTGTTGGCATTACCCTATTCCTCTGTCCCAGCTCACCGCCACAATAACCTCCCGAGCCCTCCGAGAGAGATATCATATATGGCTCGAGGGTAAGTTGTTTTTAGTGCTAGATTTGTGTGGACTTGATTGTATACATTGTTTGGGATGTTAAGTTTGGTTGTGTGATCATTTATTACAGATCCGTCCGGCCAAAAAACATATGCCGCCTTCTCAACCGCCAGTCGCAACTCCCCCACCGCGCCCTGACCGAGAAGCACCCTGACGCCTCCTCCGCCGACGGCGAAGACGATCCCCTCCACTTCTATGTGACTCTTCAACAGTCTTTATGCTGCCTGTAACGACCCAATTTTTCCTATTTCGAGTACTAAATGTCTTTAAAAACATTTAGAAATACTTTTAAAATATGCTAGAGATTTTTAGAAATTTTTAGAGTATTTTTACGTAATTTTTGGAGGTCGTTTAGTATGTTTACAAAAAGAAAGAAGTTTTGACCAAAAAATCATTAAAAATGAGACTTGAACCCAAGACCTCCGGCCGAACCTGACCTAACCGGACACAGCCAACCAACTGGGCTGCGCACGCTTTGTTAACCAAATATGAGGAGAAATATATTTAAGGTATAGTATAATGGAAACCCTAGTTTAAGACGATCAAATTTTTCCCGAATCCGGAAAATCTCATTTCTTCTCCTCCTCGCGTGCGCCGTTTCTTCTCGGGCGAAACCGAAGAAACCCTAGTTTCTTCTCCGGCGGTTGGCGGAGGGTTGTCTCCAAGAATCCTTCACATTCTCGTGATCTTCTCGACGTGGAGAGCACATAGACGCGAAGAAGGCGCTGCGATTTCGAGTCTCGTCGGAACCCTAGAAGCCTCTTCTCTTCTCGGTTGTAAGTCCAAGCAAATCCCGGTAAGTACTACTCACCTGTGGTAGGAGTAGTTCCGAAATCTTGCTTCCTTCTTTTCCTTGCCGAGGGTGAACAGATTCTCATTGCTCGTTTAAGCATTACGTTTGGGTTTTCTTTGCTAAGCACAGCATGTTTAAGAAGTATTTGTTTTTAGGTTGTGACCTTGATGATCATGCTCTGTTTCGTGTAGAGTGTTATGGTTTCGAATTTTTACAGTTTAAGTTTTACAGTCCATGTAAAGCTTCGTGTAGATCATGAGGAATTGTTCCTCAGGCTTGCACTTAGTATTTTAGTTGGCATGTTCGGGTTGTATGGAAGCTAGCATTGTTCTTCCTGTTTCCTTCTGTTGTCGTGGCACATTGCGTGAAGAGCAATTGTGGCTTGGGTTTACAGTAGAAGCTCTTTACAGTGACCATTAGGAATTGGTTGATCTATGCTATTAACTGGACATGAACAGCATATGCTTTAGTATATCATGTGTTAACTTTTGATTACAGCAGAAATCATCCTTTCTTTATGTTTTTGCTTTGTTGGAAATAACTTAGGAGTGTAGACCTATTAAGTGCAGATTTCATATATCGGGCAGTACTCTATTCCTTTAGAATTTGTTTCATGTCAAGTTTAGTTTTAGTTTAACATGAACAGCCTTGTTTAGTTTTAGTTTAACATGAACAACCTTGTTTTTATGATTTGGAGTTAGCTTGTTGTGCTATTTTTCTAGCATTCTAGTATTTGGTTGCTTGGCATTTCAGTTGCTTAGTTCCTTAGCATTTCAATCTGAAATTCAGAATTTCACGGCTTTGTTTTTAAGCATGAAAGTTTCATAAGTAAGCTTGAGTAATTTCTTATCCAAGAACAGCCCTTTTATTTAGTTAGAATGAGTTTAGTATTTTCCTTGCAATTCAAAGAGCAAGAACATCCCTTTATTTAGTTAGAATGAGTTTAACATTTTCCCTGCTACTTAGAAAGGCAAGAACAGCCTTCATTTAAAGTATGTAGTGTTAGTTTCTTAAATTTCTTGAACATGAACATGAACAACTATTAAGCTTATCTTGTAGTTTAATTTCCTTGCTTTATTTTTATAGCATGCTCAGTTAGTTGCAATTCTCTACTTGTTAGATACACTTGCAGTATTCGAATAGTATGAGCAGTATCGAATTATAATTCAGTTTCTAGTTTCCTGTCCTTTCTTCTGGTTCTTTTTTTTTTTTTTAAATTTGTGCACTCATTTAGATGGTTTATTATTCTTGTTGTGATGAATTCAGGTCTAGTGAAAATACTAAAGAAGTATGACAAGAGAACAGGAGCACTTATCAGGCAGCCCTTCATCGAAAAGGTGCTGCAGCAACCATTCTTTACAACTGATCTCCTATACAAACTCGTGAAGGAGTGTGTGGCTATGCTCGACCACCTCTTCCCCAGCAACAACCTGTAAATTTCAGCAGAATGCGACGGACAAAATGGAGTGCCAAAGCCGGCACAATCAGGTGGGAGGGTTCCGGAGTTGGAGGAGATTAAATATATGCAGAGCTTATACATGAAGAGCACCGTAGCAGCGCTGCGGTCCTTGAAACAGATTAGGAGCAAAAGTTCAACAGTCAAAACAGATTAGAAAATCTTGTGTTATATTGTTCTACCTTTGTTTTAATAGTGTTATCATTTTGTTGGTTGCTTATGAAATTTTGTTGGTTGCTTATGAAATTTCTTCAGAATGTTATAGATATTATTTTTGAATGTTAGAAAATTGTATATTAAATTTTATTTTGAAATTTAGTATTTTGAATGATTTATAATATTAAAAAATTGTGTATTAATTTTTTTTATTTTTTATCTAAAAAAGACAACGGTTTTTCACCGTTGTCGTAGATAGTTTAAAACTGTTGTTGAAGACCCTGTTATTAAAGGTAAACGCTCAAAGACAACGGTGAAAAACTGTTGTCTTTGAAGGAAAAGACAACGGTTTTTCACCGTTGTAAAACTGTTGTCTTTGCCTTCAAAGACAACGGTTAAAAACTGTTGTCTTTGGGTACCCCTTTTAATAACACGGCCTTTAACAACAGTCCGAAAGAGGCTACGACAACGGTGAAAAACTGTTGTTATTTAACTTTTTTCTTGTAGTGCCGGCAGGTAGGGCTCCCTCGTTTGACAGGGCGGAGCCGGATAGCAGATCATTGGCCGAGCGGACGCTCGGCCTGACCATTGTATCACCCGAACGACCCAATAACAGACAAGAGGGGCAGTTGACGATATCTTCATAGGAATCAGTGTCACAGACAGACGACATGGTTGACAGCATGGTCAGACAGAGAATCGTACGGTGGAAGCTTCCAGTGTCACGTCAGGGATATGCTCGGGCTGTTAAGGTATGACGCCAGACACGCTTTTCTAACACGTCTTTTCCAGGTATGTTTTGAGAAGCGTGCATGTCTTGGGAAGCGTGCATGCGCCTCCTGGGAGCCCTATATAAGGACCCTCCAGCCTTCGACGGAGGTATGTTCACTACTGTAGCTACAATTATGCTGCTACTCCTTTCTCTACTTCATTCGCTTGCCGTCGGTAACTGACTTGAGCGTCGGAGGGCCATCGCTGGGGAACCCTTCCCTGGCTCGACACTAACGACTTGTGATTACAGGCTCAACTCGTTGGATATTTACGACATCTTCAATCGACATCCAGTCAATATGAGCGCCATCTTTTTAGCGTCCGCGTCGACTCCGGACATGTTCAAATATGATTCTTCAGTTTGACAAAATTTTCCATCATGAAACTAATCGAAAAATACCTCACTCACAGAAGAGTTGCTAAAATTTCAGGCCTCTCATTTAGAAATGCTGTGCATGAAAATGAATTTTTAATCGGAATCAATTTTTAGTGAAAGGAAAAATTGTGTACCAGAAATCAATTTTTATTTTTATTTTTTTGGTTTCTAGATAATTTTTAATAGATATTTTAATGCATTTAAAGACGTATTTTGGATAAACAGAATTCAAGAATCAAAGTGAAAATAATTGAAAATTTTAAATTTTAGAAACATTATCTTTAATTTCTGTATTGTTAAAGGAGGAGAAAGATGAGAGTTTGGTTAATTTTTGATCGAGAGAATGTAGGGGAGCCTAGGATTAGAGTTTTATGTCTTCATTTTGTAGGATATTGGGGCCTTAAATGAATCAAAACGATTTTGAGGAAGGAAGCCATCAATTGTTGAAAGTCATAATTGACTTCAAAATTAAAATCTACGATTCGCGTAGATAGATTTAGACTATTAATTTGCTCAAAACCGATTAAGGGTGAATGAGAAATTAATGTTTAAAATCGGCCCAAAAATAACATTTATTATTCATTAATAAAGTGCATGGGAGAATAGTCCCACATCGGAAATTCTCGATGTGTGTTCTCTACTTATTAATGAAGATGTGTTAATGGAGTTAACACAAAAATAAAAGGACAGGTGCTCCCTTAGCCAGGGCGCGAGCAGGTGCTCGCACCTGTGAGCCCGCCACGTGCGCAATGGGCGCTTTGTAGGCGCACTTTACACTGCACGTACGCATCATCGTGAGGAGCTTAAATTTATGCTCCAGGTGACATTGCAGTGCCTACGTGGCACTCGGGTGACGTGTCAGGCTCATACCTGACGTGGCAGTACCTATGCGGCATCCTCGTGGGCAAAGGGAACTGACTGGACAGTTGACTTAGGGAATAGATGGCTACCGTTGATCATCGTTGATCAAATAGGTATGATGGATTGCTTGTGATGCGATCTAGAGCGTTGGATCGCAAAGAGTAACGATCTGACGGCTTGGGATGAGACTTGATCTGAAACATCGAATCAATGGATCCAGATCCGATGACCGATGACAATAGGCGGGATCTGAGGGTCATAACTCCTCAGATCTGATGGATGAGATTGAAGTGGGCTTGGTGAAGGGTTACAACCCTTCAGAATGGATGATTTAGATCGATCCAGCCCAAGGAACACATCCACTCACCCAAAGGACACTCAACCTCTTCTTTCAGTATAAATAGCCCTCCAGATGATGGAAAAAAAAAACTAAATCCTCTCTTCTCTTCCTCAAGCATTCATCTCATCTTGTGCATTCAAGAGTCCAAGAAATCTACTAGAAGGTTCGCTGGTCTCGGAAGTCGGAGTGCTACGATTCCGAGACGTTCGTCGTCGTTGTATCTTGGGAACGAATTGCAACAATCCGTTAAGCACCGTAGCGGAGCAATATCGTTTACGGAGATAGTGTCGAACACTGGCCTCGACGATCAGTTTGCATACTCCAGAAGCTACCCGGGATCAACAGTCGTAAACGATATTACGTGAAAACTGATATGGCTACCAATGACATTCCGACGGCCGTACCGACCATCGTTCCGACCGCCATTCCACACGGAGAAAAGCTGGAGAAATTCACCGGAACCGACTTCAAAAGATGGCAGCAGAAGATGCTGTTTTATCTAACAACGCTAAACCTTGTACGGTTTTTGCACGAAGACACGCCAGCCGCTACGGAAGGTAGTAAGGCTGCTAGCGATGCGTGGTCTCACGAAAATTTTCTGTGCCGCAATTATATACTCAACGCCTTGGACAACACGTTATATAACGTATATTGTTCTCTGGAGACGGCGAAATCTTTGTGGGAATCCCTTGAGAAGAAATACAAGACCGAAAATGCTGGATTGAAGAAATTCATCGTCGGTCGGTTTCTGGATTTCAAGATGGTGGACTCAAAAAGCGTCTCATCTCAAGTCCAAGATATGCAATTAATACTGCATGATCTGGACGCCGAAGGCATGAAGCTGAACGAGACATTCGCAGTTGCTGCGGTAATTGAGAGGCTCCCTCCGTCATGGAAGGATTTCAAGAATTACCTAAAGCACAAGCAAAAGGAGATAGGGCTGCAAGACCTGATCCTGAGGCTACGAATAGAGGAGGATAATCGAAAGTTATCCGACTCCAGAGGAACCAAGCGGACCATAGAAGAAATGTCCAACCTGGTCGAGCCGAACGCTAAAAAGCCGAAGCAGTTCAAAAAGATGACTCAAGCAAAGAAGTTCAAAGGCTCCTGCTACAACTGTGGAAAGGCAGGACATCTGTCCAAGGACTGCAGACGCCCAAAGAAGCCAACCAAGGGGCCAAAGGATGCTGCGAATCATGTCGCAACCTCTCTTGAGGACTTGGATCTCACTGCGGTTGTATTTGAAGCCAACTTGGTGGATACCAACCCGAAGCAGTGGTTCATTGATACTGGAGCAACTCGTCATATCTGTTCCGATAAGGCGATGTTCTCCAAGTATACTCCGATAAATGGCAGGAAGCTCTATATGGGTAATTCCACGACGTCGCCAATTATTGGACTCGGAAAGGTTGTTCTGAAGATGACGTCCGAAAAGGAGCTAACACTCATTGATGTACTCCATGTTCCCGACATCGTAAGAACCTAGTTTCTGGAGCGACATTGGTCAAGGCCGGATTTAGGCTAGTGTTCCAGTCAGATAACTTTGTACTTACGAAGAATGGTGTCTTTGTAGGAAAGGGGTACCTAGAAAAGGGTCTATTCAAAATGGTTGTAATGCCTGTACTCCGAAATTTTGATGGTAATAAAATAAATGCTTCCAGCTATGTTGTTGAGTGTTTTAATTTATGGAATGATCGACTCGGACATGTGCATAATAATACTCTCAAACGTCTCGTCAAATTAAATTTATTACCAAACGTCAATGTTGACAGAACACACAAATGTGAAGTGTGCGTGGAAGCGAAAATGACGAAACTACCTTTCATTCGGTGGAAAGGACAACAACTCCTCTAGAGTTAATACATAGTGATCTATGTGACTTGAAATTTGTGCAAACTAGAGGAGGTAAAAAATATTTTATTACTTTTATCGATGACTGCACAAAGTTCTCTTATGTCTTTCTTTTAAGAAGTAAAGACGAAGCCCTAGAGGCGTTCAGAACCTATAAAACAGAAGTTGAAAACCAACTTGACAAACGAATTAAAATAATTCGAATCGATAGAGGTGGAGAATATGGTGCACCGTTTGATGAATTTTGTACAGAATCTGGCATTATCCATCAAACAACGGCGCCTTACTCACCTCAATCAAACGGTGTTGCCGAACGTAAAAATCGGACACTAAAAGAAATGATGAATGCCTTGTTGATAAATTCAGGCTTATCTCAAAACTTGTGGGGGGAAGCAATATTATCGGCAAATCACATTCTCAACAGAATCCCTCATAAGAAAAATGATAAAACTCCATATGAACTATGGAAAGGTCGCGAGCCATCGTACAAATACCTGAAAGTGTGGGGGTGCTTGGCAAAGGTCGAAGTACCTAAACCAAAGCAAGTAAAGATCGGACCTAAAACGTTCGATGCGGTATTTGTCGGATATGCCCATAATAGTAGTGCATATCGTTTCCTAGTTCACAAATCAGACATTCCTGATATACATGTGGGAACAACCATAAAATCTCAGAATGCGATATTCTTTGAAAACGTATTCCCAAATAAAAAGGGAAACGTTGAAAGTGATAACAACGGAAGTTCAAACAAAAATGACGTTACCGAACTTAGCTGTTATAAAAGGACTATTGACGATCAAAGTGAAGAGCCACGTCGTAGCAAACTGGCTAGAGTTGAGAAATCGTTCGGGCCAGATTTCATGACTTTCATGTCAGAAATAGAACCAAGAACATTAAGTGAAGCTCTCTCTAGACCCGATGCTCCAATGTGGAAAGAAGCTGTCAATAGTGAAATTGAGTCTATCATGAATAATCATACTTGGGAATTAGTAGACCTTCCTTCTGGTAATAAACCATTAGGTTGTAAGTGGATACTAAAACGTAAGTATAAAGCTGATGGATCAATTGACAAGTATAAGGCCAGACTTGTAGCCAAGGGGTACAAGCAAGAGGAAGGCCTTAATTACTTCTATACATACTCACCGATGACAAGGATTACGTCCATACGAGTGCTAATAGCCATTGCAACACTGTATAACCTTGAAATACATCAAATGGATGTTAAGACTGCGTTCTTAAATGGTGAATTGGAAGAAGAAACCCGAAGGATTCATGGCTCCTGGAAATGAGAAAAAGGTGTGTCGACTTGTTAAGTCATTGTACGGACTTAAGCAAGCGCCTAAACAATGGCACGAAAAATTTGACAAAGTAATGCTGTCAAACGAATTCAGAATAAATGAATGTGACAAATGCATTTATGTCAAAAATACACCTGAAGGCTATGTAATTGTCTGTCTATACGTAGACGACATGCTAACAATGGGTAGTAATCATGATGTAATCATGACTATAAAGAAAATGTTGACCAGAAATTTTGATATGAAAGATATGGGTCAAGCAGATGTTATATTGGGAATTAAAATTCTCAGGACATCAGAAGGGATAGTTTTAACACAATCCCATTATGTAGAATCTGTATTGAAAAAATTCAATGCGTACGATCTCTCTACAGTGAAAACACCTATGGATCTAAGTCAACACTTAGCGAAAAACCATGGTGAGACCATATCGCAGTTGGAATATTCTCGGATAATAGGCAGTTTGATGTATCTCACCAACTACACACGTCCAGATATTGCCTGTATGGTCAACAAACTGAGTCATTTTACGAGTAATCCAAACGACACTCATTGGAAAGCATTAATGCGAGTTCTCAGATATTTGAAATATACTATGTGTAGGATCGAAAAGAATTTAGATATCTCCACAATAACATGATATTGTCCACTTTGGGCCTAAGCCCTCATGGTTTTGCTCTTGGGCTCTCCCCAAAAGGCCTCATGCCAATGGAGATATCTTTCTCTTATAAACCCATGATCTTTTCCATGTGTTTTCAATATGGGACTATGTTTGCAACCTTGCAACCCCAACAATCCCCCCCTCAAACAAAGGACCATGAGCTTCCCACGTCCGATCCTTGACCCACCAGGTCTTCCTGCCCCTCGGTCTACCCGACCTACTAGGACTTCCTGCCCCTCGGTCCACCCGACCTACTAGGACTTCCTTGCCTAACCGCAACTAGGACTTCCTGCCCCTCGGTCCACCCGACCTACTAGGACTTCCTTGCCTAGCCGCAACTAGGACTTCCTGCCTGGTGTCTGGTCCTTTTGATCCGAACATAGGAGCCCCCACTTTCTTTGTTCGAGGTGAATATTATACTCATATGTTTAATCAGACCATAGCTCTTGTGCACAGTCGGCGGTTAAACCTTCTGGCAGTCCGGGCTCTGATACCAATTGTTGGATCGAGACGCGCTAGAGGGGGGTGAATAGCGCTCGCGGCTAATTCGTTTGATTCGTAAAACACTCGACTAATTAAAGAGCAGCGGAAAATAAGAAAGCAAGCACACAGAGACAGGAGGATTTACTTCGTTCGGAGCCTTGATCGACTCCTACTCGAAGGCCCGCGATCCTTGATCGCTTTCCGTGGGCAACAACTATAAGATCGTAAAAACTATTACAAACTAATTACAATTCAAAGCAGTAAAAAGATTATACCGACAACAAAGGACTAAATCTGAAGCTCCGGGTTGTCGGGGTGTCGTTGCAGCACTTCGGGATCGTCTCGTAGGCAGCTCTTCACAGAAGAAAGCTTAGAATTTGTTGTACCTTGAAGCTGCACCTCAACCCTCTTTTTATATGACATTCAGGGCGCCTTGATCCTTTCTGGGCGCCTGGAGTGTGACGTGGCCAACCAACCAGGATGCTCCACGTGGCGAAGTCGCGGCAGGGATAAAGTTTGGTCCCGGGCGCCCGGACCACCTTTTTCCAGCAGGTTCCTCACCTGCAAAACAAGGTTAGTCCGAGCAAAATCCCCTGCAAGACAGTGTTAGAATCTGATAAAACATAGTAAGGAATAACTGACAGTCTTCGGACTGTCCGAGTCTGACTTCGGATTTCCAACCGGAAACCCTAGGTCGACCCGACGCCTACTGTTCCCTCTACGGGGAACGCGTCCTCACCTACTCCCCTCAGGAGAGATTACCTGATGCCAGTCCGGTCCTCTAGACCGACTGGACTTTCCACCTAGGGTTACCACCCCCTAGGACCTAAGGTTACCGCCCCTTAGGGGTTTTCTCCACCTAGGGTTACCGCCCCCTAGGACCTAAGGTTATCGCCCCTTAGGGTTTTCCTTCACCTAGGGTTACCACCCCCTAGGACCTAAGGTTACCACCCCTTAGGGGTTTTCTCCACCTAGGGTTACCGCCCCCTAGGACCTAAGGTTACCACCCCTTAGGGTTTTCCTCCACCTAGGGTTATCGCCCCCTAGGACCTAAGGTTACCACCCCTTAGGGTTTTTCACCTGCCTAACCGCAGCTAGGACTTTCCTGAAACACTCATTCAAACATGTTAGATCACACACTAACTTAACTTTGAATCCTTTGCCATTATCAAAACTAAGGTTCGATCGTCGGATGCTTCCCGCACCAACAATCTCCCCCTTTTTGATAATGGCAACCGAAATTCAATGTTAAGTAAAAAATATGCAGTTATGTATAAGCACAAGAAACACGATAAGCGTGATAGCAAGATAAGCATAAACATAGCTCCCCCTTAATATAAGTTATTCTCTTTGAATTTTTTACTAATAGCCATAGCTCCCCCTTAATACAAGCTCCCTTTAAAATATTTTTTTTGAATTTCTCTACTCTCCCCCTTTGCCATACATCAAAAATGAGCTAGTTTTGAAAAACTTAACTTTTCAAGACAGAATTTAGCAGAAAACATTTTAACTTAGGCAAGGAGCAAGTGAAAGGCAATACCTTAGAATTGATTTTGCTTAAAGAGATATAGCAAAAAGGAGCTCTTTTTAACTTAGTGTATTTTGAGGAGTTTCCAAAAATTTTCACAGAAAAATTTTCAAAACATAATTTTCAACTTCAGAAATTTTCCGGAAAAATATTCAGGTTTTTTAAAGAAAATTTCCAAGGAAAATTTTCAACTTAAATAGATTAATTGCAGCTTAACAAAATTTTTCAAACTTTAAAGAATTTTCTAACTTAAGAAAAAAAAATTTAACTTAAAGAATTTTCGAAAAAGTTTCAGCTTAAATAATTTTCTAACAAAATTCCAAAAAGAATTTTCAAAATAGAGGACACTTGAAAGTTTTAAATTTGGAGAAGTTTTTGAAAAGTTGTTTAAGGCATGTTTTTGAAATGAATTTCAAGAATACTTAAGGAAAAGGAGAAGCGATAACCTTAATGTTTAATAGCTTGCCATTTTGTTTTAGTAAGGTATTAGAGCCCTAAAGACCAAGCATGAGTTAAGATTTGTTTTGATCAGGTATCAGATCCCTTAAGTACAAGCATGCTTAATCTTAATATTTCCATTTCCTTTAGTTTGAGAGATACTTTTAGCTAAGATAAGGTTATTTTTGTCATTAACAAGTAACTAAGCAAATGTTTGTGATACCACAACACTTTAATTTCTTAGTTTTTAAAGAGGGAGTTTAGCAAAAAAAAAAAAAATTGATCAAGACTCAGTTTAGCTAAGAAAAATACTTTTATCAAAGACTTAGCTAAACTTATGAAGATAATAGTTTTGTTAAGTATTTAACCTTAAAAAGACTTAGTTTTAAAAAGACTTATGAAGATAATTGTTTTGATGAAATTTTGAGAATGCTTTGGAAAATACTTAGCATTTTCAGCAAAACTTAGCATGTGAAAACAATTGCTTTGAGAGACACTTAGCTAATAATTTTTTTTTTAACTTTAAAAAATACTTAGCTACATTTGAAAATACTTAGCTATATATTCAGCTTAAAAATGATTGCCTTGAGAAAACTTCTTGCCAAATAGCTAAGTTTAGAGTATAGTCTAACTAAGCTTAGTTAAAGAAGACTTGATAAAGTACTTAGCTTAAAGAGGTTTTACATAAAGACTTAGCTTTGAAAACATTCTAGAAGAGTTATAATTTAAAAGTCAGGTCATAAATAATTTCAATTTTAAAGTTAAGTTAAGAATAACCTTAATTTTTGAAGATAAGTAAAAATTAGTTTTTAATTTTGAGGTCAAGTTAAAATTTTATTTTAACGAAAAACTAATTTTAAAACCAATTTAAAATCACTTCCCCTTAATAAATGTCTTAATAAATTCTTTGAATTCAGGAGTCCAAGCATGAGAGGTTAAAAAATAATTTTCCTATCTTTCCATCTCACTCATTCTAGATAAACAAGCATGTTTAGCATATGAGTGAGCGTGAGATGAAGTTAACATTTGCAATCATAATTTTATAATATGATTTGAGAATTAAAGATTTTTAAATCCTTTTAAATTAATTGAATAACATTCTGAATAATATTTTGAAATGATTTAAAAAAATGATTTTGAAATGCATTTTCAAAAGATTTTTGAAATGAATTTTCAAAATATTTTTCAAATAATTTTAAATGATTTTTAAAAGAGTTTTTTTTAAATAATTTTTAAAGGATTTTTAAAATTCGGTTTTAAAAGATTTTTAAATGATTTAAAAAGATTTTTCAAGTAATTTTGAAATTAAATTTTTAAAAGATTTTTAATGGAATTTTTTAAATGATTTTCAAAATAATTTTTAAAGGACTTTTAAAGGAATTTTAAAATGATTTTCAAAATAATTTTTAAAAGATTTTTTTAATGAATTTTAAAATTAAGTTTTGAAGTAATTTTGAAATTAATTTGAGTTTCAATTAATTATCAGTTTGTTTTTAATTACTTAGTCATCTCACCCGATCTGAATTTTCAATCAAGGAATCCTATAATTTTTGTGAGATGAATTGAGGTTCAATTTAAGGGTTTGGTTTAACTTTGTGTTAGATTCATGTTTAGCTTTGGGTTCAACAAGTAAGCATTCTTTGGATAAACTTCTGGGCTATGGTGAGTCACAAGGAACTCATTAAAGTAACCATGCCTTCGAGGTTTTCCAAATAGTCCTACCCATTGAACTTAATACTAAACCTTGGTTTAACTAGTTAGGATCCATTTAAGGGTAGCTTCGGTCAGTTCCACTTGGCCAAATGCACCAGGTTGAAGCCATATCTTCCTAGACATGCGATGCCCAAGCTTCCCTAACTTACTATCATCCAAAAACTTCACCAGTACCGTGGGTCAAGTTAAACCTAGCCCATTTTTTCTAACCTTAATTACCCTGCCGGGTAGTCTACTCTTGTTTACCTATTTCGGGTAGATTAGTTAGGGTTGCCAACTTTTCTGGATCCTCCTTCTATTTTGAATTTTTGAATTAATTTTGAATAATTAATTTTGAATTTTGAATAATTAATTTCGAATTTTGAATTTTGAATTTTAATAATTGATTTCGGATTTGAATTTTGATAATTAATTTCGAATTTTGAATTATGAGTTTGAAATTACGAATTTTGAATTTTGAGTTAATTTCGAATTTTAAATTTTGAGTTTGAATTAATTTCGAGTTTTGAATTTTGAGTTTGAATTAATTTTGAATTTTGAATTTTGAATTTTGAGTTTGAATTAATTTCGAGTTTTGAATTTTGAGTTTTAAATTAATTTCGAATTTTGAATTTTAAGTTTTCGAATTTTGAATTTTGAGTTTTAAATTAATTTTGAATTTTGAATTTTGAGTTTTAAATTAATTTCGAATTTTGAATTTTGAGTTTTAAATTAATTTTGAATTTTGAATTTTGAGTTTTAAATTAATTTCGAATTTTGAATTAATTTTGAATTTTAAATTTTGAGTTTGAATTAATTTCGAGTTTTGAATTTTGAGTTTTAAATTAATTTTGAATTTTGAATTTTGAGTTTTAAATTAATTTCGAATTTCGAATTTTGAATTTTGAGTTTGAAATTACGAATTTTGAAATTTAAATTTAATTATTAATTTTAATTGTTTTTCTGCTAGCTCCCCCTGGATCATAGCCTTGATATGACCTATCGAGGTAATGTATTTGAGCCTTAGGAACCCAATAATGTCCAAGTCCTACTTGAATGATCAGGTTGGACTTGGCAACCCAAGCTTGGACCGATTTAGTATTTGGTTTGTTTATTAAGGATAGGTAAGATTTATATTTCTTTTTATATCCTAGTCCAGTTCGATTATAGATTGCCCTTTGTGTTCCAAGAATCAAGTCAAGATTCTTGGATCCCAAGGAAAATCGTTCTAGGGTTGTTTTCAAATCCTTTACCTGACTTTTCAGATTGGAATTCTCTTCCTCAAGTTTTTGAACTTGAGTTGAGGTTCCAGTCTGAACTTGATCAGTTAAGGATTCGTTGTTAGGCGTTTCTTTAAGGAGTGTTACCTCCTTTAGAAGCGATTTGATTCGAATCTTGGACTTAGCTACTTTATGCATTAAATAATTAATTAAGCTATATAAACGATTTTTACTTACAGAGGGGTTTGGCCCTTCGGAAACGGATGCGGATCCGTGGCTTCTCTCGGACTCGGCTTCCGATTCGTCCTCGCTTCCGGATTCGTTGGTGTAGTCCCGGGTTGTCAATGCGAGAAAGTTAGTCTACTCTAGTTCTTCGTCGTCGGAATCCTCGGAGGAAGACTCGTCCCATGTTGCCTTCAATGCCTTCTTTCTTTTGGTTGTTCCTGCAAATAACGCAACACCTTCCTCGGCCGGACTAGTATTAGCCTGCTCAAATAATTTATTTATTAAAACATGCTTACCTGTTTTTGTATCAGGAATACCTTCGTGTAACTCAATTAGATTCTCCCACAGCTCCTTGGCACTTGAGAATGGGCGGCGCGATTCAGCTCCTTATTCGTTAAGCCACACTGAAGTGTATACGTTGCTTTTGCGTTTGCTTCTACCTTTTTGATAAGGTTCGCGTCCCAGTTCTCGTACGGTAGTGGCTTGCCGGCGTCGTTAGTTGGCAGTTGAAGCCCGGTTTTGATGATCATCCAGACTTCAAAGTGAGTCTGGAGATACGCCTCCATCCGACCCTTCCAATCTCCAAAATCATCTCCGGAGAAAAGCGGTGGGCGAGCAGTGTTGTAGCCTTCTTGATGGGTCATCTTAGAAAGACAATCTTGCAAAATAAACACAATAAAACTTGTTCCAAGACTTAGTCTTGGATTAGTAGTGCGGGAGAGAAATAAAAATAGTAATTCAGGAATTTTGAGAAAAAATAATAAAATATTATTAAAATAATATTAAAAAAATATTACTACAAATTTTTGAAAATGCAATATTTCGCTAATTCCAACCAATGGAGAAAAGATAAAAATTAATTTTTCAAAAACAGTTTTGGAGGGAAAAAACGAAAGGATCGAAAAGAATTGTAGGATCGAAACGAAAGGTCAAAAACAGTTTAACCTATATAAACGACAAAGCCACGAAAAATGCTTGAATGGTGGTTGCACAAATTCAAAGCGACCCCGCTCTGATACCAATTGTAGGATCGAAAAGAATTTAGATATCTCCACAATAACATGATATTGTCCACTTTGGGCCTAAGCCCTCATGGTTTTGCTCTTGGGCTCTCCCCAAAAGGCCTCATGCCAATGGAGATATCTTTCTCTTATAAACCCATGATCTTTTCCATGTGTTTTCAATATGGGACTATGTTTGCAACTTTGCAACCCCAACACTATGAACTATGGATTACATTATGGAAAATATCCCGCTGTGTTGGAAGGATATTGTGATGCTAATTGGATATTAGATACAAAAGACTCCAAATCCACTAGTGGATATGTATTCACGATCGGTGGGGGAGCAGTATCTTGGAAATCCACTAAGCAGACTTGCATTGCTCGGTCAACTATGGAATCCGAGTTTATAGCACTAGACAAAGCAGCTGAGGAAGCTGAATGGCTGCAGAATTTCTTGGAAGATATTCCGAGCTGGATGAAACCTGTGCCTGCCGTACTAATCCACTGTGATAGTCAATCGACGATTGGAAGGGCACAGAGTAATATGTATAATGGGAAGTCACGACATATACGTCGTAGACATAATATCATTAGGCAGTTGATCTCGAATGGAGTGATTGCAATCGACTATGTTAAGTCCAAAGATAATTTGGCAGATCCTCTAACGAAGGGGTTGAGTCGAGATCAAGTATACTGCTCATCAAGAGGAATGAGATTAAAAATCTAGAACTGAAAACGACTGTAGCGGTAACCCAACCTTGTTGACTGGAGATCCCAAGATCTTGGTTCAATGGGACAACGAAGTTACAGAAGTTGTGGTCTAGCACATTAGATAGTTTATCTCTATCACAATTCTAGGATGAATTTGTGCTGTCCTACCTCATGTAGTGAGGTTAAGCTTATGCTTTTAGTGACTTCTATACCTGATAAGGTGGAGTATGGTAGGATACTCTTGATAGAAGTGTCACCTATGTGAGTGTGAAGACAGGCCGCTTCAATGAAACACTCATGAATCCAAGATGGTATCCATGGCCGAAACGGAACCAACCATGAGAACCTAAAGTAGGTGAGATAGATCTCTGTGTGGGTGTTATTGTCTAAGTATACACCAACAGCTGAGCAGTTCAAGACATCACGTTCACTGCACAGCCTAGTATACTCGATAACATTTCACTACGGAAGGTTCAAAGTCACAAGCTACCTCTCCCGATGCAGTGACTTATCGATTGGACTCTTGTAAAGTGTCAGCATGCATACACGCATTGCATTAATTTCCATTCATGTGGGGGATTGTAGGATATTGGGGCCTTAAATGGACTAAAATGATTTTGAGGAAGGAAGCCATCAATTGTTGAAAGTCGTAATTGACTTCAAAATTAAAATCTACGATTCGCGTAGATAGATTTAGACTATTAATTTGCTCAAAACCGATTAAGGGTGAATGAGAAATTAATGTTTAAAATCGGCCCAAAAATAACATTTATTATTCATTAATAAAGTGCATGGGAGAATAGTCCCACATCGGAAATTCTCGATGTGTGTTCTCTACTTATTAATGAAGATGCGTTAATGGAGTTAACATAAAAATAAAAGGACAGGTGCTCCCTTAGCCCAGGGCGAGCAGGTGCTCACACCTGTGAGCCCGCCACCCGCCACGTGCGCAATGTGCGCTTTGTAGGCGCACTTTGCACTGCATGTACGCATCGTCGTGAGGAGCTTAAATTTATGCTCCAGGTGACATTGCAGTGCCTACGTGGCACTCGGGTGACGTGTCAGGCTCGTACCTGACGTGGCAGTACCTATGCGGCATCCTCGTGGGCAAAGAGAGATGACTGGACAGTTGACTTAGGGAATAGATGGCTACCGTTGATCAACGTTGACAAATAGGTATGATGGATCGCTTGTGATGCGATCTAGAGCGTTGGATCGCAAAGAGTAACGATCTGACGGCTTGGGATGAGACTTGATCTGACATTTTGCTATGTTATGTTTGAATTTATTTTGGTTTACCTAACTTAAATAAAATTTGACAAACATAATAATAAAAAAAATAGTCTGTTAATACTCTAGTGGTTGAGGCCCAGATCTTTAGAACTCTAAGTGGTATGAACCACGGTAGTTTTGAATGTTTGATCAAATTTTGTTTAAGTTAAGCTTTTCTATTATTATTGATGCATGTGTTTAAATGTGCAGGTACTTAGAAGAATACATGTATCCGACTTGTAATCCGGTAGAGTACGGTGAAGGATAGTATGAGACACCTGAGGGACCAAAAGGGACTAAGAGCATCGGAGACAACAAGATCTTAGCAGAAGACACAAGTGAACGAGAAAGATGACATGGGAAAAGAGTCAACTGACTCGGTGTATTCGAGGTAAAAGGAGCTATAAAAGAGTATTCCAGTGGAACAATAAAAACACGTAGGGAATAAGCAGGAAGAAATCAGTGCATCTAAGGGATGAGAAGTAAAATGAAATCTGCACAAGGTAAGCTGGTGAGGTGAGTTGAGTGATTTTTATTCGAGACAAGGGTAGACTCAACTTAGACAGATTCAAGCGTAGCCGAATGAGTGAATTTTCCAGATGATTGAACTAGCAAGTCCGGTCGCCCGATGCACAATGAATATCTATTATATGTTTGAATAGGTTATCGTAGGATTCAGATCAAGTGATTAGATATCGGTATCGGATGACTGAGAAATTGATCCTATAGTGCAAATCCAATGTAAACGGTATCGGACTACCGGTGAACAAGAGGATCAGGAGATTGGATACCATATGGGATATGATCTAGAGCAGAAATTCAAACTGACCGGATTCCAATTGACCGTAAGGAGACAGAGCTCACGTTCCATCCACCACAATCACATTTGAAGAGGTCTATTTTATTTTATATGTAAGTATGTAACCTCTTCAATTATATTCTGAACTTGATTTGTTTAAAAGGTTTAACATAAGAAATAGTGCACTGTGCACATGCTTTGATGTAAATAATAATCTCAAAAGTCTTCGCAAAGGACCATGCTTTGTGTGAGAAAGTAGCAATCATCAAGCAATCACGTAGTTTATGATTTACAATTGTTTTAGTTTAATGGACAAAATGACAGAGCAAAACTTTGATCTGTTTCATCAGATAAAAAAAGTATAGTGTCGAATGCACATTGCTTTGATGTAAATAATAATCATACCAACATCTTGCTTGGACCTTGTCATCCATAAATTCATAGTTCGAGCTCCAACTATGATGAATTTGTAGGAATTTGTATATTCTTAAAATTTTCATGGAACCAGATCGATCATTCCAGGCTCGAGTTACCCGTCTGATTAATTTTTTTTTTTTGTGAGAAAGTGTCTATCCCAATTTGGTTCTGTTTTGCGTCAGGATTATTTGATGGATGATACGGTGCATGATCGGGGGAGGGGGGATAGCCGATATGGTCGGAAGTCAAGCCCACGGGGCAGTCAGAAGTCAAGCCCACGGAGCGGTCCGAAGTCAAGCTCACGTGGCGGTCAACAGTCAAGCCTACGTAATAGCCAAAAGTTTGCCTACCTGGCGGTCAAAAGTCTGGCCTACGTGGTGGTCAAATGTTCAGATTACAGGACGGTCCAGGAGGGATATAAGCGGCATTCGAGGGTCAGACCTACATGGTAAGCAAGAGTTCAGAAGGTAGGGCGTATGAGTTGGGATATACGAGCCAGGACATACAGATTAAGATAGACGACTTCAGGCTCGCAAGACAGGAAACACGGGTCAGAACGTACAGGTCGGGTAACACGAATCAGGACATACAGATAGAGGTATATGGGTCAGGACATACATGTCGGGATATACGGACCAGGATGTATAGGTCGGGATATACGGGCCAGGAATATACATATTAAGATAGACGACTTCAGGCTCGCAGGACAGGAAACACGGGTCAGGACGTATATATGGAGGTATATGGGTCAGGACGTACAGGTCGGGATATACGGACCAGGATGTACAGGGCTGGATATACAGACCAGGACATACAAATTAAGATAGATGGCTTCAGGCTCGCAGGACAGAAACACGGGTCAGGAAGTACAAGTAGGGTAACACGAATCAAGACGTACAGATGGAGGTATATGAGCCCGGACGTACAGGTCGAGATATACAGACCAGGATGTATAGGTCGAGATATACGGGCCAGGACATATAGATTAAGATAGGCGGCTTCAGGCTCTCAGGATAGGAAACACGGGTAAGGACGTATGGGTCAGGAATTACAGGACAGGATAGGCGGAGTAGGGAATGCAGGTCGGGAGTCACAGGTCGAGATATATAGGACAAAATACGGGGACCAGAACATATGGGGCGGGATAGGTGGAAGCGTACTAAAGCTTACAGGTCAGGAATTACAGGACATACAAATCGGGATTTACAGGAAGACGAACAAAGGCTATGGAATGCAGGTCTACGCCCACAGGTTAAAGCTCCTAGGTATGAAGACCTAGTTCCGGTGTGACAGACCTAGGCGGACACACGCTATACGACAATTAAGGCAAGGAATCGTAACAACCTGTTAGAGAATAATCATCACATGTCAGAGAATATACTAACGATCTGAGGCTCGCGGCACCTCGATCCTTCCGCTGACCTACAAGAAAATGCCACGCGTCCTTAACCGCCAGACAAAGCTTGACACCCGACCTTCCCTGACACTCGTCAGACTCCAGAAGTACCCAGTGCTATATAAAAAGGGAGGCTTTCTCCTACGCAGGTACGCTCACTCATCCTTACACACTCGTCCTTTACTTTTCATCCTTTTTACTGTATTTCTGGGAAAAAGTACCTGATTTGAGCGTCGGAGGGCCTGACCCGGGGACTTTTCCCCTGGTTCTTGGTCTCTAACATGAGGGCGGCTTGTCTGAGTGTGTGCAGGATCCTACCTCACCGTCCCAGTCACCTGCCCGTGGGAACCCTGTCAATAGGTGTCAAATCGACCAAGTGTCTACGGGACTTTCCATCAACACCGACGACAGCATAGTCTGCCTCTATCCGACTCAGCTTCCGGACGGGATCAAATTTGGCGTTGTCTGTGGGAACACAGTTACCTGCTCCGGAACGTGAAGATGGAGGATTCTGGGTGCATCAGCGTGACCATGACAGTGGGAGAATACGAGCTATTCAA
This sequence comes from Zingiber officinale, assembly GCF_018446385.1. Taxonomy (NCBI): domain Eukaryota; kingdom Viridiplantae; phylum Streptophyta; class Magnoliopsida; order Zingiberales; family Zingiberaceae; genus Zingiber; species Zingiber officinale. Next base: position 155,411,086 of record NC_055992.1, on the reverse strand, counting down.
AGAAGCCAAGAAGCGGGCGGCTTCTGAAAAACAAACTACCGCCTCCCGACCGCGAAAAGTGCAAGAGGTTTCCAAAGAGCCTGCTCACGGCTCAGATCAAGGTACCAAGAGAAAACAACCCCTGGAATTTCCACCGGCCTTTTATAGAGAGCCCGACCAGGGTTATTATCAGCCGGACCTCGGATGTTATAGTCACATGCAGCAACTGCAAGTCTCTATGGCAGAAAGCTCTCTACCCAAAGATTCAAAAAGGGGAAAGGCTACCGTCCTCCGCGAAGAACGGTGGATGGAGTCAGAAGAGAAGGTGCCCTTCTCCCCCAAAATACTGGAGGAAAAGATGCCCAAAGGGTACCGGCCCCCAGCTATTGGGGAATATGATGACAGCAAAGATCCGGAAGATCATCTCCGCAAATTTAGAAACGCGGCTCTGCTACACTAGTATAGCGATATCGTTAAGTGTCGAGTGTTCTTGAACACTCTATCGGGCTCTGCCCAGAAGTGGTTTGATGGACTGCCGCATAAGTATATCACCTGCTTCTCAGACTTCAAGACCGTGTTCCTGCGCCACTTCGCCAGCAGCAGGAAATATCAAAAGACCGACCATTGCTTGTTCGCTCTCAAGCAAGGGTCCGTTGAGCCATTAAGAAGCTATATCAAGTGCTTCAATCAAGTGGCCCAGGACGTCCCCTCAGCCACATCAGAAATACTCATGAGCGCCTTCTCCCATGGACTAACCGAGGGAGAAGTCTTTAGAGACCTCATCAGGAATCCTGTAAGGAATTTTGATGAGATGTTAGAAAAAGCCGCCAGCTACATCAATGTAGAAGAAGCGCAGGTGGCGCGAAGGAAGGCAGACAAACCACCTTCTTCTGCCAATAAACCTGAAAGAAGAGTACCTCAGCCTCCTGCTCAACCTATCCCACGCGCTCGGGAAGCCAAACCTCCTTTCCACCCCGGTTAAGACGTTAGGCCGATCCCGCGGGTAGCTGCAGTCCATGCCCCCCGACCTTGGAGGAGCGACACGATGCAACAGGACAAGCGAGCAGACCCCGAGCAGATCAGGGAGGGCCTAGCATGCAACAACAAGGGCGTGTCGGGGAGCCAGGAGAAGCTCGTGAAGCTGAGAATAGAAGTAATGTGGCCATCCGGGACATCGACATAATCTCTGGAGGACCTACCAACGGAGATTCGGGCCGAGTACGCAAGTCCTATGAACGTCGATTGGAGATTCACGCTGTTGGATGCAGCAGGGAGCAGGCCGCTAGCCCGGTCATCAACTTCAGACCATAAGACTTGGAGGGACTGGAGCTGCCTCATGACGACACCCTCATCGTCAAAGTTGTTATCGCCAATAGTCGCGTGGCCAGAGTCTTCGTTGACACTGGAAGCTCTGTCAATGTATTGTTTAGGTCTGCTTTTGAAGAAATGCAGATCGACGCCAGCGAGCTGCAACCGGTGACTACTTGTTTATATGGTTTTACTGGAAACGAAGTAAAACCCATGGGCCAGATCAAGCTGGCCATATCCTTGGGGAGTGAGCCATTAGTAAGAACCAGGAGGAGCACCTTTATTGTGGTAGATTCTCCTTCCTCCTACAATGTCATCCTGGGTCGACCCGCTTTGCACGAGTTCCGGACTGCTATTTCCACCTTCCACTAGAAAATTAAGTTCCCAGTGGGAGAGCAGGTCGGGGAAGTTAGGGGGGAGCAGCGGGTTTCCCGGTGATGCTATATCGACATGGTCAAATTGAAGGCTCGCAAGGCGCAGAGGACTCAGGACGGGGCTGTTCATGCCATTTAAGAAGAGCCTATGCCTATATCGGAGGAGCCCATTCCCTGTGAAGAGGTCCAATTATATCCTGAACGCCCGGAGACTCTCACTCGTATAGCTGGGGATCTTCCTTCTGAGCTTAAAGAAGAGTCGATCCAGTGTCTGATCCGCAATAGGGATGTCTTCGCCTGGACTACCGCAGAATTGCCAGGGCTTAAGCCTGAAGTAGCAAAACATAAGCTACATCTCTTGTCTGATGCTTGGCTGGTCAAGCAGAAGAAAAGGAACTTCTTGGTCGATCAAAATAAAATTATTCGAGCTGAAGTGGACCAGCTCAGGAAAGCGGGTTATGTTAGGGAAATACAATTCCCGTTCTGGCTCTCTAACATGGTCCTGGTGGCGAAGCCCAACAATAAGTGGAGAGTTTCCATAGACTTCCGGGATCTCAATCGTGCCAACCCTAAAGATTGTTATCCCCTGCCCAGAATTGATCAGCTGGTAGATTCAACCGCCGGCTGTGAGAGGATTTGCATGCTGGATGCTTATCAGGGGTACCATCAAATCCCTCTGGCCTTGGAGGATCAAGAGAAGGTTAGTTTTATTATAGCAGATGACACTTTCTGCTACACTGTCATGCCTTTTGGACTCAGGAACGTTGGAGCTACTTACCAAAGGATGATGGACAAAATCTTCCGGGAGCAGGCCGGACGCAATGTGGAAGTCTATGTAGACGATATACTCATCAAGTCCCCTTTAGTCGCACATCTGATAGCTGATGTGGAGGAGACCTGCGGCACCCTTCGACAGTATGGGTTAAAGTTGAATCCCTTGAAGTGTCTGTTTAGAGCTAAAGGAGGGAAATTCTTAGGATACTTGGTGACGGAGCGAGGGATTGAAGCTAACCCCGAGAAGGTCCAAGCGCTTCGAGACATGAAGGCTCCCCAAAACCTGAAAGAAGCTCAGAAGTTGGTAGGCAGGATAACAGTCCTGCCTAGATTTATCTCCCGATCAGCAGACAAAGAAGCGCCCTTCTTTAAAGTGCTAAGAAAAGCCTCCAAATTCCAGTGGGAAGAAGAATGCATGTGGGCTTTTGAAGAGCTGAAGAAGTATTTGGAGACTCTGCCTTCCCTGTTCAAGCCTATCACGGGAGAGCCGCTCTGGGTCTACTTGTCAGCCACCCCTGAGGTCATGGGGGCGGTATTGGTAAAAGAGCAGGACAATGTACAACGACCAGTGTACTTTTTCAGTCATTTATTGAAGGGGGCTGAGTCTAGATACACAGCCCTGGAGAAGTTAGTTTACGGATTGGTGCTCATGGCCAGACGTCTAAGGCCCTATTTTCTGGCGCATCACATCATGGTCCTGACCAATAGCACCATGGGTAAAGCTCTTACCAATGTAGAGGTCGCTGACCGGCTTATCAAGTGGGCGACAGAATTAGGAGAGTACAACATCGCTTATCAACCTCGCACAGCTATTAAAGCGCAGGCCTTGGCCGACTTCCTGACAGAGATTCATCAAACGGATTCAGAAGAAACTTGGAAAGTATATGTGGATGGGTCGGCCACCCAGTAGGGAAGTGGCGTCGGAGTTCTTCTAATATCCCCCAAGAAGATATCTTGCAGCTAGCTGTACGGTTGAATTTCAGAGCTACTAATAACGAGGCAGAGTATGAGGCTTTATTGGCAGGGCTGCAGGTAGCTCGGCATGTGGGAGCTGCTCGAGTAATCATATATCTAGATTTCCAATTAGTAACGCAACAAATAGCGGGCAACTTTGAGGTCAATAGTGACAAGTTACAAGTATACCGAGAAGCTTATGAGAAAATGAAAGAAGAATTCAAGGAGGTCACGGTGAGCAAGATTCCCAGAATAGAGAATGACCGAGCTGATGAGTTAGCCAAAATGGCCAACTCTCTGACCACCTGGGTACTGGATAAATCAATAGCACAGACCTTCCTCATAGCTCAGATAGATCTTCAGAATAACATGGACGAGCTTATCGACTAGAGAGCACCAATGATTAGTTATCTTCAACAAGGTACACTACCAACCGATCAGGAGGCAGCACGGCTGGTCAGGAAAAAGGCTCACGCCTACATCATGATAGGAGATCAGTTATATAAACGGACCTTTTCCAGACCTTTACTCAGGTGTTTAACCATGGAGGACGTGGAACATGCTTTACGAGAAATACATCTAGGGTGTTGCGACAGTCACTCTGGAGGCAGAACAGTGGCCCGCAGGGTACTGTTAGCTGATTATTTCTGGCCTACACTACAGGAAGATACTTAGCGGTTGGTGAACACTTGTTTATCCTGGCAAAAATATCAGAACTTGACACATACACCCACCTCGATGCTAAAGACGTCCATGATTTCTTGCCCGTTCGATCAGTGGGGTAAGGATATTATAGGACCATTCCCTATGGCACCTAGTCAGAAACGATTTCTGCTTGTGGCAGTGGATTACTTTTCCAAGTGGGTAGAAGCCGAAGCCCTGGCTAGGATTACCGAGAGAGCAGTTATTCAATTTCTGTGGAAGAACATTCTGTGCAGATTCGGCATACCCCATAAATTGGTATCAGATAATGGAAGACAGTTTCAAGGTCAGAAGATCCAGGCCTGGTGTCAAGGGTTCAAAATTATTCAGGCCTTCACATCTGTAGCCTACCCTCAGAGTAATGGGCAGACAGAGGTTATTAACCGAGAAATTGTGCGGGGATTGAAGGTTAAGTTAGACCATGTTGGAGGAGATTGGGTGGAAGAATTGCAAAGCATTCTCTGGACTTACCGTACAACGCCTTGAGAGAGAGCATAGGCCTCACTTCCTTTCATCTAGTCTACGACAATGAAGCGGTGGTGCCCATAGAGATCGAGGTGCCTTCCACTAGGAGGATGCTGTATGACGAAGAGAATGCTGATCGGCGCCTTGCAGAGATGGAGATTATTAGCGAAACTCACGAGCGAACGGTGGCTAGGCTAGCGGCCTACCGACAAAGGATGAGACAGAATTATGATAGAAGAGTGGTTCCTCGTTTCTTCGAAGAAGGGGACCTGGTCTGGAAATGAGCAAAACCTATCGGAGACGTAGCCAAGCTAGCACCCCAATGGGATGTGCCCTATAAAGTTATTAAAAAGTTGGCATCAGGTGCGTACTACCTGCAAGACAACTTGGGTAGGAAGCTAGACTGGCCCTGGAGCGCTAATTATCTTCGGCCTTACCACACATAGGTGTAGATCTGAGGGAGGTAAGATAGATCAGGTCTGGAATATTTACCTGATCGACCAGTAAAAATGCTTGCCTGGCCAAGATTGTCACGTCCTTTTTATAAATCATCAACTTTATTTTAAGATTCATATCCAGAAAGCGGATAACCAGAAGTAAGATAGAACATTCAGCATAAAATAGTTCAGCTTACACAGTGTACAAATGCAAATCACTTGAAGGCAGAAAAAACTTCATCGGGTATTTCATCCAAAATGCAACGATGGTCTAAAAAGTCTTCGGGAGGAGCGGCGGTAAGATACCTTTGCTCGTACAGTTGCCACACAGCCCCTACCGCACCATAAGATATAGAGATCATGAAGCGGTGCCTGACCTGGACGATGAACTCTATGAAATGGAGGTAGGCCTCTCAGCTCAGCCTGCAATGTTCATTTTCTCCTGCCCTATATATTTCTAGAGCCGAGGTAACTCCAAACAGGCCAGAATAGGCTTGTGATAGTTCAGCTTTCATGGCGATCAGTTCTGCGGCTTGGGATTCCAAAGTCCTGTTCTGCTCTTACAGGAGGGCCTCTTTAGATCTCAGCTCCTGAGTTAGCTGATCTACAGTCTGTTTATGGAGACTCTCGGCCTGACTTTTTTCTTCACGAAGGACTTGGAGTTCTTGGTTGGCTGCCCGCAGAGATTGGTGATGTTGAGCGTTGGCCCTCTTCAAAGCCCCTATTTCATCTCTTTATGCGTGGTCGATTGCTACAGGATCATTTAGTTGCAATTCTAGCTTAGCTACCCTATCTGATAATACCTTATTATGGTGGCAATGGAGATGAAGCGTTTGATTCAACAACATAGATTCAGCATGAGCCTGAGCCAAAAAAGTAAAGTGTTTGAGAAGAGCAGGAGTTTCATTGCATGAATGGATGAAGCTCACCGGGACATACAACTCTGAGAACCTATCTATCCGAGCAGGTACAGACAGACTCTCCATCTACTGAATGCTTTCCTCCCAACAGGTAGCCAGTTGACCCTTCAAAATAAGGCAGCTAGTGGGAGCATCCTGTTGGTATATTAGCCCTTGCTCAAAAGGTTTGGCGGAACGGTACTGGTGATAAGAGGGGTCTTACGGCTGTGAAGCTTCTGCCGCAGGTTCAGGAGGATTAAGAGGGGTCAAGTGAGATGGCCCCGGGTGTGATTCATCAGGCAGGGGATTAGTTGATGGGCCCGCTGTTAGGATCCTTTGTACGGCTAGATAGGGGGGGTGTGAATAGCCGCCCCAATTCGTCGCGTTTCTTCCTACAATTCGTTAGCGCAGCGGAAAAATAAAAAGGAAACGAAAGGAAGAATATCAAACCTTAACACAGCGATGTAACGAGGTTCGGAGATGATGCTCCTACTCCTCGGCGTGTCCGTAAGGTGGACGAACCCAATCAATCCATCGGTGGATGAGTCCCCGGAAAACCGGCTAATAAAAACACTCCTTCTGGGTGGAGAAACCTCGCCACAGAAACTTCTTGCAACAGCAAGAAAAGAGTACAAGGAAAACAAGAAATAAAGTACAATACAAATGTAAACTTTCTTGCCTTCTCTTCGACTGGAAGAAGTAGCTGCTTCCAAGCGCCTACAACAGCAGGTGACCCAGCCGGAAGCTCACGCGAAGCTTCAATGCAGCTCAACAAAGCTCAACAGCAAGCTTAGTAGCACCAAGAACAGGAAGAAGGAAGAAGAAGAAGAAGTTGCACCAAAGCCTTGATCTCCTTTTATAACCTGCGAACCGCACACAAGATGTAATCCAAAGAGAAGGCGGAGCGACTGCCAGACTTAACGGTCGATCGTGGACCGATCGCTCCACCGATCGGTCCAGATCTTCTCGATCGGCCCGGGACCGATCAGCCTCGGCTGATCGGTCCCTAGACCGATCAGATTGCTCCACGTAAAGTCGCCCAACTGTTTCGCTTCGACGGTCGTGGACCGATCAGGAACCTCCGATCGTCCACGATCGATCAGCCGTTCCTCCGCCATCGATCTATGCTCGATCGGTCCGCCGACCGATCAAGTGAGAGGATCGGTCCGCAGACCGATCCACGCTTTCTCGCGAGGTTGCGTTGCCTCGATCGGTCTCCGATCGATCGATTACAATCGCGAGCCATCGATTCGATTCGATCGGTCACCGCACCGATCGTGGCAACATAAGATCACCGATCGATCCATCGATCGATCCGGAGCTTGGTTTTACCCAAACCAAGTCCCAAGCCTTCCAAACCAACATCCGGTCAACCTTGACTGTTGGTATATCATACTTAGCATCCGGTCACCCATTGACTGCTAAGACTTCCCACCAAGTGTCCGGGTCAACTTTGACCCACTTGGACTTTTTCTTCGTGTCAAGTGTCACACCCTTGACCTACTTGACCTTCTCAACACCGATGTCCGATCACCCTTGATCCATCCGGATTTTCCTGCCCGGCTTCACTCACCGTGACTTTCACCTAGCTTCACTCACTAGGGTTTTCACCGGCTTCACTCACCAGATTCACCAGCTCGGCTTCACTCACCGGACTTTTCCCACCGCCCGGCTTCACTCACTGTGACTTTCACTTTCACCTAGCTTCACTCACTAGGATTTTCACCGCGCTTCACTTACCAATTACCCGGCTTCACTCACCGTGACTTTCCCGCCAAACTCCTGCTTGACTTTCCGCGCCAAGCTACCGCTTGACTTTTCCCCGTGTCAGGTCAACCAAGTCAACCTTGACTTACGGTTGCACCAATAATCTCCCAAACATCTATTCTTGTCCCATATCAAGAATAGAACTCTCTCACGAGTGTCAAACATCAACATGCAACTCAACTAGGTCAATCTTGACCTAAGGTTGCATCAACAATCTTCCCAAGTCAAACATCAAAATACAACTCGAGTCAAGTCAACTCGAGTCGGGTCAACCAGGTCAACCTTGACCTAAGGTTGCACCAACAATCTCCCCCTTTTTGATGTTTGACAAAACCCATAATCAAGTTAGGTTAACCCGATAACCTAACTTTGGTTTTCCAACCATCTTCCAATGTCCAATGTTCTTTCCTTGAACATTCTCTGGACATTCTCCCCTTAGGTTAACCCGATAACCTAACTTGGGTTCTCCAATAATTCTCCCCCTTTTTGACACACATCAAAAAGAATTCCAATGTTCTTCCTCGAACATTCCTTGACATTCTTCCCCTAGCTTAGGTTAACCCGATAACCTTAACTTGGGTTCTCCAATAATTCTCCAATGAACACTCTCCCCTTTTTGACACACATCAAAAAGAAAAAGGAGAGTATCAAGGTCAAGAGTTTCTTCCTAATGGAAGTCCCATACCTTTCATTGAAACTCTTAATTTCCCCCTTAATACTAAACTTAACAATCAACTTAGTGATAATCCCATATCACTAATCCTCAAAAGTCTTAAGGAGTAAAAACTCCCCCTAAAAGTCAACTCCCCCTTGACAATTAGTTAAGACTCCCCCTCAAGGTCAACTCCCCCTTGACCATTGCACCAACAATGTCTTGGAGAGTTTCAAACCTTTAGAAATCCAAAAACACCACTTCCATAACTGAAATTTCAGACAACAGCTGAAAATCAGAAAAACCAGCACACCTGATCGGTCACCGGACCGATCAGGACCCCTCTGGATCGGCCCCCAGACCGATCCAGACTTCCCTGGATCGGTCCAGTGACCGATCCAAGTTCAGATCAGGCGGTTTCTGATTTCTTCTCTCCCGAAATTCAGAAACTCACAACAAATTCCAGAAAATTCAAAAAATTGTGAAATTTTGAGGATACATTCCTCATATCATACACTATCAAGGAAAAATAGTTTTCTATGAAAATAGTTTCCATTTTTCAATCTTGATACAAAGTTCAAAAACTTTGAAATAGTTCAAGTTTAAACCAACTTTGTATCACAATGTTCAATGATGAATGCTATCACTAGGAAAGCTTCATCAAGGTTTTTTCAAATCAATTTTAAAAATGCTTTTAAAATCATTTGAATTTAGGACCATAATCTTAGGGCTAGATGTACATGACTTGTACACAAGCTTTCCCTATGATCCTTCATTTCTTGAATTAGGCTCATCTAGGTACAAGAACTATGCACCTTGATCCTAACTCATGATCCTAATATCTCACACACATCTAAAGTGTATCAAACACATTCATGTCAATTTTGATGTGAGATATGAGTTTAGGTATCTTAGACTAAAGTCTCATGCATTTTCTAAACACAAATTTGATCTCAATATCAAAATGTGTTTTTCATCCTTAGATCAATTCAATTGATTACTAATGCAAGAGATGATGACATGGCATAAAATGGTATCATAAATGAAAACATGTGCCAATGTCATGATGTCATGGCATAAAGTTTGAAACTTAAATAAACATGACATATAAACTAGCCTAAGCATTATCATGACATTTCAAATGATAGTAAAACTAAACATGATGTCATGACATGGCATATGGCAACCAATCATGGCAAGTTAGCACAAATAAAATACCTAAATTCCCTATCTAAGTATCCTTAGCCTTAGCTAACTTAAAATCTAACCCTAGATTGCCCATATATCCCTAAGAGAAAATCAAAATCCCAATTATGGTATTTCTCTAGGTTTTCTTAAATTGTGCCAAATAAGATTAAAATCGATATTTTTCAAATATGGCACAATTTACTCTTCAAGGAGTAAATAATAATTCTTTTTCATTCTCAAAGGTTATCAAAACCTTGAAAATGCTCCTTGAGTGTCAATTTCCTCAAAGTTGGGTTAACTACCCTTCTAATTGGAGTTGACACTCTCTAACCCATCTATGGGATAGAGAAGATGCTCCTAGGAACCCAATATCTATGTGAGCTCATTGGGTTCACTAAATATTCACTAGGGATGACTTCCCTAGCAACCCTCCTAATGACCCTCTTAGGCTTTGAAGCCTTGGTCATTTGGGACTCATCAAGATCAACTCTAGGGGTGACTCCCCTTGTGACCTTGGTGGTGGTCTTCCTAGCCCTAGGTTTTGTTCCATAATCGAATGGAACATTATGATAGGTGGGCTTGACCATTTGGGACTTAGGTTTGTGACCCAAACCTTTCTTGTCCTTGGGCTTTAAAATTTGACCCTTAGACCCTAGAGTTGACTTCTCTAAATTCTTTAGGGCCTTTTCTAGAGTGTCAAGTCTTGACCTCAAGACTTGATTTTCTTTCTCTAAAACCTCAAGTTTTAATTTATCATTCTTTCTTGAGGTGTTCCTAGGCATATGTCTAGTTGTCTTGGGGTTTCTACCTAGGTTCTCCCTAACCTTAGATGAACTAATCCTAGGGTTGGTATTTCTAGTGTTATCCTTATCTAGGCTCACATGTTTAGCTCCTAAGCACATGTATTGATTCCTAAGGTTATCATGCTTGTTATTATCGATAAATGCAATAAAATTCCTAGCATGCATTTTATTAGAATCGCAAAAATGAACCTTAGAGGTTACCTTAGGGTTTGCCTTAGCTCCCCCTATCGATGTGCCCGGTCTCTTGCCCTTGTGAGGTTGCCTCCCCCTCGGACAATGGCTCCTATAGTGTCCCCTTTGCTTGCATTGGAAGCACACGATGTGCTCCTTGCCCTTGCGTTTCGGGACTCCGGCTTCCTTGACCTTTGGTGCCGGTGGAGTCTTTCTAACCCTCTTTGGACACTTGCTCTTGTAGTGCCCAAATTCCCTACACTCGAAGCACATTATGTGTAATTTGCTAGAAATTAAAATGCTTGAGTTACCTAGGGTTGAGGATGGATGAACGCTCTCATCTTCATCCCTTCCGGAGGTAGAAGCTTCTTCTTCTTGCTCCGATCTTGAAGAGGAACTCTCCTCCTCTTCTTCTTTAGATGTTGAGTGGCCCTCAACTTCTAAATCCTCTCCTCCATGATGTGAGCTACTTGATGACTCACTTGTCTCCTCTTCATGATTTGAAGTGGAGCTCTCCTCATGGTACTTAGCCAAGTTGTTCCACAACTCCTTGGCATTGTTGTATCCACCTATCCTACACAACACATCATTAGGTAAAGAAAATTCAAAAATCTTCAATACCTCATCGTTGACTAGGGATTGGTGGACTTGTTCCTTGGTCCACTCCTTCTTCTCTAGGGTTTCTCCTTTCTTGTCCGTCGGATGCTTGAAACCTAATTGGACAAAACTCCAATTCTCAAGATTAGTCATAAGAAAATATTTCATTCTTACCTTCCAAAACGCGAAGTCGTCGCGATCGTAGAAGGGTGGAATAGTGATGTCGTCTCCGAGTTGATCCATCTCTAGCTTGTGCTCCCTCGGGTGTTAATCCGGCAAAGAGCGACCTCGCTCTGATACCACTTGTTAGGATCCTTTGTACGGCTAGAGAGGGGGGGGGGTGTGAATAGCCGCCCCAATTCGTCGTGTTTCTTCCTACAATTCGATAGCGCAGCGGAAAAATAAAAAGGAAACGAAAGGAAGAATATCAAACCTTAACACAGCGATGTAACGAGGTTCGGAGATGATGCTCCTACTCCTCGGCGTGTCCGTAAGGTGGACGAACCCAATCAATCCGTCGGTGGATGAGTCCCCGGAAAACCGGCTAATAAAAACACTCCTTCTGGGTGGAGAAACCTCGCCACAGAAACTTCTTGCAACAGCAAGAAAAGAGTACAAGGAAAACAAGAAATAAAGTACAATACAAATGTAAACTTTCTTGCCTTCTCTTCGATGCCTTCTCTACGACTGGAAGAAGCACCAGCCGGAAGCTCACGCGAAGCTTCAATGCAGCTCAACAAAGCTCAACAGCAAGCTTAGTAGCACCAAGAACAGGAAGAAGGAAGAAGAAGAAGAAGTTGCACCAAAGCCTTGATCTCCTTTTATAACCTGCGAACCTGCACAGCGAAGACAGAATCCAGCAGAGAAGACGGAGCGACCGTTGTGACTCAACGGTCGAATCGTGGACCGATCAGGCTCCACCCTGATCGGTCCAGGACCCTTCTGATCGGTCTGGGGACCGATCAGGCCCTGGGCTGATCGGTCCCTAGACCGATCAGATTGCTCCACAGAAAGTCGCCCAACTTTCTGTTCGTTTCCTGATCGGTCTGTGGACCGATCAGGGAACCTCCTGATCGGTCCATAGACCGATCAGGCTTCGGTTCCTCCGCCACTGATCTATGCCTGATCGGTCTGCCGACCGATCAGGCCATGGGTGGATCGGTCAGCAGACCGATCCACGGCTTTCTTCTCGCGAGGTTGCGTTGCCTCCTGATCGGTCTCCAGATCGATCAGATTACAATCAGTGAGCCACTGATCTGATTCTGATCGGTCACCAGACCGATCAGGGCAAACGCAGTATCACTGGATCGATCCACTGATCGATCCAGAGCTTGGTTTTTACCCAAACCAAGTCCCAAGCCTTCCAAACCAACATCCGATCAACCTTGACCTGTTGGTATATCATACTTAGCATCCGGTCACTCCATTGACCTGCTAAGACTTCCCACCAAGTGTCTGGTCAATCCCTTTGACCCACTTGGACTTTTCTCTTCGTGTCAAGTATCCGGTCACTCCCTTGACCTACTTGACCTTCTCAACACCAGATGTCCGATCACCCTTGATCCATCTGGATTTTCCCTTGCCCGGCTTCACTCACCAGGACTTTCACCTAGCTTCACTCACTAGGGTTTTCACCTGGCTTCACTCACCAGGATTTCCACCACTGCCTGGCTTCACTCACCAGGACTTTTCCCACTGCCTGGCTTCACTCACCAGGACTTTCACTTTCACCTAGCTTCACTCACTAGGATTTTCACCTGGCTTCACTCACCAGGATTTCCCGACTGCCTGGCTTCACTCACCAGGACTTTCCCCGTGCCAAACTCCCTGTTTGGACTTTCCGCGTGCCAAGCTACCTGCTTGGACTTTTCCCCGTGTCAGGTCAACCAAGTCAACCTTGACTTACGGTTGCACCAATAATCTCCCAAACATCTATTCTTGTCCCATATCAAGAATAGAACTCTCTCACGAGTGTCAAACATCAACATGCAACTCAACTAGGTCAATCTTGACCTAAGGTTGCATCAACAATCTTCCCAAGTCAAACATCAAAATACAACTCGAGTCAAGTCAACTCGAGTCGGGTCAACCAGGTCAACCTTGACCTAAGGTTGCACCAACACCCGCCATATCGCCTTGGCTCTTGGAGGGGCATTGACAGGCAAAGAGGAAGAAGCAGGTCGGGAGGAAGCTCGGAGAGGTACATCAGGAGTAAAGGACACTGGGGGCGTCGGAGGAAAGGCTGAGAGGTTCCCCCTCTCAGAAGGTGGAGCTTGCCCCCGTGAACGTGTGGAAAGGGGATCCGTAGTGGTCGTAGGACTGTTGGTAGGTATAGGGGTATCCTGGACGTGCAAGGCTGGAGGTGGAATGGAAGATCTGATGGCCAGTTCGGCGGATGAACCGTCAACACTTAGGTCTGTACCAATATACCTTCGGCAAAATCTGTGAACCAATGGCTGGTCGTCCGAGTCCGAATCTTCAAGGGAAGGTCAAGATCGCCGAGCCGAAGGAGGTGCAGCAGTTCTACTGGTAGGATCGACAGTGAGACGCGCCTGCCAGGCGGCCCGGGAAGCCACTAGGAAAGAAGGGCTAGCAGGGGGTATGTCCACTGACCCTGAAGGAGGTCGGGGGGGGGGGGGGTCGGTCGGACAGAAGGTTTAGGAACTGCCTGGGGGACAAACGGGGGAGTTGATTGAGGGACTGACTGAGGAATGGCAGTGGTAGTCGTTCCTAGCCGGGCAAGGGCAGAATGGGGGATAGGTCTTCTATCCAATATGATTATGCTTCTCCGCATTATTTCCTTTTCGCTAAAGGGGAGAGGCTGGACGTCTGATGCGCGGAGCAGGGTGTTGGCTGCACGGGGAAACCAGAGTTGTAGTCACCACACCAAACAACAGAGTGAAGTGATTCAAGGGCAGGCAAGACTCACCCAAGGCGTGAGGCAGTTCAGCAGACGAGATGCAACTCAGCCTAAAGAAGGACAACATGTCCTCGGATAGCAATCTCATCAAATCCAGTTGCCAGCACCTCAGCTGAGCCAAAGCGTCTGTGAAGAGGGGGTCATTACTGAAATCTCCCACATAAGGCACTACAGGAAGGGTTCACTGCCATCGAGTAGGCCACTCCACAGCAGAAGAAAACTTAAGGAAAATATACTTATCCTTCCAAGCAGGTTCAGATGAGGGAATAGGACAAAAGAAGGTAGTCCGAGTGCGGGCCTGGAAGCGAAACAAGCCCTCACTATGCTGGCAAGGGGTGAAGAAATAGTGGAATAGGCGAGCAGACCAGGATATGTCACAAACTTCACATAAGACCACAAAGCTGCACAAAATCCTTATAGAATTGGGAGTTAGCTAGCCCAAAAAAATTCTGAAATAACGGTTTACGTCGAAGAATAGAGGATGAATGGGGAAATGAAGCCCCGCCACGAATTGCTCCTTGTAGAAGGTGACATAGCCTGCTGGAGGATAAGAGGCCTGGTGCAGTATGTTGGGAATGATGATATGCATGTCGTCGGAGATTTCATAGGTGAAGCGAAGATCATCCAGATCCACGCTAGCAAAAGTAGATACCCCAGGGGGGGTAAACGATGTTAGGAAAAGCCATAGGAAGGATGGTGAGGGGGCAAAGGACAAGAAGGTGAAGCAGAAGGACGGAAGAAGCGAAAGGCTAGAAAGAGCACGAAATGAGCAGGAAGTAAGGGCAGAAGAAAGAAGCAGTCGAAAAAGTTCCATGGAGTAGAGGAGGTGGCCTATTTATAGCCAACATTCATGAGGGTAGCACGGTTAAACCACCATCCAACAACTCATAATAAAAGCGGTTTAGGATATCCAAGCAAAAGGAGACGTACGATCCTCACATAAAATGAAGCGAGAGAAAAGGGGTTGGAGATAGTAAATGGCGCGACGCACGAGGGTCATCATGAGTTTGTTGGTGCGGGAAGCATCCGACGATCGAACCAGTGTTTTGATAATGACAAAGGATTCAAAGTTAAGGTTATGTTGTGATCTAACAGTTTGAATGAGCTTGCAGGAAAGTCCTAAGTGTACTTAAGCAAAAGTCCTAACTGAGGTTAGACAGGTGGAAAACCCTATGGGGTGGTAACCCTAGGTCATAGGGGGTGGTAACCCTATGCGGAAAGTCTTGGTGGGTCGAGGGCTTCAGACAAAAGTCCTAGGGGGGGGTAACCCTAGGTGGAAAGTCCTGGTGTTGCGAACCAGGTGGAAGAGTGGACGGGTCGGGGAGCGGGCGTCCAGCAGAAAGTTTGGAAGCATCGAGTGCTGAGAAAAAGTCCAGTCGATCTAGAGGATTGCACTGGCAACGGGTAACTCTCCTGAGTGGAGTAGGTGAGGACGCGTTCCCCGCAGAGGGAACAGTAGGCGTCGGGTCGAACTAGGGTTTCTGGTCAGAAATCCAAAGTCAGACCCGGACAGTTCAGAGGCTGTCAAACACTATTCTTATCATATTTATGTGTGCTAACTTTGTCTTGCAGGGTATATGTGTATTTTATGCACTAACACATTGTGCAGGGACAAAAGAGCACACTTGGCCTCGGATGAACAGTGTCTGAGGCGCCTCCATGGAGCTTGGAGGTGCCTCGGGTGCAAGCCAGAAGAAGTCAGCACAACAGAGCGTGAGGCGCCTTGGACTAGGCTGGAGGCGCCTTGAACCAGGCCTTGGAGGTGCCTTGGACCAGCCTTGGAGGCACCTTCAAGTGGATGAGGTGCGACCGGATCAGTGCTGATCCACGCGGCTGACTCACGGCTTGGAGGCGCCTTGGATGAGCTTTAAGGTGCCTCCAGTTGAGTATTAAAGAGGCCCTCGAGGCAGCACTCAATACAACACCTTTCGAGCAATCCTTACGCTACAAGCTGCTAATGAGACGATCCCAAAGTGCTGCAACATCATCCCGACAACCCGAAGCTTCAGTTTTTAGTATTCTGTTGTCGGTATCAAGTTTCTTTATTGCTTTCTTTACAGTTCAAAGTGTAATTAGTTTGTAATAATCTTTCGAGCTTATAGTTGTTGCCCACCGGAAGCGATCAACGATCGCGGGCCTTGGAGTAGGAGTCGTCACAGGCTCCGAACCAAGTAACTCCTCGTATCTTTGTGTGTGATTGTCATTTTAATTTTCACTGTTTTTATTACTCGAGTTTTACGATTCCGAAACGAGTGAAAGCCACGAACGCTATTAACCCCCCCTCTAGCACTTTTCAATCCAACAATTGGTATCAGAGCGGGGTAGCGTTGATCTAGTGCAACCACCAATCACGAATTTCTTTTGTGGTATTTTCTATTTTTCGGAGTCGATTGGAACTAGCATAATTGCTATTTTCTGATCAAGTTTTCTTCGTTCGAATCAGTTTTTGCTCGAAGTTGGTGCAACACCACTCGAGTTCGGTATTCTAATTTTATTCCGCACTACTAATCCAAGACCTAGTCTCGGGACATCTTGTTCTATTTTTTTTCCTTGCATATTAACTAAATGACCCAGCTGTTGGTTCAACCTTAGGTCAAGGTTGACCTGGTTGACCCGACTCGAGTTGACCTGACTCGAGTTGTATTTTGATGTTTGACAAAACTAGAAGAGTTGTATTTTGATGGGGGAGTGTTGGTGCAACCTTATGGTCAAGGTTGACCTGGTTGACCCGAGGTGAATTGACCTGACTGGGAAAAGTCCAAGCAGGGAGCTTGGCACGGGAAAAGTCCAAGCAGGGAGCTTGGCGTGGGAAAAGTCCAAGCAGGGAGCTTGGCACGGGAAAAGTCCAAGTATGGAGACTTGGCACGGAGAAGTCCAAGTATGGAAGCTTGGCACATGGGAAGTCGGAGAGGGCTTGGTAGCTCGTTCTCCGGACTAAGGTCAGAGAGGGCTCGGGAGCTCGTTCTTTGGACCGGATGGTGAAAATCCTAGTGAGTGAAGCTAGGTGAAAGGGAAAGTCTTGGTGAGTGAAGCCAGGCAGTGGGAAAATCCTGGTGAGTGAAACCGGGCAGATTGGAAATCCTGGTGAGTGAAGCCAGGTGAAAACCCTAGTGAGTGAAGCTAGGTGAAAGTCCTGGTGAGTGGAGCCGGGCTAGGGAAAATCCAGATGGATCAAGGATGATCGGACATATGGTGTTGAGAAGGTCAAGTAGGTCAAGGGAGTGACCGAATACTTGACACGAAGAGAAAAGTCCAAGTGGGTCAAAGGGATTGACCGGACACTTGGTGGGGAGTCTTAGCAGGTCAAGGGAGTGACCGGATGCTAAGCATGATGTACCAACAGGTCAAGGTTGACCGGATGTTGGTTTGGGAGACTTGGGACTTGGTTTGGGCAAAAACCAAGCTCTGGATCGGTCTGCAGACCGATCCAGTGATACGTTTGTGTATCTGATCGGTCTGGTGACCAATCAGATAACAAACAGAAGGCTGTGGGCTTACTGATCGGTCTGGGGACCGATCAGCATGGAGCCTGATCGGTCCCCGGGACCGATCAGGGACGCTACCACCTGAGGTGGGATCGGTCCAGGGACCGATCAGATTCCACACAGAGAGTTGGGCAACTCTCTGTGAAGCCTTCTGATCGGTCTGGGGACCGATCAGCATAGGGCCTGATCGGTCCCCACGACCGATCAGGCAAGGCCCAGACTGATCAGGGTGAAGCCTGATCGGTCTGGATCTAGCCGTTGTGAGTAACAACGGCTAGGTTCTGCGTCTTCTGTCTTCGTTGCAGGTTCTTCGCAGGCACAGGTAATATAAAGAGGTCGAGGGCTACAGGGTTGAGACACTCTCTTCTTCCTTTCCTTCTTCTAGCTTGCTGCTGCTTGCGATCTGAGCTTTGTTTGAGCTCTCCCCAGTAAGCTTCGTGTGAGCTTCCAGTCGACGGTCAGCTGCTGCTGTTGTCCGAGAAGTTGTTGCTTCACAGGCAGTCGACGAGAAGGCGAGTTAGTGTTTGTACATTGTTCTTGTCTTTCTACTTGTATTTCTTGTACTCCTTCTTGTTGTTGCAAGTTTTGTGGCGAGGTTTCTCCACTCAGAAGGAGTTCATATTAGCCGGTTTTCCGGGGGCTCATCCACCGACGGATTGACTGGACTCGTCCACCTTACGGACACGCCGAGGAGTAGGAGCCTTAATCTCCGAACCTCGTTACATCCTTGTGTTAAGGTTTGGTTTTCTTCTCTTTCGTTTCTTTGTTGTATTTTCCGCTGTGCTAACTTTGATTTGTAGAAAGAAACGAGTAATTTGGGGCGGCTATTCACACCCCCCTCTCTAGCCGTGATCATCTATCCTAACAAGTGGTATCAGAGCAAAGTTGCTCTTCGTCGGATTAACACCCGGGGGAGCACAAGCTAGAGAATGGATCGACTCGGAGAAGACATCACGTTTCCACCATTCTACGAGTGCTGCGACTTCGCGTATTGGAAGGTAAGAATGAGGTATTTTCTTATGACTAACCTTGAAAATTGGAGTTGTGTTCAATTAGGTTTCAAGTCTCCGATGGACAAGAAAGGAGAAACCATAGAGAAGAAGGAGTGGACCAAGGAGCAAATCCACCAATCAACCATCAATGATGAGGTAACAAAAATCATTGAATTTTCTTTACCTAATGACATTTTGTGTAGAATAGGTGGTTACAACAACGCCAAGGAGTTGTGGAATAACTTGGCCAAGTTTCATGAGGAGAGCTCCACTTCAAGCCATGAAGAGGAGTCAAGTGAGCCAAGTAGCTCACATCATGGAGGGAGCGAATTAGAAGTTGAGAGTCACTCAACGTCTAAGGAAGAAGAGGAGGAGGTCTCTTCTTCAAGATCGGAGCAAGAAGAAGCATCTACCTTCGGAAGGGATGAGGAAGAGAGCCTTCATCCATCCTCAACCCTAGGTAACTCAAGCATTGTAATTTCAAATAAGTTACATATAATATGCTTTGAGTGTAGGGAATTTGGGCACTACAAGAGTAAGTGTCCAAGGAGGGTTAGGAAGACTCCACCGGCACCAAAGGTCAAGGGAGCCGGAGTCCCGACACGCAAAGGCAAGGAGCACGTGGTATGCTTCCAATGCAAGCGAAGGGGACATTATCGAAGTCAATGTCCAAGGGGGAGGCAACCTCACAAGGACAAGGGATGCACATCGATAGGGGGAGCTAAGGCAAACCCTAAGGTACCTTTTAAGGCACACTATTGCAATTCAAATAAGAAACATGCTAGTAGTTTTATTGCTATTGCAAATAATGATGAGCATGTTAACAATAGAAAACCATATGTGTGCTTAGGTGCTAAACATGTTAGCTTAGATAAGGATAATACTAGAAATGTCAACCCTAGGATTAACTCATCTAAGGCTAAGGAGAACCTAGGTAGAAACCCCAAGACAACTAGACATATGCCTAGGAACACCTCAAGAAAGAATGATAAATTAAAACTTGAGGTTTTAGAGAAAGAAAATCAAGTCTTGAGGTCAAGACTTGACACTCTAGAAAAGGCCCTAAAGAATTTAGAGAAGTCAACTCTAGGGTCTAAGGGTCAAATTTCAAAACCCAAGGACAAGAAAGGTTTGGGTCACAAACCTAAGTCCCAAATGGTCAAGCCCACCTATCATAATGTTCCATTCGATTATGGAACAAAACCTAGGGTTAGGAAGACCAACACCAAGGTCACAAGGGGAGTCACCCCTAGAGTTGATCTTGATGAGTCCCAAATGGCCAAGGCTTTAAAGCCTAAGAGGGCCATTAGGAGGGTTGCTAGGGAAGTTATCCCTAGTGAATATTTAGTGAACCCAATGAGCTCTAATAGGTATTGGGTTCCTAGGAGCATCTTCTCTACCCCATAGATGGGTTAGAGAGTGTCAACTCCGATTAGAAGGGTAGTTAACCCAACTTTGAGGAAATTGACACTCAAGGAACATTTTCAAGGTTTTGTGAATCTTTGAAAATGAAATGGATTTATCATTTACTCCTTGAAGAGTAAATTGTGCCATATTGAAAAAAAAAAATATCGACTTTAATCTTTATTGGCACAAGTTAGGAAAACCTAGAGAAATACCAAGTTGGGGTCTTGATACTCTCTTAGGAATTTAAGACAATCTAGGCCTTAATTAAAAAGGTGCTATTCTTGAGGAAATATGAAATATGCCAATATTTGAGGATATACTTAATGTTAAGTGGCATAAATTAATCAAGAAAAATAGGAATGCCAACTTAGGTTTGGGCATTTTCTTGAAGCACTTTGAGCAATCTAGGTTTAGATTTTAAGTTAGCTAAGGTGTTAAGGATACTTAGATAGGTAATCTAGGTATTTTATTTGTGCTAATTTACCATGGTTGTTTGCCATATGCCATGCCATGACATCATGTTTAACTTATTATCATTCGAAATGTCATGATCATGCTTAGGCTAATTATATGTCATGCTTATTTTAAGTTTTATACTTTATGCCATGACATCATGAAATTGGAACATGCTTCTATTTATGACATCATTTTATGCCATGTCATCATCTCTTGCATTAATAATCAATGAAATTGATTTAAGGATAAAAACATAATTTGATATTGAGATCAAATTGGTGTTTAGAAAATGCATGAGAACTTAGCCTAAGTTGACCTAAACCCATATCTCACATCAAAATTGACTTGGATGTGTTTGATACACTTTAGATGTGTGTGAGATATTAGGATGATGAGTTAGGATCAAGGTGCATAGCTCTTGTACCTAGATGAGCCTAATTCTAAATTAAGGATCATAGGGAAAGCATTTGTACAAGTCATGTACATTTAGCCCTAAGATTATGGTCCTAAATTAAAAGGTTTAAAATCATTTTGAAATTGATTTGAAAAACCTTGATGAAGCCATTTTAGTGATAGCATTCATCATTGAACATTGTAATACAAAGTTGACTTAACTTTGAACTATTTCAAAGTTTTTGAACTTTGTATCAAGATTTGAAAATGGAAGTTATTTTCATCAAAAATTATTTTTCCATGATAGTGTATGTTATGAGGGATGTATCCTTAAAATTTTACAATTTTTGAAATTTTCTGTGATTTTCTAGAGGTTTCTGAATTTCGGGAGAAGAAATCAGAAATCTGATATCAGACTTGTGGACCGATCAGGAGGTTGCCTGATCGGTCCAGGGGATGCTGGATCGGTCACTGTGACCGATCCAGGGAATCCCTGATTGGTCTGGTGACCGATCAGGGCGTGCCAAATGCTGATTTTTCGACTGTTTTGTCTGAAATTTCAGCTGGGAGTTGGTGTTTTGGATTTCTAAAGGCTTGAAACTCTCCAAGACATTGTTGGTGCAATGGTCAAGGGGGAGTTGACCTTTAGGGAGAGTTTTACCTATTAGTCAAGGGGAAGTTGACTTTTAGGGGGAGTTTTTACTCCTAAAGACTTGAGTGATATGGGATTATCACTAAGTTGAGTGTTGACTCTAGTGTCAAGGGGGAAATTAAGAGTTTCAATGAAAGGTATGGGACTTTCATTAGGAAGAAACTCTTGACCTTGATTCACTCCTTTTGATGTGTGTCAAAAAGGGGAAGAATGTCTAGAGAATGTTCAAGGAAGAACATTGGAGTTAGTGGGAGAGTTTGTTGATCACGACGAGTGAAGTTGTGAACAACGATAACTTACTCTTCAGGGGGAGAGTTTGTTAATGTGTGTCAATAGGGGGAGAATGAAGGGTTTAAGTTAGGCCTTCATTATCTAAGAAGGAGGTTGCCTTCTTAGAAGGAGAATGTAAGGTTGTAACTTATGTTTCATTACCTAGTGGCATGAGGAAAGTTGAGGCTATTGGATTAACCTAACTTAAAAGGTATTGTCAAACATCAAAAAGGGGGAGATTGTTGGTGCAACCTTAGGTCAAGGTTGACCTGGTTGACCCGACTCGAGTTGACCTGACTCGAGTTGTATTTTGATGTTTGACAAAACCAGAAGAGTTGTATTTTGATGGGGGAGTGTTGGTGCAACCTTATGGTCAAGGTTGACCTGGTTGACCCGAGGTGAATTGACCTGACTGGGAAAAGTCCAAGCAGGGAGCTTGGCACGGGAAAAGTCCAAGCAGGGAGCTTGGCGTGGGAAAAGTCCAAGCAGGGAGCTTGGCACGGGAAAAGTCTAAGTATGGAGACTTGGCACGGAGAAGTCCAAGTATGGAAGCTTGGCACATGGGAAGTCGGAGAGGGCTCGGTAGCTCGTTCTCCGGACTAAGGTCAGAGAGGGCTCGGGAGCTCGTTCTTTGGACCGGATGGTGAAAATCCTAGTGAGTGAAGCTAGGTGAAAGGGAAAGTCCTGGTGAGTGAAGCCATGCAGTGGGAAAGTCCTGGTGAGTGAAACCGGGCAGATTGGAAATCCTGGTGAGTGAAGCCAGGTGAAAACCCTAGTGAGTGAAGCTAGGTGAAAGTCCTGGTGAGTGGAGCCGGGCTAGGGAAAATCCAGATGGATCAAGGATGATCGGACATATGGTGTTGAGAAGGTCAAGTAGGTCAAGGGAGTGACCGGATACTTGACACGAAGAGAAAAGTCCAAGTGGGTCAAAGGGATTGACCGGACACTTGGTGGGGAGTCTTAGCAGGTCAAGGGAGTGACCGGATGCTAAGCATGATGTACCAACAGGTCAAGGTTGACCGGATGTTGGTTTGGGAGACTTGGGACTTGGTTTGGACAAAAACCAAGCTCTGGATCGGTCTGCAGACAGATCTAGTGATACGTTTGTGTATCTGATCGGTCTGGTGACCAATCAGATAACAAACAGAAGGCGATCATGGTTCTGTGGGTTCCTGGACCGATCAAGATGGAGCCTGATCGGTCCCCGGACCGATCAGGACGCTACCACGAGGTGGGATCGGTCCAGGACCGATCAGATTCCACGTAGAGTTGGGTAACTCTCGAAGTAGTGCGAGGAACCGACTCAATAAGCCCTGATCGGTCCCCACGACCGATCAGTCAAGCCGGACCGATCAAGGTGAAGCCTGATCGGTCTGGATCTAGCCGTTGTGAGTAACAACGGCTAGGTTCTGCGTCTTCTGTCTTCGTTGCAGGTTCTTCGCAGGCACAGGTAATATAAAGAGGTCGAGGGCTACAGGGCTGAGACACTCTCTTCTTCCTCTCCTTCTTCTAGTTTGCTGCTGCTTGCGATCTGAGCTTTGTTTGAGCTCTCCCCAGTAAGCTTCGTGTGAGCTTCCAGTCGACGGTCAGCTGCTGCTGTTGTCCGAGAAGTTGTTGCTTCACAGGCAGTCGACGAGAAGGCGAGTTAGTGTTTGTACATTGTTCTTGTCTTTCTACTTGTATTTCTTGTACTC
Organism: Zingiber officinale; assembly: GCF_018446385.1. Lineage (NCBI taxonomy): Eukaryota > Viridiplantae > Streptophyta > Magnoliopsida > Zingiberales > Zingiberaceae > Zingiber > Zingiber officinale. The sequence continues at coordinate 155,387,747 of NC_055992.1, read as the reverse complement.
CTTCTTGTTGTTGCAAGTTTTGTGGCGAGGTTTCTCCACTCAGAAGGAGTTCATATTAGCCGGTTTTCCGGGGGCTCATCCACCGACGGATTGACTGGACTCATCCACCTTACGGACACGCCGAGGAGTAGGAGCCCTAATCTCCGAACCTCGTTACATCCTTGTGTTAAGGTTTGGTTTTCTTCTCTTTCGTTTCTTTGTTGTATTTTCCGCTGCGCTAACTTTGATTTGTAGAAAGAAACGAGTAATTTGGGGCGGCTATTCACACCCCCCTCTCTAGCCGTGATCATCGATCCTAACACCAGCAAGAAGGATACAACACCGTTCATCCCCCGCTCTTCACCGGAGAAGATTTTGGGTACTGGAAGGGACGAATGGAAAACTTCCTAAAAATCTAGTTCGAGATGTGGATGATCGTCAAGACTGGAATCGATCTACCAACTGACCGTGATGGCAAGCCTACACCCTGTGAGAACTGGGAACCAACCCTAATCAAGAAAGTGGAAGCCGATGCCAAAGCTACCTGCACCCTCCAGTGTGGCATGACCAAGGAGGAGCTCAACAGAGTTGGACTGTTCTCCAACATAAAAGAGCTATGGGAGAAGCTAATCGAACTCCATGAGGGCACCTCCGACACCAAGGTAAGCAAGAGGGATTTATTATTTAATAAACTATATAATCTCAAAATATAGGAAGGAGAGACAGCAAGTCAACTCCACGCACAAATTCAAGACATTCTCAACTCCCTCCACGCGATCGGGCAAAAGGTCGAGAACAGAGACATTATAAGGTACGCTCTCAACGCATTTCCGAGGAGTACATTGTGGGCATCAATGGTAGATGCTTACAAAGTCTCCAAAGACTTATCTTCCATTAGACTAGATGAGTTGTTTTCTGAATTCGAACTACATGAGCAGACTAATGCACAGCCAACCGAGAAGGTCATTGCTTTGATTGCAGGCATAAGCAGAACACGTGAACCAAGAACACGGCGAAGAATCGAACCAGATTCGGAAGAAGAACCCAACTTAGACGATGAAGACGATGAACTAACAACAGAGCTTGTGAACCTTATGAAGAAACTGTACAACAAAAAGAAGAGTTTCAACAAGAGAGACCTAAAGAAGGCAGTACAATCCAAGGAAAGTCAACCAAGCTCAAAAGTCAAGTTCGAGGTAATTTGCTACGGGTGCAATCAGAAGGGGCACATCAAGGCCAACTGCCCAAATCAAAAGGAAGCAAAGAAACAAAGAAAGAAGAAGGTGCTGAAAGCAACTTTTGAGGAATCTTCAGAAGAAGATATCAACGACGAGCTCAACTAGACGAGCCTCCTTGCACTGATGGCCCGGGATCAAATCAACGTGTTCGAGAGAGAGAGCGAATCAGAAGCTGAATCGGAAAGAAGCCACGGATCCGTATCCGTTTCCGAAGGGCCTGACCCCACTGTAAGTATTCCACGATTAAATAATTTAATTAATTATTTATTACACAAATTAGTAAAATCAAACATTCGGGTCAAGTCACTTCTAAAGGAAATAACGATCCTTAAAGAAGTGACTAACTCTAAAACCTTACCTGACCCAGTTCAGATTGGAAATTCAACTCAAGTCCAAAAGCTTGAGGAAGAAAATTTTAGTCTGAAAACTCAGGTCAAGGATTTGGAAAAGACGTTGGAAGAATTTTCTTTGGGCTCCAAGAACCTTGACCTAATTCTTGAGACATAAAGAGCCGTTTACAATAGAACTAGACTAGGTTTTAAATCCAAATGGAAATATCGTTCCAATCTATCCTTAGTCAACAGACCAAATAGTAAACTAGTCCAACCCAAGTCCAACTTGGTCAATCAAGTTGGACTTAGTCAATATTGGGTCCCCAAGGATCAAGTACATTACCTTGATAGACCTTATCGAGGCTATGATCCAGGGGGAGCAAAAAGTAAAATTATCTTAACTAATAAATAATTAAATAAATAAATAAAAATTATCTTAATAAATAAATAAATAAATAATAAATTTAAAGGAATATAATTCAAAATTAAAACTTTAAAGGAAAATCAATAATGGAGGCTCTAGAATAGCTGACACCTCCAAAAGGAATCTACCCGACAGGGTAACCAAACGCAACCTACCCGGCAGGGTAATTAGGGCTAGAATAAAAAAAGGCTAAGTTTAACTTGACCCACTGTACTGGTGAAGTATTGGATGATAGTACATTAGGAAAGCTTAGTCTGTGCATGTCTAGGAAGATATGACTTCGACCTGGTGCATTTGGCTAAGTGGAACTGACCGAAGCTACTCTTTATGGATCCTAACTAGTTAGACCAAGGTTTTGTATTAAGTTCAGTGGATAGGACTATTTGGAAAACCTCGAAGGCATGATTACTTTAATGATGTCCAAGTGACTCACCATAGCCCAGAAGTTTATCCAAAGAATGCCTATTTGTTGAGTCCAAAGCTAAACCTGAATCTAACATAAAGTTAAACCAAACCCTATAATTAAACCTAATTCATCTCACAAAATTATAGGATCCCCTGATTGAAAAACTTAGATCGGGTGAGATGATTAAGAATCAAAATTGAAATTAAATTAAATTAAATTGAAAATAAGTTAATTCAATTAAATTAAAATTCGATTAGATCAAATTAAATTAAATTAAATCCAATTCAATTAAATTGAAATTCAAATAGATTAAATTAAATTAAATCCAATTAAATTGAAATTCGATTAAATTAAATTGAATTGAAAATAAATTAATTCAATTCAATTAAATTGAAAATCGTTTAAATTTAATTAACTTAAGATTTTTAAATTTAATTAACTTAAAACTTTTTCAAAATTAATTAACTTAAAAAATTAATTAACTTAAACTTTTTAAATTTAATTAACTTAAACTTTTTAAATTTAATTAACTTAAAACTTTTTCAAAATTAATTAACTTAAATTTAACTTTTTAATTTTTAATTAACTTAAAAACTTTTTCAAAATTAATTAACTTAAACTTTTTCAAATTTAATTAACTTAAAATTTTTCAAAATTAATTAACTTAAGTTTTTTTAATAATTATTCAACCATCTAACAATCACCCATAGAAATAACTGATTGCTAACCTAAATTGGGTGAGATGGAAAATTAGGGAGCTTATTTCAATCTAACTATCTTTTGATCCATCTAAAAGAATCCAATTCAAAATACCTTATGTGTAGGAATTGGATCAATGGATGTTGGATAGTGGATGCTCCAGACATATGACGGGAGATAGGTTGAAGTTCACTAAGCTTAAATACAAGAAGCTAGGATCAATTGCATTCGGCAACGATGGTAAACTTAAGGTAATCGGAAAAGATAATATCAAACTTAGTTCCGATTTCATTATTCGAAACGTTTTATTAGTTGAAAATTTTAACTTTAATTTACTAAGTATAAGTCAATTGTGTGATAGTGACTATTTAGTTATTTTTAATAATTCTGGGTGTTTTAAAAATATTGACAATCCCGAAGTCATACTTAAGGGACTTAGGAAAAACAACATCTACACAATTGACCTGCCCTCATCCTCAGTAGAGTGTCTTTTGACACAACAAGAGGAAACCAACCTGTGGCACAGAAGACTGGGTCACACTCATGTCAAACTCATTTCAAAAATGAGTCAAAATGGCTTAGTTAGAGGGCTACCGAAATTAAGGAACTTAGAAAATACAATTTGCCAAGCTTGCCAACAAGGTAAGCAAACCAAATCAACTCACAAATCAACCAACCTAAATAGAACTAACTCCTTACTTGAGCTCCTACATTTAGACCTATTTGATTCACACGGAGCCAAGTCACTAAGCAGGAACCAGTATTGCTTAGTTATAATTGATGATTACTCTAAGTTCACTGGGGTAAAGTTTCTAAAAATAAAAGATGAAACTTTTGAAGCTTTTAATAATTTTTGCAAGTTAACAGAAAATGAAAAAGATACCAAAATTAAAAGGATAAGAAGTGATCATGGGGGTGAATTTGAAAACCATAGATTTACCCAATTTTGAAAAATAAATGGATACAAACATGAATTTTCTTGCCCTAGAACTCCCCAACAGAACGGGTTGGTGGAACGGAAAAATAGAACCCTACAAGAGGCCGCTAGAATCATGCTAAATGAGTACAACTTAAATCATCAATTCTGGGCCGAAGCAATAAATACAGCAAACTACATTCAAAATAGAATTCTGATTAACAAATTATACAATAAAACCCCTATGAAATATACTATAATAAAATTCCCAACTTGAACTATTTAAAAGTGTTTGGATGTAAAGTTCACATTTTAAACACTAAAGATTACTTAGGAAAATTTGCACCCAAATCAGTCCAAGGACTATTTTTAGGGTACTCCGTAACTAGTAGGGCCTATAGAGTCTATAACCAAAATACCCTAAAAGTTGAAGAAACAACAAATGTAATCTTTGATGAAGAAAATAATCTACCTAATACAAATGAAAGTATTGACATTAACCCAAGAATTATAGAAGATGATGAAACTCAACCCAACACTAGTAAACCAGAGGAACCAATGACTAACCCAAATATAAGACCAACAAGAATAAATACTTCTCACCCACCTGACCAAATTTTGGGTGACCCAATCCTAGGAGTTAGAACTAGATCATCTTATAGAAACTTGAGTCAGATTGCCCTTATTTCCAAAATTGAGCCTAAAACTATAGAAGAAACTCTACCTGATCCAGACTGGATCATTGCGATGCAGGAAGAGTTAGCCCAATTTGATAGAAATCAAGTTTGGGAACTTGTACCTAAACCCATAGATAAGTCTATAATTGACACCAAATGGGTATTTAGGAACAAATTGAATGATCAGGGTGAGATTGTAAGAAATAAGTCCAGACTAGTAGCTAAAGGGTTCAGCCAGGTTGAAGGATTAGACTATGACGAAACCTACGCACTAGTAGCTAGACTTGAATCCATTAGGATGTTGCTGGCCTATGCAACACATAAGGGATTTAGGTTATACCAAATGGATGTCAAGTCAACCTTCTTAAATGGGTTCATTAAGGAAGAGGTATATGTAAGCCAACCCCCAGGATTTGAGGACTTAGACAAACCAAACCATGTATTTAGACTTAAAAATGCCTTATATGTCCTAAAACAAGCACCTAGGGCATGGTATGAACGGTTATCTAATTACCTAACATCCAAGGGCTTTAACCAAGGTCAAACAGATCAGACCCTATTTGTCAAAACCTTAGAGAAAGATATTTTTATAGCCTAAATCTATGTTGATGATATAATTTTTGGCTCAACCAACACTAAACTTTTAAAAGAATTTGTTAAATTAATGGAAAATGAATTTGAAATGAGTTTGGTAGGGGAACTCAATTTCTTCTTAGGCTTACAAATTAAACAAACCAAAGATGAAATCTATATTTATCAAACTAAATATGCTAAGGAACTAATTAAAAAAATTGGCATGGAAAATTTAAAAATTATAAATACTCCAATGGCAACTAATATCAACATTGATTCTGACCCAGAAGGAAAACCAGTAGATCCAAAACACTATAGGAGTGTAATAGGTAGCTTCCTCTACCTAACTGCAAGTCGACCCGATGTATTATTTGCAGTAGGCATGTGCGCAAGATACCAATCCTGTGCAAAAGAGTCACATCTAACATATGCTAAAAGAATACTTAGGTACATTAAGGGCACCCTCAATGTATGACTCTGGTATCCTAGAACTTGCACCTTTGACCTTTTTGGCTATTTTGATTCAGACTATGCTGGGTGTAAACTAGATAGAAAAAGCACAAGTGGCAGCTGCCAAATTCTAGGTCAGTGTCTAGTAAGTTGGTCAAGCAGAAAGCAACACTACGTTGCTTTATCCACTACTGAAGCTGAATACATAGCCCTAGGAGAATGTGTTTCTCAACTTTTATGGATGATGCATACACTAAAAGACTATCAACTAGAATATAAAAATACAAAAATTTTAATTGATAATATAAGTTCAATTAATCTGATCAAAAATCCAATTCACCACTCTAGGACTAAACACATAGAGGTAAAACACCATTTTGTAAGTGATCATGTAGCTAAAGGTGAAATTGTACTTAACCATGTTGAGTCCAAATCAAACATATCTGACATTTTCACAAAACTCTTACCTGAACTTGAGTTCAGTACACTTAGAAGACACATAGGAATGTGTTAGGTAGAATAGATCTTGACTTTCAAACTAATTTCTTACATTTATTTTTAAAATTTTCTTTGGTCTTCAAAATTGCTTAATCTTAAAATTATCTTTTAAAATTCTAGGAAAAATAATGTTTTCAAAATCCCAATCTTATTAGTTTTTCAAAATTTGGACTCAGCCTAGGATTTTCCCCCTAGAAATCATGTTCCCCTAGTTTCAGCTAGAGCATCTCACAAACACACTAGGCATAACTTGTTTGTGTTTGAAGAGACTTAGAACGACGTGAGATGCATAGGGTACAACCTAGATTCCAGAATGCTTATTTCTGTGCATCATAGTGAGTCTGGGCATTAAAAACTAACTTTACATTAATCAAGTTAAATGATCCAGCCTTAGTCAAATCTAACTGGATTACTATCTTAACTTGACTAACCAAGTGAAAACTGTTACCCTCTAGGTATTCAGCCAGTAGCTAAAGGTTAGACAGTTGGTTAAGGATATTTCAAGTTGACTCATACTTGCACCTTAGGGCTCTGATACCTCACTAAAGGAAATCGGTTAATTTGAAATACATTTAACTTAACTCATGCTTGGACATTAGGTTCTTAAATTATTCCTCCTCATTTTCCTTTAATTTAAAATTCCTTATTCATCTAAATATTTTTGAATCTAATATTATTTCAAAAAAAAATTAACTAACTACTTTCTAAAATATTCTGTTCAAGCATTTTATAAAAAGTCTCAGTTTATTTTTTTTTAAGCTTTTAAAAATTATTCGGAAAGCTTTTCGAAATTAATGTCTTTTAAAAGGCTTTAAAAATTTTAACGACATATTTTTCAACAAAGCCTTTCGAAACTAGCTAAGTCATTTTTAATTGCAAAACTTAAACTTACTATTTTCAAAACTTGCCTCTCGAAAATCGTTTGTTTTAATTTTTCAAAATTTAACCTCAATTTGCACAAATTTTGGCTAAGTAAAAGGAGTTGTTAAAAACTAAAGAAATGTCAATTTAGCTATCTTTCGGTTCAAAGAAAAATCTTTTTAGCTAAATTGCTAAACTTTTCTTAAAACCAACTTCGTGTTTAAATATTTCGTCTGCTTTAATTTGTTTACTTCAAAAACATGTTTTTACTTAGCAAATTTCACTTACAAGTTGTTTTAAAATGTTGTTTTAAAAAGTGTAACCTTTTTGAAAATGTAATTTATTGTCTTTAAAAACTTAGTCCTTTCATCTTTTCCCTACAAAAGTTTTTTGATATATGGCAAAGGAGGAGAGTAGGACAAATTAAATTAAGGATAAGAAAAGGAGAGCTCCTATTAAGGGGGAGCCTTAAACAGTTAGCTAGCTTACGTTCTTACTTGAACTTTTTACTTACTTGAACTTTTTACTTAAAAAGCTTCCTTATGTTTACCGATCCCCGTTTCGGTCGACCGATCAGATGAACTCCATCTCATCCGATCTGCTCGCTTCGCTTTGATTTGGTCAACTTCTATCCCTGGTTTGGTCGATTGATCGCCAGGTTCGGTCGACCGATTAGCTGCTCTGACCCAGTCGACGTTCATCATTTGGTTCGGTCAACCGATCCGGTGGTTCGGTCGACCAATCCCCTGGTCGAACCCGGTCCATCTGCTGGAGCTCTAATCTATCACTGCTTGGGGGTTCGGTCGACCGATTCAGACGTTCAGTTGACCGATCCCGGTCAGTTCTAACCTTGCATAAAGATTGTTAGACACCTGGAAAATAGAGTTAGAACAGAAAACGAGTAGATATATAAATGGTAATTAGATTCCATCTTACGGAGACCGGAATCTAGTCAAAATCTCAACTTAGAGTTTTGAAATGGCTCTAAGTCGGATCGGCACCTAAGTTCCCTTTTCGGGAACGTGTCCTCATAGTCACTCCCTCCAGTGACTTACCTTCACTTACCTGCCAGATGTCCGGTCAGCCCTTCGACCCGTCTGGACTTCGTGCCAGCTATCCGGTTAGCCCGTCGACCTAGCTGGACTTCATGCCAAATGTCCGGTCAGCCCTTCGACCCATTTGGACTTCGTGCCAGATATCCGGTCAGCCCGTCGACCTGTCTGGACTTTGCCTGCACACTCAATCAGAGTGTTAGACAATGACAAACCTAACTTAACCTGATTTGTCATTCATCAAAACCTGAGTTAGACTGTTAGTGCTAACTGTACCAACAATCTTCCCCTTTTTGATGGAATGACAACCTGGTTAAGTTAGTGAAAAAAATATGCAAGTTAAAAAACAAGCATGATTTTTAAGTTTTTAAATTTGACATTTGTTGCTATAACTTAACCACCTATCCCTCCCCTTTTGGCATTCATCAAATAAGGACATAAGTCAAGTAATTACAGAATACAGACAAAAAATTTTTAAAAACTAATTTTCAAGTATAAGTTTAGGAAAACTAAGTTTAAATAGTATAATTTTCAAACATAAGTGTTTAAGTTCCAAATTTCAAGATAAAAAATATTTTAAATTTTCAAAATAAGTTTCAATTTTGAAACACTTTACAAACAAGAGTTTTCAAAACCAAAATTTCAAAACTGAGGTTGAAAGATTTATTTTTCAAAACTAATTAAATCTAAGTTTGCAAAAAATTCAATTTTCAAACTTTTATTTTATAAAATCCAATTTAAAAGCTTAGTTTTATAAAGGCTAGTTTTCAAAAATGGATATATCAAATTAGATTTCCAAAGATCAGATTTAAAAAGAATTTTAAGAGAGGACATTATTTTTAAAGTGGAGAGAATAATTTTGGTGCTAAGTGTGAAAATAAGTTGATTTAATCCTCCCCCTGAACCTGACATTCAAAATAGCTGTCTAACCAATTAGGTACTTACTAACTATCAAAAGATAGCAGCTTTCACTTGGTTAGTCAAGTTAAGTGCATTGTAATCAGTTAGTGTTTGACTAAACTGAGTAGCTTAACTTGATCGCTATATGTTTGGTATTTAACGTCCAGACTTATATCGATGCACTGACATTAACATCTTAAGTCCAGGCAACTGGCCTATGCATCTCACCCCTTTCTATGTTTGTCAATCACAAGCAAGGTAAACCTAGGGTGTTGGTGAGATGCTCAAGTACTAGTCCTAGGGGAACATGATTTCTAAGGGAATTTTGCTAGTATAAGGCTAAAATTGTTTTAAAATTCTAAAAGTAGGAAAGTTTTGAAAAATAAAATAGTTTTAACCTAGGATTTAAAGCACTCATTTTTTAAAACAGTTTTGTATTTTGAAAATCCTAGCCTATTAAACACATCCCTAATTTTCTACGCGGATTGCTAAATTCACTTTCAGGGAGTGGTTTTGTGAATATGTCAGCTAAATTAGACTTGGACTCAATGTATTTGAGTTCAATGTCACCTTTAGTAACATGATCCCTGATAAAGTGATGCCTAATTTCAATGTGTTTAGTTTTGGAATGATGCGCTGGATTTTTTGTTAGGTTAATTGAACTAATATTATCAATTAAAACTTTTACATTTGTAAGGTTCAGGTTAAAATATTTTAGGGTGTGTATCATTCATAATAATTGTGCAACGCACTCTCCTATAGCTATATATTCTGACTCAGTTGTGGATAGAGCAACATAGTGTTGCTTTCTACTAAACCAGCTGACAAGTGACGGACCCAGTAGTTGACATCCACCATTTGTGCTTTTGCGGTTTAACTTGCACCCGCATAATCAGAGTCAGAATACCCTATCAATTCAAAGTTGTTGGTTATGAGATACCAAATTCCTACACCTGTTGTTCCTTTAAGGTATCGAAAGATTCTTTTGACTTGAGTCAAATGAGATTCTTTAGCACAGGTTTGGTATCTAGCACACATACTAACTGCATATAAAATATCTGGTCGACTTGCAGTTAAGTATAGTAGGCTACCTATGACACTCCTATAGTATTTTAAATCAACTGATTTTCCATTGGGGGCATCATCTACGATTGTGTTCACTGCCATGGGTGTTTTTATCTCTTTAGTATTTTCCATTCCAAATCTCTTAAGTAATTCCTTAGTATATTTTTGTTGATAAATGTAATTTCCTTCATTCGTTTGTTTGATTTGTAATCCTAAAAAGTAGGTTAATTTACCTACTAGACTCATTTCAAACTCGTGTTCTATTAGGCTTGTAAATTCGTCTAAAAATTCTGAATTTGTTGAACCAAAGATTATATCATCTACGTAGATTTGGGCTATAAAAATATCTTCTTTTATTAACTTAACGAATAAGGTTGGGTCAATTTGACCTTGGTTGAACCCTTTAGAGATTAGGTAAGAAGTTAGTCTTTCATACCATGCCCTAGGTGCTTACTTAAGTCCATATAAATTTTTTTTTAATTTGTAGACATAGTCAGGGTGTTCTAGATTTTCAAACCCAGGTGGTTGCCCTACGTAGACTTCTTCTTTTATTAGTCCATTTAGGAATGTAGATTTAACATCCATCTGATATAATCTGAACCCTTTGTGGGCTGCATAGCTAAGTAACATTCTAATGGACTCTAATCTGCCTACCGGGGCATAATTCTCATCATAGTCAAGTCCTTCTGCTTGACTAAACCCTTTAGCAACTAGCCTGGCTTTATTTCTAGTAATTTCCCCAGTTTCACTTAGTTTGTTTCTAAATACCCATTTTGTTTCTATTACTTTCTTGTTTTTGGGTGGTGGTACTAAGTCCCAGACTTCATTACGCTCAAATTGAGCTAGTTCTTCTTGCATAGCTATGACCCAGTCTGGGTCAAGTAGGGATTCAGCTATGGTTTTGGGTTCAATTTTTTAGATTAATGATATTTGGCTTAGATTTCTGAAGGATGACCTAGTTTGAACCCTTAGGTCTGGGTCACCAATTATTTGATCAGTTGGATGATTAGGGTTGACTCTTATAGTTCTAGGATGTTGATTCTCTTGAGGTTGATCTTCTTCTTCATGACTTATGTAACGACCCAAAATTCCTCATTATGAGTCCTAATAGTGGTTAAAAATATTTAGAAATGCCTTAGAAATATTCTAGAGATTTTTAGGGATTTTTAGAGTATTTTTATGCAATTTTTGGAGTTCGTTTGATATTTTTACCAAAAGAAAGAAATTGAAAAAAATAAAGAGATTCGGCCGAGGATCGAACCGGAGACCTCCGGTTAAGCAAAGCCTTAAGTTGTCTCGGCTGACCAAGTGCCCAAGCGGGCGTTGCTGATTAAAAGAAGAATGGAATTTATTAAGTAGTAGTTAATAAATAGAAAATAAATAGGAATAAAAGGGATTCGGCTGAGATTCGAAATCGCGACCTCCGACGCGACCCAGGTCTTAAGTGGTTTCGGCTAGCCAAGTGTTCACCAGGTGTTTTGTAAACAAAACAATAACGAATTGGTCTTAAGCCATAACAAAAATATCTAAGTTATAAAGAGAGGAACTTAGGGCGTGATTCCTCCCGTGACCGAAAACCCTTCTTCTCTCTCGTGTGCGGCGCCTCTGCTCGGGCAGAAACGAAGCCGCGGCTAGGTCGTCTTCGGCGGCCGATCAAGAGTCCAATCCGAGAGCTCTTTGCCTTCTCACGATCCTCTCAGCAAGGTGATCGCGTAGGCACAAGAGGAGGCCGGAAAGCTCGAGCTAACCGGAAACCCTAGAGCTCTTCTTCTCGGTTTTGAGTCCAAGAAGCAAGGTAAGTGCTTCCTCGCCTGCAGAAGAGTAGTTTCGGATTCATGTTAGCTTCTTGTTTTGATTTCGAAGCATGTTTTAAGGAGCTTTTGTTTTTGGTGCTTGCTGCCATGAACCCTAAAGAAAGAAGGAGAATTTGTATATGTTAGGCATGTAATTTAGATCCTTCTGCCTTATGATTGCATATCAGATTTAAACATTTTTTTTTGTTAAACATGCAGTTTTAGATTTGTTAGTTGTGTGATATAGCATTACAGTACAAAATTTCCCTTGTGAATGCTGAGCATGAATAACTCTAGTCCAAGGGTATAGTCCAGATTTTTCTGGTTTTGTGCTATTCCACGAGCAAGAACAACCACTAATTGCATGTCAACTTTAGATTCCTCTGCTGGGTTATAAATAGGCGTGGACAATTCCTTTTTGTAGCAGTGTTGTTTTGGTTCTTGTTGGCTTGAATGAGGGGAATGGTTCAGCTTTGAATGGTTGTGTAGCATATTGGTTTCTTTTAAGTTCCAGCAGGTTTTTAGCCTTTGTTTGTGCTATGTATTTGACATGAACAACCTTTCAATTTGTTGTGCTATGTATGAGATAGGAACAACCTCATTTGAAGCTTAGAACATCCCATTCCTCTTGTGATATACGATGAACAAGAACAACCCATTAATCCTATACTAGCTTTAGAGCTTGCATTGCAGATTTTTTATTGTTTAGCATAGCAGATTTTGATTTATTCTAGCATTGCAGTTTTGATTTGTTTAGCATTGCAGATTGGAATTGTTTAGCATAGTAGTTTTGATCCATTGGTCGAGTAGTGTAGTTTCAATTTCAGAATTTCCTTTTTGTTGAATTTGAGCATGAGGTCGAGATATGCTTTCTTGCTACAGTCATTCAAGTGTACAGATGTAAGTCTCTTTATTTTAACATGTGGCTTAGATATGCTTCCTTGTTACCACTCATTTAAGTATATAGATTCTGTTGGAACCCCAAAGTTGTTTTGGTGTGATCAACAAGTTAAGTTAGGTCCTGTGTGTATTTAACCTTGTGTCTAAGTGTGCAGGAGCTTAGGAGCACAGGTACTCGAGCGGAAGACGCAGCTAGCGAGAAGGACGGCACGTTGTGCATCCGAGGGATGAGGCGCTGCGGAAGAGTACACCGCCGGACGAGAAGGAAGTGCGCGCGGTGGTTCCGAGGTACGAAAGCCGGAGCGGAAGATTGCTCGGGGAGCAAGAGACGCAGCTAGCGCGAAGGTCGGCACGGGGTGCGACCGAGGGACGAAGTCTGCGGATGAGTACGCTGGTGGACGAGAAGGGACACGCGGCAATTCCGAGGGACGAGAAGCCGGAGGGAAGCACGCTTGAGAAGACCAGAAGATGGGTTCGGGTGAGCCCTATTCCGGATGTCAGAGATCACCCAAGAAAGCGGAGCCGGATCAGAAAGACCCGGACTAGAGGCGAGCTGAACCGGAGAAGAGAGCACGGACCAAAAGTCAACTAGGTTGACTTTTGGCTCCGGGGCGCCCGGAAGTGACTTTTTCACAGGATCGAGCTTTGACTCGATCCAACCGTTGGGGGATAAATTTTATCCCCCCTAGGGCGCCCGGAACCCTTCCAGGCGCCCCGACCAAGGCTATAAATATAGCCTTGGTCCAGAAACTTTTCATCAACTCAGTAATTAGCATTTCAAACACTTGTAAGCTTTAGTTGTAGTTAAGCTTATGTTTTCTGTACCTAAACGCTGTAAGAGGCTTCTCCGCCTGAAGGAGTTTTTGAGCTTAATCTTCCTTGGATTAACAACCACATCGGTTGTGTTGGAGTGTATACTGAAAGCCTAAGCTTTGTAAACATTCATTATGAATAAAGAATCACATTTGGTCAAATTTTCTACATTTAGTTGTAGTTGTTCAATTAATTTATATTGTAGATAATATAGTATGTGGTGTCACATACAGAAGATGATACTATCAGCACCTTATAAATTATAAACAGTAGCTCACGACCAAAATGGAAAGGAACAAACCATTAGAAGGTCGTAGTGTAATTAGGTATCAGTTTATCTTGACTGTATAATTACACTAGTACACTCAGAGTGTATTGAGTAGGACCATTTGAGGTTGTTTCTTTTATACTGACTTTATAAAGAAACAAAGACCTCGGTTATTATGGAAGTGTGTGCTCTTAATCCTAATATAATAACAAGCACATATATTTGATATTTATTTCTTTAATTTATCAATGTGTGAGATTTAGTTCGATAAATCAATAAGCCCGATAAATTGGGAAATGATATCACTTATAGTGTGTGTTGTTGATTATAGAAGGAAACTGTGTCCTAGAGATACTAGGTTGATAATGTCCTCAAGAGGAGCTCATAAGGATTGTCATGTTAAACCCTACAGGTGGACTTAGTCCGACATGATGATAAGGTTGAGTGGTACTACTCTTGGACTTAGATATTAATTAAATGAGTTGTCAGTAACTCACTTAATTAGTGGGCATTCGATATCTTAAACACAGGGAGACTAACATGCTCATAATAAGAAGGAGCCCAAAAATGTAATTTGGGATTGGTGCGGTAGTTCAATGATAGTTCTCTAGTGGAATGAATTATCATTGATAAAAATAAGTTGTGTGTTCGGGGCGAACACGGGATGCTTAATTTTATCGGGAGACCAAAACCAATTCTTCCTCTCGGTCCCTATCGTAGCCTCTTATTTATAGAGTTCTATACCCACCTATACCCACCTTCTATACCCACCCAATAGGGGCCGGCCAAGCTAGCTTGGGAACAAGCTAAGGCCGGCCTAGGTATAAGATTGGGTGGCCGGCCCTAGCTTGAACCCAAGCTAGTAGGGCCGGCCAAAATAAATTAAAAAGAATTTTAATTTTAATTTTTATTATGTGGAAGAAATAATTTATTAAAGAGAATTTAAATTAAATTATCTCTCTTGTAAAATTTACAAAAGATTAAAGAAAGAGATTAGATCTCTTTCCTTATTTGTAGATTGGTGAGATATTTTATTTTCTCTTTAAAAATTATTCACATGTTGTAAAATTAAAATTATAGAAATTTCTTTTATTAACCATGTAGAGATATTTAAAGATAAATTTTAATTTTAAAATTTCCGGAAACAAATTAGGAAGTTTTAATTGTTGATTGAAACTTGTCCAATTTGTTCTCCAATGATGTGGCCGGCAAATGTAGATTTAATTGAGAAATTTTATTTTATTTTTCTCAATTAAATCATGTCAAGGAAATTGAGGAAATTTTATTGCAATTAAATTTCCTAATTTTCCTAGGCCAAGGAATATAAAAGAAGGGGTGAGGGTGCCTTCAAAAGACACAACATCTATTATTTTCTCTCCCTCTTTTGTTTCTTGGTGTGGCCGGCCATCCTCTCTTCCTCTTGTGGTGGCCGAACCTCTCTCTTCCCCTTGGAGCTCTTGTGGTGGCCGGATACTACTTGGAGAAGAAGAAGAAGAAGAAGGAGAGAAAGCTAGCATCTCTTGGAGCTTGGTTAGTATTTTGGTTTTTCTCCTTGGTGAAGTTTTCCTTTGTGGCCGAACCTTGCTTGGAGGAGAAGAAGGTGGTTGGTGGTTTCTCATCTCGGTAGATCGTTGCCCACACAACGTCCGAGGTTAGAAGAGGAATACGGTAGAAGATCAAGAGGTTTTTCTACAAGGTATAACTAGTAATTTTTATTTCCGCATCATGCTAGTTATTTATGGAAATAATACTAAATACAAGAGGCTTACGTTCTAGAATTTCGAATATGTTTTTTCGATGCTGTGTTCTTTAGGTTTTTCTTTTCCTTGTGATTTGATTGTTCTCTTTGGTTAACCTAAAGTTATTTTAGGAAATTAAATATTAGCTTTCTATAAAAGGTTTTGTCTAGTCGGTGGTGGTTGCTCCCATATCCAAGAAGGCCATGTGCCTCGCCACGTCAGTACTGGGAACCAATTATGGAAATTAATATTTAATGGAATTAATAACTTAAGGAGACTTGGGTCGAACGTGTAAAGTTCCGCAGGAGATCCAAGTTAAAACCTAAAAGAACAAATAGATTAAGCTTTGGATCAAACGTGTTAAGTTCCGCAGGAGATCCAAAATTTAATTTAAAAGAACACATGGTAGCTAGGAAAAGGTTCAGACCTTTGTACAAAATTTTTGTACAGTGGAACCTATAGGTTTTCCGAGTAGCAACCAACAATTGGTATCAGAGCTAGGGTTTTGCCTCTGTGTATTTGGTATTTAGTTTAATTATGCACATGTCATACATAATTTAGGCAGGTTAATAGTAGGATGTGCTAACTTTGTGGATGCAGGATCCAACTATTATGGCTTTTAGTTATTATGTGTGTGATTGGACCCTTGGACATGTCAAGGGCATTTATCTGTGTGTGCATGATTGCATTAAAATACAGCAGGAGCTGTATTTAGTTTTATTAGGGTTTTATTTTTGATCTAGATACATGTACATTCCTTTTATGGAATATAGGATCAAAATGTAAAATTCTATTTATGTCGCGAATCGAATCTTGCAAAGCGTGGAACTTTCTAAGGACCAGAGGCGCAGCGGAACTAGGAGCAAGATGGATGCGACAGCTAGACCCGGTGGTAGTGGCCAAATATGGCAGCAGCTTGGGATGACAACACACGGAGGAAAACTAGAGATAAAAGCCATAATAGTTGAAAATTAGATTTTCTATTTATTGCTTTTATATTGTGCTGTGTGTATATGTTAGCTTACATGCTTAGTAGGCTAGCATAGTTAAAATTCCTCATTTATAAATAACTAAGTGGGAGAGGGATTTTTAAATAAATCCCATGGTCTCCATTACTGGTTTGTAAGTGATGCAAACAAGCTTGTGTGTTGGCTCTGAGTGCCTTCCTCCATAACAGATGAGCTTGTTTGTGGATCACTAGAACAGACTTCCATTTTTGGATGACTATAGGAAGTTAATTAAGAGCGTGTGATCTTCCCCAACGGAAGGGGCATAATCTTATTAATGAACTTAGTGTCAAGTAATGGTATACACTTAGACACATCTAATTGTATCTGTTGGATCGAGACATGCTAGAGGGGGGGGTGAATAGCACTCGTGGCTAAATCGTTCGGTTAAATCGAAGAACTATCAGAGTTTAAAAAACACGCAGCGGAATAAAGAACAAATACACACAGAGAGACACGAGAGATTTTACTTCGTTCGGAGCCTAAGGCGACTCCTACTCGAAGGCCCGCGATCCTTGATCGCTTTCCGTGGGCAACAACTATAAGCTCGTTAAAAGATTACAATTATGAGTACAATTAAAAGCTATAAGTATTATACCGACAACAAGAAATGCTAAATCTGAAGCTTCGGGTCGTCGGGCACTTGTAGCAACACTTCGGAATGTTTTCTGGAGTAGCACGTTGACGAGAGATTACTTGGTATTTGTTATTCTGGTGCTGCTGCTCGAGACCCCTTATAAAGGGTGTTCAAGGCGCCTTAAACAGGCCGAGTCACCCGCGGAGATCAGCACAGACTTGGTCGAACTTCATCCAGTTCAAGGCGCCTTCAGCCTACCCAAGGCGCCTTCAACCTTCGACCCAAGGCGCCTTGAACTTCATCTAAGGCGCCTCCAACCTTCTGCGCTGGCTTTTCCTGGTTCGCACCCGAGGCGCCTCCAAGCTCCATGGAGGCGCCTCGGACACTGTTCATCCGAGTTGTAACTTGCTCCTTTGTTCCTGCAAAATGTGTTAGTCCCAAACACATACCCTGCAAAACAAAGTTAGCACAGAAACATAATGAATGATAATAATGAAAGTTTTGACAGCATTCAAACTGTCCGGGTCTGACTTCAGGTTTCCCACCGGAAACCCTAGGTCGACCCGACGCCTACTGTTCCCTCTACGGGGAACACGCCCTCACCTACTCCACTCAGGAGATTTACCTGTTGCCAGTGCGATCCTCCAGATCGACTGGACTTTTGCTCGACGCTCGACTTTCTGTTGGACATCCGCTTCCCGGCTAGTCCAGTCTTTCACCTGGTTCGCGACACCAGGACTTTCCACCTAGGGTTACCACCCCCTAGGACTTTTGCCTGAAGCCATCGACCTGCCAAGACTTTCCGCATAGGGTTACCACCCCCTATGACCTAGGGTTACCACCCCCTAGGGTTTTTCCCTTTGCCTAACCGCAGCTAGGACTTTTCTCCACCTAGGGTTACCACCCCCTAGGACCTAGGGTTACCACCCCCTAGGGTTTTTCACCTGTCTAACCGCAGTTAGGACTTTTCCTGAAATACTCATTCAACATGTTAGATCACAACACACCTTAACTTTGAATCCTTTGCCATTATCAAAACTCAGGTTCGATCGTTAGATGCTTCCCGCACCAACAATCTCCCCCTTTTTGATTATGACAACCCAAATTCAAAAGTTAAGTAAAAACAAATGCATAAAAAGGTTTTAAGTGAGCAAGCTTAAGTATATAAAATCAAATCAACGCCTAACTTAAGCTAACACTTAAACTTTTGTGAAGCTCCCCCTTAATACAGGGTTTCCTTCAAATCAACGCCTAACTTAAGCTAACACTTAAACTTTTGTGAAGCTCCCCCTTAATACAGGGTTTCCTTTTTAAATTTTTACTTTTTACTTTTACTTTTGAATTTTCTTATTCTCCCCCTTTGCCTTTATCAAAAAATAAGCCAGTTTCAAATTTTCTTTTTGAAAAATAAATTAGACTAAAAAATAGGATAAGTGCTAAGTTGAAAAATAACTTTTCACCTAAAATTTTGAAAGCACTGAGTTAAAATTTTGCAAAACTATCTGAAAGGTAACCTAGAAAATATCTTAGCAATAATATATAACGTTAGGTTTCAAGGTTGGCTAAGTTTGAAAAAAATTTGAAAGTTGCTCTATGAACCACTTAGCTAAGCCTTTTGCAAACATTGAACTTTGAAAATTTAGCTTAAGTGAAAAGTGACTTAGCTTAATTAAAAAACTTGTTAATTTTTAAGTTGAAGAGCGAGAGTAGCTAAAAATTTAATTTAGGTTATTTATTCAGTTGGTCCTTAAGTCCAAGCATGAGGTTAAATAGATTTTAAGTTATCCAGATTGTTTTGTTAAGGTATCAGAGCCCTAAAGTATGAGCATGCTCAAACTTCAAATCTCCATTTCCTTCAGGGCTAATTCCATGTTTTTGTAAGTCTAGTAAATTTAGGGGAGCAAAGGATTTTGAAATTAGTTTTCCAAATATTTTTCAAAGGATTTTTAAATAAGTTTTTCAAATATTTTTCAAAGGATTTTGAAATTAGTTTTTCAAATATTTTTTTAAATAAGTTTTTCAAAGATTTTTCAAAGGTTTTTGAATAAGTTTTCCAAAGAATTTTCAAAGGTTTTTGAATAAGTTTTTCAAAGATTTTTCAAAGGTTTTTGAATAAGTTTTCCAAAGATTTTTCAAAGGTTTTTGAATAAGTTTTTCAAAGAATTTTCAAAGGTTTTTGAATAAGTTTTTCAAAGAATTTTCAAAGGTTTTTGAATAAGTTTTCCAAAGATTTTTAAAATGATTTTGAATAAGTTTTCCAAAGATTTTTCAAAGGTTTTTGAATAAGTTTTGAAAAAGATTTTAAAATGATTTTGAAATTGAATTTTGAAAAGATTTTTTAAATAGTTTTGAAAAGATTTTTTTTTTAAATAGGTTTTAAATTAATTTTGATTTGAATTAATTATCAGTTTGATTTTAATTACTTAGTCATCTCACCCGATCTAAATTTTCAATCAGGGAACCCTATAATTGTTGTGAGATGAATTATGGTTGAATTTTAGGGTAAGGTTTAACTTTGTGTTAGATTCAGGTTTAGCTTTGGGTTCAACAAGCAAACATTCTTTGGATAAACTTCTGGGCTGTGGTGAGTCACAAGGAACTCATTAAAGTAACCATGCCTTCGAAGTTTCCAAATAGTCCTACCCACTGAACTTAGTACAAAACCTTGGTCTAACTAGTTAGGATCCATTTAAGGGTAGCTTCGGTCAGTTTCACTTGGCTAAATGCACCAGGTCGAAGCCATATCTTCCTAGACATGCGATGCCCAAGCTTCCCTAACGTACTATCATCCAAAAATTTCACCAGTACTAAGTTTCAAGGTAAATCTAACCCCCCCTTTTTTTTTTTTTAATCTATCCTTAATTACCCTACCGGGTAGTCTACTCTTGTTTTACCCATTTCGAGTAAAATTTAGGTTCAGTTACCCTGCCGGGTAGTTCTGTCGGAGGTGTCAGCTAGTTTGGATCCTCCATCTATTTTACAATTTAATTTTTAATTTAGCTTCGAATTTTGAATTTTGAATTTGATTTTTAATTTTGAATAATTTAATTTCGAATTTTAAATTTAGATTTTGTAATTTAATTTTGAATTTTGAATTTAGATTTGAAATTTAAATTTAGATTTTGTAATTTAATTTTGAATTTTTAATTTCGAATTTTAAATTTAGATTTTGTAATTTAATTTTGAATTTTTTAATTTTGAATTTTTTAATTTTGAATTTTTTAATTTCGAATTTTAAATTTAGATTTTGTAATTTAATTTTGAATTTTAAATTTAGATTTTGAATTTTAAATTTTTAGTATCGTTTTTCTTTTTGCTCCCCCTGGATCACGACCTCGATGTGGTCTATCGAGGTAGTATATTTGATCCTTCGGGACCCAGTATTGACCAGATCCAACTTGATTGATCAATTTGGACTTGGGGACCCATGCTTGGACGGATTTACTACTTTGTTTGTTTATTAAAGATAAATAGGATTTATATTTCTTTTTACTTTTGTATCCTAGCCCAGTTCTATTGTAGACAGCTCTTTGTGTCCCAAGAATTAGATCCAAATTCTTGGAACCCAGAGAGAACTTTTCTAGAGTAATTTTTAACTTGTTTAACTGATTTTTCAGATTTGAATTTTCTTTCTCAAGTTGTTGTACTTGAGTTGAATCTTCAGTTAAAGATTTTGAGTTAGTTACTCCTTTAAGAGTGGTTATTTCTCTTAAAAGTGACTTAATTTTCAAATTTGACTTAGCTAATTTGCGAAGTAAATAATTGACTAAATTATTGAGTCTAAGAATACTTACAGCGGAGTCTGGTCCTTCGGAAACGGATGCGGATCCGTAGCTTTGCTCAGAGTCGGCTTCTGACTCGCTCTCGGATTCGCTGATCTGGTCCCGGGCCATCAATGCGAGTAAACTTGTTTGGTTGAGTTCGTCGTCTTCGTCCTCCGAAGAAGATTCGTCCCAGGTTGCCTTTAGAGCCTTCTTTCTTCTTTGCTTCTTGGCTTCCTTTTGATTGGGGCAGTTGGCCTTGATATGGCCCTTCTGGTTGCACCCGTAATATGTGACTTCAAATTTTGTCTTTGATTGGGCCTCCTTGGATTGAACTGCCTTCTTCAGATCTTTCTTGTTGAATCCCTTCTTCTTCTTGTAGAGTTTCTTTACAAGATTCACAAATTCGCCGGCCAGTTCATCTTCTGAATCTTCTGAATCGGATTCGTCTTCTGATTCCGATTCAACTTTTCGTCGTCCTCTTGATTCCCGTGTTCGACTCGTTCCTGCAACCAAAGCAATCCCTTTCTCGGATGGCCGTGCATTAGTCTGTTCATGGAGTTCGAATTCACTAAACAATTCATATAATTTTAAGGAAGACAAATCCTTAGAGACTTTATAGGCATCTACCATTGATGCCCATAGTGTACTCCTAGGGAATGAGTTAAGGGCATACCTTATTATATCTCTGTTTTCTACCTTCTGCCCGATTCCATGTAGAGAATTTAGGACGTGCAAAGAGCTTGCCGTCTCGCCTTCCTGCATTTTCAAATTGTATAGTTTATTTAATAACAAATCACGCTTACTTACCTTGGTTTCCGAGGTGCCCTCGTGTAGTTCGATCAGTTTCTCCCATAGTTCCTTTGCGGAGGAGAATGGACCGACTCTGTTGAGCTCTTCTTTGGTCAGACCGCATTGGATGGTGCAGGTGGCTTTGGCGTTGGCTTCCACCTTCTTGATAAATGCGGGCTCCCAGTTTTCACAAGATGTAGGCTTACCATCGGTAACAGTTGGTAGTTGTAGTCATGTTCTGACGATCATCCAGGTGTCAAACTGGATCTTTAGATATATTTCCATTCGCCCCTTCCAATATCCGAAGTCTTCTCCGAAAAATAGTGGGGGGCGAACGGTGCTATATCCTTCTTGTTGGGCCATTTAGATCTAAAAGAACAAAAAACAACAAGATCTATTCCAAGACTGAGTCTTGGATTAGTAGTGTGGGAAGAGAATAGTAATAATTACGAGCTCGAGTGGTGTTGCACCAACTTCGGGCAAAAAAAATCGATTCGTAAAAAGAAATTAGAATATAGCTATGAGGCTAAATTCTAATTGACTCCGAACAAAACCATGAAAAGAAAATTGTCTTGAATAGTGGTTGCACTGATTCAATACGACCCCGCTCTGATACCAATTGTTGGATCGAGACGTGCTAGAAGGGGGGGGGGGTTGAATAGCACTCGTGGCTAAATCGTTCGGTTAAATCGAAGAACTATCAGAGTTTAAAAAACACGCAGCGGAATAAAGAACAAATACACACAGAGAGACACGAGAGATTTTACTTCGTTCGGAGCCTAAGGCGACTCCTACTCGAAGGCCCGCGATCCTTGATCGCTTTCCGTGGGCAACAACTATAAGCTCGTTAAAAGATTACAATTATGAGTACAATTAAAAGCTATAAGTATTATACCGACAACAAGAAATGCTAAATCTGAAGCTTCGGGTCGTCGGGCACTTGTAGCAACACTTCGGAATGTTTTCTGGAGCAGCACGTTGACGAGAGATTACTTGGTATTTGTTATTCTGGTGCTGCTGCTCGAGACCCCTTATAAAGGGTGTTCAAGGCGCCTTGAAGCCCTTCAAGGCGCCTTAAACAGGCCGAGTCACCCGCGGAGATCAGCACAGACTTGGTCGAACTTCATCCAGTTCAAGGCGCCTTCAGCCTACCCAAGGCGCCTTCAACCTTCGACCCAAGGCGCCTTGAACTTCATCTAAGGCGCCTCCAACCTTCTGCGCTGGCTTTTCCTGGTTCGCACTCGAGGCGCCTCCAAGCTCCATGGAGGCGCCTCGGACACTGTTCATCCGAGTTGTAACTTGCTCCTTTGTTCCTGCAAAATGTGTTAGTCCCAAACACATACCCTGCAAAACAAAGTTAGCACAGAAATATAATGAATGATAATAATGAAAGTTTTGACAGCATTCGAACTGTCCGGGTTTCCCCCGGAAACCCTAGGTCGACCCGACGCCTACTGTTCCCTCTACGGGGAACACGTCCTCACCTACTCCACTCAGGAGATTTACCTGTTGCCAGTGCGATCCTCCAGATCGACTGGACTTTTGCTTAGCACTCGACGCTTCCGGACTTTCTGCTGGACATCCGCTTCCCGGCTAGTCCAGTCTTTCACCTGGTTCGCGACACCAGGACTTTCCACATAGGGTTA
Source organism: Zingiber officinale (assembly GCF_018446385.1). NCBI lineage: Eukaryota > Viridiplantae > Streptophyta > Magnoliopsida > Zingiberales > Zingiberaceae > Zingiber > Zingiber officinale. The sequence goes on along the minus strand of NC_055992.1, from coordinate 155,364,381 downwards.
CCACCCCCTAGGACTTTTGCCTGAAGCCATCGACCTGCCAAGACTTTCCGCATAGGGTTACCACCCCCTATGACCTAGGGTTACCACCCCCTAGGGTTTTTCCCTTTGCCTAACCGCAGCTAGGACTTTTCTCCACCTAGGGTTACCACCCCCTAGGACCTAGGGTTACCACCCCCTAGGGTTTTTCACCTGCCTAATCGTAGTTAGGACTTTTCCTGAAATACTCATTCAACATGTTAGATCACAACACACCTTAACTTTGAATCCTTTGCCATTATCAAAACTCAGGTTCGATCGTTAGATGCTTCCCGCACCAACAGTATTCTCCCCATCGGAGTCACTGCTATTATTTGTGTGACCAAAAGACACCAACTATTAATTTTATTTGTCAAAAAGTTAGGTTGACAAGATAATAAAATTAATGGGATAAAACCCTCATTTTACAAATGTTGAATTTGTATACGTCCACACTAACGTGGCATACAAAATTCACGGTGTTTTAAGGTGTTGGTTAATTTAAAATAGTATTGTTTGAGGAATCAATATTATTCTAAATTTAGAGTTCTGACCAAAAGTTATTTGTGATTCTTAGGATGTCTTTCAACCCACTGTCTATCATACTTCAACAGAATAGACTTACTGGACCAAATTACATAGATTGGAAAAGAAACCTGGACATTGTTCTTACTGCTGAAAGCTATAAATTTGTACTAACTGAGCAGTGCCCTGATGCACCTACTGGTGAATCTACCCAAGAGGAGATTGAATATCATAGGAAATGGGTAAAAGCAGATGAGATGGTGCGGTGTTACATTTTGGCTTCAATGTCAAATGTATTGCAACATCAGCATCAAGATTTACCAACAGCCTATGATATCATGAACATCAGGATAGGGCTTCTAGGCAAGAAGCCATGAGAAAGATAATGACAGCCACCATGCAAGAGGGTACTCCTGTAAGGGATCATATCCTAAAGATGATGGCTTATCTGAACGAGATACAGATCCTTGGAGGAGAAATTGATGGGGAAACCCAGATCAATATGATCCTCCAAACGCTACCTAGAAGTTTTGAGCAGTTCCGCCTGAACTATAATATGAATAAAAGGATTTATTCATTAGGGGAACTACTGACAGAACTTCAAGCAGCAGAAGGATTATTTCGTCACAATGCTCAAATTCACTATGCTAAAAATGGTTCTACTTCTAAACCGAAAGGAAAGAAGAAGAAGAAACAAGCTGGTTCAGCAAAGAAAGTGAATAAATCTCAGAGTACGAGATTTAAAGCTGGAATGAAGAAGCCGAAGGGCAAGTGCTTCATCTGTAAGCAGGCAGGACATTGGAAGGCGGACTGTCCTCGTAGGAACCAAAACAAAGGTATATCTCATACTCTAGTTGTTGAAACATGTTTAGCGGTGTTATCTACCAGCACCTGGTGTGTAGATACGGGAGCCACTGATCATGTCTGCAATTCCTTGCAGGGGTTCCAGGAAACCCGACGACTATCTGAAGGAGAAATTACCGTCTACATGGGCAATGCTATTAAGGTGGCAGCTGTTGCAGTGGGAGACGTCTACTTATCTTTTAGTAGAAATAGAAATTTGATTTTAAGAAATTGTCTTTATGTACCCAGTTTTAGAAAGAATTTAATTTCAGTTTCTAAACTATTTTTAGATGGATATTCAGTTTCTTTCAGTAACGATGTAGTTATTAAAAGAAATAAAATGATTATCTGTTCTGGTGCATTAGTTGGCAATTTGTATACTTTAAATCTAATTTCTTCCACAAAGCAAAATATGGAAATTTATAACTCATCTTCTAACTCTAATAAGAGAAAAGAACCTTCGGAGATGAACCAAGCATATCTTTGGCATCTAAGGCTTGGTCATATTAACTTAAGTAGGATTCAGAGGCTTATAGCCGATGGAGTTTTGAGTTCATTTGAGTTGGAAAATTTTCCAACTTGTGAATCTTGCTTGGAAGGTAAAATGACCAAGAGGCCGTTCAAGGCCAAGGGGTATAGAGCCAAAGAAGTGTTAGAGTTGGTTCACTCTGATTTGTGTGGTCCTATGTCTGTCCAGGCAAGAGGAGGTTTTGAATATTTTGTCTCTTTCATAGATGATTATTCAAGATATGGATACATTTACCTAATGCGCCGCAAGTCCGAGTGCTTTGATAAGTTCAAAGAATACAAGGCTGATGTGGAGAAACGACTAGGTAAAAGTATCAAGACACTACGGTCAGATCGTGGTGGCGAATACCTCTTAGGAGAGTTTAGGAATTACTTATCAGAGGCCGGGATTCAATCCCAATTGTCTGCACCTGGAACACCCCAACAGAATGGTGTAGCAGAACGAAAGAATAGGACTCTTATGGAGATGGTTAGATCAATGATGAGTTATTCAGAATTACCAAATTCGTTTTGGGGATATGCTCTGGAAACAGCAATATACGTTCTGAACTTAGTACCTTCTAAATCAGTTTCTTCTACTCCCATAGAATTGTGGAATGGGCGAAAGCCCAGTCTAAGACATATTCGAATTTGGGGTAGTCCAGCACATGTGCTGAAACCAGATGCTGATAAGTTAGAATCCCGTATAGAAGTTCGCGTGTTTGTAGGATATCCCAAAGGAACGAAAGGTGGTTTATTTTATAGTCCTAAAGACCAGAAGGTCATTGTTAGCACCAATGCCCAGTTTTTAGAAGAAGACTATATAATGGATCACAAGCCCAGTAGCAAAGTTGTTTTAGAAGAACTTAGAGAGGACACGTCTACTTCAGTACCAACAGTACAAGATGAAGTACCACAAGAGACTACAACACGTGTCACACATGATACATAACTACAGACAGTGCATCGTCGTAGTGGGAGGGTTGTAAGGCAACCTGAAAGATTCATGTTTTTGGGAGAGTCTTCGGATTTGATCCTAGGGGAAACATGAACCTGATCCTCGGACATATGACGAAGCACTCCAAGATACAGATGCAGCATCTTGGCAAAAGGCGATGAATTCTGAAATAGAGTCTATGTACTCTAATGAGGTCTGGGAGCTTGTAGAACCACCTGATGGTGTAAAAGCCGTTGGATGTAAGTGGATCTACAAAAGGAAAAGAGGGACAGACGGGAAGGTAGAAACCTTCAAAGCTAGGCTTGTTGCGAAAGGGTACACTCAGAAAGAGGGAATCGATTATGAGGAAACTTTTTCACCGGTAGCCATGCTTAAGTCTATCAGGATACTCTTATCCATTGCTGCTCATATGAATTATGAGATTTGGCAAATGGAAGTCAAGACAGCTTTCCTTAATGGAAGCCTTGAAGAGAACATCCATATGAAGCAACCAGAAGGATTCATTGAAAAAGGCAAAGAGCATCTAGTGTGCAAGCTCAATCGGTCCATTTATGGACTGAAGCAAGCTTCAAGGTCTTGGAACATCCGGTTTAATGAAGTAATCCAGTCATATGGATTTATTCAAAGTCCGGATGAGTCTTGTGTATATAAGAAGTGTAACGGAAATGTGGTGGTATTTCTTGTACTATACGTAGATGATATTTTGTTAATTGGCAACAATGTCAAGGTATTATCAGACGTAAGGGTATGGTTGTCCAAACAATTTGATATGAAGGACTTAGGAGATTGTGCACACATTCTTGGGATCAAAGTTATAAGGGATCGTAAGAAAAGAATGTTGTGTCTATCCCAAGCTTCATATATAGATACAATCCTTGCTCGTTTTAGCATGCAAGATTCCAAGAAAGGTTTCTTACCTTTTAGACATGGAGTAGCTCTATCTAAAGAGATGTCTCCAAAGACGTCGAAAGAGATAGAGGACATGAAAGCAGTTCCTTATGCTTCGGCTGTAGGAAGCCTAATGTATGCAATGCTATGTACGAGACCTGATATCTGTTTTGCCGTGGGCATGGTCAGTAGATATCAGAGTAACCCTGGACAAGGACATTGGACTGCGGTAAAGCATATATTGAAGTACCTGAGAAGGACTAGAGATTATATGCTAGTTTACCAAGCAGACGATCTGCTCCCTGTGGGTTACACGGATTCAGATTTCCAATCAGATAGGGATAACAGTAAGTCTACATCAGGCTATGTGTTTACTTTAGGAGGTGGAGCCATTTCATGGAGGAGTGTTAAGCAGAAATGCGTTTCGGACTCAACCATGGAAGCTGAGTATGTAGCAGCCTCTGAGGCAGCTAAAGAAGCAGTATGGCTCAGGAACTTTCTAATGGACTTAGATGTGATTCCTGGTTTGCCCAAAATCATCACAATTTATTGTGATAATAGCGGTGCAGTTGCAAACTCGAAGGAACCACGAGCTCATAAGGCAAGTAAACATATAGAGCGCAAGTACCACCTGATACGAGATATCGTGAAGCGAGGAGAAGTTGTCATCGCCAAGATTGCATCAGCAGATAACCTGGCAGATCCTTTCACTAAGGCCCTTCCGGCGAAAGCTTTCGATCGGCATGTGGAGGGAATGGTAATCAGATGTATGGTAGAAGATATGACAGCTTAGTCATTAATATAAGTGGGAGATTGTTGGAGTGTATACTGAAAGCCTAAGCTTTGTAAACATTCATTATGAATAAAGAATCACATTTGGTCAACTTTTCTACATTTAGTTGTAGTTGTTCAATTAATTTATATTGTAGATAATATAGTATGTGGTGTCACATACAGAAGATGATATTATCAGTACCTTATAAATTATAAACAGTAGCTCACGACCAAAATGGAAAGGAACAAACCATTAGAAGGTCGTAGTGTAATTAGATATCAGTTTATCTTGACTGTATAATTACACTAATACACTCAGAGTGTATTGAGTAGGACCATTTGAGGTCGTTTCTTTTATACTGACTTTATAAAAAAACAAAGACCTCGGTTATTATGGAAGTGTGTGCTCTTAATCCTAATATAATAACAAGCACATATATTTGATATTTATTTCTTTAATTTATCAATGGGTGAGATTTAGTTCGATAAATCAATAAGCCCGATAAATTGGGAAATGATATCACTTATAGTGTGTGTTGTTGATTATAGAAGGAAACTGTGTCCTAGAGATATTAGGTTGATAATGTCCTCAAGAGGAGCTCATAAGGATTGTCATGTTAAACCCTGCAGGTGGACTTAGTCCGACATGATGATAAGGTTGAGTGGTACTACTCTTGGACTTAGATATTAATTAAATGAGTTGTCAGTAACTTACTTAATTAGTGGGCATTCGATATCTTAAACACAGGGAGACTAACATGCTCATAATAAGAAGGAGCCCAAAAATGTAATTTGGGATTGGTGTGGTAGTTCAATGATAGTTCTCTAGTGGAATGAATTATCATTGATAAAAATAAGTTGTGTGTTCGGGGCGAACACGGGATGCTTAATTTTATCGGGAGACCAAAACCAATTCTTCCTCTCGGTCCCTATCGTAGCCTCTTATTTATAGAGTTCTATACCCACCTATACCCACCTTCTATACCCACCCAATAGGGGTCGGCCAAGCTAGCTTGGGAACAAGCTAGGGCCGGCCTAGGTATAAGATTGGGTGGCCGGCCCTAGCTTGAACCCAAGCTAGTAGGGCCGGCCAAAATAAATTAAAAAGAATTTTAATTTTAATTTTTATTATGTGGAAGAAATAATTTATTAAAGAGAATTTAAATTAAATTATCTCTCTTATAAAATTTACAAAAGATTAAAGAAAGAGATTAGATCTCTTTCCTTATTTGTAGATTGGTGAGATATTTTATTTTCTCTTTAAAAATTATTCACATGTTGTAAAATTAAAATTATAGAAATTTCTTTTATTAACCATGTAGAGATTTTTAAAGAGAAATTTTAATTTTAAAATTTCCGGAAACAAATTAGGAAGTTTTAATTATTGATTGAAACTTGTCCAATTTGTTCTCCAATGATGTGGCCGGCCAATGTAGATTTAATTGGGAAATTTTATTTTATTTTTCTCAATTAAATCATGTCAAGGAAATTGAGGAAATTTTATTGCAATTAAATTTCCTAATTTGCCTAGGCCAAGGAATATAAAAGAAGGGGTGAGGGTGCCTTCAAGAGACACAACATCTATTATTTTCTCTCCCTCTTTTGTTTCTTGGTGTGGCCGGCCATCCTCTCCCTCTCTTCCTCTTGTGGTGGCCGAACCTCTCTCTTCCCCTTGGAGCTCTTGTGGTGGCCGGATACTACTTGGAGAAGAAGAAGAAGAAGGAGAGAAAGCTAGCATCTCTTGGAGCTTGGTTAGTATTTTGGTTTTTCTCCTTGGTGAAGTTTTCCTTTGTGGCCGAACCTTGCTTGGAGGAGAAGAAAGTGGTTGGTGGTTTCTCATCTCGGTAGATCGTTGCCCACACAACGTCCGAGGTTAGAAGAGGAATACGGTAGAAGATCAAGAGGTTTTTCTACAAGGTATAACTAGTAATTTTTATTTCCGCATCATGCTAGTTATTTATGGAAATAATACTAAATACAAGAGGCTTACGTTCTAGAATTTCGAATATGTTTTTTCGATGTTGTGTTCTTTAGGTTTTTCTTTTCCTTGTGATTTGATTGTTCTCTTTGGTTAACCTAAAGTTATTTTAGGAAATTAAATATTAGCTTTCTATAAAAGGTTTTGTCTAGTCGGTGGTGGTTGCTCCCATATCCAAGAAGGCCATGTGCCTCGCCACGTCAGTACTGGGAACCAATTATGGAAATTAATATTTAATGGAATTAATAACTTAAGGAGACTTGGGTCGAACGTGTAAAGTTCCGCAGGTGATCCAAGTCAAAACCTAAAAGAACAAATAGATTAAGCTTTGGATCAAACGTGTTAAGTTCCGCAGGAGATCCAAAATTTAATTTAAAAGAACACATGGTAGCTAGGAAAAGGTTCAGACCTTTGTACAAAATTTTTGTACAGTGGAACCTATAGGTTTTCCGAGTAGCAACCAACAGGTTGTAACCAAGTAAACATCTGGTGCCTCGTCTTTTCTTTTATGCTTTTATTTATCTGCTTAATTCATTTTACAAGTGTTAGCTTAATCGTTCGAGGAAGGGTTGTTTGTTTTTAATTGACAGGTTATTTACCAACCCTTCTAGCCGACCCAACGGTCCTACAGATTCGAGTTTCTTTATTCTAGCATGAGGTTTAGATATGTTTCCTTGCTACCATTCAAATAAGCATACAGATTTAAGTTCCTTGTTATCTCAATACGCATGAACGGTTTTATTTATAAGCATGCAGTTTTATTTAGCATCTCAGCGTAGTTTTATTAAGCATTTCAGTGTAGATTTTTGTCAAGTGTAATAGAGCAGATTTTGTTAAGTATTACAGTATTATGAGTTTAAGAAAAGCATAAGAAAGATAAAGAAAAGAAAGAAAAAGGCCAAGGCCTTGAGTAGATTCCAAAGTCAAGACTTTAGGGATTTTGGCACACAAGGTGTTTGTTAAAATGTCGAGGCAATATATATTAGAATTAATAAAAGATAACAAGTATTTTATTTTTTAAGAAGCTAGTACCCGACTTCCGAGGTTGTCGTTAAACAAATCCAGGTGACCAATTCCAAGGTCTTGGCCCTGGTAAGACCGAGGTCTTTACCCTCGTAGGACTGGTAGGTCGCTACCCCAGTTTCTATTAGGGAGCGCGCTTTGGTACTACGCCTGGGCCCAAGGAGAAAGTTGATTATTATTTTGAAGTATTAAAGTATAAGTTTTTAAACAAAAAAAATAAGATTCAGAAAGTGTTTAAGATTCAACAAGTTAGTTTCTTTTAATTCGAAGCATGCAGTATTAGTTTTATTTGTTTCCTGATTAGTTTATTGAGCATGATTAGCCTTGTCTTCCAGCATGTAATTTTATTCTTGTATATCATGAGTATGCAAATTTTTGTGCTTTACTATTAGATGAGCATGAGTAATTTTCTTCTTACAGATTCAGTTTTTAGTATTGCTGTATTTATATGCACATTCGAGTTTTTGTAAGTTAGACAGCGCTTACTAAGCATTCGCTTATAGTTTGCATTTTCTCTTACTGCAAATAAAGGAAAGGAAAAGCTATAGTAAAGGAAGGCGACAAGGAGGTGCGGATGGATGTGTGATGCCTGGACTATAGAAGCCTTGGGATTTAGTTTAAGATTTTATTAAGATATTTTGTATTTAGACATTTGGGATTGTTTATTTATGTAGATGATTTAATTCATAAGATTTTCATGTATTTAGAATTTTTTCATTTAAATTGTTATGCACATTAGACCTATTATCTGAGTTGTATAATGGTTGCATGCATGTTTAGATTAATACATATATTTCAGCATGTTTAGATTGATGTATAATTTTAGTTGTGTTCATATGCTGGAGTAGAATGTAGAGATAAGTTGTTTATGTTTTCCGCTGCTATCAGTTGCATGTTTAGAGAGTTTATGTATTGATCTTTACATGTGAACAAGGATAGTTAAGTAAAGTTAGAAGTCCGGTAGCGCTCCGCCCTCACAGACCAGTAGTGAGGAGGGTGGGGTGTTACAACTTAGGGGTTGGTTGGTTCCTTCAGAATTATTTTCTTGAATAAATTCAATTGGTTGTAGTTGAGTTTGTTCTAGGTTTTGGTTGGATTCTTCAAATTTCACATTGGTAGTCTCTTCAATTCTTAAGGTAACCTTATTATAAACTCTGTAGCCCCTACTATTTAGGGAGTAGCCTACAAAAATTTCATTTTCTACTTTAGAAGCGAATTTTCCTAAATGTTCTCTTGTGTTCAGGATGAAGATTGAGCACCCAAATACTCTAAAATATTTTATATTTGGTTGTTTGTTATAGTAAATTTCAAAAGGAGTTTTATTGTGTGTTTTATTTAGTGTTGTTCTATTTTGCACATAGCAGGCTGTACTAACAGCTTCTTCCCAAAAATACTTAGGTAGATTATACTTATTTAGCATCGTTCTGGAAGCTTCAAGTAGGGTTCTATTTTTTCTTTCTACAAATCCATTTTGTTGGGGGGTTTTCGGACACGAAAATTCGTGATGATATTCGTTTTCAAGACAAAATTTACTAAAATTATGGTTTTTAAATTCTCCCCCATTGTCACTTCTAATTCTTTTGATTTTAATATCTTTTTCATTCTCAATTTGTTTACAAAAATTTGTAAATATTTCAAAGGTTTCATCTTTATTTTTTAAGAATTTGACCCAAGTGAACCTAGAATAGTCATCGATTATTACTAGACAATATAAATTTCCATTTATTGATTTGACTTCGTTGGGAGTCAAATAGGTCTAAGTGTAAGGGTTCTAATATTGAATTGGTTTGTGATTGATTAGTTGGTTTGTGGGTAGATTTTGTTTGTTTACCTTGTTGACAAGCATTACATATGGTTGAATCTAAGTTAGGTAATTTTGGTAGTTTTCTAACTAATCCATTTAGTCTGCTTATGTTTCTAAAATTCGTGTGTGACATTCTTCTATGTCATAACCAGGTTTCTTCTTTTTGTGTTAAGTAACACTTAATTGAAGAAGTGGTTAAGTTGATTGCATAGATGTTGTCTTTTCTAAACCCTTTTAGGCTTATGTTAGGGTTGTCTAAATGTTTGATTAGACATTCTGTAGATAAAAACCTAACTTTATATCTAGTATCACACAGTTGACTAATACTTAGGAGATTGTACTTGAAATTTTTAACAAGTAAACCATTTGTGATAATAAAGTCAATTTTTAGTTCGATATTACCTATACCAATTACCTTGAGTTTGTCGTTGTTTCCAAAGGCAACTGTTCCTAGACTTTTGTAAGTAAGTTGAGTAAACTTGGTGTGATCTCCAGTCATATGTTTGGAACAACCACTGTCCAAAATCCACTTAGTTTCCTACAATAGGTAGGAATTATGGTTAGTCTAAATTTTGGACTTATAGTTTCGTTTTTTGATTTGACAAATGTAAGTTGAATAGTATTTATCAGAGTAAATTTTTAAATTTAATTTTAAAGTAAAATTTTAAGTTAAGAAGAATTAAGTTTAAAATAAATTTTTAAGTTAAAAAAAAATTAAGTTTAATTTAAAATAAATTTTTAGGTTTTAAGAAAATTAAGGTTAATTTTAAAATAAAATTTTTAAGTTAAAAAAAAATTAAGGTAAATTTTAAAACAAAATTTTTAAGTTTTTTTTTAAAAATTAAGGTTAATTTTAAAATACAATTTTTAAGTTTAAAAAAATAAGTTTAATTTTAAAATAAAATTTTAAGTTTTTTAAAAAAATTAAGGTTAATTTTAAAATCAAATTTCTAAGTTTTTTTTTATTTTTTTTAAAAAAATTAATTTGATTTGATTTAATTTGATTTAATTTGATTTAAATTAATTTAATTTAATTTAATTTAATTTTAATTTCATGTAATTTAAATTTAATTTAATTTTAAATTAATTTAATTTTAATTTCTTGGTCATTTCACCCGATCTATGTTTTCAATCAGGGAATCTAATAATTTTGTGAGATGAATTAGATTCAATTTTAGGGTTTGTTTTTAACTTGTATTAGATTCAGATTTAACTTTGGGTTCAACAGATAACATTCTCTGGATAAACTTCAGAGCTATGGTGAGTCACTTGGACATCATTAGAGTAATCATACCTTCGAGGTTTTCCAAATAGTCCTATCCACTGAACTTAATACAAAACCTTGATCTAACTGGTTAGGATCCGTAAGGGGTAGCTTCGGCTAGTTCAACTTAGGCAAATGCACCAGGTCGAAGCCATATCTTCCTAGACATGCATAGACTAAGCTTCCCTAACATACTATCATCCAAAACTTTACCAGTACCATTTTTCAAGTTAAACTTGAACTCTTTTTAACTAGTCCTAATTACCCTGTCTAGTAGGTTGGTTAAGGTTACCCTGTCGGGTATGTTAGTTTTGGAGGTGTCAACTATTCTGGAGCCTCCCCCTGAATTATTGGCCATTAATTTAATTTTTAGTTCTAGGTTAATGTCTATTTTTTTTATAGTTATACTTTACTTGGTGATAGTCTAAGTTTTGGTGAGTTTTAATATATTTAGATTTTGAATTTTTTTGTTCAGGTTTGTATTGATTTGGTTTATTTGATTTTATATAATATATTTTTTTCTTTAGGTAAGTAGTATTGGTTGAGTCCTACTTGCGTGGTCAAACACGCTTTCGGAACACAGGCTTTACTCGTTGGTTTGTGTTGGGTTATTAATGATTTAAAAGTTTTATTTGAGTTTGACTTATATCCGAGTCCGGTTTTATTATAACATGCTTTTTGATTATTTAAAATTAGATCTAAGTTTTTTGATCTTGCGGTAAATTTTTCTAACATTTCTTTTAAGTTATTAATTTCTGATTTTAGTGATAAATTTTCCTCCTCAAGTGTTAGGTCTTGAGTTGGATTATTATTTACAATTTGTTCCTTGAGAATTTGATTTTCCTCAAGGAGTACTTTGTTTTCACTTTCTAATTTAATTAACTTACTATTTAAGCAAGAAATAATTTTAAAAAATTTCTTAAAAAACTATTTTAATTAACTTACTATTTAAGCAAGATAAATTTTACTTAAAAAATTATTTTAAAATTAAACTAATTTTTTAAATTAAAAAGAAACAATTTTTTTACCTTGAAATTTATCTTAAAATTAAACTAATTTTGTTTTAACTTAAAATTTTATTTTAAAATTAAACTCATTTTTTTACTTAAAAATTTATTTTAAAATAAAAAAAAACTTAAAAATAAACTAATTTTGTTTTAACTTAAAAAATTATTTTTAAATTAAACTAATTTTTTTTAACTTAAAAATTTTAAGGTTAAACAAATTTTTTTAAAAAAATTATCTTAAAATTAAACTTAGTTTTTTTTAACTTAAAAATTTATTTTAAAATTAACTATTTTTTTTACTTAAAAATAAACTTTTTTTTAACTAAAAAACTTATCTTAAAATTAAACTTAATTTCTTTTAACTTAATTTTTTTAATTCTGTATGCTTGAAAATTAACTCAAACTCTTACATAAAATGACCAACCTTGAAAATGATCTTAAAAGAATAAAATTAGACTAACTTTAATTCCTAACTATTGTAGGAAACTAGGTGAATTTTGGACAGTGGTTGCTCCAAACATATGACTGGAGATCACACCAAGTTCATCCAACTTACCTATAAGAGTCTAGGAACAGTTGCCTTTGGAAACAATGACAAACTCAAGGTAATTGGTATAGGTAATATTGAATTAAAAATAGATTTTATTATTATAAATGTCTTGTTGAAAATTTTAAATATAATCTTCTAAGCATAAGTCAATTGTGTGACACTAGATATAAGGTCAAATTCTTATCTACAGAATGCTTAATCAAACATCTAGATAATGCTACTATAAGTTTCAAAGACTTTAGAAAAGACAACATCTATGCAATTAACTTAACCACCTCTTCAGTTAAGTGTTATTTAACACAAAAAGAGGAAACTTGGTTATGGCATAGAAGAATGTCACACACAAATTTCAGAAATATAAGCAAATTAAATGGATTAGTTAGAGACTTACCAAAGTTACCTAACTTAGATTCAACCATATGTAATGCGTGTCAACAAGGCAAACAGACAAAATCTACTCACAAACCAACTCAATTTTAGAACTTCTACACTTAGATCTATTTGACTTGTCACGCCCAGGTAGTTTCTGTCCGAAGAAATTTCGGCAACATCTCCCCTATACGGGTGACAAAATGAATCCAGAATACATATATCTATACCTCGGCCACACTCGGCCGGAACAATACACACAAATAGTAAACAATCCACGCAGTTATATTCAACATTTCTACACAGATATAATATGAACAATCCACGCAGTTATATAAAGAAAAGATGATATAGAAATCAACGAAGATATACGTACACATCCTACTCAACTACAACGAAGAAACGAAATCCACGAAGTAATGAAATATATCCGCAGCGGAAAACCAAAAGTAGTAAACCCAAGTGTTCGATAAAAAGTCCACAATACAAAACCCACATCACAAGTATATAAGATGCAAAACAAAACAGATCCCGACAACAGGAAATCCTCGCGATAAAGGGGCTAGCGACTGGAATCTCTCCTGACGATCTCAACCTGAAAAAATAATAACAACGGGGTGAGTTCAAAGAACTCAGCAGGTAAACCAATAGACATGTACAGCAATATATATCCACCAGTAATAACCTAAAGTACAGTCTCCTAAACCATAGGATCAATAGTACAGTTCTCTAACCATATAACCTACGGTAGAGTCTCCTAACCGTTCAACAGATATGCAGAGCTGAAATAAACTGTAATAACCAACAATAGGCATAAAGCACAATCTATAGCAAAAATAACAAGAAAATAGCAATGCTAACCTTTACATAGAAGTCCTAGTAAATTCTGAAGATCAGGATCAATCAGAGGGTAATTCAGATGACTATGAACTATCTGAGATGAAACACATATCGGCGTGATCAGATACTTAAAAAAAACCGATTTAGTGTGTTTATAACATTGTACTGATTAATGGCAGCAACTAAAGGTGACCTTGTCGTAAGTGTCTTGTAAAGTGTCTCCAATACAAGGGCAATAACCTAGTATCATACAGTGTAGTGTAACACCGACAGCCCAGATGTCGGCAACTCTACCATGGAGACGGGGAGGGATCCCTGTCTGCTACCACGCTGCAGTCACACTACCCATGAGCGGACCAGTGGAGCACTACAGAGCTACTGCCATACACACCCTACTGTGCTGTGCCACTACCCATGCAGTGAAACACGTTGTGTGCAGGCCTATGTAGCCGGCCGACGAGCTCAACAATAATGGAGTCGTCAATCGCCCAGCATACAATCATGCGATATGGTGCGTGCGGCTACAGTATGTCATACCTGAACATATCCTCCTCCATATATATATATATATATATGTGTGTGTGTGTCAAAAAGGTACACACATAAATAACCCTGAAAGAAGCAGCATAAATCCAAGGACACATATATAACAACGATATAAGCAATATGAATCCAACATCACATATCCAATATGTATAACGACTAATCCAGTATAGTGAAGCACTATAAATATCCATATCCACGAACACATATACACATGGTAAGAAGTAAAGGTATACCAGCCTAATGTATAGCAGATAACAGTAGAAGCCTGTATCAAGTATCAACCAAATCTAAATCCAGGGGAAGTGTTGAACTACCAATCACTAGTAACCGTCTATAGGTATCGAATAACCTATAACCAGGGAAGTGCTAAATCTACCATCTACCCCTAGTAATTATATATAAACTATACATATCATAAGACAGTATCAAAAGATAAGTCAAAGGGTATCCGCCTCAAATAGAAGGTACTGTCAAGCAATCCAAGGTCGAGACGCCTGTCTCGAATCAGAGTCCTGTGTCAATCAAACAATATATATTTTATTTAGCCAAATCCAAATGAATAGTTAAATAAAATCCCTAAAACTATATTAGGGCAAAATCCAAATCAATATAATCCCAATTTACCTAATTAATCTACACAACCTAACAGATATCCAAATTTCGAAACATGATCTATATCATGTTCCAACCAAAATTCAATTCAAACCTAACCCTAATTCAATACATGAATCTAATCCATCAATACATCATGTACTCAATTACTCCTACAAATACCTTAATTAAGCTGCTGGACTAGATGAGAACCTCAATTAACAGTCACTGTTGATTGCTGAAACTAGAGGAGCTACTGGTTGGGTGCTGCCGAAACCAAGATAGCCATAGAACCTCACAAACCTAATCCATTGATCCACAGCACAAGTATGTTGCTGCCAGAAAAGGTAGCTGCTGTTGGAGAGTTGCCGGAACCAAGAACAACTCCACAGCAAGAACAGAACCTTACCTCACCTCACTGGAATCAATCGGATCAAGAGAAGAGATCAAATAATGAAGATCACAAATCAAGCAACATTCCTAGATTCTACCTTACTCCGACACCTCCACAGTTTCAAGAAAGAAGAAAGCAGTGATCGGCAACAAGAAGAATCCACAGCAATCCGATGCCTTCTCTAATCAAGAATAGAAAGGTCATCACAAGGAAGAACAATTCAACAAGATCATTAAATCTACAGATCCCAATCAATCGAAATCCTGCGACACCTTACCTTAAGGATCGCTGTTAGGGCACGGCTTGTCGTCGCGACGACTGATCGGAGCCGATGGAAGGGATTTAGGGCACGGTTGCACATGGCAAAAGGGAAGAAGAAGAATCAAAGCTAGCTCCTCACCTATGTGCTCCGAGCCCCGATTTGCGCCAGCGATCGATGATGGCAGTGAGACGCGAGAGGGCGCGATTCGATGGCGATTCGGAGAGGAAAAACTCCGACTGGACCTGAGCTTAAGACATCGATGTTGGTGGAGGAAGATCGCCGGAACTGGGACCTCGTTTCCGGCGACGTCGCTCGTTCACGAGAGATAACAGAGAGAGGAAGAGGGGAGATCGGGGAAGTGAGGAGGAAGTTCGGGTTTGGGATATCACAAGGAGAGGAGAAGAGCACGGGTTCGGCGTTTGGGGAGAAAACAGGAAATAAAAGAAAAGAAATTATATTTAAAAAAATTTTCTCACTTAAACGGGTATCCCGAACAGGCTTTATCTTAACCCGAAACTGATCCTCTCAAAACCCGTCGTACGAACTCCGAAAAATTCCCATAAAATTTCTAAAAATTCCGGAAAAATTCTATAAGGCTATTTTTCAAATAACCCTATTAATTAAATTTTTCCGAGATCTCACATGACTCCCAAGGAGTCAAATCAATAAATGGAAGTTTATATTGTTTAGTAATAATAGATGACTACTCTAGGTTCACTTCGGTTAAATTTTTAAAAAATAAAGATGAAACATTTGAAATATTTACAAACTTTTGTAAACAAGTTGAAAATGAAAAAGACATTAAAATCAAAAGAATTAGAAGTGACAACGGGAGAAAATTTAAAAATCATAACTTTAACAAATTTTGTCTTGAAAACGGCAATCATCACGAATTTTCATGTCCAAAAACTCCCCAACAAAATGGAATTGTAGAAAGAAAGAATAGAACGCTACTTGAAGCATCTAGAACAATGTTGAACGAATACAACCTACCTAAATTTTTTGGGCAGAAATTGTTAGTACAGCCTGCTATGTGCAAAATAGAATAATACTAAATAAAATACATAATAAAACCTGTTTCGAACTTTATTATAATAAACAACCCAATATAAAATACTTTAAAGTATTTGGATACCCAGCCTTCATTTTAAATACAAGAGAACACTTAGTAAAATTCACATCTAAAGTAGATAATGGAATTTTTGTAGGATACTCCCTAAATATTAGAGGTTACAGAGTTAGTTACCTTAAGAATTGAAGAAACTACTAATGTAAAATTTGAAGAATCCAAACAAAATCAAGAACACACCCAACTTCAACCAATTGAATTTGTTCAAGAAAATACTAATTCTGAAGGTACCAATCAATCTCTAGATCACGAAGAGGAAGAAGAACCTCAAGAGAGTCAACCTCCTAGAACTATTAGAGTCAATCCAAATCATCCTACTAGTCAAATAATTGGTGATCCAGACCTAAGG
This sequence comes from Zingiber officinale, assembly GCF_018446385.1. Classification (NCBI taxonomy): domain Eukaryota; kingdom Viridiplantae; phylum Streptophyta; class Magnoliopsida; order Zingiberales; family Zingiberaceae; genus Zingiber; species Zingiber officinale. The sequence continues at coordinate 155,347,765 of NC_055992.1, read as the reverse complement.
GTTCAGACTAGATCATCCTTTAGAAACCTAAGTCAAATTTCATTAATTTCAAAAATTGAACGTAAAACAGTGGTTGAATCGTTATTTGACCGAGACTGGATAATTGCTATGCAAGAAGAACTAGCTCAATTTGAAAGAAATGAAGTTTGGAATTTAGTGCCACCACCCAAAGATAAAAAGATAATAGAAACAAAATGGGTATTTAGAAATAAATTAAGTGAAACTGTGGAAATCACAAGAAATAAAGCTAGACTAATCGCTAAAGGGTTCAGTCAAGTAGAAGGACTTGACTATGATGAAACTTATGCCCCAGTGGCTAGACTAGAGTCCATTAGAATGTTACTTAGTTACGCAGCTCATAAAGGGTTTAGACTGTACCAAATGGACAGTAAGTCAGCCTTCCTAAATGGACTGATAAAAGAAGAAGTCTATGTAGGACAACCACCTGGGTTTGAAAATTCAGAACACCCTGATTATGTCTTCAAATTAAAGAAAGCTTTATATGGACTTAAACAAGCCCCTAGGGCATGATATGAAAGACTAACTTCATACCTAATTTCTAAAGGATTCAACTAAGGTCAAATTGACTCAACCTTATTTGTTAAGTTAATACAAAAAGATATTTTCATAGCCCAAATCTATGTAGATGATATCATCTTTGGATCAACAAATTTAGAATTTTTAGATGAATTCACAAGCCTAATGGAACACGAGTTTGAAATGAGTCTAGTAGGTAAGTTAACCTATTTTTTAGGGTTACAAATCAAACAAACAAATGAAGGAAACTATATTTATCAACAAAAATACACTAAGGAGTTACTTAAAAAAATTGGAATGGAAAACGTTAAAGAGATAAAAACACCCATGACAGTGAACACAATCCTAGATGATGACCACAATGGGCAACCAGTTGATTTAAAATACTATAGAAGTGTCATAGGTAGCTTACTATACTTAACTGCAAGTCGACCAGACATTTTATTTGCAGTTAGTATGTGTGCTAGATACCAAACCTGTGCTAAAGAATCTCATTTGACTCAAGTCAAAAGAATCTTTAGATACCTTAAAGGAACAACAAATGTAGGAATTTGGTATCCTAGAACCAACAACTTTGAATTAATAGGTTATTCTGACTCAGATTATGCCGGGTGCAAGTTGGACCGCAAAAGCACAAGTGGTGGATGTCAACTACTAGGTCCATCACTTGTCAGCTGGTTTAGTAGAAAGCAACACTGTGTTTCACTATCTATAACTGAGTCAGAATATATAGCCATAGGAGAATGCGTTGTACAATTATTATGGATGATGCACACGTTAAAAGATTTTAACTTAAACCTTACAAATATAAAAGTATTAATTGATAACATTAGTTCAATAAATTTAACAAAAAATCCAGTGCATCATTCCAGAACCAAATACATTGAAATTAGGCATCACTTTATCAGGGATCATGTCACTACAGGAGACATTGAACTCAAGTACATTAAGTCAAAGTCTAATCTAGCTGACATATTTACTAAACCCCTCCCTGAAAGTGAATTCAGCAATCTACATAGAAAATTAGGAATGTGTCTAATAGATTAGGAATTTTAAAATTGATTTCAAAAATAAGGATTTTCAAATTCTAAGGTAAAATGCTTTTATATTTTCAAAACCTCCCATTTTTAGAATTTCAAAAAGGTTTTAGCCTTAGACTAGAATAATTCCTTAGAAATCATGTTCCCCTAGGGCTAGTATTTGAGCATCTCACCAACACCCTAGGTTTACCTTGCTTGTGATTGACAAATATAGAAAGGGGTGAGATGCATAGGCCAGTTGCCTGGACTTAAGATGCTTATGTCAGTGCATCGATATAAAGTCTGGGCGTTAAATACCAAATATACATTAATCAAATTAAGTCATTCGGTGTAGTCAAACACTAACTGATACTTAGACTTAACTTGACTAACATAGTGAAAGCTGCTATCTTCTGAATAGTCAGTAAGTAACTAATTGGTTAGACAGATTTAACAATGTCAGGTTTAAGGGGAGCAATAATTATTTTCACATTTTATTAAAAATATTTTTGAATTTAGCTTATTGGAAAATATTCTTCTAAAAATGGTTTATGAAACCTAATCTTTGTAAAACTAAATTTTATGTTTGAAAACTGATCTTGTACAAACTTAGTTTTAAAAGTTGATCTTGAAAAGTTACAAACTTAGTTTTAAAAGTTGATCATGAAAATTTACAAACTTAGTTTTAAAAGTTGATTTTGAAAGTTGATTTTGAAAATTTTACAAAATTAGTCTTGCAAATCACTATCAACTTAGTTTTGAAAATGGGACTTTTCAAAAACTTGATCTTACTTAGTTGGATCTATAAACTTTATGTTAAATTTACAAACTAAGTTTTCCAAAATGGGTTTCAATTAAATCTTTTCAGTTTACAAAAGTATTTTTGAAACTTTTGTAACATTACCATTATAGAACTTATGTTTCAAGTTCAACTTTATTTTGAAAAATTAAATTTTGGAACATATAAACTTATGTTTGAAAGTTGAATATTTAAACTTGATTAACTTTAAACTTATACTTGAAAAATTAGCTTTTATAAATTGCAAAAATTATCTCTTGAAAACTAATTTGCAAACTTACTACTAAGTTATGTTGCCAAAATAACTATCTTTCAAGACTGAGTTATTTTACAAAGGTTAAGAAATAAAAGGAAAATTATCTATGTTTTTTAAATTTAAACTCTCCCAAGTCAACTTGGCATTATTGCTGACAATTTTTACAAAGTCTGTATTTTTGCATTTTTTTTTTCCTTTCTTTGTAATTATGATCATTTGATCTATATTCATGTTTGATGAATGCCAAAGGGGAGGGTTAGATGTTTAAGTTAGCTAAAACAAATTGAAAACAAAAACTAACTTGAAAACCTGTTAATGCTTGTTTTACTTGCATTTTACACTAACTTAACCAGGTTGTCATTCCATCAAAAAGGGGGAGATTGTTGGTGCGGTTAGCACTAACGGTCTAATCCAGGTCTTGATGAATGACAAAATAGGTTAAGTTAGTTTTGTTTGTGGTCTAAACACTCTGATCGAGTGTGCAGGAGAAGCCCAGACAAGTCGACGGGCTGACCGGATATCTGACACGAAGCCCAGCTAGGTCGACGGGCCAACTGGATAGCTGGCACGAAGTCCAAACGGGTCGATGGGCTGACCGGACGTTTGGCACGAAGTCTAGCTAGGTTGACGAGCTGACCGGATAGCTGTCGCGAAGTCCAGACGGGTCGAAGGGATGACCGGACGTCTGGCAGGTAAGTAAAGGTAAGTCACTAGAGGGGAGTGACTGTGAGGACGCGTTCCCAGGAAGGGAACTTAGGTGTCGATCCAACTTAGATTCATTTCGAAAATATAAGTTGAGATCGTGACTAGATTCCAGTCTCAGAAAGACGGAATCTAAGTCATACTCATTTCTGTTAAACAATGAATTGTGCTAATAATCTGTTTTGCAGGGTATAATTATCTCGGACTAACGTGTTTCTTGCAGGAAGGAGGCTGCTGGAAAACTTGGGTCCGGGCGCCCGGGAGGTACCCAGGGGCCTAGGAGGTACCCAGGCGCCCGGAGGCAAAGTTTTATCCCCTTCGCGTCAACGCCACATGGAGGCTCCTGGTTGGGTCAACTACGTCACACCGGGGCGCCCTGAAGGTTCCAAGCGCCCCCGAATCTCCTTTATAAGAAGGGTCAAGGCTGAAGCTCCAACAACAACTTAGAATTCGCTCTCCTATGCTCCTGCGACGCTACGAAGCTCCGACAAAACGCGCTTCTATTTTAGTTTCTTACTTTGTTGGTATTGCTTTAATTTTTCATTGGCATTTTCTGTACTTAGTTTGTAATAACTTTCGAAATGCTAGTGAATTGCCCATCGAAAGCACCCTTGTGTGCGGGCCTTGGAGTAGGAGTCGTCAAAGGCTCCGAACCAAGTAAAATTGGTCTGTGTTAGCATTGTTTTGATTCTGTCTTTTCCGCTGCGTTTACTCGACGAATTTTTATTATCGATATTCACCCCCCCCCCCTCTATCGATTCTTCACGGTCCAACAATCTGCACATTAAATGTTTTACATCATGGCTGGGGATCTGTTGGAGGTACATTGCCTAGGGGAGGTACAGGGAGAGCCAGGAAGTCATCATCAACCATAAAGGACGGGAATGCTTCATCAGGAAGTTCTCGCAGCAGGCGGTCCCTGTCCAAGAAATCATTCGAGGGGGCCGAGCGGAGAAGACCTTGTTCAAATAGTTGGCGCACAGCACCCACGCCCCCGTAGCAGACCATCAAGTCAATTAAATCACCTATCTTCTTCCGGAAGAGTGGGGACTTGATGTAGGAGATTCTATAGGCTCTAAGGCGATCATTTTCGCCTGACCTATACTCCACCAACTCAACTTGTATTTTTTCAGCATTGGCAAGGGCCAACACCTTCTCCTACTTAAGGGTGGAAACCTCCGCCTGGACTTTGAGAAGATCTGCCTGGAAAGATTTGATGGTAGCCTAATCCAGATCCCGTCGAGCCTTGAGAGCTTTTTCCCGATCAGCACTTGCAGCCAAGTCTGCCCAGGCAACCTCCAGGTCTTTCTGCAAAGCTTTATTAGACTCCTGGAGTACCTTTAGGGATGACAACGCTGCCCCTCCGAGTTCAGTTTGGAGTTGCTAGTCTTCAGGACCGCTTGCAGTTCTTTTATCTTCTCAGAAGACTCTTGAGCCAGGCCCCGAGCAGACTGAGCGGATTCCACGACCGTGTGCAGATAAGAATCCAGAGGGTCAAGCAGATCACGAGGAGTAAGTGGCAACTCCAGCTCTCACAGACAAGTCTTCAGTGACTCGTTTTCTCATAGAAGGTCAACAACAAACTGGGTGAAGCTCAGGCCACTTGAGCAGGCCTGGCCGGTAAAAAGAAGAGGGTCAGAAATAATGTCAAAGTTAGGCCAGGAAAAGGAAAACTCACCGATATAATATGTTGGAAAACTCCCCAGAACTGCTCGTTGGTCGATCGCCAAAAGGTGGCTAGGGCATTGTGCAGCTGAATTCTACCGCGGACAGGAATGCCACCAGCCTCTGTTGAAGCTCCTACTAGATCTAATCCAGCCATGAAGGGTAGGTGCCAGGAAGTCGTGAAATCATACTCACTCCTCTGGGACCGTGCCCTGGTGCGAAAAGCTGACGGGGAGGGGGCAGCAGGAAGAGTAGAAGGGGTCGCAGAGCTCCAGGGCTAGTCTCCAGTAGAAAGGCCAGCATGCTTAGGAGCTAAGACCCGGACAAGAGTAGGGGTTGTGACTTCCGCCACCCGAGGAGACTCCTGAGCAGGAAATCTAGCTATTTGTGCCTGGACTTTGGGGGCCTTGGAAGAAGTCTTTCCGAGAGGAGGAAACGAGGGAGAAGATTGGACTGAAGGAGTGACTCTCTTACGTTTGCGCTAGAGGCGCAAGCGTTTGTCTGGAGGAGGAGAAGGAGCCTGCTCTTCCTCGATGGGTTCCAGAGCTGTAGGGCCAGTCTCAGGAGGGGCAGCAGCCAGAAGGAGTTGGGTGGAGGACTCTGAGGGATCCTCCGCTGTATTATGTGAGGAAGTGGTTGAGGGAGCAGCCAGACCTCTTGCAACCTTCTCTCCCACAGTCTTCAAAACATGGCTGGGCATCCTGCTTGATTCATGCGAATACTGATAGATCGTTTGAAGCGATAGAGGGGGGGGTGAATATCGCGCGTTTAAAACTTTTTCTTTTACCCTTTTGAAATCAAAGTCGTGCAGCGGAAATAAGAAAGAGACACAATTCGGTTACTTCGTTCAGAGCCTAGCTCGACTCCTACTCGAAGGCTCGCGGTCTTTGACCGCACCGATGGGTAAAGCACTATAATCCTTCTTTCCGAAGTCCTCGGAAAGAAGTGAATCATACAATGGAGCAAGATAGTAACACCCTACTATCTTGCTTAAATAAAAGTACAAAGCAAGCTTAAATTATACCGACAATGTATTTCAGATGAAGCTTGGGTCGATACTACAGACGATGTTGCTTGCTGAGCTGACGAAGATGAGTAGCGTGAACAGCTTGCAGGGTAGCACAATAATTGATCAGAAAGTCTCTATAGCCTCTGACTTCGAGCCTCAATTTATAGACCTTGGGCGTTCGGTCGACCGATCCCATTGTTCGGTCGACCGAACCCGCTCCCTCCTTCCTTCCTGGCTGAAGTCTGAAGCTGGCTCGAAAATCTGCATTAACTGATTTTTAATGGTTCGATCGACCGATCATGCCTTTCGGTCGACCGAACAGCTTCCTTCCCTGTTCGTCGTGATTTTGCCGAGATCATCCTTTAATGCTGAATAAATGCTGATTGGATCGGTCGACCGATCCCCAGGTTTGGTCGACCAATCAGCTTCTATTTCCTTTGCTGCTGATCGGTACTGATGATCTGTCCTGTGCTGAGTCACTATGGTTCGGTCGACCGATATTCTGGTTCGGTCGATCGATCAAGCTTTGACCGGACTGAACTCTGCTTTGCCCGATCTGAGCTGATCTCTGGTCTGAGTCAAGCTGGTTCGGTCGACCGATCCTCTTGTTCAGTCGACCGATCAGGCCAAACCTGCAAAACAGAGTTAAATAATATTCCTGCAAAACAAAGGTTAGAACAGTAATAATATATTATGCATGAGTAATATTAGACAGTAGAACTGTCTTGATCTCAACTTGGAAACCTTCCCGGTTTCTTCAGTTGGATCAGCGACCTTAGGTTGTTCCCTTCGGGAACTCGATCTCACTGTCGCTCCTCCAGTTGCTTACCTCAACTTACCTGCCAAACATGGTCCTCCAGACCTGTTTGGACTTTTGCCTGCTCAGTGTCTGATCGCCTGATCCACTAAGACTTTTCCTGCAATACCATATTAGCCAACAACAATATTAATATAGAAAACAATGGTAAACCTAAACCTAGATTTACCGGGATCCGCTGGTCCAGTCGACCGCGTGCGGTCGACCGGAAACCATCCGATCAACCGCGCGCGGTCGACCGGAAACCATCCGATCAACCTTGCTTAAAGTTCATTCCTCCAAGACTTCTCGTTACCTAAGGTTACCATCCCCTAGGATTTTCTCCACTTGGCTTCACTCACCAAGACTCAGTATTCGGCTACCCAGGGATCAAGTCCTCCAGACCTATCCACCTGGCTTCCACGACATACCGAGATTTCCCTTACCTAGCCTACAACTAGGACTCAGTATTCGGCTACCCAGGGATCAAGTCCTCCAGACCTATCCACCTGGCTTCTACGACATACCGATATTTTTCCCCTTGCCTAGCCTCCAACTAGGACTTCCCTTGCCTAGCCTACAACTAGGACTTCCCTAGATCAAGCTCCATACTTAAACATACTTAAACATATTTGTCTGACATTAAAACCTTGGAGGTCGATTGCACCAACAATCTCCCCCTTTTTGATGTTTGACAAATATGTTTAAGTTAGGTCAATTCAAAAAGATTTAGATTTCTAACTTAAACCCTTCTTCTCCCCCTTTTGTCATACAAAAAAAAGAACTCTCCATAAATGACGTTAAATGCTAAGGATCCCTTTGTTTTGCACCAACAATGATGGAATACTTGTAAATATTTTCAAGATATGCCTAAGGTATTCCCCTTTTCACCCATTTGATGTATAATAGAGTTTTCAAAAATGAGTCATAGAGATTTTGAAAAAGCCTCATTCCATTAAAAAATTGAGTAAATTTGCAGTATCTTTTTCAAAATAACTTTGAAGAATGCATTAAGTAAAATCTCTCAAAAAGTATTTCAAGACTTAAAGTATTTTTGCAAAATCATGATATATAAGACTTAATGCTTGCAAAATTTCTCAGAATTTCTTTCAAAAATTTTCAAAGAATACTTATCAAAAATATTTGTAAAGCGTTTTTATCAAGCATTCTTTTCAAAGAGTATTTCAAATCTGAGTTCAATACCATTTTCAAAATAAATATAAAATATTTCAAGGCCAAATTTTTTTTTTTATCTTACTAAGATATAAATGTCATAATATTAAAAAAATGCAAAGAATTTTTCAAAATATGAAACATAAAGTTTTAGAGGAATTTTCAAAGTATTTTTCAAAAAGTATGAGTTTGAAAAATATGATTTTGAAAAGATAATGCTTGAAGAAGAATTTTGTAAAAGTAATATATTTTTTTAAAAAAAGTATTTGATTAAGAGATTTTAAGGTATTTTTCAAAAAGATTTGTAAAGAAGTTTTATCAAGCATTTTTCAAAGAGTATTTTGAAACATTTTTTTTTAAATATGTTTTCAAAAGCATGATTTTGAATAAAAAATAGGTCCTTCAACCAAGTCTCTCCCCCTTAACTAGACACTATTTTTTAGATATCTTTGTTACCCACAAGGAAGACTTTTCTATGTGTGTCTAAGGGTCACGATTGACTTAAGGTTCTAAAGACTTAGGCGGTGAATAACAATAATTATATATATAATACACCCAATTAATCATCAATCAAGATTTGGAAAATATTTCATAAGAAAATAGATTTATAAGTTTTCAAAATCCTTTTTCAGAAAATACTTTAAATTTTAATTTTCTTAGCATCTCACCCATCCTAAATTTTCAAGTATGGTAATCCTGTAATTGTGTGAGATGACTTTATTGGTTTTGAGTTTTTTTTTTAAACCTTAAATTGAATTTTAGTTTAACTTAAATTAATTTTGGGTTAAAATGAATGATTAATTAATGGTAATAGTATTTGAACTAATATTTAGTTTAGAGATTTTAAATTTATTAACTAATTAAAAAGGATTAATTTAAAATTCAATGATTATTAATTAGGTTAAGAATTAATTTTAATTGCTATGGTTGTAGGTTGATTTTTAGATTAATAATTGGTTTAAACATAATTTGAAAGTTAGTTTCAATTGAGTATGATTATTTAAGTTTAATTAATTACTTTTTAAATGTTAAAATTAAATTAATTTATTTAATGATTAAAATAATTTTGATTAATTTTAAGTTTTCAGTTAAGTTTAAAATAATTAAATAATTAAGTTTTTAATTGAGTTTTAAAATAAGTTTATTTAAGTTTTTAAAATAATTTTAATTAAGTTTTTAAAATAATTTTAATCAATTTTTTAAAATAATTTAAAATAATTTTAATTAAGTTTTAAAAATAATTTGGTTTGAATCAGATTTGAATTAGGTTTAAATTAAGTTAGAATTAAGTTAGGTTTGAATTATGTTTGAATTAGGTTTGAATTAAGTTAGAATTAAATTAGGTTTGAATTAAGTTTGAATTTAGTTAGAATTAAATTGAATTTGAATTAATTTAGTTTGAATTAGATTTTATTGAAAAAGGTTATTGAACTCATGTTAGATTCAAACTTAGCTTTGGGTTAATCAAGCAAGCTTCATAAGGATAAGCTTTCAGCTCAGTGCCGAGGCATACGACCTACTTGGATATCATTAGACCTCTTGCTGAAGGCTTTCCAAACTGTTCCCGCCCAAAAAACTTAATACTAAATTTTGGTCTAACTAGCCCATGTTTGACTGGGGTAGCTTCGGTCAGATACACTAAGTCTAGTGCACCAGGTAGAATTCCATATTCAGCCTAGACATGTCTTCGACAAAGTTTCCTTGACGTACTATCATCCCAATCCATTCCGGTGCTATGTTGTTAGGGTTTGGTAAACCTTTTTAACTAACCGTTCTAAACTAGTAGCATAAAGAAAAGATGCATGACATGTTAAATAATAGATAAGTATGCATGAACATGGCAAGTCATACAATTCAAACAAGTCATATATGATTTATTATTGTTTAGTTGTTTATTTATTGTGTTATTGTTGTTTTATTGATTTATTGCTGTTCTTTTATTAATTTGTTGTTGTTATTATTTATTATTATTATTTAGTATTTTTGTTATTATTGTTGTTTTATTATTATTATTATTATTATTATTATTATTTAGTTTCATAATTAAAAGGTACATAATTATAATTAGGTTTGTGGAGATTTTGTTTTAGATTTGGTTTTGATTTATAACTTAAATCTAGATTTTGTGAGTTGATAAAATTATTAATAATGTTTTCTAATATATTAATTTTGTTTTTCAAAACATTATTTTGTTTTTCTAATTTTCTAAACTTTGATTTATAGTTCAGTTTCTTATTTTTATTTAAATTTTTTGTTAAATAATTTTGATTAACTAGGTCTTGATTAAGTTTTTGGTTGATTTGGTCAATTTTAGTTATATTTGAATTAATTAAGTTTTTATTAGTTAGATTATTTTTGTTAAGTAATTTTAATGTTGGATTTTCATGCATTTTTAATTTCATATTACAATTCAAACAAGAAGGATCTAAAGCATGCAAATTTTCATATAAATTAAATTTATTTACCATACTAGCTCCCCCTGAATCCTTGAGTCTTCTCTCCGGGCATTGAGATTTGTAGTGTCCCATCTTTTTACACTTGAAACATTCGATGTGGTCCTTCCTTTTCCGTACTCTAGGCTTCGACTCCCCCTTTGCCTCCAGTTGTGCAGATCGACTCATCGGGCATTTATTTTTATAGTGTCCTTTTTCTCTGCAACTAAAACAAGTTATGTGTTCTTTAAATTTTGAATTTAAAATATTATCTTTTGAATCCTCATTAGAATTCTCCCCCTTGACCATTGCCATTTCGAAATCAGGCTCGAGTGTTTGGTCGGGCTCGGGTTTAGATCCATCAGCCTCCTCCTCAACCACTTGTGCGATGAAGTTGATTTGGTCTAGATATGGTTCTGAGGATAGCTCTCCAGATTCAGATTCAAGTTCGAATTCATTTTCGCCTTGATCTTCTAGCTTCAACGAAGTCTCGTGAAGCTCGATCAATTTGGTCCACATCTCGAATGCGTTCTTGTAATCTTGTAATTGACACAAAACATTATTAGGCAAAACACTAATTAAAATATCTATTACCCTTGTGTTTGCTTCTGAGTTTTGAGAAAATTGTCTCAGTGCGATCCAGTTGTCAAAATCGTTGCTTCCAAAGAAGTATTCCATCATTTGCCTCCAGGAATTGAAGTAGACTTGATTGTACAACGGAGGGTCGTAGATACTTCTCCCTTCTTGATAAGATGTCAACATTCTTGCAAGAAAGAAAATAACAAACCAATTTCCAAGACTTTCGTCTTGGGATTAGTAGTGCTTGAAAAAAAATTATTCTAAAAGAAAATAAATTGAAGAAAAGAAAAAGTTTTAAAAATGCTTTGAAAAACGGTTAAGTTATTTCAGAGCTAACGAGACTCTGATACCAATTGATAGATCGTTTGAAGCGATAGAGGGGGGTGAATATCGCGCGTTTAAAACTTTTTCTTTTACCCTTTTGAAATCAAAGTCGTGCAGCGGAAATAAGAAAGAGACATAATTCAGTTACTTCGTTCGGAGCCTAGCTCGACTCCTACTCGAAGGCCCGCGGTCCTTGACCGCACCGATGGGCAAAGAACTATAATCCTTCTTTCCGAAGTCCTCGGAAAGAAGTGAATCGTACAATGGAGCAAGATAGTAACACCCTACTATCTTGCTTAAATAAAAGTACAAAGCAAGCTTAAATTATACCGACAATGTATTTCAGATGAAGCTTGGGTCGGTACTACGGACGATGTTGCTTGCTGAGCTGACGAAGATGAGTAGCGTGAGCAGCTTGCAGGGTAGCACAAGAATTGATCAGAAAGTCTCTATAGCCTCTGACTTCGAGCCTCAATTTATAGGCCTTAGGCGTTCGGTCAACTGATCCCACTGTTCGGTCGACCGAACCCGCTCCCTCCTTCCTTCCTGGCCGAAGTCTGAAGCTGGCTAGGAAATCTGCATTAACTGATCTTTAATGGTTCGGTCGACCGATCATGCCTTTCGGTCGACCGAACAGCTTCCTTCCCTGTTCGTCGTGATTTTATCGAGATCATCCTTTAATGCTGAATAAATGCTGATTGGATCGGTCGACCGATCCCCAGGTTCGGTCGACCGATCAGCTTCTATTTCCCTTGCTGCTGATCGGTGCTGATGATCTGTCCTGTGCTGAGTCACTATAGTTCGGTCGACCGATATTATGGTTCAGTCGACCGATCAAGCTTTGACCGGACTGAACTCTGCTTTGCCCGATCTGAACTGATCTCTGGTCTGGGTCAAGCTGGTTCGGTCGACCGATCCTCCTGTTTAGTCGACCGATCAGGCCAAACCTGCAAAACAGAGTTAAACAATATTCCTGCAAAACAAAGGTTAGAACAGTAATAATATATTATGCATGAGTAATATTAGACAGTAGAACTGTCTTGATCTCAACCTGGAAACCTTCCCGGTTTATTCGGTTGGATCAGCGACCTTAGGTTGTTCCCTTCAGGAACTCGACCTCACTGTCGCTCCTCCAGTTGCTTACCTCAACTTACCTGCCAAACATGGTCCTCCAGACCTGTTTGGACTTTTGCCTGCTCAGTGTTTGATCACCTGATCCACTAAGACTTTTCCTGCAATACCATATTAGCCAACAACAATAGTAATACAGAAAACAATGGTAAACCTAAACCTAGATTTACCGGGATTTGCTGGTCCGGTCGACCGCGCGCGGTCGACCGGAAACCATCCGATCAACCTTGCTTAGAGTTCATTCCTCCAAGACTTCTCGTTACCTAAGGTTACCATCCCCTAGGATTTTCTCCACTTGGCTTCACTCACCAAGACTCAGTATTCGGCTACCCAGGGATCAAATCCTCCAGACCTATCCACCTGGCTTCCACGATATACCGAGATTTCCCTTACCTAGCCAACAACTAGGACTCAGTATTCGGCTACCCAGGGATCAAGTCCTCCAGACCTATCCACCTGGCTTCTACGACATACCGAGATTTTTCTCCTTGCCTAGCATCCAACTAGGACTTCCCTTGCCTAGCCTACAACTAGGACTTCCCTAGATCAAGCTCCATACTTAAACATACTTAAACATATTTGTCTGACATTAAAACCTTGGAGGTCGATTGCACCAACAAATAAGCCCGGAACATAGCAGCCTCTGCAAAAGCAAGAAGAAAATACCTCAGTTAGTGAAGACTAGTGGAAGGGAAAAAGCAACGTTTTACCAAATGGAGCTCCTATAGTCGCAGGAACCGGGCTGAGTCCAAAAAAGTGCAAAAAGCCTTCTCGCAATATTACTGATAGGAGAAGGCGAACTCCCTTTATTTTCTCTGAAGCTGTATGGCAGACCAGTTGATGCCTATGTTCAGACAATTCAAAAGGTGAGGGAAGGCTGAAATGCCAGTTGGTCGGCCAGGATACCAACTCAGGCAGTCTGATGAAGAAGAAGTGAGACTTCCAACCCTTATTGGAGGAGGGCATGTCTGGAAAGAATTTCCACCCGACCCGGGATTGCACCATGAACACACCGGGCTTGGATCGTTTGAGAGAATAGAAATGGTGGAAAAGTCGTGTGGTTAGAGGAATCTGGTATACCCTGCAGAGGATAACCATGCCACAAATGGCACGAAAGACATTGGGAGCAAACTGCAAAAGGGGGATACCAAAATATTGACTCAAGGAAGAGAAAAATGGATGAAGAGGAAAGCGAACACCTCCCAAGAGTTGTTCTTTGAAGAAGGTTACAAACCCTTGGGGAAGAGAAGAAGGATGCTCATTAGGCCCGGGAGCTCGTAGTTAATAATCGTCAGTAAGATGCAGATTGGCACGAATTTGGAACAGGTCACTGTTATCTAAATCTGAGATATAATACGAATACCAGGACACTTCATTACCTTCAGCCATAAGGAGGTCGGGAAGAAGAAAAGGAAGAGAAGAAGTACTCGCAAGAAGCAAGAAGACTTAGCAGGAAGAGCGAGGAGAAGTGGAAGAATCGAAAGCAGCGCGAACGGTGAGAAGGTGACGGCGGACGACCTTTAGGGTTTATAAAGCCAAACTCCTAGGAAGCATCGAAAGGGAGGAGAGAAGGAATGATGATTTGAGTCGTCGGATCTAGGGTCGCGTGCCAAAAGGCGATGATCAGTCACAGTGGCGGGAAAGGTTAGTGGGGCACGTGTCATGCCCCTATGAAAAGTATTAATGATGGATGTGACAAGGAAATCAGGGAGGGCATTTTTGTACGGAAGCATTCCGGCGTCGGGAGGCTATATGTCGGGAGGAAAGGCGGTCATGCGGTTACCTCGGGAAAAGCAAGGGAAAGCCATACGTCAAGGTTATGAAGCTACCTCAGGAAAGAGGAGGGAAAATGAAAAAAAGCAGGAATTTGAATTTGGCGCTCCATGAGATTGTTTATTAAAATAAACAAATAACTAGTTGATTAAAGTTTGAGATATTTGCAGGAAATATCCCAAGTCACACACAATTGGCTGGACACCCAAAATGCGGCACCAGGGCGGAAATTTTGGGGATAATCTCCAGGCCAGTCCTTAAATGTCAAGCCGATTTCTGGATCAGCACCCAAAGAACTTCTTACCGTCCATCTAGGTCGATGTCCCAGACTCTCATCCCAGTGCGAGTTATAAGTGAGCATGCTCTCACGTCCAACGACCGTCCAGGTCGGTGTCCCAAACTCTCGCCTCAATGCGAGTTATAAGTGAGCATGCTCTCACGCCCAACGACCGTCCAGATCGGTGTCCCAGACTCTCGTCTCAGTGCGAGTTATAAGTGTGCATGCTCTCACGCCCAACAACCTTCCCGGTGGGTGTCCCAGACTCTCACCACAGTACGAGTTATAAGTGAGCATGCTCTCACACCCAACGACCGTCCAGGTCGGTGCCCCAGACTCTCGCCTTAGTGCGAGTTATAAGTGAGCATGCTCTCACGTCCAACGACCTTCCCGGTTGGTGTCCCAGACTCTCGCCCCAGTGCGAGTTATAAGTGAGCATGCTCTCATGCCCAACGACTGTCCAGGTTGGTATCCCAGACTCTCACCTCAGTGCGAGCTATAAGTGAGCATGCTCTCACGCCCAATGACCATCCAGGTCAGTGTCCCAGACTCTCGCCTCAGTGCGAGTTATAAGTGAGCATGCTATCACGCCCAACGACCGCCCAGGTCGGTGTCCCAGACTCTCACCTCAGTGCAAGTTATAAGTGAGCATGCTCTTACGCCCAACGACCTTCCCAGTCAATGTCCTAGACTCTCATCTCAGTGCGAGTTGTAAGTGAGCATGCTCTCACGCCCAACGACTGTCCAGGTCGGTGTCCCAGACTTTAGCCTCAATGCGAGTTATAAGTGAGCATGCTCTCACACCCAACGACCTTCCCGGTCGGTATCCCAGACTCTCGCCTCAGTACGAGTTATAAGTGAGCATGCTCTCACGCCCAACGACCATCCAGGTCGGTGTCCCAGACTCTCGCCTCTCGGTGCTAGTTATAAGTGAGCATGCTCTCACGCCCAATGACCATCCGGGTCGGTGTCCCAGACTCTCACCTCAGTGCGAGTTATAAATGAGCATGCTCTCACGCCCAACGACCTTCTAGTTCAATGCCCCAGGTTCTCGCCCCAGTGCGAGTTATAAGTGAGCATGCTCTCACACCCAACGACCGTCCAGGTCGGTGTCTCAAACTCTCGCCTTAGTGCGAGCTATAAGTGAGCATGCTCTCACGCCCAACGGTCGTCCAGGTCGGTGTTCCAGACTCTCACCTCAGTGCGAGTTATAAGTGAGCATGCTCTCACGCCCAACGACCGTCCAGGTCGGTGTCTCACACTCTCGCCCCAGTGCGAGTTATAAGTGAGCATTCTCTCACATCCAACAATCGTCTAGGTCGGTGTCCCAGACTCTCGTCTCAGTGCGAGTTATAAGTGAGCATGCTCTCACGCCCAACGACTGTCCAGGTCGGTGTCCCAGACTCTCGCCTCAGTGCGAGTTATAAGTGAGCATGCTCTCACGCCCAACGACCGTCCAAGTCGGTGTCCCAGACTCTCGCCCCAGTGCAAGTTATAAGTGAGTCTGTTCTCACGCCCAACGACCGTCCAGGTCGGTGTCCCAGACTCTGCATCAGTACGAATTATAAGTGAGCATGCTCTCACGCCCAATGACTTTCTCAGTCAGTATCTCCCACTCTCGCCTCAATGTGAAGTCACGGGGTATATTTTCGTGCTTGACAGATCTGCAGCCATACCTCTATTGCTGATATGAGATGTTAACAGGCAGGTCCGTACGAACCACACGACTTCCCGCTCCTTATGGTAAGAAAAGGTGTGGTAAGTAAATTATCCTTTCTAAATTATCTTTTATAGCAAATTCTCTTGGGGACATGCGTCTATGGAACACGATAATATGAGAGACAAGGAAATACAGACCCACAACCTAATAGGCAGATAATGCAGAGAACATGGTTTATTTAAAAAGAGGGAGGAACATTTTTCAAGGGATCACATTGTTACAAGATCAAGATTCTTGGTCCCTCTTTGCCAGATGCACCTGTGCTTGAGCCAGTTCTTCCTTGATATGTTGGAGGCTGCTCTGTAGATGGGCAATGGTTTCATCCTTCATCTGGCTTTCCTCTTGCAGGAGGGCTACAGTGTCCTCGTGTTTCAACTTCAGGTAAGTAATGAAATGGGGTTGACTCATAAAATCTGCACGAGCCTTATGCTTCAGAGATGCCTCGGCTTGATTCCTGGATTTAGCAGCCAGCAAGAGTTCTTCCGCTTCCCGGTGAAGAGAGGACTGCAGGTCTCTACTTTGCGTCATTTTGAGAAGGGCCTCATCTTTATCAGTTAACAGCTGAGTCAAATGAGCGAGTCAGTGGCGCAAAGCAGCTATCTCGTCTGATTCCATTAGAAAGGAGAAAGGTAAGTTGAAAGAAAAAGGAAGGTGGAAGTATGCGCGCCCCTTTTATAAGGGAGGAGAAGGTGAAAGGATTACCTCGTAATATGAGATGACGTTTGGGAAATAGTGTGACATTTATGGGAAAGTGGCATGATCAGGAAATGAAGAATCGACACGCATGCAGTGAAATCCCGCCTATCTTTTATGGAAGGGGATAAATTCTGAGTGGGATATCGGGAAAAAGGTCAGCAGCCAAAGAGACACAAAGGTCAGGTCAGGAAAGAAAGGGACTTGGGTCTAGTTAGTCGGACTGGAGCCTCCTTCAACTATACTTGAGGGGGAGGCTTGTGATACGATGCATGATCGAGGGGGGGGGGTCGGATAGCTGATATGGTCGGGAGTCAAGCCCATGGGGCAGTCAGAAGTCAAGCCCGTGGGGCGGTCCGAAGTCAAGCTCATGTGGCGGTCAACAGTCAAGCCTACGTAATAGTCAAAAGTCCGCCTACGTGGCGGTCAAAAGTTCAGCCTACGTGGTGGTCAAATGTTCATATTACAGGACGGTCCAGGAGGGATATAAGCGGCATTCGAGGGTTAGGCCTACATGGTAAGCAAGAGTTCGGAAGGTAGGACGTATGAGTTAGGATATACGGGTCAGGACATACAGATTAAGATAGACGGCTTCAGGCTCGCAGGACAGGAAATACGGTTCAGGACGTACAAGTCGGGTAACACGAATCAGGACGTACAAATGGAGGTATATGGGTCAGGACGTACAGGTCGGGATATACGGACCAGGACGTATAGGTCGAGATATACAGGCCAGGACATACAGATTAAGATAGACAACTTCAAGCTCGTAGGACAGGAAACACGGGTCAGGATGTACAAGTCGGGTAACACTAATCAGGATGTACAGATGGAGGTATATGGGTCAGGATGTACAGGTCGGGATATATGGACCAGGATGTACAGGTCGGGATATACAGACCAGGACATACAGATTAAGATAGATGGCTTCAGGCTCGTAGGACAGGAAACACGGGTCAGGACGTACAAGTAGGGTAAGACAAATCAGGATGTACAGATTGTAAAATACCGAAAAATGGTGAATAATGATAAGGGAATTTTCCAGAATTTTTAGAAATTTTTCTGCAATTTTCCGGAGAGCGTATGTACGAGTTAACGGGGGTAAAAACGGGGTCCGGGAGAGACTGTTTAGGCTACCCCGTTTAAGCGAGGAAATGTTATTTTGTTTTTAATTCTTTTTCTTTTCCCTTTCTATCCATTTTCGCTGTTACTTTTGTTTCCTCCCCTGCGTGCCCGACGCCACTCCCCGCGCCGTCATCTTCTCCATTGCCCTAACCGCACGCGGTTGTTTTTCTTCTCCCCGAGTGTACAAAGCCCTCTCTTCCTCCCTGATCCGATCCTCTTCTTTTCCCCTCTTCACTGCCGTCGTGACGCCAAGAAGCACTGCACAGTGTCGACGCCGCATGGAAGTGTCGCTGATCTTCCTTGTGTACCCTAGCACCGCGGCTTCCTCTGCCCTAACCCGGCCGATCCCTCTTCCTCCTCCCTCACGATACCTCTGCCCTAGATCAGCGCCGCACGGGACAACGCCGTCCTTCTCCACGCTGAGCCCTAATTTCCCGAGGTCGATTTCTTCCTCTACCCTCTGCCTAATGTCCACTGCCGACGCCCAAGTCCAGCAACCATCTGCTGTGCCTTAGACTCCACTGACGGGTCTTCCTTCTTCATCCACCAGTTGCTGGCAGAGATGCAAAGATGGGCTCCGAATTAGGTAAGGCAGATTTTTGGGTAGGGTTGTTCACTGTGGGATTTTTTATTTGGGCTCCTGTGATGTACCGATTGACGGTTCACTATGGTAAAAGTCGCTAATTTCGTTGTCTTGCTGTTGGAGCAGGGAAGAACCACTACTGCAAGGGTTTTTGGGCGTTGATCATGCTGCTGTACTGCCGCTGAGGAGTTATAGGGTAACAAAATCTTATTTATTATTAGACTTCCTGATTATTTGATTTAGGTTGTTAGTATAATTGATGATGAATTGATGATTAGTGTGATTGATTAGTTAAATGTAGGTTTTGATCTTAGACGTAGATCATGGTTATTGATTCATGTCTTGGATTAAACAGGAATGATTGAGGAGTTGGATGATCCAATTAGGGTTTATAATTGGATTTGGATTTATGTTAGCTTCTCGAGGATTTGATTTAGCTAATTTATTTATAAGTAATTAGCTAAATCTGGATATCATGTATTATAGGACTCTGGTTCGAGACGAGCACTTCGACGTGGAGATTGTTTAGCTTGGTCTACATTTAAGGCGGGTACCTCTTGACTTATCTTTTATGATATTGTCAATTGGATATGCATAGTATTTTATAGCTACAAGCAATGATCATGTTTGCCTTTGGTATGTCACGGTTTGATACCCATAGCATGTTCTGTTTTGTCGCTTGTTATGTATCCAGGTTTATACCTCATGATTATTGTCATGAGTACCTTAATTCCTAGAGTAAGTGGCATATCATGCTTTACTGAGTTTAGAACTAGATTCTGGATTTTTATTATCTGGCATGTGTACCTATATTTTTATATTATATCTGGTCTGTGTACCTAGACCCTTTTGCTTTGATCCATGTATATTGTTGGTACATATTTTATGAAGGTGGATATGTTCAGGACCTAGGTTGTTATACCATAGAGGACCTGTATACCCTAGATCTGTGGATTTGACTTACCGGTACTAGGGTGTAAAATACCGAAAATAGGCGAATATGAATAAGGGAATTTTCCGGAATTTTTGGACATTTTTCGGGAATTTTTCGGAGCTCGTACGGACGAGTTAACGGGGATAAAAACGGGGCCCAGAAAAGTCTGTTTGGGTTACCCCATTTAAGTGAGGAAAAGTTGATTTTTACTTTTCTTTTTAAATTCCTTTTCTTTTAATTCTTTTTCCTTTATTCCTCACTTCCTCGCCGAAACCCCCCTGCCCTCATCCGCTCGTCTCCTCTTCTCTGCCGCCGCGCCCACTCTCTGCCCTAACCGTCGGCCGGCGGTTCCACCTCTCCGAGAGCACAAAACGCCGGCCACTTCTTCTCCCTCTCCTCCTCTCCTCTGCCGGAGCCCTAGCACCGCCGCCCGACCGCCTGCCCGAGCCAAACTCCTCTTCTCTGCTTGCCCTAGCCACCCGACGCCGGTCCGACTTCTCTGTGCCCTTCTTCCTCTCTGCCGCGTCTCGGCACAGCGCCGATCGCCTCTCCCTCCGCTCGGAGCAGCGCTGCCGCCGGCCTTCCTCAGCCCTAGAGCTTTCCCTCCGATCGTCGAGCAGAGCTTCTGCCCTAGCCGAGCCCTGCTAAAGTTGTGCCCTTGCACTGCCGGCAGCCGGCTACTTTGCCCTAGATTGCCGGAATTCAGAAGATAGGTAAGGAAATTTAGGTATTTTTGGTTGGAGGCTCAGATTTACAGAGTATTGGGTGCTGCCCTAATTGATATTATAGGGTATTTAATTGTTGTTGTGGATTTTATTTTGATCCTGGTAGTGTGGAGGATTTTTCAGCAGCAAGCAACCTTTCACCGCAGTCATTTGGATTGTGAACTGAGGTAAGGTTTAGGGTTTTACTTTAATCATGTTGTTGCTGATTGATAGATAGGATTAGGTAGTTTGGAATTGATCTAATGGTGGATTGGGGATTAGGTAACTAACCCTAATTTATCGTTAGACTTTATTTAGAGAAGTTGATGATTATTATTTAGGGTTTTGCCCTAAATGGTTTTAAGGGTTTATTTAGCAATTCATTCAAATTTTAGCTAAATAAAAATGTATTTATTGGATACAGGACTTTGACGCGAGACGAGTATCTCGATGTCGGATTTGGACATTCCTATTGGAGGCGGGTACTTTTGACTTATGTCATTTGATATGCTTAGTAATTAAATTAACATGTTGCATTAATTGTGTTTCTTATCTGTTTCGGTTAATCACTACCCAAATCTTACATGCTTGATTGATTGATTGGTTTTGCATCTCAGGTATATTTTACCTGTTTATACATGCTTATAGGGGTAGTGATATGCCATGCTTGACCATGTTCAGGACCTAGGTTTTTATACCTTCTGTGTACCTTTGATTCGATATGATTCGTTGACCTAGGGTGCACTTTTCTATATATATGGATTAGGTCAGGATGTTTATATGGTTATTGCCATGCATCATTTGCATGATTGCATGCTGTGCGATAGTCCGCTCCATTATTGTTGAGCACATCGCCAGTTACATGGATCTGCACACACACCACCACTCATGGGTTAGTGGTCGATTCAGCCGAGTGTGTCGCAGCAGGGACTCTGTTGGCACCGTTGGTCCGCCATGGGTAGTGTGACACAACGAGTTATCCGACAGGGATTCCTCCCGTCTTTGAGTACCGGGAGTTGAGAGCATTGCGCGCCCCCATCTATGATTTGGGGTAGGAGGATAGGTGTACTCAACAGCATCCCGTCGGTCACTCATCGGGAGTAGTGACGACAGAGTGCACGGTTGTCACCCCTACCCACTCGGCCTCACTTTGGTATGAGATGATCGATGGCGTCGGGGGTGACCAGGACGCATCATTGGCATCATATGCATGATGCATTTATTGCTTGTGTTTGTGTTTGCTGCATTTATATGCATATTGTTTGGATACCTATGTTTGACATGCATACAGATTCCTTATCCTCTCGGTCTGATGACCTGATTAGTACAGTATTCTCCTGCTTATTTCAGATGCATTCTTATCTTTCTTATCAGACTGGACGCATGATTAGTGCTAGGTGTTGTTTCTTTACTTTGCATATCAATGTACTGCTGAGTGTTGGACTCACCCCGCCTCCATTGTTGTTATTTTCGGGTTGTCAGGAGGGAGTTCCAATCGCTAGTCCCCATCTGCACGTAGTCCATCTGCTGGTTTTTGAGTTGTTTCATTTTAGCTTTTCACAGACTTTATTTTAGTTTTGTTTTGGACTTACATATGGATATTGTATGGAATCTTTCCGTTGGATGGACTTTTCATATTGATTTGGATTTACTCTATTACATGCCTGCCAGAAGAGGTAAGAAAATCGGATTTGGGCTTTACGAGTGTAGTTGAGTAGGGTTGATTTGAGTCGAGTATTATTATTTTGTTTTAGAGGCTGAATATATATATATAAACTGCGTGGTGATTGATTTTATTATTGTTATTATTCCACCGCATGTGGCTGAGTATTTAGTGCTTGTAGAAAATTTTGATTGTCCGCCGAAGATGTCGAAATTTCTTCGGACATGGACTCTTCCGGGGCGTGACAATTTAGTGGTATCGGAGCAGGTATACGATCTTTTTTTTCATGTGATTTTGATTTATCTAATACCAATTTATTGGTATCGGGCGTTATGGATACCGCTTTTGGTTTCGGAGATTTATCGGATACCTAGGTTGTTGGTATTCGGATATTTGGGTTAGCAGTTTTGAGTCAAACCGGGCATTATCGGATTTTCGATATGGTTATGTTTGGATTTCCGTTTGGATTTATTTGGATTTCCGGCGATATGTACGTTCGGAATTTTGAGGTCAAATTGGGAACTGGACATCTCCAGACCGCAAATAGGTATGTTGTTATTTTGTGTTGGTTATATTGGTATTGATATCCGTAATTTAATTTAACGATATGAGACGATCTACTCAGATTCGCGAGACGTGGTGCCTTGGTCGACCACGCGAGGACCACGGATCTCTGGATATGCGAGATGCCCACCGTTAGTGAGCCTGTCAGTCAGGGACTCAGGATGCAGCGGGAGCATCGGGCTCTCAAACCCCGATAGCTGTAGAGATACCTACTTTGGCCACACCGACGGTATCCACGCCTACCTTATGGTACCATCAGAGGTACCATTGGTGTACCCGACATCTGCTCCAGCCTCACGACTATTCACGTACCAGCACTTGGACATTAATCAACTAACACATGGTAGTACACATGCCAAATATGCATCCAACAGTCCACATTTCCACTCCAGTTGACTACCATTGTTCCCAGCAAGACTTCAGCGCTTATGCTCCAGATATACAAGAAGACCGGAGTTCCTCCTCCGTTTATTCCGTACCACCTGTTGTATCAGCCCAAGAGCCCGACAGCCTCGCACCGTCCCGACATGACCATCGATATTGTCATGCCGACGAGCTAGGATTCCAGATCGCCGAGTCGATGAAGACTGCTTCACTCTTTTCCGCGGAGATCTCGATCCGAGTATGGCTCGTCATGGATAGAGACTATGGAGCGACTTTCTTCTATATGGCTTGCTCCGAGTGGGAGAAAGCAGAGTCGCTTATCATTTACGGATGAAGCAAATGCCCGTGGGTTACTCGCTCTATTATGAGCGTAACGCCACATGGACCGAGTTCGAGAGGCTTTTGAGAGCCGCTTTTCCATCGTCCTATCGATGTCTCACGACAGATTTTATGAGTCTCGAGGCATAACCGCCAAGGACCGAGTATAATTCCTCCTGGCTCCGCTTTTGTCCAGAGTTAGTCATGGAGATGAACTCGCATGATGCAGCTTTATATGTGGATTGGATGGTTATCTGCATGTACGACTTGCCGGATTAGGGATTACATCTTACTCGATGCATTGAATCGAGCTTTGATGATAGAGTTAGCTCAGCAAAGACATCCGACAGAAAAGAAAGCATACGGTCGACATCGTGGCAGTCCAGCAGACTCAAGCATGTGACAGCCTCGAGTAGTCGCATACAGCCGAGTTCTTCCGGGCGTCCTGAGGCCTCGTAAATCGTGGCGGTCTTCTTCAGTGACGTTCCCGGCTTTTCACAGAACCGAACCGCCCTGATACTCATTATTTCGATGTGGATCCAGATCACCTCACCCCACTGTTTCGGGACAACTTGCTTTTATTGCAACCGCCGGGCACCAGAGCCGAGATTGTCAGCCGAAGGCTCAGAGGGTCTGGTCAGGGAGGACAGTCTAGTCAGTCTGGTATATCGAGGAGGGCGAAAGCCCAATCTTCACAACACAGCAGGAGTAGCTCCTCCAGCAAAGATTTGGCATGCTTGGACAGAGTACTCCAGGCTTCAGAAGCACCCCAGTTTTGCTCCGGACCTTATTATCCGACTCAAAGATCGTACTCGGCCACCGCACAAGACACCACCATCCTCTCGCCTTATCCGCACATAGCCCAAAGAATACCAAGGTGTCACCACCAAGAAGCCGGCAAGATTACCACCTCCTCCTCCGCCAGACGGGTCGTGTTCATGCTATTACCAGAGAGGATGGGCCGACGGATCCGTTTTCCGCAGTACGATTTCCATTTATGCATTTATCGCGATATTTTGATTGATACTCGTAGTTCGCACTCTTTTATATCCCGCACCTTTATGCGGGAGATTGGTAGATTACCCACCTTTAGGTTGCGGTCGATCTCTCTACCGTCCGGTGATACTTTAGACGCCACCCAGGAGATCGAAGGTTGCCCGCTAGACTTTGGCAACATGATACTTACGGTAGATCTTCTAGTATTGGAGATGGTCGAGTTTGATATCATTCTTGGTATGGATTGGCTATCGATATCATGCTACCGTTGATTGCCGACGAGGGTGGTCACCTTGGCCTCGAACCAACCTCGTGGAGTTTCACCGCATTAGAGACGACAGATCTCGATTATTTCGCGATTCAGCGCAGGTCCGCCTCACTACCGCCATGGTTTCTCGTTGTCGCTGATCAAGATCGAGGACAATAGTAGTTCGCAGCTCCGACGCCTCGCTGTACCGGAATACCCATGTATTTCCGAGGAGCTACCGTGTTTGCCTCCTAGAAGGCCGGTGGAGTTCGCTATTGAGCCGATTCCAGAACCGCGCCGACATCGAAAGCTGATCGTATGGCACCAAAAGAGTTGAACGAGTGAAGGTTCAACTCCGAGCTTTTGAACAGGGATTTATTCGCCTAGTGTTTCACCATGGGGTTCTCCATTCTATTTGTCAAGAAGAAAGACGGCACCATGAGATTATGTATTGACTACAGACAGGTTACCATCATAAATAAATATCCATTACCACGGATTGAGGATTTGTTTGATCAGCTCAGAGGTACTTCATGTATTCTAAGATTGATCCGCGATCCGGATATCATCAGTTGAGAGTCGAGATTCGATATCCAGAAGACGCTTTCCGTACCGTATACGGTCATTATGAGTTTTGGTAATGCCATTTGGCTTACCAATGCTCCAGGTGTTTATGGACTTGATGAACCGCATATTTCGGAGTATCCGGATCAGTTTGTTATCGCTTTCATTGATGACATATTGGTCTACTCGCTTCGAGGAGGAGCATGCACATCTTCGCACAGCCTTGGAGATTCTTCGACGACATCACCAGACGCCAAGTTCAGAAGTGTGCATTCCGCTATCCTCACCGGTTTTCGGGACACGTGGTTTCTAGCAGAGGTATTTCAGTGATCCTCGAAAGATCGAGGCCAGCTGGGAGCAGCCAAGTCGGCTCAGGAGATCCGCAGTTTCGATTGGCGGATATTACCGACGTTTTGTCGAGGGCTTCTCGCGTATTGCTATGCCGCTGACACGCCTTACCAGGAAAGGCGTGAAGTTCATATGGTCCGAGGATTGCGAGACCAGCTTTCAGGAGCTGAAGCGGAGATTAGTGTCGGCTCCAGTTTTGGTTTTACCTTCTGGAGAGGATGGATTTGTACTTTACACCGACGCGTCTCTACAGGGTTTGGGCGCTGTTCTGATGCAGCACGGCAGAGTAGTCTCTTATGCTTCTCGTCAGCTGAAGGAGCATGAGAAGAACTACCCAGTTCATGACTTGGAGTTAGCTGCCATCATCTTTGCTCTGAAGCTTTGGCGTCATCATTTATACGGTATCACATTTGAGATTCTCACTGATCATAAGAGTCTCAAATACATTTTCACTCAGAAGGAGCTTAATCTCCGACAGAGGAGATGGATGGAGTTCCTGAAGGACTACGATTGTACCATTAGCTATCACCCGGGGAAAGCTAATGTGGTTGCAGATGCACTCAGCAGGAAGTCCAGAGGGACTTTGGCTTGCCACGGACTTGATTCAGGCTTTCTCAGAGTTAGATCTTGAGGAGCAGGGACCGACAGAGCAGGGTATTCTGGTTACCATGGTTGCTCAGTCGTCGATCAGGACGAGGATCCGAGAGGCACAGGCTAGTGATCAGCATTTGCAGTTTATTAGCAGTCAGATAGCTTCCGGGCAGCAGACCGAGTTTACACGAGACGAGGAGGGTATTATATTCTTCCGAGGCAGATTATGCGTACCTCAGTCTCATTCGGTCTTACAGGAGCTACTTCAGGAGGCACATCGTTCTCGATTTGCGATCCATCCAGGCGGGACCCGTATGTATCGAGACTTGAGACGTTCCTATTGGTGGAACGGTATGAAGAAAGACATCGCGGATTTCGTAGCTAGATGTCTTGTTTGTCAGCAGGTGAAGGCTGAACACCAGAGACCTGCAGGATTACTTCAGCGGATTCCTATTCCTGAGTGGAAGTGGGATCACATTACCATGGACTTTGTGGTATGGTTGCCGAGGACACGACGAGGCCATGACGCGATTTGGGTAATCGTTGATCGATTAACCAAATCAGCGCACTTCTTAGCGATTCGGAGGACTGATCCCCTGGATCGATTAGCAGATTTGTATTGCCGAGAGATTATCAGACTACATGGCGTTCCATTGAGTATCATTTCGGATAGAGATCCACGGTTTACGCCCTGCTTCTCGCAAGAGTCTGCAGCAGCCTTGGGCACACAGCCTGCTTCAAGATTCTTCCATCCACAGATGATGGACAATGAGCGGACCATTCAGACTTTAGAGGACTTCAGAGATCATGTGTTATGGATTTCGGAGGCGGTTGGGAGGACCATCTGCCATTGGTAGAGTTTGCCTACAACAACGACTTCCATTCGGCTATCCAGATGGCACCGCTTGAGGCGTCATGGTAGACCTTGTCGGACACCCGCCCTCCGGGATGAGGTTGAGAGGCTCAATTGTTGGGACCTCATAGAGTTCAGCAGGATGCAGAGTTGGTCCGCACTATCGACGGAGGATGTCGAGGCGCAGATCGCCGGAAGAGTTATGATCGACGGAGACGCACTACCAGAGTTCTCTGCTGGCACCATGTATTTCTGCGAGTTTCACCCACGAAAGGGGTGAAGAGATTTGGCCTCAGAGGTAAGTCGCTCCGCGATACATTGGTCCTTTCGAGATCTTGGAGAGGATCGAGGCGGTAGCTTACCGACCGGCACTACCACCGTCCCTGTCAGGCGTTCACGATGTATTTCACGTATCCATGCCGAGGAGATACGTGCCTGATCCGACACATGTGCCGGCAGATATTCCAGTTCAGCCTGACATTACGTATAAGGAGGTTCCGATACGGATTCTCGACCGGAAGGAGCGTCGATTGCGAACAAGACTATCCTACTGGTTAAAGTCGGATGGCAGCATCATTCGGACGAGGAGGCTACTTGGGAGCTCGAGGACACTATCCGAGCTCGATATCCCCATCTTTTCACTTGAGGTATGTGATTTATTTACCGTTCAGCATTTATATTCTATATCTGTTGTTAGTACTTGCTGATGGTAGATAACGAAATTTGGGGACCAAATTTTTATAAGTGGGGGAGAATGTAAAATACCGGAAATAGGCGAATATGAATAAGGGAATTTTCCGGAATTTTTGGACATTTTTCGGGAATTTTTCGGAGCTCGTACGGACGAGTTAACGGGGATAAAAACGGGGCCCAGAAAAGTCTGTTTGGGTTACCCCATTTAAGTGAGGAAAAGTTGATTTTTACTTTTCTTTTTAAATTCCTTTTCTTTTAATTCTTTTTCCTTTATTCCTCACTTCCTCGCCGAAACCCCCCTGCCCTCATCCGCTCGTCTCCTCTTCTCTGCCGCCGCGCCCACTCTCTGCCCTAACCGTCGGCCGGCGGTTCCACCTCTCCGAGAGCACAAAACGCCGGCCACTTCTTCTCCCTCTCCTCCTCTCCTCTGCCGGAGCCCTAGCACCGCCGCCCGACCGCCTGCCCGAGCCAAACTCCTCTTCTCTGCTTGCCCTAGCCACCCGACGCCGAGCCACTGCCGTCGGCGACGCACAGAGCAGCGCCGGTCATCTTCCTCCTTTCTCCCAAGTCCGACTTCTCTGTGCCCTTCTTCCTCTCTGCCGCGTCTCGGCACAGCGCCGATCGCCTCTCCCTCCGCCCGGAGCAGCGCTGCCGCCGACTTTCCTCAGCCCTAGAGCTTTCCCTCCGATCGTCGAGCAGAGCTTCTGCCCTAGCCGAGCCCTGCTAAAGTTGTGCCCTTGCACTGCCGGCAGCCGGCTACTTTGCCCTAGATTGCCGGAATTCAGAAGATAGGTAAGGAAATTTAGGTATTTTTGGTTGGAGGCTCAGATTTACAGAGTATTGGGTGCTGCCCTAATTGATATTATAGGGTATTTAATTGTTGTTGTGGATTTTATTTTGATCCTGGTAGTGTGGAGGATTTTTCAG
Source organism: Zingiber officinale (assembly GCF_018446385.1). Taxonomy (NCBI): domain Eukaryota; kingdom Viridiplantae; phylum Streptophyta; class Magnoliopsida; order Zingiberales; family Zingiberaceae; genus Zingiber; species Zingiber officinale. The sequence continues at coordinate 155,319,386 of NC_055992.1, read as the reverse complement.
CAGCAAGCAACCTTTCACCGCAGTCATTTGGATTGTGAACTGAGGTAAGGTTTAGGGTTTTACTTTAATCATGTTGTTGCTGATTGATAGATAGGATTAGGTAGTTTGGAATTGATCTAATGGTGGATTGGGGATTAGGTAACTAACCCTAATTTATCGTTAGACTTTATTTAGATAAGTTGATGATTATTATTTAGGGTTTTGCCCTAAATGGTTTTAAGGATTTATTTAGCAATTCATTCGAATTTTAGCTAAATAAAAATGTATTTATTGGATACAGGACTTTGATGCGAGACGAGTATCTCGATGTCGGATTTGGACATTCCTATTGGAGGCGGGTACTTTTGACTTATGTCATTTGATATGCTTAGTAATTAAATTAACATGTTGCATTAATTGTGTTTCTTATCTGTTTCGGTTAATCACTACCCAAATCTTACATGCTTGATTGATTGATTGGTTTTGCATCTCAGGTATATTTTACCTGTTTATACATGCTTATAGGGGTAGTGATATGCCATGCTTGACCATGTTCAGGACCTAGGTTTTTATACCTTCTGTGTACCTTTGATTCGATATGATTCGTTGACCTAGGGTGCACTTTTCTATATATATGGATTAGGTCAGGATGTTTATATGGTTATTGCCATGCATCATTTGCATGATTGCATGCTGTGCGATAGTCTGCTCCATTATTGTTGAGCACATCGCCAGTTACATGGATCTGCACACACCACCACTCATGGGTTAGTGGTCGATTCAGGTAGAGTGTGTTGCAGCAGGGACTCTGTTAGGCACCGTTGGTCCACTCATGGGTAGTGTGACACAACGTGTTATCCGGCAGGGATTCCTCCCCGTCATCGTGTACCGGGAGTTGAGAGCATTGCACTCCCCCAGCTATGATTTGGGGTAGGAGGATAGGTGTACTCCGACAGCATCCCGTCCACGGTCACTCATCGTGAGTAGTGACGACAGAGTGCACGGTTGTCACAGCCCTACCCACTCGGCCTCACTTTGGTATGAGATGATCGATGGCGTCGGGGGTGAGGACGCATCATTGGCATCATATGCATGATGCATTTATTGCTTGTGTTTGTGTTTCATTTATATGCTGATATTGTTTGGATACCTATGTTTGACATGCATGGATTCCTTATCCCTGGACTGCTTGACCTTATACTCAGACTGGTTAGTACAAGATTCTCCTGCTTATTTCGGATGCATTCTTATCTTTCTTATCAGGACGCACGATTAGTGCTAGGTGTTGTTTCTTTACTTTGCATATCAACTGTACCTGCCGGTGTTGGACTCACCCCGCCTCCATTGTTGTTATTTTCAGGTTGATGCTGTCAGGAGGGAGTTCCAATCGCTAGTCCCCACTGCACGTAGTGCTACTCCGCTGCTGGTTTTTGAGTTGTTTCATTTTAGCTTTTCGCTATCAGACTTTATTTTAGTTTTGTTTTGGACTTACATATGGATATTGTATGGAATCTTTCCGTTGGATGGACTTTTCATATTGATTTGGATTTACTCTACTACATGCCTGCCTGGACGGCAGAAGAGGTAAGAAAAATCGGATTTGGGCTTTACGAGTGTAGTTGAGTAGGGTTGATTTCGAGTCAGAGTATTATTACTGCGTGGTTGTGTCAGCCAGAGGCTGAATATATATATATAAACTGCATGGTGATTGATTTTTATTACTGTTATTATTCCAGCCGCATGTGGCTGAGTATTTAGTGCTTGTAGAAAATTTTGATTGTCCGCCGTACAGGGGAGATGCTGCCGAAATTTTCTCGGACAGGGACTCTTCTGGGGGCGTGACATAGGGTACACATTTATATATATATATGGATTTGGTTCAGGATATTGTCATGCTTAGTGTAATGCACCATTCGCATGATTGCATGCTGCGTGATAGGCTGCTCTATTATTGTAGAGCATATCGCTAGTTTCATCACTGTTCGGTGCTCCGTTGGTCCGCTCATGGGTAGCGTGACGCAGCGTGGTAGCGCGTCAGTTTTTCTCTGTTCGGTGCTCCGTTGGTCCGCTCATGGGTAGTGTGACGCAGCGTGGTAGCTCGTCAGGAATCCCTCCCCGTCATCGTGTACCGGGAGATGAGAGCATTGCGCTCCCCCACTTATGATTTGGGGTAGGAGGACAGGTGTACTCCGACAGCATCCCGTCCACTCGGTCACTCATTAGGAGTAGTGACGTCAGAGTGCACGGTTGTCACAACCCTACCCACTCGGTCTCACTATTGGGTGTGAGATGGCTGACTGGCGTCAGGGGTGACCATGTCATTGGCATCATACGCATTGATACATTTATTGCTTGTGCTTGCTGCATTTATTTGTTGCATTTGGTTGGATGCATATGTTTGACATGCATACAGGATTTATGACACTCTCGGTTTGACGACCCTTTTGTTCTGGATAGGAGTTTCTGGTGAGTACAGTTTCCTCAGTTACCTTTCAGTTTGGCATTTTTCCTATATATGATTAGGAAGCTGTATTCCATGTTTATTGCTGTTAGATATATCTTACTAGGCATGTCTATTGGTATTGGCTAAGTTGTTGAACTCACCCCCGTGGACACTATCTTTTCCAGGTATCAGGTTGTTTATGGAGTCGCTTGGAGTATCCTGTCTGCTGGTCCCCACGTCACATCAGAAGACCTGTCTCCTCTTATGTTTAGTTTGTTTTGCTATACGAGATTTGTGTATTTGGCTTTGTGTTCCGGTTTTGTGGCTGGAGTGTTGTGTTGTTGTGTGGTGTAAACCTAGCCGGCTAGCAGTCATGTATTTTGATTTTCTATCGTTTTTTTCTGCTGTGTTGGTTTTGATTTCAGCCAAGTGGGCTGATAAAAATATATATAACTGCGTGATTGTTGTTATATTTGTCCAGCCGTGTAGGCTGAGATTATTAATTGCGTGGTTGTGTATATATTCCAGCCGCATGTGGCTGATGTATATTGTGTCTGTAGAAATGCTTCAGATTGTCAGCTGTACAGGGGAGGTGCTGCCGAAATTTCTTCGGACAGGGACTCCCCCGGGGCATGACACAGATGGAGGTATATGAGTCTGGACATACAGGTCGAGATATACGTACCAGGACGTATAGGTCGGGATATACGGGCCAGGACATACAGATTAAGATAGACGACTTCAGGCTCGCAGGACAGGAAACACGGGTCAGGACGTATGGGTTAGGAATTACAAGACAGGATAGGCGGAGTAGGGAATGCAGGTCGGGAGTCACAGGTCGAGATATGTAGGACAAAATACAGGGACCAGAACGTACGGGGCAGGATAGGTGAAAGCGGACTAAAGCCTACAAGTCAGGAATTACAGGACATACAGATCGGGATTTACAGGAAGACAAACAAAGGCTATGGAATGCAGGTCTGCGCCCATAGGTTAAAGCTCCCAGGTATGAAGACCTAGTTCCGGTGTGACAGACCTGGGCGGACACACGCTATATGACAATTAAGGCAGAGAATCGTAACAACCTGTCAGAGAATAATCATCACATGTCAGAGAATATACTAGCAGTCTGAGGCTCGCGGTACCTCGTTCCTTCCGTCGACCTACAGGAAAATGCCACGGGTCCTTAACCGCCAGACAAAGTCTGACACCCGACATTTCCTGACACTCATCAGACTCCAAAAGTACCCACTGCTATATAAAAAGGGAGGCTTTCTCCTATGTAGGTACGCTCACTCATCCTTACACACTCGTCCTTTACTTTTCATCCTTTTCACTGTATTTCTGGGGAAAAAGTACCTGACTTGAGCGTCCGAGGGCCTAACCAGAAGACTTTTCCCCTGGTTCTTGGTCTCTAATGTGAGGGCGCCTTGTCTGAGTGTGTGCAGGATCCTACCTCACTGTCCCAGCCACCCGTCCATGGGAACCCTGTCAGTAGGTGCCAGATCGATCAGGCGTCTCCAGGACTTTCCGTCAACATCGACGATAGTACAATTTATCTTTGTCCGACTCAACTTCTGGACGAGATCAATGAACAAAAAGGACACAGTAAGACTTTAATCTATTCCATCAAATAAAAAAATGTCACAATGCACATGCTTTGGTGTCAATAAGAATCATCTCAACGGCCTTCACATGCAACTTGCTTTGTGTGAGAAAATAGCAATTTATAAATAAGTATTTGGTCAATCAAGTAGTTTTGAATCAAAGTTATTTGATGGACAAGAGGACATATTAAAACTTTATTTGTTCCATCAAGTGGCAGAACGCATATGCTATTACGCTTTAATGTTAATAATAAGGGGCATCTCAACCGCATAACTGGGTGTGAGAAAGTTTGGAGGATTCAGTGATTAGCACATGCGCGGCTGATAATTTGAGTTTTGAAATTTAAATTTTTATATAGTTAAAGATAAATATTTTTTTTTATGTGTTAATTATTATTTTAAAAATAAATAATAATTTATGATTTATTTTCTCTATATTATTTCTTGTATAGATTAATAGAGACGCTGAGACGAATGTAATTATCTTTGACCAACTTGATGTGAGAAAGTAGCAATCCATAAATCAATTTGATCAATCATAAAACTTTGATCTGTTCCATCGAATAAAAATAAGTGTCACAAAGCACCTGCTTTTCTGTAAATAATAATAATCTCAACGGTGAGTATTGTTTTTAATTTAGTTATCCAACTTTTTCAAATCGATTAATTTTAGACATCATTAATTTTATTTATAAAATTTTTTTATCGGCTATCAAAAATAAACTAAGAAGCAATTATAAAACTTCATCCAAAACGCCAACATTTATAAATTTAGCGTCCTACCCCCAAAAAAAAACAAAAAAATCTCTACGCAGTTAGAATTCAATCCATAAACAAATTTGGTCAATAAGTAGTTTTGAATCAAAATTATTTAATGGATAAAAGCGAGAGTAAACTTGGATTTGTTCCATCTAATAAAAAAGGGCCAAGTGCTTTGATGTAAATAATAATCATCTCAACGATCTTCTTATATATATTCTGCAAAAGTCATACAATCGTCGCATATATATATTCCGGAAAAGGTCGTACAATCTCCGTATATATAGGACCTTGCTTTGTGTGAGGAAGTAGCAATCCATAAAGCAATCTAGCAATTATGATTGAGATTGTTGGGAGCTGAAAGATAGAGAGAGCTACTTTAGCCTAACGAAAGCTTTCAAAGGTTGGGTTTTTACTTATTATTATCAAGTCATCGATCCATTTTCTTTCCTTTGTGCTATTTACTTCCTCTGTCATTATAATCTTCAAGGGGAAATCCTTTGTGCTATTTTCGTTTCCTTGTGCTATTTCCTTCCTCTGTTAGGTCGCTGTATTTATAGCTATTTGAATCATTGTAATCCTCGAGAGCAAATCCTTTGGAATCAAGATGAAAAACATAGAAGATGAGGGGATTGAGGCATCACTGGACATGGACTGGGTAGCCTCATTGGAGTTGAAGGTGTCAGACACAAAATTTAGGGACAGAAACAGAGAGCCAACAATATATAGAGTCCCGGATATCTTGAAAAGTGTCGACCCCCAAGCCTATGAGCCATTGCTCGTCTCACTCGGCCCCTACCACCGCGACAAACCTCATCTACATGCTATGAATCAGCTCAAATGGAAGTACCTCAAGTTTGTAGTTCAGATCCTCTGTCCTCATTTCTCTCTGTCCCCGTGTCTCACTGTCGATCGGACGGATCAAATTAAATCTCAAGGATGATTTACACATCACGAGGATACTGCACATATTTTAAAGATGTCATGATGTCTTGAGATTTAACCTGATCCGTCCGATCGACAGTGGGATATGGGGACAGAGAAAAATAGGGACAGAGGATCTGAACTGTCCCCATTTTTCTCTCTCTATTATTTTATATATATAGAGAGAGAGAGAGATTGATTTGATATGCTAAACGACGCTTTATGCGCGACTGTGAGCGACGTGCAGACGTGGCATTGTCAGCTCGATTTCTTTGCAAAAAAAAAAAAAATCATTTATTCTCTCTCCCCTTCGGCCTTCTTTTCAAAACATCATCGAGCAAAATTTCCTAATTTCTAAATTTCACTCACCGCTCTCTCTCTCTCACTCCTTCCTTCAATGTCACTGTCGTCTTCCGTCACAACTGACTGAAGCTCCCCAAACTGCGCGTTAAACACAAGGCGACCCTAGTGTAAAAACCCTCATTTCTCCATTCTCGATCGTAAGCCTTTCCCCTCCACTGTCTGTTTTTCAGCTCTGTACAAAAATTTTTTTTGCACCATATATATATATATATATATATATATATATATATATATATATATATATATATATATATATATATATATCCTACCAAGCATAAGCCCTAGCTGTTATGCTACCAGTTTTTTGCTTATATAATTTGTAGGTAACTTCGTAGGTAACTTGCTTATATAGTTTTTTGTATTATCCGAAGAAAATATTTCACTTTGTAGCATATACTTGGTAAGTCGTTTCATTTTTCAAAACATTGTAGTAACTACTTGGAATGGTAGCTGCTACAACATTGTAGCAATTACTTGGAATGTTAGCTGCTACAACATTGTAGACTTGTAGTAGCTACTTGGAATGATAGCTGCTACAATGCTCTAGCAGCTAACTCGATGGTTAGCTACATGTTTTGCAACTACTTCGACAGTTAACTGCTACACCTTGTAGCAACTATCTGTCCATGTAACTACTAAAACGTGTAGCAGCTAACTGTCCAAGTAGCTGCTACAGTTGTAGCAGCTCTTACGTAAGTCGTTTCATTTTAAATTGTAATTTCCTCTCCTCTATTCATATTATATACCGTTTATCTATGAATATCTTTATAGGGCGTCTCGAGTGGTAAGCTGTTAATCAATTCCACAGCTAGCTGCTACAGCACTGTAGTAGCTACTAGGAATGATAGTTGCTACAACGTTATAGCAGCTACTCGGAATGATAGCTACTACAACGGTGTAGCAGTTACTTGGAATGATAGCTGCTACAACTCTATAGCAGCTAACTCTACAGTTAGCTATTACAACATTGTAGCAGCTATTTGGAACGATAGCTGCTACAACGCTATAGCAGCTAACTCGACAGTTAGCTGCTACAACGTTGTAGTAGCAAACCATCGAGGTAGCTGCTATAGCGTTGTAGCAATTACTTGGAATGTTAGCTGCTACAACGTTGTAGCAACTACTTGGAAAGATAGCTGCTATAACGCTATAGCAGCTACTTGGAATGTTAATTGCTACAACGCTATAGCAACTATTTAGTTTCTGCTATGCTGCACACAGATTGTGTTAGAGTGTATACTAAAAGCCTAGCTTTTGATATAAACATTTATCTAGAAATAAGAATCACATTGGTCAAATGTCTACATTTATGATAAATGTAGTTGCTCAATTAATTTATATTGTAGATAACATGGTGTGTGGTGTCACACACAGAAGATCATGTTATCGGTTCCTTATAAATTATAAACAGTAGCTCACGACCAAGATGGAAAGGAATAAACCATTGGAAGGTCGTAGTGTAATTAGGTATTAGTTTATCTTAACTATATAATTACACTAGTACACTTAGAGTGTATTGAGTAGGACCATTTGAGGGCGTTCCTTTTATACTGACTTTATAAAGGAACAAAGACCTCAGTTATTATGGAAGTATGTGCTCTTAATCCTAATATAATAACAAGCACATATATTTGATATTTATTTCTTTAATTTATCAATGGGTGAGATTTAGTTCGATGAATCAATAAGCCCGATAAGTTGGGAAATGATATCACTTATAGTGTGTGTTGTTGATTATAGAAGGAAATTGTGTCCTAGTAATCTAGGTTGAGAATGTCCCCAAGAGGAGCTCATAAGGATTGTCATGTTAAACCCTGCAGGTGGACTTAGTCCGACATGACGATGAAGTTGAGTGGTACTACTCTTGGAGCTAGATATTAATTAAGTGAGTTGTCAGAACTTACTTAATTAGTGGGCATTTGTTATCTTAAACACAGGGAGACTAACACACTCATGATAAGAAGGAGCCCAAAATGTAATTTGGGATTGGTGCGTAGTTCAATAATAGTTCTCTAGTGGAATGAATTATTATTGATAAAATTAAGTTGTGTGTTCAAGGCGAGCACGAGATGCTTTTATCAGAGACCAAAACCAATTCCTCCTCTCGGTCCCTATCGTAGCCTCTTGTATATAGAGATTTATACCCACCGATACCCACCTTCTTACCCATCTATGGGCCGGCCAAGCTAGCTTGGAACCCAAGCTAGGGCCAGCCAAGACCAAGTGGATGAGTCATGTAGGTGGTCGGCCAAAGCTTGGGTCCCAAGCTTAGGTGGTCGACCACTAGAATATTAAAAAGATTTTTATTAAAATTATTTCTTATGTGGATATCATGATTTTAAAAGAGAGTTTAAAAATTAAAAATTTCCTTTTATAGCTTTCTACAAAGATTAAGAGAAGAGATTAATCTCTTTCCTTATTTGTAGTTTAAAAGGATGGTTTTAATTTTTGGTAAAAACTTTCCTTATTTGTAAATCATCTACATGTTTAAAAGAGAGTTTAAAATTTGAAATCTTTCCTTATTTGTTGATTAAAGGAGGATTTTAAATTTTAAGAAAACTTTCCTTTTTAATCATGTTCATGATTTAAAAGAGAGTTTAAAATTAAATATTCTCTTTTATAAGTTTCTACAAAAGATTAAGAAAAGATTTGATGTCTTTCCTTATTTGTAGATTAAAAGAGATTTTAATTTATAGAGATAACTTTCTTTTTATCCACATGTTTAAAAGAAAGATTTTAATTTATTAAATTTCCTTTTTATAAACTAATTATGAAGGGATAAAAATTATTGAGAAATTTTTATAAATTTCCGGAAGCAAATAAGGAAGTTTTAATTGGTGTTTAAAATTTTATTTGCTTGGAAATTATATGGTGTGGCCGACCATTGCAAAATTGAAAAGAAAAATTGTTTTTAATTAAATAAATTTTCCTTTTCAATGGAAAAAGAATTAAGGAAGTTTTTATTAAATTTTCCTTATTTGCCAAGATCAAGGATTATAAAATAAGGGGTAGATGTGCCTTCATGGAGGACAACCTCTATTATTTCTCTTCCTCTTTTCCTTGGTGTTGTGTCCGGCCAACCTCTCTTCCTCTCTTCTTCTTGGTGGTGGTCGAACCTTCTCTATTGGCTTGGAGCTCTTGTGGTGGCTGGATACTACTCAGAGAAGAAGAAGAAGAAGAAGGAGAGAAAACTTGTATCCCTTGGAGCTTGGTTGGTGTTTTGTCCTTCGTCCTTGGTGAAGCTTCTTTGTGTTGGCCGAACCTAGCTAGGAGGAGAAGAAGGTGCTTGGTGGTTTCTCATCTCGGAAGATCGTTGTCCACACAACGTCCGAGGTTAGAAGAGGAATACGGTAGAAGATCAAGAGGTCTTTCTAGAAGGTATAACTAGTAATTTTTCTTTCCGCATCATACTAGTTATTTATGGAAATAATACCAAATACAAGAGGCTTACGATTCTAGTATTTCGAATATGTTTTTCGAAGTTGTGTTCTTTTGTTTTATTTTTCCTTGTGATTTGATTGTTCTTTTCGGTTAACCTAAAGTTATTTTAGGAAATTAAATATTAGATTTCTATAAAAGGTTTTGTCTAGTCGGTGGTGGTTGCTCCCATATCCAAGAAGGTCATGTGCCTCGCCACGTCAGTACTGGGAACCAATTATGGAAATTAATATTTAATGGAATTAATAACTTAAGGTGATTTGGGTCGAACGTGTTAAGTTCCGCAGGAGATCCAAGTCAAACCCTAAAAGAACAAATAGATTAAGTTTTGGATCAAATGTGTTAAGTTCCGCAGACAATCCAAAATTTAATTTAAAAGAACACATGGTAGCTAGGAAAAGGTTCAGACCTTTGTACAAAATTTTTGTACAGTGGAACCTCTAGGCTTTCCGAGTAGCAACCAACAGATTGCACAGTGGCTGAGCGAGCTAAGAGGGTGAGAGGGCTTTCAGCCGATCTAGTGAGCAGAGAGGCTGAACGAGCTTTTTCCGGACGACAGAAGTGACAGGGCAGGCTAAGCATCCGGGCGGGCAAAGCCTAGAAATCGACCGGGCGAGTGCGCTGAGCGGATCGAAGAGCCTCTTTCCTCTTCACCTTTTCTCCATTCACACAAATCTAACAAAAGATTTGACATATATAGCTAGTACTTTCAAAGTTTTATTTCACTTTAATACTGTATCTTGATAAATATAGCTGCTATAATTATCTTTGTTTTTGTAGGTTCTAACAACATACCCTTTGAGTAATGAAGCTAGGTTTACCAAACTCTCAACTAGCGATAATTTTCTTTCTACTCTGATTCTTACGCTGTTAGTCCATTAATCATTTGAAAAGTATTACATAAAGTCTCCCTGTGTGTAGTAACAAATTTATTAATCCATTGATCTTGCTTTCATCCCCGATACCTAATTCTGCCATTAATGAATTGATGGGTCTCCAAAAATCTATTAATTTCAAATTAAATAAGTGACCATTGAATTATTAATAGGGATTGGGGCTTGTTCGCTGCATTGGCAATAGCACAGATATACGTTGTAGCACCTCACTTCTCTAGAGTTGTTGCTACAATGTGTAGCAGCTAATCCGCACTAACTGCTACACGGTGTAGCGGCTACTTATGAGAAGCTGCTACACATTGTAGCAACTCGCTTTAATACTAGATCTTGATAAAGTTCAACTTATAATTATCTTTGTTATACTGGATCTTGATAGGTAGCCGTTACAACATGAAGTTTGTGTTGTAACAATTATGAACCAACAACTGCTACAACATCAACTTGATTAAAATTGAATTTCACCAACTCCTTCCATTGCATTTAGTGTGTTATCTGGAAATGATTTTTTAGTTGCTACAATGGTGTTTATGACTACCACACACAAGCTACTACAACGTGGACCTCATGTTCTTTGTTCGTGAGCTTGATCAAGACTCATGAGTCCTCTTTAATTTACCACATTATGATATGACAACATACATAAGAAATAAAATAGGAATAATATATATAAAAATAATTTTATTGGGTGATTAAAAATATTAGAGAGCAAATTCAAGCACGGTGTTTAACATCTACCCGTAGAATAATCACAATAGCTAGTTGGCAGTAGTTGCTACATCATGTAGCAGCTACTTACGAGTAAGAAAACAATGTGTAGTAGCTATAAAATACATTTATACCTTTCTTGATAAAATATTGTCAATAAATTTATATTTCGATTACATTGTAAGTTTAATATTGAACACAGTGTTCAGAACCCCCATGAGTGCTCACATTTTTCTCATAAGTTGTACAACATCATTTTCATATTGGCCGAGCTGCGTCCATAGTCTTCTCCATAAGCGATCACCTTAAATCAACATACAGAGTGTTGTGAACACCAAACAGCTTCTATTATTTTCCATGTCCCACGCATCATTGGGTCGTGGTTGGGAATGTTGGTGCAATATCCCTCAGGTCAAGGTTGATCTGGTTGACCAAGCTTGAGTCTTGGTTTGGGTTTCGATGTTTGGCAATACAAGACTTCGATGATATGGACAAGTGTAGGTGCAGTTGTTCATTTGGGAAGATTGTTTGGTGCAATTCCCCTCTGATCAGGGTCTGATCAGTGTGGATGAAGAAGAGTCAAGTAGGTCAAGGTTGACTGGATACTTGACGGGGAAGTCCTAACTGGGATGTTAGGCAAAAGGAAATCCTGGTGAGTGAAGCCAGGTGAAAGTCCTAGTGAGTGAAGCTAGGCAGATGAAAAGTCCTAGTGAGTGAAGTTAGGTGAAAGTCCTGGTGAGTGAAGCCAGGCAGATGGAAAGTCCTGGTGAGTGAAGCCAGGCAGAAGAAAAGTCCTGGTGAGTGAAGCCAGGCAGTTAGAAAGTTCTAGTGAGTGAAACTAGGCAGTATGAAAGTCCTGGTGAGGGAAGCCAGGTAGAAGAGAAGTCCTAGTGAGTGAAGCTAGGCAGATTAGAAGTCCTAGTGAGTGAAGCTAGGCAGTGTGAAAGTTCTGGTGAGTGAAGCCAGGCAAGGGAAATCCAGATGGGTCAAGATTGACCAGACATTTGGTGAAAGTCCAAGTAGGTCAAAGGGATTGATCGGATACTTGGCACAAGGAAGAAAAGTCCAAGTAGGTCAAAGGGATTGACCGGATACTTGGCAAGAAGAGAAAAGTCCAAGTGGGTCAAAGGGATTGACCGGACACTTGGTGAGAGAGTCCTAGCTGGTCAAGGGTGACCGGATGCTAGGTTTTATGTTCCAACAAGTCATGGTTGACCGGATGTTGATTTGGGAGGCTTGGGACTTGGTTTTGGGTAAAAACCAAGAGCTGGATCAATCAGTCGATTGATCAGTGGATCGATCAGTGGATTGATCAGTGGATCGATCAGTGGATCGATCCAGGCTTTTCCCAGCGAACAGAAAGTCTCTGGATCGATCCGTGGATCGATCTAGAGGTCCCAATCGATCAGTGGATCGATTGGAACACTGCTGCTTCGCGCGATAAGCGCTGGATCGATACGTGGATCGATCCAGGCATTTTTTTCATAGCACAGAGGTGCTCTGGATCGATCCGTGGATCGATCCAAAGCCTCCCCAATCGATTGGGAGCAATCCAATCGATTGGGTTTCGACCGTTGGCGTCGTTTATAGCTGTTGGCGTGCGATTCCTTCGGCAGAACTTCAACGATTTACTCCAGATCTTCACCAGCGACTTCACAACTCTCTCTGAAGTTCAAATCGCCAGTTCTTGAAGATTCTTGGAGGTTCTTCCAAGTCAAGAGGCGGAACAAAAGCAAGAAGAGAAGTTAGGGTTAGTGTTTATTGTAAGCTTTTGCTTGTATTTCATATCCTTTCTTTTCTTCTTGTATTGAGGGTTTATAAAGGCTTCTCCGCCTTCGGTAGTTACCATAGAGGAGTGTGTTTCATAGTGGAGGGTGCGTGAGTGTGTGGATCCTTGGATTAGTCACCTCTTTTGAGGTGGATACCAAGTAAACCCTCCTTGTTAGCGTTGTGTATATTGGTTGTATTTTGTTTCTTTGTATTCCGCTGCATATCCTTGAAGAAACACGCAACGAAGCACAACGAGCAAGCGGGAAGCTATTCACCCCCCCCCCTCTAGCTCACTTTCGGTCCTAACAAGTGGTATCAGAGCGAGGTCGCTCTTCATCGGAATCATCGCCGGAAGGGGCAAACAAAATATGCAAAGCTAGAGGGTGAAGAAGTTGAAGCAAATTCATCAAAGTCGAAGAATTCAAGAAGCTCAACTTCAAGATGCAATTCCAAGATGGACTTGGATTTGACACAAGGGTGGCTCCACCATACACATCCACAAGCTTCAATTCTTGGAAATCAAGAATCAAAAATTTTCTTATGATGGAGATAGAGCAATGGTTTGCTCTAATGGAAGGCTTCAAAGCTCCAACAAACTCCAAGGGCAAGCTTCTCAAGAAAAGCAAATGGAGCTCAGAGCAAATTCAAAGGAGCGAGGCAGATGATAAAGTGACCAAGCTTTTGGTCAACTTATTGCCTAGCCACATTTTGTCTCAAATCGGAGAATTCAACGATGCCAAGGAGCTTTGGAGCAAATTGGCAACAATCCATGAAGAACCCTCCACTGTACCGAATCAAGAGGAATCCAAAGAGGGTGACTCATTGGAGCAAGATCAAGAGGAGGACTCCGAAGTTGAGAGATGCTCAACTTCCGAAGAAGAGGAAGTCCAAGAAGCTTCATCCTCAAAGGAGTGCAATCAAAAGAGAAAGGAAGGAGCATATTCCTTGTTTCATGTACAAGAGGATGAAGAAGAAGGTGAAGCCTCCACCTCTAGGATTGAGGGGGAGCAATCTTCATTGACACCGGATCAAGAGCAAGAAGAATCCTCCACATCCGGGTCAAGAGAAGATGAGGATGAAGAAGCTTCCACCTCCACAAGTCAAGCAAAATCAAATGGAGGAATATCTTCGGATCAAGAGGAAGCTTCTACCTCCGGATCAAAAGGAGAAGATGCCACCCCTACAAGCAAAGGTATAAACATTTCAATTAATGATAAAAATAATATCATATGCTTTGAATGTAGGGAACATGGGCATTACAAAAGTAAATGCCCTAAATTGGCCAAGAAGAAGGGCCAAGTGGCACAAAAGGGCAAGGTGAAGCCCAAGGAGACAATCCCCAATACAAAGAAGAGCAGGGAGCATATTATATGCTTCTCTTGCAATCAAAAGAGACATTACCGAAGTCAATGCCCCAAGGGGAAGAAGATGGTCAAGGCTCAAGGAGGAAGCTCAATTCAAGGGGGAGCCTCTAAGGTAAAAAGAAAGGTAACTTTCATTGAACCTATTCCCTTGCATAATGGTAAAAAGCATGCTAATTCAAGTTTATATCATTTTAATGCTATTTACCATGAAAATAGGAGGCATGATAAAATTAAAGAAAATCATGTACCTTATCATGCTAAAACCTCTCAACCTAGGTTTAGAAAGGAAGATAGGAATTTAGGCAAGAACCCTAAGGATTCTAGGTATTTGCCTAAGAAGAAGAAAAATCAAGGTTTTAGTGAAAAACCTAAGGTTGAAGAATTATGAAAGGAAAATCAAGTCTTGAGGTCAAGACTTGACAAATTAGAGAGGGCCCTTAGAAAAATCAAAAATGAAACACAAGGGTCTAAGGGTAAAAATCTAGGTCTAGGAGTATCAAAGTCATCCAATGGCTATAGAGGTTTGGGGTACAAACCAAAGGCTAAGAAGGATGTAATTTCTTACCATAGGGTTCCATATAGCTATGGAACCAACCCTAGGCCTAGTGAGCAAGCCAAAAATACTAGGGAGGTCATCCCTAAGAGTATTTTTGCAACAAATGTGACTAAGACTTCTAAGAAGTCTAAGAAAGTCACAAAGAAGGTCACAAGGGAAGCAATCCCTAGGGTTGACCTAGAAAAAGTGACCAAGGCTTCTAAGAAGCCAAACAAGGTCACTAGGAAGGTATCTAGGGAAGTTATCCCTAGTGAATACCTAGAGCATCCAAGGAGCACCAATAGGCTTTGGGTTCCTAGGAGCATTTTCTCTACCCCATAGATGAGTTAGAGAGTGTCAACTCTAAGAGGAAGGGTAGTTAACCCAACTTTGAAGAAATTGACACTCAAGGAGCATTTTTCAAGGTTATTATTTGTTGGAACCCCAAGGTTGGTTTTGGTGTGATCAACAAGTTAAGTTAGGTTCTGTTGTTTTCTAACCTTGTGTCTAAGTGTGCAGGAGCTTAGGAGCACAAGTACTCGAGCGGAAGACGCAGCTAGCGAGAAGGACGGCACGCTGTGCGTCCGAGGGATGAGGCGCTGCGGAAGAGTACACCGGCGGACGAGAAGGAAGTGCGCGCGATGGTTCCGAGGTACGAAAGCCGGAGCGGAAGATTGCTCGGGGAGCAAGAGACGCAGCTAGCGAGAAGGTCGACGACCGAGGGACGAAGACTGCGGATGAGTACGCTGGCGGACGAGAAGGAAACACGCGGTAATTCTAAGGGACGAGAAGCCGGAGGGAAGCACGCTCGAGAAGACCGGAAGTTGGGTTCGGGTGAGCCCTTTTTCCGGAAGGCAGAGATCACCCAAACGAGCGGATCCAGAGCGGAAGAACTGGACCGAGGCGGGACTGAACCAGAGAAGCGGTCCCGGATAAAAAAGTCAACTGTGTTGACTTTCGAGGTCCGGGGCGCCCGGAACTGACCGGAGCGCCCGGACCCCTCCGGGGTGCCCGGAACCCTTCCGGGCGCCCGGAACAGTAATTTTGACCAGATCGAGAATTATCTCGATCTGAACGTTGGGGGATAAATTTTATCCCCCCCAGGGCGCCCGGAACCCTTCCAGGCGCCCCGACCAAGGCTATAAATATAGCCTTGGTCCAGAAGCTTTCAATCAGTTCAGAAATTGTAAACAACACTTGTGTGCTTCCACTGTTTAGATTAGCTTCTGTCTTTCTGTGCTTACACTGCTGTAAACGAGGCTTCTCCGCTTGAAGGAGATCTTAGTGCGATCTTCATCCTTGGATTAACAACCTCCCCGGTTGTAACCAAGTCAAATTCGGTGCCTCGTTTTTATGCTTTATTTTCTGTTTAATCTATTTTTTATGTGTTAGCTTAATCGTTCGAGGAAGGGTTGTGTTTGATTTTTCAGGGCTATTCAACCCCCCCCCTTCTACCCGGCCGCATCGGTCCAACATTATTAACCCTTTAAAAATGAAATAGATTTATGATTTACTCTTTGAAAGAGTAAAATGTGCCAAAATTGAGAAGTATTGATTTTATTTTAAATTGGCACAATTTGAGAAAGCATAAGAAATACCAAGTTGGGACTTTGGTATTGTCTTAGGAATTTAAGGCAAATCTAAGCCTTAATTTAAAGTGATTACTCTTATGGAAAAATGAAATATGCCAATATTTGAGGAATGTTTTAAATTTTTTATTGGCATAATTAATTCAAGAGATTAAAGAAATGTCAAGTTGGGTTTTGACATTTTCTTAAGGAAATTGGGCAATCTAGGGTTTATGCTTTAGGATTAGTTAAGGTTTAAGGATACTTAGATAGATAATCTAGGTATATTTTATTTATGCTAAACCTTGCCATGTTTGGTTGCCCATTATATGCCATGACATCATGTTTTATTTGTGCATTCATGACTTATTATGATAAACTCAAAAATATCATGTCATGACATACATACATCATGTAGTTATAGGAAATTTTCTTCTGAAAATTATTTCTTTTTGATGTATGCCATAACATTATCATGCATTATGTTATTTCCTTAAAATTAAGGACAAATGACAGTTATCATCAAGTGGTATACCAAATGACATCCTAGGTGGATGGTCAATATCCACAAGATGCCTAGATAAATGTGCATGAACCCTAGATTAGGGCAAAACCAAAATTAACATCTCACAAAGACCTATAAGATGACTTGTATGTGTTTTATGCACAATAGATACAAGTGAGATGTTAGGAAGATGAACAAAAATCAACATGCTGATTTAGTGCATTTCCTTGAGTTTTAAGTTCATCAAAACACATAGTTATGTGTTTTCTCATCATTGGGAAAGCTAATGTACAAGTCATGTGCATTATGCCCAAGGAACATGGTGGGATATTGGTTTTGAAAATATTTTTAAAATGATTTTGGAAAACCTTGGTGAAGGCTATCTTTTGATAGTAATCACCATTGAATAGTTGAGCACAAACTTGAAGAAAATACTAAAGTTTTTGCAAGTTTTCAAGTTTGTGTCGATCTTTAAAAATATGATGTATTTTCTTAGAAAACTATTTTTCCATGTTAAAGTATTCCCTAAATAATGTCTACAACAATTTTCACGATTTTGGAATTTTGTTAGAATTTTCTAGGGGTTTCTGAAATTGACTGAAATGAAATTTCAGCAATTTCATAGCTTCAATCGATCAGTGGATCGATTGAGAAGGCAGTTCTCGCGAGCAGAAGCTCGCTGGATCGATCAGCCGATCGATTCAAGCAGTCTGAATCGATCAGTGGATCGATTCAGAAGGTTCAATCGATTGGGACCCAACTCCAATCGATTGGGGATGCTGATTTTGGCTGGTAAAGGCTGATTTCAGCATTTTGAACCACCTTTAGTCTAGGTAACCATTCCAAACCCATCAAAATACATTTGTATACATAAAAAGGGTATTTTCATGTTAAAAACAAGAATGGATTGGTTGAGGAAGACTAAATTGAAGTTTAGGTTGAGGTTTGATTTCAATATTGAATTTTTGAACCTCAAAACTTCTAAATTTGGGTTTCCTAAAGGTTTAGGGATTCCAAGTTATTGTTGGTGCAATGACAGAAGGTACGACCATGTCTTTAGGGGGAGTTACTCTTTAAGAACATGAAAATTATTTTTCATACACCTTGGAATGTGGTTAACCTTCTGTCGTAGAAATGCTCAAGGTTGAGCATTTGTATACAATGGAGAGTGGATATCACCACTGTTTAAGTTTAAAATGCTCAAGGTTGGGCATTTGCCTACATTAGGGGAAGAATGTAGGGTTAAAGGAAAATGAAAGGTATGGGACTTTCATTATCGAGTTGATCACAACGAGTGAAGTTGTGAACAACGGTGAGTAACTCTTCAGAGGGAGAGTTTGTTTTGATGTGTGCCCAAAAGATGGGGAATGTTTGTGATGTGTGCCAATAGGGGGAGAATGTAGGGTTTAAGTTAGGCCTTCATTATCTAAGAGGGAGTTTGCCTTCTTAGTGGGAGAATATAGGGTTTAACTTACGCTTTCATTACCTAGTGGCATGAAGGAAGTTGAGGCTATGGGAATTAGCCTAACTTAAATGAGGTATTGTCAAAATCAAAAAGGGGGAGATTGTTGGTGCAATATCCCTCAGGTCAAGGTTGACCTGGTTGACCAAGCTTGAGTCTTGGTTTGGGTTTCGATGTTTGGCAATACAAGACTTCGATGATATGGACAAGTGCAGGTGCAGTTGTTCATTTGGGGAGATTATTTAGTGCAATTCCCCTCTGATCAGGGTCTGATCAGTGTGGATGAAGAAGAGTCAAGTAGGTCAAGGTTGACTGGATACTTGACGGGGAAGTCCTAACTGGGATGTTAGGCAGAAGGAAATCCTGGCGAGTGAAGTCAGGTGAAAGTCCTAGTGAGTGAAGCTAGGCAGATGAAAAGTCCTAGTGAGTGAAGCTAGGTGAAAGTCCTGGTGAGTGAAGCCAGGCAGATGGAAAGTCCTGGTGAGTGAAGCCAGGCAAAAGAAAAGTCCTGGTGAGTGAAGCCAGGCAGTTAGAGAGTCCTAGTGAGTGAAGCTAGGCAGTATGAAAGTCCTGGTGAGTGAAGCCAGGTAGAAGAGAAGTCCTAGTGAGAGAAGCTAGGCAGATTGGAAGTCCTAGTGAGTGAAGCTAGGCAGTGTGAAAGTCCTGGTGAGTGAAGCCAGGCAAGGGAAATCCAGATGGGTCAAGATTGACCAGACATTTGGTGAAAGTCCAAGTAGGTCAAAGGGATTGATCGGATACTTGGCACAAGGAAGAAAAGTCCAAGTAGGTCAAAGGGATTGACCGGATACTTGGCAAGAAGAGAAAAGTCCAAGTGGGTCAAAGGGATTGACTGGACACTTGGTGAGAGAGTCCTAGCTGGTCAAGGGTGACCGGATGCTAGGTTTTATGTTCCAACAAGTCATGGTTGACCGGATGGTGGTTTGGGAGGCTTGGGACTTGGTTTTGGGTAAAAACCAAGAGCTGGATCAATCAGTGGATTGATCAATGGATCGATCAGTGGATCGATCCAGGCTTTTCCCAGCAAACAGAAAGTCTCTGGATCGATCCGTGGATCGATCCAGAGGTCCCAATCGATCAGTGGATCGATTGGGACGCTGCTGCTTCGCGCGATAAGCGCTGGATCGATCCGTGGATCAATCCAAGCATTTTTTTAGAGCACAGAGGCACTCTGGATCGATCCGTGGATCGATCCAAAGCCTCCCCAATCGATTGGGAGCAATCCAATCGATTGGGATTCGACCGTTGGCGTCGTTTATAGCTGTTGGCGTGCGATTCCTTCGGCAGAACTTCAACGATTTACTCCAGATCTTCACCAGCGACTTCACAACTCTCTCTGAAGTTCAAATCGCCAGTTCTTGAAGATTCTTGGAGGTTCTTCCAAGTCAAGAGGCGGAACAAAAGCAAGAAGAGAAGTTAGGGTTAGTGTTTATTGTAAGCTTTTGCTTGTATTTCATATCCTTTCTTTTCTTCTTGTATTGAGGGTTTGTAAAGGCTTCTCCACCTTCGGTAGTTACCGTAGATGAGTGTGTTTCATAGTGGAGGGTGCGTGAGTGTGTGGATCCTTGGATTAGTCACCTCTTGTGAGGTGGATACCAAGTAAACCCTCCTTGTTAGCGTTTTGTATATTGGTTGTATTTTGTTTCTTTGTATTCCGCTGCATATCCTTGAAGAAACACGCAACGAAGTACGACGAGCAAGCGGGAAGCTATTCCCCCCCCCCCCCCCCTCTAGCTCACTTTCGGTCCTAACAGGGAAAAATTCGTCGAGGCAATCATCCTCTCCCTAATCCAGGAGCATTCCTCAGGGCATTGCTGAGGCTCTTCGTCGCCAACACAGAATATAAGGTGAACTTAAACCACTCCATGAGCGGCCTAACCTCGTCAACATACACTCATCAGGGATAGATGCTAGTGGTTGCTTTAAATAAATTCCTTTACAAATATGGAAGCTTACACTAGACCCCGAACGGTGATCAAAGCCCAGGCGTTGCTGATTTTGTGACCAAGGTCAAAAACGTCGAGACAGATGTGACTTGGAAAATATACGTAGATGGTTCATCTGCTCAGCATGGCAGCGGGATCGACATTCTCTTGATTTCACCATGGGAGGACAGGATGCAATTGTCTGTGCGGCTGGATTATCAGGCTACAAATAACGAAGCTGAGTATGAGGCCCTGATAGTCGGTTTACAGGCAGCTTGGCATGTAGGAGCCACTAGAGTTCTCATCCACTCAGATTCTCAGCTAGAGGCTCAGCAACTATTGGAGACGTTTGAGATAGGTAGCTCCTGACTCTGGCTATATGTAGAAGCCTTTGAGAAGTTGAAGGCAAACTTCCAAGAAGTGGTTATACAGAAGATACTCTGGTCGGACAACCAAGCCGCAGATGAGCTGGCTAAGTTAGCCAATTCATTATCGCAGATCATGATAGATCAGCCGATTGAACATGTCTCACTAGTGGTAAACATCTATAGGTGGATATAGTAACCTTCCCGAGTGTCTGGAGGACAACACTGATAGAGTTCCTCCGATCGGGTGTCACACCAACCGATCAAGGCGAAGTTCGCTTGTTGAAAAAGAGGGTCGGGTAGTTCACCTTGATCGAGGATCAACTATATAAAAGAGCTTTTTCAAGGCGGCTACTTATGTGTGTCATATCGGAGGACATTGAATACATCTTGCAAGAGATGCATCAAGGTTAATGCGGAAGTCACCTAGGCAGCATATCACTGGTGTTGGTTGCTACTCGGAAAGCCTAGAGGTTCCACTGTACAAAAATTTTGTACAAAGGTCTGAACCTTTTCCTAGCTACCATGTGTTCTTTTAAATTAAATTTTGGATCGCCTGCGGAACTTAACACGTTTGATCCAAAACTTAATCTATTTGTTCTTTTAGGTTTTGACTTGGATCTCCTGCGGAACTTAACACGTTCGACCCAAGTCACCTTAAGTTATTAATTCCATTAAATATTAATTTCTATAATCGGTTCCCAGTACTGACGTGGCGAGGCACATGGCCTTCTTGGATATGGGAGCAACCACCACCGACTAGACAAAACCTTTTATAGAAAGCTAATATTTAATTTCCTAAAATAACTTTAGGTTAACCAAAAAGAACAATCAAATCACAAGGAAAAGAAAAACAAAAGAACACTATATCGAAAACAAATTCGAAACTCTAGAATCGTATGCCTCTTGTATTTAGTATTATTTCCAAAAATAACTAGTATGATGCGGAAAGAAAAATTACTAGTTATACCTTTTAGAAAAACCTCTTGATCTTCTACCATATTCCTCTTTTAATCTCGGATGTTGTGTGGGCAACGATCTTCCGAGATGAGAACCACCAAGCACCTTCTTCTTCCTTGCAATTTTCTGCCATCAAAACTTCTTCTAGGATGAAGAGGTTCGGCCACCACCACCATGCTCCAAGGGATGCTAGAAACAAAGCTTTCTTTCTCTCCTTCTTCTTCTTCTTCTCTAAACTTGATCCGACCACCATATGAGTCTCCACAAGAAGGATGAGGTTCGGCCATCAAAAAGAAGAAAGGAGGAGAGGATGGCCGGCCACACCAAGGAAGAAAAAGAGAGAGGAAAAATAATAGAGTTGTTAGCCATGAAGACACCTCTACCCTCTCTTTTATAATCCTTGGCCTTGGCAAATAAGGAAATTTAAATAAAAATTTCCTTAATTCTTTTGCCATTGATAAGGAAAATTTATTTAATTAAAAATAATTTTTTTCTCATCAACAATGTGGCCGGCCACTTTAAACCAAGCAAAGGAAATTTAATTCAATCAAGAATTAAAACTTTCCTAATTTGTTTCCGGAAATTTTATAAAAAATTTCTCTAATAATTTTCCCTTCATGATGGTTAATAAAAGGAAATTTTATAAATTAAAATATTTCTTTTAAACATGTGGATAAAAAGAAAGTTATCTTTAAAAAATTAAAATCTCTTCCAATCTACAAATAAGGAAAGATATCTAATCTTTTCTTAATCCTTGTAGAAGCTTTATAAAAGAGATATTTAATTTTAAACTCTCTTTTAAATCATGAACATGATTAAAAGGAAAGTTTTTACCAAAATTAAAATCAACCTTTTAATCTACAAATAAGGAAAGAGATTTAACTCTTCTCTTAATCTTTTGTAGAATCTTATAAAAGGAAAGATTTAAATTTTTAAACTCTCTTTTAAATCATGTTATCCACATGAGAAAATTTTTAAAAATAAAATTCCTTTTTATTTTAATAGGGCCGGCCACCTAAGCTTGAGTTCAAGCTAGGGCCGGCCACATGAATTCACCCATGAACCAAAACATGGCCGACCCTAGCTTGGTCTCCAAGCTAGCTTGGCCGGCCCCCTATAGGATGGGTAAGAAGGTGGGTATAGGTGGGTATAGTACTCTATAATTAAGAGGCTACGATAGGGACCGAGAGGAGGAATTGGTTTTGGTCTCCCGATAAAATTAAGCATCCCGTGTTCGCCCCGAACACACAACTTAATTTTATCAATAATAATTCATTCCACTAGAGAATTATTATTGAACTACCGCACCAATCCCAAATTACATTTTGGGCTCCTTCTTATTATGAGTGTGTTAGTCTCCCTGTGTTT
This sequence comes from Zingiber officinale, assembly GCF_018446385.1. NCBI lineage: Eukaryota > Viridiplantae > Streptophyta > Magnoliopsida > Zingiberales > Zingiberaceae > Zingiber > Zingiber officinale. The sequence continues at coordinate 155,296,432 of NC_055992.1, read as the reverse complement.
AAGATAACAAATGTCCACTAATTAAGTAAGTTACTGACAACTCACTTAATTAATATCTAGCTCCAAGAGTAGTACCACTCAACTTCATCGTCATGTCGGACTAAGTCCACCTGCAGGGTTTAACATGACAATCCTTTTGAGCTCCTCTTGGGGACATTCTCAACCTAGTATCTCTAGGACACAGTTTCCTTCTATAATCAACAACACACACTATAAGTGATATCATTTCCCAACTTATCGGGCTTATTGATTCATCGAACTAAATCTCACCCATTGACAAATTAAAGAAATAAATATTAAATATATGTGCTTGTTATTATATTAGGATTAAGAGCACACACTTCCATAATAACTGAGGTCTTTGTTTCTTTATAAAGTCAGCATAAAAGAAACGACCTCTAATGGTCCTACTCAATACACTCTAAGTGTACTAGTGTAATTATATAGTTAAGATAAACTAATACCTAATTACACTACGACCTTCAAATGGTTTATTCCCTTCCATCTTGGTTGTGAGCTACTGTTTATAATTTATAAGGTACTGATAACATGATCCTCTGTGTGTGACACCACACACCATGTTATCTACAATATAAATTAATTGAACAACTATATTTATCATAAATGTAGACATTTGACCAATGTGATTCTTATTTCTAGATAAATGTTTATACCAAAAGCTAGGCTTTTAGTATACATCCTAACAACTGGCTCGAAAGATCTTATTGGCAGGACATTTTTGGCCCACCTTGCAGGATGAAGCCGCTCAGACAGTAGACACTTGCTTATCATGTCAAAAATATCATAGCATCCCACTCTGACCCACCGAGGAGATGAAAGCATCCACAGTGTCTTGTCCTATCAACCAATAGGGCATGGACATCGTTGGACTGTTTCTTTTGGCAACATGTCAGTGAAGATTTATACTCGTCACAGTAAATTATTTCTCAAAGTGGGTGGAGGTCGAGCCGCTAGCCAAGATAATCGAGCATATGGTCATCAAGTTTATATGGCAAAATATCTTATGTTAGTTCAGTATCCTTCGCCGGCTTGTCTCAGTCAACGGACGATAGTTCGTAGGACAGTGGCTCAAGGAGTGGTGAGAAGGTTATGACATTGTGCAGGCTTTCAGCTCAGTGGCTTACCCCCAGAGCAACGGCCAACTGGAAGTCACCAACTGAGAAATCCTCAAAGGGTTACAGGCTCGGCTCAACTACGCTGGAGGCAGCTGGATCAATGAACTCTCTAGTGTCTTATGGGCCCATCGTACCACACCGAGTGAGGCGACCGACGTCACATTGTTCCATCTGGTGTACGGAGGTGAAGTAGTAGCCAGTGGAAGTTGGAGTAGAGTCTGATCGAGTGTAGCTCTACAACGATGGGAACGCTAAGCGGAGACTCATGGAGCTCAACCTAGTCGACGAAGCACGGGATAAAGCCATCGTTCTATTGATAGCGTACAGGCAGCGCAAGAAGCAAAACTACAATCGGAGGGTGATCCCAAGGTCATTCCAGGTCTGCGACTTGGTATGGAAGAGAGTGAAGTCGGTCGGCGATGTCACCAAACTAGAAGCCCCGTAGGGAGGGCCCTATCAAGTCATTCAAAAGCTCCATTCGGGAGCCTACTACCTGCAGGGCGAGGACAGGAGAAGGCTCAAACGGCCTTGGAGCGCGAATTATCTCCAGTCCTATAGGACCGAGTGAGAGGTGCGCTGTTAAATCCAGATAAAATTGTATTAATGTATGTCTTGTAAATGCAGGTGAATAATGGATAAAATTCACAAGTGTCTCAGACTCTTATGCCGATCGGGCAAGTTAAAAGTCAAGCGATGACTATAAACTCTTATCTACATCAACTGTCGAGCAACGACTAAAAACTCTTATTTATATCAACGGTCGAGCGGTGAGTACTATAAACTCGGGTCTACGTCAACAGTCGAGATATGACTATAAACCCCCGTCGACGAATTCAATAGTCGAGCGATGACTATAAACCCTGGTCTACATCAAAAATCGAGCGGCGACTATAAACCCTAGTCTACATCAACAGTCGAGCGGTAACTATAAACCTTTCTTGATGAATCAACAGTCGAGCGACGACTATAAACCCGAGTCTACTCCAACAACAGCCGAGCGATGATAACCATGATTTTCCTATATTATTTTGATTCATAATGCCTATTTTTGATGGTCTTTTCATAGTCTAATCTCACATTTTACATTGTCTTTCATAATTGCATGTGATCTTGGACTTAATTGCAAATTAACCTATTTTCATGGTATTTGATGCTAATATTTGTTTATTATTTTGTAGGCATCAAAAGGGCCATGGACCCGATCAGATCATATCAGATCAGGCCACACTTGGGCTCAAATCTAGGGCAAAATGAGGCGATCAAGCTTTGGATCGATTTGGATCGTTCGTTGAAGATCGGAGAGATCTGAGCCATCCGTTGAGAATCTGGTCCATCCGACCTAATGAGGAGCAGATCTAAGCCATTGATGAAGATCCAGAAGTTTTGATCCAGATCTGATGTCATCCAGCCGTTGATCAAGCCCCGAGAAATCTAGACCGTCCGATCAATTTTGAGGAGGTTTAAAAGCCGCGTGAGCTGAAGGGAGGTTTCCAAGATGCTGTGATCATCACCTGGTAATCACCTGGAAGCTCATAGATTTAGTTGTTGAATGCTTAAGGGGTTCCGAAAGCATTTCTGTTGTTTCACAGTAGATTGGAGAAGTTGAGTTCGGGATTTGGTTTGTGGAATGCTATGGATTAGGTTTTCATTATCTTTGCATTTGAATTGTGATTGAATTTGCTCAGATCTAATAGATAGCTTGTACTGAATTCCTTGTTTGCATTTCATATTTCAGTTTGTGATATCGATGGAGTTTACCTTTGTGATTTAGTTTCTGAATGTTTTAACTTGCAAATCTGATATTGTTGAGTTTTAATTTTGTGTTATATTTTAATTCTTGGATGTGTGATGAAACTTTTGCCTTATATATAATACACAACTAATGCTTGGTTACTAATTAGTGTTAAGTTTTGTTTTGTTTTGGATATTAGCTACTAACTTAATTTTCCTTTATTAGTGTTGATTTGATTCTTGATCTTAGTGGCTGTGAATTAGTTTAGAGGTTGAATGGATCACTTGATGTTCTTTATTGTTTATCTTTGTCTCATTTTATTGATCGTGGGAATGAATGGAAGAGTTGGAGATTGAATTGATTGTTGAAGTTAATTGTTTTTGTGTCTTGGATGCTAATTCGGTTTCTAGAAGTGAAGTGAGCTCTTGAGTTTCATGTTTACTGTGATTTTGAATTGGAAGGATAATAATTGATCTATTTGATTCAATGAGGTCTTAGAATCCAATCGTAATTGATTTAAGTTTGAGGAGAAGGAAATTAATCATGTGTAGATGAAAACAGCACTGCTTGCTTCCATTTTAAATTATGCTAGTGCACTTTTAGGAATTTGATGTATTCAAGTTTAAGTGAGATTATGAGTTGAAGCAATTCTAGAATATTCGCACACTTACTAGTTAACCTTGGAAAAATACGACTTGGGACTCTTTATTATAACACTTGTTTTAATTTTAATGAGTTTCAATCTTTATTAATTTGGAGTGCCTCGTGACATGCAAAAAGGTCAACACCAAGCGACGACTATAAACCTAAGTCTAATCCAGTAACAGCCGAGTGGCGGCTATAAATCTGAGTGTACGCCAACAACAGCCAAGCAACGGCTATAAACCCAAGCTTACGACAAATAAAGCAAATCGACGGCTATGAAATCCTAGAATAAAGATGACAAGAAGTCGAGTTGCGGCTAGAAGCAGCAGTTTTTCGCTAAAATATGGCTGTTCGGCCACGCTGAAGTGATCACTCGGGCATCTCAGCGACCAGTTACATCAACGATCGAGATGGTGGGGAATTATACTTAGAAAGTTTTCGCAAAATGCTAAATGGTCCACAACCCCACTTAAGCCAAACGGCGATGCATTCATTAACACTTGCAAAATCTGACAGAGAGAAGAAGCGTCGGATGGGCGTTCATTATTAATACTTAGAAAATTTTATACATAACATCTAGAGGGAGTACAAAAGGAGGCATGCGAAGCAAAGAGGGGAGGTCACTCGAGATAATCTAACACGTCGTATGGCAGTGACTCGGTCACCTTCTCCCGATTGATGATCTTGTTGGTCACTGTGGTAGGGAGATAACCATCCTCTTTTAGCTGGTCGAGGGTCCCATCAATGCCGAAGTTGAAGAGGCGGAGCGCTCGATTTGTGAGTCAATGGTTGAAGGGGTCAGAGCGGAGATAATCACGCTTGAAAACCTTGAACTGGCCAGCATCCCCCTCTTGATAGATCTTAAAGGCTGATCAGAATGCCTCCAGCTTGGTCCTTAACGAGGCCAGCTCAGCATCCTTGGCGGCGAGCTAGACCTTCACTGAGGCTTGTTAAGCTGATCGACTATCCCGCTCGGCACTTAGAGCTACCTCAGCCTCCTTTAGATTCTGAGCCAAGACCTGAGCCTCTTTGTTCTTAATATTCAGGTCCTCAATGACTCAGAGTTTCCTGACATTGGCGGAATTGATCTTCGACTCAAAGGAGCCGACCTGCTTGTTGAGCCTCACCGGTTGCAAAGCCTACTCGGCGCTCCTGCTCCTTCCTCCTGCAACAGCTTGAACGGCGAAGATTATGTGATTGGAACAGGAGCTCGAGAATATAGAAGTTCCGATCGGACGTGGAGGTCACCAAAGATACTACTTGTCTATTTAGTCGGACTTGCAGCCTCTTCGACTAGACTTAACGGGAAGACTTATGATGTGGTGATAAAGGGGGCCCACTAAGTGTGGGTCAAAGGACAGAGATAGTAGCTAACGTGGAGGTCAGAGTCAAGGAGGTCAACGTCAGAGAACCAATGGGCTCACCAAAGGGGGGTCGAGCGGAGCTCTCCCGCAGTGGCCGATCGGGCATGAACCGCCAGATATATTGGCAAAGGGCTGGTCCAAACAGAACGCTCGTACAGCCAAGATCATCAGGCGCTCATCAGGAAGCAGAAGAACGTTGGGACGACCGGAGCGTTAGTCCGATCGGGCGGAAACAAGCTACCAAGTCGAGTCACCGCAAGAAAGAGTAGGCGAGTTCGACCGAGTGGAGGAGTTCCCAACCGAGCGGCTATCCCGCTCGGCCGAGCAGAGGGATCATTGATGTATCTCTTAATATCCTTCTAGGATATATTGCTGCTAACAAGGCATGGTCAACAGACAGATCATACGACGGAAGCTTCTACTGTCTTGTTAGGGATATGCATGCCCTGCTAAGGTATGGTGTCAGAGGCACTTTCCTGACAGGTCCTTTCATAAGATAAATTGGAGAACGTGCTTACACCTTGAGGAGCATGCACGTCGCTCGCTGGGGCACTATATAAATGGGGTTCATGCACTGACATAGATATGCGTTATTCACTATTTACACCTGTTTTTGTTGTTGCTCCGTTTTCTTCCCTCTTTTCGGTAACTGACTTGAGCGTCGGAGGGTCAATACTGAGGGCCCCTTCCCTAGCTCAGCACTGATGTTTATTATGTTACAAAATGGAATAAGTTTTATATCCAGTCAACATAACAATCACATCTCTAATTAATTATTTTTCTAATTTTTGGGCAGGATGAAACAGCAGCAACAGTTTTGTTGAAATGATGTTCTTGGACGGATGCTTTGTGATGCTTACAATAATAGTGGGGTTCTTTTTAGAAGAGAGATGGACTGGAAATGTAGTAATACGAGATATCTTCATGCTCGAAAACAACTTTCTTTCATCTTCTTGAAACTTTGTACTAATCTGCATTTCTTCCCTTTCGAATTCGAACAATCTGTTTCATCCTCATCTGCTTTCGCATGTCTCAAGTACTTGATGTTTGTGGATGCATGTTCTTGAGAGGAAAAAATATCTTTCCACCTTCTAATAACTTGAGAACATGCATCCATAAAGATCACGTACTTGAGACACAGGCGGCTATAAGTTGACTCATGATTTTCTTTCTTTCACATAACTTAGAACATACTATAAAGTACGTCTAGTGTAAGCATAATTACTTCTATGTTTAAAAGTACGTGACCTTTAATATATCAAATCGAATCTAATTTTGAGATCTACGTATAATTGTTTAGCCTGTGTAACTTGTAACAGTTTAGTTTTAGACCCAAAAAATTTAGTTTAATTTTTCTCAGAGGCTCTAAATAATTTTATAATTATTTTAGGATTATTTTCATTTTTTATGTCGTTAGAGACTATTTAAGCCATTGTTTAGTTGATATTAAAATATTATCTTGAATAAATTTTATTTAGTTAAATCAAGAGACGTGTCTCTGTGTTTGATAATTTTTTATATCTTCTTTAAATTTTTTCACAGAATAATCGATATTTTGAACGATGTAAACTAAATTATTAGTGATAGAAGGTAAAATATTTTTTTATATTATAATATGTCATTGAGTTCTTTTTATATTATAAAATAGTAGTGTGATTTGATTTTTAAGTTATCTATTCTTGAATCTCAAATAATCACTAGTTAATACTTTTAACAGGAGAAAAATAGGTTATGATGTCTATCGTGCCCAATGACAAACTTTGAGATTTATAGTTTTTTTGATAATTAAATCTCATGCGTGTGTTCATAATTATTGCCGTAAACAACTTTTATAGAACATAACTTCGAGAATAAGATATTAGAAAGCTTTGCAATACGTATATATTTTTTTAATTAAAATACGATTTTGTAACCTATTATATTTTTATATTATAAGTTTTTTTTATCTATTAGTTTCATTTTGTTAGTTGTATGTTTAGGGTTTCTTTTTCCCTAAGAGATTTTACAAAATGCATATCTAATTTTCTTATCTAAATCAAATACTGTAATTTGAAAATTCAAAGCGCTTATCTTCGCTCATCTTCTCTTTATCCATGGTTAAAAAACATATTAATTCTTTTTCAACTTCAGATCGCAATAAGTTCATGTATGAACACTTCACACTTCCAAGAATATATATCTTAGTTTGTGATTTGCAGTTATTTTGGTAAATCAAGTAGTTTTGAGTCAAAATTATTTGGTGGGCAAAAGGATAGTAAAATTTTGATCTGTTCCATCAAATAAAAAAAGGCCACATGCCTTGATGTAAATAATAATCATCTCAACAATCTTCGTATATATACCTTGCTTTGTGTGAGAAAGTAGTAATCCATAAAGCAATCTAACAATCATGCTTAAGATTGTTGTGAGGAAAGTATTGGGCAGCAGCTGAAAGATAGAGCTACTTTAGCCTAGCGAAAGCTTTCTAAGGTTAGTGTTTTTACTTATTCTTATCTCAGTCTCCTGATCCATTTTCCTTCCTTTCCTTTGTGCTATTTCCTTCCTTTGTCATTATAATCTTCAAGGGGAAATCTTTTGTGCTATATATTTTACTTTCCTTGTTTGCTATTTCCTTCCTCTGTTAGATCGCTGCAATTTATAACTACTTGAATCATTGTAATCCTCAAGGGCAAATCCTTTGGAATCAAGATGATTATCACAGAAGATGAGGGGATTGAGACATCACTGGACATGGACTGGGTAGCCTCATTGGAGATGAAGGTGTCGGACACAAAAATTAGGCGCAGAAATAGAGAGCCAACAATATATAGAGTACCGGATACCTTGAAAATGGTCGACCACGAAGCCTATGAGCCAAGGATCGTCTCGCTCGGCCCCTACCACCGCGACAAACCTCATCTACAGGCCATGAATCAGCTCAAATGGAAGTACCTCAAGTTTGTCCTCCATCAGAACACTGGTATGGTCATGAAGGACTATGTGGGTCTGATCAAGAAGCTGGAAACGCGAACACGCGATGCCTATTCGGAGGAAGCGAAGATGGACAGCAATAGTTTTGTGGAAATGATGTTGCTGGACGGATGCTTTCTGATGCTTACAATAATAGGGTACGACTTTTCAGAAGAAAGATGGACTAGAAATGTAGCAGTACGAGATATCTTGATGCTCGAAAACCAGCTTCCTTTCTTTCTTCTTGAAACTTTGTATGAATCTGCATTTCCTCACTTCCACCGCGATCACTTTCGACGTCTAACAGTCAATTTCATCGGCAAGCGTTTCTCAAGAAACTCAAGTAGCTTTGTACTTCCCTCCGACAATGAGACTTTTCACCACATAATTCATCTTAGTCTTTCTTGCATTGATCCGACAACAAACCATGGCAATGGCAATGACGGCAATGGCAATGGCAATGGCAATGACAATGGCAATCATTCCTCCACATTTGGCTTCCTCTGCAACTCTAAGCTAGTTAAAACAGTATTCGTGTCGTTGCCATCAAAGCTGCGCTCGTCTTTGTTACCGCTGGTGAACAAGATACGCACTTGTCGAGATGCTAACCCCGAGAAGGATCTCTTCGTCTCTGCCTTTCCATGGATTCCCAGTGCTACAGTCTGCAATGAAGCTGGAATTTACTTCAAAAGAAAACAGAAAGCCAAGAGTTTCCTGGACATTACATTTCATAACGGCAAGGTGGAGATTCCCCAACTTTATATAGGCGACCGCACCAACATGCTCTTGAGAAATCTCATCGCGTACGAGCAATGTTCAACGGATTCTATGCTACATGTTACATCCTATATGGTGCTTATGAATTATCTCATCGATACGGCAGCAGATGTTCAATTGCTTCAACAACAGGAAATCATTATTGGTGACGTAGGGCACAGCCAAGAAATTGCCATTCTATTTAACAAACTTGGCATGAATGTCAGCTATAACTCATATAAATTCTACCTTGTGGACGTCCTCAATGCCATGAGGAAGCACCACGACACTAGACGCAACAAATGGCGCGCAAGGTTGAATCGCGATTACTTTAGTAATCCTTGGGCAGTTATCTCATTAATTGGTGCTCTTGTCCTATTTCTTCTTACTGCGCTACAAAGCACGTTTGCTGTTCTGAGCTATTTTCGGCCGCCAAAGTAGCTTCCTCAATTAAAAGAAATTGTCAGAACAAGGGGATGCTTGTTGTTGTTGTTCAGAAACTAATTTTAATTTGTTGTTTATGAAGGACCGTATCATATGCATGTGTATGAAGAGATGTGCTGTTGGTGAATAATGGGATATATACTTCCTAAATTCTATAAATACAGAGGTATCCTAGTCGTTTCTTTTCATGCTATCCAGACCTGACCCGGCCTAGGGTCGGGTCTAATGTAGCCTATGTATTATCAAGAAACTCTTGGAAAAATGTCACACAAGCAAGTGTGAGTTTGTTCACACAAGAAACACTTGTAGTCTAATGTCACACAACTCAGAGGCTCAGCATCCTTTAGTTGTGTGTCCCATTGGAGAAAAAAAATTTCTGCATGGATATGAAGGATTATCACCAAAGATGAAAAAAAGTACACTAGACTTATTAAGGGTATAGATAAATTGATCTTTTTCCTAACACGCGTATTAGAGTTTTGCAGCCAGTGGTTATACAAGTAACTTCAATAGATCACTATTAAGTTGAGTAAAATCTCAAAAGCTGTCAACTGTTCAGCTTCTAAATGTACCAATCCAAGTTTATTATACAAATTAGACCGCTTCTCCCATTTGCCATATTTGATTGTTTACATTGGTCTTTGTCATTTTTCTACCCAAAAGAATTTCATAAAATATGAAATACTAAACCAATGGTAGAAATAAACAGTTCAAAAAGCACAACAAATGTATTCAAACTTAAGTACTACCAATATAAAAACAACAAAAGATCATGGAATTTATTCATATCTATCCAGACATACCATTTTGTTTTGAAGAACAGTTGAATTATTGTTACTTGGAGTAGTCACCAGAGCAAGTTCCCCTCCGGTTGAATCAAATGTTCCATCCTGAATAGTTCCTGAGTTACTTCATAACTAATCTAAGTTGAATATATTAAACGGTTTTAGAAAAGATAGTTAACCGTACTGGCTGGAATAATGGCTAGAGCCGATGAATTATTTTCCTCTACTGCGGGGGCTTTTGTAATTGTTTCACATAGTCCATGAATACCAAAAACAGAATAATAAATGAAGAGAAAACATTCAGCTGGTTTTGCTTGGGTGGAAAGTTAAGGGAAGGAAGGAGAGGGAAAATGAGCTAAAAAAAATAAACATCCACCGAAGTAAAACCAATGTAAACCACAAGTATTCTCATCAAAGACATACAAGAAAATCTACAATGTCTGAATTGTCTGCCTTACGCGTTGGAGTGGGGGTGGTAACTTCAATAGGGGACAGAGTAGATTAAGGTTCGTCAAGGGATAGTTTTTCATCATCAACAATTTCAGGAACTGCTTCTACTTTGTATGTCAAAAGAAACCTCTCTGGGTATTCCTGGTTCAAAACTACAAGTTGTCAACTATTTTGTTAAGCAAACTAGCCAAATTATACCAAGAAACCAGTGAGCAGAGTTAAATAGTTTATCTTCAACAGACATGGTTTCAGATTACATACTAGCTTTAACTTCAGCCATACATGTTTCTACAAAATAAAATTAATGCACAAGTCGAATAATAAGAACGAAATTGGTAAAAAATTTGCACATTATTATATGACACCAACAAAATTCCTATACCAAAAATAAGTGTCATTGAGTAGTGACTACCAAGTCAATTGCATTCCCTTCCTCATTATTCTTCACTGTAAATATCTTTGTAAAATATTTTCTAGAATTTATCCTTTCACTATCCAAAAATTTACTTTTCCTCCTTTCTCTGTACCAAGGAGTATAATTCAGGAAATTTCTGATTTTTTCATTTCTAACACAAACGCTCACGATTCTGGTCTTCATTAGGTTGTTTAATTATATTTGACAATTGCAAAAGGCAAAAAATTTCTGATGTTCATTGGTTCAAACAATGATTGAAACATGTCAAATGGTTCGAACAAAATACATCTTCATTATATCCATCATACAGAGTATCATTCTCGTGAACAACAACCAATTACCAATTATTGTTCATACGCTACTTTTTTTTTTACAAGAGGTTGCTTCCGGATTCGAACCCGTGACCTTTTGATCATAAAGTAACAACTTTACCATTGCGCTAAGGCTCTCCTTCTACATGAATTATATAAGCTGTGATTTTTTACACCCTTGCCACTGGGGACGGGTCCCGTCAATCTACACACAGCTTAATTTTCTTTTCTGTATTTGTAACAATCTAAAGATCATCAATGCCAACAGTATTAGACTTGGTTTCAGAAATTTCAGGGATATCTTTTAGATAATATTCAGTTTTTTGACAATTGTCAGAAGTGACCTAACTCAAGTTAATTCTATTCCAGACAAAAGAAAGTGATGATTTCATCAAACAATCTAACCATATCTAAATAGATGTAACTATGGTTTGCAATTTAACTGATATTTAATGCAATCTAGCATAAATGCAAGGGCAATTGAGATGATCAGATACAAACTTCTCAGCGTTCCATCAAAATTTATCAATAGGGTGAAGTCAATACATCAATACTAATTTGGTTTGTCACCCTCGAAGTTAAGGAAAGAACATGTTAGAACATTTAGCACTGTGAATTTTGTAGCATATCTTTTCCTACTATTATGAACCTTTACCTATCATTACTTTTATTATCAAAGAAATAGTTCTGAATTCTAATAATCTAGTTTTTCTGATGATAATTATATTACTACCTCTTAACTGATTTCAATCTGTAATCAGCAACACATAAAACCTTGAACTTGGGGGAAATGTATTCTACATAAAGAAGTTCAAAGAACCCTAACAACCAATTTGTATATCACATAATGTTGAGATGAATCTGCATATCCCCCAAACAAAAAAGAGCAAAGATGAGTGAAAATCCATCAAATTGAGAAACAAAAAACATGATGAATAAATGAAAGAACAAAGTTGAAAATAATCCATATAACAATAATTTGAACTGGACAAAATTTTGACAATTACTAACCAATGGCTTTGTAGAAACAGAAACCATCCTTGGAGCCTCTTTGGTGTATTCTTCCACAGCTGTAGCTGCAATATATTATGGAGGATTTTCTCTCTAATGGGTAGCGAACCCGAGAATGGTGGTTGTTAGGATAGGCCTCCATGTGTATTTTCCCGATTTATCTAGGTGGCCGGTGGAAAATTTTCGTGGGGTTGGGCCGACCATCCCTATGTGATTTGTTGAGCAAAAGGCTTCGATATCTAGTGCTAACTAAAAAAATTATTAAAAAAACGATTGGGGAGGCTAGGGAAAAAAGGTACAATTTGAAGTTCTGAATTACATTGTCAAAATAAGATAATTAATAATTAGAACAACTCAAATAACTTTGCTACCTCCCTCAAGTTTGGAAATTGAAAATTTCTAGCAAGTTGCAATCCACGACAAACTTCATAGAATCTAGGAAGGCATGTTGCATGAAAGACAGTTTTTTTTTAGAACCTCCAATGAAAATGAAGCAAGTTCTTTATTGAATGGAAAATCCATAGCAGAGAATCTGTTGGCGAACTCTTTTATAGATTTTAAGCTAAGGGCTCTAATTGCTTCATGCCTCAGCATCTCAAATAACTGCACAAAGTATAGCAACATTAACAAAAGGAACAAACAACACATAGACCTATCCCCTCATTTTAAGCAATCATAGGAATTTTTTTGGGTTAAGCAAGTCTCGAAGATAAAGATAATTTCATAAGCTATACCTTATCAACAAGATTAATGATTCCATCGTTAATACAACAATAATAACAACAACAACCAAACCTTATCCCATTAGGTGGGGTCGGCTATATTGATCCTTTTGCGCCATTGAGCTCTATCTCTTACTATATCATCATCTATATTTAAATAAATTTTAGTTTATTTTATTGTTGTTAACCAAGTCTTTTTGGTCTTCCTCTTCCTCGTTTAATATCCATATTTGTCATAGTTTTACATCGCCTAACTTGAGCATTTATTGGTCATCTAAGTATATGCATGTACCATTTTAAATGCGTCTCTCAGAGTTTTCCCTGAATAGATGTAACTCCAACTTTTCCTCTGACGCTCTTATTTCTTATTCTGTCCATCCTCGTATGTTCACACATCCACCTTAACACCCTCATCTCTGCAACTCGCATCTTCTGCTCATGTACTCGAGTCATAGCACAACATTCAGCTTCATATAACATATCAAGTCTAATTGTGATTTTGTAGAACTTTCCTTCAAGTTTAGAGGTACTTCATGATCACATAAAACACTCGACGTTTTTCTCTATTTCGACCATGCTGCTTATATTCTATAAGACATCTCTCTTAATCCTCCCATCGTTTGCAAAAATAATCTTAAATATTTAAACCTCTTGATTCCAAGCAACTTGTCATCTCCTATCTTAACAATTGTTTCATTATGTCTAATATTATTAAACTTAAATTTTATATATTCTGTCTTTATTCTACTAAGCCTAAAACCTTTCCCTTCTAATGTTTCTCGCAAATCTTCCAGTTTAGCATTTACTCCATGTGTTTCATCTACCAAAATAATAACATCTACAAACAACAAGCACCACGATACTGTGTTTTGAATGTGTGCAGTGAGTTCATTCATAATTAGTGTAAAAAGATAGGGGCTTACAGTTGATCCTTATGTAACCTTATCTTTATTAGAAATGCTTTAGTTACTCCATTTGAAGTCTTTAGTCTAGTCGTTACATTCTCGTACATATCCTTAATTAGTTCATATATGTTATGCTACCACCTCTCTTTTCTAAAATTCTCCATATAATTTCTGTTGGAACGCTATCATAAGCTTTTACTAAGTCAATAAATACCACATGTAGACTTATTTTTGCCCCGCTATAATTGTCTAAGAAGATGCATAACTTCTATTGGAGACCTCGTAACCAAATTGATTTTTAGTTACCGTGGTCTCATTCCTTAATTTTTTTTCTATTACTTTTTTTTCCAAAGTTTCATGGTATGACCAATTATTTTAATAGCCTTACAGTTTGCATAATTTTGTATGTTTCCCTTGTTCTTATATAAGAGAGCTAGAGTACTTACCCTTTCAATATCATGTTAAATAATTTTATAAGTCATTCAATACCTTGTTTCCCTAAGCACTTATGGCATATTATGGATTAACCTAAGGATACGTTTGGTTCAAGTTATAATGTATAACTTTGGTTATGTGATTACCAGGTAATCACATAACCAAGATTATAGGGAATAAAACATAACTTAATGTTGTTTGGTTTAACCTAATAATAGAATAAAAACTTATTTATTTGGAGGTTTTAATATATAACCTAGTTTAATATTTTATTATATTACCCTCAGTTACAAAACCAATTGATATATTATTTTTTTTCCTTTTTAAACTTTACATTTTTTTTAAATTTTACGTTTTTTAGTATTTTTTAACTTTCCTAATAATATATATATACTAAAAAAATAATTTTTAAATAAAATATCACATATTTTTTACTTTTTATAATTTAAAATAAAATTTTCTTTATAAAAATTTTAGGGGTATTTTGTCTCAAAGTGTAAATATCGAAGGATATTTTTAATAAAAAAATTTGGTTAACCCCGGAATCAAGAAAAATCTCACTATTCCAAGGTTTTCTGATTCTGGACTGTATGCCCTTTTTGCTGATGTGTCGAGCATGGAGCATTATTCGGGAATCTCTAATTACCTAAACTAAACAGGGTTTTCGTTGATAACCTTAAATGGATAACCAAAATTATAAAAAATAACCCTCAACTAAATACATCCTAATAATTTTCCCACAGCATGAAAACTTCCCCTCTAAACAGTACAAGCTTCCACCCATAAATCCTCTCCCAGTCATACATTGCCAGGAATTCTCTTAGCTAGGGATGACAATGGGTAGGATTTGGGTAGGATTTCATATCCTCCGTACTCATCCCCATTTATTATATCTATACTCATACTCATCCTCATACCCATCCTCATACCCGTCAGAGTTTCGGGTATCCATATCCTACCCATCATCCTATTATTCCCTACCATTCTCATTTAAAAAAAATATTTCAATGTACTTGTCAGCTCTTCCTCGTCTCACGCTCCTTCGATCGGGTGAACATTTTCCGTGGAAAAGAAGATAAGATGCGTGTTGATAACAGGATAAAGAGACAAGCTAAGTTTTTTTTCTAAGATGGAAAATGAGCTAAAGTTTTTTCTTTCCCAATAAAAAATGAGGCTTATAAATAAATAAATATATATATTGGGTATCGGGTAGGGTATGGATAGGATTTTACCACATCCACCTCCATACTCATACCTGAAATACCCATACCCGAATACCCATTTACTATAATCGGGTATAAAAATTCCCTCCATATCCTCCTCCATTCGGGTCGGATGTCAGATTATCCATCGGATTAGGGTGAAATTACCATCCCTACTCTTAGCTCCACATACACCAACAACAGCAGCAGAATATGTGGTTGCTTCTCCATAAGAAAAATAGTGGCTCCCTCCTTTGACAATATTGTCCTGTTCTCTCCTGCAAGATGCAAGTTGGTCCGAATATGTGGTTATTCACCCCTGGCGTCGAAATCTAACTCTGTGTCGTTGAATGTTTGGTGCTTTGTCCACTAATCTTTCTCCTCAGTTTCACTATTATTTTGGTTAATGGCTTCTCTCCTGACAACCTGGAGATTCCCATCATATTCTCTAATCTATACCCGCCTCTTTATCTACGCATTTCACCTAGCCTCTGAATGATGTGGTTCACCTCCATGATCCCATGTATCAACATCACAAGATGTCCTCAAATCTATCTTCAGGCCATACTCATGGTTCACTTCCTGATCTCAAATATGATTTGCTCTTCACAATCAACAGCACAATTCTTCGTGAGGTTTTTTCTTTTATTGCTTATCACCGACAGTAATTTTATCCCATAGAACAGCATCTTCCCCAGAAGTCCTAATAGGATTTTGTAATACTCTATTACTGATTTATTCTCAATCTTGACAAAATATTTTCACTAATTTATCACTAATTTTCTCTAATTTTCATTGATTTAATATGCTAGGAATTTAACTAGCCGACACCCTAGGATCTAAAAGTCCTGCTAATGTCGACATAGGGGGTTATTATATGCTCCAAGCAAGTATTAGAAATCAATTGGAAAGTTGACCTCACATGTAGTTATTCAGAGTGTGATCACTTATTTTTAGAGGTTCCATGTTATGGTCATTGGAAAGTAGAATTAAGTGTTCTATGATAATACAAAATTGCTATAGAAAAATATCTCCTATATTGTGATTGCGGATATATTCAACTTGAGTACACGTGGAAATTAGGAAAGTTCACCCTTTAGTAATCCATCTGCCTAGGGTGCTTTTCTAAGAAGAAATATGATATCCAAATAGAGACGACTATAAGCAAGTCTAATCCCATTAGGTGGGATAGACTATATAAATTCTTCTATATTATTGGACTCTATCCCCTACTATATCATCATATATATTTAAATAAATTTTATCTTATTTTATTGTTGATAACCAAGTCTTCTTTGATTTTTCTTTTCCTCGTTTAATATACATATTTGTCATAGTTTCATTTATTGGAACATTTATTGGTCGTCTAAGTACATATATTTTTACCGTCTTAAACACGTCTTTTAGAGTTTTCCATCAATAGATGTAACCCCGACTTTCATTCTAATATTCTCATTTCTTATTCTATCTATCCTTGTATGTTTGCATGTCCACTTTAACATTCTAATTTCTACGACTCTCATCTTTTGCTTGTGTGCTCAAGTTATAAGTAATTTAGTTTCATATAATATATTAAGTCTAACTGCCGTTTTGTAGAACTTTTCTTTAAATTTTAGAGCTACTTTCCAATCACAAAAAACATTTTATACTCTCCTCCATTTCAATTAACTTGTTTATATTTTATGTAAGATATCTCTCAACCCTTACATTCTTTTGTAAAAATGATCATAAATGGTTAAAACTCTCGATTACATATATTTCCTCATCTTCTATTTTAACAATTATTTTATACATCTAGTATTATTAAACTTAAATTTTATATATTTTCTTTACTCTACAAAGCTAGAACCTTTCACTTTGAGTGTTTCTCGCCGATATTCAAGCTTAACATTTAGCTATCAAAAGAATATAATTTGCAAATACATGCACCATGATAACGTGTCTTAGAGGTATTTAGTAAGTTCATCTATGATTAGTATAAAAAGATAAGGACTTTGAGGTGATGCTTGAAATAATCTTATCTTTATAGGAAACAATTTAGTTAATCCGCTTGGAGTCCTCACTTATGTTATTACATCCTCTATATATCCTTAATTATTTCAATATATGCTATGTTAATAGCTTTCTTTTCTAGAATTCTTCATATAATTTTCTTCGGAACTTTGTCATAAGATTTTTCTAGATCGACGAATATCATGTAAATCTAGCTTTTATACTCGAAAATTTTCAATTAGTAGTTTAGAAGATGTATAACTTCTATTGTCGACCTTTCAAGTATGAATCCAAAATGATTTTCAATCACTATGGTCTCCTTAGTTTTTTTTCTCAATTACCCTTTTTCAAAGTTCCATAGTATGACTGATAAACCCATATTTTGTCATGAAATGAGTATCAAAAGAATTAAATGACCGAATTCATTTTAACTAATGTAGCATAGAGATAACTTTGGTCGTCTTCCAATGAATATAACAATAATGGTATCTTAGGATTGATTTGTTATTGCTTTTAGAATTTTGATAAGAAATTCGGGTTTTGGATTTCGTTGAATTCTTAAACTAAGGAACGAAAAGCAAAACAAGTAGGGAGCTAATCTAAAACTGAAATGAAATCTAACTAAGTGCCAACAATTAATCCACAACGCATTGTCACTCTACACTATGAGTTTCACTATCAACATAATTAAACTAAAGTATGAAATAGCAAGATACTTATGAAACTAAATCTAATGCAATGAAAGAAATCCTATCTATCTATTAACTATGAACCCACAACATATTGTCACTCTATGCTATGGATTACATCATTAACAGATCTAAACATATTAGAAACTAAACAATAGCAAAATAAGAACAAACCAAACTCAAAGGATTGGATACTCAATAGATCAAACTAACCATTTGTCAGATGGTAGGAAATCCTCTAAGATTCGTGAAGATGAGCAGATAAGACAAAAACAATACTAAATAAGAACAAAAGCTAATCAGATTCAATCAATTACTGGAACAGGAACTCGAATTCAGATGAACAGTAGCTGAATTCAACTCAAGAATAACCTCTTAAAACAAATTCAGATCTTCACTCAAAGGAACTAGCAAATATTCAGACGAATTGAAAACAAGAAACCAGATCTAAAACATAATCTATATCAAACAATGTAGATCTATAGAACTGGACAGCTAGAAACAATCAAACAAAGCTAAAAATCAGAAAGAACATAACATAGATTTGCAAGCTGGGAAAAGGAAACAGTGAGCCGAGGTGAGCTGAGAACCCCAAGCACTCACAGATTAGTGAGGAACCTATCAATTCAGATGATCGATTCAGTGACACAGTTGAAGCTAGAAATCGATGCAGAAATCAAAGGGATCGAAAGTGGAAACAGAAAGAATTGTCTCGTTCCATTTGGTTGTGGTCGGAGCTTCACAGGAAGAAGATCGCCGACTGGAAAGAGAGGGAATCAGGATCAAACCTCCAGATTGCTCCACTTCTCAGCTTCTTCTTCGCTCAGGAATCATGGCGAAGTTGATAGTCAAATATGGATCAGATGGATGAAGTGGCGTCGTCGGCGGTAGAGAGGATGATAACCGAAGGAAGGGAAGCGCCCTTGACCCCACTTGCTCGCCGACGGTGGAAAGAAATGGGATCACCGGAGCAACTCACACCTCTCTTTTTTTGACACGAGCACTATGGAAAAAATTAATGAACGAAGCTAGCATTGTAGCTTCTCATTTAAATCAGATTTGAGATCTGAATCAACGGTTGAGATTTCTCTGTATCGATCAAATGGTGGAAGTTGCTCAAAATCTGATCCAAAGGTGTTGATCTTGATCAAAGGTCCTTATCTACTCCTCCTTGGCTTGGATGGACCAGATCCTTGATGGATGGCTCAAATCTCTCTTAATCTTGAATGGATGGTTCATATTGCTTCAGAGCTTGATCTCTTCAGCTAGCCCTAGATTTGAACCCAAATCTGGTCTGATCCGATTGAGTCCTTTCCCTTGATGCCTACAAATAATATATCTAAATATTAGCATCAAATACTGCAATAATGAGATAGTTTGCAATTAAGTCCAAGAATAAATGTAATTCATGAAATGTGATGTAAATATGAGTTTAACCTATGAGAAGATCATAAAAGCATGCATTTATGAATTAAAATATTATGACCAAATGATGGTTATTATTTGATCATAATAAGTGTTTTTTTTCTCGGTTACTCTTTTTCAAAGTTCCATAGTATGACTCATTAGCTTAATGCCCTTATAATTTGTACGTCTCTTTTGTTTTTATAAGGGGGACTAAAGTAATTATCTTCCATTCTCCATTAATAAGACATTTTTTTATTTTTAATATCATGTTAAATAGTTTCATAAGTTTTCCAAGTACTTCCATACCTCTATCGGAATGTCATTTGATCCAACTATTCATTTTGCATGACATATAAACCCAGTCCTACTTTTGAAGTTTGAATTTGATGATAAAAAATTAAATTTCTATACTCCTGATCTACTTAAATTACCTAAGTTAAGTTTGTCACTAATCTTTATTAAAAAATTGATGAAAATACCTCTTTCATTGCTCTTTTATCTCTTTATCGTTCACTAGCCCTATTGCATTCATCTTTAATGCATCTTATTTCGGTAAGATTTCTTGTCTTTCTCTTTTACGCTTTAGCTATTTTGTAGGTGTTCCTTTTCCTTCTTTTGTATCCAGCTGTCAATATAAACGTTCACAATTTTTATTCTTTTCTTTACTCACCGTTTTCTTGGCTACTACATTCAATTTTAAATTTTCTTCGTTCTTATAAGTGAATAATAATTTATAGGTTGTTTATTTTTCTTCATTAAACTATTATGCTGTTACTAGGTTGTTCCCCAAAGGAATGCATTGTAGGTCCAACTGTAACATTTCAGCAAGGACCGCTACATCTCCAGAACTCGGATGTAGTACTAAATATACAAGAGTTCTCATTTGCAGAGTCTAACTATAACGTTTCGACAAGGACCATTACATCTATATGAGAACTTAGGTGAAGTGTTAAATAGGCAAGAGTTCTCACACCATAGGTCAGATAAGAACAAATATTATAGAAAACTAATAGACTATAATTTGGAACATGGAATATAGGAATGGAGATAGAAGATGCGATGATTAGGAAAAGAATTAGTATTTTGTTGTCTAAGAGACAAAATGGGTAAGCGAGAACGCAAAGGTAATAGAGAAATCGGGTTTTAAGTTATAAAAAGAATAAAATAAGAAATGAAGTGAGTATTATTGTAGATAGTTCGTTAAAGGATGAAGTTGTAAGAGTAGTTAGAAAAGTAGGATACAATTATAACCTTTAAGATAATAGTGATGAAAGAAACTATAAACGTAATTAACATATATGCACCATAAGTAGGATTAGATGAAGCTACCAAATCAAGATTTTGGGATGACATAGATGAAATAATGAAATATTATAAAATATTTCACTAAATGAAATGATTTTAATAATAGGTGATCTAAATAAGCATATTAAAGTGAAAAATGAGGAATAGAAGATGTTATATAGGGGTTATGGGTTTGGAACTATAAATGAAGAAGGAAAAACTTTATTGGATTTTACGATAACATATGATTTTATATTAGCTAATATATTTTTTTTTAACAAAAGAGAAGAACAGTCAAAAGTGAGAATAATAAATCATAAATTAACTTTCTTATGGTTAGGAAGAGAGATAGAAAGATTTGTAAAGATTACAAGGTCATTCCTAGAGAAAGCTTAACTACCCAACATAGGTTAGTAGTGTTGGATATATGTTTTAAGCATAATATCAATAGAAAGAAAATACATATGACTCCTAAAATCAAGTGATGGAAGTTAATGGATGAGAAGTAAAATATATTTAAGAAGGTAAGAGTACAAGCAATAGGTGAAATATACGATGACTATAATACGACATGAGATAAGATAGTATCAAAGTTAAAAATAGTAGCTAAGAGTATACTCGATGAGTCAAAGGACATGCACCACTAAGTAAGAAATCTTGGTGGTGGAATGAGAAAGTACAAGAGAAAGTGAAGGAAAAAAACAAAAAGCTTATAAGGAATTATATATTTGTAAGAACGAAAAAAACTTAAGAAAATACATAATAGCTAAGAAATAGTCTAAGAAAGTAGTGAATGAAGCAAAAAATAAAATTTTTAAACAATTATATAAAAAATTGGATACAAAAGAAGGGGAAAGAGACATTTATAGAATAACTAAAATGAGAGAAAGAAATACAAGAGATCTTATCCAAGAAAAATGTATTAAAGATGAATATAATAAGGTACTAGTAAATGATAGGAAAAAAAGAGTAGTGGAAGAGATATTTTTATCAATTTTTTAATGAAAGTTTAGGTGACCAATTTAACTTAGGTAATTTAAGTAGGTCAAATGAATACAGTGTTAGTACCCCAAGGTAGTTTTGATGTGACAACCAAGTCAGGTTAGGTCTTGTTGGTATTTAACCCCTGTGTCTAAGTGTACAGGAACTTAGGAGCACAGGAAGTCGAGTGAAAGGCGCAGCTAGTGAGAACGACAGCATGGAAGAGAGTCACTGGGCTCGGTGTATCTGAGGGACGATGTGCTGTAGAATAGTACACGGGCGGACGAGAAGGAGGCGCGTGGTGCTTCCGAGGGACGAGAAGTCAGAGCAGAAGATTTCTCGAAGGCCAGAAGTTGGGTTCGGGTGAGCCCTATTCCGGATGGTCGAGATCACCTAAGCGAGCGGAGCCGGAGTGGAAGATCTGGACCAATGCGAGCTAGACTAGAGCGGAAGACCCGGACCAAAAAGTCAACTAGAAGTTGACTTTCTGGTCCCGGCGCCTAGAACCAAAAACTATCCGGAACGCGACGTGGCGCATCCCGTTGTGATGGGGATAATAGTTTATCCTCTTCCAGGCGCTTGGACTCCTTCCATGAGCCTCGACCAGGACTATAAATACAACCTTGGTCCCAGAAGCTTAGAAAGAACACTTGTAAATGATTTCTTTTGATTAGCTTTCTAGTTGTGAGATCTAACTGCTGTAAGAGGCTTCTCCGCCCAGAGGAGAATTTTAGTGAGCTTTATATCTTCCTCGGATTAACAACCTCCCCGATTGTAACCATGTAATTTCTTTGTGTCTCATCTTTTTTAGTCTTTTAATTATTTTATGCAAGTGTTGATAATTATTAAGCTATAAAGTTTGAGGAAGGTTGTTTTTCTTTACACGACTATTCACCCCCCTCTAGCTGGCCGCCAAGGGTCCTACAAGTGGTATCAGAGCCAAAACGCCTCAGAAGGACTAACCGCCGATTGAAGCACCGAGATAATGGTCGGACCGAACATCTGCCCACCGAATTTCGAGGGAGAATTTGTATTATGGAAAAAATGCAATGAGGTATTTTTTTAAAACTGATTTTGAAATTTCTTTAATAATTAAATATAGTTTTGTAGCTCCCAAAGACCAACAAGGAAATGAAAAGGAAGAATACCAATGGAGCAAGAAGGAGAAAGCAGACTTCGTAGCGAACTGACGAGCCGAATTCCATCTACTCAGCGTACTTCCACCCCAGGAAGTAAATCAGATAGGAAATTATAAAAGTAAAGGAGCTTTGGGAGAAGTTCCTAGAACTACATGAAGGAACTTCCAAAAAAAGCTCGTGAGACGGGATTTGCTCCGGAACAAACTAACGAACCTCCGGAAGAAAGAAAGTGAAACAACCACACATCTGCACTCGAGGATCAAATAACTCATCACTGGACTCACGAATCTCGGAGAAAAGGTAACAAATCGAGATTCATTAAGGTACGCTTTAAATACATTCTCTAAGACACTTGAGTGGACCTCTATAGTCGACTCATTTTATATATCTAAAGACCTAAAAGTTAGTACATTAGAAAATCTTTTTTTCCACCTTTGAATTTCATGAATCTAGATGTGCAGAGATGAAAAGGGAGCCTAGTTAGAACATTGCCCTGAAGCCAAGAACGGACAATCTAGACTCAGAAGCATCGATCGAAGAAGATGAAGTGACGCTATTAGTAAGAAAATTTAATAAATTTATTAAATCTAATAAATTTAAATCGAATACAAGAAAGCATTATCGGAACAAAAGGAAGGTCTGATGTTACAATTGTAACGAAGAAAGTCACATCAAGGATGACTGCCCAAAATTAAAGAACAAGGACAAGGAGACGAAAGGCGATGTGGGACGATACATCATCTGAATATGAAATTGAAGCCTACGCCGGACTAACCCTAATGACAGATCATCAAAAAGAAGATGAAAGCAGCTCAGAGATGAACATCAATGAAGGGGGAGGATCATCAGAGGAAAGCTACGATGAAGGGGGAGCATCAGAATATGAGATAAGTCATGTACGTGCTTTATATCCTGAAAAGTCCTTTCAACTTATTAAGATTGTTTTCAAGGATTTAGTAAAATTAGAAAAATAAAATATAGGCTTAAAAAGATAATTAGCCAATGCATGCCCCTTAGATTTGTTTGATAATTTAAAAATAGAAAATGATAAATTGAAAATAGAAATAGAATATTTACAAAATCGTGCATGCTCAAATAATCAAAATATTAGGAGATATAATTATTGGACCGGGTCGGCCAACTGGAGAGGGTTGAGTTGCCTGAAACACTAAAATAAACCTTTCTCGATCCTTGGACTCAGATTAGTAATGCAATTAAAAAACATAAATAACAACTTAAATAAAATCAGTAAAATGCCAACAATTACTTGGTTATAACTTAGATGGTTGTTAATCTAAGGCAGTAGAAAACTCACTAAGAATCTCCTTCACTGAAGGCGGAGAAGTTTTTTACACATAATGAAAACTCAGAAAAGACTAGGAAAGTGAATACACAAGTTGTTATATTTTTTTTTTGGTCTAGGGGTTTTTTTATAACCCTTAGATAATCTTATCCACAGGCTGAAGGCACCTTTCATAGGGCTGGGAGGCACCTCTAGCTAGGCCAAGGATAAAACTTTATCATTTCCCGCAACGGCTAGAATTGTCTGGTCCAAGGAGCCTTCCATGGCCATGGAAGGCGCCTTCGTACTATTCATCGAAGGCGCCTTCCAGCCATGGAAGGTGCCTTCCACAGAAGGCGTGGAGACGCCTTCAACACCCTTTGAAGGTGCCTCCAGCAGCACTTGAAGCTCCATTTCGCTCCTTTGCTGCTGCGATCTCCTGAGTGATTTCGGCCAACAGAATAGGACTCACCCTAACCTAATTTCTGACCTCCTCCTCGAGCAGGCTTCTGCTCTAGCTTCTCATCCCTCAAACATCGTATATGTTCTTCTCATCCATCGGTGTACTATTCCGCAACACTTCGTCCCTCGGATGCACCGAGCCCGTCGGCTCCCTTCCCATGTCATCTTTCTCGCTAGCCGCGTCTTCCGCTCGACTTCATGTGCTCCTAAGCTCTTGGACACTTAGACACAGGGATCAATCCAAAATAGGACCTAACCTAACTTGATTGATTACACCAAAATAACCTTGGGTTCCAACAATCTCCCCATTTTTTGATGTGAACAACCCAAGTTAAGTTAGGGTAAACCAACCATCAAGTAGAGATAATAAAATTACAATACCAAGTAAAGATAATAGAATTGTAAATATGCAATAAAGTGCAAAAAGAGTTTTAGATTTAAAATTAACCACTACCTTCCCTTAGACTTAACCTTCCTTTCTCCCCCTTTGATCACATAAAAAATTGGGGTAAAAAAAAAATCTAAGGGTAGAGAAAAAATTTAAGAAAAGCTTAATTTCTAAGTAACTTGTAAGTGAAAATAAATTTCTAAGTAAAATTTGCATGAAAAAATTTCTAAGTGAAATTTGCAAGTCAAAAAAAAATGTTAAACCATTGACAACTATTGAAAGCATTATATGATAGATCACATACTTAAGAACATACTTAAGAAGACTAAATTAGACAGAAAACTAGATCTCAATGAATCTACTTAAAGGCAGCTATATGATAGTTCACAAGTTGATCTTAAAAGGTTGTACTCATCCAATGATACTTTATCAAATAGTATTTGTGAACTCAGCATCAAAATAAAAATTTCCCAGATGAATTAAGCTAATGCTGTGTTAATAAAATGAATATTTGTAGTTGCAAAACATTCTCTTCAAGTAAACAAGAAAGAAGCATATCAAGGAAGCAATCACAAAGAAAAGAATGGGGAGAATCTGAGAAACTAATAATACTAGGAAGTACAAAGGATAAAAGAAAATTGTATCACTAATCTTTGTGTACTGTTAGTTGAGCCTGATCATAAAGATAAACAAAAAAAAAGGATAAAAAAGGCAAATTAGACAAATGAAGCACAAGCAAAGAAAATGTCATCTTTCAAATTGAAATTTATAACATGGACATCAATGGATACATAATTATTTAAGAGTATGAAGCAAACTAGCAAGAACTAAACATAATTTAACTAAATCAAAACTACATGATCACTGAGTCGAGGAAATTACATAAAATGCATTTATTGTCATATTCAATAGCTTCGCTATAAGTACAAAAGGGCAAATGGAAACAAGACAATGCTAAAGCAAACAAGCTCAGATGGAGATATCCAAGGAAGAAAACAAGGAGAAATGCTCATCTTAAAAATATGGGTTTTCATGGAGAAAAAACAATAGTTCAAGGTCTAGGTTCAATGATGACCAACCAAACAAAAACAATTATGTGTTGGATACATAAAATCCCAAAATGTTGTTGTTAATCAAATATATACCTATGAAGAATACTGCTAGGGTTCTTCGCGATCACGAGTCGGGAAAGCCGCACCTTTACAAGTGGGACGCCTTCATGAGTGAAACACCGCTAGGGTTCTTCACGGAATGGGGATGCCTTCGAATTTCAGAGTAGGGTTTCGTAGGACGAGAAAGGCTCTACTAGGGTTTCGCAAGTTGGGACGCATCCGCGATAGTGACTTCATGAGTCAGCAAAGTTGGGAATAAGTATGTATGATTGTCATTTAATAAATTCTTAGTGGTATTTTAATCCCAGAGGGTAAATATTGAAAGATAATTTTGGAAAGAAAATTTTGTTAATCCCAAAATCAAGAAAAACTTCACTTTTTTAAGGTTTTACCATTTTAGATTGCATGCGTCCATTTGTTGACGTGCCAAGCATGCATCAATGACTCGGGAATTGTTTATTACCTAAACCAAAAAAAGTTTTTGTTAATAACCTTAGATAAATAACCAAGGTTATCAACAATAACCTTTAATTAAGCATACCCTTATAGTGTGCTCTGGTTGCCCAAACCTATATTTCAATCGCCCATAGTTTAGGTCGCTCAAAACTTTGACTCTAGCCTACTAAGGCTAGGTCCTCCTAGGTTGAGGTTGAGGTCTACCTTTTGTCCAAGTATAAATTTACTCAACTCTCATCTCACAACAATTTACCTTGTGCAGTCTTCTACTCAGCTTCTCATCCTTCGGATGCATCAAGATCTCTAATTCACTTCTCATGCTTTCTTCTTGCTTCACTGGTGTACTATTTT
Source organism: Zingiber officinale (assembly GCF_018446385.1). Taxonomy (NCBI): domain Eukaryota; kingdom Viridiplantae; phylum Streptophyta; class Magnoliopsida; order Zingiberales; family Zingiberaceae; genus Zingiber; species Zingiber officinale. The sequence continues at coordinate 155,269,627 of NC_055992.1, read as the reverse complement.
ATCAATCTTTTCATCCCTCAAGTGCATTAAGCCTATCGGCTCTCTTCCTGTGCTATCTTTCTCTCTCGCTTGTGTCTTTTGCTCCATATGTCCCTACCTGCGATATTTTTTTGTTCTTCGGTCCCTCAAGTGTCTCATACCACCCTTCTTCATTCTTTCGTGAACCCTTAGTTATCGAATATATTTGTGTATATTGCTAAGTCGATATACACTTAACACACATTAGATCACAATTTAAGATCTTACTTAAAATTCTTTGCTCAAAAATTAAAATCATAGTCAAACTGCTCGAGGTATTAACAATCACTTTCTTGTCATGTTTAAAAATTTTATTTAAGGATAAATGAGCAAGAAAATAAATATTAATACATAATCAAGTACAAAATCAAATATGTAGACTCCCCTTGCATCCATTCTCCACCTAGATCAACTTTTTAATTTTTTTTGTCATGATTTTAACCTACTCAACTTCTCTCCTTTTGACAATATCAAAAATTGAGATCCAAATAATCTTTGAATTAATGATTTTGTGCAAATTTTACATCTCTCCCTTAGTGGAGTTTAATTTGTAAATATTAATTTTCAAAATTGAACATTCCCCTTGGTATATCTGTCACGCCCCCAGAGGAGTCCCTGTCCGAGAAAATTTCGGCAGCATCTCCCCTGTATGGTGAAATATCTGAAACTTTTCTACATCTCATATACCTCAGCCACAGGCGGCTGGAATCATAACAATAAATAAAAACACATTCCACACAACCATCCACGCAGTTATATATAATCAAACAAAGTAGTAATACTCTGACTCGAAAACCACCCTACTCAACTACACTCGTAAAGCTCAAAACCGACGAACTCACCTCTTCTGCCGTCCAGGCAGGCATGTAGTAGAGTAAATCCAAATCATACCAAAAGTCCATCCAACGGAAAGATTCCATACAATATCCATATGTAAAGTCCAAAACAAAACTAAAACAAAGTCTGATAGCGAAAAGCTAAAATAAAACAACTCAAAAACCAGCAGAGGAGTAGCACTACGTGCTGTGGGGACCAGCGACTGGAACTCCCTCCTGACAGCATCAACCTGAAAATAACAACAATGGAGACGGGGTGAGTCCAACACTCAGCAGGTACAATTGATATGCAAAGTAAAGAAATAACACCTAGCACTAATCATGCGTACAGTCTCCTGATAAAAGAAAGATAAAAATATGCATCTGAAGTAAACAGGAGATAAACTGTACTAACCAGGACCTGAGTATAAGGACAAACAGTCCGAGTGGTATAGGAATCCTGTATGCATGTCAAACATAGGTATCCAAACAATATGCAGCATATAAATGCAGCAACCACAAACACAAGCAATAAATGCATCATGCATATGATGCCAATGATGCGTCCTGGTCACCCCTGACGTCAGTCGATCATCTCATACAAAAGTGAGGCCGAGTGGGTAGGGTTGTGACAACCGTGCACTCTGTCGTCACTACTCCTGATGAGTGACCGAGTGGACAGGATGCTATCGGAGTACACCTATCCTCCTACCCCAAATCATAAATGGGGGAGCGCAATGCTCTCATCTCCCGGTACTCAAAGACAAGGAGGAATCCCTGCCGGATAACACGTTGTGTCACACTACCCATGAGCGGACCAACGGTGCCTAACAGAGTCCCTGCTGCAACACACTCAGCCTGAATCGACCACTAACCCATGAGTGGTGGTGTGTGCAGATCCATGTAACTGGCGATGTGCTCAACAATAATGGAGCGGACTATCGCACAGCATGCAATCATACAAATGGTGCATGGCACTAACCACAAGAATATCCTGACCTAATCCACATATATATAAAAATGCATCATAGGTCAACGAATCCAAAACAATCCAAAGGTATACAGAAGGTATAAAACCTAGGTCCTGAACATGGTCAAGCATGGCATATCACTACCCCTATAAGCATGTATAGACAGGTAAAGTATACATGGGATGCAAAACAAATCAATCAATCAAACATGTACCAAGATTTGGGTAGTGATTAACCGGAATAGATAAGAAACATAATTAATGAAACATGTTAATTCCATTACTAAGCATATCAAAGACAAAAAAAAGTCAAAAGTACCCGCCTCCGATAAAATAGAAAGGTCCAGTCCGACTCCGAGATACTCGTCTCGCGTCACAGTCCTGTGTCAAACAATAAATCTTTTTATTTAGCTACACTTCTCGTAAATAGCTAAATACAATCTCTAATCCTAAAATTAGAGTAAAACTCTAATCGAATATAACTCAAGTTAACTAGAGTTAGTTTCCTTAACCTTAACCATTCTACTATTCGGTTTCAATTGAAACCTACACACGATTCCAAATTAACATATAATGCCAACACAACTAGCAAACATCTACAACAAAGTCCAAAACCCTAAATCTTACCTCAAACTCACAGCCAGATAGTTCCTACCGGAGAAGGGTTGTTTTGCTGCTGTAAACAAAAACAAGCAAACCTCACAATTGTTACGCAAAGCTTACAACCTTATAAAAACTTCCACTGACAGCTACCTAGAATCACCAAATCCTTACCTTGTTGCTGCTGGACCAAGACTTGTGGCCGAATTGGGTTGTCCGCCACTAGAAGGTGACTGCCTGTTGCTTCCTCATTCCCTCTCTGTCAGTGGCTGATGGAAGAAGAAGCCGGTAGTGAAGAAACGAACCAGGGCACAGCGTCAACAATCAACCGATGGGGAAGAAGGCTCGGCAGAACCTGGTGGCCGGAATGCAGAGGTGCGGCGGCGGCTGGGATGCACACACTGTGCCGGCGATAGTGCTAGGGCACAAGGGAAGATCGGCAGCACTTGGGCAGTGAGGCTGTCAACTTGGTCGTCACTGCTCGGGGCTGTGGCCGACAGTAAGAGGAGAGGAGATGTGTCGGCGGCGGTGCTAGGGCACGGCGACAGCGGCACCTAGGGCTCGGGTCGACGCTGCTTGGCGCGAGGAAGAAGTGTCGGCGCTACTCCTTGCGGCGGACTCCAGGGTTAGGGCAGAGCTCGGGAAGAAGAATGAAGAGGAGGAGAAGAAATTGCCGAGAGATTTAAAGCGCCGGCGGTTAGGGCACCGAAGGAGAAGGCGCGCGGCGGCGTCGGGGAGAAGAAGGAAGGGGTGTGGGGACGGCTCGGGTTCGGCGACAAAAGCAAAGGAAAAGAAATAAAAAAATAAAAAGGAAAAGGATATATAAATATAATCTTTTCTTTGCTTAAATCGGGTAGCCTAAACAGGCTTTTCCGGACCCGTTCTTGTTCCCGTTAACTCGTCCATACGAGCTCCGAAAAATTCCCGAAAAATTTCCAAAAATTCCGGAAAATTCCCTTATTAATATTCGCCTATTTTCGGTATTTTACAATATCAATTTTCAGAAAATCATTTAAAAATTTATAAAATTCAAAAATTTTGTCTGCCATATTTTCACATAAAAATATTTATAATGGAAAATGCATATCAAATTTTAAGATTATAACATAAAATTGAGTCCATCGTACATGATTTTATTTAAAAAATTATGAGAAAATTTATAAATTTTAAAAAATCATGAAATTATTAACACTAAAAGTTTTCATGCCATATTTTTAGAGAAAACTATTTTTCAAAAAAAATTATTCTATTTTTTTTTTAGAATTTAACTATGAAACTAACTTTAAACTAAACACTATGTAATTGCAATACAATTTTTAACAGTCTACTATAGAGGTGAAAAAATGACCACCAAAGTATTGAAAATTAAATTGGAATGTCACTTGGGATATCATCAAATAGTATTTGTCATCTTCAACTTCATGAATCTTATCTCCCCCTTTCCCACCAGATTGCCATCGATGGAAGATTGTCGGCATTAACACCTAGAAAATTAACTACAAAGCTAGTTTTAAATGACAAATTCATAGACACATTACTACAACAATATCTCAATAACTAGGGGTGAGCATTCGATTAAAATCGAATTGAACCGAAACTAATTAACCAAACCGATCTAAATCGATTTTTTTTTCAAACAAACCGAACCGAACCAATTTTTGATAAAAACCGAACCAAATTTATGATAAAACCGAACCAAAAAAATTGAAAAAACCTGAAAATTCATTTTGGTTTAATAAAAAATCGGTTTGGTTTAATAAAAAATAGGTTTGGTTTAAAATTTTGGGTCTAAAAAATTTAATTTGGTTCAAAAATTCGGTCTATTCAATCTATTCGGTTTAACCGAATAAGAAATTTTAAAACCGAACTTGAACCGAATTAACCGATTTTTCAGAAAAAAACTAAATTTTTGAATAAACTAAACTGAATTTTTAAATTCCGCCGATTTATTCGGTTTAATCGAACTTTTACTCACCCTAACTATATATTGAAACTGTTTCCTAGAAAGTGCATCATGAATGGTCAATTAGTGCAAGATCACACTCTGAATGAACCTTACTTGACACATCTCAAATAAATTGTTTCGGCTTTCAAGTGTAGCAAAGCCTTGTCCCTGCAATAAGTGGTTACTTGCCTCTTCGCAGAGGGGAGCGGTTGCTCCCGTTGTTGCTACAGCTTCTTCCTTTATTAGGCTGAACATGTAACAATCAATTCCAATCCTAATGTTAAATGGTAAAAGAAAATATCATCTTTTCACTAAGTTTTCAGTTTCAAGGGAAAAATACGAGGAAAAAACTATATTCTCCATTAGGTAAGTAAATTTAAGTTACTCTGTCATTTTCTTCATGTTGATGTGGACAAAATTGAATGGTGAAAGAACAAATGTGAAAACATTTTACCTTCTAGTACTGCGACTTCTTGTTCTTCTTCGATCTCCCTGGAAAGCGAGAGAAGTTAGATTTGGGGGTGGTGTGGTATCCTGAAGAAGCGTTTAACACAAGTGTGTATACAACATGCTCTTAAATACCTTGCAAGGACTAGGAGAACCAGAGTATGATGCTTTATAATTGTTCTGCCTTGGTGGAGGAGAATGACCCCTAATTTGAGAAAGATCTCTATTAGTAGAGAAATAAATGCACTCCGTATATGGAGACAAACTCCTTGAACTATGTGGAAAAAAATGGATTCAACATCAAAACAACACTAAAAAAATTTATTTAGCTGAAGGGCCTAGAATTCTTGTATGTCAAGGTCGCCATAAATTACTTGTGGATATTAATTCCTCCATCTAGTGATACTAGGCCTATGAAAAGGTCCTACCAAAAGTGTAGATCCAATCAACTCACAGCAACCCTAGATTAACTATGAACATTGGACAAGGATGGAATTAGCCAAGATTCATTTTTATAAGATAAACAAAATATCCAACTAAATATGGAAAAAGTGTCCAAAATTTTTTCATACTGGTCAAAAGATGGCATACCTTAAATTATTTCAAGAGATCAAATCAAGAGCATAAACATATTAATGACTTTGAATTAATGACTTTGTGCCAAATTTACTCTCTCCCTTATTGAGTTTAATTTGTAAATATCAAATTTCAAAATCGAACATTCCCATTGGTATATCAAATTTCAGAAAATTATTTAAAAATTTATAAAATTCAAAAATTTTGTCTGCCATATTTTTTATATTGTTGGGATTCAATTAAAGTCTCACATTGAAAAGATTTGGGAAAGATTGTGAGTTTAAAAGGATATATGATATCTCCATTGGCATAAGACTTTTTGGGGAGAGTCCATGGGTTCAAAAATTTTGTCATAAAAATATTTTAATGGAAAATCAATTTTTAAGATTATAACATAAAATTGAGTCCTATCATGATTTTATTCAAAAAAAAAATTATGAGAAAATTTATAAGTTTTGTAAAATCATGAAATTTTAAAAATTATTGTATTTTTGAAATTTGAGAATTTAACTATGAAACTAACTTTAAACTAAACACTACGTAATTGCAATACATTTTTTACCAATCTACTATGCCGATGAAAAATGACTACCAAGGTATTAAAAATTAAATTGGAATGTCACATGGTATATCATCAAACAATATTAGTCATCATGAACTACATGAATCTTATCTCTCTCTTTCCCACCCGATTGCCATCGATGCAAGATTGCCCGCATTAACACCTAGAAAATTTACTAGAAAGCTAGTTTTAAACAACAAATTCATGAAGAATTACTACAAGAATATCTCAATAACTATATATTGAAACTGTTTCCTAGAAAGTACATCGTGAATGGTCAACTAGTGCAAGATCACATTTCTGAATGAATATTGTTGTACACATCTTAGATAAATTGTTTTAGCTTTCAAAGTGTAGCAAAGCACTGTCCTTGCAATAAGTGGTTACTTGCCTCTTCACAGAGGGGAGCGGTTGCTCCCGTTGTTGCTGTGGCTACTTCCTTTATTAGGCCTAACATGTAACAATCAATTCCTAATGTTAAATAGTAAAATAAAATATCATCTGCTTGTTAAGTTTTCCGTTTTCAGGGGAAAATGTGAGGGAAAAACTATATTCTCCATTAGGTAAGTAAATTTAAGTTATTTTGTCATTTTCTTTATGCTAATGTGGACAAATTTGAATGGTGAAAGTACAAATGTGAAAACATTTTATCTTCTAGGGCTGCGACTTCTTGTTATTCTTTGTGCTCCTTGGAATGCGGGAGAAGTTAGATTTGGGGGTGCTGTAGTATCCGAAGATTCATTTGACACTAGTGTATAAACAACATGGTGTTAAATACCTTGCAAAGACTAGGAGAACGAGAGTGTGATCCTTTAGAATTGCCTTGCCTTAGTGGAGGAGAATGGCCCCTAATTTGAGAAAGGTCTCCATTATTAAAGAAGCAAATACACTCCGTATATGGAGACAAACTCCTTGAGCTTGGTGGAAAAAAATGGACCCAATATCAAAACAACACTAAAAAAATTGTTTAGCTGAAGGGCCTAGAATTCTTGCATGTCAAGGTTGGCACAAATTACTTGTGGATATTAATGCCTCCATCTATTGATACTAGGTCTATGAAAAGGTCTTACCAAAATTGTAGATCCAATCAACTAACAGCAACCGTAGACTAACAGTCTAACACTATGAACATTGACAAGAATATGGAATTAGCCAAGATTCATTTTTATAAGATAAACAAAATAGGCAACTAAATATGGAAAAAGTGTCCAAAACTTTTTCATACTGGTCAAAAGATGGCATACCTTAAATTATTTCAAGAGATCAAATCAAGAGCATAAACATATATTTTTACACGAGCAGGAAAGAAAGTGGTGGAATCGGAAATTAGCAATGAAGAATAAGAGGGTTCATACATGCAAGTTCAAAAAGGGAAAGGGTAAAGCACTGCCAGAACCCGCCAGGAGATATTGGTCTAGAATTAGAACGTAGCGATCACCTCATTGGTGAACGGCTACGATGTCGAGGTAGAGGAGGTGACCTCCTTGATGAGCTCCTTCCTTGCCTAGGAGGTGATATGAAACAAGCAATTCCATTGTGGAAATTATCATAAGCTAACATGATACTTTTGAGACTTTAATTGTTACAATATATAGCCAAAAAATATATAATTTAGAGCATGTCAGCATATTATTTATGCAATATTTCCTTTTCCTTATCACACAATTTTATGTTTGTTGAGTACAATATGTAGCCTCTTTATACAAGTTTTCAGGAATTATATAACATTTTGCAAATTATGGTGTATGGATTAATTTCTTGGAACAAACTTTTAACAAAATTTGTCATAGCTGCCAACAAGGGCAAGGAGAATAAAACTGAATAATCTGATTAGAATACAAGAAGAAGTTACACCTGCATACAATTTTGGATGCCAAGGAATTCCAAAAATTCCAGTAACTGCATCGTTAGTGCCAATCATATTAATAAAATAATGTTAAAAGGCAAGGAAAACCACTAATACCAATCTCAAGCCCAAATGTTAAACATCGAGCTAGGATGGTGTTAGACCTTGGCAGACAGCATAATATAATGTTAAAAATTGTATAAATATGGATCCTTACCATGTCTGCTGATTCACTGGTGGGACAGGATTGATACAGCTTGCAACTTGAGGCTTATTCTTAAAAGGCATGGAAGAGATTTATGGTTGATGAATTGAAGCATTAGGGAACAGATAGTTAATATGGGTATTAATTGGTGCTGATTCAAACTACATGAAGGCTTATTGGTGCATGTGTTTAAATGTGTAGGTACTTAGAAGAATACAAGTACCCAATGACTCGTGATCCGGTAGAGTACGGTGAAGGATAGTATGGGCCACCCGAGGGATTAAAAAGGACTAAGAGCATCGGAGACAATAAGATCTTAGCAGAAGGCACAAGCGAACGAGAAAGATGACATGGGAAAAGAGTCGACTGACTCGGTGTATTCGAGGTAAAAGGAGTTACGAAAGAGTATTCCAATGGAACAATAAAGACACATGGGGAATAAGCAGAAGTGCATCTAAGGGACGAGAAGTAAAATGAAATCTGCACAAGGTAAGCTGGTGAGGTGAGTTGAGTAATTTTTATTCGAGACAAAGGTAGACTCAACTTATGAGGATTCAAGCGTAGCCGAATGAGTGGGAAGGTTCCGGCAATGCTTTAGTTAATTGATTTTTTCAGATGATTGAACTAGCAAGTCCGGTCGCCCGATGCACAATGAATATCTATTATCTGTTTGAATAGGTTATCATAGGATTCAGATCAAGTGATTAGATATCGGTATCGGATAACTGAAAGTCATGTGGAAATTGATCGTATAGTGCAAATCCAATGTAAACGGAATCGGACGACCGGTGCACAAGAGGATCAGGAGATTGGATGCCATATGGGATATGATCCAGGGCAGAAACTCAAACTGACCGGATTCCAATTGATCGTAAAGAGACAGAGCTCACGTTCCAGTCACCAAAGTCACATTCGAAGAGGTCTATTTAATTTTATATGTAAGTATGCAACCTCTTCAATTATATTCTGAACTTGATTTGTGTAAAAGGTTTAAGATAAGAAATAGTGCACATGCTTTGATGTAAATAATAATCATCTCAAAAGTCTTCGCATACGACCTTAATTAATTTGTGTGAGAAAGTCGCAATCCATCAAGCAATCACGTAGTTTATGATTTAGAGTTGTTTTTGTTTAATAGACAAAATGACAGAGTAAAACTTGGATCTGTTTCATCAAATAAAAAAGTGTAGCGTCGAATAATAATCATATCAACAGTCTTCGCACCGGCCCATAGTGGCACGATAGACATTCAAATTGCCCCCAGGGGCTGGATCAGTTGTTAAGTGGTTGAGATGTTGTATCATGACGCAACGATTCGAGTGTCGACGGTTGCAATGTGGAATAATATCTCCGTCTGCCGGCTTAAAGCCTCGAACCCCAGCCACTTGTCAACCCAGCATTCACCCTGATTAACCCTCCTCCTACATCACCGTGGGGCAGGCGTAGGGGGCCGTCGGGGCGGCGGATTCCGCCTTTTTTTTGTATCACGATAGACATTCAAATTGACCCCGTGGGTCATCCGAGATGACATGGGGCGGGAGTTGCTGCAATGAGGTCGCCGGGTCGAAACTCAGTGGCAACGGGGGAATAAATCCCCTATCCCTGTATCCCACCCGGTCCGTCCCATGTTAGCTCGGGTGCTGCGATTTACCTCCCTCACAATGACCGTGGGTCCGGTCGGTGGAGGCCCTGGGGGCGAGGATTTCACCTTTTTGCTGCAACGATAGACATTCAAATTATTTTTTAAATATCCACAAAATTTAGTTACGATGTATTTACATAAATAAAATTTCTATAAAATTAAATCGGTCATTCTAGAAATAATTAATAAAATTAACTAAAATTATTTATTTATTTTTATTTTATTTTATTTTTATTTTTTTTTTGAGAAAGTGACCATCCCAATTGGTCCAGTTTTGAATTAGAAGTATTTGATGGACAAAAAGGACACAGTAAAATTTTAATCTATTCCATCAAATAAAATGTCACAATGCACATGCTTTGATGTAAACAAGAATCATCTCAATGACTTTCACATAGAACTTGCTTTGCATGTGAGAGGTCCCCGGGATTATGATGCAGTGATAGGGTATTCATGTTGTCATTTAGGTATCCGTAGTTCGAGCCCCAGATATGACGAATTTGTAAGAATTTTTTCTCCAAATGGGATCCAGGTTGTTATCCAAGCACTCACGGTTCGAGCTCCAGTTATGATAAATTTGTAAGAATTTTTCTTCCAAATGGAGCACGTAACTAAAGGATGTTGGGCTCCTGGGCTGCGCCCACTGCGAGCGCGCGCTTCCCGATTTATCCTAATGATCGATGGAAAATTTTCGTAAGACTGAGCTGATTATTTCAGACTCGACGTTACCTAGGTTGATTTTTTTTTATTATTTTACTTTGTGTGTGAGAAAGTAGCAATCCATAAATAGTGGATCAATCAAGTAGTTCCTAATCAAAGTTATTTGATGGACAAGAGGACATATTAAAACTCTATCTGCTCCATAAGTGTGAACGCACATACTATTATGCTTTAATGTAAATAAAAATGGGCACCACATGGCTGGATGTGAGAAAGTATGGTCGTCTCGGGATGATTTAATAGTTAGCCCATGATATATTTATGAATTTAAAATTTAGAGTTTAAATTTTAATATATCCGAGATAAATACTTTTTTGATATGTTAATCAATATTGTAAGGACTAGTAATTATTTATTTATTTTTTTTTATGTTAGTCCTGAGATGAGACAAGTTGATAGGGACATTAGCCCTTTTGCCAACTTAGTGTGAAAATGTATTTCTTCAGTGTTAACCTTAAAATAAATTGATAGAGATATTAAAGAGATCATAGTCATCTTTGGCCAACATAACATGAAAAGCGTAACAATTCATGAACTAATTTGATCAATCATAAAATTTTGTTCAATACCATCAAATAAAACCAAGTCTCACAGAGCACATGCTTAAGCTTTCCTGTATATAATAATCATCTCGACAGTGAGAGTACTTTTTTTTTTTTTATTTGGTCATCCAATGTTTTCAAATCGATTAATTTGAATATCATCAATGAATTTGATCTATAAAAATTCTCCATCCACTTTCAAAATAAATCAAGAAGAAGCACTTATAAAACCCCATTCACTGTCAAAACAAATCAAGAAATAGCATATAAACTCAGTTAATCTTATTAATTATCTTTAAAATAATCAATTTAGTCTCATAAAATTTTTTTCATTGATCACTAAGATAAATAAAAAAATGCACAATGACCAACCCAAGAGTTCATCATCCTTTGATTACACCTCCTATTTGGAAAAAAAATTTCTATAAATACATCAAAACTAGGAATTAAATCATGAATATCTAAACAAATTTAAATATTCTATCACATCATAACCCCAGGGATAAGAAAAAAGCACTTATAGAACCTCATGGAAAGCACCAACATTATATCGTCCTAACAAAAAAATCTCTACGCAGTTGGAATTCAATCCATAAACAAATTTGGTCAATCAGTAGTTTTGAATCAAAATTATTTAATGAATAAAAGCATAGAGTAAAACTTGGACAGGTCAGTCAAGATTTAAAATTATCTGAAATTGATCATCAACGGTGCTGTTCTAACGATTGTGGTTGCGGCCGAGTTGTGATGACAGGGCAGAGTCGACATCGCTTGTGGTAAGGAGAGCAGCAATGACAAAACTATTAACGAGATAACAATGAATGTGATGTCGTACGGTTATGGAAGAATCAAGCGATGACAGGACTGGGGGCGCTCTAATATATAGGGAGAAGGTTTGCTGCTATTGTACTAGTTAAGTCGCAACTAGATGTCTGCGAGGAGGGACAAGGAAGGCCACGATGCCAACTGCTTGTGCGGCAGATAGAGCAGTACACGTAGGGAGGTGAAGCAGTAAATATGGAGAAATTTAGGTTTAATTAAAATTGTTGACAAACAACCATTCAATAATTCACTATAGAGAAGTAAGAGCTGAAATAAAATTACTATGGATGATATGAGCTAAAATAAAATGATAATGGGGCTGAAATAAAATTTTAATTATAATTTTTTAAAAATGGATAGGGCTAAAGCCTACCCTAGCCCAAGTGTGGCTCTGCCCCCGCTAGTGATGGATTATTAACGACGACGTAAATAATCCGTCGCTAAAGCCATCGCTAATGCATGATTTTTCTTATAATAATTTTTAAAACTAGTAACGTTATTCATTCCACTCTGGTGTCGAATTTGATTCTACATTCAAGTCTATAAAAAGAGATAAAAAGCTCACGTTCAAGTCACCATAATTACATTTGAAGAGGTCTATTTTATTTTATACGTAACCCCTTCAATTATATTCTGAACTAAAAAGTTTAAGGTAAGGAATAGCGCACATGCTTTGACGTAAATAATAATCATCTCAAGAGTCTTCGGCACAGGATCTTGCGTTGTGTGAGAAAGTCGCAATCCATCAAGCAATCACGTAGTTTATGATTTAGAGCTGTTTTAGTTTAATGGACAAAATGTCAGAGTAAAACTTTGATCTGTTTCATCAAATAAAAAAATATAGTGTAGAATGCACATGCTTTGATGTCAATAATAATCATATCAACAGTCTTCGCATTGGACATTGTTTTTTGTGAGAATTTCGAGTCAGAATTATTTGATGGACAAAAACACTTTGTAAAACTTTAATCTATTCCATCAAATAAAAAAAAATGTCACAATGCACATGCTTTGCATGATGTAAAAATAATCATCTCAACGGCCTTCACATAGAACAATTGCTTTGTGTGTGAGAAAGTAGCAATCCATAAATAAGTATTTGGTCAATCAAGTAGTTTTGAATCAAATTTATTTGATGGACAAGAGGACATATTAAAAGAACGCATGTGCTTTTTAATGTAAATAATAATGGGCATCTCAACCGTCTTCGCGTAGGTTGGTGGTGTGAGAAAGTAGCAATCCATGAACCAATTATCATCAAATAAAAAATGTCACATTGCACATGCTTTGATGTAAATAATGGCGGTCACTCGTACAGAACCTTGCACGAAGTTGTTTTGAATCAAAATTATTTGATAGACAAAAGACGAGTAAAGTGGTATTTGATTAAATGATATAAATGATTATGAGTACGATTTAATAGTAAGTACGATTTAACCGTCCACTATAAAAATGCATGAGTTTAACGACGGAAGTATCGATGGAATCTCAACTCCGTCGGCGTATACCGACTGAATATACCTCTGTCGGGAAATATCGACGGGATTTAGATCGGTCGGTAATTACCGACGGAATAGTGATTACGTCGGTAATTACCGACGGAATCACTATTCCGTCGGGGAGTCTCATAATATCGCCGTTAGAATTTTGTGTATTTCCGACGGACTTCTTATTCCGTCGGTAAATAGGCGGGTGCGGGCGTAAAGATGACCGACGGAATGATATTCAGTCGGTAATTAACGGGTTTAGGGTTTTATTATACCGACGGAAAGAGTATTCCGTCGGTAAGTTTCCGCCCGTACCCATTTTCTTTGCATTCGCTAAACCTTACCCGAAAACTAACCGAAATCACCGACGGAATTAACCATTCCGTCGGTGATTACCGACGGAATTAATGTTCCGTCGGTAAATCGCGTTTTAGGGCACAGATTATCCCTTTCCTCTTCGCGCGAGCTCTTTCTTTCCTCAACGGCGGCGATATTCCGGCGGCTCTCTCCAGCGATCTCGGCGCCCTTTCCTCCCGTTCACACCGTTCCGGCGATCTCTCAGGTATGCTCTTCTATTCTCCTCTCTCGTTTACGTTTTCACACGGCCGGCAGCCGCGCCCTGCTCGCAGATCGCCGTCCGGAACATCGACGGCTACAACGCCCGGGTCGCCGAGGCGGCGGCGCGCGGCGAGGTGCTGACCCGGACCGTGCAGACCGGCTTCGACCGCCACACCGGCGAGGCGGTGTACGAGGACGCGGCTCGCTGCTCGCGGCCAGCAGCCTGCTCGCAATTGTAGCGGTGCTTTGTTACTGTTCGTAGCTGAGCACAATGTAAACCCTAGAAAATTTAAGTGTCATGACATATTTTGATCAATTTCGCTATTGTACTTGCATAAAATGTAGTTTGATTGATGCTTCTCATATATGTATGATTATTTCATTTGATAATGCTATAAGGAACAACATGTTTATAATAGTTTCATTTAATTGTTCTAGTGTAGAGGTGATTTATGGTAATATGATATGATGATCGTGAGATGAAATTGTGCACATAATTCTTTATTTAAACTTATTTCAAGTGATACAACAAGTTTAATAATGTTTCAATTTATATTCTCTTTAGGTTATACCAATGTATATGAACAAGGCTTGGATGTACAATCGATTAGACAATGGTTTTATCAAAGATGATTTTATTGCTGAAGTTTAACAGTTTGTGATTTTTGCTAAAAGTCATCCAGAATGTATGAATGGTTCTGAGTTACGGTGTCCGTGCAATCATAAAAAATGTCAAAATAGAGCATTTCGTGATGAAGATACCGTAAAAATGCACATATGTAGAAATGGATTTGTGCCAAATTACTACAATTGGTATTGCCACGGAGAGCCTTATATATATGAACCAATTGGGTCATCTGGTGGTTCGTATTCTGGGACTACTGTTACAGCTCCTGAAGCATCAAATAATTATGATATTTCAATGCAATCAATGGTTCAAGATGCGATGAATGCAGTTGATTATTCGAATATAGATGAAATACCAACCCCTGAATATCAGCAACTATATGAAATGTTAAAGGTTAGTGAAAGAGAAGTGTGGGAAGGCATTCCTTCTGGTCATTCACAACTATCAGCTACAGCAAGGTTATTGAATATGAAAGCAGAACATCATTTCTCAGAAAGATGTTACGATGACATTTGTCAATTGATGTCAGAGTTGCTCCCTACTGATAACATAATGACTGATAGCTTATATGAAACAAAGAAATTGATCAGAGGTTTAGGTTTGCCTGTAGAGAAAATTGATTATTGTATAAACAACTGCATGATATTTTGGAATGAAGACAGTGATTTGAATGAATGTAAAATCTATACTCACCCTCGTTTTAAGCATCGTAATCGCATACCAGGGAAGAAGAAGAAAAATATTGCTTGGAAAGTAATGTATTATTTTCCGTTAACTGCTAGACTTCAACGCTTGTATGCATCTGCAGCTATAGCTAACCACATGTTGTGGCATCATGAGCATGAGCATGAGCATGAAGAAGGTATAATGTGTCATCCTTGTGATTCTCCTGCATGGAAACATCTTGATAATGTGTTTCCCTCCTTTGCAATGGAACCACGAAATGTGAGATTGGGACTTTCTGCAGATGGATTTCACCATTTGGTCAGTCGGGACAACAATATTCATCTTGGCCAGTTATATTAACACCGTACAATTTACCACCATGGATGTGCATGAAAGATGAATTTATGTTTCTTATCGTGCTTATTCCTGGTCCAGCCAATCCAAAAGATAAGATAGATGTTTTCTTGCAACCTCTAATTGCCGAGCTTAATGAATTATGGAATGTAGGGTCGGTTATTTATGATATTGCAAGTAAAACTAATTTTACATTGCATGCGACCTTATTATGGACGATCAGTGATTTTCCAGCATACTCAATGTTGTCGGGATGGAGCACGGCTGGTAAATTAGCATGCCCACATTGCATGACAGAGTCCGATGCATTTTCATTACCTTGCAGTGGGAAGATATCTTGGTTTGATAATCATCATAAATTTCTACCACTGGATCACCCTTTTAGGCGAAATAAGAAAAATTTTCTAAAGAATGTTATAGTCAGAAAACCTCCCCCAGCAGTCCATGCTTCAGGTGAAGAAATCATTGAACAAATAGATAGTTATGGATTTATCCCAGTATCTCAGCCTAATTCTGATGAGATAAATAAGTATCTTGTGAGGATGAACAAGTGTGGTTGGAAGAAAATGAGCATATTTTGGGAGTTGCCTTATTGGAAGTATCTACTCATTCGACACAATATAGATGTGATGCATGTTGAGAAAAATTTCTTTGATAATATCTTCAACACTGTGATGAATGCACCTGGAAGAACTAAGGACACTGCAAAATCACGTGAAGAATTAAAAGAACTAGTCAACAGACCAGAATTGCATCAGAATGAAACAACCAATAAGTTTCCAAAAGCTTGTTATACATTGGACAAAGATGGTAAACAAGCTTTATGTAGTTGGTTAAAATAAATTAAATTTCCAGATGGATATGCTTCGAATATGGCTCGATGCGTTGACATGAACAAATTAAAGATGTTTGGAATGAAGAGTCATGACTGTCATGTGTTCATGCAAAGACTTATTCCAATAGCTTTTCATGATTTACTTCCCAATAATGTTTGGCAAGCACTTACAGAGTTGAGTCTTTTTTTCAGAGATTTGACAGCGAGGTGTATTATGACGGTTGATATGATTCAGCTAGAGACTGACATTCCTCTCATACTTTGTAAGTTGGAGCGCATATTTTCACCAAGTTTTTTTGATTCAATGGAACATCTACCGGTACATTTACCATATGAGGCACGAATAGCTGGTCCTGTGCAGTACAGATGAATGTACCCATTTGAAAGTTTTTTAAGAAAATTAAAAAATAATGTTCGTAATAAAGCAAGAGTTGAAGGGTCAATATGTAATGCTTATCTGGTGGAGGAAGTATCTTCGTTCTGCTCTTATTATTTTGCTGATAATGTTAAAACCAGACACCGCAAATGTTGGAACCCCAAGGTTGGTTTTGGTGTGATCAACAAGTTAAGTTAGGTTCTGTTGTTTTCTAACCTTGTGTCTAAGTGTGCAGGAGCTTAGGAGCACAGGTACTCGAGCGGAAGACGCAGCTAGCGAGAAGGACGGCACGCGGTGCGTCCGAGGGACGAGGCGCTGCGGAAGAGTACACCGGCGGACGAGAAGGAAGTGCGCGCGATGGTTCCGAGGTACGAAAGCCGGAGCGGAAGATTGCTCAGGGAGCAAGAGACGCAGCTAGCGCGAAGGTCGGCACAGGGTGCGATCAAGGGACGAAGTCTGCGGATGAGTACGCTGGTGGACGAGAAGGGACACGCGGCAATTCCGAGGGACGAGAAGCCGGAGGGAAGCACGCTCGAGAAGACCGGAAGATGGGTTCGGGTGAGCCCTATTCCTGATGGCAGAGATCACCCAATCAAGCGGATCCGGAGCAGAAGACCCGGACCGAGATGGACTTAACGGAGAAGTGGTCCCGGATAAAAAGTCAACCATAGTTGACATTTTGCTCCGGGGCGCCCGGAACCAATCCGGGCGCCCGGAGCTGTCCGGGGCGCCCGGAATGCTTCCGAGCGCCCGGAATGCTTCCGGGCGCCCGGACCCTGATTTTGACCAAGATCGCGATTTATGTGATCTGAACGTTGGGGGATAAAACTTTATCCCCCCCAGGGCGCCCGGAACCCTTCCAGGCGCCCCGACCAAGGCTATAAATATAGCCTTGGTCAGAAGCTCTTCATAAGTTCAGAAATTGTAAACAACACTTGTGTGCTTCCACTGTTTAGATTAGTTTCTGTCTTTCTGTGCTTACACTGCTGTAAACGAGGCTTCTCCGCCTGAAGGAGCTCTTAGTGCGATCTTCATCCTTGGATTAACAACCTCCCCGGTTGTAACCAAGTCAAATTCGGTGCCTCATTTTTATGCTTTATTTTCTGTTTAATCTATTTTTTATGTGTTAGCTTAATCGTACGAGAAAGGGTTGTGCTTGATTTTTCAGGGCTATTCAACCCCCCCTTCTACCCGGCCGCATCGGTCCTTCAAGTGGTATCAGAGCCGAGGCGCTTCAGGAGGACTAACCGCCGAACGAAGCAACAAGATGGCCGGATCCAACATCCACGCACCAAAATTTGAAGGGGACTTCGCTAGCTGGAAAAATCGAATGGAGGTATTTCTTGAAACAGATTATGATTTATTACTAACAATGGAATTTGGCTATGAAGCACCAGAGGGCAAAGCAAGAAATCAATGGTTAAAGAAGGAGCAGGCTGACCACGTGGCAAACAAGAAAGCAGAATTCCATCTGCTAAGTGTACTTCCAACACAAAGTCAATCGAGTCGGTACCTACAACTCGGCAAAGGAGCTTTGGGAGAAATTCCTGGAGTTACACGAAGGAACATCCGAAGCCAAACTTGCAAGACGGGATTTACTTCGTAACCAGCTTACAAACCTCCGATTTGAAGAAGGTGAAACAATTGCACATCTACACTCGAGGATTCAGGAACTCATCACTAGACTTACGAATCTCGGAGAAGAGGTAAGTAACCGAGATTCGCTAAGGTATGTCCTAAATTCCTTTCCTAGAAACTCAAAATGGGTATCACTAGTAGATGCCTTTTACATTTCAAAAGATCTAGAAAAAATTTCATTAGATGAATTATTTTCAACTTTTGAAGTGCATGAGTCAAGATGTGCAGGTCCGAAGGAGCCCAAGAATAATGTCGCTCTTAAAGCTTCGAGAGACGAACCTGAGTCAGAATCTTCTCTCGACGACGAGGAAATGGTGATGATGGTAAGACGATTTAAAAATATTTGTAAATCTATGAAATCTAACCATCCGCAGGGAAGAAAGAAAAGAACCATCCGCTGCTACCATTGCGATGAAGAAGGGCACGTCAAGGACAATTGCCCTAAACTGAAGAACAAAGGGAAGGACAAGGGTAAGAAGCCTATCCAAAAGCGCAAGGCCCTAAAAGCGACGTGGGACGATACGTCGTCGGAATCAGAAGTCAAGGAGTTCTCCAGGCTCGCGTTAATGGCGAGTCATCAAGACGACGACTGCGAGTCAAGCTCTTCCGAAATGAGCATCGAAAGCATCGATAAAGGGGGAGCCACGTCCGAAGAGAGCAGCAGTTCAGGGGGAGAAACCGACAACGAGATCGACAAGGTAAGTGAGGTACGATCTCTTCCTCCTGATAAAATGTTGAAATTCATTAAAATTTTAACAAAAGATTGCTGCAAATTAGAAAATGAAAATAAAGATTTAAAAGCAATATTAGCTACATCTTGTCCGTTAGAAATGCTAGATAAATCAAATTTAGAAAATGAAAAATTAAAATTAGAAATTCAAAATTTAAAAATTCAAGTAGAAAACTTGAAAAACTCTGCTTGCTCATCTAAAACCAATTTTAGAAGGTTCAATAATTTGAATTGGTATTATAGATATCACCAGGGACAAATTAAAAATATCTCTAGAAAATATGTCCCTAAGAAATTTTTAGTTAATCCAGTAGGTTGGAACCTTTATTGGGTTCCTAAATCTTGCTTAGTGTAAATTTTAAAATCAAAGTTAGCGCTTTAAGTGAGAAAATTATTTTTTTTTTAAATTCTATTTTCAAAAATAATTTTTACTTAGAGTGTTTAGAAAAATTTTCAAAAAATATTTTTTCCTAAGTTAAAATTTTACTTAGAGTTTTTTCTGCTTTTATTGATTCAAAAATATTTTTCAAAATATTTAATTAAGTTTTATTGATTGCAAAATTCTTTTTCTAACTTAGAATCTTTTGACTTAGAAATTTTTTTTAAGGTAGCTTTTCAAAATTTTCTAAGTCTTTAACCCTTAGATTTTTTTTGGAACCCCATTTTTTTGTGATCAAAGGGGGAGAAGGATAAGTATAAGTCTAGGGGGAGGTAGCCTAAAACTATTTTTTTCTATCTTTGTGCACTAAATTGTAAATTTAGTTAGTTTATTTTTTGTCTAGTTAACCCTAGCTTAACTTGGGTTGATCACACCAAAAAGGGGGAGATTGTTGGAACCCCAAGGTTGGTTTTGGTGTGATCAACAAGTTAAGTTAGGTTCTGTTGTTTTCTAACCTTGTGTCTAAGTGTGCAGGAGCTTAGGAGCACAGGTACTCGAGCGGAAGACGCAGTTAGTGGGCTTGATGCGTCCGAGGGACGAGGCGCGGCACACCGCCGGACGAGAAGGAAGTGCGCGATGGTTCCGAGGTACGAAGCCGGAGCGGAAGATTGCTCGGGAGCAAGAGACGCAGCTAAACGGAGTGCGATCGAGGGACGAAGTCTGCGGATGAGTACGCTAGTGGACGAGAAGGACACGCGCACCACCGAGGGACGAGGGAAGCACGCTCGAGAAGACCGGAAGATGGGTTCGGGTGAGCCCTATTCCGGATGTCAGAGATCACCCAATCAAGCGGATCCGGAGCAGAAGACCCGGACCGAGACGGGGACTTAACGGAGAAGTGGTCCCGGACAAAAAGTCAACCGTAGTTGACTTTTTGCTCCGGGGCGCCCGGACCCTGATTTTGACCAAGATCGCGATTTACGTGATCTGAACGTTGGGGGATAAAATTTTATCCCCCCCAGGGCGCCCGGAACCCTTCCAGGCGCCCCGACCAAGGCTATAAATATAGCCTTGGTCCAGAAGCTCTTCATAAGTTCAGAAATTGTAAACAACACTTGTGTGCTTCCACTGTTTAGATTAGCTTCTGTCTTTCTGTGCTTACACTGCTGTAAACGAGGCTTCTCCGCCTGAAGGAGCTCTTAGTGCGATCTTCATCCTTGGATTAACAACCTCCCCGGTTGTAACCAAGTCAAATTCGGTGCCTCGTTTTTATGCTTTATTTTCTGTTTAATCTATTTTTTATGTGTTAGCTTAATAGTACGAGAAAGGGTTGTGCTTGATTTTTCAGGGCTATTCAACCCCCCTTCTACCCGGCCGCATCGGTCCTTTAGCAAATGTCCTAGAAATTCCGATGATACTCAGAATATAGATCCATCGATGTTTTCTATTTCCAAATTTTCTGGTAAACCAATGGGTGCATCTGTTTCTAGATGGTTAACTCAACAAGAATACCATGCTGCAAGAACATACATACTCTTAAACTGTGATGAGGTCAAACCCTACATAAAGTAAGTTAACTTCTCTAATCAAACTTTTATTTCGTTGTAGTTAATTGCTTGATATCCTAATTTTCTTATAATTATCTTTTTTCAAAGCTTGTATGAGCAACAATTACATCTTCAAAATCCATCAATGACTGCAAGTGAGGTTGCTGAAAAGTTAGAGACCGAATTTGCATTATGGTTTCAAATATATGTGAGTTAGAGAAATTTTCATAATTATTTATTAAAAAAAATTCGGTCCTAATTTTTCGTATTACTATTTTGATATGTGAAAGACCGAAGAATATCTAATGTACAAGATGATAGAATATTGAATCTTGCATCTGGACCCCCTACGCCAAATAATGGTCTATTCGGGTTACTATGTTAATGGTCTCAAATTCCATGTGAGACAACGAGATTCACAGAGATTAACTTTTAATTCTGGTGTTTGCGTTAAAGGATCTATCGACACCAATAACACTGAGTTTGATTACTATGGTAGACTTGAGGAAATTATAGAGGTTGAGTATCCTGCATTACCGATAAAAAGGTGTGTGTTGTTCAAATGTTCATGGTATGATCCAACCCCAAGAACAGGTACCAGAATACATCCAAATTATAATTTAGTAGAGGTTAATGCAAACAGAAGGTTCAATAAGTTTGAACCTTTCATTTTTGCAATACAAGCGGGTCAGGTGGTTTATCTTGAATATCCTACGAAGAGAAGAAGAGCTAGTGAATGGTTGTCTGTTTGTCGATTGAAGTCTCGTTCAACCATAGAAATGCCGAACACTATTACTGCTCAAAACCATGATGCATTTCAGAATGACGAAGTAGAGAGACATTCGGTTGATTCACAAATCCAATCTACATCACAATTACTTGTAGATGGTAATGCCACTGACGAGGAGATAGATGATGGAGAGAAATCCAGCAGTGAGGATTTTGTTGAACTAACAGAGTCTAGCGACGACGACTTACAAACTGTTAATGTTGAGTAGAAATGCTTCCAGAGTCTAGCATTGATTAAATTTTAGCATTATTATTCATCTAGTAAGTTATGCTTTAATCATGTTTTGTTGCTTATTTATCATGTTATTAAAGATTTATTATGATGTGTGCTAATATGTTTTTGTAGATATAAGGTATCATGGCAGATCTTCCAGCACCACTCCGTGGATCCACCGTACTTAGGGTTGTTGGAGAGTCGTAAGTATTTTTTTTATTATTAGTAATTCAAGTTCTTTATTTATAACATATATCTTATGTCTTAATATTGCTTATATGTAGGTTTACTCCCGACGGCCATCGAGTATCCACATATATCACACGGAAATTTAAGGAAAGAGTCTGCATATCTGAGACTACATGGAGACATGTAGATGCTGGAACTAAGGATTTCTATTATCAAGAATTTGTGGTAAGTAAATTGAATATGTACATTATATTTATCCTTTAATATTCTAAAATTTTATTTTTAAATTGCAGAAAAAATATACATGGAAGGAGGGACACGAGGTAGAATTTGCAAAAACTTAGAATATTTATTGTGCCAAGTTGTACAAAGACCTATTATACTATGTGAGAAAGGATGTCACACGACCTGCTTATGTATCCGAGGAGATTTGGAGTGCATGGACGACCACTTGGTCTGCAGAAAGATGGCAGACAAAGGCTCTAAAAGCTCGAGCGAATAGGAATACAGAGCCAGGTGACCCGAGTACTGGATCTGCTCGACATACATCAGGATCTCGTTCCATTGTTGAGCACGCTATGGATCTGGTGATTTTAATTTAAAGTTATATAAAATAAATTTTTATTTATTAATGAACTTGTATAATTTTAGTCAAATTTGTTTGTGCATGCAAGAGCGTTCTTTAGAAAGACAACCCACATGCTTGGAGATCTTTCTCAAAACTCACAAGAGAAAGGATGACACATATATTGATGATCGATCAAAGAACATTGGGGTTTGAATTATTAACTTGCAATTTATATTTAATCTTTAATAATGATTAATTAGCTTTAATAATTGTGTATAATATATAAATTGTATATTTTTTCTACACGGGAGGAAATGATAAGCAGGGTTGCTCAGACATCTCAGCCACCAGTAGAGGGAGGGGAGTCACAGGATCTATCCACTCAAGAAATAAATGAAATTTATTATGATGTTGTGGGTGGAAGGACAAAGAACTCCTCCCTCTACGGCCTTGGTTCCCAGGCCAAGGTGGTATTTGATCGCTTGAGGACTCCTAGGGGTCGTGCGAGTTCCTCTTCTTCTTCTTCTGAGGTGGAGTCATTAAGAAAAGAAAACCAAGACTTGAAGACTCAGATGACTACCATGGATCAGAAGTGGGAGAAGAAGTGGGCTGCACAGGAGTAGACATTGGCCCAGATGCAAGTAATCATTGCACGATGGGACCCATCACAGCAGCCTCAGTCAGAGGAGACCCCAGACCCATCAGACCCTGACCCCGCTGATGATTAGATTTTGTTGAGGTATGTTTAACTATAACTTGATTTTTTTTTTTATATTTTTTTAGATATTCATTAAGTCAAATATATTTATTGTATATTATTATATGTTTATCTTAAAGTGTTTTACATTTTTCAGGAGTTCATACTGATACATTCACCATCACCACTATTATTGGTTATCCAAAATATAATCCAGGTATTTTTTTTTACAAGTAAAATTAGTTATATATAACAATGTTTGAGTTATATTATATTTGCATCGATTTATTCTAATCATAATCTATTGTATTTGACTTTTACAGGATTATATTCGGATATATGTATAAGTGATGTATCATGGTATGTATTTTGGATATTTTGTATTTGTCGTTCACTTGTATAATTTTAGATACTTTTGATTGTGAGAACTTGATACTTAGATTTTATTATAGTTTGGAGATTTTCTATTTGTCGTTCAGTTAAATTTATATATTTGTTGTATGTTGTATTTTGGAGATTGTGGATTGATTTACATTGTGATATTGTTGTTGTATGTTGTTAATATATTGTGTGGATTGTGTTTGTGATACCATCGCTTGTGATGGTTTGTATTTGTATTAAATTTGTATATGGGAAACTAGCAAAACAGGGACTGGATTTCAAATTTTTTCCAGATTTTTACCGACGGAATTATATTTCCGTCGGTAAATTATCGAAAGTACAGGGTTTTCTTCGATATATTCCCGACGAAATCAATGTTTCCGTCGGTAAACACCGACGGAATCACTATTTCCGTCGGCATAATACCGACGAAAACTGTGATTCCGTCGGCATAATACCGACGGAATCACAGTTTCCGTCGGTAAACACCGACGGAATCGCTGTTTCCGTCGGGAGTTTCCGTTCACCGTCGTTTGGTTTTTTACTGACGGGTAAGAATCTCAGTCGGTAATTTACCGACGGAATTATATATTCAGTCGGTACTTACCGACGGATATATTTTTCCGTCGGTAAAGTAATTGCCGACCAAAATACTTCCGATATCAGAAATTCCGTCGGTATTCCGTCGGTAATCTCATATACCGACGAAATACCTACAGAATATTCAGTCGGTAATAATGGTATTTTTTTGTAGTGGTCTTCATCTAGTTATATGAATATCGTTGATTCTCATAAATTTAAAAATCATTCCTAGCTAAATTATCATTTTCAAATCCATAATCCAAATATTATCTTTTACTAATATTTCATTCCCTATTCTTAAAATTATCATTGCTCCATCCAATAAAAAAGGGTAAAGAAAAGTTGATGTTTTTTCAAATAATCAAAAGGTCTCTTATTTTAGGTTTTTATTAAATATATAATTCCTTAACTGTTTTATATTATAATATATAATTACAAAATATATTGTAATGAAATATATTGTAACAGTTATGTTTTTATAATTAAATAATAGATGAATCAATAATTTTATAATTATTATAATATTAATATTACATTGTAGTGAAATATATTATAACAATTATAATTTTATAATTATCATAATATAAATAATAGATAAATCAATAATTTTATAATTATTATAATATAAATATTTTTAAATTGATTAAATATGTATTGTAGTAGATATAAAATGGTAGTTGTTATAACATGTATAATAGTTACAAAATTTTGACTGTTATAATGTGTCCGCTTAATTAAGAATTTAGATGGGAGATAATTTTAATGGGGATAATTATGTGAATAATATAAATAGTACTCAGGTCAATTTGATTATCATTTAGATTCAACGGTAAGGTGGAGTGTTTTCTTTTATAGAAAATTGAAACGGGACGTACTTTTCCATAATTTGGGAAAAAAAACCGCCTTGAATTTTGCCAAAAGGTATTTATTGCTTGTCCAACGCTTAATGTCAACTCAAGCGACACTATCTTCAATTATTTGTCGCCCCGATTAGGAATCATCTTGCCGCCCGATGATCTCCGATGATAGATAAGTGATTAAGTTACTGAGCACCAAATGAAGGTATCCTATGAGCGGCTTTCGGCCGTCTGCTTCGAACAAAAACTATAATTTGATGGGAACGATAAAACAAAAAAGGAATCGTAACCATTTACAACCGGATCGTGATCACGATCCGACTGTAAATATAAGTGGCACATCCTCTGGACCATAAAAAGTGGTCCAAAAAATCTTACCTCCATTTTCCCACCAAACCATCCAGCACTGAAAGTCCGGAACACGACAATCACTGGTCATTATTAATTTATTACATGAGATTCAGAGATCAAACTTCAGAGTTGAGAGAATATACATCTCTACGCTTCATATTTCACCATCCCTCTATTTACCGCTCAATTATCATAATTTTTTTTTTATATTTATCTTAAGACGGATTGATAGATAGAGACAGATCCATATGAGGGACGGCATCACCGATTATTCTCTTTTACCAGCGGTGTAACTTATAGTATTATGAGATTCCACTAGTGAAGATGAAAAATACCGCTTCTTATTCTCTGTAAAAATTAGTTGTGCTCAGTTCAAATCGTGACCACTTTTTCACGTTTAAATTCTTAAATCTGCCCATGTTGACAAAGACGATGAATATAATCATTTTTTACTATATATTTTCCTCACATATTCAAAGAGTTAACTGAACTTGTCTAACTTAACTTTGAGTACACCAAACCAAATGGTGCTCGGAGTAGGAAAATAAGATACCAGAGGTCAGGTAAGGCCAGGCGTACTTCAATGCTGCTGCTGCTGCTGCTGTCAAGGACAAAATAAAACCTGATTAATTGGTTAAGGATGTTAGGTAATGTTTTATGGATAATTTTTG
Organism: Zingiber officinale; assembly: GCF_018446385.1. NCBI lineage: Eukaryota > Viridiplantae > Streptophyta > Magnoliopsida > Zingiberales > Zingiberaceae > Zingiber > Zingiber officinale. Next base: position 155,243,420 of record NC_055992.1, on the reverse strand, counting down.
GTAGATTACAATTTAAGAGATGAGTGTTTTGCAATTATTTTTTGCTTGATTTGTTCAGTTGTTGGTTTTATTAAAATTAAATTGTGTCAATTGGATATGAAAAATACTTAAATAAGTATATTTTTTATGAAATAATTCTATAAGGTATAAAATTAAAATGATATTTTTAAAAGGTTGAATTATATAATATAAAAGATTAATCTTTCTAAAATTAATTATCTTTGTAAATTTGTTAAATCATGTCAATCTGTTTATATATTTAGGTTATATTATAAAGGGAGAATAATGACAATTTTTCTAAACTAAATTATTAATTAATCCATCATTCTAGTGGTCGACACTCCCCGACTGTCCTATATTATTAGGAGAGAATAAATTAAAAAATTAAAATTGTCTTGGAAAGATAATTCTTTAGTTTTTATAAGGATTTAACTCTGGCTCAATTTTATAAATTTATATGCGATAACTAACTTGAATTATTAGTGATAGAAGATAAAATATTTTTTTTCTATATTATAACATATTATTGAGTTCTTTATATAGTATTATAAAATAGGAGTGCGTTTTTATTTTTAAATTATCTATTATTGAATATTAAATAATCACAAGATAATATTTTTAATGTTAAAGGGAGAAAAATAGATTTTGATACCTATTATGCCCTTACAAATCTAATTACAAACGACATTGTTTATTGAAAATTAAAATATATTTACGTTAGGCATTCTATAAAATTTTTTTATGAGTAAATTAGGAAGGGCTCAGGGAAGTCCATTCAAATGATCAATATTTTCAGATTTATCGTCATATTAGAAAAAAATTCTTAAGTACAATTGAAATTCATACTTTAGATGAATGATTAACTATTTAGAAAGTAGCTCAACAGCATTTCATATTGTGGTAAAAAGATGATGTGCTCGTCTAGACAATCTAATATCGTCGATTTCCTGACAAAATACAGACTAATAAATCAAGATAAGAAACGACTTACAAGGTGGATGTTTTTTTTTTTATGGAAAATAAACCCACAAAAATCGACCACTCATTCAAATATTGTAAACCACCGCCGGAATATCAATTGCGCGTACAACGGTCTTTCTTATAGGACCTTGCTTCGTGCGAGAAAGTAGTAATCCATAAAGGGCCTGTGAGAATTTAATCCTCGACATAATTAAGTTAGTCATGTTAATCTCTTCTATCTTAACCTTTCCTATGGGATAAACATTAATTAGTCTTCCTATTTTAATTCCTATTTTAATGGGATAAGTAGTGGAATAAGTCTTGTTTTGTGGTGTATTTAAAGAGGTCATCGAAGCTGTATTTGATATTCCATAACAGTAAAGATTGTCTTACGTTTTTTCACTGTGCGTTTTTTTTTAGTGCTGTGTGTTTCTTTTGAGAACAGAAGTGAGGCAACTTCTTCTTTCGTTGTTTTATTTTTTGTTCGCTGCATCCTGCTGCTACTCACCGATTCTGAGCCAACAGGGCCACCTGCTTTGATTGTAAATAATAATCATCTTATCAGTCTTCGCATATATAGGACCTTGCTTTGTGTGAGAAAGTAGCAATCCATACAGCAATCTAGCAAGCAAGCTTGAGATTGTACAGGGGACAGCAGCTGAAAGATAGAACTACTTTAGCCTAGCGAAAGCTTTCTAAGGTTGGTTTTTTACTTGATTGTTATCAGTCATCCGATCCATTTTCCTTCCTTTCCTTTGTGCTATTTCCTTCCTCTGTCATTATAATCTTCAAGGGGAAATCCTTTGTGCTATATATTTTACTTTCCTTGGGTGCTATTTTCTTCCTCTGTTAGATCGCTGCATTTATATAGCTACTTGAATCATTGTAATCCTCAAGGATAAATCCTTTGGAATCAAGATGAATAACACCGAAAATGAGAGGATTGAGACATCACGGGACAGGAATTGGGTAATCAGGTTGGAGAATAGGCTGTAAGAAACACAAGTTATCGACAGTCATAGAGCCAACAATCTACAAAGTCCCGGATTTCTTGAAAAAGGTCGACCAGGAAGCCTATGAGCCATGGATCGTCTCGCTTGGCCCCTACCACCGCGACAAACCTCATCTACAGGCCACGAATCAGCTCAAATGGAAGTACCTCAAGGTTGTCCTCGATCAGAACACTGGTATGGTCTTGAACGACTATGTGGATCTGATCGAGAAGCTGGAAACGCAAGCCCGCGATGCCTATTCGGAGGAAGTGAACATGAGCAGCAACAGCTTTGTGGAAATGATGTTGCTGGACGGATGCTTTGTGATACTTACAATGTTGGGGGTGAACTCCATGATGAAGATTGCCAGGTGCACTCGAAGTGTAATAGTACGAGATATCTTGATGCTCGAAAACCAGCTTCCTTTCTTTCTTCTTGAAACTTTGTGCAAATCTGCATTTCCTCTCGGCCTTCCCTTTCGACATCTAGCATTCAATTTCATCCGCATGAGTTTCTCAAGTAACTCTAGTAACTTGGAATTTCCCTCCGACAATGAGACTTTTCACCACATAATTCATCTTTTTCTTTTTTGCATTGATCCGACAACAAACCATGGCAATGGCAATGGCAATGGCAATCAGTCCTCCAGTACATTTGGCTTCCTCTGCAACTCTAAGCTAGTTAAAACAGTATTCGTATCGTTGTCATCAAAGCTGCGCTCGCAGGTGAACAAGATACGCACTGGTCGAGATGCTAACCCCGAGGAGGATTTCAATGGCAATGGCAATGGCAATCAGTCCTCCTCCACATCTGGCTTCCTCTGCAACTCTAAGCTAGTTAAAACGGTATTGCCATCAAAGCTGCGCTCATGTTTGTTATCGCAGGTGAATAAGATACGCACTGCTCGAGATGCTAACCCCGAGGAGAATCTCCCTGGCCCTGGATTACCATGGATTCCCAGTGTACAATCTGCAATGAAGCTGGAATTAACTTCAAAAGAAAACAGAAAGCCAAGAGTTTCCTGGACATTACATTTCATAATGGCAAGTTGGAGATTCCCCAACTTCGAATAGACGACTACACCAACATGCTCTTGAGAAATTTTATCGCGTACGAGCAATGTTCAACGGATTCCAAGGTCCATGTTACATCCTATCAGGTGTTAATGGATTACCTCATCGATTCTGCAGCAGATGTCGAATTGCTTCAACAACATGAAATCATTATTAGCGATTTAGGTGACAACCAAAAAATTGCCACTCTATTTAACAAACTTGGCACGAATGTCACCCACTCAGATAATTTCTACCTTGCGGACGTCCTCACTGCCATGAGGAAGCACCACGACAATAGATGCAACAAATGGCGCGCAAGGTTGAATCACGATTACTTCAGTAATCCTTGGGCAGCTATCTCATTATTTGGTGCTCTTGCCCTATTTGTTCTTACTGTGATACAAACCACGTTTTCTATTATCAGCTATTTTGGGTCGTCAAACTAGCGTCCTCACTTAAAAGTAGATCGTCAGAACGAAGGAATGCTTGTTGTTGTTTAGAAATTAATTTTTGTTGATGTATCATATTCATATGCATGTGTATGAAGAGATGTGTTGTTGGTGAATAAAGGGATATATATTTCCTAAATTCTATAAATACAAAGGTCGTGGTTGTTTGTTTTCAAATTATCCATGATTTAATTCATAGCATCCAAACCTTAAATCTGAAACTATCATGTAGTAAAAAGTGTTGGGACCTTGACACCGCTAGAGGCGGAAAATAAAATACAAACTAACAAGAAGAAAGCTAAACCCTATAAATAATAAGGAAAGACAATAAACTAAAACAAACCGTAACACAAGACGTTTACGTGGTTCGGAGATAAGGGCTCTTACTCCACGGCTGCCTATCGGGTGGACGATCCCGATTCGTCGGTGGATGACTCCCCGGAAATCTCCGGCTAGCTCAAACTCCTTGTCGGTGGAGAAACCTCGCCACAAATACTTGAATACAAGCACACCGATCACACGAGGGCTTGGGAGACTCTAATAGGCTTTAACCAAGTCTATTTCGTCAATCATGGCCAAGTACCCCGAGCTCTCTTTAATAGAGCTCGGGAGGAAACACTTAATTGTGTTTCCTGCCATCAGTCGACTGATCCTAAGTGAAATTCGACCGTTACAAGTCAACGGTCGGCTTCCAGTCGACTGATGAAAACACCAGTCGATTGCTACAGTATTGCTACAGTAACGATATAGTAAAACCCTAATCCTAGGATTTGACCCCTGAGTACATTCACTCAGCACTCGTCCTCATCCGACCAACCTAAACGTAGTCTTTAGCCTCCTCCATCAACCTTGCATCCCTCGAATGTCTCCCCATCCTTCACGTCTTACCTTCTGGAGCTTCCATCGGCCTTGTCATTGTTGTCGGGTCTTCCTTTGCCAAGAGGTCGCGCCTCCAGGACTTCATCCATTGCCAAGTCACACTTGGACTTACGTTGCCAAGTCTACATGCTTGGACTTACACCGTCAAGACTCATTCTTGGACTTTCCTTCTTTGCCAAGATCACACTTGGACTTTCCTTGTTATACCTATATCCTGCACACTCACAATGTATATCAAATACAATAATAAACCTAACTTAAACCTTTGCCCAAACATCAAAACCTAGGGTCACTAGATTACTCCAACATAAAGTTACCAATAGCATGATTAAGGTTATAGCATATCAAACCCAAGAATCCAAAACTTACCTATACTATATGGTTATCAAACATCATCACCGTTATAGTATGTTGAACCTAAAGAACCGAACTTTACATATACTTGCAATGTTATCAAACATAATTATCTTCATAGCATGCTAAATCCTAAGAATCCGAAAACTTAACATGTAACCTATAAATATTATCATGATAAGATGTAGGAAGAAACATAAATATATACCTAAACCTAGAATTCCATAATTTAACTCTATCACATTAAGGTATCATAATTAGACTTAAGAAGAACATGAACATATATTTAAGCACAAGCATGCAAATTCATAACCTAAGCTTAAGCATAGATTTAAACATAATCTTGTGCATAAACATAGTACAAACTTTATAATTTAGTGCATGTCAACATATTAGTTATAGAATATTTCCTTTTCCTTATCACACAATTTTATGTTTGTTGAGTAGATATGTAGCCTCTTTGTACAAGTTTTCAGTAATTATATAACTTCTTGTAAATTATGGTGTATAGATCAATTTTCTTGGCACAAACTTTTAACAAAACTTGACAAATCTGCCAACAAGGGCAAGGAGAATAAAACTTGAATAATCTGATTAGAGTACAGGCAGAAGTTACACCTGCATACAATTTTGGATGCCAAGGAATTCCAAAAATTCCAGTAACTGCATCGTTAGTGCCAATCATATTAATAAAATAATGTTAAAAGTCAAGGAAAACCACCCATACCAATCTCAAGCTCAAATGTAAAAAATCGAGGATGGTGTTAAAAATAGTATAACTATGGATTCTTACCATGTTTGCTGTTCAATGGTGGGCAGGATTGATACAGTTGGAGGCTTATTCTTAAAAGGCATGGAAGAGATTTATGGTTGATGACTTGAAGCATTAGTGAACAGATAGCTAATATGGGAATTAATTGGCGCTGTTTAGGATGCTTCCTTTGGCCTAATTCTTATTCAAGTGAGTCTATTGCATTGAGCAAGGATGTCAGGTGGAAACAATGGATCTATTCTATGGCGTCCCCTCTTCTCCCAGTTTCGATAAAGAGAATTCAAAAATCAAAGTGAAAATAATTGAAAATTTTAAAAACATTATCTTTAATTTCTGTACCCTATATTTTTGATATTGTTAAAGGTGGACAAAGATGAGAGTTTGGTTAATTTTTGATCGAGAAAGGTTGAATGTAGGGAGTCTAGGATTGGAGTTTTATGCCTTCATTTTGCTAAGTTATGTTTGAATTTATTTTGATTTACCCTAATTTAAATAAAATTTGACAAACATAAAAAAAAATTTGTTAGTACTGAGGGCAAGATCTCTGGAACCCAAGTGGTATGAACCACGGTAGCTTTGATGTTTGATTAAATTTTGTTTATGTTAAGCTTTTCTGTTATTATTGATGCATGTGTTTAAATGAGCAAGTACTTAGCAGAACACAAGTACCCAATGACTCGTGATCCGGTAGAGTATGGTGAAGGATGGTACGAAACCCGAGGGACCATAAAGGACTAAGAGCATAAGAGACAACAAGATCTAAGTCGAAGACACAAGCGAGCGAGAAAAATGAGATGAGAAAAGAGTCAACTGACTCGGTATATTCGAGGTAAAAAGAGTTACGGAAGAATATTCAGATAGAGCGATAAGGATGCATGGTTAATGTAGGAAGAGATCGGTGCATCTAAGGGATGAAAAGTAGAATGAAATATGTGCAAGGTAAGTGTAGGATTCAGATCGAGCGTTCGGATGTCAGTATCAGATGACTGAAAGTCACGGGGAAATTGATCCTATAGTGCAAATCCAATGTAAACGGTATCGGACGACCGACCAACAAGAGGATCAGCAGATTGGATTGGATGCCATAAGGGATATGATCTAGAGCAGAAATTTAAAATGACCGGATTCCAATTGACCGTAAGGAGATAGAGCTCACGTTCCAACCACCACAATCACATTTGAAGAGGTCTATTTTATTTTATATGCAAGTATGCAACCTCTTCAATTATATTCTGAACTTGATTTGTGTAAAAGGTTTAAGATAAGAAATAGTGCACATGCTTTGATGTAAATAATAATCATCTCAAAAGTCTTCGCATAGGACCTTGATTAATTTGTGTGAGAATGTCGCAATCCATCGAGCAATCACGTAGTTTATGATTTGCAGTTGTTTTAGTTTAATGGACAAAAAGTCAGAGTAAGACTTTGATCTCTTTCATCAAATAAAAAAGTATAGTGTAGAATGCACATGCTTTGATGTCAATAATAATCATATCAATAGTCTTCGCATTGGACATTCTTTTTTGTGAGAATTTCGAGTCAGAATTATTTGATGGACAAAAGGACTTTGTAAAACTTTAATCTATTCCGTCAAATAAAAAAAATGTCACAATGCACATGCTTTGATGTAATAATAATCATCTCAACGGCCTTCACATACAACTTGCTTTGTGTGTGAGAAAGTAGCAATCCATAAATAAGTATTTGGTCAATCAAGTAGTTTTGAATCAAAGTTATAATTTGATGGACAAGAGGGCATATTAAAACTTTTATCTGTTCCATTAAGTGTCAGAACGCATATGCTTTTTAATGTGAATAATAATGGCCATCTCAACCGCGCGTCTTCGCGTAGCTTGGTGTGAGAAAGTAGCAATCATCAAACTTAGGTTGTTCCATGCATTAAAGAAAAAATGTCACATTGCACATGCTTTGACGTAAATAATAATCATTTCGGCGGTCTTTCGTATAGAACCTTGCATGAAGTTGTTTTGAATCAAAATTATTTGATTGACAAAAGACGAGTAAAACTTTGATTGCTCCATCCAATAAAAAGGGCAAAGAAAAGTTAACTTTTATTTTTTTCTAACGCTTAATGTCAACTCAAGTGACGTTAGCTTCAATTATTTGTTGCCCCGATCAGCAAGCATCTTCCCACCAAACCATCCAGCACTGAAAGCTCGGAACACGACAATCACCGGTCATTTTCTCTCCTCCTCCTCCTCCTCCAAATGATGCTCGAAGTAAATAAATAAGATAAAAATATTTACATCAATTTTCTTATTACTATATCTAAAATTGAGAGTATGACTCACTTTATTAAATTTAGATAATAATTTTTCACAACACACTATATTAATTATTTTAAAATTTTCATTATTCTTAATTTTTTATTATTTTCTTCTCTTTCTTCTATTTTTTTATTATTATATTTATGGAATGAGTGGAAAAAGAGAAATTAAAAAGATTGAATGGATGGAGAGATTAAAAAGAAATATTATTTTATTTTTAGAATAAAATTTCATTATTTAAATTTAGAAAATTATTATTCATCAAATTTAAATTTAAGAAATGGATATAGAACTAATGTAAAATTTTTTTAATTATCCTATTTAATTTTTAAAGTAAAATTTTTAGATAAAATAATTGATATGGATATCATAATACAGGTCAGATCTAGATCTGGCCAGCGTACTCCAAATGCTGCTTCCGCTGTTCCTGTCAAGGAAAAAAAAAAAAGCCTGATTAATTGGTTAGTCCAGGCGTACTCAATGCTGCTTCTGCTGTTCCTGTCAAGGAAAAATAAAAGCCTGACTAATTGGTTGGGGATGGTAGGTAATGTTTTATGGATAAATTTTGGTAGATTAAAATTTAAGAGATGAGTATTTTGCAATTATTTTTTGGTTGGTTTGTCCAGTTGTTGGTTTTATTAAAATTAAATTGTGTCAATTGGATATGAAAAATATTAAAATAAGTATATTTTTTACGAAATAATTCTATAAGGTATAAAATTAAAATGATATTTTTAAAAGGTTGAATTATATAATATAAAAGATTAATATTTCTAAAATTAATTATCTTTGTAAATATGTTAAATCATGTCAATCTATTTATATATTTAGGTTATATTATGAAAAAAATATTTAGAATATTTTTTAATTTATAATTTAAGTCTTATGTCAATTAACTCAATTTTATTTATATGTTATATACTTGTTTTGATTTTTGTTTTTTTTAATTCTTCATTCTCAAATAATGATAAGATAGATTTTGAATAATGAGTGGTCCACCCTCCACAACTGCGCCCTCTGTTAGGAAAGAATAAATTAGGAAATCGCAGCTATCCGTTATATGGAAAGATAATTCTAAGATAAAATATTTTTTTCTATATTATAACATATTATTGAGTTATTTATATAATATTATAAAATAGGAGTGCATTTTGATTTTTAAATTATCTATTCTTGAATATTAATAATCACAAGGTAATATCTTTAATGTTAAAGGGAGAAAAATAGATAAGGATACCTATTATGCCCTGATTTTATTCGAGAGTTGAGGCGACGTATACTGAGATGTGACGTTCCTATTGATCTTGTGTGAACCTCTGGTTGGATGAGCCTAAAACCACAAGTCATTAGTGCCGAGCCGAGGAGGGGTTCCCCGACGATGGTCCTCCGACGCTCAAATCAATCACCGACGACAAGAAAATGAAGTGGAGAAGAAAGAGCAACAGCGTAACAGTAGCTACAGTAGAATGAACATATCTCGGTCGAAGTTTGGGGGTTCTTATATAGGGCTCCCGGGATGTGCGTGCAAGCTTCCCAAGGCGTGCACGCTCCTCAAAACATACCTGGAAAGGACGTGTCAAAAAAACGTGGCTAACGTCATACCTTAACAGCCCGAGCATATCCCTGACGTGATAGTGAAAGCTTCCACCGTACGATTCTTGTCTGACTATGCCATCAGCCATTCCGCCTGTTGGCGACACTGGTCCATAGGAAGATATCCCCAACTGCTCCTTTTGTCTGTTACTAGGCCGATCGGGAGAGTGTCGAGTGGGAGAGCCGCTTGGCCAATCCGTGCCCATCAGATGGCTACTCTTCCTAGGGTCGAGTGGAAGAGCCACTCAACTAACTGCCGGTGTCCTGGCGCTGTCGTCTCTGGGGCCGAGCGGGAAGACCGCTCGACCGCTATTCGACCGTCCTGACCCCTGTTGCCGAGCGAGGGAGCCGTGTCTCTGCGTTGCTAGATCAAAGACCTGCTGAGAGTCCGATCGGGAAGGCCGCTCGGCACGTGCTTCGATGATAGACTTCCCTGAGCGTTGGAAGCTCGATACCTGGCCGAGCTGTAGTGATGTCTAACAGGCTACTTCTCGTGCCGATCGGGCAGGTGGGTTGCCCGATCGGACGAACACCCGGGGCATGGACCACCTTGACTTTGACCTCCACCTGGCAATGACCTTCTATAGGGCGGGCCCCACCTTACCACTGAATCACGTGTCTTCCCCTCAAGTCTAGTCGAAGGAGGCTGTAAGTCCGACTGACTGGACAAAATTAGTCTGGTAATTTGTTGGCCGATCGGCCGTGATGCTGACGAGGCTCCGATTAGTTTATCTGCAAGTGACGGTTGACCCTGATGTTGCCCTTTGAAGCCGACCGGCGTTCCACATATTTGTACTTACGAACTTGTCGTTGCGCCTCTTGGTCCGAGGACGGTCAATGATGGCGTCCCCCATATCTCCTCGTAACCCGTGCAAATCATTCCCATTAAGGCTGAGCATGCACCCACACCCAGTAATGGCGCCCATTAAATGTCGTCCTATAGGCGATCACCACGTGGCGCTGTCGTCGTCATTGCACGATCGAAGCGACAGGGTTGATGTGACATTCGATGGTTCAAATTCAACGGTGGGATCTGCGTTTTGGACTCCGTGACTGGATCGGACGACCCTGGACGGCTGAGCCCACCTTTATAAAGCTGCAGCGCTGCATTGCTCCCTCCTTGCGTCTTCTTCTTCGATAGCTGTTGGCGTTTTCCATTGCGACCAGTGCTCCGACGACCCTGTTCTGCTCAACGGCGACTTCCTTCCTGTAAGCCTCTTTGCTCTTTCTCGTCGTTGGTCTTCCGTGGTCATTTCCCCCCTCTTTTGCTCCACACCACTCTCCAGTGTTCGTGTTGTTTTTCTGGCCTTCTCGTCGAACTCCCTGTTTACCCATTCTCCGGCGATGGCAAGCTCTTCCGATCCCGCCCTTGGTCTCTGGTATAATACCATGGAGACTCGGTTCGACGCGGGCGACGTTGCGAGCCTCATAAACGCCTTTGACCTTCCTTCTGACCATGAAATAGTCTTAGCCTCCCCGTCCGATCGGCCCAATGACACGCCGACCGACACGGTCTATTTTTTCTAAGACTACTTCATGGCCGGTCTTCGATTCCCAATCCATCCTTTCATAACCGAGGTCTGCAATTACTTCTGTGTCCCTTTGGCGCAGCTCGTCCCCAATTCCTTTCGCCTCTTGTGTGGCGTGGTTGTATTGTTCAAAGTGCACATTATTCCCCTAACCCCTCAAGTATTCCATTACTTTTATTATCCCAAGCAGTCCGAGCTGGGCACCTACCTCTTCCAGTCGCGGGTTGGTTTGGTCTTTATCGACAAAATGCCTTCTTCCAATAAACATTGGAAAGATTACTTTTTCTATATGTGGCTTCCCGAGTGGCCGAGTTTTCTTCGCACCAAGTGACAGGTCGAACTTCCGCCTCAACTGGAGCTGTCAAAGTATTGGAGCCGACCGGACTACCTCCATACGGCTAACCTGCTGGCCAGCCAGAAATTTAACATCCACAAGCTGCTGCCGAAGGGGGTGATGTATATGTTCGAGCTGAGTCTGATTTGAAGGAACCTTCCGAGTAGCCTAGGTATGAAATTTCTGGGCCCTTTTCTCTTGAGTCTAATTGATTCTTTCCTTCTTTTGCAGCCGACATCATGCTACGCGCTCGGGCAGCCAGTCTGATGAAGCTAAAGAACTCTGAGATAGAGGCGACAGCGGCGAAAGAGATGGCGAGCCTCGGTCTGACTTCGGTTGGCTCTCATGAGGGCAAGAGCGAGGCGGCGCAAACAGAGGGAGAAGGTGTCGCCGATCAGACGCCCCCCACTGAACCAACTGGGGACCCACTCCCTTTTGAGTCACAACCTGCTGCCTAAGCTGAGGGGTTGAGGTCCTCTGGTGATGTTCCCCTTTCCAGGCGCAACAGACGTCGCACCCGTCCTGCTCGGCTACTTCGGTAGTGCGTTCCATCGAGTGTGGAGGCACTTCCTCTCCGACCGCTCCTGAGACCGTGGAAGCCCTTTCTTCCGATCGAACTCCCTCGTTGACCGATCTGCCACTGGACCCGATTGCAGCCCAGCCGATAGCGTCTCTTCCTCCGGCTCGGCGAAGGATTTTACGATCCGGCATCTTTCCGGCTCCGACCTCCCAAGCTTCCGGCCTCACAGCTTCTTCCCAGTCAGCACCGACTGGTCGGCGCTCCATAACGGCGATCCTCCGCCTGCCAACTGAAGATCTCCTTGACCTGAGTGCACAACCATCCTCCCCCAAACATCAAATCTTCATCCGCGGGCGGCTCGATCGTATTTAGGAGGAGGCCAGAGCACGAGCGGCGATGTAGCCTCAGGGGGTGCTCGCTAATAGCCACCTGGAGATGTCCACCGGGGTATGTATTTCCATTTTAGAAATTAATTTACCAATTACCTCCGATCGACGCTAACATCCATCTGGTTGCTTGCAGTACTAGATGGAAAACGTGACCATGTGCCAAAGACTTGCCTTCGTGGAGGATGAGCTTAAGAAACTCAAGATTTCTGGAGGAGCCTCTTCCTCCCAGGGGCCTTCGATTGCCAAGCTGCAGGTCGATCTGGCCAAGACCAATAAGCTGTTGGAGGCCGAACGGAAGACGTTTGCCGATCGAGCGCTCATGCTGAGTCAGCTCGAGACGAAGGTGAAGTCTTACGACTAGAAGATTGAGTTGGCCACCAATAGGAAGAACTGAGCTATATCCAACCTAGAGTTGAAGAATCAGGAGGCTCGGAATCTGGCTGCGAAGCTCAAGGAGGCGGAGGATGTTTTGGCCGTCGAACGAGACAGTTGTGTTGGAGCAATCACAATGGTCCGTGCGACCATGTGTTTTGGTGTTTGGGCAAAGGGTTTAAGTTAGGTTCACCCTTGTATTTGATATGTGTATGTGAGTGCGCAGGCTTGCAGGATACACATATGACTCAGCTTGATGGCTTTGGTCCGGTAAACCGTGGACAGGATAGCAAGGATAAGGGCCGAGGGAAATGACTTCGAGGCATACGCGAAAGATGGCATTGGGGACAAGCCGCGGGCTTGGATGCATCCGAGGGACGAGAGCCAAAGGAAGTAGGCTTGAAGGCAAGAGGTCAAGCCTGCAAAGAAGAGTCAAGTGAGTCGTGAGGGTAGGAGTGCATGAGAGATTACACCTGGGAAAAAATCCCGGCGGCACTGTAGCAGCCAACGGGCACTGTAGCAGTTACTGTAGAAGTCGACTGTTGTACTGAAGCAGTCGACTGGTGCACTGTAGCAGTCGACTGGTGTACTGTAACAGTCGACTGGTGTACTGTAGCAGTCGACTGATAGAGAGCCATTGGGCTGGCACCAGTCGACTGGTGCATGGACCAGTTGACTGGTAACGGTAAAACAACAGAGTTGTTTTCTTCCAAGCTCTATAAGAAGGAGCTTGGGATAGCCGACCAAGGTGACAAAATTAGACTTGGTTAAAGCCTAATTAGTAGTCACTAAGTGCTCAAGGTTTCCCTTGTCTCCAAGTGCTTTTGGTGAGTGTTGTGGTGAGGTTTCTCCACCCACAAGGAGGTTTGAGCTAGCCGGAGTTTTCGGGGACTAATCCACCGACGGATTGAGGGATCGTCCACCTTACGGATAACCATGGAGTAGGAGAAAGTTATCTCCGAACCACGTTACATCGACGTGTATTGGTTTGCATTCTTTTCTTTGTCTTTAACTTTCTTTTTATTCGTATTTGTATTGTATTATTCCGCTTGCGCACTAACGAATACGTAGGAAGCGAGTAATTGGGGGCGCCATCCATTCAACCCCCTTTCTAGCCAGCCGCAGCGATCCTCCAACAGGTGGTATTAGAGCGAGGTTGCTTTCCATTAGACTAACCGCCAAGGAAGCTAAGATGGTCGGCTTGATTGAACCGCCGAAGTTTGGAGGCGGAGGCTTATGGGACATCACCTATTGGATGATGAAGATGGAGGTCTTCTTCAACACGGATTGGGACACCATGATGGTGGTCAAGGAGCCATTCGAAGTCCCGAATGACAAGAAAGGGAAGAAGCTCCGACCACGATATTGTACGGAGGAGCAAACCACACGGGCAAAGACAAATTCAAAGGTAATATCAATTTTAATTGATATTTTACCTAATGATGTGATGAATCATGTAGGTGAATACGAGAATTCTCATGATTTATGGAGTAAAATAAAGAAGGTTCAATGGGAAAAACCTATGTCTACACAAGAATAAGAAAAATCCGAAGAAACGGATGAATAAGCTCAAGTAGAGGAGGAGCAACCAGAAGTTGACGAGCACTCAACTTCCAAGGAGAAGGAGGAGAAGGAAGATGAGGAAACATCTTCAAAGGTTGAAGAAGAAGCCAAGACGGATGAAGAAGAGGTCTTGGAAGTGGTCAACCTAGCAAGCACCTCCACCGAAGCAAAGTCAAAGGACCACATTGTGTGCTTCGGATGTAATGAGAAGGAACACTACAAGAGTAGGTATCCATTGGGTAAGAAGAAGGTAACTCCTAAACCCAATCAAGTTATTTTGAATACTAACAAGGGTTGTAGGAATAAAGAAACCCAAAGGAGAAAAATGCGCATCATATGCTTTACGTGTGGTGAGAAAGGTCACTACCACACCAAGTGTTCCAAGAAGGGAGAGATCAAGAAGCTAGCACAATTAAAGAAATGGGAGAAAGAGAAGAAGAAAAAAAGCTCAAGTTAAGGGGGAACTTTAAGGGTAAGGGAGGTATACTCTAGCTTGAATTATAATTCAAATTTGAATTCTTATGTTCCAATGCATGTTAGAAATAATTCTTATTATTTGCCCATGCATAACTTCGGTTTTAGATATCATGATAGAAGTAAGGTTAATGTAGATCAAAACCCTAAGGTACCCACTCATGATAAAATTAGTAAGGGTAGACCTAAGGAGACCCAAGGCATTAATTCCAAGAAAGGGAGACATATGTCTAGAAAAATGGATAGGTCTAGGAATGTCCAAGGTGGACAAGTCAATTCTAGGATTAGGAACCTAGAAAGGGAAAATCAAGCTTTGAAGGTAAAACTTGATAAGTTGGAGAAACCCCTAGAAAAATGAAATGTTGGATCTAAGGGTTTAGGTATGATGTTGGGTAGTCAAAGACCCAACAATGATAAATCAGGTCTAGGATACCGATCTAGTGCCTCCAATGCTAAGGGAAAATCTTATGCTAGGGTTGCATATGACTATAGTGAGGAGAAGTCAATAAATGGCAAGAGAAAGTCATTTAAAGGTAAGGATAAGTTAACCAAGGACAAGGTGTCCAAGGTTAAGAAGCTTAGGTTTGTAGGCCAAGTGTCACCGGAGGTACACCGATGTGACCTAGCAATTGTGGATGAGTCACCTAGGGAGGTGACCAAGGTTAAGAGCTCTAGGGGGAGCTCAAAGAGTTAATTTGGGACCCATGGCTAATGGATCTCAAGTGGATTTTACTTGGGAGTCTAGAGGAGCCATGAAGTTTGTCAAATGGTTTGGAGATGAACTTGAGTCTCAAACTTAGGGAATTGGCACACATGAGTTGTGTTTCATGCAAGGAAATATGGCATTAGGGTCATATTGCATGATAATTGGTTTTGGATGTAAAATGTCATATAAACTAATGCTAGAGATGCATTGTGGGTTGGTATGGACAAATACATCAAGAGGAAGTCAAAACTAGGACTTTAATTAGGTCAAGGTTCAATTGAACCATTTAGCTAGTTTTAGATTTTGTGTCAATCTTGGGATTGGTGATAGATACATTTTGTAATGTATTTTTTCCAAGTAGACAAGGGTACAATAGATCTCTCCACAAAATATGAAAATTTTTAGAAGTCTATGGAATTTTTGGTGCATTTATGAAGTTGGTCTGAAAATGTTGATTTTTGCAGAAATAGGGTACCAGTGGACTGGTGTAGATACCAGTCGACTGGTGTATATACCAGTCGACTGGTAACAGTATTTTTGAGCACAGAATGGTTCTGTAAGCTCATTTTGATAAGGGCAGTCGACTAGTAACAGTATTTTTCGACCATAGAATGCTTCTGTAAGGTTGTGTCGAAGGGGGTAGTCGACTGATACCATCCTAAAAGTGTTTTTCAACATTGTTCTTGACCGTGTCAATTCGTTTAGATGTATGAGTTCCATGGGGGATAAATACATGAGTTTAGGGTCAGTTTGGATGATAAGTTTTCAACTATTGGGATATTGTTGGAGAACTTTTTGAATGTTAGGCAAAGGGGGAGAAGTAAGGTTTAGCTGGGAAAACCTTAAGTGTCTTTGCGTAGGGGGGGGCCTTGTGATAGGTTCTTAAATATCCCTGTGGTAAAATCTTAGCTCATTTGGGAGATTAGGTGTAGGGGGAGCCTTGGGATAGGTTCCGATGCATGTTTGCATTTTATTTCAGTAGTGTAAGTTCAAGTGTGTAGACTTGGCAATGTAAGTCCATTTGTTATTAACATGTTTATTTGCTATTTGTTTTCTCTAACTTAAACGTATTGCCAAACATCAAAAAGGGAGAAATTGTTGGAGAAATCCCAATGGTCCGTGCGGCAATATGTTTTGGTATTTGGGCAAAGAGTTTAAGTTAGGTTCACCCTTGTATTTGATATGTGTATGTGAGTGCATAGGTTTGTAGGATACACATATGACTCAGCTTGATGGCTTCGAGTCCAGTGAAGGATGGAGCATCCGAGAGACCGTGGATAAGGCAGCAAGGACAAGGACCGAGGGAAGCGACTTCGAGGCATACGCGAAAGATGACATTGGGGACAAGCCGCGGGCTTGGATGCATCCGAGGGATGAGAGCCAAAGGAAGTAAGCTTGAAGGCAAGATGTCAATGCTGCAAAGAAGAGTCAAGTAAGTCGTGAGGGTACGAGTGCATGAGAGATTGTACTCGGGAAAAAATCCCGGTGGGCATTGTAGCAGTCAACGGGGGGTACTGTAGCAGTCAACGAGTATTGTAACAGTCGACTAGTGCACTATATTAATCGACTAGTGTACTGTAGCAGTCGACTGGTAGAGAGCCGTTGGGTTGACACCAGTCGACTGGTGCATGGACCAGTCGACTGGTAACGATAAAACAGCAGGGTTGTTTTCTTCCAAGCTCTATAAGAAGGAGCTTGGGATGATCGGCCAAGGTGATCAAATTAGACTTGGTTAAAGCCTAATTAGTAGTCACTAAGTGCTCAAGGTTTCCCTTGTGTCCAAGTGCTTTTGGTGAGTGTTGTGGTGAGGTTTCTCCACCCACAAGGAGGTTTGATCTAGCCGGGGTTTCCAGGGACTAATCCACCAACGGATTGAGGGATCGTTCACCTTACGGACAACCGTGGAGTAGGAGCAAGTTATCTCCGAACCACATTACATCGATGTGTATTGGTTTACATTCTTTTCTTTGTCTTTAGCTTTCTATTCGTATTTGTATTGTATCATTTTGCTTGCGCACTAACGAATACGTAGGAAGCGAGTAATTGGGGGCGCCGTCCATTCAATCCCCCTTCTAGTCGGCCGCACCGATCCTCCAACAAGTTGTTCGGCTCGGGAGGCTGATCTTCAAGGGCAAGTGAAGGCCCTTGAGGATGCTCTAGAGACCTCCCGCACTGCCATGAAGACCTACCATGACGCCAAGCCGAGCCGCTTCGAGGTTATGAAGCAAGAATACTTACGCTAGGAAAAATTTAATGACAAAGTTGTTCATCGGGAGCTTCGAGTTGGCTATAACTGGGATGTTCAACCAGCTGTAGGCGAACGAGAATCTCTCCGGATCCCTGACTGATGGCGTCATCGACCGAGCCCAGCTGAACGACTCAATGCCGGACGACGTCTTCGACTATCTCGAGTGAGGAGGGATTCTTTAACCCTAAGTTTTGAATGTTTGACTGCCACTCGATTTTGCTCGTTATCAATGAAGTTGTTTTGCAGCTCTTCTTCACATCTCTACTTGCCTTCTTACCAAGCCTTTGACTTTTTAGTCCCGAACGAGCGCTTCATTCACATTTCCATCATTGATGAATTCACTAGGATCGTCCCTTCTGGGTTTAAGGTCGTCGCTTGACCGTCGACGGAGACCAGCTGGGTTTAACGTCGCCGATCGATGATTTGATGAAGTCAGGTGTTTAAGGTCGTCGCTCGACCGTCGGTGGAGACCTGGGTTTAACGTCGTCGCTCGACGATTTGGTGAAGACTTGGGTTTAAGGTCGCCGCTCGACCGTCGGTGGAGACCTGAGTTTAACATCGCTGCTCCACAATTTGGTGAAGACTTGGGTTTAAGGTCGCCGCTCGACCGTCGGTGGAGACCTGGGTTTAACGTCGCCGCTCGACGATTTGGTGAAGACTCTGGTTTAAGGTCGCCGCTCGACCGTGGGTGGAGATCTGGGTTTAACATCGCCGCTCGACAATTTGGTGAAGACTCGAGTTTAAGATTACCGCTCGACCGTCGGTGGAGACCTGGGTTTAATGTCGCCGCTCGATGATTTAGTGAAGTCATGCATTTAAGGTCGCCGCTCGACCGTCGATGGAGACCTAGGTTTAACGTCGTCGCTCGATAATTTGGTGAAGTCAGGCATTTAAGGTCGCCGCTCGACCGTCGGTGGAGACCTGGGTTTAACGTCGCCGCTCGATGATTTGATTTGCCGTTCGGTGGACATTTTGCAAATTTTTCGCTTTTGATTTCAATCCTGCATTCGAAGGGCGCAGGAAAATAGAAAATACATGACATTAATTACATTGACGCACCTCTCATCCAGCTCGATACGGCTGGAGATGGTTCGTGCTCCATGGGTGTTCTAGTTGTCGTTGGTTCTCGTCCTCTAGGTAGTAGGCGCCCGAACGGAGTTTTTCCACGACCTTAAAGGGTCTGGCCCAGGGAGCCTCCAGTTTGGTGACGTTGCCAAACGGCTTCACCTTATTCCACACGAGGTCATCGACCTGGAATGACCTCGGGATCATCCTCTGATTGTAGTTCTGTCGCATTTTTTGCCTGTAGGCCATCAGCGGGATGACGACTTTAGCGCGTGCCTCACCCGCCAGGTCCAGCTCCAAAAGCCTCCGCTTGGCGTTGTCCTCACTGTAGTTCTGTATCCGGTCAGACTCTACTCCGATCTCGACGGGGACGACCGCTTCGCCTCCATACACCAAGTGAAATGGGGTTACTCCCGTACCCTCCTTAGGGGTCATACGGATCGCCCATAGCACACCGGGAAGCTCATCCACCCAACTTCCTCCGACATGGTCGAGCAGAACCCGCAAGATTCGCAAGATCTCTTGATTGGCGGCTTCAGCCTATCCATTGCTCTGCGGGTATGCTACGGAAGTGAAGACCTGTTGAATGTCATACCTCTCGCACCATTCTTTGAGCTTCTGCCCGGTGAACTGCCTTCCATTGTCCGAGACAAGTCGACGTGGGATCTCAAACCGACAAATGATGTGCTGCCAAATGAATCTCTAGACCATCTGCTCGGTTATTCTCGCCAACAGCTTGACTTCGACCCATTTGGTGAAGTAATCTACTGCGACGAACAGGAACTTTCACTGACCGGTTGCCATGGGGAAGGGCCCCACAATGTCCATGCCCTATTGGTCTAACGAACACGACACCGTGGAAGCCTTCATTTCTTCGGTCGGCCGGTGCGATAAGTTGTGGTACTTCTAGCAGGACAGGCAAGTAGCCACTATCTGAGCAACGTCTTCTTGTAAGGTCAGCCAGAAATATCCGGCCAACAAAATCTTCCTCGCCAATGACCAGCCGCCTGGATGTCCTCCACAGGAGCATTGGTGTACTTCTTGCAAGATGTAGTCGGCGTCCTCCGAGCTGACGTACTTAAGCAAGGGCATAGAAAAAACCTTCTTGTAGAGCTAATCTCCGATGAGGGTGAATCGACCGACTCTTTTCCGTAGCAACCGAGCTTCCTCCCGGTCGAACGGTGTAGCTCCTGACCTCAAAAACTCCATTAATGATGTTCGCCAGTCACTGGGGAAGGTGATCCCCTCCATCCGATCGATGTAAGCCACCAGAGACACTTGCTCGATCGACTGTTGAATGACGATCAGCGATATTGAGCTGGTCAACTTGGCTATCTCATCCGCTGCCTAGTTCTCCGAACGGAGGATCTTTAGTAAAATGACCTCCCGGAAATAGGCCTTTAACTTCTCGAAGACTTTTGCATAGAGTCCAGTCGAGTGTTACTTATCTTGAATGTCCCGACCAACTGCTGGGCGACTAGTTGTGAATCCGAATGAATTAAAACTTTGATGGCCCCAACGTGTCGAGCGGCTTGCAGGCCGGCTATGAGCGCCTCATACTCGGCTTCATTGTTGGTCGCCCAATAATCCAACCGAATGGATAGATGCAGCCGCTCTTCCTGGGGGGAGATCAGTAGTATACCGATCCCGCTCCCTTGCTGAGTGGACGATCCATCCATATATATCCTCCAGACAGCCTTTGGCTTGGGATTTTGTACTTCAGTGACAAAGTCCGCCAAAGATTACACTTTGATGGTCGTTCGGGGATGATATTTAATGTCGAATTCGCTGAGCTATGTTGTCCACTTAATTAGCCGTCCTGACGCCTCTAAATTGAGGAGGACTCTCTCCAAAGGGTTGTTGGTCATCACAATGATTGTGTGCGCGAGGAAATACGGGCAAAGCCTCCGAGCGGCAAGTACTAATGCAAAAGCAAGCTTCTCGAGATCAGTATAGCGAGATTCAATATCTTTTAATATATGACTCAGGAAGTACATTGTTGTTCTTCGCCGTTCTGCCGAATGAGTGCTAAGACGATAGCGTGCTCGGTCGAGGACAGATAGATGCGGAGCGGCTTGCCGGTAGTTGGCTTAGCTAATACAGGCAGCGAGTTCAGATACGCTTTGAGTTCTTCGAATGCCCGGTCGCACTCCTCGTCCCACTGGAACTTGGTAACTCGGCATAGTATCTTGAAGAAAGGCAGGCTCCGGTCGGACGACTTAAAGATGAACCGGGACAAAGCGGTTATCCAACCCGTAAGCCTTTGAGTCTCCTTCAAGCTTCTTGGTAGTGGCATATCTTGCAGCGCCTTTACTTTGCTGGGGTTTGCCTCAATGCCCCGCTCGGTGACGATATATCCCAGGAAGTGCCCGCTCTTTGCGCTGAACAGACACTTGTTGGGATTCAACTTGATCCCGTACGCCCGGAGGGTCTGGCGGGTCTCCTTGATATTTGCACAGAGGTCAGCAGCTTAGAGGGATTTGATTAATATGTCATTGGCGTATACCTCCATGTTACGGCCGATCTACCGCCTAAACACTTTGTTCATCGACCTTTGATATGTTGCACCAGTATTTTTTAGTCCGAACGGTATAACATTATAGCAGTACGTGTCGTCGGGCGTAATGAAGCTGACTTTCTCTTGATTCTCCCGAGCGAGCGGCACTTGATGATACCCTTGGTATGAGTCTAGCATGCATATGAGCTCACACCCGGCGGTCGAGTCCACCATCAGGTCAATTCTAAGCAGGGGATAGAAGTCCTTTGGGCACGCCTTGTTGAGGTCCTGGAAGTCTATGCAGACCCTCGACTTATTGCCCAGCTTGGAGACCAACACCACGTTTGCGAGCCAACTCGGGAACAGAACTTCCCGTATATGGCCGGCCTACAGGAGCTTCTCGACTTCCGCCTGGATGATCAGATTCTGCTTGGCGCTAAAGTATCTTTTCCTCTGTTTCACCGGCCGAGCGTCCTGTCAAACATGGAGCTTATGCTGCACGACACTTGGAGAAATGCCGGGTAGCTCATGCGTTGGCCATGCAAAGACGTCATGATTTTGCTGAAGGCATCGGATTAGCTCGGCCTTCTTTTCGACATCCAGGTCAGACGCTATAAAGGTGGTTGCCTTCGCTCGGCCTGGGTGTATCTGCATCTCTTCTTTCTCCTCATAGACAAGAGTAGGAGGCTTCTCTGTTATGGGGCTTACCTTGAGCCGGGGTGTTTTCTGAGTGGTTCGTGCCTCGGTCTTGACCATCTCAACATAACAACGTCGTGCGGCTAGTTAGTCTCCTCTAATCTCTCCCACTTGGTCTTCTACGGGGAAATTGATCTTCTGGTAGAAAGTTAAAACAATCATTCAGAACTCATTGAGGGTCGGTCGGCCTAAAATGACGTTGGAGGCTGAGGGGGCATCCACCACGATGAAGTTCGTGGCTCTTGTTCTCTTGAGCGGCTCCTCCCCGAGCGATATGGCCAGCTTGATTTGGACGATCAGCAGGACCTTATTGCCGGTAAACCCGTACAGGGGGTTGTCATCGGCAACAGCTCGTGCCGCTTGATTTGGAGTTGGTCGAACGCCTTCTTGAAAATGATATTGACCGAGCTGCCTGTGTCAATGAATATACGGTGAATAATATAGTTGGCAATTATCACTTGGATAATGAGGGTGTCGTCGTGCGGCACTTTAACTCCCTCGAGATCCTTGGGGCCAAAGCTGATCTCAGGCCCGCTCGCCCTCTCCTATCTGCAGCCTACGGCGTGGTGTTGGTTAATCCTAGGAAAACATACCGGTTCCACTGTACAAAAATTTTTTGTACAAGTGTCGAACCTTTTCTTAAATAACCTATTGTGTTCTTTAGAAGTTAAATTAGGAATCGCAGACGGAACATAACATCATTGATTCCAAATTTAACTTATCTGTTCTTAATGGTTTAGATTTGAATCGCAAGCGGAACTTAATACTATTGATTCAAATCCACCTATGTTATTAATTCTATTAAATATTAATTTCCAAAATTAGCTTCCAGGATTGCATAGCGAGGCACATGACCTTCTTGGATATGAGAGCAACCACCACCACCTAGGTAAAGCCTTTTAAGGAAAGCTAATATTTAATTTCCTTAAATAAGTCTAGGTTAACCAAAAAGAACAATCGAATCACAAATTCGAAAAAGAAGAAAACACAAACTCGAAAAAACTTATTCAAAAAACTAGATCTAATTGCCTCTTGTATTTAGAATTCTTACAAAGAAAATAACTAGTATGATGCGGAAGAAAATTACTAGTTATACCTTCTCTTTGTAAGCTAATGACCTCGAGATTTTCTGTCGTATTCCTCGCCTCGCCTTGGACGTTGTGTGGGCGACGATCCTCCAAGATGAACACCACCCAAAAGCTTCCTCCTCTTCTTCTAAAATCCGGCCACGACCACCACCAAGGAGAAGAGAGCAAAAGGGAAAAGAGAAGGGAGAGAGGGGTCGGCCACTTGAGATCTCTAAGCAAAAGAATAAGAGTTGTGTCTCATGAAGCCCCCTCACCCCTTCTTTTATATTACTTGCCCAAGGCAAATAAGGAAAAACTTTTTACAAAAAAATAAAATCATCCAAAAGTTTTTATTTTTCCCTTTTAATTTTTCCTTTTCTTTCCTTTTGATTGAATCAATCACCAATTTTGATTGATGATGATTTTATTTTATTTTAATTATGGCCGGCCCCTTGCTTGGG
Source organism: Zingiber officinale (assembly GCF_018446385.1). Classification (NCBI taxonomy): domain Eukaryota; kingdom Viridiplantae; phylum Streptophyta; class Magnoliopsida; order Zingiberales; family Zingiberaceae; genus Zingiber; species Zingiber officinale. The sequence continues at coordinate 155,220,157 of NC_055992.1, read as the reverse complement.
CACCAAGCAAGGTGGTCGGCCACCTCATCAAGAGAAAAGGAAATATTTTTTAAAAAAATTTTACAAGAAGAAATCCTCTTATAAAATTTACAAGCTCTCTTTCCTAAAGTAAGAGTTAAAAAAGGAAAGTTCTAAAATTAAAACCATGTTTTAAAATTTAAAACTTCTCTTATAAAATTTCCTTTTTTAACATGATGATAGAAAATTTTAATTTTAAAACTTATCTTCCTTTTTTTTCTTAAACCATGAGGATGGTTAAAAAAGAAAAGTTTTAAAACTCTTAAAACTCTCTATTAAAACATGTTGCCAAATTCAAATAAGGAAAGTTTTTAAAATTAAAATCTCTCTTTTAAAACTTATAGTTTTCTACAAAGAGAAGATTTTAAAAATTCAAAAACAACCCTCCTTGTTTGAATATTGTGGCTGGCCCCTTCATGCTTGGTCACCAATCAAAGGGCCAACCCCTATAGAAGAGGATGTGGCTGACCCTTGCTTGGTCACCAAGCATTGGACCGGCCTACTTCTTGGATACCAAGAAGAGTCTTACATTTGGATGGACTTGAGGCTATAATGAGTCTATGATAGGGATCTAGAGGAGAAATTGGTTTTGGCCTTCTGATGAGCTTGAGTATCCCGTGCTCGCCCCGAACACACAACTCAAGTTCATTGATAATAACTCATCCACTATAGAGTTATTATCGCACTACCGCACCAATCCCAAATTACATTATGAGCTTCTTCTTATTATGAGTGTGTTAGTCTCCCTGTGTTTAAGATTACAAATGTCCACTAATTAAGTAAGTTACTGACAACTCACTTAATTAATATCTAGCTCCAAGAGTAGTACCACTCAACTTTATTGTCATGTCGGACTAAGTCCACCTGTAGGGTTTAACATGACAATCCTTATGAGCTCATCTTGGGAGCATTCTCAACCTAAATAACTAGGACACAGATTCCTTCTATAATCAACAATACACACTATAAGTAATATCATTTCCCAACTTATCGGGCATATTGATTTATCGAGCTAAACCTCACCCTTTGATAAGTCAAAGAAATAAACATTAAATATATGTGCTTGTTATTATATTAGGATTAAGAACACATACTTCCATAATAACTAAGGTCTAGTTCTTTTACTAAGTCAGTACAAAAAAAACTTACCTAAATGGTCCTACTCAATACACTTAAAGTGTATCAATGTAATTTATTAGTCAAGATAAACTAATACTTAATTATACTACGACTATTCTGATGGTTTATTCCTTTCCATCTTAGTCATGAGCAACTGTTTATAATTTATAGAGAACCGACAACATGATCTTCTGAGTGTGACACCACACTCCATGTCATCTACTATATAAATTAATTGAACAATTACATTTAACAAATAAATACACATATTGACCAATGTGATTCTTTTATTTCAAAAATAAATGTTTACAAAAGCTAGGCTTTTAGTATACACTCCAACACGTAGATCTCCAGCCGCTGAGCATACGATTTTCGGGCTCTGTTAGAGTCTCCGTTGGTCGGTCCACCGGCTATAATGTTGATCTCGCCTCGCGCGGCGTTACTCCTGTTCTCCTCCTCTCGAGCGGACGGTCTGCTCCGCTTGTGTGAGGCTCGAAGATGGTCGTCACTCCTCAATTGATGATGATGATGCCGCTCGGGTGATCGTCTGGTCTCCTCTCGCTGTTCGGCGATCTGATGCCCATGTCACCGGTCAGGGGAAGGCGATTGGCGGCGATAACTTCTGGGGGCTGGTTGGGCAACCGAAGTGAATCCGCGACAATCGTGGGTATTATGGGTTGTTGACTGGTGGAAGAAACATAATATAGGGGTCCATATCTTTCCCTTTGGTTTTGGACGCTCAGAGGTCACATGCTGGATGGCGTGTGGCCTTGCTTCCTGGTGTGGTCGTGCCCCTTCGACTTGGGGCTCTCTTGGCGGCTGATGGCTGATCGGTGGCCTTCGTTCGGTCGACGCCGATGGTTCGGATGGTGTTTCCTTCCTTCTAGCCACCTGGGCTTCCTCCACGTTTATGTATTCGTTGGCCTTCTTCAACATATGGTTATAATCTCGGGACGGCTTCCTGACCAGCGACCGGAAGAAGTCCCCGTCCACGAGCCCTTGCATGAACGCGTTCATCATAATCTCGGATGAGACCGAAGGGATATCCATTGCTACCTGATTGAAGCGCTGGATGTACGCTCGGAGAGTCTCCCTTGGCCCCTGCTTCATAGAAAACAAACTGACGCTTGTCTTCTGATAGCGTCTGCTGCTCGCGAAGTGGTGAAGGAAGACCGTTCGGAAGTCTTTAAAGCTTCGGATCGATCCGTCCGGAAACCTCGGAAACCATCATTGTGCCGAGCCGGAGAGAGTGGTGAGGAAAACTCGGCACTTCACTCTGTTGGTGTACTGATGAAGGCTGGCAGCATTGTCAAACTTGTCAAGATGGTCGTTTGGGTCGATCGACACGTTATACTCTCCGATCGCTAATGGTGCGTAGTGCCTCGGCAGTGGATCTTGTAGAATTGCCTCGGAGAATTGATGGTTGATTTGCTCGGGAGACAAATCAGTCCGAGTCGTTTTGCCCTTTCTCGCGTCCCGAACGGGCGCTTCATCTGAAGAAGAGCCCCTTTCCTGGTTGGCCTGCGCAATCTCTGAGAGTGTTTGAAAGAATGCCCGATGAAATGGAATGGGCGCGAGTGGGGCTTCTCCTTGAGTGTCGGTCGACATCTTATTCTGCCCCCATATGGAGAGTTGCTCTGGTCGGTCTTCATGCGCTGCTCGGCCTCCCGAGGCCGATGTCGCTTGTTGCGCCAGCCGATCGGCTAGCGCCTTTTGCTGCTGCTGCTCGACTATCTTTACTGCCCGTACTTGTATGAGCGTGTCAACCTCCTCTTGAGCGAGCGTCACGGTATGAAGACGTCCAACTTCTTCCATCATCTCGGCTCGGATACAAGTGTGTTTCCACAGATGATGCCAAATTTGATCCTGTAGGAGAGTCGATGCGACGAACGTTGGGGATGTGGCACTCCTATTGATCTTGCGTGGACTTCTGGCAGGATGAGCTTGCAACCACAAGTCGTTAGTGCCGAGTCGGGGAGGGGTTCCCTGGCAATGGCCCTTCGACGCTCAAGTCAGTCACCGGCGGCAAGAAAATAAAGTGGAGAAGAAAGAGCAACAACGTAACAGTAGCTACAGTAGAATGAGTATACCTCCGTCGAAGTTTTGGGGTCCTTATATAGGGCTCCCGGGATGTGCGCACATGCTTCCCAAGGCGTGCACACTCCTCAAAGTATACCTGGAAAGGACGTGTCAGAAAAACGTGCCTAACGCCTGTTACGATACTGTAAGTACAGGGTTTCGTCATCAGTAATAAAAATATCGATTCCACGAGGACTAGTTATAAGCACCAGCAAGGGCTCACTTAAGATTAGCTAAACTACCAATGGTTATAAGTTGTGTAAGAAAAATAGATTTGGGAGCGGAAACGAGAACTAGCAGCGAGGAAGTAATTACTCGGGTTTATGAAGAGTTCTAGGAATTCGGTTTCATTGTGGTGGTGTTGATGAATCACATACTATCCTATACTCATTGCCCCTCAGCAAGCATTCGCCGGAAGCTACGACAACTATCCTTAAATACCAACTAAAGAAGATCCCTATGAAATCCTGTTACGATTAACCCCTGTCACTAGGGCGCCTCGGTAGATCACAAGAATACAACTCTAATTGATATTATTAAGGATGGAAATAAGGAGCTAAGTTTGGTCTCTTACTTCCTTGTGGAGAAGTTGTCTCTCTTTTCAAGGAGGTATCGTAGATGTCCGTGAACGAGTTACCCCTGTCACTAGGGCTCCTCGGGTGTACAATCTAAGATACTACCCCTACGAGATTGGCGATTCCTACACAATCAACTAACACGACACATAAATCAAGTAGTCGAAACTAAGCAAGTGAAATCATCCAATAAAATAAAGTACGAATATGAGTTTTACATTAAACCAAACCACGATTACTCCCTCATCCTAGAACAAAGACTCTACTCCATAGACGACAGAGAGAAACTCGAAGACATAATGTATCTAAACATATAGTTCTCAAACACGGAAGAGAAAGGGAAGAAGTATGCTTATCCAATGACGACGAGTGGTCTTCGAATCTAATCCCGACTTTTGGAGAAGTTGTGGTGATGAAAGATCGGTGGAACGATGTCCTGGACGACGTGGAACAACCCCAAAGTGAACCTCCTGCCAACAGCTCGTTTCTCCATGCTTCCCCCCTTAAAAAGAAAGGTTAAAACCCTTTTATATGCTAGGGTTCGCTGCGGCGGCACGACCATGTAAGGATGGCATGGTCGTACCCTTTCTAGTCTATGGGTGCGCTGCACGGTCGTGCCGATTGGCATGGCCGTGTGATGTTTGGGCTCGGCATCCTGGGACACGGTCGTGCAGAGATGCACGTACGACCGTGTCTTGCTTGGCTTCGGTTGTGGGGGGCACGACCGTGTAGGGTTGCACGACCGTGCATTGATCCACCTTTGGGCGGTCGCACGACCGTGCACTACTCCTCTTCTGCTTGGCCACACGGTCGTGCAAGGGTTGCACGGCTGTGTCATCTGGCTTGTTCCGGTGCATCGATGATCACTGTTTTTCTTCGAAAATTGTTCATGTCAGCATAAAACCAAACAAAGAGCAGATATCCAAACAAAAGTATATATATGATGAGTACAAGATAAAAGAGGCGATCATGCAAAGAATACATACGTAAAAAGCAAGTGAATGTGCGTTAAAACATGCATAAACTATCATAATATTTATGCACATCAATACCATACCTTAACAGCCTGAGCATATCCCTGACGTGACAGTGGAAGCTTCCACCGTACGATTCTTTGTTTAACCATGCCGTCAACCATGCCGCCTGTCAGCGACACTGGTCCCTAGGAAGATATCCCCAGCTGCTCCTTTTATCTGTTACTGAGTCGAGTGGGAGAGCCGCTCAGTCGATCCGTGCCCATCAGATGGCTACTCTTCCTGGGGCCGAGTAGAAGAGCCACTCAGCTAACTGCCGGTGTCCTGGCGCTGTCGTTTCAGGGGCTGAGCGGGAAGACCGCTAGGCCGCTATTCGACCGTCCTGACCCCTGTTGCTAAGCGAGGGAGTGGTGTCTCCGCATTGCTGGATCCGGGACCTGGTGAGAGTCTGAGCGAGACGGCTGCTTGGCGCGTGCTTCGATGATAGATTTCCTTGAGTGTTGGAAGCTCGTTTCCTGACCAAGCTGTAGTGATGTCGAACCAGCTACTTCTCGTGCTGATCGGGCAGGTGGGTTGCCCGATCAGACGAACACCCAAGGCGTGGACCGCTTTGACTTTGACCTCCATCTGGCGATAACCTTCTATATGGCGGGCCTCACTTTACCATCGGATCATGCCCTTACAAATCTAATTACAAATGACATTGTTTATTGAAAATTAAAATATATTTATGTTAGGCTTTCAACTTTGTAAATAAGGAAGCCTCATGCTAATAGAAGAGGTGACTCATCCGATTCTATAAACTTTTTTTTATCAATTATCGAAGTAAATTAGCAAGAGCTCGTGGAAGTCTATTCAAACTATCAACATTTTTAGATTTATTGTCATAGAGAAAATCCCTACATGTACATCTTAATTGAAATTTAGAAAGAAAGCCTCATAAGTCTTCTCGTAATGTGATAAAAAGGTGATGCGCTTGTCTAGATAATTTAATATAATACAAACTAATAAATCAAGATACGAAACAACCAATAGGGCGGATGTTTTTTTTTATGGAAAATAAACCCACAAAAATAGACCACTCATTCAAATATGGTAAACCACAGCCGGAATATCAATTGCGCTACGCCGCTGAGCTCAACGGCCTTTCTTATTGGACCTTGCTTCGTGTGAGAAAGTGGTAATCCATAAAGAAATTTGGTCAATCAAGTGGTTTTGAATCAAAATTATTTAATGGATAAAAGTAGAGTAAAACTTGGATCTGTTCCATTAAATAAAAAGGGCCACCTGCTTTGATGTAAATAATAATCATCTTATCTGTCTTCGCCTATATAGGACCTTGCTTTGTGTGAGAAAGTAGCAATCCATACAGCAATCTAGCAAGCAAGCTTGAGATTGTACAGGGGGCAGCAGCTGAAAGATAGAACTACTTTAGCCTAGCGAAAGCTTTCTAAGGTTGGATTTTACTTGATTATTATCAAGTCATCGATCCATTTTCTTTCCTTTGTGCTACTTCCTTCCTCTGTCATTATAATCTTCAAGGGGAAATCCTTTGTGCTATTTTCCTTTCCTTGTGCTATTTCCTTCCTCTGTTAGGTCGCTGTATTTATAGCTATTTGAATCATTGTAATCCTCAAGAGCAAATCCTTTGGAATCAGGATGAAAAACATAGAAGATGAGGGGATTGAGGCATCACTGGACATGGACTGGGTAGCCTCATTGGAGTTGAAGGTGTCAGACACAAAATTTAGGGACAGAAACAGAGAGCCAACAATATATAGAGTCCCGGATATCTTGAAAAGTGTCGACCCCCAAGCCTATGAGCCATTGCTCGTCTCGCTCGGCCCCTACCACCGCGACAAACCTCATCTACAGGCTATGAATCAGCTCAAATGGAAGTACCTCAAGTTTGTCCTCGAGCAGAACCCTGGTATGGTCATGAAGGACTATGTGGGTCTGATCAAGGGTCTGGAAACGCAGGCACGCGTTGCCTATTCGGAGGAAGTGAACATGAGCAGCAACAGTTTTGTGGAAATGATGTTGCTAGACGGATGCTTTCTGATGCTTACAATAATGGGGTGGACCCACCGGATGGAGATTTCAGAAGAGAGTACCTGGTGGACTCATTTTAATACATTACAAGATATCTTCATGCTCGAAAACCAGCTTCCTTTTTTTCTTCTTGAAACTTTGTACCAATATGCATTTCCTCACGGCGATCGCTTTCGAAGTCTAACAGTCGAGTTGATCCGCATGCGTATCTCAAGTGACTTGAAACCTCCCTCCAACAATAAGACTTTTCATCACATAATTCATTTTTGTCTTTCTTGCATTGATCCGACAACAAACCCCGAGAAGGATTACCTTGGCCCTGGCATACCATGGATTCCCAGTGCTACAATATTCAATGAAGCTGGAATTCACTTCGGCAGAAAGAAGAGATACAAGAGTTTCCTGGACATTACATTTCATAACGGCAAGTTGGAGATTCCCCAACTTCGAATAGAGGACGGCATCAACTCGCTCTTGAGAAATCTCATCGCTTACGAGCAATGTTCAATGAATTCCAAGTTCCGTGTTACATCCTATATGGTGCTTATGGATTCCCTCATCAATACCGCAGCAGATGTCGAATTGCTTCAACAACATGAAATCATTATCGGCGACTTAGGGGACAGCCAAGAAATTGCCACTCTATTTAACAAACTTGGCACGAATGTTAGCTATACTTCATATAATTTCTACCTTGCGGATGTCGTCAATGCCATGAGGAAGCACCATGACACTAGATGCAACAAATGGCGCGCAAGGTTGAATCGTGATTACTTTAGCAATCCTTGGGCAATTATCTCATTATTTGGTGCTCTTGCCCTATTTGTTCTTACTCTGATACAGACCACATATGCTGTTCTGAGCTATGATCGATCGTCAAACTAGCTTCCTCGCTTAAAAGTAGATTGTCGGGAATGGTTCTAGTTTGTTGTTTAGAAACTAATTTTTATTGCTTATGAAGTATGTATCCTACGCATGTGTATGAAGAGATGTGTTGTTGGTGAATAATTAAAGGGATACCTCCTTAATTCTATAAATAGAGAGGTCGTAGTCGTTTCTTTTCATGCTACCCATTCTACCAAGGTGCTTTTTGAGAAGGTTAGTGGATCAGCTTGAAATTGCGAGCTTGCTGCGTGGGAGGGAGGGAAAGGACGCCCTATCCTGAGATAACCCTCTCCATCTACGAACAATCGATCTATCTCATTAGATATGGAGCAGCTAAACGTGAGTTTTATATATATCTATATATATATAGAGTTTTAATATACTGTCCACCTTATGCTTCACACTCATGTCCATAGTGTATTTAAAGCTCTCGATTATCCTAATCATATTTTACTTTAGGATTTAGAAGTTGAGTTATAGTATTAAGCGTAAAAAAAAAATAGGTGGACAAGGGATGTGCAGTGTAAGGTGGTCGGCATTTCAAATCTGATAACCACGAGGAAGTCTCCATGTGATCCTGTCTGAAAACGTCGGAGAATGAGCTACCGATGAGCTATTGTTGAGGTTGACGAAGTCTTCAATCACCAAGAGGAATGGTGGATCGTCAATGGCACTCGCCGAACCTAAGAGAAAAGGAGAAGAAATACAGAGGGTTATAATGGTTGCTAGAATGGGTGTCTCGATTCAGCCAACACTCAAGTTAAGTTTCTAGTAACGTGGAAAATAGTCACAGTAAAAGTCCTATATGTGTGCTTATGTTTGCATACCTATGCGCATGGGAACGGGATCCTTTTTATAATATTATTAAGGTGTCATTCTCTCTTCATTAATTGGACATGATGTCACAATAAAGAAAATGTCACATCATCATATCGTCGCCGTATCAAGCTACATCGGTCATATCCTATATTAGTATAATTATACTATCTCGTGTACTCTGACAACCCACATGTTGTACCACTCATGACATTGGCCTAGGAAATGAGGAATCCATTAGACCTTAGGAGGCCCGATCCACTAAAAGGGATTGATTTGGGTTGATGAAACTCAACGAAACAGTGGGTCGATTGGAGTTGATCCCCTAGGGTCGGGTGAACCAATCATAGGATTTGCAGAGTGGAGCTGATTGATCGGAGCCTGGAGTTGGGGCAACAGAGCCCCTAAGGTCGAGTGGTCCAACCGGAGTATTTATGGAATGGAGCTGACTGAGTGGAGCCTTGAGTTGGTGAAGGAAGAGGCCATAGTGTCAGGTTGGTCAAACAGGAGTATTTGTGGAGTAGAGCTGACTAAGCGGAACCTTGAGTCGATGAAAGTAGAGCCCGGGTGGAGTTATGAACACTTAGTATTGGCCTATCATTCTTTGATGTAGATGGATAGGCCGAGCGGGAACACGCCAGTTCATCCGATCAATGGAGTCATCTGGGATACGATACCCCGATTGATTGGCCAATCTTCTTCTTTCTAGAAACCGACCTAATAAAAATGCTAGTTATCAATGACATCAGTTGTTATATGATGTAGATAAACATGGCAAGGAAACCATTAAACTATAGAAGACGTAGATTATTACGCACTTTTGGAATATGTATGGAATGTTCATGGGTTGTTTGGTTGTCATACTTTATCAAATTGCAATACTTGCATATCGTCGAAGTAAGATTCATGAAATAAAAAGTAGGGAGGATAAATCAATTGCACGTGTGAAATGGATGTTCAACCTTACAAAAAAGAGCGATGAAATAAGTATTAGTGAACTTTGAATGAATAGGAGAACATTCAGGATATTGTGTGATATGGTTCAAGATGTTGGAAGTTTAAAAGCCACAAAAATGTCACCATTGATGAAATTGTGGCCTTATTTGTCTACGTATTGGCACATCATAAAAAAAATTGAACCATGAGTCTCCTTTTTAAATGAAGTCGGGAGACAGTGAGTCATCATTTCAATCTATGTCCCCGAGCAATTTTACAACTGCACAACATATTGTTCAAGAAACCTGAACGGATACGTGATGACTACGAAGAAGATAGATGGAAACCATTTAAGGTAACTATTTTTTAATCGCCTATAATTCTTCAGTTTAATTATATTTTTTTATTGCAATATATAATTCTTATAATTAAAAATTATTATAGGGTTGTTTGGGTGCTTTAGATGGCACTTTTATCTAAGTGACACCCCCTAAAGAAGAAAAATAATGTTATCACACAAGAAAGGGGGAGATTGCAACAAATATGTTGGGAGTGTGTTGCCCACAAATGCAATTCATATATGTGTTACCTGGGTGGAAAGGTTCTGTCCATGATCGTCTGGTACTTTGTGATGACATTAGTAGATCATCTGGTCTTAAAATTCCCCAAGATAAATAACAAATACTCTTATTTGAAGTTGAGATTATGACAGAGTTTCAAATTTCTAGAATACTTGCATTTATTAATTTAACTAGTGTCATTGGTTTAGGCTGTTATTATTTGGTCGATGTTAAATATTGCAACTCAGATGAATTTCTGGTACCTTATCGAGGGCATAGGTATCACCTCAATGAATGGGAAGGTCGTCGTCCCGAGACAACCGAAGAATATTTTAACATGAAGCACTCTAGAGCTAGGAATGTTATTGAGAGGTGTTTTGGATTGTTGAAGGGTCATTGGAAAATCATAGCTTCCCCTTCATTTTTTCCAATGCAAATCCAAGTTCGTATTATCATTGCTTGTTGTTTCTTCATAACTTGATCCGTAAATTCATGAGCCATGATCCTCAAGAGTGTATTCTTGATGAAGATGAACAAAGTGAAGATGATGATAGCGATCGTGGGACTGAAACAGAGTACATACGTACAATTGCCCCAACTGATCAGTGGACTGCATTTAGGAATAATTTAGCACAACAAATGTTTAACAATTTGAAAAATGAAGTATTTGATATAGAATGACTTTCATTTTTGTGATGTTTGTTTTGTTGTCTATGCAACTTTGTGAAAACTTTTATGTGTACTCCTTATTTTGATGTTTGTTCCATTTGGTTTGTTGCCTATAAAAAAAACTTTTATGTGTCATTAACATTCTTTCAACCATATTTGATATTCTTGTAATTTCATTGTTATATTATATGTAATATTATGTAACATTCTTTCCCCTTCATATTATATTTTATGTGACTCTGATATAACCTGGATAGTAGGATGGAGAGTAATCCTGAGGAATCTGTGGGAAAGAATGTAGCATGAGGAAGAGGTAAAAACAAAGTTTTCTGGATGGAAAAGGAGAGTTGGGCATTAATAAGATGTTTGCAAGATATGACAACTGATCCTCTTTGGAAAACAGACGGAGGGTTCAAGAACAACTATATGGTCGAGATAAGAAAGATTATGATCCAAAAGTTGTCAACTTTCACAAAATCTGTCAGTCACATTGAATTTAGGATGAAAACCTTAAAGAGGAAATTCCATGCTATCAACAAAATGTGCAGGCAAAGTGGTTGTACTTGGAATGATGTTGAAAAGAAGATAGTTTGTGAAAAAACATGGTATCTTGAATGGATTAAGGTATGTGTATTAGTCATTATTTGTTTTTTTTTTCAAATTACACGCTATCAAACTTTGTTAAATTGATTGTTATGTTTTTTTTTGGACAGAATCACAATGATGCCAAAAGTCTCTATAATGTATCATTCCCTTATTTTTCGGAGTTAGAGATGGTATATGGCAAAGATAGAGCAACAGGCCTTGTTGCAGAAGATCCTATGATAGCTGCACAAACCATCACTGATGTGGATGCTGGGTTGACCATATTGGATGACAATTCACTTGCTGAAAAAGCAGTTGAAGTTGATTCGATGCCAAATCAACAACCTTCTGTTAGATTAAGGGAACCTCACTCTACGGAGAAAAAAAAACATCTGTTGACAAAGTTCAAAAAGTTTCGGAGAGGGCATAGACTTCAACTATGTAAAATGTCGATTCTGACTTCAAGTTACTCAGTACTCAGGTTGAGGGATTTATGCAAATTGTTAGCTCACACTTTGATTCAATGCCATCTTGGGTTCAAGGTAAATCCTCAAAAATGTCACAAGTTCTTGAGATGTTGGATAAGTATGTTTTCGTTAGTAAGAACAAGTACAAAGTTGCTCAAGTAATTTTTGAAGATCCTGTGAAGGTTGAGTCATTGTTCAGTTTGGATCCCTTTGAAGTTGAAGATTTTATACTCAGTTGCTTGGAATAGTATGTTTGTGATGTCGTTGGATTTGATGAATACTTTTTTGCTTCTATCATTTTTGATATTGTGGTAGATGTTTTGATTATACAAGACCATTGATAGAGTTGTTGCCACCATATTGTGTTTTTTTAATAAAATTGTTTTATCCATGATTTTGTACGATTATTTTTATATTTTACTTATAAGGGTAAAATGAGAATTTTGGCTAATTCTCATTCCATAATTTAAGCCAAACCAAGCAACATTAATGGGAATAATATCCATTCCAGTATCTATACCAAACACCATCAATCTAGTAATCATTTCCATTGTCATTAATCCCTCAATCAAAACCCATTATCATTCCCATTGCCAAATATATACCAAGCGCCCCCTTAATGATCCTGAGTTAACTTCTTTCCCTTTCCAATCCCAAGTAGCATTTTCATCAAAAATAACATCTCGAGATATAATAAGTTTGTTTGTTGATGGATCTAATAAATGATATCCTTTTGATTCATCACTATAGCTAATGAAGAGAACTTTCTGACCTTTCTGATCAAACTTTCCACGATGTTGTGAGGGTATAAGCGCTTATGCAATGCTACCAAATATTGTGAAATGATCAACTCCTGGTTTTTTCTTATACCAAGCTTCATACGGTGTTTAATTTCTAACAGCTTTAGTTGACGATCGATTGAGAATATATATCATTGAATGTATAGCTTCTGTCCAATAAAGATTTGGAATTCCCTTGCCGTTTACTATACTCCTTGCCATTTCCACAATTGTGCGATTTTTTCTCTGGATCATGCTATTTTGTTGAGGACATCGACTAACTGTTAATTGTCTTTTGTTGTATCTGTCTTTACAATACTCCATGAAGGGATTGTAAAGATATTCTCTGCCTCGATTAGTTCTTAAGGTCTTTATAAGAAAATCACTTTGTCTCTCTACAAGTGCTTTAAATTGTAGAAATATAGAGAATACTTCAGATTTTTGGCTGAGAAAATAGATCCACATCATTTTGGTAAAGTCATCCACAAAGATAATAAAATATTTCTTGTTTCCCGGAGTAGGAGTTTGCATTGGTCCACAAATGTCGGAATGAACAAGTTCTAGTGGTGCTTTAGTCGCCATGACAACTTTAGAAATGGAAGCTTATGCATCTTTCCGTAGACACAACCTTCACAAACATTACTTGCTATTTGAATATTTGGAAGATCAATCACCATATTTTTCTCCTTTAGTAAATGAAGACCCCTCTAATTAAGATGATCATATCGCAAATGCCATAGATGAGATAAATATGCATCCTCAACTTTAAATGCACAATCATTGTTTAGTGTCAATGTGATAGAAAAAGTTTTGTTCTTCATTTCAACATTTGCCACAACAATATTTTTCTTTTTATCAAAAATTTTGCACTCCCAACATCAAAATGGACTGAAAAATCTTTTTGAATAAGCTGTCCAATACTTAAGAGATTATATGAAAGACTTGGAACATAAAGAATATCAGTAATGAGATTTTTGTTACCTTCCTTTGTTTGGACAGCAATAGTGTCTTTTCCTTTTGCACTTCTATATGTTCCATCACCAAGAATAATACTTGAGCTAATATTTGGATTGAGCTCCACAAATAATTCTTTGTTTCTCGTCATATGGTTGCTAGCACCACTATCCAAATACCATTGATGCTTTGACGCATAACCATGCATGTTGAGAATAGAATAAAATCTCATGTTGTTCTTCTTTCGAGAAATTTGCAGCATCTTTTTTCTCCTTGTTTTCAAACCAGCAATCGCTTTGAGTGAAAAATATGAAAGTATGTAGGGAGGAAAGCTATATTAATTCTGTATATCTAAAACAATAGTCAATTACAAGAATATATATAACTTCTCAATACATAAAATAAGGAAACTAAGACATAATTTAATATGAATTAATTACATAGAATATATTTAGGAAATCACATTTAATTAAATTGATTTTGTCAATCAATTAGAATCATTTCGTTAATCAATTAGAATTATTTCTTTAATACTCCCCCTCAAGTTGGAGCGTGGATGTCAAGAATGCCCAGCTTGTGAACAAGTGCATGTGTGAAATGGAGATTCACCTAATGCCTTGGTGAATATGTCTGCGATCTGATTTTCACTTGGCACATAAGCAGTTTTAATTTCTACTTTTTCGATTCGCTCGCAGAGAATGTGATAGTCTATCTCAATGTGTTTTGTCGTTTCATGAAAAGCCGGATTGGCAGCGATGTGCATAGCTGCTTGATTATCATAATATAAAATTATTGCTGTTGATGATTAATGCCCAAATCTCGTAATAAGTACCTTAGCCAAGTTACTTCACAAGTAGTGGAAGCCATGGATCTATATTCTACCTCAGCTGAAGACTTAGACACAGTGGTTTGTTTCTTACTTTTCCATCAGATAAGAGCTTTTTCAAGAAAAATACAGTAACCAGTGACTGATCGCCGTGTAGAAATGTCTCCACCCAGTCTGCATCGCAGAACCCGACCAAACTTCACCTTTAGAAGGAAAAAATAATCCTTATCCTGGTGTACCTTTTAAATATCGAAGCAATCAATGGACTGCATCAAGGTGAGGTTGTCTAGGTTCTTACATAAATTGACTAAGAGTTTTGACTGGAAATGAAATATCTGATCTTGTGATGGTTAAGTAGATCAACTTTCCTATCAATTATCCATAATGCATCGGATCTTTGAGTAAGTTGCCATTATTTGAGGTGAGCTTCAAGGATTGTTCCATGGGAAACTTAGCAGGTTTTGCACCAAGCAATCCTGCTTCTTGAAGCAGATCGAGTGTGTATTTGTGTTGGTTGATGGAAATGCCCATTTTAGAACGAGCTACTTCAATTCCAAGGAAATATTTTAACATTCCAAGGTCCTTAAATTTAAAGCAAGTTGCAAGAAAAACCTTCACATTGTTGATGGCCTTTTGATCATTCCCTACTATATTCATATCATCAACATACAGTAAGATGATTGTAAAGGAATTTCCACACACTTGTGTGAAGAGTGAGTAATCAGCCTGTGATTGTTGGAAATTAAACCAAACTTGGTAATGGAAAAAAGAAACTTTTGAAACCATGATCTTGAAGCTTGTTTTAATCCGTAAAGGGATTTATGAAGTCGACATACAAGTGACTCCCCCTGTCGATGAAAACCAGGGGTGGTTGCATATAGACTTCTTCCGCAAGGTCGCCATGTAAAAATGCATTTTGAGCATCCATTTGGTGAAGGGCCCAACCATGAACAGATGCGATAGCTAGTATGCATCGAAGAGTGGTGAGTTTTACAACTGGAGCAAATGTTTCATTGTAATCAATACCTTCTTGTTGTGTGTATCCTTTGGCAACTAAACGGGATTTATATCTTTCAACAGTACTATTAGAGTTGTACTTGATCTTGTATATCCATTTGCATCCAATGGGGCGATGCCCTGTGGGAAGAGGAATAATTGACCAAGTCTTATTTACTTTTAGTGCAGAAATTTCAGCATCGCTTCAATCCATTTTTGGTCTTTATAGGCCTGCTCATATGTTTCTGGCTCGACCAAGTGAGAAACATTATAGATGAAAGTACGGTGTGAAGGATAAAGATTACAATATGATATATACCTTGATAATGGGTGTTGAGTGCTGGATTTAACCAGAAGAGACGAGGTAGTGGTTGGCAGAGTATGGTTGACTTGATAATCTCGAAGGTGGGATGGTGTGCGACTAGGTCTAGTAGATCTCCGGAATAGTGATTCTGGTTGTAGAGAAATTTCATTCGGCTAATGTGGTTGTTCTTGTGTGTTCAGGTTGTGTGTAGGCATGATATTGGGTTGGAGGTCAATGTGGCTATGAGTAGGATTATTGACATCTTGTGTAGGTTGAGTGATTAAAGGTATCTCTATGTCGTTATTGACAGGCTTTGGCAAAATTGGCATATCGTCTTGGTCATCATCAGACGTGGTTGAGTATGGAAAAATATTTTCATAAAATATGACATCTCGAGAAGTAATCATTTTTCTATCAGCCAAATCATAGAGAAGATAACCTTTTTGCCCTGGTGGATACCCAAGAAAAATACAACGTCGTGCACGAGCATCGAATTTATGAGTGGGTTGTAGTTTGTGGAAAAACAAAGACAACCATAGAACCTTAAGTGAGAATAAGAGGGTATTTTATTATGCAATTTTTCATATGGTATTTTATTTGATAAAAGTGGTGTGGGTAAATGATTAACAAGATAACATGCTGCTTTAATATGTTCCCCCCAATATTTCAAAGGAATATTGGCTTGAAAGCAAATGGCACGGGCTACATTTAAGAGATGACGATGTTTACGTTCAACTACCCCATTTTGTTGGGGTGTGCAAATACATGATCGATGAAAATTGGTGCCACTGCCATCAAAGAAGGTTTGCAAAGAAAGAAATTCTAGCTCATTATCATATCTTAATGTTTTGACTTAGCAATTATATTGTGTTTTGACCCAAGAGAAACACTTCTTGAAGATTGATTGAACTTCAGACTTTTGACGCATGAGATGAACCCAGGTATAATGAGAATAATCATCAACAATTATCAAAAAAATATTTTGCTCCATAATAGGAGTGGATTCTATGGGATCCCAAAATATCACAATGTATTAGATCAAAAGGTTCATGAATGGAAATATTACTAATGGAAAAAGGTAAACAAGATTATTTTGCTAAATGACAAATATCACAAACATTGCTTGATTCTAAAGAAATATTTGGAATAGTAGATAATGACCAGAGTGGATGAACGGTGGGATGCCCAAGACGTTTATGCCATAGGTTGAATGTATGGTTGATGGTGCTGCAAAGGTGAGGGATCGGCTTCACTGTAAGGTAATACAAGCCATTACTCTGTTTGCTCAACCCAATCGTCTTCTTCGTAGTTAAATCCTACATTACACAAGAATCAGGGTAAAATGTCACTTTGCAACCTAGAGCCTGTGTAAGTTTGCTAATCGAAAGCAAGTTTAATTTGAATTTTGGAACATAGAGTATATTCTCAACAGTCATATTGCTGCTTAATTTCTTAGACCCGATGGATTTTATCTCTGCATGCCCTCCATTTGGTAGTTGCACAACATCATGTTTAGAGAAAAATTTAATTGTAATAGGTGGAGTATTGCATACGTGATCAATAGCACTACTGTCCAAAATCCATGTACTACTTGCATAAATAGAATCAATACCTGAGGTATTGATAAGAGGTTCAGTGTTACTGATGTCTTTGCGAAGGAGGGCCATAATCTGATCATATTCTTTTGTCGTCAACTGCTTGGTTTCACTCCTCTCAATATTGGGAACAACAGAGGAATTTATAGATTTTTTGCCTTTCGGTTTAATGTCTTTGCCATGATATCTGTGCCCTAGAGGAAAACCATGAATATAGAAGCGACGATCGATGGTATGCCCATCCATTTCAGAGTTGGTATAGTAGAGCCTTTTGTTGCCCATCAAGTAGTGAGATTCTGCCTCGGTGACCTGTCGAGAACCAATCTGATTTTGTATCTTGGGTTGTGCAAAATTCACAACATGTCCAGAATTATTTCTGTTGGCCGCCACATCACTTTGTCTCTCATGTTGTAAAATAAGTGCATGGACCTTCCGGGTGTCGGGAAGATGATTCATTAAAAGTATGGATCCTCGAGTAATGGAAAAAAAATCATTTAAACTCATAAGGAATTGTATGACTCGTTCTTTTTCTTCTCTTTCAGCGAATCCCTTGAGACCACCACAAGTGCAAGTGATTGGGTCGTGGTATGAAGATAGTTCCTCCCAAAGAGCTTTCATCTTAGTATAGTAGATTGATGCAGATTGGTGTCCTTGTCGAAGTTCCGTAATTTCTTGCTGAATTTCAAAAATCCGAGTGTCATTCTCTTACGATAATTTATCTTGTAAATCATTCCATACATTGGTTGCGGATTCTGTATAGATACTACTACTTGCAATGTTAGAATCAACAGAGTTAAGAATCCATGAAAGTACCATGTGATTACAACGCTCCCATGTTTGAAATGTATCATGATTTTCTTCCGACCTCTTGATTGTCTCGTTGATGAAACCAATTTTGTTCTTTGCACTTAAGGAAATGCGCATTGCGCGACTCCATTGCCCATAATTATTTCCTTCGATTGGTTTGGAGACAAGAATGAGACTGGGGTAGTTGGAATGATGCAAAGAGAGAGGATCCGATTGGTTGGCTCCCTTCTCCTTCGAGCTTTCTCCCATTATTGTAGCGGAAGTGTATTGTTTTCAAAAACATTGCTCTGATACCATGAAAATATGAAAGTATGTAGGGAGGAAAGCTATATTAATTCTGTATATCTAAAACAATAGTCAATTACAAGAATATATACAACTTCTCAATACATAAAATAAGGAAACTAAGACCTAATTTAATATGAATTAATTACATAGAATATATTTAGGAAACCACACTTAATTAAATTGATTTCGTCAATCAATTAGAATCATTTCGTCAATCAATTAGAATCATTTCTTTAATATTGAGAGTGATTAGTAATTTTGCATTTATAATAGCAATCACTTGACTCATGATTTGACTTTTTACAAATAATACAAGATTTAACATTATCATATTTTTGTGATGCCTTAGCTTTCCAATTTGTCTTCTTTTCATTCTTCCTCCATTTATTGGATTTTTCCTTACTGTATTTTGAGCCTTCATTGCTAGTCTCCATAATTTCTTCAAACTGTCGATGATTGCTTTGACTTGAAGGCTTGCTCGGTTGATTGAGCATTAGAATGATTGATTCTTTGCTCATGTGCGAGAAGTGAATCTGTCAACTCATATATAGTCATATTTGACAAATCCTTTGATTCTTCGATTGCGGCAGTAGCATAATCAAACTTTAGAGGAAGCGATCAAAGTACTTTTTTAACTATTCTTTTATCTTGAATCGTGTCCCCACAACCTTTTATTCTATTGACAGTATTTGAGACCCATGATAAAAAAAATCTTGTATGGTCTCTCGTTCCTCCATTCTTAAATTATCAAAATCTCTCCATAAAGTTTGGAGTTTTAATGTAATTGTCTTCTCTGTTCCTTCAAATTCTTGCTTTAATATTTGTCAAGCCTCTTTGGCCGTCATGAAAAATACGAGGAAAAATATTTTTCTCAACTCCTTTGTTGAATGTAACACAAGGCCATTGCATCTTGCTTTTTATATTCTTTTAGCAACTTTTTATAATCTTTATCATCGATGACTGGAGCTTTGTCATTGTCAACAATAATATCCCAAAGGTCCAAAGTGTTGGTTGTTACTCGGAATATCATACAGGTTCCCCTGTACAAAAATTTTGTACAAGTCCTGAACCATTCCTAACAACCTATTGTGTTCTTTAGATATTAAATTTGGAATCACAAACGGAACTTAACATTATTGATTCCAAATTTAATTTATCTGTTATTAGTGGTTTAGTCTTGGATCGCAAACGATGCTTAACATTATTGATCCAAATCCACCCATGTTACAAATTCAATTAAATATTAATTTCAGAGATCGGCTTCCAGGTTAAACATGGCGAGGCACTAGGCCTTCTTCGGTATGGGAGCATCCACCACTTCCTAGACAAAGTCTTTCAATGAAATTCAATATTTAATTTCCTTATAGTAACCCTAGGTTTAACCAAAAAGAACAATCGAATCACAAGTTCGAAAAAACAAAAGAAACATAAACTCGAATCACAAATTCGAAACCTAGAATCATATGTCTCTTGTGTTTGGTATTTCAAGATCTAAATAAAAGAATGAACTAGTTATGATGCGGAAACTAATAACTAGTTATACCTTTTATAGCTTATAGACCTCACGATCTTCTATCGTATTCCTCTTCTTATCTCGGACGTCGTGTGGACGACAATCTACCGAGACAAGAATCCACCCAAGCTTCCTTCTTCTCAAGCAAGTTTCGGCCACCACAAAATCTTCAAGGAAAGATGAGGTTCAGCCACCACCACCAAGCTCCAAGGGATGCTAGAAACAAAGCCTCCTTTCTCTCCTTCTTTTCCAAGCAAGACCCCGCCACCACAAGAACTCCAAGAGAAGATGAGGTTCGACCACAAGAAGAAGAGAGGGGAAGGAAGAGGGCCAGCCACACCAAGGAAGAGAGGAACCAAAGAAGATATCTTGTTATGAGGTGAGATACCTCTACCCTCTCTTTTATATTCCTTGGTCTTGGCAAATAAGGAAAGTTTTATTAAAAACTTCCTTATTCTCTTTGACTATATATGAAAGGAAAGTTTAATAAAATTTCCCTTTCAAAATATATATGGCCGACCACCTTAATCCCTCCAAATAAGGAAAGTTTTAAACACAAAATTAAAACTTCCTAATTTATTTTCGGAAATTTTTTAAAATAAAAATTTCTCTTTTAAAAAATTTCCTTCACGGTTGGTCATAGAAGGAAACTTTTATAAATTAAAATCTCTCTATTAAAACATGTGGATGATTTACAAAAAGGAAAGTTTTCTCTAAAATTAAAATCTTCCTTTCAATCTACAAATAAGGAAAGATATTAAATCTTTTCTTAATCTTTTGTAAAAACTATAAAAGGAAAGATAAACTCTCTTTTAAATCATGAGGATGGTTACAAAAAGGAAAGTTTTATCAAAAATTAAAATCTTCCTTTTAACTACAAATAAGGAAAGATATCAAACATTTCACTTAATCTTTTGTAGAAAGCTATAAAAGGAAAGATTTAAATTTTAAACTTTCTTTTAAAACCATGGCTTCCACATAAGAAAGATTTAAAAAAATAAAAAAAATTTAATTTATTGCAACTGGCCACACCAAGCTTGGGTTCAAGCTAGGGTCGGCCACCATCTCACCTTGGTTTGGCCAACCCTAGCTTAGGCTCCAAGCTAGGCTTGGCCGACCATCTTAAGGTGGGTAAGAAGGTGGATATGGGTGGGTATATCACTTTATAAATAAGAGGCTACGACAGGGACCGAGAGGAGGAATTGGTTTTGGTCTCCCGATGAACTTGAGCTTCCCGTGTTCGCCCAGAACACCGAACTCGAGTTCATCAATAATATCTCATTTCACTAAAGAGTTATTATTGAACTACCACACCAATCCCATATTACTATATGGGCTCTTTCTTATCATGAGCGTGTTAATCTCCCTATGTTTAAGATATAGAATGATCACTAATTAAATGAGTTACTGACAACTCACTTAATTAATATCTAGCTCCAAGAGTAGTACCACTCAACCTTATCGTCATGTCGGACTAAGTCCACCTGCAGAGTTTACATGACAATCCTTATGAGCTCCTCTTGGGGACATTATCAACCTAGATTACTAGGAAACAGTTTCTTCTATAATCAACAATACACACTATAAATAATATCATTTCCCAACTTATCGGACCTCTTGATTTATCAAATTAAATCTCACTCATTGATAAGTCAAAGAAATAAATACTAGATATATGTGCTTGTTGTTATATCAGGATTATGAGCACACACTTCCATAATAACAAAGATCTTGTTCTTTTATTCAGTCAGTATAAAAAAAACTTACCTTAAATGGTCATGCTCAATACACTCAGAGTGTACTAGTGTAATTTTATAGTTAAGATAAACTAATACCAAATTACACCACGACTATTCTAATGGTTTGTTCCTTTTCATCTTAGTTGTGAGCTACTGTTTATAATTTATAAGGAATTGATAACATGATCTTCTGTATGCGACACCACACACTATGTTATCTACAATATAAATTAATTGAACAACTACACTTAGCATATAAATGTAGACATTTGACCAATGTGATTCTTTATTTCAAAATAAAATATTTACAAAAAGTTAGACTTTTAGTATACACTATAACACAAAGAGATGAATAATGTCTGCATTTGACTGCTCCAAAACTCATAATATTTACCTTCAAATATAGGTATTTGGCTAGGAGAATATGGAATAAAGTAGATGTCATTTTATCAAGAAAAAAAAAAGAAATCTTCTACACGAGCTCTGCTGGAAACTTTCCTCATGTAGATTCAACTTTTGATTTTCCAAAAATTCTGCTCTATCTTTAGAGAAACCAGATTTTAGAGGACAATGGTACTTCTGATACCAAATTTATTGGGTGCCGAAGTATAAAAATTTTGAGGAAAAGAGATTTTCTATTGAAACTAGTGTAATTGTGCACACGCGTTGCGTGTGTAATATAATAATATATAAATTATTTGGATCTTTGAAAATCTGAATTATTTGGATTTTCTAATGTCACCTTTATAAACCAAGAATTAATTATTTGGGTAAGATTCATCAGACCCATGCAATAGTGACGCTAGAGAATCTCAGCAACAAACTACTGTAAATATTTATAGAAGTTTCTTTGATCATAATGTTGTTAATTCTAAGATCTGAGACTAAAGAGAACTATATTTTTTTTTATATAAAACAACCAGAGAAAATTAATGATAGAAAAATTCATAATAAATATGTCGCAGTCGAGTCTCGAACTCTAGATCACTAATTATTTCGCTTGTGGAATTACTAATAAATCTTAGAATTATTTTTAGTGTAAATAGAAAAAAGGATATTAACGTAAATACATTTTAGGCTTCACCAAAATTAGTTAGTAAAAGAGGAAGATTTTTAATAAAATAGTAAGATGAGAGTTGCTACAGCAGACTCGATCTTTGACAATTTCTCTCTTGCTCGTTCTATCTCAAGTGCTGCCATGTCCGAATTTATAATGCAGCATAGAATATCATACATTAAATTAAAGTTAGTCAACCATATTAACTCTTGCCAAGTTACCAAAGAAATCTTCCTTTTCCATAGTTTGACCATGCAATTATAGTTCTTCTATTTACCATAGCTTAACCATGTGATTCCAGATTTCCAAAGATTACCAATTAATACAATTCAATAATATTATGTTTATAAATATTTGAAACATGTTTTAATTTTTAACATAAAGTTTTATGCAAATTAACTAAATTGTTTTATGTTATATTATACAAGTTGTTTTGATTTTTGATTTGTCTATTCTTCCTTCTCAAATAATCATTGAATAAGTTTTTAATACTAGATCATTACTTTTTTTTTCTAAGAGAGAGAACTTATAATCAAATTATTTTGAAATGATACAGGATGGATATAACTGACCCGTACGATTACCATAGTCATCTGAAAAAGATGATTAAGAATGTTTGATATTTGTAAATTTAACCTTTGAAAGAATTGTATATATATATATATATATATATATATATATTTGTTGATTAAAAGTGAATAATCCTCATATAACTTATTTATTCCAAGTAAATAGGACTGTTTATCTTATGGAATTTTTTAGTAGTTGATATCAATTGAAAAGATTTCGAGTATAAATAATACTTAGGTGTATTTTATTAAGATATATATTATTTAAATTTTAAAGATAAATTGATAAAAAAAAATCGATTACATGACAATCATTATCGCAAAACGCTTTTATTGAACTCACAAACTTCTAAAATAAGATATGAGCAATCTTTGCAATATATATATTTTAGCTTCGATCACAATTAAGTTCATATATGAAGTATTCACACTTTCAAAAGACAAGAATATACATTTAGCTTATGATTTACATTTATTTTAGTCAATCAAGTAGAGTTTTGAGTGAAAATTATTTGATGGACAAATGCATAGAGAAAAACTTTGATCTGTTCAATCAAATAAAAAAGTATATATATATATATATATATACACGAAAATATTATCTTGCGGCATACATCCGTGCGAATAAGTGCGATGGATCGATCCACTGATCGATTCAGTCCCGTTGGATCGATCAGTGGATCGATCCGGCAGGCATGAGATGACGAAGCGGGACTATAGGCGCGAGAAGACGAAGCGGGTCAGAATCGGGCGCGACGCTAACAAACGCAGCGCCGCCGATTCTGGCCAGATACGGCTGGAATTCGATCGCGGTCGGATCGCCACCGGATTGCGGCCAGATGGCGGCTGGAATCCGGTCGTTTCGTGGCCAAAATCGGTCGCGACGCTAGTAGACACAGCGCTGCCAATTCTGGCCGCGATTCGGTCGGAATATGGTGGCGTTGTGATCCAGGCGAGGGGTGATCTGTCAGCGACCCGTGAAGATCAACGACAACCAACGGGAGAAGACAAGCGGGGCTGAATCGATCAGTGGATCGATTCAGCCCCATTGGATTGATCAGTGGATCGATCCAGCACTAATTTTGATGCGCGCCATACCAAATCGCACGGAGTGTGCCGCAGTTATATATATATAGAGAAAAGCTACCCTGGGGCATATATATATATATATTAATAACAGATCTTATCTGACTTACAATCTAATTAATTCTAGAGAGGTGCGAAAATTTCCAATCGGCCAAGATAAATTCGAAAATACAAACGCCAATCCACATACCCAACGATCCAATGATAATGATTCGTTCCCAAGTCCCAAAATGTGATTACTATAGCCCGGGGTTCCAGTCTTCGTAAATATAAGAACATGCTTTGCGTGGGAAAATAGTAATCCATCAAGCAATCTAGCAAGTACGCTTGAGATTGTTCGGCGGAAAGTATGGGGCAGCAGCTGCAAAAGCTTCGTAAGGTTGGTTTTTTTTACTTGATTGTTATCAGTTACCTGAGATCCATTTTCCTTGTGTTATTTCCTTCCTCTGTTAGATCGCTGCATTTATAGCTACTTGAATCATTGTAATCCTTTGTAATCAAGATGAATAACACAGAAGATGAGGGGATTGCGACATCACTGGACAGGGACTGGGTAACCTCATTGGAGAAGAAGGTGTCAGACACAAAACTTAGGGACAGAAACAGAGAGCCAACAATATACAGAGTCCCGTATATCTTGAAAATGGTCGACCTCGAAGCCTTTGCGCCATTGATCGTCTCGCTCGGCCCCTACAACCTCGACAAAGGTCATCTAAAGTCCATGAATCAGCTCAAATGGAAGTACCTCAAGTTTGTCCTCGAGGAGCTGAACCCTCGTATGGTCTTGGAGGACTACCTGATTCGGTTCAAGGATCTGGAAACGCAAGCACGCGTTGCCTATTCGGAGGAAGTGGAGATGAGCAGCAACAGTTTTCTGGAAATGATGTTGCTGGACGGATGCTATGTGATGCTTACAATAGTGGAGTGGAACATCGTGAAGGAGATTATTTCATGGACTCAATTTGAAGTACCACAAGATTGGCCACAAGATTGGCGCGCAATAGTAGAGAGCAACTTAAAGACGAAGATTTCAGAAGAGAATGCCTTGTTGACTCGAAGGGTAGTAGCACGAGATATTCTCATGCTCGAAAACCAGCTTCCTTTCTTTCTTCTTGAAACTTTGTACAAAGCTGCATTTCCTCCCGGCCCTTCCTTTCGAAGCCTAACACTCGAGTTCATCCGCGGACATTTCTCAATAAGCTTGAAACTTCCCACAGACAACGACAATGAGACTTTTCATCACATAATTCATCTTTTTCTTTCTTGCATTGATCCGACAACAAACCATGGCAATGGCAATGGCAATAGCAATGAGTCCTCCACATTTGGCAATCGCCTTGTCCATGACTTATCATGGATTCCCAGGGCTACAGTATGCAATTAAGCTACAATTCGCTTCCAAAGAAAAAGGAATGCCAAGAGTTTCCTGGACATGCATTACATTTCATAACGGTATTTTGGAGATTCCCCAACTTAAAATAGACGACCACACCAGCTGGCTCTTGAGAAATCTTATTGCGTACGAACAATGTTCAACGGATTCCAAGTTCCATGTTACATCCTATATGATGTTTATGAATCACTTCATCAAAACGGCAGCAGATGTCGAATTGCTTCGATTACATAACATCATTATTGACAGCTTAGGGGTGGGCACCCAAGAAATTGCCACTCTATTTATCAATCTTGTCACGAATGTCAGCAACTCAGATGATTCCTACATTAAAGGCGTCCTCATTGACATTAGGAAGTACCGAGACACTTGATACAACAAATGGCGCGCAAGGTTAAATCACGATTACTATAGTAATCCTTGGGCATGCAGTTATCTCATTATTTATTTTGGTGCTCTTGTCCTATTTGTTCTTACTGTGATACAAAGCACTATGTTGTTCTGAACTATTTTAGGTCGTCAAACCAGCTTCCTCACTTAGGGAATGCTTCTTGTTGTTTAGAAACTAATTTTTGTTGCTTATGAAATACGTATCATGTGCATGCGTATGAAGAGTTGTCATAGTCGTTTCTTTTCATGCTATCTATCGTACCAATTGTGGCAAAAAGTGAATACGCTCGTCCCCAACGTCCCCGTCAATCCGTACTATCTATCGTACCAAGGTGCTTGTTGAGAAGGGCTTGAAAATTGAAATGAGGCTCATTCTAAACCCCCAGTCTCACCATAAAGCTGGGAAAAAAATTGCATTATGTACTAAATCTTTTCTTTCTCCCACTCCATGCTCTATATAAGATTGATAGGCCCGACAATGGCTCCACGGGCTTAGTTAAGATAGTAAATGAATAACAAATTTATCCAATGAGTGAAGGGTTAAATTTCAAGACTGACGGAGTATAAATCCCCACACCTGGTACAATTCACCTCTTATCCATCTTACCTATGTTGAATATGTGTGAATGGAGAAAAGGTGGAAGAGGATAGAATTCCATTGTGAATGAGACTTTAGTCTCACATTGGGAGTTTTATGGCATGTTGGTTGGTTTATATGATTTACATGCATTGAGAATGTAAATAAATGCATGGAGAGAGGCTCTCTCTCACGCCTATGTGTGCTGGGGAGTGCAAATCCAGGATCCGGATTATACTGAACCAAGATGACTCGTGTGCGAGCGTGACCTGCGTGTGCCGAATGTCGGACCGATCGGGACAAAATTTGCCCAAGTGAAACAACCAGGTGACACTCAGTTCGCTATGGCCACCAGTGCTTGGTAGGAATCACGATCAACTGTTGTATCCTGGGAAACAGACGACCCTAGTGAGCCTTGAAGCACAGCCAGAGGTGGGTGAATCTCTTTCAAGGAAACTACTACTCTCGTAGGCCTCGGCCCTTTTTCTCGCTTGGCCTGTCTTCTTGCCCGACCGACCTCTCGCCCAGTTTGCTCTGTCTGGCCGAACTCGGCCTTATTGCCCGATCGAGCAATCTACCGAGCAATCTACTGCTTGCCCGCCCGGTCATTAAATCAGCTTAGACTTTGCTGCTCGGACTCGAAGCTCGGTCTGCACTAAGCAATTAGTAAAAAATCAGCCCCTATCGGCAGCCTGAGATTATCTACTCAGGTCATCTCTATTGTAAGTTGAATTTAATTCAGTGTAATTTAAATTCAACTAATACCTCATAAATCTCCGGCAATAGATTGTTTCTTCCAACAACCTATTAGTCATCATGATTTACCTTCCTCTTCATGATTCTGAAGGCTGAAGCGCGCGATTGATGGGGCGTGCGTAATCATTTTTTGCCCAATTGATAAGCCTACAACTCTCACTTGGCCGTGTGACATTTTTTCAAGATTTTTTTTATAATAAGTTTCATCTTCCTCCTTATTTTGAATGACCTATCTCTCAAAATATTATGACTTGGCTCTAACCAATTCACTTCATACTAACTTTATTTATTATTTTTCTAACTAATTAAAATGAGTTATCTAGATATAAAATTAGCATATGTTCATGACCTGGTCGGAAAGTTACAGACATGGCGCGCTAAGCAAGTGACTATGATGCTGACTAGGAGAAGACTTCAAACGAGGGAAACAACTATGAGCTGCAACAAGAAAGGAGGACTCCTCCTCGTATCTCCTTCCTCTCTGTGCACACCAAAGAGAGAACTCATAGAACGTTAGAACGAGAACTAGAGAAGAGATCCCTGGCGTATGTACTCCGATGCTTAAGCCAGTAGGTGGCTGAGCGAAAATAAGGAAAAATAACAGTAGATGTGTGATCAAGCATTTGAGCGTACGAGCGTAATGAAGCGTACTTGACCCACAGAGAGAACCTCCCATTTTATATCACTTCTCATTCCCTCCGCAGTAATGAGATGACAAGGAATATTGGCTGTCAGAAGATGTTGGGTAATAGAAGATGTCGGGTAATGGAAGATGTACAGTTTGACAAATATATAGTCATCCTTCAAAGAATCTTCTGTTAACAATATTTGAATCACCTATTTATAACTTATGTCATTAATGAGACAGTTAATATGTTGTGATAATGTGTCTAATGAGGGGAGGTGTAGAGTCACATCCGAGGAAGATTCTATTGAATGTATATATGTTAATAGAAGAATATTCTCTGACAAATAGTTGTTACTCTCTGATGAGTTGTTGTGATTCTCTAACACTGTTACCCTTTGAAGGAAATACGACCAGGCTTATGTCTGACAAACTATATAATAAGAGATTGGTCCCCTTGGAGAATGATTAGTTGAATTCCTTAGATCCGACCGTCCAGTGGGCCGATCATTCATATACAAATAGCAAGGAGCTAGGTATCGTAGGACTGGTTGACACTATTGTCGACCATCCATATGATAGGAGACATACTCTTGAAGAACAGGGAGCTTAGCATAGTAAGTTCGATCGACCTTTGTGTCGGATGATTTTATACTGAAAGTTTGTATTGTTAGGCTGAATATGTAAACTAAGTCATATTGTTGGAGTGGGGAGCGCCTTGTATAATCGATCAGCGCATTACTGAGAATATGCTGTAGTAAGGGGGAACTGTATTTCATATGCTCGAGCGACGCTAGGCCCATTCAGGTTTAATCTGTACGCCTTGGCACTGAACGGATAATCCCAGTTGGCCTTTGAGCCGATCGGATATATAATAAAGTTATGTTGCACAGACCATAAGTCTGACTGACCTTTGTTCTGATTGGCTATTTACAAATGGAGTGTTAGATCACTTAAGTCTGACTGATTCTTGGGCTAGTCATCCCTGTATTGAAGGCTTTAGCGATGAGTGAGGTGCTAGGTCTTGTTGAGAAAATGCTCTTGTTGCCACTTAACCTTAATTTTGACAGCTACCCCACCTTGACTTTGACTGCCACCCTACCTTGACTTTGACTGCCACATCACTTCTAGGTCTGCTTGTAACATCCCGTATCAAGTCTCCCCTTCATGTCTAGTTGAAGGAGGCTCATGTCCGACAGACTAGATCCAAGTCTAATTTTCGCCCGATCATCTTATTTATTAGTCCGACTGGATGGCCATACTTTGGTTGGCTTATTAATGTTACAGTCAACTTTATTTTCTTGAAAAAAAAGCATGTCAGACGTTTAGTATGCCAAATGATTCGGCAATATTGTCCATCACAAATGTCCATTTATGGGTGGACGCCATGTGTCCCACTATCTCATTCTTCAAAGTGATAGCTAACGCATGCCTTTTTGTATAGACAAATGATGTGTGGTATTGTAGCATTTTTTTTCATTTTTAAATTTTCACCATAAG
Source organism: Zingiber officinale (assembly GCF_018446385.1). NCBI lineage: Eukaryota > Viridiplantae > Streptophyta > Magnoliopsida > Zingiberales > Zingiberaceae > Zingiber > Zingiber officinale. The sequence continues at coordinate 155,190,668 of NC_055992.1, read as the reverse complement.
TCAGAATTGGTCTAATAACCCCTCCTGACTAATTTGTTGATTTGTCAATTTTTTTCAAAATTAGTGTAATACCACTCAAGTCATTTTTTTTTTGCCTTTTCTATTCCCACACTATAAATCCAAGACCAAGTCTTGTACTATTTGTTTTTCATTTTTGTTGTGCGAGACTCTTAAATGACTCACCAAGAATATTACAGTACCACACGCCCACCCCTTTTCTCCGACGATGACTTCGGTTACTGAAAAGGCCGAATGGAGTACCACTTGAAGACGCAAGTTGAAATGTGGATAATCATCCAAACAGGCTTCGCTCTACCACTCGATAGAACTGGAAAACCGGTGACATGCGACAATTGGGATCCACACCTAATGAAGAAGATCGAGGTCGATGCTAAAGCTACTCAGACCCTACAGTGTAGCTTGACAAAAGAATAGCTGAACCGAGTTAGCTCATTCTCAAGCTCAAAAGACTTATGAGAGAAATTAATTGAACTACATGAAAGGACCTCCGACACAAAGGTAAGTAAACATGATTTAATTTTAAATAAACTATATAACATAAAAATGCAGGAAGGAGAGTTAGCAAACCATCTCCACGCCAGAATCCAAGATCTTCTCAACGACCTCCACGCAATTCGACAAAAGGTGGAGAACCATGACATCATTAGGTATGCACTAAACGCTTTTCCGAGGAATACTTTGTGGACACCTATGGTAGATACTTACAAAGTATCTAAGGATCTCTCTTTAATTATATTAGATAAAATATTTTTTGAATTCGAATTGCATGAACAGACTAATGTACTACCAATCGAGAAAAGTATTGCTTTAGTTGCAGGTATAAGCAAAACTTGGGAACCAAAAACTAAGCACTGGAATGAACCCGAGTCCGAAGGCGAATCAGACTTAGAAGATGACGATGAAATCACTGCCAAGCTAATGAACCTGATACAAAAAGTATACAAGAAGAAGGGTTTCACAAAATGAGAGATCAAGAAGGTGATTCAATCAAAGATAAACACAGTCGAGTCCGAACTTGAACACGAAGGCCAAGTCTGAAGTCACCTACTACAACTGCAACAAGAAAAGACATATCAAGGCGAATTGTCCAAATCAAAAGGAAGTGAAGAAGCAACGGAAGAAGGCGCTACAAGCAATATGGGATGAGTCTTCATTAGAAGACTCCATGAAGATCATGAGCATCCAAGCTTCCTCACGCTTCTGGTCCGAGAACAAGTGATGTGCGTAAATATTATGATGGTTTATGCATGTTGTTACGTACATTCACTTGCTTTATATGTACGTATTCTTTGTATGATCGCCTTTTTTATCATGTACTCATCATATATACTCTTTTGTACGGATATCTGCTCTTTGTTTAGTTTTGTGTTGACAGGGACAACTTTCAGAGCGAAAACAACGTTTGTCGACACACCAGAGCGAGCTAGAGAACACGACCGTGCAAACATTACATGGTCGTGTGGCCAAACAGAAGAGGAGAAGTGCACAACCATGCAATCCTTGCACGGTCGTGCGGCCAACCCAGAGGCGGATCACAACATGGCCGTGCAACCTTGCACGACCGTGCCCCCCATGACCGAGACCAAGCAGCCCACAACCGTTCAACCTTGCACGGTCGTGTCCCCCGAAGTTGAGTCCCAGCATCACACGACCGTGAAAATTGGCACGGCCGTGCAGCGCACCCAGAGCCAAGAAAGGGCACGGTCGTGCCATCCTTGCACGGTCATGCCGTCGTGCCGCGCCTAAGCCTATAAAAGGGGTATTAACCCTTTTTCCGAGGAGAGGAGAGCGGGGAGGCGAGCCGTCAAGAGGAGAATCACTCTGGTGCTGTTCCATGCCGTCCAGGACATCGATCCAGTAATCTTTCATCACCACATCAACTCTAGAAGCAAAGGATTGGATCTGAAGATTACTCGTCATCGTTGGATAAGCATACTTCTTCTTTCCCTCTTCGTGTTGAGAATTTGTATGTCTATATATATCATGTCTTCGGATTTTTCTCCGGCGTCTATGGAGTAGAGTCCTTGTTCTAGGATGAGGGAGTAATTGTGGATTGATTTTGATGTAAGACTCATATTACGCTTATATGCATTGGATGATTTCACTTGCTTTGTTTCAATTGCTCGATCTCTTTGTCGTGTTGATTGATTGTGTAGGAATTACTAACCTTGTAGAGGGAATATCTTAGATCGTACACCCGAAAGGCCCTAGTGACAGGGGTAACCTGTTCACGGACATCTAGGATACTTCCTTGAAAGGAGAGGTGACTCCTCCACAAGGAAGTAAGAGACCAAACTAAGCTTCTTAATTCTATCTTTGATAACATCAATTAGAGTCGTGTCCTTGTGATCTACCGAGGCGCCTTAGTGACAGGGGTTAACCGTAATAGGATTTCATAGGGATCATCTTTATTTGGTGCTTAAGGATAGTTGCCTTAGCTTCCGGCGAATGCATGCTGATGGACAATGAGTATAGGATAATATGTGATACATCAGTACCACCACAATGAAACCAAACTCCTAAAACTCTTCATTAATCAGGTCGATTTCTTCTCGTTGCTAGTTCTCGTTTCCACTCTCTAATCTCTTTTCTTAGATTACTTACACCCATCGATAGTGTAGCTAATCCTAAGTAATCCTAAGTGTGCTATCACTAGTACTTATAACTAGTCCTTGTGGGTTCGACAATCTTTTATATTACTGACGACGAATCCATGCACTTGTGGAATCGTAACAACAAGTTGTCAAGTCCAAAACTGAGAGCAATCAGAATTCGAGTCCGAGAGAAGTCACTCATCCTCCAATGCTGAGCGCCACCCACGAGTCTTTTGACTCAGATGTGCCACTCGGCTTCAGGTGCAAAAGACGCTGACCGGATGCGCAAGCTCCGCTCTCCCAGGAGAGTGCCGAGCGGGCCACTACTATCGTGCCTCAGGGTTCGTCTGCTTGGGGAAAAAAATCTGATAGAAATTGACCCTCCTGCTATAGGGCGTACTTCTTCACGACCGATCGGGCCTTCCTCCGCACTCTCTACATCCACACAGTCACCTCAGCCTTCAGAATTGACTCATGGACCCTCGCCATACACGCATCTTCCGCAACAGGTAGAATTTCCCCCCACAGACCCTCCTCGTCTGCACGTTCGTCACGACTGATGCACCCAATTCCTGGCGCCTCTTCTTTGAGGCCTAGCACACTCCTTGAGCCTGAGCCCCAATTCACCTTCTCCTTCAATGTGCCATCTAAGTAGGGGATGAGCTCTAATCCTCCACCACCCTTCGGGGGTGGTGCAATTTGGAGGGTTACTAGCTGAAGCTTGGGCGGGTAAGATAAGTCGACCAAGGGAATTTTATGTCTATGAGTGTGTAGATAAGTTTGCTCAAGATGTCATCACAGTAAGCCTTGTTTCTATTTCCTTCGGCAAGTAAAATTTTCTAACACCATTTATCTTAGCACTTGTTGTCGAGATGAACCTGAGTCACCTACTGATGGACTTGAAACGAGACAACAAAATTCTGAAAGAGCATGTGAGGGAGTTAGAACTCCCTTCTGCATCCGCCCCAACCGCCGAGGTGGCTAGCTTGTGTAAAGAAGTAGACTTCCAGGCCGGGCTATTATTAGAGATGGAGAGGACTATGAGGGAGTCCCAAAAGACAACCCACCTCCAATAGGTGGGAAAAGGAAAACTTGAAAACCTATTGCAAGATAATGAAACCAAACTCCAAGACGAAACTGTAGTAAAAGCCAAGGCAATATCTGACCTGGCACAGAAAACCACTAAGTTGGAGGAGTTGAAGACTGCTCGTGCAATGGAATCAGTAGAAAGTATAGGACCGTTGGGCCGGCTAGAAGGGGGGGATGAATAGCCTGTAAAAAAAAATAACAAAGACCCTTCTCAAACTCTTAAACTAACACTTGTAAAATAATCAAAACAATAAACTAAGATCAGAAAAGAAAACGAGGCACCAGGTTTGACTTGGTTACAACCAAGGAGGTTGTTAATCCAAGGAATGAACGTGCACTAAAATATCTCCTTCAGGCGGAGAAACCTCTTACAGCAGTGAAAGCACAAAAGACAGAAGCTAAACTAGAACAGAATCGCATAAGTGTTTGGAATGTAAATCTCTAAGTTGATCTAAAGCTTCTGGACCAAGGCTATATTTATAGCCTTGGTCGGGGCGCCTGGAAGGGTTCCGGGCGCCCTGGGAGGGATAAATTTTTCCCCCAACGTTCAGATCGAGTTTTGACTCGATCTGGTGAAAATACTAAATACTAGGTCCGGGCGCCCGGAAGGGTTCCGGGCGCCCCGGGCTGTTCCGGGCGCCCCGGAGCCCAAAGTCAACCAACATTGACTTTTTCATCCGGGGACCACTGCTCCGGTTTGGTTCAGCTCGGTCTGGGTCTTTTACTCCGGATCCGCTTGCTTGGGTGATTTCTGCTATCCGGAATAGAGCTCACCCGAACCCAAGTTCCGGTCTTCTCGAGCGGGCTTCCCTCCGGCTTCTCGTACCTCGGAATCGCTGCGTGTTTCCTTCTTGTCCGCCGGCGTACTCATCCGCAGTCTTCGTCCTTCGGACGCACCGCGTGCCGTCCTTCTCGCTAGATGCGTCTCTTGCTCCTCGAGCAATCTTCCGCTCCGGCTTTCGTCCCTTGGAACCACCGCACGCTTCCTTCTCGCCCGTCGGTGTACTCTTCCGCAGCACTTCGTCCCTCGGACTGCCGTCCTTCTCGCTAGCTGCATCTTCCGCTCGACTACCTGTGCTCCTAAGCTCCTGCACACTTAGACACAAGGTTAGAAACACACAGGACCTAAATTAACTTGTTGATTACACCAAAACAACCTTGGGGTTCCAACAAAGAACAAAGGAGCTGTCAACCAAGGACCTATTGATCCTAGAGAAATAGAGGAACCTGGATACGCAAGAGAGCGGGATAGACTCTCTGTAGGTTGAGTTGTAGTCTACTAAATTTGAACTGGTAGCGTACAAGGCAGGCGAAGACGAGCGTCTTGAAACTAGGCGGAAAACCTATTTTGAATCTCACGAGTTCGGCCTAGAATTCAGTCAACACACCATAAAAATACTTTCTTATGGAGTTGAAGGTGGAATCACATAGCTACGTGAAGCCGGATATTTATCATCAAAGCCCCCTAAGCATTTTGTAAATCGCCAATGTATTTTGGACAAACTCTTGAGAGACCTTTTTAGCAAGTTTGAATAATTTTATGATGTAGCCCTCTTTACGCATTAAGCTCTCCGAGAAAATGGCATAAAGCTAACTTGTAAACATTTATTGACAATTATTAAATCATACCTGATCTTTTGTATATCTTCACAATTTGTGGTCAAATCCTTTGTGTATATAAAATGAACTCCGAGTGGATGCCTCTTAGTGAGAAATATCCAATGCTTCAAAGATGAGGAGCTTAGATGCGTAAGTAGTTCCATTTATAATTCAGCCAAGCAATATAATTAATTAGGGTAAAATAGTAGCTGGGTGGAGTAATTTAGCCGAGCGGCACATGCATTCGATACTTGAATGCATGAACAAGCTTGCTTATAACTCGATCGAAAGACTCAGGAATCTGGAATATGGATGCAAGGGAAAGTTATTTTATAATTCAACCGAACGGCTCGAGAGTCCGAAATATAGATGTGAGAGAAAGCTCGCCTATAACCCGTCCGAATGGCTCAAGAATATGGAATATGGATGTGAGGGAAAGCTCGCTTATAACTCGACTGAACGGCTCAAGAATATGGAATATAGATGTGAGAGCAAGCTCACCTATAACCCGTCCGAATGGCTCAGGAATCTGGAATATGGACACGAGGGCAAGCTCACTTATAACTTGGTCGAACAGCTCGAAATTCTAGAATATAGATGCGAGGGCAATCTTGCCTATAACTCGGTCGAACGACTCGGTAGTCTAGGATATAAGAGCGAGAGTAAGTTTGCTTATAACTTGACCGAGCAGTTCGGGAGTCTGGGACATTAGCATAAGGGTAATCTTGCTTAGAACCCAGCCAAGCGGCTCAGGAGTCTGGGACATGGTACGAGAATATGCTCACTTATAACCCGGCTGAACACCTCAGGAGTGTGGGATATGATGCGAGAGCATGCCTACTTATAACCCTACTAAATGACTCACGAGAACATACTCGCTTATAACCCGGTCGAATGACTTGGGAGTCTAGGACATGGTGCTAGAACATGCTTTCTTATAACCCGACCAAACAGCTTGGGAGTATGGGACATGGCACGAGAGCATGCTCCCTTATAACTCGGCCGAACGCCTTGGGAGTCTGGTACATGGCGCGGAGCATGCTCACTTATAACCCGGCCAACCAGCTCAAGAGTTCGGAAAATGATGTGAGACCATGCTTGCTTATAACTCGGTCGAATAACTTGGGAGTCTGGGATCTGGTGCGAGAGCATGCTCGCTTATAACTTGTCTGAACAACTCAGGAGCCTAGGATATAGATGCGAGGGCATGCTCTCTTATAATCCGGTTGAATGACTTTAGAGTCTGGAATATAAGCACAAGGATAAGATCACTTATAACTCAGTCGAGCGGCTCAAGAGTCTGGGGTATAGGGCTTTCGAGATAAAATCTTCTGCATTTCATTAAGTGTAAATATTCAACATGCTACTTCAATGTATTACAAGCATAGTCTCGAGCCTTGTAGGATTGCAGATGATTGGCTCTCCAAGACTGCTCCAGATTCTTTCTATCTACATCTTGGAGATAATAGGAGCCCAATGTGAGCTTTTGCACCACCTTATATGGTCCACCCCATTGTGGCTCCAGTTTGTTGACATCCTCAACTGGTTTGATCCACTTCCAAACCAAGTCTCCCACCTAAAAAAATCTTAGGATAACCCTTCTATTATAGTTTTGCTTCATCCTTTTGTGATATTCTATTAGTCAAGTTACTGTTTTATTCCTGATTTCTTCTATCATATCGAGCTCCATATGGTGTTGACCTGCATTGTCTTCATCGTATAGTTACCTCCGATCATCTCTTCGTCGACTTCGACCGAGATATCTACTTCACCACCGTAGACTAGGTTAAAAGGGGTTATACTTGTTGCTTCTTGTGAAGAAGTGCGATAAGCCCACAACACACTAGGTAATTCTTCAACCCAACTTCCTCCAACATGATCAAACTTAGTCTTAAGTTCTCTGATGATTTCTCTGTTGGTGATTTCTGCCTGATCATTGCTCTGAGGATACACTACCGATATAAAGGCTTATGTAATGCCATAACCTAAACACTAGTCCTGAATTGGTAACATTATTTTTTAGCACAGAATGTTTTTGTGAGATAGTTTTGATGAGGACAGTTGACTGATATAGGCTGGAAGTGTTTTTCAGCATTAGAAAGTAACCAAAAGGATGATAAACATGTTTGCAATCATATGAGGGTTAATACATGATAATTATAGTCATTGGAGGTTAAAGAGTTCAATGTATGTCAAAGGGGAAGAAATTTAGGTTTAAGTGGGAAACCTAAACACCTTTGGTAGAAATCCTAGGTCAAGGGAGAGCTTAGGTCAAGAGGGAGTCTAGGGATTTATGTTTCATTATTTATGCATGAGTTGATTTATATATTTATTTGCATATATATTGCTATATTATTTCTCTAACTTAAATGGATTACCAAACATCAACTAGGGGATATTGTTGGAGTAATCTGGGTATCCTAGGTTTTGATGTTTGGGTATATATTTAAGTTAGGTTTATTGTTGTATTTGATATGATTGTGAGTGTGTAAGATACAGGTACAACAAGAAAAATCTAAGTGTAATCTTGGCAAAGGAGAAAAGTCTAAGGGTGAGTCTTGGTGGTGTAAGTCCAAGCATGTAGTCTTGAGAACGTAAATCCAAGTGTGACTTGTCAATGGTTGAAGTCCCGGAGGTGAGGAGCCTCTTGGCAAAGGAAGACCGACAACAAGGATAAGGTCGAAAGATGCTCTAGAAGGCAAGGCGTAGAGGATGGGGAGGTATCCGAGGGATGCGAGGTTGATGAAGGAGGCTAGAAGGCTAGGTCTATTTTGGTCGGGGCAGGACAATTACTGAGTGAAAGTACTCGGGGGTAAAATCCTAGGGTTAGGGTTTGAACAGTTGACTAGGGTAGGACACAGAAACAACTGCGAAAGCAGTTGATTGGTACTATAGCAATCAACTGACACTGTAGCAATCAACCTGCATTAGAGCAGTCAACATGTACTGTAGTAGCCAACCGGATACTACAACAGTTACTGTAGCAATCAACTGGTACATTGTAGCAGTCGATTGGTATCAAGTCATTGGCTTGTAATGGTTGAATTCCACTTAGGACCAATCGATTAGTGCTTTTACCACTCGACTGGTGATGGAAAACACAGCTAGGTGTTTCTTCTTGAGCTCTATTTAATAGAGCTCCGGGTGCTTGGCAAAGATTTATGAAATAGAGATGGTTAACCCCTATTAGTAGTCTTCTAAGTACCCTAACATCCCAAGTGTGCTTGTGCGAGTTGTGATGAAGTTTCTCCACCCACAAGGAGCTACATGATCTAGTCGGAGGTTTTCCAGGGAGTCATCCATCGATGGATCGAGATCGTCCACCTTACGAACAATTGTGGAATATGACCTTTATCTATGAACCACGTTAAACGAATGTGTATTGGTTTGCTTTCTTGTTTATTATTTTCTAGAGTTAGCTTTTTTTTTTTGTTAGTATTTTTGTTTCCACTGCGACTAACAATTGTAGGAAGTTATTCACCCCCTCTAGCGGGTGTCAAGGTCCCAACAATTTGTTGATGATTTTAGTAGGTATACTTGTGTTTGTTTTATGAAGTCCAAGTCAGAAGTGTTTAGTCATTTCAAGAACTTTAAGAAAATGATAGAAACTCAAACAAAGAAGAGAATTATTACTTTTAGAAGTGACAACGGTGGAGAGTATACTGCACGATAATTTGAAGACATGCTAAGAGGAGTTGGAATTCATTACCAGCTAACCATTCCTTACACTTCTCAGCAAAATGGAGTAAGTGTATGGAAGAATAAGACTATTCTAGACATGACAAGATGCATGATGAATGAGAAGTCCTTACTAAAGTTTTTATAGGCAGAAGCAGTAAATACTATTGTCTCTTTGTAGAACCGAATGTAGTCTCTAAAGCTATGGAAGGGAAGACGTTGTACGGAGCCTGGTTTGTTGAGAAGCCACAAGTGAGACATCTCTAAGTCTTCATAAGTCTATGTTACGCTTAGGTTCTAGAGATTAGAAGAGACAAGTTGGATATTAGAGCAGAAATTTACATTTTTGTTGGTTATAGCCTACATTTCAAAGGCTATAGACTCTACAATGTTGAAAGCCAGAAGATTATTATGGCAAGAGATGTCAAGGTGGATGAGAATTCCATATGGAATTGGGATAACAAGAAGATTATCCACACTATAACATCAGTGTCAAATGCAACCAGAATTAATTTTAGATGAAGTTGAAGATGTCATTCCATTAAGAGGAACCTAAAGTCTCTTGGACATCTATGAAAAATGTACTGTGGTTGTTGAAGAGCCATCTTGCTTTGAAGAGGCGTACAACATTCGTGAATGGGAACAAGCAATGAAACAAGAGCTTGAGATGATAGCGAAGAGCGAAACTTGGAGTCCGATGCATAGATCAAGCAACAGGATAGTTATTAAAGTGCAGCGGATATACAAGCTAAAGCTCAATCTAGTTCAAAGCTTGAACAAATATAAGGCTAGGCTGGTCGCCAAAGGCTATGCTCATAAGGAAGGAATAGACTATTCCGAAACCTTTACACCAGTGGCTAGGTATGATACCATTCAGCTTTTCTTAGCTTTGGCCACTCGCCATTCTTGGAAAATCTATCAAATTGATGTGAATTCCACTTTCTTGAATGACAACCTCCAAGAAGAGATATATGTAGAGCAGCCAGAAGGGTTCTACAAAGATGTGAGGAGGAGAAGTTATATAAGCTGAAGAAAATACTATACAGCTTAAAACAAGCACTGAAACTTGGTATGCAAAGATCGACGACTATTTGATCTCGCAAGGATTCAGGGGGAGTTGGAATGAAGCAACTCTCTACATCAAAAAAAGGTGAACAAATACTCGTAGTCTCTAAATATGTTGATGATATTCTGATCAGTGGTAGCTGCCAAGTTCAAATAAAAAATTTCCAAGCTGCTATGGAAGAGAAGTTTGATATGAACAAACTTGGAGAGTTGAATTATTTTTTTAGGCTTGGAGATCCAAAGATGAGACAATGGTATTTTCTTACATCAACAAAAATATCTAAAGCAGGTCCTAAGGGCGCACGACATGGAGAAATGTAAGTCAATGTCCACTCTTATGGTTTATGACCGAACTGATGACAGTGAAGAAATGAGTTCGATTGACGCAACAAAGTTCCGAAGTTTGGTCGATAGCCTACTATACTTAGCACATAGCCGACCGAATATCATGTTTGCAACAAGCTAGTTGTCCAGATAAATGACCAATCTGCTACGTGGACATATCGTAGAAGCAAAGAGAACGTTGAGGTACTTGAAGAGTACAAGCAACTATGGAATATTGTACCGTAAGACCATGGAGAATTAGAAGGTAGTGTTGTATGGGTATTTAGATAGTGATTGTGGCGGCTCAAAGGAAGATATAAAGTTCTCCTCAGGGAACTACTTTAGTCTTGGTTTAGGGATAATCACCTGGAACTCTAAGACGTAAGAAGTTATGACCCAGTCTACTACGGAGGCTGAGTATGTTGCTGCAACAACTGCTGCAAATCAAGCCGTATGGCTTAGGAAGATGCTGAATGACTTGAACCAGAATCAAGAAGTAGCAATAATAATTTTGTGTAACAACAAGTCTGCAATTACAATAAGTCAGAATCTCATTTTTTCATAATAGAACAAATAGACATTCTCTGGATAAACTTCTGAGCTATGGTGAGTCAGCTCGACATTATTAGAGTAGCCATACCTTCGAGGTTTTCCAAGTAGTCATATCCAGTGAACTTAGTACAAAACTTTGGTCTAACTAATTAGGATTCGTAAGGGGTAGCTTCAGTTAGTTCCATTTAGGCAAATGCACCAGGTCGAAGTCATATCTTCCTAGACATGCATAGACTAAGCTTCCCTAACCTACTATCATCCAAAACTTCACCAATACCATAGGTCAAGTTAACCTTTGTCCCTTTTTATTCTAATCTTAATTACCCTACCGGGTAGGTTACTTTTGGTTATCCTGTCGGATAGATTACTTTTGGTTATCCTATCAGGTAGATTATTTTTGAAGGTGTCAACTAGTTTGGAGCCTCCCCTAAATTATTGATATTTTTATTTAATTTGTAATTTAAGTTTTCAGTTTTGAATTAATTAGATGAGTCAAATTGTCCTTCTTTAAAAGAGTGTATTTAAACTTTAAATTTTCATTCAATTTTAATTTTATTAAGTTAATTGAATTATCTTTCTTTAATAGCTTATTTTTAAAGTTTAAGTTTTTATTAATCTTTAAATTTGAATTAATTAAATTGTTTGAATTATATTTCTTTAAAGGTTTATCTTTTAACCTTTTATTAATTGTTAATTTTGAATTTTCTAGATTATCTTAATTTAATATGTTATTTTTAACATTTAATTTTAAGTTTGTTAAATTTAGTTTTGATTTTATCAAAGTGTTTGATTTTATCCTTATATTTTCTTTGTCTTTTAAGTTGATATAATTAGTGAAATTTATTAGATTAACCTTATTATTAAAATTTAATTTTTTGTTAATTAAATTATCTTGGGTTTGGATAGTGATCCTGTCCGAATGCCGAATCAACGGACGCTGGGCACAGGGCGCTCTCCGACTGCTGACGTGGATCTTCGACTGGTGGCACGAAGCTCCGGCGACCCTCCGACGCTCAAGTCAGGTAAGCAAGTGGTGGAAAAAGTAGCTCCAAAAGTGTTCAACGCGTACCTCCGGCGAAGTATGAGGCTCGTTATATAGAACGGTGGAAGGGTTCCTGTGCGTCCACCAAGGCACATACATGTCCGAAGCCCATACTTCGGTAAGTGTCTGTCAGAAAGCTTACCTGACGCCATACTGCTACAGTCCAATCACGTCTTCGATGGGATAACAGAACACCTCGTTGTCAGACTTGGAGTATGGCCTAGCCATAGGACTTGACGGTTGTCAGAAGATGTTCCTGTCCCCCTTTACCCACCGCCAGCCGGGACGTACGTCCGGCCGGCTGGACGGAGACCGTCGTCCGGACGGCCCTCATCCCCTGCGTCGTCCGGGCGGCACACCCCTCACGTCTCGCCTGTCGCTTGCATTGATATGCTGGGGAGACTTCCGGGCGAGTGCCTTCTGCTCGGCTCTTAGACATTGTTTCAACTGAGCGTCGGAACCCCGACCCCTGTCAGGGCACCTTTTACTGTTGGATGCTCCTCGGTTAGCCGATCGGTCTATCCTTTTCTTCCGAGTCCGGTCGGCTCATCTTCCTCCGGTGGACCCCCCGACCCTTTGATGTCCACGTGGCGTTGACCTCTTGCAATGGGGTCCCCTGCCTTTGTTAGAATGTATATTAAAAGTCTAGCTTTTGGTATAAAACATTTATCTAGAAATAAGAATCACATTGGTCAAATGTCTACATTTGTGATAAATGTAGTTGTTCAATTAATTTATACTGTAGATAACATAGTATGTGGTGCCACATGCAGAAGATGATGTTATCAGTACCTTATAAATTATAAACAGTAGCTCACGACCAAAATGGAAAGGAACAAACCATTAAAAGGTCGTAGTGTAATTAGGTATCAGTTTATCTTGACTGTATAATTACACTAGTACACTTAAAGTGTATTGAGTAGGACCATTTGAGGTCGTTTCTTTTATAATGACTTTATAAAGAAACAAAGACCTCGGTTATTATGGAAGTGTGTGCTCTTAATCCTAATATAATAACAAACACATATATTTGATATTTATTTCTCTAATTTATCAATGGGTGAGATTTAGTTCGATGAATCAATAAGCCCGATAAGTTGGGAAATGACATCACTTATAGTGTGTGTTGTTGATTATAGAAGGAAACTGTGTCCTAGAGATACTAGGTTGATAATGTCCTCAAGAGGAGCTCATAAGAATTGTCATGTTAAACCCTGCAGGTGGACCTAGTCCGACATGATGATAAGGTTGAGTGGTACTACTCTTGGACTAAGATATTAATTAAATGAGTTGTCAGTAACTCACTTAATTAGTGGACATTCGATATCTTAAACACAGGGAGACTAACACACTCATAATATGAAGGAGCCCAAAAATGTAATTTGGGATTGGTGCGGTAGTTCAATAATAGTTCTCTAGTGGAATGAATTATTATTGATAAAATTAAGTTGTGTGTTCGGGGCGAACACTGGATGCTTAATTTTATCGGGAGACCAAAACCAATTCCTCCTCTCGGTCCCTATCGTAGCCTCTTATTTATAGAGTACTATACCCACCTATACCCACCTTCTATACCCACCTAAAGCGGGCCGGCCAAGCTAGTTTGGGAATCAAGCTAGGGCCGGCCTAGGTATAAATTGGGGTGGCCGGCCCTAGCTTGAACCCAAGCTAGAGGGGCCGACCAAATTAAATTAAAAAAGAATTTTAATTTTAATTTTTATTATGTGGAAGATATAATTTATTAAAGAGAATTAAAATTAAATTATCTCTCTTGTAAAAGATCTACAAAAGATTAAAGAAAGAGATTAGATCTCTTTCCTTATTTGTAGATTAGTGAGATATTTTATTTTCTCTTTAAAAATTATTCACATGTTGTAAAATTAAAATTATGAAAATTTCTTTTTATCAACCATGAAGAGATTTTGAAGAGAAATTTTAATTTTAAAATTTCCGGAAACAAATTAGGAAGTTTTAATTGTTGATTGAAACTTGTCTAATTTGATTTCATGATGTGTCCGGCCATTAGAATTTAATTGGGGAAATTTTATTTTATTTTTATCAATTAAATCTTGTCAAGAAAATTAAGGAAATTTTATTGTAATTAAATTTCCTAATTTGCTTAGGCCAAGGAATATAAAAGAAGGGGTGAGGGTGCCTTCATGAGACAACAACCTCTATTATTTTCTCTCCTTCTTTTGTTCCTTGGTGTGGCCGGCCATCATCATCATCTCCCTCTCTTCCTCTTGTGGTGGCCGAACCTCTCTCAAAGGCTTGGAGCTCTTGTGGTGGCCGGATACTACTTGGAGAAGAAGAAGAAGAAGGAGAGGAAGCTAGCATCTCTTGGAGCTTGATTATTGTTTTGATTTTCTTCCTTGGTGAAGCTTCTTTCTTTGTGGCCGAACCTAGCTAGGAGGAGAAGAAGGTGGTTGGTGGTTTCTCATCTCGGAAGATCGTTGCCCACACAACGTCCGAGGTTAGAAGAGGAATACGATAGAAGATCAAGAGGTTTTTCTACAAGGTATAACTAGTAATTTTTCTTTCCGCATCATACTAGTTATTTATGGAAATAATACCAAATACAAGAGGCTTACGTTCTAGAATTTCGAATATGTTTTTCGATGTTGTGTTCTTTTATTTTTTCTTTTCCTTGTGATTTGATTGTTTTTTTGGTTAACCTAAAGTTATTTTAGGAAATTAAATATTAGATTTCTATAAAAGGTTTTGTCTAGTCGGTGGTGGTTGCTCCCATATCCAAGAAGGTCGTGTGCCTCGCCACGTCAGTACTGGGAACCAATTATGGAAATTAATATTTAATGGAATTAATAACTTAAGGTGATTTGGGTCGAACGTGTTAAGTTCCGCAGGAGATCCAAGTCAAAACCTAAAAGAACAAATAGATTAAGTTTTGGATCAAACGTGTTAAGTTCCGCAGGCGATCCAAAATTTAATTTAAAAGAACACATGGTAGCTAGGAAAAGGTTCAGATCTTTGTACAAAATTTTGTACAGTGGAACCTCTAGGTTTTCCGAGTAGCAACCAACAATTGGTATCAGAGCTAGGGTTTTGCCTCTGTGTATTTGGTATTAGTTTAATTATGCACATGTCATACATAATTTAGGCAGGATAATAGTAGGATGTGCTAACTTTGTGGATACAGGATCCAATTATTATGACTTATAGTTTTATATGTGTAATTGGACCCTTGGACATGTCAAGGGCATTTATTTGTGTGTGCATGATTGTATTATAAAATACAGCAGGAGCTGTATTTAGTTTTATTAGGATTTTATTTTTTGATCTAGATACATGTACATTCCTTTTATGGAATATAGGATCGATGGATGTAAATTTTATTTTATGTTCGATCTAATTTACATGTACATTCCTTCGAGGAATATAGGATCGAAAAATATAAAAATTCTATATATGTCGTGGATCGAATCTTGCAAGACGTGGAACCTTTTGAGAACCAGAGGCGCAGCGAAACAAGGAGCAAGATGGATGCGACAACTAGACCCGGTGGCGGTGGCCAAAGATGGCAGCAGCTAGGGTTGATGACACACAGAGGACAGCAATAGATAAAAGCAATAATAGTTGAAAATTAGTTTTCTATTTATTGCTTTTTATGCTGTGATGTGTGTGCATGTTAGTATACATGACTAGTAGACTAGTATAGTTAAAATTCCTCGTTTATAAATAACTAAGTGGGAGAGGGATTTTTAAATAAATCCCATGGTCTCCATTACTGGTTTGTAAGTGATGCAAACAAGCTTGCGCGTTGGCTCTGAGTGTCTTCCTCCATAACGGATGAGCTTGTTTGTGGATC
This sequence comes from Zingiber officinale, assembly GCF_018446385.1. NCBI lineage: Eukaryota > Viridiplantae > Streptophyta > Magnoliopsida > Zingiberales > Zingiberaceae > Zingiber > Zingiber officinale. The sequence continues at coordinate 155,174,878 of NC_055992.1, read as the reverse complement.
ACTAGAACAGACTTCCATTTTTGGATGACTATAGGAAGTTAATTAAGAGCGTGTGATCTTCCCCAACGGAAGGGGCATAATCTTATTAATAGACTTAGTGTCAAGTAATGGTTTACACTTAGACACATCTAATAGTATCCTCCCCATCGGAGTCACTGCTATTATTTGTGTGACCAAAAGACACCAACTATTAATTTTATTTGTCAAAAAGTTAGGTTGACAAAATAATAAAATTAATGGGTTAAAACCCTCCTTTTACAAATGTTGAATTTGTATACGTCCACACTAACGTGGCATGCAAAATTCACGGTGTTTGAGGTGTTGGTGAATTTAAATAATATTATTTGAGGAATCAATGTTATTTTAAATTCAAAAGTTTTTGACCAAATATTTAATCAAAGACAGATCAATTATTAATTTTATTTGTCATAAAGTAAAGTTGACGAGATAATAAAATTAATTAAAAAAAATCTCCTCTTTGATTTTGTATACGTCCACACTATCGTGACATACAAAATACATGGGGATTTTAAGGAATTGATCTTGACCAAATATTTTTGTGATTCTTAGGATTTAAAATGTTTGTCAATTCCCTAGTTGTTTATACTATAGAAAAGACTTAGTAGTCCCAATTGTAATGATTGGAAATAGGACTTGGACATTAAGGAAGACTGTCTTCTTAGAACTAAGAACAATTTAGGTGTATTTAATTCATTAGTTGGAACATGTCTATGTTGGGGTTGCAAGGTTGCAAACATAGTCCCATATTGGAAACACATGGGAAAGATCATGGGTTTATAAGAGAAAAGATATCTTCATTGGCATGAGGCCTTTTGGGTAGAGCCCAAGAGCAAAACCATGAGGGCTTAGGCCCAAAGTGGACAATATCATGTCATTGTGGAGATATCTAAATTCTTTTCGATCCTACAATTGGTATCAGAGCCCGGACTGCCAGAAGGTTTAACCGCCGACTGTGCACAAGAGCTATGGTCTGATTGAACCATGTGAGTACAATATTGACCTCGAACAAAGAAAGTGGGGGCTCCTATGTTCGGATCAAGAGGACCAGACACCAGGCAGGAAGTCCTAGTAGGTCGGGTGGACCGAGGGGCAGGAAGTCCTAGTTGCGGCTAGGCAAGGAAGTCCTAGTAGGTCGGGTAGACCGAGGGGCAGGAAGTCCTAGTACGTCGGGTAGACCGAGGGGCAGGAAGTCCTAGTAGGTCGAGTAGACCGAGGGGCAGGAAGACCTGGTGGGTCGAGGATCGGACGTGGGAAGCCCATGGTCCTTTGTTTGAGGGTGGGATTGTTGGGGTTGCAAGGTTGCAAACATAGTCCCATATTGGAAACACATGGGAAAGATCATGGGTTTATAAGAGAAAAGATATCTCCATTGGCATGAGGCCTTTTGGGTAGAGCCCAAGAGCAAAACCATGAGGGCTTAGGCCCAAAGTGGACAATATCATGTCATTGTGGAGATATCTAAATTCTTTTCGATCCTACAGTCTAGTGGTGTTATCTACCAGAACCTGGAGTGTAGATACAGATACCATTAATCATGTCTGCAATTCATTGCAGGGTTCCAGGAAACCCGACAACTAAATGAAAATAAAAAAACACCGTCCACATGGACACTACTGCAAAAGTAGCAGCTGTTACAGTGGGAGAGGTTTATTCTCTAATAGGAATAAAATTTGGATTATTAGAAATTGTCTTTACATACTAAGTTTAGAAAGAACCTAATTTCAGTTTCTAAACTATTATAGAATATATATTGTGTCTATTTTGATAACAAAGTTGTTATCAAGAAAAATAGGAAAGTTATCTATTCTGGTATGATGGTTGACAATTTATAATCCAATAACTCCCACGATACAACAAATGGAAATTAGTAACACATCTTCTAATTTTAAGAGAAAGCAACCTTCGGAAATGAACCATTAATATCTTTGGCATCTAAGGCTAGGTTATTTTAACTTGAGTATGATTCATTGGTAGCTGATGAACTTTTGGGTTCATTAGTAGTGGAAATCTTTCCAACCTACGAGTCTTACTTAGAAGGAAAAATAACCAAGAAGCTTTTAAGTCCAAGGGGTATGGAGTCAAAGATATGTTGAAATCAGTTCATTCTGATTTGTGTGATCCTATGACTATCCAGACAAGGGGTAGTATTGAATATTTTGTCTATTTTATAGACAACTATTCAAGATACAAATAAATTTACTTAATGTACCGCAAGACTAAGTACTTTGATTAGTTCAAAGAGTACAAGGTTGATGCGGAGAAATGTTAAAGTAAAAAGTCACTATGGAAGATCGTAGTGGCAAGTACCTCTTGAGAGATTTTAGGAGTCACTTATCAGAAGTTGGATTTCAATCCCAACTAACTGCATCTGGTACACCCCAACAGAATGGTGTAGTAGAAAGAAGGTAAAGGACTCTTATGGAATAATTAGATAGATGATGAGTTATTCAGAAAATTACCAAATTTGTTTTAAGGATAAACTCTGAAAACAAAAGTGAACATAGTACCTTCCAAGTTAGAACCCTCTACTCATATAGAATTGCTGAATAGGTGAAAACCTATTTTAAAGCATATTAGGATTCGGGTAATCTAGCACATATGTTAAAGAGAGACAATGATAAGTTGGATAAGAGTTCACTTGTTTGTAAGTTATCCTAGATAAACAAAAGTAGATTTATAGTCTTAAAAATCAGAAGGTCATTGTTAGCATCAATGACTGATTTTTAGAAAAGGACTATATAATGAACCACGTGCTCATAAGTAAATTTGTTCTTAAGGAAATAATAAAGGACATGTCTAATCTAGTACCAACTGTACAAGATGAGATACCACAAGGAAACTGCAACACGTATCACAAATGATACACAATTGCAGAAAGTGCCTTGTCGTAGTGGGAGGGTTGTTAGGCAACCTAAAAAGATTCATGTTTTGGGAGAGTTTTTGGACTCGATCCCTGGAGGACATGAACCTGATCTCCGGACATATGACGAAACACTCCAAGATAAATATGCAACATCTTGGCAAAGAGTAATGAATAACAGAATTAGAATATATGTATTCTAATAAAATCTGGAAGCTTGTAGAACCACCAAATGGTGTAAAAGCCTTTGGGTGTTAAAAGGTCTATAATAGGAAAAGAGGGATAGAAAGGAAGGTAGTAACTTTCAAAGCAAGGCTTGATGAAAAATGAAACTTTTTCACTGGAAGTCATGCTTAAGTCTATCCGGATTCTTTTATCTATTTGGCAAGTGGATGTCAAGACAGCATTCCTTAATGGAAGTCTTGATGAAAGCATCCATATAAAGCAACCAGAAGGGTTCATTGCAAAGGGCTAAGAGCATCTTGTGTGCAAGCTCAGTCAGTCTATAGACTGAGGCAAAGCTTCAAGGTCTTGGCATATCCGGTTTATCAAAGTAATCCAGACCTATGGATTTATTGAGTAAACGGATAAGTCTTGTGTATACAAAAGGTGTGATGGAAACGTGATGGTATTTCTTGTACTATACGTAGATAGCATTTTTGGTAGTTGGAAACAATATCAAAATGTTGTCAGAAGTAGGGGTATGGTTGTCCAAATAATTCGATATAAAGGACTTGGGAGAATGTATATATTCTTGAGATCAAAGTAATAAGGGATCGCAAGAAAAGAATATTTTACTTATCCCAAGCTTCATACATCAGAAAAATCCTTGCTCGTTTTAAGCATGCAAAACTCCAAGAAAGGTTTCTTACCTTTTCAGGATGGAGTAACTTTATCTAAAGATATGTCTCTGTAGACATCAAAGGAGATAAAGGAAATAAAGACAGTTCTTTATGCTTCGGCTGTCAGAAGCCTAATGTATGCTATGCACGAGATCAAAAATCTGTTTTGCCAAGGGCATAATTAGCAGATATCAATGTAACCCTGGACAAGGACAGTGGACTGCAGTAAAGCATATATTGAAGTACCTTAGAGGCACTAGAGATTATATGCTAGCTCACAAGGCAGTTAATTTGGTTCTTGTGGGTTGCATGGATTTTGACTTCCAATCGGATAGGAACAATAATAAGTCAACCTCGGGGTTTTGTGTTTACTTTAGGAGGAAAAGTCATAACTATGGAAGAGTGATAAGCATAGGTGTTTTTCTAGACTCCACCATAGAAGCTTAGTATATGGCAAGCCTCTGAGGTAGCCATAAAAGCTGAATGACTCAATAACCTCAAGATAGACTTAGATATGATTTCTGGTTTGTCCAAAAATTATTACAATTTATTGTAATAATGTTGGTGCAGTAGCAAACTCGAAGAAACCATAAGTCTATAAGGCAAGTAAACACAATAGAGCGCGAGTACTACCCAATACGAGAAATTGTATAACGAGGAGAAGTTGTTGCCGCCTAGATTGCATCAGATGATAACCTAAGGTCCTTAAGGCAAGAGTTTTTTGAAAGGCATGGGAATCAGATGTATGGCAGCAGATATGGCAGCTTAGTCTTTTAGTATAAGTGGGAGATTGTTAGAATGTATATTAAAAGCCTAGCTTTTGGTATAAAACATTTATCTAGAAATAAGAATCACATTGGTCAAATGTCTACATTTGTGATAAATGTAGTTGTTCAATTAATTTATACTGTAGATAACATAGTATGTGGTGCCACATGCAGAAGATGATGTTATCAGTACCTTATAAATTATAAACAGTAGCTCACGACCAAAATGGAAAGGAACAAACCATTAAAAGGTCGTAGTGTAATTAGGTATCAGTTTATCTTGACTGTATAATTACACTAGTACACTTAGAGTGTATTGAGTAGGACCATTTGAGGTCGTTTCTTTTATACTGACTTTATAAAGAAACAAAGACCTCGGTTATTATGGAAGTGTGTGCTCTTAATCCTAATATAATAACAAGCACATATATTTGATATTTATTTCTTTAATTTATCAATGGGTGAGATTTAGTTCGATGAATCAATAAGCCCGATAAGTTGGGAAATGACATCACTTATAGTGTGTGTTGTTGATTATAGAAGGAAACTGTGTCCTAGAGATACTAGGTTGATAATGTCCTCAAGAGGAGCTCATAAGAATTGTCATGTTAAACCCTGCAGGTGGATATAGTCCGACATGATGATAAGGTTGAGTGGTACTACTCTTGGACTAAGATATTAATTAAATGAGTTGTCAGTAACTCACTTAATTAGTGGACATTCGATATCTTAAACACAGGGAGACTAACACACTCATAATAAGAAGGAGCCCAAAAATGTAATTTGGGATTGGTGCGGTAGTTCAATAATACTTCTCTAGTGGAATGAATTATTATTGATAAAATTAAGTTGTGTGTTCAGGGCGAACACGGGATGCTTAATTTTATCGGGAGACCAAAACCAATTCCTCCTCTCGGTCCCTATCGTAGCCTCTTATTTATAGAGTACTATACCCACCTATACCCACCTTCTATACCCACCTAAAGCGGGCCGGCCAAGCTAGCTTGGGAACCAAGCTAGGGCCGGCCTAGGTATAAATTGGGGTGGCCGGCCCTAGCTTGAACCCAAGCTAGAGGGGCCGGCCAAATTAAATTAAAAAAGAATTTTAATTTTAATTTTTATTATGTGGAAGATATAATTTATTAAAGAGAATTAAAATTAAATTATCTCTCTTGTAAAAGATCTACAAAAGATTAAAGAAAGAGATTAGATCTCTTTCCTTATTTGTAGATTAGTGAGATATTTTATTTTCTCTTTAAAAATTATTCACATGTTGTAAAATTAAAATTATGAAAATTTCTTTTTATCAACCATGAAGAGATTTTGAAGAGAAATTTTAATTTTAAAATTTCCGGAAACAAATTAGGAAGTTTTAATTGTTGATTGAAACTTGTCTAATTTGATTTCATGATGTGGCCGGCCATTAGAATTTAATTGGGGAAATTTTATTTTATTTTTATCAATTAAATCTTGTCAAGAAAATTAAGGAAATTTTATTGTAATTAAATTTCCTAATTTGCTTAGGCAAAGGAATATAAAAGAAGGGGTGAGGGTGCCTTCATGAGACAACAACCTCTATTATTTTCTCTCCTTCTTTTGTTCCTTGGTGTGGCCGGCCATCATCATCATCTCCCTCTCTTCCTCTTGTGGTGGCCGAACCTCTCTCAAAGGCTTGGAGCTCTTGTGGTGGCCGGATACTACTTGGAGAAGAAGAAGAAGAAGGAGAGGAAGCTAGCATCTCTTGGAGCTTGGTTAGTGTTTTGATTTTCTTCCTTGGTGAAGCTTCTTTCTTTGTGGCCGAACCTAGCTAGGAGGAGAAGAAGGTGGTTGGTGGTTTCTCATCTCGGAAGATCGTTGCCCACACAACGTCCGAGGTTAGAAGAGGAATACGATAGAAGATCAAGAGGTTTTTCTACAAGGTATAACTAGTAATTTTTCTTTCCGCATCATACTAGTTATTTATGGAAATAATACCAAATACAAGAGGCTTACGTTCTAGAATTTCGAATATGTTTTTCGATGTTGTGTTCTTTTATTTTTTCTTTTCCTTGTGATTTGATTGTTCTTTTTGGTTAACCTAAAGTTATTTTAGGAAATTAAATATTAGATTTCTATAAAAGGTTTTGTCTAGTCGGTGGTGGTTGCTCCCATATCCAAGAAGGTCGTGTGCCTCGCCACGTCAGTACTGGGAACCAATTATGAAAATTAATATTTAATGGAATTAATAACTTAAGGTGATTTGGGTCGAACGTGTTAAGTTCCGCAGGAGATCCAAGTCAAAACCTAAAAGAACAAATAGATTAAGTTTTGGATCAAACGTGTTAAGTTCCGCAGGCGATCCAAAATTTAATTTAAAAGAACACATGGTAGCTAGGAAAAGGTTCAGATCTTTGTACAAAATTTTGTACAGTGGAACCTCTAGGTTTTCCGAGTAGCAACCAACAACCTTGACCACCGGATCAATAATATTATTATTAATAGTTATATATATAAATAAATAAAATTGGATAACATTTTAATTTTTTTTTATTATTTTTTAAAATAGATACTTTTATTAGATTTTAGATTAAATTTATTTAATGTATCCCAACTATGTAGCTAGGAGTCGATTAATTTAATTTACTAAGGTTTTAATTAAAATAACAAAGTTAAAAAAAAATTCTCCGTCACCTCCATCTTCCTCTAGATTTGCTCATGCTGCCTGCTTCCGCTCCAACTCCCACTCCTGCCGCCTGTTGCCTACAGCCTGCCGCCGACCCCCGCTACCACCCCTTGTTGCCACCTCCGACCGCCATGCCTTTGCGCATCATTGCCACGCTCACATGAAGATTCGACGGCGACCTCCGACACGCCTGCTGCCAACTCCGACACCGCCTCATTGCCACCTCCAGCTCCGCATTGCTACCACCTCTGACACCGCCTTGCTGCCGATTTGGCACCGCCCTGCTTGACGACCGTGCGTCGGCTCGCTCTGATCGTCACACCTTTGCTCTCTGTTGTCGCGTGCACGAAGATTCTACAGTGACTTCCGACATTGCCTGCTACCACCTCCGGCATCGCCTTGCTGCTAATCCGGCACCACCTCGCTGCTAATCCGGCACCGCCTAGCTCGACGACCGCACCTCGGCTCACTCTGATCGTGCTTTGTTCAGAGATTAATTTCGGAATATTTTTGGTTTAACCTCAGGAATCGAGAAAAACCAAGGCAGATGGAGGTTTTCTGATTCCTAGTTAGATACCAAATTGATGACGTTTGATGATGTGTATGAATTGAGAAAAACTTCATAACCTAAAAAAATATTGAACCAAACACGGTTATCATGGATAACTATAGAAGAATAACTAAAATTATCCACGATAATCCTGAACGAAACACGCCCTAAAGAACTTTTATGAAAGCAATAAAGGACCTTTATTGATTGTGGAATTTATTTTCTAGTCTCTTGTCTTCCATCATTAAATGTTTATAATTTAGAGAAATTTTTCAACTTTTAATTGTTAAATAAGAATAGGAAGAGGACAAAGAGAACATGAGAGTAATAATTAATTTTATTGTTCATTGATACTTATCCTAAAGATAATTAACTAATTAAATAAATAACAGAATTAACTAGTACTTGATCAATTATACTTATCCTATAGACAATATATAGTATTTAAATAGTACTTGGTCAATTAACTAATTAATAAATAACAGAATAATTCTGAAAATTATTCTAATAATTATAACAGAATTATTAGAATAATCTTAATACGAATTTGATTTGATTTTGTGATTTAATCCGGTCAATCTTGATGATTCTTTTTTTATCTCTTTTACTAATAACTTAGTATAAATACCCCATGAGGATGCGTAATGGACAAGTTCAATTTATGAGTTTCAATTTTAAAAGTTTATAATTACAATTTCAGTATATTTCATTCTCTCCTTTCTCCCTACATCTCCAATTCTCCAAACACTTAGGTGACGTTTGGTTAAATGATGAGAATGATTATGGGTATGAGTTTGATAGTAAGGTGGAATGAGAATGAGAATGGAAATGAAATCCACCTAGTTATATGGGTTTGGTTGATTCCCATAAATTTAAAAATCATTTCCAAATTGTCATTCCCAAATCCACAATCTAAACACTATCTTTTTATTATTATTTCATTCTCTCATTCCCAAATCCATCAATCAAACATCCCCTTAACCTTAACCATTCGTTCCTTTCAAAAAAAAAAAAAAAAAAATAGCACAAACTCCAAGGTTGAGTCTGAGACTGGTTAAGAAACTTAAGTTACCCATGACTGACCCACCTCCAGGCGTCGTTTCCTTCACTTTCTTAACCAATCATCTCTTTCAGTACTTGACATTGAGTTCGGAGTTTGGATCCTCTATCTTAATTATCATTTATCCCCGTGTCTCCTCGTTGATCAAACGAGTGTTATATTCTCGAGATGTGTGTTATATTCTCGTGACATGCACTGTATCTTTGAGATGAGATTTGACCAATCCGATCGGCTAGATGACACGAGGACAGATGATATTTGAGACAAAGGATCCGAACTCTTGAGTCCAATACATCTCATATAAAATGACAATTGGTTCTTATTTAGTATTTCTTTGTTGACTTAGCTTTTGAATACAGGCATTGAGGGACCTAAAGAAACTGTATATTCTAAAGGCATTTTAATTGTGAAGTCTAAATCCCTGAAAGGTTGTTAGTAGTTTTGTTTTCTTTCGTAGCTTTAGAAATGTTTTTCCTCTTTCTTATACTAGCCTATCTTGTAAACTTTATTAATAGAATTGGAGTTTTCATATGCAGATATCCATTTCAGCCACCTAATGTCACCTTTGTTACACCAATTTGCCATCCCAACATTCGCAATGGAGGGCGTATTTGTCTTACTATTCTTAATTTACCGTCAAAGGTAAATGGTTCAGTTGTTTTCTTTTTGATTTTACGTTTGAACGTTGCACATTTAATTTTATTTCGATAAAAAATTAAAAATATATGTTCATTAAATAATCGTACATTATGTGACACACAACTATTATTATTATCAATTTAATTTTGTATTATTAACAAACAATGAATTTAATTCTCTCTCGGTCTATTCTATTATTTCTTCGGACAAAATTGGCCATAAAATTTGGATGAATAAAGGGAAAAAAAGAAGAATGATTAAAAAGGGTAAAAATTATATAAATTTTTTATTTCCAGTATAAGAACAAACTAAAACCTAGATGAAAAACAAAAAGCATTAGTCTCCCTGTCTCCTTCCTTTGTCTCGCGATCCGCTGCTCTCTCCCCTCCTATGTCTTGCCATCTCGCGATCTCGCGATCTCTCCTTTGTCTTGCGATCTCGCGATCGGCTGCAGGAGATTAGCGAACACGGCCTGAGAGTGAAGTGATCGGTCGCCGCAGGTAATAAACTGTCTTTGTTGCCGATTCCTTAGACATAGACGTGTGTATATTTTCTTTCTCTTTCTAATCCACCTATCTTTGTTTCCGATTCCTTCGAACTAGGTTTTCTTTTTCTCTTTGTAATCCATTATCTATCTCTCGGCTGCAGGGGTGATTTGAGGGCTGTCGAAGGTAATCGGATCACCGTCGCTGGTAATTTTTTTTTCCTGTCCATCCTACGGAAACTTTATTAAAGATTTTTTATCGAATATGACCAATCTCATTCGGAATTCTCACATTTGAGTCTTTTTTTTTTAGCTTTTATTCTTTGAAATCTTGTTCACTGTGATTAAGAACGGTTCTATTCAAGAGTTGTTCCCTTTAATTAATAAAACAATTAAGAATTAAAAGTTATTCAAATGGATTTTGAATTTTAAATTTTAGATATCAAAAAAGGAATGGTAAAGGCGAAGGAGGTGTCCTCTACTTAGGTGAGGTAGCACATTATTAGAGAGCTGATATTATAGGAGTGACTTTAGGGCCAGGAATTGAGAATATATATTATTTGAACTTGGATACTAACTTTTGTGTTTGCACATAAGAGAACTTTATAAACAAATTCCGCATGAATAATTGCATTTGCATTTTCTGCAATAATTGCATCATGAAAGTTTTCTTTGTGCCTCGTTTCTGAATTTCTTCTCACGAGTGCATACAGTTTGAAGTAAAGCCATATCTAAATAATTTTAAGATTACCAATTGCAAGACACCTTACATTCAGCTTGATGATAGCAAAATATCCATGTAGTTGAGCTCAAATGTTAAGACACATGGCATGTTTTATTTTTATTTTCCAGATTTTAGCTCTGCAATGCATTGCGTTGACCTTTTTTTTTTTTTTTGTGTTTGAAAGATTCCCTTGATAATGAGGAGATGAAACTATAGGGGCGTAAAAGTAGTTTAGTTCATAGTTTAAAATTTTGAGCCGTCCCGAGGTTTTGGTTTCAGACCAGAACAAAACAATTTCGATACCGCATCGTGCTGTGCTGATATAGTTTCGGTATTTTTTAAATATACAAGATATATTAACTAAAAATAAAATCTAATCTAAATATAAAAAAATAAAAAATATATATTAAATTAATGGTATAATTTTATTAGACTTTAATTAAACATATTTAAATTACTCCAATATAGCTTGGAGGAATTGATTACAATTATTAACTTAAGTTGTTTAATTTAACCTAAGTTAAACATCTTACCCCCTCTATTGTCGCTAGTGATCTTTGGGCCAGTGTGATACATGTGGACTAGTCGCCGGGCCCGTGTGACATGTCTGGACTTGTCTCTGGGCTTGTGCGAGACTTATTGTCGGGCTTGAACAACACGTTTAGTCGTCGGGCCTTGATGATGCGTCGCCGGCTAGCGCGAAGCGTCTGAACACCTTGTCGGGCTTGGGTGATGCATCCGGATCCATCGCCGGGCCAACGCGACGCGTCCGGAAGCGCCAAAGGGCCCACGTGACACGTTTGGACATGTTGCAACGTGCCGACACCAGAGGCGTGCTTGTGTCGGTGCTAGACTGAGGGCGGAACGTATCAAGCGAAACAGTTAGAGATTTTAAACTATGATTTTGTTTGCGTCCAAATTGTCTCGTGAATGAATTACTCAAAAGATTGTAATGGATGCATGACTTCAGACGGAGTAACTAAAGCATTTCCAATAAAGATAGGGTTACATCAAGGATCAACTCTAAGTCCCTATCTTTTTACACTAATTATGGACGAACTCATTTGCAAATGATATTATTTTGGTAGATGAAACACGTGAAAGAGTAAATGCTAAACTAGAATCTTGGAGGGAAACACTAGAAGGGAAAAGTTTTAAGTTTAGTAGATTAAAGACAGAATATATGAAATTTAAGTTTAGCAATATTAGAAGTAATGAAACAATTGTTAAGATAGGAGAGGACGAGTTGTCCGGAATCGAGAGATTTAAATATTTAGGATCATTTTTGCAAAACGATGGAGGGATTGAGAGAGATGTCTTACATAGAATACAAGCAGGATGAGTGAAATGGAGGGGAGCGTCGAGTGTTTTATGTGACCATAAAGTACCTCTTAAACTTAAAGGTAAGTTTTATAAAATCGTAGTTATAACTGCTATGTTATATGGAGCTGAATGTTGGGTTATGACTCGAGCACATAAGTAGAAGATGAGAGTTGCAGAGATGAGGATGTTAAGGTGGATGTGTGGACATACGAGGATAGACAAAATAAGAAATGAGAGCATTAGAGAGAAAGTCGGAGTTGCATCTATTGAGGAAAAACTCCGAGAGACGTTTAAGATGGTACGGTCATGTACTTAGATCACCAATAAATGCTTCAATTAGGCGATGTGAAACTATGATAAACATGCATATCAAACGAGGAAGAGGAAGACCAAAAAAGACTTGGTTAGCAATAATAAAATAAGATAAAATTTATTTAAATATAGATGGTGATATAATAGGAGATAGAGATCATTGACGTAAAAGGATTCATACAGCCGATCCCACCTAGTGGGAAAAGGCTTGGTTGTTGTTGTTGCATGACATTTCTTTAGGAGAACTATTTGTAGTCAATGTCAGTAGTCAAAGTTTGATTTTATCTTTGTAGTGCTTAGATTCTTATTGGTAATTAGTCGTGAAATTCTGATGGAGGCAACCAAAAATAGAATTTCTTTTTAGTAAAAAAAAAATCAGACCTTTGTAGCCAACAATTATGAACAAATAGATAATGTAGTATCCTCAAGTCCATGAAAACTGTAGTGCTTAGATTCTTATTGGTAATTAGTCGTGAAAATCTGATGAAGGCAACCAAAAATAGAATTTCTTTTTAGTAAAAAAAATCAGACCCTTGTAGCCAACAATTATGAACAAATAGATAATGTAGTATCCTCAAGTCCATGAAAACTCTATAAATTTTGTTGGATAACACAAACAATTAGATAATAAGGTGCTTTATAATCAGCTCTTTGATGATATTCTACCAGATGCCAAGTGTGACAAATATAATTAATCATACCTAAAAGACAATCCCTTTTCATTTTGAAGGGCTTATCATAATTTTAACAGTTGAAGCATATGAAATTAATGAACAAAATTGGGAAATTTGACCCTAGATCTGAAAACAAGAAGGATACATTTTATTGTAGGTTAAGAATTTTTTTTATAAATAAGTTAAGTTGACAACCTGAAATGATTGCTAATGCTTGTGGATAGGATGCGTTTAATTTATGAAGAGGTGCAAGTGCAACACACAAGACGCTCTCTAGTTAAAATAAGTCTGATGTCAACTTTTGATTCTATTTAATGTACATGGGAGTTCCTTTAAACCTCTAATTTTGGGTGTATGAATAATTGATTGATGGTCTTTACATGATTGTGTAATAAGTTCTAAACTTTTGTAGTACCAAAATAACAACAATAAAATCTTATTCTACTAAGTGGGGCCAGCCATATGAATTATCCTATGCTATCGAACTTTATCCCCTATTATATCATCTATATTTAAATAAATTTTATTTTATCATAGGAATCATTGGAAGTATAGTTATTTAAGGTTCACGGTGCTCAAAAGCCTATAGGTGCTATAGGGCCTAAGATGCACGACACTAGGTGAGGTGCATACCTCCTTGAGTGAGACGCTTTGGATATAAATTTTTTCAATTCAAATATATATAGGGAAATTTTTCAAAAATATTTCATTAAAATATAAAATTCACTAGCAAATAAATATGTTATGCACATAATTCAAATTTAAAAGACTTCAAATATTTAAATCATCAGAATTTTTGTATCTTCCTCAATCATATCATTATCATCATCACCAAAGCTGAATCTTCATTGGTTTCCAAAAGATCAATTTCTTCCTCCTCCCACAAGGCACATGCTCAAGGCGCAAGAGACTCGCTTGGTTGCGTCTTGTGCCTAGGCATGACCGGGCGAACACCTTTAATAATTATGGTTGGAAGGAGAGCCTTGACGCAACTGGAAAGTTGTGTAATGTGACTCACGAATTCGAGTTGCGGAAATAATCTCTTGTAGAATGTAAGGTAAGGTTGCATACAATAGACTTAAGGTGGTCCGACCCTTTTTCGGGACCTCACATTTGTGGGGGCTCGTGCTTGAGTCATTACTAAATATTCAACTCCATATACGCATGTCTATCCTCTAATCATCTTTTTATAGATTTTTTTTTTTATGTTTTAGAGGTATCTTATGATCACAAAGACCACCTAACGCTCTCTTACATTTCAACTATCATGTTTGTATTCTATGTAAGATATTTCTCAACCTCTCCATCATTTGTAAAAACAATGCTAAATACTTAAAGTTCTCAGTTACAAGGAACTTATCATTTTCTATTTTAACAATTGCCTTGTTGCGTCTAATATTGTTAAAAATTTAAATTCTATATATTTTGTTTTTATTCTATCAAGCCTAAACTTTTTACCCCAATGCAACAATTACTCTTTCACGTGTCTCATCTACTAAAAAATAATATTTTCTATAAATAATATGCATCATGATAATGTGTCTTGGATGTGTCGAGTATTTATGATTAGTGTAAAAAGATATAGACCTTGATATAACTTCATCTTCATAGGAAATGCTTTGGTAAATTTGTTTAAAGCCTTCACTCTTGTCATTATATTCTCATACATATTCTTAATTATTTTAATATACGTTATGCTAATATCTTTCTTTTGTAGACTTCTCTACATAATTTTCCTTGGGATTCTTTTATAAGCCTTTTCTAGGTAGACAAATACCACATGTATTTTTTTTCGGATACTTGTCAATTAGTTGTCTAAGAAGATGTATAACTTCTATTATTGACTTTTCAAGTATGAATTTAAACTAATTTTTGATCAATGTGGTCTCTTTAGTATTTTTTCTATCATTCTTTTTTAAAGTTTTATATTATGATTCATTAGTTTAATGTTCTTATAATTCGTATAATTTTGTATATCTCCTTTGTTTTAATACAATGGGATAAAGTCTTATTCTTATATAAAAGGGCAACCCGGTGCACGAAGCTCCCGTCATGCGGGGTCCCGGGGAAGGATCCATTGTACGCAACCTTATCCTATTTTTTGCAAGAGGCTGTTTCCAGGATTCGAACCCATGACCTTTATGGTCACATGGCAACAACTTTACCATTACGCTAAGGCTCCCCTTCTCTTATTCTTATATATATATGTAAATATAATATCAAGTTGAATAATGTCGTAAGTGATTCAATACCCTGCACACTTCCATATCTCTATAGTACTATCATATGGTCCAACCGTTTTTTTCATTTTACATTTCATTCAAAGCTTGCTTACTTTTGTAGTTTTAATTTTCTAATAAAATTTAAATTTATATACTCCACTTGACTTGTTTAAATTATCTAAGTTAAGTTAGTTGCTTGCCATGTGACCGAAAGATCACGGGTTCGAATCCTGGAAACAACCTCTTGCAAAAAACAGGGTAAGACTGCGTACAATGGATCCTTCCCCGGGACTCCGCATGGCGGGAGCTTCGTGCACCGGGCTGCCCTTTAAGTTAGTTGCTTAAATTTTTATTAAAAAGTTTACGAAAATGTCTTTTTTATCGCTCTTTAATTTCCTCATCATTCACTAGTACTCGATTACATTCCATTCAAAGTTTGTTTTCTTTTGAAGTTTGAATTCTCAGAAAAAAATTTAAATTTCTATACTCCACTTTGACCTACTTTAATTACTTAAGTTGATTACTTAAATGTTCATTAAAAAAGTTGATAAAATGCCTCTTTCATCGCTCTTTAATTTCCTTATTATACATACTCTATTACATTCATCTTTAATGTATCTTATTTGGGTAAGATCTTTTGTTCCCTTTCTCTTGATTTAACTATTTTATAGATATCATTTTCTCCTTTTTTTATCCAATTGTCAATTTAAGCATTCAAAAGTTTTAATCTTGACTTCACTCGCTACTTTCTTGGCTATTACTTTTTAAATTTTTTTAGTTCTTACAAATGTATAAATAACTTATAGGCTATTTATTTCTTCGTCACTCTCTTTTACTTTTTTTTTTGTTCCACCACCAAGATTTTTTACTTGTTGAAGCTCGTCTTTTTGTTTTATCAAGTATGCTCTTAGCAATCATTTTCAAATTTAATGTCATAGTATCCATGTCATATTCAAGGTGCCATTTATTTCTCCTAATAGTTATTCTCCTACTCTCCTTAAATACACTTTGTTTTTCGTCCTTTAACTTCCACCACTTAATTCTAGAAGAAATATACGTTTTTTTTCTATTTATTCTATGCTTGAGGTGCATATCTAACACTATTAACTTATATTGGATAGTTAAGTTTGTTTTGTGGATAATCTTATAATCTTTACTAATCTTTCTATCTAACTACAAGAAAATTAATTTGTGACTTATTGTTCTTACTTTTGAACGTAATAAAGTGGGTTTTTTAAAACATATTAGTTATATAAGTTTATATGCTATCGTAAAATCTAATATAATTTTTCTTTCATTTTTTTAACAAAATCATAGCCCTCGTGTATCTGATTATAATTCTCATTTCTTACTCTTACATGTCTATTTAGATCTATTAAAAGTACTTCGTTTGGCGGAAATTTTTAAGCTTTCTCATTTAGGTCTTTTCAAAATTTATATTTGGTGGTGCATATATGCTAAATAGAAGGGGAGCCTTGGCACAACGGTAAAGTTGTTGCCATGTGACCAAAAGGTCACGGGTTCGAATCCTGGAAACATCCTATTGCAAAAAGCAGGGTAAGGTTGAGTACAATGGATCCTTCCCCGGGGCCCCACATGGTGGGAGCTTCGTGCACTGGGCTATCCCTTTTTTTTTTGGTGCATATATGCTAAATAATTGCCCCTCGGGCATACTAAGTTGGTTACCACATGACAGTTTTGTAGAAATGGGCAAGGGTCGATTTACGACTAAGTCGAGGAAAATACCCTCTTATGTGGTGACCTGTTCTGTTTCCTGATTTATTTTTGTATAAATGGTTGTGAGGCTAGCTGTGTGAGGCGCCCGAGTCATTGTATGACCTTTTGCAGAAAATATATACTAATTAATTGATATTTTCTTTCACCATTACTATCTTAAGAGTTATAATTATCTTATTTTCTAACTACTCCTATTAATTCATTCTTTAACAAATTGTTTACAATAATACCTATTCTATTTCTCATTTTCTTGTTTTACTCCTTTTTATCATAATTTAAAATCTAAGTTTTTTAATCATTTTTTGTCTTTTCTTCTATTTATTTTTTCTCTTGTAAACATAAAATATTAATTCTTTTTTCAATCATTATATCTACCACCTTTATTAGTTTACTGATGAGTGTTTCTATGTTTCATGTTCCAAATCTAAGAGTAGTGAATCTATAAAGTTTGCTCTTATTAAAATTATGATATGAGAACTTTTGTATATTTAATGCTACATCTAAGTTCTCATGACGATATAGTGGTTCTTATTTGCAAGTGGACCCTACAACACATTTCTGTTAGGAAACAACATAGTATTATCATAATAATTTGATGAATCTATTTATAGGATTTTGTTTATAATTGACGTTGGCCGGCAACTTAATGCAACTATCAACGTTTTTTTATCTGGGCTTGGGATTGACATTTGCAATTTTAAACTTTGGTTAAAAATCAAAAGGGCATCCCGCTTTTGGATGAAACGCCAAATGGACGCTCCTTTAGTACCCAAAATACCCTTATTTGTCCAAATTATTTATTTCTATACTATGTTTAGAATGTGGTCAAAAGACTATTGTAGAGGTAGCAATTACTTTCTAGCTCATTTTTTACTGTTCTAGTGGGTTTTATGGGTCATGTTGGTTTGTTTTGTAATTTGAAATTTTGTTTAATTCAGGTCTTCACCCTCAATTGATAAAAAACGCACACGTGTAGTAACTATCAATACCTGCTATACATAATACTCTTGATTTATTTTGTAATTTGAAATCTTATTTTAAAAAATAACATATGGTGAAAAGACGTTGTAGCAGTTATTTGCTAACCGCTACATAATGGATCATGTTTAGATAATGTACATTTTACCCATAGTGAGTCTTATCGGTCCTCTTTGTTTGTTTTGTAATTTGAAATCTTATTTTATTCATATTTTCACCCGCAATTGATAAAAAATAACACATGGTTAAATGACTCTTGTAGTAATTACTTGCTTACCGCTACCAGTTGAAGTAGCTACTTGCTACACGATGCATCATGTTCATTTTACTTTTAGTGGAATATATGAGGGTCCCCTTGGTTTCTTTTGGAATTTGAAATATTGTTTTATCCGGTCTTCACTCTCAATGGATAAAAATTAACACTTCGTGGGTGCCATAGTTTAGACTCTATACTCTAAAATCCGGTTCAAAAACAAATAATTTGGACCGGCTAAGGAATTAAGACTACTTTGGAATGCTTGGTGGGGTCCTTTTGACATTTTTTTTTATATAAGAGGTGCCCATTTAATGGAGTGTCATTTTGATTTTTGCCCTCAAACTTTTATAGTACAAAAGAAATAATTTTTTTTGTCATTATTTCTAAATGTAATATGAGTGATTTATTGATGCTGTGTAGTTAATTGATTTCAATTGCGAATGTTGATAACCCATATCTAGCCTCCAGTTCTTATATTGTTGCTACTTACATGTCCTAGAACTAATTGTGTCAAATTAGCTTGCCTCGAATAGATATTTAAACGTCTATTATTTTTTATTTTTATTTGTTTTGTGTTCATGATCCAATGGCTAGAAATATATACATGCCCTATTTATTATTTCCATGCATTGTATGGGTCCATCAATTAATATCTGACAAAGCAAACAATAGAATACTCATTATAGGACATCTTTTGACATATAAATAAATATTTAAATAAGAGACTAATTAGATAGCTTAATCACATGGTCCTAAGAGAGCTAGATGTGCAACTACCATCAGCATACACGCTATAGTCTGGCAAGATAGTTTAAAAACGTGACATTGAAGACACAAATAAGCATTTGTTGTTTTGCTAATGGGGATTGCAATTTGCAATTAATCTATTCTAACTCAGACTCGGAATTAATGAAAATCAAATTTCCTTGAATTTAACTCAGCCGATTGTTTACCTTGAGTTTCCTTTGAAGATATCATATACCCTTGTTTTCAGCTGTAGCTTATCTCTAAGCTCTAGGGGAATCTAATTCAAACAAATCTTGTATTTCATACCTCGACTAGTTTGCATATTTTAGACCTCTGTACTGGAACACTGTTTATATCATTAAATAAAATAATTTCTTAACTGCTTTTAGTCATATTGATTTCTCTAATTTATAATCATGCTGATGTGTTAATCCACACGTAATTATTAACATCATCAATTACATTATCTTTATTTTAATGGAGTTCTTAGAGGATTAGACAATTTTTTTATTTAATTTATGACATAATATCAACAATAGATATTAGACATTGAAAATAATTATTGCTCTTTAATTTTTATTTTATGTAATTCTCATGTGAAAATTTTCTTTAGATTATGTGCCATTATAAGTTTGATAATTTCAAATTTGTCACATGTTTTATGACCCTAAATTAGATATAAAAGTTATTGTATTCAGTTCATACCATCTTTGTTCTATTATTTTAATTATAATATTTTCAGCTTATTTTACATTTTTTTTTTTTTGCAGTTGAGTATGGTTGAAGAAAATTTTGGGTATTCAGATTTGTTAGAGATTCGTAAAATTCTCGATGCTACATACAAGCTGTATGCTACAGTGGAGAAAGATCATTTGCTTCGTGTTCAAAAATTGGAGAAGAAAATAAAAAAGGTTAAAAAATTGATAGCTGAACAAAATTGTAAATTGGAGGCTGTTGATAAAGAACTTAAAGCCGTTGATAAAGAGCTTAAAAAACTCTAGGAAAATAAATCTTCAAGGAAAAAGCTTGTTAAAAAGTCGTGAAGGAACAAAGTGGGACAAACAATCTATGGAAGATTATGAATTTGATTTTGAAGATTTCTTAAATTGATCTTGTCACAAGATTGCATTTGGGGAAATTAGAAGTTTTTTTGAATTGTTTGACTTTTATGTTCATTTTTTTAATGGTGATTGTATTTAAATTGAAATGGCTTTTCAACTGTCTTTTGTTTTGATTTTCCTGAGTTTATTCCTTGGGTTCTTTTGAAAAACTAATCACTTTGCATATTGAATTGTATAATTGCCTACGGCACATCTTACAAAAACGATAAAACAGAAAGTATCCCTTCTAAAATTGATTGAGATTCTTTTAGTGCAACTTTCCTACTATTTTTCTTTTTCAAAGCAAGTCATGGGTAGTGCTTAACCTAGCATGCGACAGACTGGATCATACTTGTCCCAACATCACTTTCTAAAATGGATCGATCAGGCTCGTGAAGTTGATCCATTTTGGCATGTCTAATTCTTTCTTTAACAATAAATATGTATTATGGTTAACATATCTATGAAGTTGTATAAAGCATTTTCCCTCAAAATGTTTGGACGAAACACCTAAAGCTTCCAAATTATTCATATTTAACTCCCATTGATTTTAGAAATTTTTAAGGAAATCCATCGTAACCTCAGATAACCAATTTGAACAACTTAAGCCCAAGCTGTTCTGGCCAAAAACATCTTGATGGGTAAAAAGTTTTTTACATTGATCATCCAAGTCTATTGATGAATTTATTAAAATATACTAAACTCGCAAGTGACCTTAGACGACCACTTTTTTTTTTAAAAAAAAAATTAGCCTATCAAGGTAATTTAGGCAAACATCTTGACGTCCAAAACTCTTTAAATTGGTCATTTAGGATAGTAAATGGATTGTTTGAAGTATATTCGACTCACTAATAGCCTAAGACAGTTGGTGCAATCAACTCCTTGATAGGTTGACCATGACTAGGATTTTGATAAGTTAGAGATGATGTGTTAAGTTGGTCAAGACTAATCAGATATTTAACAGTAAATGAAGTTTCAATCGGTCAAGAGTAATTGGATGCTAGGCAAGATAGAATTATGAAAGAGTGACCTCTAAGCAGTGAAAGTCCCAATGAATCAAAGTTGATTTGAGGGTAGGTAAGTGTAAGTCATAGTATAGTTGAGGTCAATTAGATATTAGATAATTAATGAAGTCCCAAAGAAATAGTTTTAAATCATTAGAAGTCTCGAAGGTAAGAAGTCTTTAGGCACAGAAAGTCAGAGTGAGGCCAATTAGAAACTAGGCAAGGATGAAGTTTTGGTGAACCAAGTTCATCTTGCACTAGGCATACAAGGAGGGAATCCTACTATTGATCAAATCCCTGACCTCATTAGGAAGTTAACCTTGAAGAGTGGTTCTCATTAGGAAGTGTTTCAAAGTCCTAAAGAACAAGAAGGGAAAGGTCCTTGAACGAAAAAAGTGGACCAAGGAGCAAGTTTATAAATTCAAGACAAATAGTAAGGTAATCTCATTATTAGTCAATATTTTGTCTAATGAATTTTGTGCATGATAGGTGAATACCAGAATATCCATGACTTCCCACAAAGCTAATCAAACTTCATGAAAATATCCCATTATCACAAAAGGAGGAGGAACCCAAGGGAAAGGACTCATTGGCTCAAAAGCAAAATAATTTAGAGGTTGGGAGGTGCTCAATGTTTGAAGTGGAAGTTGAGGAGCCACACACATCTTCATTCTAGTGTTAGGAGGAAAGACCTATGACATCAGCTTAGGGAGAAGCCTCAACTTCCAAGGTCAAAGAGGATGATGTTATGTAAAGTGTTGATCATATAGCTAGAGGGGGAGGGAATGAATATTGAACCTATAATAAAAATAATATATCTTTCTCTTTCAAATTTCTTAGTAAGGACACACATATTAGAGTAGAAATATAAATACTACAAGCATACTATTGGACACTGGATTTGTACTGATGATGGGTGCACAACATTTAACCTAGAGTTTTGATATATGACTAAGATTAAAGTTATGTTAGTTTTGCTTTAACTAGTTGTGTCAAGTTTGCATGTGCAAGATACTTAATAGATGTTAAAGTTCTAATTGTGAAGCAATAACTAGGTCTTAGTGGATCTAGGCATCTAATGTTGGGGTTGCGAGGTTGTAAACATAATCCCACATTGAAAACACATGGGAAAGATCATGTGTTTATAAGAGAAAGATATCTCTATTGGTATGAGACCTTTTGGGTAGAGCCCAAGAGCAAAACCATAAGGGCTTAGGCCCAAAGTGAATAATATCATGCCATTGTGACAATATCTAAATTCTTTTTGATCCTAAAATTGATATCAGAGTCCGAACTGCCAAAAGAACTAACCGTCGACTGTGCATAAGAGTCATGGTCCAATCGAACCCTGTGGATAGAATATTGACCTCGAACAAAGAAGTGGGGGCTCCCGTGTCCGGATCAAGAGAACTAGACACTATGCAGGAAGTCCTAGTTGTGGCTAGGCAAAGAAGTTCTAGTAGGTCGGTAGGTCGGGTGGATAGGTCAGGTGAATCGAGGGGCAGGAAGTCCTAGTGGGTTGAGGATCGGACGTTAGGAAGTCTGTGGTCCTTTGTTTGAGGAGGGAATTGTTGGGGTTGTAAGGTTGTAAACATAGTCCCACATTGAAAACACATGGGAAAGATCATGAGTTTATAAGAGAAAGATATCTTCATTGGTATGAGACCTTTTGAGTAGAGCCCAAGAGCAAAATCATGAGGGCTTAGGCCCAAAGTGGACAATATCATGCCATTGCGGAAATATCTAAATTCTTTTTGATCCTACATCTAAAACCTTGATTGAGAATCAAGCATGAGCTAAGTTTTGGTTGGAGACTAAGGGGGCGTTTGGTTTAGGGTAATAGGAGTAGGGAATGAGAATGGGAATCATTGATTCCCATTGTTAATGTTTGGATTATAGGAATAGATATACAAATAAGGGAATGAATCCTTGAAATTGGATAATAACTCATTCCCATGTACCCCCCTTCAATGAGTCATTACCCTATTTTCATCAATCAAAAGATTCCCTTATTCCAAAAATACCCTTGACTTAAAACTAAAATTTTCTCCATTAATATCAAATATCAAAATATATTTATTTATTTTTTCTTTCATATCACTTATCTCTCCTTATTCTTTCTCATTATATTTTCTCTCTCATCATAGTTTCTCTCTCATCATTTTATCACACACTTTCTCTCTCCTTAATCTCTTCTATCACACTCTCTTTCCTCTTTTTTTCTCATTACACTTTCTCTCTCATCATACTTTCTCTCTCCTCAATCTCTTCCATCGCACTCTCTTCTTTTTTTCTCTCTCATCACACTTTCTCTCTCATCACACTTTCTCTCTCCTCAATCTCTCCCATTACACTCTCTTTTTTCTTATCACACTTTCTCTCTCATCATACTTTCTTTCTCCTCAATTTCTCTTATCACACTTACTCCTTTTTTCCTCAATACACTTTCTCTCTCATCATACTTTCTATCTCCTCAATCTCTCTTATCACACTTACTCATTTTTTCCTCAATACACTTTCTCTCTCATCATACTTTCTCTCTCCTCAATCTCTCCCATCATATTCACTGTTCTTTTTTTCTCTCACCATACTTTCTCTCTCCTCAATACTCTCATGACACACTCTCTCCTCATTTTTTCTCACTATATTTTCTCTCTCTTCATCCTCTCCTATCATACTTTCTCTCACATCATGTTTTCTCTCATCATGCTCTCTCCAATCACACTCTCTTTTTCATTTTCTCTCATCACACTTTCTCTCTCTTCATTCTTTCTTATCACACTTTCTCTCTCATAATACTTTCTCTCTTATCATTCTCTTTCATCATATTTTTCTCTCACATTCATCTTTCTCTCACATCTAATTTTTTCTCTTATTTTCCTTTAAGGGTAAAAAAGGAAATTTTGATTTATTCCGATAGAAGATATACAACTAACCAAACATTGCTTTTAAGAGTGATATCCATGCTCATACCCATTCCCATTCCACAATACAATGATTCCCATTCCGATTCCTATTCCTAGGAAAGAACCAAACACCCCTTAAGTAGATAAAATTCATAGTTAGAGGCTAGGTGAAAGTCCAAGTGACTAAGACTTGGTGGATAAATTTCTAGCTAGGTGCTAGGTGACTCAAAGTCCAGGCGATTAAGGGTTGACAGACAAATTCCTAGCTGGGTACTAGATGACTCAAGTCTATATGATTAAGACTTGACAGATAAAATTCCTAGCTAGGTGCTAGGTGACTGAAGTTCGGGTGGAGTTAGTTGAGAGTTGAAGCCTTGATAAACAAGTTCAAGTGAAAGCAGATGTGAGCTATGGCTTAGCAACTCAATCTAGAGGAGTCAGCTGGAGGTTGCATATCTAGACCCAACATAAGTGAGAGTCGAATGAATTTCGGAGGGTCTAGGTGACCGGGTATACGAGCGACTGGAGAAGCTTCTAGGCGATTGGGAGATGACGTTATCAACAATCCGAACAAGATGGTCAAGATGAAGTTTGGCCCTTGCTCAGGTGACTAGAGGGTGTATGGGCGATCGAATAGCTTTGCTAACCTTATCTTACGGATATAAGTTGTAGCCATGTTAGCACCTTTAAAGGCAACTGGGAAGGTCTAACCGACCAAAGGAGTCCTATATAAGGCAGAACTGAAAGATAACTAATTCACTCATCTCTTAATCTCTTGTGCTCGTGGTTTAAGTACTCCTCGCCTTCTGTGCCACGACATGCTGCGATTTACGCTTCATTTCTAATCGGTAGCACCTAGAGTAATATTTTCATTTATTTAGTGTTGCCTTATTTGTTTTATTGTGCTTTAATTTTTAGATTATTTTCAATAAGGTTTCTTCACCAAGGAGAAATTAAGAAATAAGAATCATATTTTATAATTGCATGTCTATACTTCTGGTTTGATTGATTAATTTGCATGCTTAAATAGTTAACTAAATCTGTTACATGCTATTATTGCCTTTGTCTAATTGATTGAATTAGTTTGAGTTTAATTCAATTATATAGAATTAACCAACATCGAAAAAAATATTCATGGTTGATCGTATCCTCCTACGGTCGACCGAGCTAATACCGTTAATTATAATTCCAAAAAAAATTTATTACACAGTCGATTGGGGCTCTATACAGTCGACAAAATGATCCCTTATAAACAACTAAATAGCCACCAAATCTCTATCTCCGAATCATATTCCACCTAGGGGTGAGTAGTCAACTCGTCAAACCGATCAACCTACTCATACCGATCCAAACCGAGCTTAAAAAAAAACCGATCAAATTGAATAAAAATTGGCTTGAAAAATAATAAAACCGACCAGGTCCAGTTCGGATGCTCTTTACTACTTTAACAAATCCGCAGAAAACCGAACTGAACCACCTTACTGTAAAACACCCAAAACGACGTCGTTTTGCCCAACCCAAAACGACGTCATTTTGTTCATAAAAGCAGCTTAAGAATGGATAAAGAAACTTATTTTTCGTTTTGGAAGACTTTATTTATTATTTGAAATATTTTATTTTTCATTTTGAAAAACTTTATTTGTCATTTGAAATACTTTATTTTTTATTTTGGAATACTTTATTTGCCGTTTTGAAGATTTAACTTATTTGAGATTTTGAGTTATTGTCTATATGACTGTCTAATGAGTAATGTTTATTATTATTTTAAAATATTTTATTATTTTTGTTATATTTATATTTCATTGGATATAGGGTCAGATATCCAAATAACTGATAAATCGTCGGATATCTGATAAATAAGAACCTCCAGATATAGGGTCGGATGTATGGTCCTAATATTGTATTATCTGATTTAGTAGGGTCAGATAATTTTTTACCCTAATAACCAAACCAACCTGATCCACAATCACCCCTCATTTCACCTTCCACCCCCAACCTCAATTCGTGGCTCAAAAATCTTCTTCTTCATCTTCTCCTCCTCCTCCCCCTCCTCTTCTTCTTCTTCTTCTTCTTCTTCAAATCATCATGCAAAGGTAAATTTTCTTTTCACAACATTTATTCTATTTTTTTGGCTAAACACTTTCTTCATTTTTTGATGTTGATCAACTATGATTTTAGCTCGTTCTTCCATTGATTCCCAATTTCCTTCTGAGGGCCTTAGGATAAAATTTGAACAAAACACTTATATTCTTATGCCTCATAAATATCACAATCAATAATTCTTCTTTGATCATTGTCCAGACACTATTGATATCATATCTTACTATAGATTGTCTAAACCTATCTATTGTGAACAAACAATCAATCTAGACCTCTGTTCGAATTCTATAATAATCTTGACCAAGTTAGACAAACTTACCTATGCATCTCGAATTGAAAGTTTTAACACTACATTCACACCTGATCTTGTTAGAGACCAACTTGAACTATCTCCACCTTCTTCCACAATCAAATGCTTCCTAGGTATACAACTACCTCTTCCTAGTCCTTTCTCCCACATTACACTGAGTCTGATTTACACATATTTCTTTAGTGGTAATTGAAATCCTACCCTCATTAATTTTCGTTCTGGTAAACTTCGAGCTACAAACTATGTTCTAAACAAAGTCATCACTTCATGTGTTCTACCAATTCACACTCAAAGTCAAGTAATAATGCATCCATTTCACTCTCTTATGTTATACGTCCTTAGGCATAAATTGAATATCACCTTAAGCCTATACATATTCAACTCAATCATCTTTCACGCATCCACCATTGTTAATCATCAAGTCCTTATGTTTTACTGTCACATTCTGACTTTCATCTCTGGATCTTTCGAAGTTGAAATTAACGGAGGCAACATTCAACCCTTGAGTAATCTTAACATAATAGGGTATAAAAATTTAACTTAGCCAAATTGGTTCTTAGAGGAAACATGTTAGTTTGGAAGGATGATCGATAGACACATCCAGAGGGTGATGAGATTCCAGCTGAACATGACACAAAACAACTACCCATATCTTCAGCACCACCACCATCCTCAGTACCCAACTCTCTTTGACTTTAGAAGATCGTGTGACTCAAATCAAAGCATATATCACTCATGGATTTTAGCTCATGGAAAAGAAGATGGATAAATCATGAACATGTTACGTGCTCAGCTTACAAGTCAACAGACCCCGCTTTCTAACCAAATCAATTTATCATAGATTTTTCACTACTGTAGTTATTTATCCATTATTAGTTGGTCGTTATTCTTTATATTTGACTTATAGTTTATCTTTTGACTATGATTGAATTATTGGTTGACTAGAGTTGAATTCTTAGCTTAGCTTGCATTTTGATTAAATATTATTTAATTGGCTAACTTATTTCTTTGATTTTGATCTGATTTGAATCCACCCACAGTTAGATCATCTTTGTTAATTCTACAGTATTACACTTGCTTATATGCCATGTTTTATTTGTATTTATTTTGATCTGATTTGAATCCACCCACAGTTAGATCATCTTTGTTAATTCTACAGTAGTACACTTGCTTATATGCCATGTTTTATTTGTATTTTGACTCATTTTTTATATATGAAAAAGGGAGAGACAAAAAGTAGAAGATAAATAGCAAGTGCTTAGTAACTTCCAATTTAATCCCTTATCTGATTAAGGGGAGCAATAATTAAGTAATTATTTATTCATTTATCATATTCATTTATAATCGTACTAACTCTATCTTCTTTCATACATTGAATATAAATTCATACATATATTGTCTACTTTATTTGATTATTGAATTCTAATTTTAACTTAATTTTATATTATTAAAAATAGTGAGATTATTGGTGCTACGTACATAATATTTAATCCAGAGTTTTGATATATGACTAAGATTAATGTTAGGTTAGTTGTGATCTAACTAGTTGTATCAAGTTTACAGGTGTAGGATACTTGACAGATATTAAAATCATGGTTGTGAACTAGACAATGACTAAGTCTTAGTGGATCTAGGCATCTAAAGCCCTGATTGGAAATCATGCATGGACTAAGTCTTGGTTAGAGACCAAGCCGACAAAATTCCTAACTAGAAGCTAAGTGAATCAACTCCAAGTGATTAAGATTTGATAGATAAATTTCTAGTTGGGTGCTAGGTGACTCAAGTCCAAGTGATTAAGGCTTAACAAACAAATTTCTAGTTGGGTGCCATGTGACTCAAGTGCAAGTGATTAAGACTTTGTAGACAAAATTTCTAGTTGGATGCTAGGTGACTCAACATACACCATTCGATCACTTAGGAAGGGGTCAACTTCATCTTGACCGTAGTTTTTCAAATTGCTAATAATGTCATCTCCCGGTCGCCTGAAAGCTGCTCCGGTAGTCTGTATACCCGTCCTGGACCCTATACAATCGCCCGAACCCTCCAAAATCCCTTCATCAAGAGTTATCACTAGCCAGTTACCACCAAACTCCATCTAGTTGCCTGGAACTGTCAAACATGCTTCTCTGCAGTTGTTACATGTAAGGCGTATGATATAGAATGTAAAGTTACTTGTACTTACGTTGGATCTAGATGTTCAGATTTCAACTAACTCATCTAGATTGAGTTGCCAAGCCACAACTCTAAGTTGCTTCCACTTAGACATATTTGTCAAGCCTTCAACTTCCAGCTGATTCCATCTCGAAGGCTCCAGGTGACCGAAAGAATCCCATATAAGGAGTTTCAAGGTAGAATTTGAAGATAACCAATTCACTCATCTCTTAATCACTTGTGCTTATGTTCTAAGTCTCCTTCGCCTTCTGTGCTACTACACACTATGATTTACACATCATTTCTGATTGGCAACATCTAGAATAATATTTTCATTTATTTAGTGTTGCCTTATTTGTTTTATTGTGATTTAATTTTTAGATTTATTTTTTGTAAGATTTCTCCATCTAGGATAAGTTAAGAAATAAGAATCATATTTTATAACTACTATGTGTCTATACTTTTGGTTTAATTGATTAATTTGTATGCTTAAAGTATTAGCTAAATTTGTTGCATGCTGTTATTGCTTTTGTCTTACTTGATTGAATAAGTCTAAGTTTAATTTATTTCTATTGTGCTTACTATGATTGATTCAATTGCTTTAATTTCTATTTTCTCTTTTTTTAAAAAAAAAAAAAATTATAACACTATTTACCCCCTTTAGCGTAATTTTGATCCTACAATTTGCTTAGTTCATAACCCTCAAGTTGCTACGTCCAAATCCTATGCACATAGTCATTATTTTTTCCCTCTTTGTTAAAAAGTCAGAGGTGAAGAAATATTTTATACAATGATGATTGGCAATACAAATAAAGTGGAGGTTTTTTTGTAATAGAAACAATAATATGGAGCAGGTATTTCGAGATCTAGAGCTCTTTATAAAATCTCTACCTCAAATTGATCATTGTGTTTATGTGCCATTCTTCGTTTGCTTGAAATCCCTTCTGGTTGCCCAAACCTTGTTGAATCAGTCGTCAACCTTATTTATGACCTAGTCCCCTTTTATTCATTGTTGCTGACCTGATATCCTTTTAGTCACCATGACCTCAATCAACTCAGATTTATGAGCGTCTGACTCAATATTGTGCTCTACATGTACTCCAGTCACCCAAAACCCTTTTTAATTGCTAAGACCCTCAAACAACTTGGCTTTAGAGATCAAATCCATTCTGATCACCCAAAACTCTGACTCAAGTTGACTACGACTGAGTTCACCTAAGTTGAGTCTATCCTCCGTCTCTAATATAAGTCAATCAACTTAACTCACCATAGCTTACCTTAAGTAGGAGGAACTTCCTCTTGACTTCTTATCCCTTAGAAGCATTCAGTGCATTTTTCTCATTCCATCAAAGTACTCTTCTACTAAACCTCTTATCCCTCATACATACCGAGTCTGTTGGCTTACTTCCAGTGTCATCTTTCTTGTATGGTTTGCCCCTTTTTCTCCTAGTCTGGTTGTCTTCAATTCTCTTCATCATTCGTGTCTCTTGGATGTCCCATACCACCCTTCTCTATACTACACCAGACCTTGAATCAGACCACCATGATCAAGGCTTCCAAGAAGGATATATGGGTAATTAGGAAGATATCTTAGGAGCTCATTCCTAGTGAGTATTTAGTAAATCCAAGAAACTTCAATAAGTATTGGATTTCTAAGAATGTATCAATTATCATTGGAAGGTTAGTTAACTCAATAATAGTGAAGTCAACACTTGAGAGGATACCTTGAAAATGAAACGTTACAATCCTACTCTAGAAGGTGCCATGTGAGTTGAGTGTGGTTTACTAAATTAGCACATTATGATTACATCATGCATTTCGATGAATTATAAGTTAGAAAGGTTTAGACTCATGTCTAAATGCTTAGGAAAATCAAACTTTAGAGTTTGTTAGATTGTGTCAAAATTTAGGGTTTTGACACATTCAAGTGGAGTCAACTCATTATGCCAAATTTGGTATTTGACACTTTATTAAAAATTGATGCATAAATAGAATTATGTATTGTATAATGGTATGTGTTGCCATGCTATTTGATATATTTTCTATACTTATCATGCCATGACTTGTATGTATTTTTTTTCCCTGCTAGCTATAAGTAGTGTTGTACATGATGGTTAGGTGATGGCGGACTGGTCAGTGACCACTTACTACCTCAGCTGCCTAGGCAATGCCTAGATGGTGACTAGGCAGTTAATTTTTTTACTATTTTTTATACATAATATTATAAATAATCACTATTCTTTATATATATATATAATGAGATAATTATTAGGTTTTAATTAAGTGTATTTAAATTATATCAATAATAACTAGGAGTTGATTAAAATTATTAATCTAAAGTTATTTAATTAAAACCTAACTTACAATTAGCCCGCATATCCTATTTCGATCGGGCGATGAGTCTGATGCATCATCGGGACTATGAGACGAGTCTAGGCATGTTGCTAGGATGACACGAGGCCTCTGGATGCGTCGCAGGGCCCGAGCAAAGTGTCCGGGCCCATCAGTGGGCTTGGGCAACACCTCCTAGCTCATTGCCAGGCTCGCACGATGTGTCTGGATGCGTAACTAGGCTCGACCAATGCTTCTGGCTTGAACTACGTGTCCAGGCTTGCGCGACATGTTTAGACTTGTCGTCAAGCCCAGGCAATGTGTTTGGACTCGTGGTGGCAAAATAAGGGTGGTGGTGACAGATCTAGGCGCGACGATGGCGAAAGGAGGTGAGTTACTATCTCAAGCACTGTCTCAGGTAAAGACAGTGCGGTTGATGCCCGCCTCCCGCCTAGGCGGCCGCCATTTAGAACACTGGCTATAAATCATTTTGTTTTATCTTATATCATGAAAAATTGGCATTTACATTTCATGATATGACTTTTATGTTTTGGTTTATGTTATGCTTGTTGGGTTCCGTAGTAAAATTAAACACAAAGCACAACGAAAAATGAACCGATGAGATTTATGCGAATTCTAATTACACGTTTAGAGTAGAAAGATATCTCTTGATGTGAAAAACCCTTTGCATATTTGGAGAGTCAGACCGATATCATCACGATGATCAGTATGTTCACGCCTCTAGAAGTATCTACATGAGCACAATCACTGCCCATCTCACGAGGATAATTGAAGAATCTCGATATCATATATATATATATATATATATATATATATATATATATATAAGAGAAAGAGATCACATGGAGCAACAAGACAAAGACGCACAAAATGAGAGCAAACACGAGGAAAGAGGAAAAGAGGAGGAAGAACTAGAGTTTACCGCAGTTCGACCGCATGCCTACTCCACAAAAATGATTGAAGCTTTATTAGAATTTTCTCTACATAAGAGAATCATATTCCATGATTCTTGTGATTGTTGTTGTACAATAGGTTTACAATGATCCCTATAAATAGTGCATAAACCTCAGACCTGGTAAAAAAGTAATAGAATTTTGTTATGAAAAATTACAACAGAATTATATTATGAAAAACTGTAACATAATTCTATTATATAAAATCGTAACAGAATTGTATTATAAAAAATCGTAACAAATTTTTCTTCCATGTCATCTATCGCATTAGCTTTTATCTAAATATGAATCACCCGTCAATAATCTCAACCTTCGCGAATATTCACCCCTTCAAAGAACACGAGTATTTGAACAAAATTCCATCTAGATCTCTGGGTCTGGGCTTTATTCCTTTAGCATATAGAGATATGGATCGTTAGCATGTCTGCAGTATTGTCTACAGTGTGAACCTTCTCAAGTTGAATTTTCTCGGAAGCAATTAGCTCTATGATCTTGTGAAACCTCACATCAATGTACTTAGTTCTCGCATAATACACATAATCACTACTAAAAAAGTGGTCTTTCGCGTCGGCGTCCTTTGGTCGTAAAAAGTAGCATTTTCGACGTAAATCATCATTAGCGACGGTCTTACGACAGAAAAGAGGTTGACGCATACGTGAGGGTAGCAAATACTCCACGACGGTTACCATGCCGTCACAAATGTATTCGCATCGAGAATAAGGGGTTCTTGCGATGTGGATGTTGTCATCGCAAACAATTCAAATTTGTGACGATATTGTCAGGTCGTCGCAATTGTGACGCAAATAAAGGTTATTTGCAACTAACATATCAAAGACGTGAGGTCATCGCAAATCTAATAATATCTGTGACAGACAAATATAATCTTCCTCCCGCAGTAAAAATTCATTTTACAATTAACCAGAATTTTAGATTTATTTTATTTTTTTACACAATTATTAGATAAATATATACACAACCTATACACAATTATTAGATAAATATATACACAACCTATACACAATTAACCAAAATTTTAGATTCATTTTGCAATTAATCCTCCTCCCGCCGTATTTTTTTTTTTGTAATTCAACAACCTATATATACATAATTATTAGATAAATATATTTTAGCCATTCAGAACTTTCACCAAATACAAATTATAATTAAAATCCAAAACCCAACAATACATGGCATATCCGGCTCATATACACTATTGGCTAATAAGTAGTCCAAATTCACTAACCTAGCTAATACCATAGAAGATCATCTCAAATAAATCCCAAGTCAACGTGAAGAGTCGTTTGGCTTATGGACGCTCGATGCATCAGCAACCTATTTATAAAAGGTAGTTTAATAACAAAGTAATTATAAGAAAGAACTTAAAATTGTTTAAGTCACCTAAAATCTAATACCTGTGTACTTGCATTTCCTTCTGCTCTCACAGATGATCTATTCGGATCATTATTTGCTCCAGCAACAATGGTTTGAAAGAAATTCTCTAAGGCAACAGCAACTTCATCTCGTGCTTCAGCCCGTGCCTTTTCAAGCACGTACTCCCCTACTTTATCAATTATCATTTGCATCAATCCTTCTGGGATTGACTCCAAAGAAATAGGAGTTGCATTAGATGAACTCGGAGCTAAATGAGATGAACCGGGAGCTGCATTTGGTGCTGAAATTGTACCCAAACAGCGCATACGAGGCCGCCCCTCTCCACCAACAAGGCTACCCAACAGCTTCTCCTTGAATGTGGTTGTGACGTCTGACTCAGGAACTCGAGAAATGGCATCTCTTATAGCGTCCTACACCATTCAAGAAATTAGATTATAAAAGAACCATTTTTTATTTATAACTCTAAAAACTAGCAAGTTTTTATACTTACAACCATTGTCTTCGTATCCGCATCAAGACTTTTACCCGCTTTCGGCATGCGAGTCATAAGGAAAACATCGAGGCGAGAAGTGTCCATGCTAGTAGCCCGCATCTATAATATAAAAAGTTACCAACTCATTGCCACCGAAAATTTGACAATATCATCATATTGAAGGAATCAAATTATACAGAATTTACCTTTTCAATGATCTCATCAAAACATATTCTTCCAGTCCGATGTGGATACCTCAACAAAGCCCTATTTTTCTTGTTTCGTTCAGAAATTTCCTTCCAAAAGATGTTACAAAGCATTAGACGCATAAAATATTAGTATAGTCATACGAAATGTTGATAAATAAAGAGTAAGAACCATGATGTTTTGGTCCTTCCAATAAGCAACTAGGGTCTTCCATTGATCATTTGAAACACGACTATCTGGACTATCCATAGGTACATTATCAGTGGCCACAAAAGGAGCAAAATACTTTGTCTTCAAACGACTCTTGAAGTCCTTCCACTTCACTGCCACATCCATTAATACTCTTACTTTTGCCTCCAGATGCAAAGTAGTATTGTCCTAAAATAATAATATTTCATGAATATTTAAAATAATAGATTATTATAATAGTCTATCAATAACCATTTAAACAAAATTATCTTAACTTGAACTTCCTCCCAAATATCATCAGTCAAGGATGGTGGTATATCTGAGAATGATGGATATGTGAGGGGGAGCTTGGAACCATTTCTTGCCAACACACCAAGAGTGGACTGCAATTTCATCTTGTCCAAACCAACAATCTTGCCATTGTTACCAAGGTGAACCTCCAATTTCCTTGATGTACCCCACCGTAAACAAGGGCGAGCACCACCACGGCCTCTCCTAGAGCCTTCAGATGTAGAACCTATACTAGGTACTACATAAATTTTAATTCCATTAGTAGTAGCATACAAATTAAATCATAGAAGAAGAGTTGAGAAAAATATAGATAGACAAATGTATGGCTGCCTTAACTAAATAACTAAATATATGGCAGATCATAACCTGAAATTGTAGCATCATTAGTAGCAGTAGATCCTTCTTGCTGCTGGTGCTCTAGTTGACATGCTTGCAGTTGTAATTGAGGTGCTTCCTGTTGTGGTTGCGGTCGTGGAGGTGGTGGCGGCTGTGGTTGTGGTGGTGGTGGTGGCTGTGGCTGAACCTCTAGCTGTGTTTGAGGCTGTGTTTGCCTTCCTTCTTCATGTAGTGATTGTTGCCCGGGCATCGAACTTTGTCCAAGATTCCTTGATGATCTGGTAACCCTCTTCTCAATAATGTCAACCATCGTAGTGCCACGAAACTTTCTTTTTCCTCCCATGCTCCCTGTCCAATATTGGAACGAAATAACATAAGCAATTACAATTGAAGATGCAGTGATTAAATATAATGAGGAAAATAATCAGAGAAAAAAAAACAACAGACAAAGATGGTAAGTTTTGGAAACATGCTATTCCATCCGATACATATAGGTACACATTACATGCGTAACCAAATTTGCAAGGAAAGAGACTTACATTCATATAATTATGATAAGCACATATATATCAAGCATCTTCATTTTCATTCATTTGTCTTTCAGTTTCATTCAAGTTCAACATTGTGTCAACAGCAATAGCCTCCACCCCTTGTCTCACCCAAGTGGCATCTTGCTCACGAGCAATTGGGCGATCATCAAGGGGTTGTGGAAAATAACCATCAGTATCATGGAATCTTGAGTAAATGTCAAAATTATCTCTAAGTGACATTCTCATTACAACATTCCAATTTGAATCAATCGGATCAGCCACATACCAACATTGTTCTGCTTGGCTAGATAAAATGAATGGTTCATCCCTAATATTATTACCACCATACATCAAGCGGCTAAAGTTCACCAGTGTGAACTTGAATTCATCTTCCATTTTTCCTCTCTCATTATCAATCCAATCACACTTGAATAGAGTGTACTGAAGATCATTCGTATATCTAACTTTAATGATATGTGTTAGAACCCCATAATATATAACTTGTCCCTCATGTGGAGTTCTATCTCTTGCACTAGCAAAGCTTAAAGTGCTAGCTCTAAGCATAACTCCACTATTTTGAGTTGCCTTAGACTCTTCATAGCTCTTTGTTCGAAATCTGAAACCATTCACAATGCAAACATTGAAGCTACGAGCCCACTTGTCAGGACCACACGCCAACTTTTTAACCACATCAGAGATTTGTGTAGTGGAATTACGTTGCAAATCACGTATCTGAAAGTTTATAGCAAATGTTAGTTTTTCAATTAGTAACCATTACTATATAGAGTGACAACATCCATGCAAGTTTAGTATAGCTTACATGGTTCTTAAACCACTCGTGGAATGTTTCATTGTGAATCCGTTGGATATGGTTCCTTCCCGCACGTGGATATTGCCCCGCAAGTAATGACATGTGCATTCTGTCCAATTCATTTCATAGTTAGTCCTATGAGTAGTTGTTTAATAGTAGTAGTAGTATTCGTAGTAGTAATAGTATACTTACTCTTGATAAGGACCTATTTGATCCGTGTTAACAAGCACATATCGATGTGCTTGAACCCATGTGACTTCATCTAGACATATTTGCTTGCCCTTTCCTATAAGCCGACCCATCTCGATATCTCCACTAAAATTCCGTGGAGGTCTATTTGACCTTGTTGTTACGTTATTGAGATACCTTGAGCAAAAGTTTAAACATTCTTCTAACAAGTATCCTTTAGAAATTGAACCCTCTGGATGAGCTCTATTTCTCACATATTTCTTCAATGTGAGTAGATATCTACAAATTATGAAAGTTAGACATATTTTTAGTATAAAATAATAGGTTAAAAAAAAGAAGAAATGTGACAACATATATAAGATTATTTGACGGCTAAATAAAAATACCTTTCAATTGGATACATCCACCTAAAATGCACAGCTCCACATATTAAAGCCTCTTCAGCCAAATGAATGGGTAAATGTTCCATTATATCGAAGAAAGATGGAGGAAAAATCCTCTCAAGATTGCAAAGCGTAAGTGCAATGCGTTCTTGAATGTCTTCCAATTGAGCTCTTGTGTTCACTTTCGAACATAATTGCCTAAAAAAATTGGATAATTCAATCACTACTTGTACAATATTTTTGGGCAATACTCGTCGTATAGCAATTGGGAGTAGTTGTTGCATAAATATGTGACAGTCATGACTTTTGAGACCCCATATACTCCGATCATTCAAATTTACACGCCTTGATATATTAGATGCATATCCGTCAGGAACCTTCAAATTTTTTAGGACCTTACAAAATATCTCTTTATCTTTTCTACTCATTGCAAAAGAACCAGGTTGCAAAATAATCTTAGTGGAACCACTTGATTCTTGGGGGTGTAATGGACCCCTAACTCCCATATCTTTGAGATCGCGTCGAGCATTCAAATTATCCTTTGTTTTGCCAGGAGTACTCATGCATGTAAAAAGCAAGTTATCAAAATTATTTCTCTCAGTGTGCATCACATCAATATTGTGTCGGCCTAAATTGTGCTGCCAATATTCTAACTCAAAAAATATGCTCTTCTTTTTCCAATTGTGTTCCTTTGGAATCCTTGAGCTTTGTCTCTCATAATCATCCCTTCTTCTTTTCTTCAAATCCTCTTTTTTGTACTCAGTCAAGATGTCATATGAATCTAACTGCCTTAAAGAATCAACTCCAGATAATGTTGAAGGCTTAGAATCCAATTCTATTTTTCCATTGAACGACACTTTATCTCGACGTAATCTATGGCCAATAGGCAAGAAACGTCGATGATATGCATAAGAAAATTTTCTGCCATGCTTCAACCATGTTGACTTAGTTGCATTAGCACAACATGGACAAGCAAACTCTCCCTTAGTGCTCCAACCAGATAGCATTGCATAGGCAGGAAAATCACTAATGGTCCATAAAAGTGTCGCACGCAATTCAAACATTTCATTGGTGGATGCATCATAAGTTGGTACACCCGTGGACCATAGTTCCTTCAAATCATCAATTAATGGTTGCATGTAAACATCTATCTTGTTTCCTGGACTTTTGGGCCCATCAACTAGGATAGATAGAATGAAGGAAGATTGAGTCATGCACAGCCATGGCGGTAAGTTATATACGACAATCACAACAGGCCACGTGCTATGAGCGATGTTCATCGTTCTGAAAGGGTTGAACCCATCTGATGCAAGTCCAAGTCTAACATTGCGACTATCACTTGCAAATTCAGGCCATTTAACATCAAACTGTTTCCATGCAAGGGAGTCAGCAGGATGCCTAAAAACTCCGTCATCCACCCGTTCTTTCGCATGCCATTTCATTTCAGAAGCTGTCTTTGAAGACATGAATAGTTTTTTTAGCCGCGGTTTTAGTGGAAAGTATCGCATTTGCTGCGCGGCTATTTTATTCCCCCCTTCTTTATATCTAGTCGCCCCACAAATCTCACAACTAGTAAGACCTTTGTCATTTCCTCTAAACAACATACAATTATTAGGGCAAGCATCAATTGTTTCACAAGTGAAACCCAAATCATCATTCAGCTTTTGGGCTTCATAGAATGAGGTGGGAATTTTTGCCTCTGGGAATACCTCTTTCAAAAGTTGAAGAAGCATGTCAATGGAAGTATCAGTCCACCCGTTCGTTACCTTCAAAAGTAACAAACGAACAATAAATGATAATTTTGTGAACTTAACACATCCAGGATACAGTTCAGACTCTGCATCTTTCAATAATTCAAAAAATCTTTTAGTTGCATCATCAACATTCTGTTCAATATTCTCAGGTGATGATTGAGAATCATTGTCTATATTTCTATGGACGTTAGGAATTCCCATTGCTTCATGAAGCATTCCAACCATATCATCCCTAACATTTTCATTCCCACTATGTGAAGTATCCCCTCTTCGCTGACATACATAAGGTTCTCCATGGTATGTCCAATTCTTATACCCTTTAAGAAAACCATTAAAAAAACAATGCTCTGAAACCTCACTTCTGTTTTTAAAATATCGATTATCACACACGTTACAAGGGCACACAATTTGTGAATCAGAAGATTTGTCCCTAAATGCAAATTCCAAGAAGCTATTAACTCCAGAGACATACTCAGCTGATTTTGAATCACATAAATCTATCCAACTCTTATCCATCAAATCAACCTAAGATAAAACACATATATACATGTATAAAATGGATATATATCAAAATAAACATAATGTTAAGCTCCAAAAACAGCAAGCCCAATAGAAATTAACAAGAAAAATAAAAATTTCAACAATTTCCAACTTGTTAACGCACCTTTCAAATTTAATATTTTAAGCCATAAATTTAAGGATTGAATAACTACATTATGCAAGAAGAGCTCACACTCTCACCTCCACAAATCAAATACAATTTAGTGCATCCAAACCTCAAAATTTTTGTGTAATGCTCAAAAAAACAAAGCCTAATCATGCTCTAGAGAATTCAACATTTCAAGCACAATTTAAGCTTAAGTTTCAACAACAAACAAGACTAACATTCAACTTACATCTACACATGTAAGCCTAAAAAAAATTCATGCTCGCAACAAACAAGACTAACATTTACCAAGAATCAACAAAATCTAGCTTGAACTTTTCAAATCCAAACTAGCCAACAAAGGAGAAAGAAAGGGAAAATTACCTTGTAAAAAGGGTGAGAGTGTCCTTCCCAAGCCCTTTTCTTCCTCCGGCCAAGATTTTCGCGATTAAAAGCTCTTAAAGCTGCCACAACAAGAAGTGAAGATAGAGGAGAAGAATCAGCTGGAAGATAAAAAGAAAATTGAAAGGAAAAAATGCTTAGTTGGATGGTGCAAACTCAAATATTTGCAGCTCAAATACTAGACATTTTAGGTGCAATTTAATTCATCCAAAATCTAAATATCAAGGGAAAAATAGCTCATGTAATGCAGCAATTAAAACTCCAACATTTCACTAAGTTTTCAGCCTCCCAATAATCCAAGTAATAATTAAGCCTCACGTTATCATAAACAAGCAGTCTACTGAATCCAATATTTAGCCATCAATTTCAGTCCCAAAATATCATTAATATGCACCAAAATCAACTAAATGCTGCTTATAAACAACCATGTGATTTCCAGATTTTCTAAAAAAAAAAAAGGTAGCTTAATTCAGCCCATGATTTAAATGTATCAACAAATTCCACCTAGACAAGGATAAAGCTCCTACATATATCATGCAATACAAGCCATTAAACATCAAGTGTCAAAAAATGGAAGAAAATGAAAACAAAAAATAGATAAAGAACAATAAGAATTGAAAGAGGGGTAATTTGACCTTTCTAGATACTGTAGTCAGCAAAGTTGCAGTGGGAATGGGAGGCGTACTGTGAGGGGAGGGCTGAGGGAGAAAGAAAGAAAGTGAGGGGGGCAAAGAAAAAAAGTAAATAGATGCAGCAAGGGGAGAGGGGATGATTGTGAAAGAGGCATTAGGAGAGTAGGTCACCAGTCACATGAACACCATAAGCCACAAGACAATCGTACGCCGCCACTGCTTCACCATATGCCGCAACTACCACCGCCGTAAGCCACACTTTCAATCAATGAAACAAGAGCTACAACTCTAGTACATCCTTTCTATTTCAGCCATTGCTCCACCGGATAGGAAAAGCGTTTGGGGAGGGCGAGTTCGGGAGGAAAGGGGTTTGGGGAAGGCGACAATGGAGGGAAAGAGGCTTGGGGAGGGTGAGTTCGGGAGGAAAGGGCTTTGAGGAAGGCGACAATGGAGGGAAAGGGGACTGGGGAGGGCGAGTTCAGGAGATTAGGGCTTGCGATGGCTATGTTTTTTGGCGAGAGGGAGAAACGGAGAGGGAGGCTCCGAGGGAAAATTTGGCGAGAGGGAGAAAAGAAGGCGGCTTAGGGTTTATATCACAGTTTATCATTTGCGTCCCATTAATATCAGTCATATAAAAAGAATTTACTCATCGCAAATATATAACTAAATACAACGGTCAATTAAGCGTCGTAACTAATCTTATTTTCGGTCGCATATAGTAGTGATATATGTGATGGTCAGATATGCATAGTAAATGCTCAAAATATCCATCGCAAAAGATCTTATTATATGCGTCACTGTATTTTTAGTCGTAAATAAAGATTCCAGACGCAAAAAAATTATGCTACCACTTTTTTGCGATGGATAATTTTATCAACGTAAATATTAAGCTTTTACGATGACAAACTGGCCATCGCAATTTTGCTTGACGCAAAAGCCACATTTTCTAGTAGTGAATTCTTCGCCAAATAGATAGTACTCTGACTATCGCATAACAACTTGACTTCATCTTACTGAACGCCTAGTTCTCTGACCAACCTTGTAAGCCATAAAGCTTCCTTCGCTGCTTCAGCTATTGCCATGTACTCTGACTCTGTAGTAGACAATGCAACAATAGATTGTATTATAGATTTTTAACAAATAGGTTCTCCTGCCATAGTGAACACGTATCATGTAGTATACCTCCTGTCATCTAAATCTCCTATATAGTCTGCATCTACGTACCCAACAACTGAAGGATCTTCTAGTTGTCTACTGAATATGATTTCATAATCAGTTATATTTCTCAAGTATTTGAAAATCTACTTCACTGCATCCCAATGTATTTGACTAGGATTTGAGAGAAACTTGCTCACCATACTAACTGCTTGTGCCATGCAAACCATGACATACATTAGACAACTAACTGCACTAGCATAAGGAATCTTTGACATCTCTTGAATCTCGTCATTCGTCTTTGGACACTGCATACTAGATAACTTAAAGTGATGTGCTAGGGGTGTGCTCACTGACTTTGTATTCTTCATATTGAACCTATCCAGCACCTTCTCCGCATAGCTACGTTGAGAGAACCATAATCTCCTTGCAACTCTATCCTTATGAATCTCCATCCCAAGAATCTTCATGGCATCTCCCAAATCTTTCATGTCAAATTCCTTGCTCTGTAGCCTCTTTAATTTGTTGAGATCTTTCATCTTCTTCGCAACAATGAGCATGTCATCTACGTATAGTAGTAAGAAAACCAGTGATTCATCTTCAAGGCTTTTCACATATATGCAGTAAGTATACTCACATCTCCTATATTCGTTTTGAATCATGTATGAATTAAAACGTCTATACCATTGTCTAGGAGATTGTTTCAATCCATAGAGCAATTTCTTCAACTTGCAAATCAACCGCTCTTGTCCGGACTGACTAAATCCCTCAGGTTGTGACATAAAACTCTTCTCCTCTAAGTTTCCATGAAGAAATATTGTCTTCACATCTATTTGCTCTAGCTATAAATCGTAATGTATCACCAGAGCCAACATCACTCTAATTGATGTATATCTTACTATTGGAGAGAAAATTTCTTCATAGTCAATCCTCTTTCTTAATGAATACCCCTTTGCTACCAACTAACCCTTGAACTTCACTTCTTCTCCTTCTGACATTGCTTCTTTCTTCTTGAATATCCATTTACACCCGATAGCTTTCTTTCCTT
This sequence comes from Zingiber officinale, assembly GCF_018446385.1. NCBI lineage: Eukaryota > Viridiplantae > Streptophyta > Magnoliopsida > Zingiberales > Zingiberaceae > Zingiber > Zingiber officinale. The sequence continues at coordinate 155,132,707 of NC_055992.1, read as the reverse complement.
TAGAAAGTTTCACTAAATCCCACGTTTGGTTCTAATGTAACGACTTCATCTCCTCTGCCATAACACTCGTCCACTTGTCTTTCTCAGAGCTGTGTATCACCTCTTGAAAAGACCCTACCACTACTAGTGATAATCGCATAAGATACCAAGTCTTTGAATCCGTATCTGGTGGGTGGTTTTAGGACTCATCTTGTTTGGCCACTAGCTATAGTGTGATGCTCCATGTACTCTGAGCTAGAGTCATCGGAGTCATAAATCTCTAGCTCCACCTACTGTAAAATACCGAAAATAGGCGAATATGAATAAAGAAATTTTTCGGAATTTTTGGAAATTTTCCGGAAATTTTTCGGAGTTCGTATGGACGAGTTAATGGGGATAAAAAAAACGGGGCCCGGGAAAGCCTATTTTGGCTACCCCATTTAAATGAGGAAAAGTTGATTTTTCTTAATTCTTTTTTTCTATTTTCTTTTCCTTGTTTTATTGGTTCTCTTCCTCACCAAACCCACGCACCCGTGCCTTCTCTTCTCCTCATGCGGAACCCGTGCCTTTCCTCCTGATTTGCCCTGCGACGCCGAAGCCCTAACCGCCGTTCTCTCTCGCGGCGACAGTTCCCTGCTTCACGAATTAAAGCCAAACCGATCCCCACTCTTTTTCCTCTTCTCGACTTTGCCTGATTCCTCTCCTCTAGTTGACGCGCCAGTCGTGCCCTAGATCCACCGCCGGCCGCAACTCACAGAGCCGACCACCGTCCCTCTCTGCCCTAACGCCGGCAGACGACCGCCTCTCCTGCGCCGTTGTCGTCTCTTGACCCGAGCAGTGCTATCCTCTGCTTCCCGATCTCCCTTCCCTCCGATCCCCGAGTAGAGCCTCTTTCCGCTGCCTTAGCGACAACAGCCGGCTATCTCTTCTCCTTTACCTTATCGTGTCGTGCCCTAGTTTTGGGTTCACAGCCGTTGTTGCACCTCTGCCCCTCACTGTCGCCGGCCATCGGGTACAGCCTAGTCTTAGTTGGTTTTGGAGGTAAGTTGTGTGGTGTGGAATTTGAGTTATGGTTTGATCTGTGTTAATGATCTCAGTTCTGGACCTTGCTTGGACCAGTCGGTGGATTCTTCTCTCTGTGTTGCTGCTGTGCCCTAGTTCACCACTGCCGGTGCCACTCTCTTCTTTACAACAGAGTGGTGATCTTAGAGTGAAGTGTCCGACTTGTATAGTGTGCTGTGGTTTGTTCTAGATTTTCAGCAGCAACAGCGACGGTGATTGAGGTATTGTGGAGAAATTTGATTTTTCGTTGTAGATGATTGCCAGTTGGGTTAGCAATAATTGTTAACTTAGGTTTAGAATTTATTTAATTGTGTAATTAGGGTTAATGAAGTTAACCCTAATTGATCTATGGTTTAGGATTTAGTTTAGTTAATGATGCATGATAGAGTTAGCTAAACTAAGTATTGTGACACAGGACTTTGACGCGAGACGAGTATCTCGATGTCGGATTTGGACATTCCTATTGGAGGCGGGTACTTTTGACTTATGTCATTTGATATACATAGTAGTGAATTTAACAAGTTACATTAATTATGTTCTTATTTATTCCGGTTAATCACTACCCGATACTTGTTACATGATTGATTGATTGTTTGTTTTGCATCTCATGTATTTCTTACCTGTTGATACATGGTTATAGGGGTAGTGATATACCATGCTTCATCATGTTCAGGACCTAGGTTTTATACCTTCTGTGTACCTTTGATTTGATTCGTTGACCTATGATGCATTTTTATATATATATGGATTAGGTCAGGATATTTTTGTGGTTAGTGCCATGCACCATTTGCATGATTGCATGCTGTGCAATAGTTCGCTCCATTATTGTTGAGCACATCGCCAGTTACATGGATCTGCACACACCACCACTCATGGGTTAATGGTCGATTCAGGCAGAGTGTGTTGCAGCAGGGACTCTGTTAGGCACCGTTGGTCCGCTCATGGGTAGCGTGATGCAATGTGTTAGCCGACAGGGATTCCTCCCCGTCATCGTGTACCGGGAGTTGAGAGCATTGCGCTCCCTCATTTATGATTTGGGGTAGGAGGATAGGTGTACTCCGACAGCACCCCGTCCACTCGGTCACTCATCAGGAGTAGTGACGACAGAGTGCACGGTTGTCACAGCCCTACCCACTCGGCCTCACTATTGTGTGAGATGATCGACTAGCGTCAGGGGTGACCAGGACGCATCATTGGCATCATATGTATGATGCATTTATTGCTTGTGTTTGTGTTTGCTGCATTTATATGCTGCATATTGTTTAGATACCTATGTTTGACATGCATACAGGATTTCCATACCACTCGGACTGTTTGTCCTTATACCCAGGTCCTGGTTAGTACAGTTTCTCTCTTGTTTACTTCAGATGCATTTTTATCTTTCTTATATCAGGAGACTGTATGCATGATTAGTGTTAAGTGTTATTTCCCTACTTTGTATATCAGTTGTACCTGCTGAGTGTTGGACTCACCCCGCCTCCATTGTTGTTATTTTCCAGGTTGATGCTGTCAGGAGAGAGTTCCAGTTGCTAGTCCCCTGCAGACCACGAGGACTTATTGGTCTTTTGGTTTTCTTCTTTATTAGACTATGTTTTGAACTTGTTATGTTTTGGATTGTTTTACTTATGGATCTTGTATGGATTCTTATCGTTGATGGACTTTGTTGTGGTTTGGATATATTTTACTCCATGCCTGCCTGGACGGCAGAAGAGGTGAGTTTGTCGGATTTGAGCTTTACGAGTGTAGTGGAGTAGGGTTGATTTCGAGTCAGAATATTATTCTTCCGTTTACTTGTTATATAAACTGCGTGGAATGTCTGTGTATTGTATTTTATTTCTGCTATTATTCCAGCCACATGTGGCTAAGGTATGTGGATATGTAGAAAGTTTCATATTGTCCGCCGTACAGGGGAGATGCTACCGGAATTTCTTCGGACAGGGACTCCTCCGGGGCGTGACACCTACACAATATCTTTCTCCATGTTGCTCTGTGGTGTTTCCTTTCCTTCTTCCTGAGTACACTATAGCATAATATTCTCATCAAATACCATATCTCTACTGATCACCACCTTGTTTATCTTAGGATCCCAAAGCTTGAAGCCTTTAACTCCTTTCTGATACCCCAGAAGAATACACTGCTTTGACTTCGCATCCAGTTTTGATCTTTCCTCACTAGATATATGCATATAAGCTGGACATCCAAAAACTCGAATATATGAGAGTAATCTACTTGATCTACTGTCCATACTTCCTATGATACTTTGCCTTCTAGTGCTGCCCTTGGATATCTATTAATGAGATAACATACCATGTTAACTGCTTCTGTCTAGAAATTCTTTGCTAGCCCTGCATTCAGTCTGAGATATCTTGCCTTCTCAATGATTGTCATGTTCAACCTTTCCGCTACCCCATTCTACTGAGGTGCCCTGCGAATTGAGAAATACCTCATTATCATATGCTGCTAACAAAATTCTTGAAACTTTGAATTTGTGTACTCAGTTCCATTGTCTAACTTAAGACATTTGATCTTCCTTCCAGTCTGGTTCTCCACTTTAGTTTTCTACAATTTAAACTTTACAACAGTTTCCGACTTGTGACGCATAAAATATACCTAGCCCTTTCATAAGTAATCATCAGTAAAACTTACAAAATACAAGTATCCTCTATGTGATGTTACATTGGCTGGTATTCAAAAATCTGTATATACGTAGTCCAAAATTCTCTTCATCTTGTTTGTTGCTGTCTTGAATTTCACTTTACTTTGTTTCCCAAGAACATAAAATTTGCAAAATTCAAGCTTGCACGTCTTGACATCCTTCAACAAATCTCTCTTATGAAGTTCTAGCATCCCACATTCATCATATGCCCTAGCCGCATATGTCACAAGACAGTACTGTCTGATTCAGACTACACCGAGTTGACTCCACCTATAATTATAGTTTCTATCAACTTGTAGATGTTTCTTGCTACCTTTTATCCTTTCATTACTGACAGAGCTCCCTTGCTGACCTTCATCACTCCGCTCAATGATTTGTAATTGTAACCAATATCATTCAGTGTGCCTAGTGAGATCAAATTTTTCTTTAGATCTGGTATGTGTCTGATATCACATAAAGTTCATATCACACCATCAAACATCTTGATTCTGACGTTCTCTATGCCAATAACTTTGCATGATGCATCGTTTCTCATCAACACTGAACCAGAGTCCACTGGCCTATAAGTGTCAAACCAATTCTTATTTGGAGTCATGTGATATGAACATGCACTATAAGAAAAAAAGTTTATAATGACACACATAAATGTCCATATAGTATATTTTTGGTGATACTTAAGTTTTAGTGGCATTACCGAAAAACGTCCTATAAAGTGATGTCGTCTTAGAACCTCCTTGCATTCCTGACATTTTACGATATCGTTATACAATATTAATGCTAACTTTAAAAATGTCACAATACGCCATGCGCTTATGGTCTGTGTACCAGCATGAACCTCCCTCCATATCCGTGGGGTCGACACTAGGGGGGCCGCTAAGGTAGCAGATCTACTTTTTTTAAAAGTGTCATAATATAAGGATATACCCACAGTCAAAAATGTCAGGAAAAATTATATTTTAAGGACATTTATAAATGCCACCTAAACTAATTTATAATGACATAATAAATATCATTATAATAATTTATAAATACATTAATATTTATCATTAATATTTATTTAGAATATATAACTTTAATTCAATATTTATACATCATCACAATTTACCGACCATTTAGAATAGAAAATACAAAACAAAATTTAAAGGGATAATAAATATTTTTATTCATCCAATAATCATTTGAGTCAAATTTACAAATGCTAAATCTTTTACATCTAAAACAACCTACTCACACTCCAAATATTAAATTTTAATACTAACAAAGTCTTGTAAAATAAAAACTCGATTAGATGGATCATCTTCAACTATTATATTGATTCATAAAAATCCAAGTACCTGTCATCTGCAGATACAATAATGAAATATATATATATATATATATATATATATATATATATATATATTTGCATAAGTGAAATAAAATAATGAAAATACAAAATTAATGAAAATAATTCAAAATATTGTATATCATACCAAACGAGAAAAATGCAAAGTAACATTCCACATGTATCTTATAGTAGTCTTCGCTTTCTGTTAACTACAAACATAAAAGCAAACAATGAAAAGTTTTTATTTCCATAACGGTAGATGTGCACCAACAAAGCAAACATCATTACTAACAAAATAAATCAACAAACTTTACTTGTCAATAAACATCAGTAATCAGTCTTCTCATTATCACTTAAACCAACTAGGGAAAATGCATACTACACAAACTTAATAAAGCTGAGTTTATTCACACTTCTTTAAACTATCAACCTTAACTCCAATTCTACTTGAAATTTAATGGCTAGGCACATACACAAAGAAATTGGTAAAGTTTTGAACTATATATAGACTACTTTGACAAATATAAAAGAGCATGAAAGATTGATACATGTACTTTATGAACTCTACCAAAAAATAAATAAATAAAAAGAAAAGAAACAAAAATAGTGCTCGTGCTTTAAAAACCCCAGCTAGTGTCTTGAGAATTTTTCCACTTCAACACACAAGGAGATATTAGAATTGGCAAAAAGTTGTTTGCAAGGTTGCCCAATAATAAATGAGTTCAATGCTTGAACATATAGAATATCTCATTGGTATACCCAACGTAATACTTATCGTTAAGATTGGACTTAGACTAAAAACACTTAATTGCATAAAATCCTACACCAAGTTCATTGAGCTCTGATTTAACATAGGAACAATTCTAGGTGATATGAGTGCATATGACATCTGCAAACCAGAAGTATTTGTCTACATAGCCAAAATATATGAGGTTAATAAGCAACACGAGATAAACAACTAGATTCTTTAAGGAAAAAAAATATCATATTTCTTGCTTTGTAATGTAATTAGAAGGTCTTCATAAACCATTCATAAGAAAATGCAAAATTAGTACATCATTGGCAACAATCACGGAGTTCGAAAGACTATGCAAAGTAATTGGCTAAGCCAAAGAAAAATGTGAATGCTAGACATGTCCCAAAAATAATAGCAAACAAAATGCAAAATTAGTACTCTTTGAAGCAAGTCATTCTATCTGCTATCTGATTAATTCATAGTTCCTTCTGTCAATTTCAAACAAAATATGATTCCCGCACTAACACAATAGAAAAGATGTTGAACTGCTAGTTCAGAACAAAGACTCTCAAATCTTGATACCAATCAATCGAAACCGTCGATCCAAAATTGAAGAGACGAAATCTATGCATCCAATCATGAGATACAACAATTACGAAAACAAAAATTAGAGCTTGATCTTCAAATCAATAGGAGGGAAACCCTAGCTCCAATAAACCATCCTGAACTATGAAATCAAGCATGCAAAATCATAGGCTCACCAGAGATCGCACGCACCTATGACTTCTGAGAACCAAAATCATATGCGTTTGGCATTTTCAGATGGGGATCAGAGGGAGCGATCTTTCCTTCTTCCGCCATTGCCGAAGTAGACGAAGGGAAAGAGACGACAAGGTTTAAAATGACATCCTTGGATGTGGGGAGGGAGCCGGAAGAGGAAGACACGCTGATCTCCTCTACCTTCGACACCTTCTCGTTCTTCTGGCGATCAGAATGTGGCAACGCGAAGCAAACCCTCGTCGCCTGGCGAGACTGTGAATGGTGCTGCAGTGAGGGAAGAAATAAGAAATAGGGTTACCTTTGATCTCCTCCATACTTGCTGCGGAGAGGGAAGAACCTGGCTTCGCTGCAAAAAGGAAAGAAAAGACGAAGAGGTGTGAGACAGAGGAAACCTAGCGACAACAGAGGAAAGGAAACCTAGCAGCGATAGAGGAAAGGAAAGGAAAGATGAAGAGGTGGGAGACAAAGGAAATGATCGTCTGGGAAGCGAAAGTGTAGGTTAATTTATTTATAATATAATAACATTTATAAAATATGTTAGTAGAGGTCTAATATGATCATTTTTATAAAATAATAATCAATTGTAAAGAGTATCATTATAAAGTATTTATAATGATATTTTTTTATAAGTGTCATTAATAAAATGTCATAATAGATCTTTTTTCTTATAGTGATGCAGAGTCTAAAATTCATGCATTCGTCAGTTGCTCCGAACTCAACATAACTGATAGCATATCTCCATCACTGCTCTCTGAATTTTCCTCTTTAACTATTTTTGCAGACTTTACCGAACTACCTTTGTTCTCTACAATATGTTTCTTTATCTCTGGCAATTTCTCTTGATATGACATTTGCCTCCATATTTATAGCACATGATCACTTTCTTTCTTCTTAACTTAGAACAAGCCTTATTGTTGTTACCAAATCCATGCTAAGATTTGCTCCTACCAAGCTCTTGGTTGCTATTTATCACAAGTCCTTCTCCTTGAGAAACTTCATCGCTTGTTTTCTTCCTTTGGTGAAAATCTAGCAGCACACCTATGATCTCCTCTAATTTGAGAATTTCCTTATCCCACATCAAAGTAGAAACCAAATTCTCGTACGTAGAAAATGAAGGTAGAGAATTCAACAACATCAGTGCCTTATCTTCATCTTCGATCTTCACATCAACCCGCTTCGAATAACTCACAATCTGGTAGAATACGTTGATGTGCTGGCTCAGATTGGTTCCGTCTGTCATCTTCATCCTGAATAATTTATGCTTGAGATACAACTTGTTTGTCAATGACTTTGACATGTACAATCTTTCGAGCTTTTGCCAAACTACCACCGGTGACTCCTCGTCTTTGACATGGTACATCTCATCATCCGTAAGACAAAGCCTGATTATTGCCACTGGCTTCACCTGAAGTTCTTTCCAATCTAATATCTCCATGCTTTCCGGTTTCCTTTTTCCTAGCGCCTTCACCATGCCTTGTTACACCAACAAGTCCTTGACCTTTTTTTGCCATAATCTAAAGTTCTCAGTTCCATCAAACTTCACTATATCAAACTTCACATAAGTCATCCTCGACATGTCGAAGAAATTTGCTAAAATATGTAGCTCTGATACCAATTATTGTGTAAAGAGGGGGGGACACCTTTCAACTTCTAATGCGGAAGAAGAGAAAGAGAGAAAGAGATCGCGCGGAGCAACAAGACAAAGATGCACAAAAGGAGAGCAAACATGAAGAAGGAGAAGAAGAAGAGGAAGAACAAAAGTGATCGTGGTTCGACAGCATGCCTACTCTACAAAATGACCGAAGTTTTATTAGAATTATCTTTACACAAGAAAATCATATTCCATGATTCTTGTGATTGTTGTTGTATAATAGGTTTACAATGATTCCTATAAATAGTGCATAAATCTCAGACCCGGTAAAATCATAATAAAATTTTATTATGAAAAATTGCAACAAAATTTTGTTATGAAAAACTGTAACAGAATTATGTTATATAAAATCGTAATAGAATTTTATTACCAAAAATCTTAACATATTTTTCTTCCATGACATCTATCGTATTGGTTTTCATCCTATGTTTTATTATATATAAACTTTTAGAGTTATCTTATCAGATAAGACATGTTTATAACCACCAAGTCTTATCTAATAAGACTAATAAAAAGTAGCAAGTCTTATCTAATAAGACTCGAATATAATATGGTCAAGTCTTATCTAATAAGACTTTATATAATAATGTGGTCAAATCTTATCTACTAAGACATTATCTAATATTGTGGGCTTTATTTGATTTGGGTTTATGTGAAAAACCTAAATAAATATTAGATTAACCATTAATCTAATAAGTTTAAGATCTAATTAGATTAATTTAATAATCTAATAAGATTCAATTAGATTAATGTGAGACTTTGATTGTATTCTTAACACTAACGTGGCCTCCGACGTGGACCGATAAGGTCTCGAATTGCTAACATGGGGCAGGATAATGATTGGATGGCTGATGTGGCAAAGCGATAAGGGTTGACCTACTGATGGGGTAGAGGGACCTATCAAGGATGAGGACCAAATCTTGATCCAATGTCTACGTCAATTGGTATATATCGATTAGGCGGATTGGTGGACCAATTGAGACCTATAAAAGAAGGTCTCGTGCTGAGGCTCAGAACAACAATTCTCAAGTGATCGAACTTGTGTCTCGCTCCAAAAAGGCCAACGCTATTCCAAGACGTTCTTCGACAACTGTGCACAAGTACATACATTAAATTGTTGGTATAATTTGTGTTCTTACTTTGTTCGTCTTCTCGTACTTTATTCTCTAAGGACGGTAAATGTGTTACCGCTCTAAAAGATGAATTTTTAGTGGATTGTCCATTAGAAGCAATAATCAATGATCATAGATCTTGGATTAACAGTCGTCGAGCTGTGAATTAAGAAAAAAAAAATAAAGTGTTTCTTTTGTTTTGTGTTACTTTTACTATACTTTGTGTACTTTCAAAAAAACATGAAAAAGTGATACACATTATTCACCCTCCTCTAGCGCGCTTCTTGATCCTACACACTCTCCTTGCTTCTTTTTCTCTCCATTGGTGTACTCTTTCTCCAAGCTTCTCATGCCTCGGATGCATTGAACTCATTGTCTCCCTTCTCATATCATCCTTCTCACTCACTTGTGTCTTCTACTCTAGGTGTACTTGCCTCTCATACTCCTCGTCCTTTGATCTCTTAAGTGTCTCATACCATCCTTCTCCATTCTTCCATGGATCCTGAGTCATCAAGTATTCTTATATATTTTTAAATTCCTACACACTTAGACACACACACTAGATCACTATACAAAGGCCTAACTTAAATCCTTTCCTCAAATATCAAAATCATGATCAAACCATTCAGGATACGTTTGGTTCAAGCTATTCTGTATAACGTTGGTTATGCAATTATCAAATAATCGTATAACCAAGGTTATGAGGAATACAACATAATTTAATATTGTTTGGTTCAATTTTAGATAATATTATAACCTAATTTAACATTTACTATTTTATTATTGGTTTAATTATTTTAATAGGATAATATAATTTAGGGGTGAGAAAGCCTCCATTTTTGCCTGCAGCTTCACCAACCTGATCTCCATGTCGCCCTCCTCTTCCTTGCTCTCTGCCACCACCATGGCGTTGGTCTTAGCGATCGGTGTTATCTCCACCTCGCTCTATCTCCCCCACCCAAAATTCATGTCGCACACCTTAAACTTCGATGACCCGGCGACACTCAGCGGTGGTTCGGTTGTCGGGGCCTTGTACCTCTTTGGCAACTCCTATGTTAATGCCTTAAAAGGTCCTTCTTTGAACACCTTGATGGCTTCTCCAATTGCCCTCGTGGTTGTCACCACCTCATCTTTGTATGTGAGGTCACCAATCTCTAACTCCACGAAGCAACCGCTGAGATAGTTGCCAAAGTATTCTGTCATAATCGGTGATTTCAACCTTCCCCTGCAGTCAGCGAAGAATCCCAAGAAGGATGTTTGTCCTTGTCATTTTTTGGACGTGTGTTTTGACATGGCAAAGCCATGCGTAGGCATAGGCAACCACCACACTGGAGCAGTGGAATGAGGCAGTGGTGGGGCCTCCCGTCGCAAACTCCAATTTATCGATGTGTTTCTTTCCGATTGTGAAGGATTCAAGGACAACGTCTGATGATGTGGTTTGGTGAAGCATGGTCTCAATACTGGTCAAAATCCCGTTGTAGGAGTAGAGGTCGTCGGGATCGGAAATGAAGCTTCTCTCTAGCACCGGCGGAGCCACCGGTACTACCCTGCTGAAGCGGCTGTCGCCGGCCATGCTGCCATGAATCGCATCAAACTCAACCCATCTCAAGCGGCATGGTGCACAGAAAGAAGCGAGGATAATTTTGGGAACAATTTGCTGTTAACTCCATAATCATCAAAAACCACCCATTTTAGCAGTAATCGCATCTCCAGTTTCAATGACGCTTGTTGATATGATAGGTGTGATGGAAACTCTAGAATCATTTATTACCTAAATCAAATAGGGATAAATAATATAACCTTGGTTCGATAATCAAAGATATCAACGATTACTCCTAACCAAACCCACCCTCAAAGTAATCTCCCTTTCAAACTAACTAGGGTACCAATAATCTCACAATCTCTCCTCTCTTATGTTTAGCAAAAATTATTTAAGTTAGGGTACAACAGTAAGAAAATAAAGATTAATGCATAATCAAATACAAAATCAAATAAGTAGGCTCCCCCTACATCTTTTTCCCCGTAAATTTACTTTCTAATTTTCTGATCATAATTTAACCTAAATTTTCTCCTTTGAGACTTTGGTCTTTTTATAAGCCTTCTCCATGAAGTGTCTTGTTGCCACGGGATTGCTAATGTGGTAGGGTTCCATTCACCCAGAATGCTTTTCAGTAATCCTGAAATCCTAATCAACTTAGATCTATTCTAGACACTCAATGTCTATTTCCAATCTCCCAAATCCCTTTTTGATCGCTCGATTCATCCTATCAGTCAACTCCATATCCTATTATATATATATATATATATATATCCTATTATATATATATATATATATATATATATATATATATATATATATATATATATAACTCCTATTTTGAGTACATACACAATTCTTATTTGAAAATATCTTCTGTATGGGAAGAAGAAATAAAAAGAAATTTAGAAAATAAATCAAAATCTTTAAAATCTGTATTCGATATAATTACAACAAACAGAGAAGAAATCATCGAAGAAGAAGAAGAAATCAATAAAGAAAAAAATCATTCAAAAAAAATCCTCAACAATTATACAAACTAATTGAAGAATTAGAAGTAGTTAATCACATAATCAAGATTACAAGAAATAAAATATAACTTAATGTAGTTTGGTTCAATCCTAGGCAATGTAATAAAAATTTATTTATTTGAAGATTTTAATATATAACATAGTTTAACATTCACTGTATTATTCTGGTTCAACCTAAATATTTTTATAACTAAATCAATTTGATATTTGATTATTTTTTTAAACAAATTAAATTAAATTAATATTATATTAATATTATTAATAGGTTGATGATATATTTAATAAATAAATATAATTGATTTATACATTTTAAAATTGCATAATAGAACTTGATCGAATGTCATACAATCAAATACCTTTTTTCACTAGAGGCAACAGTTCAACTCTCTTTTTACATATCACTATAAAAAATAAGACATTTTGGGACGAATTTTAAAAAAAATTCGTTGCAAAATTTTTTGGGACGAAATCAGGGACGTAAATATTTTCGTCCCAAAATCTTTGATGCCAACTTTTGGAACGAATTATGGTTTGTTGCAAATTTGGCAACGAATTTGGGGACAAAATTGGCGACGAATAAAATTTTCGTCCCCAAATTCGTCGCAAAAAAGGAACGAATAATTTTTTGTTGCAAACTTAGCAACGAATTTGGGGATGAATTCAGTTCGGAGGAAATAATTTTTTGTTGCCAAATTTGTCCCTATTTTTGTAACAAATTTGGGTACGAATTCGGTGTCAAATTATTTTTTTTTGCTAAGTTTGTCCCTAATATTACAACGAATTTGGGGACTAATTCGGTGACAAATTTTTTTTTTTGCCAAATTTGTCCCTAATTTTGCAACAAATAATAAATTTGTTGCAAAATGGGCAACGTATTTTGCAACAAAATTTGGCAATGACTTCAATATTCGTAGCCAAATTCGTTGATAATTTTCATAAGCATTTGCGACGAATTTGAGAACAAAAATACTAATTTAATTAATAAATAAATTTTCGTCCCAAAATTCGTCCCAGAATCTGGGACGAATTTTGTGGATTCGTCCCAAAATTAGTCCCAAAATCTGGGACAAATTTTGTGGATTCATCCCAGAATTCGTCCCAAATTCTGGGACGAATCCACATATTCGTCCCAGATTCTGGGACGAAAATAAATTTGTCGCAAAATTATTGAGGATTATGATAGAATGGGAACAAATCGTTTTCGTCGCCAAATTCGTCCCTAATATTAAATTTTTTTTCCAAATTAAATTTCTTTCTATAATTCAATCCATAAATACATAAACACCAAATTCAAATAACATATTATATACATTCAACACGTCCTAATTTCACATACAGGAGTAATAATTGAACTCAATCAACTCATAATTCAACAAACATAAAGATCTCAACAAATTTTACAAGATCTATCTTGTTCAAGCTTCTAGAAAATATTATAAAGTTCAACAATCAAATGTTATATAAATCCATCATCCATCCAAGGAGGTAAATAAACTAAGAATACATCAAGTCATCTTCGTCTGCCACAAAAGCTTTGCACCCCCTCAAATCTCCTTTGCCTACATAACAACAAACAAATAAACCAGATCATGTGTAAAAAGAAAGATTATAAATATGATACGATATGCCCATGCAACAAGAAAGATTGGAAACAAGACATAACTGTGAAAAACATTCAAATAAATGCCCTATTTACCAACGATATGAACCATCCATGTCATAAAATTATAAGAAGTATCTTGAAGCTAAGTAAAAGTATCGTAAATATGATACAACCTAATATAAATGGCACATCAAATTGTTATAATAATACCTATTTCACCATATCAATCAATAGCTACAAATATTCTATGTCCATGACACATGGAGAACATGAAAGATATTCTTAAAATTTCCTAACATATGAAAATAACTCAAATGAAGAAAACACAAACTAATTAAACTTAATTTTTTCGTGATACAAGTGTTTTAGTAATCATGGTTACTTGGTTGCTAGGTAAACTCTAATCATAATTTGCAATTTGAACTAATAATACAATAGTAACAAATTTCAATAAATTAAAAGCAATTAAAAAATAAATAAATAAATAAAATTAAAAGTTTAACATGTTACTTAATACTTACTTTTTTTCTCGGACCTTTAGTTCGCCTTACCAACCCTATTAAAAATAAATTGACAATATTAATTAAAATAAAAATTAGAAAAGTTAACAAGCCATTGATTAATGTGTAAAACAGTAAACATGAGACAAATAATCATCATACATAATTATGGAAAAAATTTTTAAATAAGCTAACAAAACTTACCCATCATCAAAAATCAAAGTCATCATTGTGATTATCATCATCCTCCTCCTCCGCCTCCTCTTCCTCATTCTGCATTATACCTGAATTCTTGTTATACATCCAACTTCGCTCATTCTGCATTTTAACTGAATTCAGCTATTTAGTTAAACATTATTAAAAGAGATAAATCTTATCATTGAAGACGAAACAACAAAGAACAGTTTATCAAAAAGAAGAAACGCAATTAATCAACTATAAAATAACTATTTAAAGCTAACTTTATATACAGATCATTAAATGCATATTAATGAACTTAGGAATACCGAAAAGAGGTGAACAAATACAGTTGTCTTCAACTACACTGAGATCACGCCAAATTGAGACCTGCACAAACAACATTATCAATTATTATAGTATTAATCTAACAATTTTAATAAAGTTGAAGCAATTATAATTAAATTGAAATAATAATATTTTAATGGAACAAAATTTGGAAAAAAAACAAAATTACTCTCTATATTAGAGCAATTGTGGATCAGAATTGACATTTTTTTAGATGAAAAATAAAATATTTTGATAAGGATGTTTTTGAGATAAAAAATAGAATAGGGTCGCTTCTGTTATTTTCTTTAAAAGAAAATTTTTTTAACAGTAATAATAATGATGAGCACCCTTTAAATTTTGCATCAAAGAAAAAAAAAATATGTCAACTCTATTGTAATTTGTCCCTCCATTAATTAATTCCAATCTAAAAACTATCCTACAAGTATTTGTAATGATAAAGAGGATCAGTACACAGAAAATCAAAGGTAAATTTATACCTATGGTATATTGGAGCTCCCCATACATTTAGGATTCGAAATCCTAGTATCAAAATTTTGCCCTAGTGTAGTTGAGATTTTATTACTTCCACACCCCTAAACTGCACATCTATATACAAGAACTACAAATCTTTATCCAAAAAACAGCCCTAAACCCTATTTCACAGATCATTGGTCATTGACATCTAAGTGATCAAGGGTTGCAGTGCTTTTCTTTGTTAACAAACAAGAATGAAGCCCTAAATTTCACAGATCAGTACTCCACCATTCCAAATCTTGCGACATCAGTGCTAGCAGCGGCGATTCGCGGCCACGCGCTGCCAGGCGCGGCCACCCGCGGCCACGCGCGGCCAGCCGCGGCCACACGCGGCCAGCCGCGGCCTCGCGAGAAGAAGTGGGCAGTTGTGGGAGAAGGGAGAGGGAAGAGGGGAGAAGGGAGAGGGTTACCTGTGCCGCAGCCGATCGGGAAGGAATCAGTCGCCGCAAGAGTTGCAGTGAAGGGATGAGTGAAGGGGCAGATGGGTGGGAGGAGATTTAGGGCAGTTTTTGGGACGAATCTAGGAATTCGTCCCCAAATCTGGGACGAATTCCAGATTTCATCCCAAAATATAAAAAAATTTTAAAAAAAATAGAAAAATGATTCGGAGACATTAAATATGGACTTAGAGATGTCGTATTTTCGTGAAACAAGTTTTTATGGGTTTCTAATTTTCTTGTGATCTTAAAAATATTTTCTTTTTTAATTTTAATATAATATAATGACTTTGGTGATTTTTTACCTTGGATTAGGTCATATTCAAGTTAAAAAAATCACCACACTCAAAATATAAAGTTAAAATTCAGGATTAGGATATTTATATGATCGGTACAAAATTAGGAACTCATAGAAACTTGTTTCATGGAATTCCGAGATCGTTAGGTCCATATTTAGGCCTTCCGAATGATTTTTCTTTTAATTTTTATTTTTCTTAAATTTGGGACGAATCCTGGATTCGTCCCTAAATCTGGGACGAATCTAGAAATTCGTCCCAAAATCTGGGACGAATCCAGGATTCGTCCCAAATTTAAGAAAAATAAAAATTAAAAGAAACATCATTCGGAAGACCTAAATATGGACCTAACGATCTCGGAATTTTATGAAACAAGTTTCTTTGGGTTCCTAATTTTCTCATGATCTTAAAAATATCTTCATCCATAATTTTAACATATTGTATTGAGTGCGGTGAATTTTTTATTATGAATTAGGTCATATTCATGTTAAAAAATCATCACACTTAATTAATTAGGTTAAAATTCAGATTTAGGATATTTTTATGATCATGAGAAAATTAAGAATCCATAGAAACTTGTTTCATGAAATTCTGAGATCGTTAGGTCCATAATTAGGCCTTCCGAATGATTTTTCTTTTAATTTTTATTTTTCTTAAATTTGGGACGAATCCTGGATTCGTCCCAAAATCTGGGACGAATCCAGAAATTCGTCCCAAAATCTGGGACGAATCCAAGATTCGTCCCAAATTTAAGAAAAGTAAAAATTAAAAGAAAAATCATTCGGAAGGCCTAAATATGGACCTAACGATCTCGGAATTTCATTAAACAAGTTTCTTCGGGTTCCTAATTTTCTCATGATCTTAAAAATATCGTCATCCATAATTTTAATCTCATATATTTAGCGTGGTAATTTTTTAATCCGAATTTGACCTATTTCAGGTAAAAATCACACGAAACTCAATCTATTATTTTAAAATTAAGGATGAGGATATATTTATGATTAAGGGAAAATTAGAAACTTATACACTCTTATTTCATGAAATTCTGAAATCTGTAGATCAATATTTTAAGTTTTAAACACATATTCAAACATGCGTTAAACGCTAAAATATTATATTAACACTAAACTATCTATGTTTCACTAAATATGGACCTAACGATCTCGGAATTTTATGAAACAAGTTTCTTTGGATTCCTAATTTTCTCATGATCTTAAAAATATCTTCATCCATAATTTTAACATATTGTATTGAGTGCGGTGAATTTTTTATTACAAATTTAAGAAAAATAAAAATTAAAAGAAAAATCATTCGGAAGGCCTAAATATGGACCTAACGATCTCGGAATTTCATGAAACAAGTTTATATGGATTCCTAATTTTCTCATAATCATAAAAATATCCTAAATCTGAATTTTAACCTAATAAATTAAGTGTGGTGATTTTTTAACATGAATATGACCTAATTCGTAGGTTTCACTCTATTGTAATTTGTCCCTCCATTAATTAATTCCAATCTAAAAACTATCCTACAAGTATTTGTAATGATAAAGAGGATCAGTACACAGAAAATCAAAGGTAAATTTATACCTATGGTATATTGGAGCTCCCCATACATTTAGGATTCGAAACCCTAGTATCAAAATTTTGCCCTAGTGTAATTGAGATTTTATTACTTCCACACCCCGAAACTGCACATCTATATACAAGAAGAACTACAAATCTTTATCCAAAAAATAGCCCTAAACCCTATTTCACAGATCATTGGTCATTGACATCTAAGTGATCAAGGGTTGCAGTGCTTTTCTTTGTTAACAAACAAGAATGAAGCCCTAAATTTCACAGATCAGTACTCCACCATTCCAAATCTTGCAACATCAGTGCTAGCAGCGGCGACTCGCGGCCAACTTCCGCCAGCCACGCGCGGCCACGCGCGGAATTTCATGAACCTAACGATCTCGGAATGTCTTTTAAGTTTTAAACACATATTCAAACATGCGTTAAACGCTAACATATTATATTAATACTAAACTATCTATGTTTCACTAAATATGGACCTAACGATCTCGGAATTTTATGAAACAAGTTTCTTTGGGTTCCTAATTTTCTCATGATCTTAAACTATCTTCATCCATAATTTTAACATATTGTATTGAGTGCGGTGAATTTTTTATTACGAATTAGGTCATATTCATGTTAAAAAATCACCACACTTAATTTATTAGGTTAAAATTCAGATTTAGGATATTTTTATGATCATGAGAAAATTAGGAATCCATAGAAACTTGTTTCATGAAATTCTGAGATCGTTAGGTCCATATTTAGGCCTTCCGAATGATTTTTCTTTTAATTTTTATTTTTCTTAAATTTGGGACGAATCCTGGATTCGTCCCAAAATCTGGGACGAATCCAGAAATTCGTCCCAAAATCTGGGACGAATCCAGAAATTCGTCCCAAAATTTGGGATGAATCCAGGATTCGTCCCAAATTTAAGAAAAATAAAAATTAAAAGAAAAATCATTCGGAAGGCCTAAATATGGACCTAACGATCTCGGAATTTCATGAAACAAGTTTCTTCGGGTTCCTAATTTTCTCATCATCTTAAAAATATCTTCATCCGTAATTTTAACATATTATTAAGCGCAGTTAATTTTTTATTACGATTTATGTTAAATTAGGTTTAAAAAATCACCACACTAAATATATGAGGTTAAAATTATGAATGAAGATATTTTTAAGATCTTGAGAAAATTAGAAACCCAGAAAAACTTATTTCATAAAATTCTGAGATCGTTAAGTACATATTTGGGTCTTCCGAATGATTTTCCTTTTATTTTTTATTTTTTTAATACTAAACTGTCTATGTTTCACTAAATATGGACCTAACGATCTCGAAATTTCATGAAACAAGTTTCTTCGGGTTCCTAATTTTCACATGATCTTAAAAATATCGTCATCCATAATTTTAATCTCATATATTTAGCGTGGTGATTTTTTAACCCGAATTTGACCTATTTCAGGTAAAAATCACACGAAACTCAATATATTTTTTTAAAATTAAGGATGAGGATATATTTATGATTAAGGGAAAATTAGAAACTTATAGACTTTTGTTTCAAGAAATTCTGACATCTGTGGATCAATATTTTAAGTTTTAAACACATATTCAAACATGCGTTAAACGCTAACATACTTAATTAATACTAAACTATCTATGTTTCACTAAATATAGAGCTAACGATCTCGGAATTTTATGAAACAAGTTTCTTTGGGTTCCTAATTTTCTCATGATTTTAAAAATATCTTCATCCATAATTTTAACATATTGTATTGAGTGCGGTTTATTTTTAATTACGAATTAGGTCATATTCATGTTAAAAAAATTACCACACTTAATTTATTAGGTTAAAATTCAGATTTAGGATATTTTTGTGATCATGAGAAAATTAGAAATCCGTAGAAACATGTTTCATGAAATTCCGAGATCGTTAGGTCCATATTTAGGCTTTCCAAATGATTTTTCTTTTAATTTTTATTTTTCTTAAATTTGGGACGAATCCTAGATTCGTCCCAAAATCTGGGACGAATCCAGAAATTCGTCCCAAACTTAAGAAAAATAAAAATTAAAAGAAAAATCATTCGAAAGACCTAAATATGGACCTAACGATCTCAGAATTTGATGAAACAAGTTTCTATGGATTCCTAATTTTCTCATGATCATAAAAATATCTTCATCCATAATTTTAACATATTGTATTGAGTGCGGTGAATTTTTTATTACGAATTAGGTTATATTTATGTTAAAAAATCACCACACTTAATTTATTAGGTTAAAATTCAGATTTAGGATATTTTTATGATCATGAGAAAATTAGGAATCCATAGAAACTTGTTTCATGAAATTCCGAGATCGTTAGGTCCATATTTAGGTCTTCCGAATGATTTTTCTTTTAAATTTTAATTTTCTTAAATTTGGGACGAATCCTGGATTCGTCCCTAAATCTGGGACGAATCCAGAAATTCGTCCCAAAATCTGGGACGAATCCAGAAATTCGTCCCAAATTTTGGGACGAATCCAGGATTCGTCCCAAATTAAAGAAAAATACAAATTAAAATAAAAATCATTCGAAAGGCCTAAATATGAACCTAACGATCTCGGAATTTTATGAAACAAGTTTCTTTGAATTCCTAATTTTCTCATGATCTTAAAAATATCTTCATCCATAATTTTAACATATTGTTTTTAGTGCGGTGAATTTTTAATTATGAATTAGGTCATATTCATGTTAAAAAATCACCACTTAATTAATTAGGTTAAAATTCTGATTTAGGATATTTTTATGATCATGAGAAAATTAGGAATCCATAAAAACTTGTTTCATGAAATTCTGAGATCGTTAGGTCCATATTTAGGTCTTCCAAATGATTTTTCTTTTAATTTTTATTTTTCTTAAATTTGGGACGAATCCTGGATTCGTCCCAAAATCTGGGACGAATCCAGAAATCGTTCCAAAATCTGGGACGAATCCAGAAATTCGTCCCAAAATTTTGGACGAATCCAGGATTCGTCCCAAATTTAAGAAAAATAAAAATTAAAAGAAAAATCATTCGGAAGGCCTAAATATGGATCTAACGATCTCGGAATTTCATGAAACAAGTTTCTTCGGGTTCCTAATTTTCTCATCATCTTAAAAATATCTTCATCCGTAATTTTAACATATTATTAAGCACAGTTAATTTTTTATTACGATTTATGTTAAATTCGGTTTAAAAAATCACCACACTAAATATATGAGGTTAAAATTATGAATGAAGATATTTTTAAGATCTTGAGAAGATTAGAAACCCATAAAAACTTATTTCATAAAATTCTGAGATCGTTAAGTACATATTTAGTCTTCCGAATGATTTTCCTTTTATTTTTTATTTTTTTAATACTAAACTGTCTATGTTTCACTAAATATGGACCTAACGATCTCGGAATTTTATGAAATAAGTTTCTATGGATTTCTAATTTTCTTATAATCTAAAAAATATCTTCATCTTTAATTTTAACATATTACATTGAGTGCGGTAAATTTTTTATTACGAATTAGGTCATATTCATATTAAAAAATCACCACACTTAATTTATTAGGTTAAAATTCAGATTTAGGATATTTTTATGATCATGAGAAAATTATGAATCCATAGAAACTTGTTTCATGAAATTCCGAGATCGTTAGGTCCATATTTTATCCTTCCGAATGATTTTTTCAATTTTTATTTTTCTTAAATTTGGGACGAATTCTGAATTCGTCCCAAAATCTAGGACGAATCCAGAAATTCGTCCCAAATTTTGGGACGAATCCAAGATTCGTCCCAGATTTTGGGACGAATCCAGGATTCGTCCCAAATTTAAGAAAAATAGAAATTAAAAGTAAATTTATTTGGAAGGCCTAAATATGGACCTAGCATTCTCGGAATTTTATGAAACAAGTTTCTATAGATTTCTAATTTTTTTGTAATCTTAAAAATATCTTCATTCATAATTTTAACATACTATATTAAATGCGGTGAATTTTTTATTATGAATTAGGTCAAATTCGGGTTAAAAAATTACCATACTAAATATATGAGGTTAAAATTATGGATGAGGATATTTTTAAGATCATGAGAAAATTAAAAATCCATAGAAACTTATTTCATAAAATTCTGAGTTCGTTAGGTCCATATTTAGGCCTTCCAAATGATTTGTCTTTTTATTTTTTATTTTTCTTAAATCTGGGACGAATCCTGGATTCGTCCCAAAATCTGGGACTAATCTTGGATTCATCCCAGATTTTGGCCCATTTTTTTAATTTTTTTCTTAAAAAAGTTTTGATTATGGAACAAATCCTGGATTCGTCCCAGAATCTGGGATGAATTTTGCAACGAAAATAATGTTCGTTGGGAATTTGTGACGAAATTATTTTGTTGCAGATTTCGTTTCTAATTCGGATCAAATTTTGTTTTTGTTGCCAAAATTGTTGCGATTTTGGGACGAAAATTTTTCGTCCCAATCTTTCGCCCCTAAATTATTGTTTTTTTGTAGTGTATTTTTTGTTCTTTTTCCTACTCGTGGGGTGATAGCTCAGTGTTAATTGAGATTCATACAATTGCAACCTAACTCTTTGGATATTAAAATGAAACAAATAAACAAACAAACATTGGAAATTGATTACTTCATACCTATGGAATTGGATGACATCCCTGTTGTATAGATAATGGAATATGTCAACTAAAACTACCTTTATGTGTCACTTTCAGAACTTCCTCTTATACTTCAAATCTTTGTTCGACTACCTTTTTAGATGATCTTTTGTTAAGTTGTAATAAATTACATGCTGGAACCAGATTCATACAATTTGATTAGTTATGAAAAACATACTTAAACTTGCAATGTATTTTCTAGAATAATGAAGTCAAAAGAGGACATTTTTGAGAGTGATAAGGAATATAGTTGGTGATCAGATGCTTAGACAGGCTGCTCAAAAGGCACAAATGCAGTGTGCAAATGGGATGGATTGAAATTATTAGTACAAATGCAGAGAGGGAAGCGTCAAATGCACAAATTTTGTACAAATCCAGTGTGCAAATAGTTACATCAAATGGGAAGGCTCCCCATCGTGTGCAAAATTATTCTAACAGTATGAATATGTCCAGTTTTAAAAGGGGATGGATTGATCATTCAACACAATCAATTTACAGGCCACAGGAGTTGCAATCATTTATTTCAATGTCCGGTTTAACTGGCAATAAAAAAAAAATGACAGACTATCACCAAAACTTAATAAAAATTTTATTTTTGAACTAATTCAACCAGCAATTTTGATAAACATAAAATAATATATCATCCAAGTTCAATCGAAAATGATATTCATTCAATAAGTTTTGTTCAAAATAATATCATGATTATCCAAAAATATATTAAAATAAAAGTACCAACAACCTAATTCAAATATCTAATTCATTTTGGATGAATTTCGGAGACCTTCTTCCCCACATAATTTCTCCTAAATGCTTAGAGAATTCTACGAAGAAGTTGTCAACCTTGTGTTCATCCTTGAAGATGTACTCCCCAACATCCATAATTTCTTGCTTAGAGAATTCATGAAGTTCTATTAACTCATCATACATCTTCATTTTTCTATCACTACCCCATTTGTTTATTAAAGTAGGTGGAAATTCCCTTCATCTCTTCATTAGTCTCAGTAACAGTTGTAACATACTTGTTTGATGGACAAACTGATGAATTTAGGATCTCAGATTTCCTTATTACTTAGTTGACATCATCATATTATTCATCTTTGTGACCTTCAGCATGTTCGGCTTTTTCATGCTCAAACAATAAATTAGCTTGATGGAAAATCTTAAATTTTGATGATACTGAATAACTAATAATAGTGAATAAAAACCTACAATTCTGTTTTAAACAAGAATTCTATTCCAAACTAAAACTTGGTATTAGGTCATAACAAATCTAGGTAAAAGTCATCTAATTTTGCAAAAAGATGAACTCTGTCACCCTAGCACCTCCCCCCCCCCATGACTACCCCACACCATTGAGAGGGAGTAAATTAGGAAACGAAGATAGCCATCACATGGGAGGGTAATTTCACAGTTTTTATCGGGATTCGACCCTTGCTCAATTTTGCATACCTCACATGTGATAGTTCACAGGTTAATTTCATAGTTTTTATCGGGGCAGGTAAAAGTCATCTAAGAACACAATTAAGAAGCCTAAATTAGACAAAAACTAGATCTCAATGAATCTACTTAAAGACATAGCTATATGATAGTTCACAGGTTAATCTTAAAAGGCTGTACTCATTCAATGATACTTTACTAAATAGTATTTGTGAACTCAGCATCAAAATAAAAATTTCCCAGATGAATGTTAAGCTAATGCTGTGTTAATAAAATGCATAATTGTAGTTGCAAAATAATCTCTTCAAGTAAACAGAAAGAAGCATATCAAGGAAGCTACCACAAAAAAAAGAATAGGGAGAATCTGAGAAACTATTGATACTAGGAAGTACAAAGGATAAAAGAAAATTGCATCACTAATCTGTGTAATGTTAGTTGAGCCTGATCATAAAGATAAATAAGAATAAAAAGGCTAAAAAATGCAGATTAGACAAATGAAGCACAAGTAATAAATGTATCTTTCAAATTATCATACTCAATACTATTAGGAAAATATGAAATTAATAACATGGACATCAATGGATACATCATTATTTCAGAGTATGAAGAAAACTAGCAAGAACTAACAACAGAACTTAACTAAATCAAAATTACATAATCAACTGAGTCAAGGAAATTACATAAAATGCATTCATTGTCATACTGAATAGCTTTGCTGTAAGTACAAAAGGGCAAAAAGGGCAAAATGGAAACAAGACAATGCTAAACAAACAAGCCAAGATAGAAATTCATCAGAGATATCCAAGGAAGAAAACAAGGAGAAATGCTCAGCTTAAAAACATGGTCTTTCATGAGAAAAAAATAACAGTTCAAGGTCTAGGTTCCACGACCACCACCCAGACAGAAACGGATCTGTGCTGGATAAACAAAATCCCAAAATCTTACTATTAATCAAATAGATACCTATGAAGAATGCCGCTAGGGTTCTTCGCGATCGCGAGTCAGGAAAACCGCACCTTCGTGAGTGGGATGCTGCTAGGGTTCTTCGCAGAGTGAGGATGCCTTCAAACTCTACTAGGGTTTCACGAGTTGGGACCCCTCCGCGACTGTGACTTCGTGAGTCAGCAAAGTTGGGAATAAGTAAGGTCTGATTATCATTTAATAATTTTTTAGGGATAATTTTGTACCAAAGAGTAAATATTGGAGGATAATTTTGGAAAGAAAATAAATGAAGAAAAATCTTATTTTTTTGAGGATTTCCCATTCCAGATTGCATACCCACATTTGCTGACGTGTCAAACATGCATCAACGACTCAGAAATCACTCATTATCTAAACCAAATAAGATTTTTATTGATGACATTGGATAAATAACCAAGGTTATCAATAACAATCTATAACAAAGCGCACCCTATAGTGTGGTATGATTACCCAAACCTATATTTCGAACAACCATAGTTTAGGTCACTCAAAACTTTGACTCGAGTCTACCAAGGCTAGGTCCTCCTAGGTTGAGGTCTAACCTTTATCCAAGTATAAATTCACTCAACTACCATCTCACAACAGTTGACCTTGTGCAGTCTTCTACTTGTCTTCTCATTCTTCGAATGTATAAGTTCTCTAGTTCATTTCTCATGCTTTCTTCTTGTTTTACTGGTGTACTATTTTATCAAGCTTTTTATCCCTCAGGTGCATTGAGCCTATCAGCTCCCTTCCCTGTTATCTTTATCTCTCGCTTACGTCTTCTGCTCCAGATGTGCCCACCTCTGATATTTTTTGTTCTTCAGACACACTTTAGTCATGATTTAACTTACTTCTCACTTCTATCTTCTCTCCTTTGACAATATCAAAAATTGAGATCAAAATAATCTTAGAATTAATTACTTTGAGCAATATTTACATCTCTCCCTTATTGGAGTTTAATTTGTAAATATTAGTTTTCAAAATTGAAATTCCCCTTGGTATATCTATTTTCAGAAAATTATTTAAAATTTATAAAATTCAAAATTTATGTTTGCCATATTTTAACATAAAAATATTTATAATGACAAATGCATATCAATTTTTAAGATTATAACATAAAATTGAGTCCATCATACATGATTTTATTCAAAAAATTATGAGAAAATTTATAAATTTTAAAAAATCATGAAATTTTTAAGACTTAAATTTTCATGCCATATTTTAGAGAAAACTATTTTTCAAAAAAAATTATTCTATTTTTGAAATTTGAGAATTTAACTATGAAACTAACTTTAAACTAAGCATTATGTAATTACAATAAGTTATTTACCAGTCTACTATAGCAGTGAAAAAATGACCTCCAAGATATTGAAAAGTAAATTGGAACGTCACATGGCATATCATCAACTACACGAATCTAATTTCTCCCTTTCCCACTAGATTGCCTTTGGTGCAAGATTATCGGCATTAACACCTAGAAAATTCACTACAATGCTAGTTTTCAACGACAAATTCATAGAAACATTACTACAACTGGGCAAAAATTCAGTTAATCGAACAAACCAATCGAAATTTAAAATTTAGTTCGATTTATTTGAAAATTTAATTTTTTCTTAAAAAATCAATTAATTCGGTTCAATTTCAATTTTATAATTTTTTATTTGATTAAACATCGAATAGACCGAATTAACCAATTTTTTAGTTTAAACCAAAATTTTAAACCCTATATTTTAAAACCGAAATAGATTTTATCTTAAAAATTGATTTTATTTGAAACAATTGGTTTCTTAAAAAAATCTATTAATTTAGGTTTCAACCGAATTAATTAATATTTTATTAGTTCAGTTTATTCATTTTTTTAAAATACAGTCAATTTGATTCGGTTTGGTTAATTCGATTGGATTCTGTTCGATTTTAATCGAATGCTCACCCTAACTACAACAATATCTCAGTAACTATATATTGAAATTGTTTCCTAGAAAGTGCATCATGAATGGTCAACTAGTGCAAGATCACACTGCTGAATGAACCTTGATCGACACACCTCAGATAAATTGTTTCAGCTTTCAAAATGTACTTTCGTACAAAAGCAAAAGTCTATTATGACTGGGAAGAAGTGACTACTGACATCCAAGGGTGTGAACATCCTTCCTTTACAGATTTTTACTCCTTACAAAAAGCCTTCACTGTAGCAAGAACAGTCATCGACGCTAATTTTTTTTGTTAGCACTCTACTTAAAACCGATGGAAAAACACTAATAGAAACAGAGGAACAAGAAAAGACTTATGCACAGGCCCTTGCCACAATTCCTAGCTCCAATGTGATAGAACCTCACATCCATAGACCAAGGTATTTAACTTTGGAATAGTTAAAAGCTCAATTAGAAGCCACTTCAGCACAAAGGACATCAGAAGCAATAGTATTAGGTCTTCTCAATACTATTCCTGAAGATATTGTCATCTACATACGTAGGTTGGTAGAAATGTCTACTCTTTAAATTTTTGCTGAGTTATGTGAGGCCTTGAAACTATTACATCAAAAGGTACCAAAAGGAATGACAATTATCTATGAAGCAGAATTCAACCCCAAGCTCAAATGTCAAAAAGAGAAACAAAATTTGTGAGACTTCAGAAAAATACAGGTACCAATGTCAACTAGTATATTCTTTCAGAAAAGTGCATATAAATATTGATACGTATGAGACTCCAACAGTAAAAGGCAGGTTGATTACTCCATTCCTCTTAATGGACTATGGTCTTCTTTATAAATTATGAGTACATGAACCTGATGCTATCCAAAATTTTCTAAAGAAACTTAGATAGATCATCTCAGCTCTAGAAGAATAAGAGACATATGTTATATGTTCTATTGACAGCTCTCCTCTCAAATGGGTAAATCTAAAGATTGAACGTGCTAGGCATCTTATCAAAATATATATTGATGAGCTTAATGGAAGACAACCATAATTTGATGACTATATTTCTGATTTTGATACTAAATGGGATGCTTTCCCTTCATTAATACATCAAGTCAAACACTGGAGAGCCTCGGTCCAAGGATCCAACTGGACATGGGATCCACAAGAAGACCCTAATGAGTACCTCCTAGCTGAAAAAACATATATTGAAAAAATTTATTGGCCTAGAGATATGGGAATCGAGTTCTTTCCTTTCTCCTTCACAACACAACATACAACATTACTACAACACTACAAACGAAAGGCCAAAAGATGGTCTCATAAAGCAAAAGCAACTTTAGCCCTTTCTGCTAGAGCTTATAGAGTTACTCTCGCCACGACCCAAAGAAGCGAAGCCCAAGCACACAGCTCATCCAACCAGCAAGCCCAGTACAATGAATCCCAAGGAACCAGTGCTACTCCATCAATGGATTCTGTAGGTGAACAGAACCTTGAGAACATGCTAGAACCCTAAGGGTTCGTTTGGTACGCACATTTTTCATTTTCATTTTCTGAAAAACGCGTGTTTTCTAGAAAACAGGCACGAAAAATACAAACTAAACACTATTTTTTAGAAAACGCGTTTTTTTTAGAAAATGAAAATAAAAAACGTGCATACCAAACACACCCTAAGAGTCTCACACTCCACTATTACTCTGACACACTTACTTTACAGATGTCTCCACTCCGAAAAAGGGTCCCTTCCACCTTCTTTCTATCCTCTTGATATCTCCACTCCAAAAATGACCCTCTTTCACCTTCTTTCTATCCTCTAGATGCCTTATGCTCTCCACTCAGAAAATGGCCCCTTTCCTTCATTCTCCACGGTTGTCTTCCCTCTCTTCCTCTATAAAAAGCCCTTCTAATCTCAACCCAAAGAGCATAAGAGAGAGCCCCCAAAGTGCAAGTAGTCTCAACTCCATAAGTTTCTATAAGTCTGATGTTTCTTTCCTAAGTCCACATGTTTCCATCTATTTATACCACTTCTATGTAAGTTTATGTAAATTTGCTATTTCTTTTCTAAGTCCATGTAAAGTCCACATATCTCTGTCTGTTTATACCATCTCTATGTAAAAATATCCATGTAATTAACTGATGATTTTATTGTCTTATAAAATTTCTATGTTTAATAAAGTCATTTCTATTAAGAACCAAACAAAGTAGGGGCTTTGTCATGTTTTTCTAAACTAATAATTACTCTCATAAAACTTCCTCAGTCCTTATCTTAATAACCACGAGATGAACGATAATTATATCAGAAATAATAGAAGTTTTGACTGGATAAGTCCTATACAGGTTAAGTAAGGAAAGTATACTATCCATATTCCTAAAATAGTCGGGCAACTGTTCAACTGTGAGATCCTGAATAGATGTGATGAGGCTCAGTACTAGAAGAAAAAAAGAAAAAAAATAAGATAAACTGTTAGTAATTATTGTTCATGATCACTATTCATAACTACAGTTCATAATCAATGTTTATAACTAATGTTTACCATTAGTATTCAAAACTGTTACGGTTCGTAATTTCTGTTTATGGTTAGTATTCACAAAATTCAAATTGGTATATATATATATATATATATATATATATATATATATATATATATATATATATATATATATAATTTGTTTGTTGAGTTGTTTAACTTTATTTATTTAATTGAGAACATAAATAAAATTTTATTGAGTTGAATATTAAATTTATCATAAATGTTTAAAATGAAACTATATAAACAGGATTAAATAATTTTTTTTAAATAAATCAAGATATGCAAAAATGATTTGAGAAATATGGCAGCATTTCGGTACAACGTTGCTTATTTTAATAGTATTAAATGCATTCCATGATACATTGAGACACATAAATTATAGCAACAGTAGGAATATTAGAAATGATGATGATTGAAATGGCCATCGTGAAATCTCCATCATACGCATTCTGGATTTTTAGAGTTGCAAAAAGATGGATCCGTCACTTAACGGCCCCTAAGTCCGGCCCCACAGATATTTAGAGGAGATAAATCATGATTAAATTGGACAGGAAGGGTGACTAGAGATCGAGTGGAATTTAAAGCAGACCGAAATTTTACGCCCTTATATAACTAGCGACCCTCGACCCTTGAACCTCCGTTGCAAACATAAGACACCTTTTCAGCTGATCAGCCCGTGGGGAGTGAGTGAGTGAGTGAGTGAGAGAGAGAGAGAGAGAAAGGGAGGAGGAGGGAAGGAAGGGGAAAGCGGAAGCGGATGAGGAGATGGCGACGCTGCAGAGTTGGCGAAAGGCGGTGTGCACGCTCAGAGACACCACCACCGTCAGCCTCGCAAACCTCAACAGCAATTTCAAGGTTTCCATTTCCAAGTTCGCGTCCCATAAAAATCTCTTCGAAAAGTATCTTTCTTTGAATAATATCTGATCCTCTCGTTTGTTTTTATGGATCGAAAGATTTGGATGTGTCCATCGTTAAAGCCACCAATCACGTCGAGTGCCCGCCCAAGGAGCGACAGATCAGGAGTCTGTTCTTCTTGTTTTTCTTGTTCCCTAATCGAATAGAAATGTTTCCCTTTCTGGTTTTGGGAATTGATGGTGTTGATGGTCGGTTGCAGAGATCTTTGTGGCCACTTCGATCACTCGCCCTCATGCGGATGTAGCGTATTGTATCCACGCCCTTGTACGTACGGCGCCTCGCCAAGACCCATAATTGGGCGGCACTTCGCTCTCCTCTGCTGTTATTATTCTAGTAACTTGTTTTTAGAGTCTCAGTACTGTAGTTACTGGTCCAACTGAAGACTGCTGATCGGATCAGTTGCATTGTTGATAGATTTTCTGCAGTACCAATAGTTAGAGAGTAATTTGTGCTACAGTGAAAAATGAAACCTTATTAATCTGTGCCAGACATAATTAAGGACCCCATCACTTTATTAATCATGATGAATGAATTTAAATAATGCATTGAAAAAGTTAGTATAATAATTACTTACTCATAGCAGGGATATATGACCCCTCATCACCTCATGTAGACTAATCTCCCATCATCCTTCATTTCTTGGCCTTGGCTTCAGATTTGAGCATCTTGGCAGCCATGCATTCAGGCAACACATGGACCGGTGATGTGACATGAAAGTTGACTCGCTCCAAATAATTGAGATCCAAATAACTTTTGAATTAATGACTTTGCGCAAAATTTACTCTCTCCTTAATTGGAGTTTAATTTGTAAATATCAAATTTCAAAATCGGACATTCCCATTGGTATATCAATTTTCAGAAAATTATTTAAAAATTTATAAAATTTAAAAATTTTGTCCGTCATAATTTTTATATTGTTGGGATTCAATCAAAGTCTCATATTGAAAAAATTTAAAAAAGATCATGAGTTTAAAAGGATGTATGATATCTCCATTGGCATAAGACCTTTTGGGGAAAATCTATGGGTTTAAAAATTTTGTTAAAATCCCGCATTGAAAAGATTTTTAGAAAGGTCATGACTATAAAGGGGTCTAGGTCCAATAATATCATGTCATAGAGATATGTGGACATTTTTTTGTGCATGCATAAAAATATTTATAATGGAAAATCCATTTTTAAGATTCCATTTTTAAGATTATAACATAAAATTGAGTCCATCCTACATGATTTTATTAAAAAAAAGAAATTATGAGAAAATTTATAAATTTTGTAAAATCATGAAATTTTAAAAATTATTGTATTTTTGAAATTTGAGAATTTAACTATGAAACTAATTTTAAACTAAACACTATTTAATTGCAATACATTTTTTACCAATCTACTATGCCGATGAAAAAATGACTACCAAGGTATTGAAAATTAAATTGGAATGTCACATGGTATATCATCAAACAGTATTAGTCATCATGAACTACATGAATCATATCTCTCTCTTTCCCTCCAGATTACCATCGATGCAAGATTGCCCGCATTAACAGCTAGAAATTTACTAGAAAGCTAGTTTTAAAAACAAATTCATGAAGAATTACTACAAGAATATCTCAGTAACTATATATTAAAATTGTTTCCTAAAAAGTACATCGTGAATGGTCAACTAGTGCAAGATCACACTTCTGAATGAATATTGCTGGACACATCAGATAAATTGTTTTAGCTTTCAAAGTGTAGCAAAGCACTGTCCTTGCAATAAGTGGTTACTTGCCTCTTCGCAGAGGGCAGTGGTTGCTCCCATTGTTGCTGTCGCTACTTCCTTTATCAGGCCTAACATGTAACAATCAATTCCTAATGCTAAATAGTAGAATAAAATATCATCTTTTCGCTAAGTTTTCCGTTTCCAGGGCAAAATGCGAGGGAAAAATTACATTCTCTATTAGGTAAGTAAATTTAAGTTATTATGTCATTTTCTTTATGCTAATGTGGACAAAATTGAATGGTGAAAGTACAAATGTGAAAACATTTTACCTTCTAGGACTGGGACTTCTTGTTATTCTTCGTGCTCCCTGGAATGCGGGAGAAGTTAGATTTGGGGTGCTGTAGTATCCGAAGAAGCATTTAACACAAGTGTATAAACAACATGGTGTTAAATAACTTGTGAAGACTAGGAGAACTAGAGTGTGATCCTTTAGAATTGCCCCGCCTTGGTGGAGGAGAACGACCCCTAATTTGAGAAAGGTCTCCATTAGTAAAGAATTAAATACACTCCGTCTATGGAGACAAACTCCTTGAGCTTGGTGGAAAAAAATGGACCCAACATCAAAACAACACTAAAAAAATTATTTAGCTGAAGGGCCTAGAATTCTTGCATGTCAAGGTCGGCATAAATTACTTGTGGATATTAATGCCTCCATCTAATGATACTAGGCCTATGAAAAGGTCCTACCAAAATTGTAGATCCAATCAACTCACAGCAACCCTAGACTAACACTATGAACATTGGACAAGGATATGGAATTAGCGAAGATTCATTTTTAT
Organism: Zingiber officinale; assembly: GCF_018446385.1. Taxonomy (NCBI): domain Eukaryota; kingdom Viridiplantae; phylum Streptophyta; class Magnoliopsida; order Zingiberales; family Zingiberaceae; genus Zingiber; species Zingiber officinale. The sequence goes on along the minus strand of NC_055992.1, from coordinate 155,100,435 downwards.
AAGATAAACAAAATAGCCAACTAAGTATGGAAAAAGTGTCCAAAACTTTTTCATACTAGTCAAAAGAAGGTATACCTTAAATTATTTCAAGAGATCAAATCAAGAGCATAAGCATATATTTTTACACAAGCAGGAAAGAAAATGGTGGAATCGGAAATTAGCAATGAAGAATAAGAGGGTTCATACATGCAAGTTCAAAAAGGGAAAGGGAAAAGCACTGCCAGAACCTGCCAGGAGATATTGGTCTAGAGATCACCTCATTGGTGAACGGCTACGATGTCAAGGTAGAGGAGGTGCCCTCCTTGATGGGCTCCTTCCTTGCCTAGAAGGTGATCTGAAACACGCAATTCCATTGAGGAAATGATCATAAGCTGACATGATACTTTTAAGACTTTAATTGTTACAAAATTATATATATATATATATATAGCCAAAAAAAAGATATAATTTAGAGCATGTCAGCATATTATTTATGCAATATTTCCTTTTCCTTATCACATAATTTTATGTTTGTTGAGTACAATATGTAGCCTCTTTATACAAGTTTTCAGTAATTATATAACATCTCGCAAATTATGGTGTATGGATTAATTTCTTGGCACAAACTTTTAACAAAATTTGTCATAGCTGCCAACAAGGGCAAGGAGAATAAAACTGAATAATCTGATTAGAATACAGGCAGAAGTTACACCTGCATACAATTTTGGATGCCAAGGAATTCCAAAAATTCCAGTAACTGCATCGTTAGTGCCAATCATATTAATAAAATAATGTTAAAAGGCAAGGAAAACCAACAATACCAATCTCAAGCCCAAATGTTAAAAATCGAGCTAGGATGGTGTTAGACCTTGGCAGACAGCATAATATAATGTTAAAAATTGTATAAATATGGATCCTTACCATGTCTGCTGATTCAATGGTGGGACAGGATTGATACAGCTGGCAACTTGAGGCATGGAAGAGATTTATGGTTGATGACTTGAAGCATTAGGGAACAGATAGCTAATATGGGTATTAATTGGTGCTGTTTAGTATGCTTCCTTTGGCCTAATTCTTATTCAAGTGAGTTTATTGTATTGAGCAAGGATGTCAGGTGGAAACAATGCATCTATCCGATGTCTTCTCCCAGTTTCTCTCTTTCGCCTCTCACTATCCTGGTAGTTCTCTTAACATTTTTGTCCCTTATAACATTTAATTCATTGATTTTTCTTCCTTTTAGCCTTCCTCGTCTTCTTATTCCTCCTCTCCTTTCTGGATCTTCCTCCTCCTCTCCTCTGTTGTTCACTTCACTTATTGATCTTCCCCTGCTCTCATTTCAAGTTTTAACTTCCCACTTTCTCATTCTACTCCCTTCGTCTCTCCCTCGACTGCTACTAATCTCTTTAGATTCTCACCGCACTTTATATTCTTCTCTTCCTCCAAGATATATACAAATCCTTTTTCCTCTCTTCTTCCTGTTTGTCCTTCCATCTTCTTCAGCTCCCATCTTCCTTCCAAAGGGAGAAACTCACATCTCCAATTCTTCTGGTACTTTCCCAGCCAATGATATTGTTAAGTAGCAGCAGAACTGCAACTCATCAACAAATCTTCTATGAAATAAACATAAAGAATATGCCAAAACAGTCAATCAGGCATATACTATGATTCTTCAGTTTGACAAAATTCTCCATCATGAAACTAATCGAAAACTACCTCACTCACAGAAGAGTAGCTAAAATGTCAGGCCTCTCATTTAGAAATGCTATGCATGAAAATGAATTTTTAATCGGAATCAATTTTTAGTGAAAGGAAAAATTGTGTACCAGAAATCATAAAAAATTTCAGTTTTTTGATTTCTAGATAATTTCTAATAGACATTTTAATGCATTTAAAGTCGTATTTTGGATAAACAGAATTCAAGAATCAAAGTGAAAATAATTGAAAATATTAAATTTTAGAAACATTATCTTTAATTTCTGGACCCTATATTTTTGATATTGTTAAAGGAGGAGAAAGTTGAGAGTTTGGCTAATTTTTGATCGAGAAAGGTTGAATGTAGGGGAGCCTAGGATTAGAGTTTTATGTCTTCATTTTGCTATGTTATGTTTGAATTTATTTTGATTTACCTAACTTAAATAAAATTTGACAAACATAATAATAAAAAAAAGAGTTTGTTAATACTCTAGTGGTTGAGGGCCAGATCTCTAGAACTCCAAGTGGTATGAACCACGGTAGTTTTGAATGTTTGAGTGAAGCTTTTCTATTATTATTGATGCATGTGTTTAAATGTGGAGGTACTTAGAAGAATACAAGTACCCGATGACTCGTGATCCGGTAGAGTACGATAAAGGATAGTATGAGACATCCGAGGGACCAAAAAGGACTAAGAGCATCGGAGACAAGATCTTAGCAGAAGACACAAGCGAACGAAAAAGATGATATGAGAAAAGAGTCGACTGACTCGGTGTATTCGAGGTAAAAGAAGTTACAAAAGAGTATTCCAATAGAACAATAAAGACATATGGGGAATAAGCAGGAAGAGATCAGTGCATCTAAGGGACGAGAAGTAGAATGAAATCTGCACAAGATAAGCTGGTGAGGTGAGTTGAGTAATTTTTATTCGAGATAAGGATAGACTCAACTTAGGTGGATTCAAGCGTAGCTGAATGAGTCGGAAGGTTCAGGCAATGCTTTAGTTAATTGAATTTTTCAAATGATTGAACTAGCAAGTCCGGTCGCCCGATGCACAATGAATATCTATTTTCTATTTGAATAGGTTATCATAGGATTCAGATCAAGTGATTAGATATCGGTATCGGATGACCAAAAGTCATGTGGAAATTGATCTTATAGTGCAAATCCAATGTAAACGGTATCGGACGACCGGTAAACAAGAGGATCAGGAGATTAGATGCCATACGGGATATGATCCAGGGCAGAAATTCAAACTGACCGGATTCCAGTTGACCGTAAAGAGACAGAGCTCACGCATTTGAAGAGGTCTATTTTATTTTATATGTAAGTATGCAACCTCTTCAATTATATTATGAACTTGATTTGTGTAAAAGGTTTAAGATAAGAAATAGTGCACATGCTTGATGTAAATAATTAATAATCATCTCAAAAGTCTTCGCACAGGACCTTGCTTTGTGTGAGAAAGTCGCAATCCATCAAGCAATCACGTAGTTTATGATTTAGAGTTGTTTTAGTTTAATGGACAAAATGACAGAGTAAAACTTTGATCTGTTTCATGAAATAAAAAAGTATAGTGTAGAATGCACATGCTTTGATGTAAATAATGATCATATCAACAGTTTTCGCATTGGTCATTGTTTTTTTGTGAGAAAGTGGCGATCCCAATTTGGTCCAGTTTTGAGTCAGAATTATTTGATGGACAAACAGGATAAACTTTAATTTATTCCATAAAATAAGAAAATGTCACAATACACATGCTTTGATGTAAATAAGAATGATGTAAGATATATTTATAGAATTTTTTTTTCCAGATGAAAAATATAATTAAAGAATATTAGGTTTTTGAGTTCGTCGTCATGCGCTTCTCGATTTATCTTGGTGATCGATGAAAAAATTCTATGGAGCTGGATTGATGATCCAAAAAATAATCAATGAAAATAACTAGAATTATCAAATATTTTTTTTACTTCGTAGGTGAGAAAATAGCAATCCATAAATAAGTATCGGATCAATCAAGTAGTTCTTAATCAAAGTTATTTGATGGACAAGAGTACATATTAAAACTCTATCTGCTCCGTAGTGTGAACGCATATGCTATTATGCATTAATGTAAATAACAATGGGCATCTCAACGACATGGATTGATGTGAGAAAGTACGGTCGCCTTTGGATGATCTAATAGCTAGTGGTATTATCAATTTAAAATTTAGAGTTCAAATTTTAATATACTGAAGTAAATATTTTCCTCGTACTATTTTAAGAAAAAACACTTATAAAACCTCATCCCAAGCACCAACATTTTTAAATTTATCATCCTAAAAAAAATCTCTACGCAGTTGGAATTCAATCCATAAACAAATTTGGTCAATCAGTAGTTTTGAATCAAAATTATTTAATGGATAAAAGCAGAGAGTAAAACTTGGACGATAAATTAAAGAAAAATCTCCAATCATAATGTTAACTTTGCATGCAATCCCCATGTCCAAAAAACTTTGTTTCCACTCCCTGCATGCAAAATATTACTTGTTTCAACTCCCTCATGCAAATATTGATACCTAAATTACCCCTCAGATTTTTTTAGTACAAAAATTTCAAAATTGAGTACAAAAAGTCCAAAAATGAGTATAATTCTTCTTAAAGTCAGTACTTTATATTAAAAATCGAGTATATTTTCTATCAAAATTGTTCCTCTTATTTTTTAGGGTTTAGGGTTTAGGGTTTAGGGTTTAGGGTTAGGGTTTAGGGTTAGGGTTTAGGGTTTAGAATCGTACTCAATTTGATAGAAAATATACTAGATTCTAAGTTAATATACTCAATTTAAGAGGATTTATACTGATTTTTAGACTTTTTGTACCTAAAAATATCATGGGTAATTTGGTAAAGATACTTAACTGGGGGAGTGAAAACAATGATTTTAATGGGTGGGGACTGCATGCAAAGATTTATTTGTCAATAAAGACTGCATGCAAAATTACCCAAACTTGGATAGGGCCAGCTAAGATTTAAAATTATCTAGGATTGATCGTCGACGGCGCTGTTCTAGCGATCGTGGTCGCGGCCGAGTTGTGACGGCAGGGCAAAGTCAACATCGCTTGTGGCAAGGAGAGTAGTGATAACAAGACTATCAACGGGATAGCAATGAATGTGATGTCGTTATGGTCAAGAAAGAACGTAGTGATGATAGGACTGGGGGCGCGCTAATATATAGGGAGAAGGTTTGCTTAGTTAAGTCGCAACTAGATGTCTGCGAGGAGGGACAAGGAAGGCCACGACAATAACTGCTCGTGCGGTAAATAGAGCAGTACGCGTAAAAAGGTGAAGCAGTAAATAAGAAGAAATTTAGGTTTAATTAAAATTATTGAAAAGCAACCCTTCAATAATTCAATATAGAGAAATAAGGGTTGAAATAAAATTACTATGGATGATATGAATTGAAATAAAATTTTAATTGTAATTTTTTTAAAAATTGATAGGGCTAGAGTCTACCCTAGTCTAAGTGTAGTTTCGCCCCCGCTAATAGTGATGGATTATTAACGGCTTAAATAATCCATCGCTAAAGCCATGTTAATGCATGATTTTCTTGTAGTAATTTTTAAAACTTGTAACGCTATTCATTCCACTCTAATGTTAAATTTGATTCTACATTCAAGTCAATAAAAGGAGATAAAAAGCTCACGTTCAAGTCACCATAATCGCATTTGAAGAAGAGGTCTATTTTATTTTATATGTAACCCCTTCAATTATATTCTGAACTTGATTTGTGTAAAAAGTTTAAGGTAAGAAATAGCGCAAATGCTTTGATGTAAATAATAATCATCTCAAAAGTCTTCAGCACAGGATCTTTCGTTGTGTGTGAAAGTAGCAATCCATCAAGCAATAACATAGTTTATGACTTACGGTTGTTTTAGTTTAATGGACAAAATGTCAGAGTAAAACTTTGATCTGTTTCATCAAATAAAAAAGTATAGTGTAGAATGCACATGCTTTGATGTCAATAATAATCATATCATTGGACATTGTTTTTTGTGAGAATTTCGAGGCAGAATTATTTGATGGACAAAAGGACTTTGTAAATTAACCTATTCCATCAAATAAAAAAAATTGTCCCAATGCACATGCTTTGATGTAAATAATAATCATCTAAACGGCCTTCACATAGAACTTGCTTTGTGTGTGAGAAAATAGCAATCCATAAATAAGTATTTGGTCAATCAAGTAGTTTTGAATCAAAGTTATTTGATGGACAAGAGGACATATTAAAACTTTATTTGTTCCATCAAGTGTCAGAACGCATATGCTATTACGCTTTCATGTCAATAATAAAAGTTGGGAGGGTTTAATAGTTAGCACATGCGGTGCTGTTAATTTGAAATTTAAAATTTTATATAATGAAAATAAATATTTCTTTTATGTGTCAGTCATTATTCTAAAGATAAATGATAATTCATGATTTTTTTTCTCTGTGTTGATTCTGAGATAGATTGATAGGGACGTTGAGATGAATATAATCATCTTTGACCAACGAGAAAATAACAATCCATAAATCAATTTGATCCATCATAAAACTTTGATCTGTTCCATCGAATAAAAATAAGTGTCACAAAGCACATGTTTTTATGTAAATAATAATCATCTCAACATGAGTATTATTTTTAATTTAATTATCTAACTTTTTCAAATCTATTAATTTTAAAGATGATGAATTTTATTTATAAAATTTTTTTATTGACTATCAAAATAAACTAAGGAGCAATTATAAAACTTCATCCAAAACACCAACATTTATAAATTTAGCGTCCTACCCCAAAAAACAAAAAAAAATCTCTACGCAGTTAGAATTCAATCCATAAACAAATTTGGTCAATAAGAAGTTTTGAATAAAAATTATTTAATGGATAAAAGCGAGAGTAAACTAGGATTCGTTACATCTAATAAAAAAGGGCTACGTGCTTTGATGTAAATAATAATCATCTCAACGATTATTCTGCAAAAGTCATACAATATTCGTATATGTATTCGGCAAAAGGTGGTACAATCTCCGTATAAATAGGACCTTGGTTTGTGTGAGAAAGTATCAATCCATAAAGCAATCTAGCAATTATGCTTGAGATTGTTGGGAGCTGAAAGATAGAGCTACTTTAGCCTAACGAAAGCTTTCTAAGGTTGGTTTTTTACTTCTTATTATCAAGTCATCGATCCATTTTCTTTCCTTTGTGCTATTTACTTCCTCTGTCATTATAATCTTCAAGGGGAAATCCTTTGTGCTATTTTCGTTTCCTTGTGCTATTTCCTTCCTCTGTTAGGTCGCTGTATTTATAGCTATTTGAATCATTGTAATCCTCGAGAGCAAATCCTTTGGAATCAAGATGAAAAACATAGAAGATGAGGGGATTGAGGCATCACTGGACATGGACTGGGTAGCCTCATTGGAGTTGAAGGTGTCAGACACAAAATTTAGGGACAGAAACAGAGAGCCAACAATATATAGAGTCCCGGATATCTTGAAAAGTGTCGACCCCCAAGCCTATGAGCCATTGCTCGTCTCACTCGGCCCCTACCACCACCACAAACCTCATCTACAGGCTATGAATCAGCTCAAATGGAAGTACCTCAAGTTTGTCCTCGAGCAGAACCCTGGTATGGTCATGAAGGACTATGTGGGTCTGATCAAGGGTCTGGAAACGCAAGCACGCGTTGCCTATTCGGAGGAAGTGAACATGAGCAGCAACAGTTTTGTGGAAATGATGTTGCTAGACGGATGCTTTCTGATGCTTACAATAATGGGGTGGACCCACCGGATGGAGATTTCAGAAGAGAGTACCTGGTGGACTCATTTTAATACATTACAAGATATCTTCATGCTCGAAAACCAGCTTCCTTTTTTTCTTCTTGAAACTTTGTACCAATATGCATTTCCTCACGGCGATCGCTTTCGAAGTCTAACAGTCGAGTTGATCCGCATGCGTATCTCAAGTGACTTGAAACCTCCCTCCAACAATAAGACTTTTCATCACATAATTCATTTTTGTCTTTCTTGCATTGATCCGACAACAAACCCCGAGAAGGATTACCTTGGCCCTGGCATACCATGGATTCCCAGTGCTACAATATTCAATGAAGCTGGAATTCACTTCGGCAGAAAGAAGAGATACAAGAGTTTCCTGGACATTACATTTCATAACGGCAAGTTGGAGATTCCCCAACTTCGAATAGAGGACGGCATCAACTCGCTCTTGAGAAATCTCATCGCTTACGAGCAATGTTCAATGAATTCCAAGTTCCGTGTTACATCCTATATGGTGCTTATGGATTCCCTCATCAATACCGCAGCAGATGTCGAATTGCTTCAACAACATGAAATCATTATCGGCGACTTAGGGGACAGCCAAGAAATTGCCACTCTATTTAACAAACTTGGCACGAATGTTAGCTATACTTCATATAATTTCTACCTTGCGGATGTCGTCAATGCCATGAGGAAGCACCATGACACTAGATGCAACAAATGGCGCGCAAGGTTGAATCGTGATTACTTTAGCAATCCTTGGGCAATTATCTCATTATTTGGTGCTCTTGCCCTATTTGTTCTTACTCTGATACAGACCACATATGCTGTTCTGAGCTATGATCGATCGTCAAACTAGCTTCCTCGCTTAAAAGTAGATTGTCGGGAATGGTTCTAGCTTGTTGTTTAGAAACTAATTGTTATTGCTTATGAAGTACGTACCTACGCATGTGTAAGAAGAGATGTGTTGTTGGTGAATAATTAAAGGGATACCTCCTTAATTCTATAAATAGAGAGGTCGTAGTCGTTTCTTTTCATGCATTGCTACCCATTCTACCAAGGTGCTTTTTGAGAAGGTTAGTGGATCAGCTTGAAATCGCGAGCTTGCTGCGTGGGAGGGAGGGAAAGGACGCCCTATCCTGAGATAACCCTCTCCATCAACGAACAATCGATCTATCTCATGAGATATGGAGCAGCGAAACGTGAGTTTTATATATATCTATATATAGAGTTTTAATATACTATTCACCTTATGCTTCACACCCATGTCCATAGTGTATTAAAAGCTCTCGATTATCCTAATCATATTTTACTTTAAGATTTAGAAGTTAAGTTATAGTATAAAGCGTAAAAAAAAAAATCAAATAAAAAAAAAATTAGGTGGATAGGGGATGTGCAGTGTAAGGTGGTCAGCATTTCAAATCTGATCATCAAGGAAGTCTCCATGTGATCCTGTCTGAAACGTCGGAGAATAAGCTACCGATGAGCTATTGTTGAGGTTGACGAAGTCTTCAATCACCAAGAGGAATGGTGGATCGCCAATGGCACTCGCCGAACCTAAGAGAAAAGGAGAAGAAACGGAGAGGGTTATTATAATGGTTGCTAGAATGGGTGTCTCAGTTCAGCCAACACTCAAGTTAAGTTTCTAGTAATGTGGAAATTAGTCACAGTAAAAGTCCTATATGTGTGCTTATGTTTGCATACCTATGCGCGCGGGAGCGGGATCCTTTTTATAATATTATTAAGGTGTCATTCTCTCTTCGTTAATTAGACATGATGTCGCTATGAAGAAAATGTCACATCATCATATCATCACCATATCAATCTACATCAGTCATATCCTATATTAGTATAATTATACTATCTCGTGTACTCTGACAACCCACATGTTGTACCACTCATGACATTGGCCTAAGAAATGAAGAATCCATTAGACCTTAGGAGGCCCGATCCACTAAAAGGGATTGATTTGGGTTGATGAAACTCAACGAAACAGTGGGTCGATGGGAGTTGATCCCCTAGGGTCAGGTGAACCAATCATAGGATTTGCAGAGTGGAGCTGATTGATCGGAGACTGGAGTCGGGGCAACAGAGCCCCTAAGGTCGAGTGGTCCAACCGGAGTATTTACATAATGGAGCTGACTGAGTGGAGTCTTGAGTTGGTGAAGGAAGAGGCCATAGTGTCAGGTGGTCAAACCGAAGTATTTGTGGAGTAGAACTGACTAAGTGGAACCTTGAGTCGATGAAAGCAGAGCCCTTGGGGTCGGGTGGAGTTATGAACACTTAGTATTGGCCTATCATTCTTTGATGTAGATGGATAGGCCGAGCGGGAACACGCCAGTTCATCCGATCAATGGAGTCTTCTAGGATACGATACCCCGATAGACTCGCCAATCTTCTTCTTTCTAGAGACCGACCTAATAAAAATGCTAGTTATCAGTGACATCGGTTGTTATATGATGTAGATAAACATGGCACGACCACCATTAAACTATAGAAGACGTAGATTATTACGCACTTTGTGGAATATGTATGGAATGTTCATGGGTTGTTTGGTTGTTATACTTTATCAAATTGCAATACTTGCATATCGTCGAAGTAAGATTCGTGAAATAAAAAGTAGGGAGGACAAATCGATTGCACGTGTGAAATGGATGTTCAACCTTACAAAAGAGAGCGATCAAATAAGTATTAGTGAACTTCGAATGAATAGGAGAACATTCAGGATATTGTGTGATATGGTTCAAGATCTTGGAGGTTTAAAAGCCACAAAAAATGTCACCATTGATGAAATTGTGACCTTATTTGTCTACGTGTTGGCACATCATAAAAAAAAATCGAACGATGAGTCTCCTTTTTAAACGAAGTCAGGAGACAGTGAGTCATCATTTCAATCTATGTCTTCGAGCAATTTTACAACTGCACAACATATTGTTCAAGAAACCTGAACCGATACGCGATGACTACGAAGAAGATAGATGGAAACCATTTAAGCTAAGTATTTTTTAATCGCCTATAATTCTTCAGTTTAATTATATTTTTTATTTCAATATATAATTCTTATAATTAAAAACTATTATAGGGTTGTTTAGGTGCTTTAGACATTACTTTTATCCAAGTGACACTCCCTAAAGAAGAAAAATAACGTTATCACACACAAAAGGGGGAGATTGCAACAAATATGTTGGGAGTGTGTTGCCCATAAATGCAATTCATATATGTGTTACCTGGGTGGAAAGGTTCTGTCCATGAAGGTCAGGTACTTTGTGATGACATCAGTAGATCATCTGGTCTTAAAATCCCCCAATATAAATAATAAATATTTTTTATTTGAAGTTAAAATTATGACAGAGTTTCAAATTTCCAGAATACTTGCATTTATTAATTTAACTAGTGTCATTGGTTTAGGCTATTATTATTTAGTCGATGTTAGATATTGCAACTCAGATGGATTTCTGGTACCTTATCGAGGGCATAGGTATCACCTCAATAAATAGGAAGGTCGTCATCCCGAGACAGCTGAAGAATATTTTAACATGAAGCACTCTAGAGCTAGGAATGTTATTGAAAGGTGTTTTGGATTGTTAAAGGGTCATTGGAAAATCATAGCTTCCCCTTCATTTTTTCCAATGCAAATCCAAGTTCGTATTATCATTGCTTGTTGTTTGCTTCATAACTTGATCCGTAAATTCATGAGTCATGATCCTCAGGAGTGTATTCCTGATGAAGATGAACAAAGTGAAGATGATGATAGTGATCGTGGAACTGAAACGGAGTACATACGTACAATTGCCCCAACTGATCAGTGGACTGCATTTAGGAATAATTTAGCACAACAAATGTTTAACAATTTGAAAAATGAAGTATTTGATATAGAATGACTTTCATTGTTGTGATATTTGTTTTGTTGTCTATGCAACTTTGTGAAAACTTTTATGTGTACTCCTTATTTTGATGTTTGTTCCATTTGGTTTGTTGCCTATAAAAAAACTTTTATGTGTCATTAACATTCTTTCAACCAGATTTGATATTCTTGTAATTTCATTGTTATATTATATGTAATATTATGTAACATTCTTTCCCCTTCATATTATATTTTATATAACTCTGATATAACCTAGATAGTAGGATGGAGAGTAATCCTGAGGAATCTGTGGGAAAGAATGTAGCATGAGGAAGAGGTAAAAACAAAGTTTTCTAGACGGAAAAGGAGAGTTGGGCATTGATAAGATGTTTGCAAGATATGACAACTGATCCTCTTTGGAAAACAGACGGAAGGTTCAAGAACAACTATATGGTCGAGATAAGAAAGATTATGATCCAAAAGCTGTCAACTTTCACAAAATCTGTCAACTTTCACAAAATCTGTCAGTCACATTGAATTTAGGATGAAAACCTTAAAGAGGAAATTCCATGCTATCAATAAAATGTGCAGGCAAAGTGATTGTACTTGGAATGATATCGAAAAGAAGATAGTTTGTGAAGAAACATGGTATCTTGAATGGATTAAGGTATGTGTATTAGTCATTATTTGTTTTTTTTTCAAATTACCTGCTATCAAACTTTGTTAAATTGATTGTTATGTTTTATTTTTTTGGACAGAATCACAATGATGCCAAAAGTCTCTATAATGTACCATTCCCTTATTTTTCGGAGTTAGAGATGGTATATGGCAACGACAGAGCAACAAGCCTTGTTGCGGAAGATCCTAGGATAGCTGCACAAACCATCACTGATGTGGATGTTGGGTTGACCATATCGGATGACAATTCACTTGCTGAAAAAGTAGTTGAAGTTGATTCGATGTCAAATCAACAACCTTCTGTTAGATCAAGGGAATCTCAATCTAAGGAGAAAAAAAAATCATCCGTTGACAGAGTTCAAAAAGTTTCGAAGAGGGCATAGACTTCAACTATGTAAAATGTCGATTCTTACTTCAAGTTACTCAGTGTTCAGTTGAGGGATTTATGCAAACTGTTAGCTCATACTTTGAGTCAATGTCATCTTGTGTTCAAGGTAAATCCTCAAAAATGCCACAAGTTCTTGAGATGTTGGATAAGTATGGTTTCATTAGTAAGAACAAGTACAAAGTTTCTCAAGTAATTTTTGAAGATCCTATGAAGGTTGAGTTATTGTTCAGTTTAGATCCCTCTGAAGTTGAAGATTTTATACTCAGTTGCTTGGAATAGTATGTTTGTGATGTCGTTGGATTTGATGAATACTTTTTTGCTTCTATCATTTTTAATATTGTGGTAGATGTTTTGATTATGCAAGACCATTGACAGAGTTGTTGCCACCATATTGTGTTTTTTTAATAAAATTGTTTTATCCATCATTCTGTACGATTATTTTTTATATTTTACTTATAAGGGTAAAATGAGAATTTTGGCTGATTCTCATTCCATAATTTAAGCCAAACCAAGCAACATTAATGGGAATAATATCTATTCTAGTATCTATACCATGCACCATCAATCTAGTAATCATTCCCATTGTTATTAATCCCTCAATCAAAATCCATTATCATTCCCATTGCCAACTATATACCAAGCGCCCCCTTAATGATCTTGAGTTAACTTATTTCCCTTTCCAATCCCAAGTAGCATTTTCATCAAAAATAACATCTCAAGATATAATAAGTTTGTTTGTTGATGGATCTAATAAACGATATCCTTTTGATTCATCACTATAGCTAATGAAGAGAACTTTCTGACCTTTCTGATCAAACTTTTCATGATGTTGTGATGGTATAAGCGCATATGCAATGCTGCCAAATATTGTGAAATGATCAACTCCTGGGTTTTTCTTATACCAAGCTTCATACGGTGTTTAATTTCTAACAGCTTTAGTTGACGATCGATTGAGAATATATATCATTGAATGTATAGTGTCTACCCAATAAAGATTTGGAATTCCCTTACCTTTTACTATACTCCTTGTCATTTCCACAATTGTGCGATTTTTTCTCTGGATCACGCCATTTTGTTGAGGACATCGACTAACTGTTAATTGTCTTTTGATGTATTTGTCTTTACAATACTCCATGAATGGATTGTAAAGATATTATCTGTCTCGATTAGTTCTTAAGGTCTTTATAAGAAAATCACTTTGTCTCTCTACAAGTGCTTTAAATTGTAGAAATATAAAGAATGCTTCAGATTTTTTGCTGAGAAAATAGATCCACATCATTTTGGTAAAGTCATCCACAAAGATAATAAAATATTTCTTGTTTCCCGGAGTAAGAGTTTGCATTGGTCCACAAATGTCGGAATGAACAAGTTCTAGTGGTGCTTTAGTCGCTATGACAACTTTAGAAATGGAAGCTTATGCATCTTTCCTTAGACACAACCTTCACAAACATTACTATATCGCAAATGCCATAGATGAGATAAATATGCATCCTCAACTTTAAATGCACAATCATTGTTTAGTGGCAATGTGATAAAAAAAAGTTTTGTTCTTCATTTCAACATTTGCCACAACAATATTTTCCTTTTTATCAAAAATTTTGCGCTTCCAACATCAAAATGGACTGAAAAATCTTTTTGAATAAGCTGTCCAATACTTAAGAGATTATATGAAAGACTTGAAACATAAAGAATATCAATAATGAGATTTTTGTTACCTTCCTTTGTTTGGACAGCAATACTGTCTTTTCCTTTTACACTTCTATAAGTTCCAACACCAAGAATAATACTTGAGCTAATATTTTGATTGAGCTCCACAAATAATTCTTTGTTTCCCGTCATATGGTTGCTGGCATTGCTATCCAAATACCATTGATGCTTTGACGCATAACCATGTTGAGAATAGAATAAAATCTCATGTTGTTCTTCTTTCGAGAAATTTGCAGCATCTTTTTTCTCCTTGTTTTCAAACCAGCAATCGCTTTGAGTGAAAAATATGAAAGTATGTAGGGAGGAAAGCTATATTAATTCTGTATATCTAAAATAATAGTCAATTACAAGAATATATACAACTTCTCAATACATAAAATAAGGAAATTAAGACATAGTTTAATATGAATTAATTACACAGAATATATTTAGGAAATCACATTTAATTAAATTGAGTTCGTCAATCAATTAGAATCATTTCTTTAATACTCCCTATCAAGTTGGAGCGTGTATGTCAAGAATGCCCAGCTTGTGAACAAGTGTACGAAATGGAGATTCACCCAATGCCTTGGTGAATATGTCTGCGATCTGATTTTTACTTGGCACATAAGCAGTCTTAATTTCTACTTTTTCAATTCGCTCGTGGACAATGTGATAGTCTATCTCAATGTGTTTTGTCCTTTCATGAAAAGCCGGATTGGCAGCGATGTGCATAGTTGTTTGATTATCATAATATAAAATTACTTGCTATTGATGATTAATGCCCAAATCTCGTAATAAGTAACTTAGCCTAGTTACTTCACAAGTAGTGGAAGCCATGGATCTATATTCTACCTCAGCTGAAGACTTAGACACAGTGATTTTTTTTTTCCATGAGATAAGAGCTTTTCAAAGAAAAATACAATAACCAGTGACTGATCGCCGTGTAGAAATGTCTCCACCTAGTCTGCATCGCAGAACCCGACCAAACTTAAATCACCTTTAGAAGGAAAAAATAATCCTTATCCTGGTGTACCTTTTAAATATCGAAGCAATCAATGAACTGCATCAAGGTGAGGTTGTCTAGGTTCTTACATAAATTGACTAAGAGTATTGACTGGAAATGAAATTTCTGATCTTGTGATGGTTAAGTAGATCAACTTTCCTATCAATAGTCCATAATGCATCGGATCTTTGAGTAAGTTGCCATTATTTGAGGTGAGCTTCAAGGATTGTTCCATGGGAAACTTAGCAGGTTTTGCACCAAGCAATCCTGCTTCTTGAAGAAGATCGAGTGTGTATTTGTGTTGGTTGATGGAAATGCCCATTTTAGAACGAGCTACTTCAATTCCAAGGAAATATTTTAACATTCCAAGGTCCTTCAATTTAAAGCATGTTGCAAGAAAAACCTTCACATTGTTGATGGCCTTTTGATCATTCCATGCTATATTCATATCATCAACATACAGTAAGATGATTGTAAAGGAATTTCCACACACCTGTGTGAAGAGTGAGTAATCAACCTGTGATTGTTGGAAACCAAACTTGGTAATGGCAAAAAGAAACTTTTGAAACCATGATCTTGAAACTTATTTTAATCCGTAAAGGGATTTATGAAGTCGACATACAAGTGACTCTCCCTATCGACGAAAACCAGGGGTGGTTGCTTATAGACTTCTTCCGCAAGGTCGCCATGTAAAAATGCATTTTGAACATCCATTTGGTGAAGGGACTAGCCATGAACAGATGCGATAGCTAGTATGCATCGAAGAGTGGTGAGTTTTGCAACTGGAGCAAATGTTTCATTGTAATCAATACCTTCTTGTTGTGTGTATCCTTTGGCAACTAAACGGGATTTATATCTTTCAACAGTACTATTAGAGTTGTACTTGATCTTGTATACCCATTTGCATCCAATGGGGCGATGTCCTGTGGGAAGAGGAACAAGGGACCAAGTCTTATTTACTTTCAGTGCAAAAACTTCAGCATCGCTTCAATCCATTTTTGGTCTTTATAGGCCTGCTCATATGTTTCTGGCTTGACCAAGTGAGAAACATTATAGATGAAAGTACGGTGTGAAGTATAAAGATTACAATATGACACATACCTTGATAATGGGTGTTGAGTGTTGGATTTAACCAGAAGAGACGAGGTAGTGGCTGGCAGAGTATGGTTGACTTGATAATCTCGAAGGTGGGATGGTGTGCGACTAGGTCTAGTAGATCTCCGGAATAGTGATTCTTGTTGTAGAGAAATTTCATTCGGTTGATGTGGTTGTTCTTGTGTGTTCGGGTTGTGTATAGGCATGATATTGGGTTGGAGGTCAATGTGGCTATGAGTAGGATTATTGACATCTTGTGTAGGTTGAGTGATTAAAGGTATCTCTATCTCGTTATTGATAGGCTTTGGCAAAACTGGCATATCGTCTTGGTCATCATATGACGTGGTTGAGTATGGAAAAATATTTTCATAAAATATGACATCTCGAGAAGTAATCATTTTTCTGTCAGTCAAATCATAGAGAAGATAACCTTTTTGCCCTGGTGGATACCCAAGAAAAATACAACATCGTGCACGAGCATCGAATTTTTGAGTGAGTTGTAGATTTGTGGAAAAACAAAGACAACCATAGACCCTTAAGTGAGATTAAGAGGGTATTTTATTATGCAATTTTTCATATGGTGTTTTATTTGATAAAAGTGGTGCGGGTAAATGATTAACAAGATAACATGCTGCTTTAATGTGTTTCCCCAATATTTCAAAGGAATATTGGCTTGAAGCGAATGACACGGGCTACATTTAAGAGATGACGATGTTTACGTTCAACTACCCCATTTTGTTGGGGTGTGCAAATACATGATCGATGAAAATTGGTGCCACTGCCATCAAAGAAGGTTTGCAAAGAAAGAAATTCTAGCCCATTATCGGATCTTAATGTTTTGACTTAGCGATTATATTGTGTTTTGACCCAAGAGAAAAACTTCTTGATGATTGATTGAACTTCAGACTTTTGACGCATGAGATGAACCCAGGTATAACGAGAATAATCATCAACAATTGTCAAAAAAAATATTTTGCTCCATAATAGGAGTGGATTCTATGGGGTCCCCAAATATCACAATGTATTAGATAAAAAGGTTCATGACTGGAAATATTACTAATGGAAAAAGGTAAACTAGATTATTTTGCTAAATGGCAAATATCACAAACATTGCTTGATTCTAAAGAAATATTTGGAATAGTTTTAGATAATGATCAGAGTTGATGAACGGTGGGATGGCCAAGACGTTTATGCCAGAGGTTGGATGTATGGTTGATAGGGCTGCAAAGGTGACGGATCAGTTTCACTGTAAGGTAATACAAGTTAGGGGTGACAATTTTTGACTCGACACGAAAACACGACTCGAACCGAACCGAACATGAAAAAATCAGGTTAGGGTTGGGTAGTTTTGGGTTTGGGTCGAAATCGGGTCGACCCAATTAACCCAATTAATAAACAGATCGGGTTCTGGTCAATCTGAAATGACCCAATTACAACACACGAACCCGTTTATAAATAATTATAAATTTAAACTAAAATTACAAATTTAAAAAAGTTAAAACTATAAACATAGAGATATGCTATTGATTGCAATGTTGCCATGGCTTATCATTTATGATATGGATTTTCAATTTATGTAGATAAATGTTATTTTTAATTTTTAATTTAATATACAAAATTTCTTTAATGAATTCAGGTCATGTTCGGGTCAAACGGGTCAAACAAGTTAAACGGGTCAAACGGGTCGGGTTCGGGTCAAGTGCAAATAAACAGATCAGGTTCAGGTTGAATAGTTTGACCCGAATTAATAATCAGGTCGGGTTCAGGTTGTCATTTGTCAACCCGCCAACCTGCCAACCCGAACCCGTCAACCCGAACCTGAACCGAATTGCCACACCTAATACAAGCCATTACTTTGTTTGCTCAACCCAATCGTCTTCTTCGTAGTTAAATCCTGCATTACACAAGAATCAGGGTAAAATGTCACTTTGCAACCTAGAGTCTGTGTAAGTTTGCTAATTGAAAGCAAGTTTAACTTGAATTTTGGAACATAGAGTATATTCTCAACAGTCATATTGTTGCTTAATTTCTTAGACCCGATGGATTTTATCTCTGCATGCCCTCCATTTGGTGGTTGCACAACAACATGTTTAGAGAAAAATTTAATTGTAGTAGGTGGAGTATTGCATACATGATCAATAGCACCACTGCCCAAAATCCATGTACTACTTGCATAAATAGAATCAATACCTGAGGTATTGATAAGAGGTTCAGTGTTACCGATGTCTTTGTGAATGAGGGCCATAATCTGATCATATTCTTTTGTCGTCAACTTCTTGGTTTCACTCCTCTCCATATTGGGAACAACAGAGGAATTTATAGATTTTTTGCCTTTTGGTTTAATGTCTTTGCCATGATATCTGTGCCCCGGAGGGAAACCATGAATATAGAAGCAACGATCGATGGTATACCCATCCATTTCAGAGTTGGTACAGTAGAGCCTGTTGTTGCCCGTCAAGTGGTGAGATTCTGCCTCGATGACCTGTCGAGAACCAATCCGATTTTGTGTCTTGGGTTGTGCAAAATTCACAACATGTCCAGAATTATTTCTGTTGGCCGCTATGTCACTTTGTCTCTCATGTTGTAAAATAAGTACATGGACCTTCCGGGTGTCAGGAAGATGATTCATTAAAAGTATGGATCCTCGAATAATGGAAAAAGAATCATTTAAACTCATAAGGAATTGCATGACTCGTTCTTTTTCTTCTCTTTCAGCGAAGCCCTTGAGACCACCACAAGGGCAAGTGATGGGTCGTGGTATGAAGATAGTTCCTCCCAAAGAGCTTTCATCTTAGTATAGTAGATTGACGCAGATTATTGTCCTTGTCGAAGTTCCATAAATTCTTGACGAATTTCAAAAATCCGAGTGTCATTCTCTTGCGAGAATTTATCTTGTAAATCATTCCATACATCGGTTGCGGATTCTGTATAGATACTACTACTTGCAATGTTAGAATCAACAGAGTTAAAAATCCATGAAAGTACCATGTCATTACAACGCTCTCATGTTTGAATGTATCATGATTTTCTTCCGACCTCTTGATTGTCCCGTTGATGAAACCAATTTTGTTCTTTGCACTTAAGGCAATGCACATCGCGCTGCTCCATTGCCCATAATATTTCCTTCGAGTGGTTTGGAGACGAGAATGAGACTGGGGTGGTCGGAATGATGCAAAGAGAGAGGATCCGATTGGTTGGCTCCCTTCTCCTTCGAGCTTTCTCCCATTATTGTAGCGGAAGTGTATTGTTTTCAAAAATATTGCTCTGATACCATGAAAAATATGAAAGTATGTA
This sequence comes from Zingiber officinale, assembly GCF_018446385.1. Lineage (NCBI taxonomy): Eukaryota > Viridiplantae > Streptophyta > Magnoliopsida > Zingiberales > Zingiberaceae > Zingiber > Zingiber officinale. The sequence continues at coordinate 155,080,985 of NC_055992.1, read as the reverse complement.
GGGAGGGAATCTATATTAATTCTGTATATCTAAAACAATAGTCAATTACAAAAATATATACAACTTCTCAATACATAAAATAAGGAAACTAAGACCTAATTTAATATGAATTAATTACATAGAATATATTTAGGAAACCACACTTAATTAAATTGATTTCGTCAATCAATTAGAATCATTTCGTCAATCAATTGGAATCATTTCTTTAATATTGAGAGTGGTTAGTAATTTTGCATTTTTGCATTTATAATAGCAATCACTTGACCATGATTTGACTTTTTGCAAATAATACAAGATTCAACATTATCATATTTTTGTGATGCCTTAGCCTTTCAATTTGTCTTCTTTTCATTTTCCCTCCATTTATTGGATTTTTTCCTTGTTGTATTTTGAGCCTTCATTGCTATTCTCCATAATTTCTTCAAACTGTCGACGATTGCTTTGACTTGAAGACTTGCTCGGTTGATTGAGCATTAGAACAATTGATTCTTTGCTCATGTGCGAGAAGTGAATCTGTCAACTCATATATAGTCATATTTGACAAGTCCTTTGATTCTTCAATTACAACAACAGCATAATCAAACTTTAGAGGAAGCGATCAAAGTACTTTTTTTAACTATTCTTTTATCTTGAATCGTGTCCCCACAACCTTTTATTCGATTGATAGTATTTGAGACCCATGATAAAAAATCTTGTATGATCTCTCGTTCCTCCATTCTTAAATTATCAAAATCTCTCCATAAAGTTTGGAGTTTTAATGCAATTGTCTTCTCTGTTTCTTCAAATTCTTGCTTTAATATTTGTCAAGCCTCTTTGGCCGTCATGAAAAATATGAGGAAAAATATTTTTCTCAACTCCTTTGTTGAATGTAACACAAGGCCATTGCGTCTTACTTTTTGTATTCTTTTAGCAACTTTTTATAATCTTTACCATCAATGATTGGTGCTTTGTCATTGTCAACAATAATATCCCAAAGGCCCAAAGAGATGAATATTGTCTGCATTTGATTGTTCCAAAACTCATAATATTCGCTTTTGAATATAAGTACTTGGCTAGGAGAATATGGAATAAAGTAGATGTCATTTTATCAAGAAAAAAAGAAATCTTCTACACGAACTCTACTGGAAACTTTCCTCATGTAGATTCAACTTTTGATTGTCCAAAAATTCTGCTATTATCTTTGGAGAAACCAGATTTTGAAGGACAATGGTACCTCTGATACCGAATTTATTGGGTGCGGAAGTATAGAAATTTTGAGGAAAAGAGATTTTCTATTGCAATGAGAGTTGCTACAGTGGTCTGTCTCAAGTGTAGTCATGTCCGAATTTATAATGCAGAATAGAATATGATACATTAACATTAAAAACTAGTCAACCATATTAACTCTTGGCAAGTTACCAAAGAGATCTTCTTTTCCCATAGTTTGACCATGCAATTGTAGTTCTTCTATTTCCCATAGCTTAACCATGTAATTCCAGATTTCCAAAGATTACCAATTAATACAATTCAATAATATTATGTTTATAAATATTTGAAATATGTTTTAATTTACAACATAAAGTTTTATGCAAATTAACTAAATTGTTTTATGTTATATTATACAAGTTGTTTTGATTTTTTATTTGTCTATTCTTCCTTCTCAAATAATCATTGAATAAATTTTTAATACTAGATCATGACTTTTTTTTCTGAGAGAACTTATAATCAAAATTTATTTTGAAATGATACAGGATGGATATAACTGACCCGTACGATTACCATAGTCATCTGAAAAAAATGACTAAGATAGTTTGATATTTGTAAATTTAACCTTTGAAAGAATTGTATATATATTTTTTTGTTGATTAAAAGTGAATAATCCTCATATAACTTATTTATTCCAAGTAAATAGGACTGTTTATCTTATGGAATTTTTTAGTAGTTGATATCAATTGAAAGGAGTTCGAGTATAAATAATACTTAGGTGTATTTTATTAAGATATATATTATTTAAATTTTAAAGATAAATTGATAAAAAAATCGATTACATGACAATCATTATCGCAAAACGCTTTTATTGAACTCACAAACTTCTAAAATAAGATATGAGCAATCTTTGCAATATATATATTTTAGCTTCGATCACAATTAAGTTCATATATGAAGTATTCACACTTTCAAAAGACAAAAATATACATTTAGCTTATGATTTACAGTTATTTTAATCAATCAAGTAGTTTTGAGTGAAAATTATTTGATGGACAAATGCACAGAGAAAAACTTTGATCTGTTCAATCAAATAAAAAAGAGAGAATGCAGATGTTTCGATGTAAATAATAATCATATCAACCGTCTTAGTATATATATATATATATATATATATATATTATCTGACTTACAATCTAATTAATTCCAGAGAGGTGCGAAAATTAAAATTTCCAATCAGCCAAAATAAATTCGAAAATACAAACGACAATCCACATATAATCACCCAACGATCCAATGATAATGATTCGTTCCCAAGTCCCAAAATGTGATTACTATAGCCCGGGGTTCCAGTCTTCGTAAATATAAGAACATGCTCTGCGTGGGAAAGTAGTAATCCATCAAGCAATCTAGCAAGAACGCTTGAGATTGTTCGGCGGAAAGTATGGGGCAGCAGCTGCAAAAGCTTCGTAAGGTTGGTTTTTTTACTTGATTGTTATCAGTTACCTGAGATCCATTTTCCTTTCCTTGTGTTATCTCCTTCCTCTGTTAGATCGCTGCATTTATAGCTACTTGAATCATTGTAATCCTTTGTAATCAAGATGAATAACAAGGGGATTGAGACATCACTGGACAGGGACTGGGTAACCTCATTGGAGAAGAAGGTGTCAGACACAAAATTTAGGGACAGAAACAGAGAGCCAACAATATACAGAGTCCCGTATATCTTGAAAATGGTCGACCTCGAAGCCTTTGCGCCATTGATCGTCTCGCTCGGCCCCTACAACCTCGACAAAGGTCATCTAAAGTCCATGAATCAGCTCAAATGGAAGTACCTCAAGTTTGTCCTCGAGGAGCTGAACCCTCGTATGGTCATGAAGGACTATGTGGGTCTGATCAAGGGTCTGGAAACGCAAGCACGCGTTGCCTATTCGGAGGAAGTGGAGATGAGCAGCAACAGTTTTCTGGAAATGATGTTGCTGGACGGATGCTATGTGATGCTTACAATAGTGGAGTGGAGCATCGTGAAGGAGATTATTTCATGGACTCAATTTGAAGTACCACAAGATTGGCCACAAGATTGGCGCACAATAGTAGAGAGCAACTTAAAGACGAAGATTTCAGAAGAGAATACCTTGTTGACTCGAAGGGTAGTAGCACGAGATATTCTCATGCTCGAAAACCAGCTTCCTTTCTTTCTTCTTGAAACTTTGTACAAAGCTGCATTTCCTCCCGGCCCTTCCTTTCGAAGCCTAACACTCGAGTTCATCCGCGGACATTTCTCAATAAACTTGAAACTTCCCACAGACAACGACAATGAGACTTTTCATCACATAATTCATCTTTTTCTTTCTTGCATTGATCCGACAACAAACCATGGCAATGGCAATAGCAATGAGTCCTCCACATTTGGCAATCGCCTTGTCCATGACTTATCATGGATTCCCAGGGCTACAGAATGCAATGAAGCTACAATTCGCTTCCAAAGAAAAAGGAATGCCAAGAGTTTCCTGGACATTACATTTCACAACGGTATTTTGGAGATTCCCCAACTTAAAATAGACGACCACACCAGCTGGCTCTTGAGAAATCTTATTGCGTACGAACAATGTTCAACGGATTCCAAGTTCCATGTTACATCCTATATGATGTTTATGAATCACTTCATCAAAACGGCAGCAGATGTCGAATTGCTTCGATTACATAACATCATTATTGACAGCTTAGGGGTGGGCACCCAAGAAATTGCCACTCTATTTATCAATCTTGTCACGAATGTCAGCAACTCAGATGATTCCTACATTAAAGGCGTCCTCATTGACATTAGGAAGTACCGAGACACTTGATACAACAAATGGCGCGCAAGGTTAAATCACGATTACTATAGTAATCCTTGGGCATGCAGTTATCTCATTATTTATTTTGGTGCTCTTGTCCTATTTGTTCTTACTGTGATACAAAGCACTATGTTGTTCTGAACTATTTTAGGTCGTCAAACCAGCTTCCTCACTTAGGGAATGCTTCTTGTTGTTTAGAAACTAATTTTTGTTGCTTATGAAATACGTATCATGTGCATGCGTATGAAGAGTTGTCATAGTCGTTTCTTTTCATGCTATCTATCGTACCAATTGTGGCAAAAAGTGAATACGCTCGTCCCCAATGTCCCCGTCAATCCGTACTATCTATCGTACCAAGGTGCTTGTTGAGAAGGGCTTGAAAATTGAAATGAGGCTCATTCTAAACCCCCAGTCTCACCATAAAGCTGGGAAAAAAATTGCATTATGTACTAAATCTTTTCTTTCTCCCACTCCATGCTCTATATAAGATTGATAGGCCCAACAATGGCTCCACGGGCTTAGTTAAGATAGTAAATGAATAACAAATTTATCCAATGAGTGAAGGGTTAAATTTCAAGACTGACGGAGTATAAATCCCCACACCTGGTACAATTCACCTCTTATCCATCTTACCTATGTTGAATATGTGTGAATGGAGAAAAGGTGGAAGAGGATAGAATTCCATTGTGAATGAGACTTTAGTCTCACATTGGGAGTTTTATGGCATGTTGGTTGGTTTATATGATTTACATGCATTGAGAATGTAAATAAATGCATGGAGAGAGGCTCTCTCTCACGCCTATGTGTGCTGGGGAGTGCAAATCCAGGATCCGGATTATACTGAACCAAGATGACTCGTGTGCGAGCGTGACCTGCGTGTGCCGAATGTCGGACCGATCGGGACAAAATTTGCCCAAGTGAAACAACCAGGTGACACTCAGTTCGCTATGGCCACCAGTGCTTGGTAGGAATCACGATCAACCGTTGTATCCTGGGAAACAGACGACCCTAGTGAGCCTTGAAGCACAGCCAGAGGTGGGTGAATCTCTTTCAAGGAAACTACTACTCTCGTAGGCCTCGGCCCTTTTTCTCGCTTGGCCTGTCTTCTTGCCCGACAGACCTCTCGCCCAGTTTGCTCTGTCTGGCCGAACTCGGCCTTATTGCCCGATCGAGCAATCTACTGCTTGCCCGCCCGGTCATTAAATCAGCTTAGACTTTGCTGCTCGGACTCGAAGCTCGGTCTGCACTAAGCAATTAGTAAAAAATCAGCCTCTATCGGCAGCCTGAGATTATCTACTCAGGTCATCTCTATTGTAAGTTGAATTTAATTCAGTGTAATTTAAATTCAACTAATACCTCATAAATCTCCGGCAATAGATTGTTTCTTCCAACAACCTATTAGTCATCATGATTTACCTTCCTCTTCATGATTCTGAAGGCTGAAGCGCGCGATTGATGGGGCGTGCGTAATCATTTTTTGCCCAATTGATAAGCCTACAACTCTCACTTGGCCGTGTGACATTTTTTCAAGATTTTTTTTATAATAAGTTTCATCTTCCTCCTTATTTTGAATGACCTATCTCTCAAAATATTATGACTTGGCTCTAACCAATTCACTTCATACTAACTTTATTTATTATTTTTCTAACTAATTAAAATGAGTTATCTAGATATAAAATTAGCATATGTTCATGACTTGGTCGGAAAGTTACAGACATGGCGCGCTAAGCAAGTGACTATGATGCTGACTAGGAGAAGACTTCAAACGAGGGAAACAACTATGAGCTGCAACAAGAAAGGAGGACTCCTCCTCGTATCTCCTTCCTCTCTGTGCACACCAAAGAGAGAACTCATAGAACGTTAGAACGAGAACTAGAGAAGAGATCCCTGGCGTATGTACTCCGATGCTTAAGCCAGTAGGTGGCTGAGCGAAAATAAGGAAAAATAACAGTAGATGTGTGATCAAGCATTTGAGCGTACGAGCGTAATGAAGCGTACTTGACCCACAGAGAGAACCTCCCATTTTATATCACTTCTCATTCCCTCCGCAGTAATGAGATGACAAGGAATATTGGCTGTCAGAAGATGTTGGGTAATAGAAGATGTCGGGTAATGGAAGATGTACAGTTTGACAAATATATAGTCATCCTTCAAAGAATCTTCTGTTAACAATATTTGAATCACCTATTTATAACTTATGTCATTAATGAGACAGTTAATATGTTGTGATAATGTGTCTAATGAGGGGAGGTGTAGAGTCACATCCGAGGAAGATTCTATTGAATGTATATATGTTAATAGAAGAATATTCTCTGACAAATAGTTGTTACTCTCTGATGAGTTGTTGTGATTCTCTAACACTGTTACCCTTTGAAGGAAATACGACCAGGCTTATGTCTGACAAACTATATAATAAGAGATTGGTCCCCTTGGAGAATGATTAGTTGAATTCCTTAGATCCGACCGTCCAGTGGGCCGATCATTCATATACAAATAGCAAGGAGCTAGGTATCGTAGGACTGGTTGACACTATTGTCGACCATCCATATGATAGGAGACATACTCTTGAAGAACAGGGAGCTTAGCATAGTAAGTTCGATCGACCTTTGTGTCGGATGATTTTATACTGAAAGTTTGTATTGTTAGGCTGAATCTGTAAACTAAGTCATATTGTTGGAGTGGGGAGCGCCTTGTATAATCGATCAGCGCATTACTGAGAATATGCTGTAGTAAGGGGGAACTGTATTTCATATGCTCGAGCGACGCTAGGCCCATTCAGGTTTAATCTGTATGCCTTGGCACTGAACGGATAATCCCAGTTGGCCTTTGAGCCGATCGGATATATAATAAAGTTATGTTGCACAGACCATAAGTCTGACTGACCTTTGTTCTGATTGGCTATTTACAAATGGAGTGTTAGATCACTTAAGTCTGACTGACTCTTGGGCTAGTCATCCCTGTATTGAAGGCTTTAGCGATGAGTGAGGTGCTAGGTCTTGTTGAGAAAATGTTCTTGTTGCCACTTAACCTTAATTTTGACAGCTACCCCACCTTGACTTTGACTGCCACCCTACCTTGACTTTGACTGCCACATCACTTCTAGGTCTGCTTGTAACATCCCGTATCAAGTCTCCCCTTCATGTCTAGTTGAAGGAGGCTCATGTCCGACAGACTAGATCCAAGTCTAATTTTCGCCCGATCATCTTATTTATTAGTCCGACTGGATGGCCATACTTTGGTTGGCTTATTAATGTTACAGTCAACTTTATTTTCTTGAAAAAAAGCATGTCAGACGTTTAGTATGCCAAATGATTCAGCAATATTGTCCATCACAAATGTCCATTTATGGGTGGACGCCATGTGTCCCACTATCTCATTCTTCAAAGTGATAGCTAACGCATGCCTTTTTGTATAGACAAATGATGTGTGGTATTGTAGCATTTTTTTTCATTTTTAAATTTTCACCATAAGTCAGAATTGGTCTAATAACCCCTCCTGACTAATTTGTTGATTTGTCAATTTTTTTCAAAATTAGTGTAATACCACTCAAGTCATTTTTTTTTGCCTTTTCTATTCCCACACTATAAATCCAAGACCAAGTCTTGTACTATTTGTTTTTCATTTTTGTTGTGCGAGACTCTTAAATGACTCACCAAGAATATTACAGTACCACACGCCCACCCCTTTTCTCCGACGATGACTTCGGTTACTGAAAAGGCCGAATGGAGTACCACTTGAAGACGCAAGTTGAAATGTGGATAATCATCCAAACAGGCTTCGCTCTACCACTCGATAGAACTGGAAAACCGGTGACATGCGACAATTGGGATCCACACCTAATGAAGAAGATCGAGGTCGATGCTAAAGCTACTCAGACCCTACAGTGTAGCTTGACAAAAGAATAGCTGAACCGAGTTAGCTCATTCTCAAGCTCAAAAGACTTATGAGAGAAATTAATTGAACTACATGAAAGGACCTCCGACACAAAGGTAAGTAAACATGATTTAATTTTAAATAAACTATATAACATAAAAATGCAGGAAGGAGAGTTAGCAAACCATCTCCACGCCAGAATCCAAGATCTTCTCAACGACCTCCACGCAAATCGACAAAAGGTGGAGAACCGTGACATCATTAGGTATGCACTAAACGCTTTTCCGAGGAATACTTTGTGGACACCTATGGTAGATACTTACAAAGTATCTAAGGATCTCTCTTTAATTATATTAGATAAAATATTTTTTGAATTCGAATTGCATGAACAGACTAATGTACTACCAATCGAGAAAAGTATTGCTTTAGTTGCAGGTATAAGCAAAACTTGGGAACCAAAAACTAAGCACTGGAATGAACCCGAGTCCGAAGGCGAATCAGACTTAGAAGATGACGATGAAATCACTGCCAAGCTAATGAACCTGGTACAAAAAGTATACAAGAAGAAGGGTTTCACAAAATGAGAGATCAAGAAGGTGATTCAATCAAAGATAAACACAGTCGAGTCCGAACTTGAACACGAAGGCCAAGTCTGAAGTCACCTACTACAACTGCAACAAGAAAAGACATATCAAGGCGAATTGTCCAAATCAAAAGGAAGTGAAGAAGCAACGGAAGAAGGCGCTACAAGCAATATGGGATGAGTCTTCATTAGAAGACTCCATGAAGATCATGAGCATCCAAGCTTCCTCACGCTTCTGGTCCGAGAACAAGTGATGTGCGTAAATATTATGATGGTTTATGCATGTTGTTACGCACATTCACTTGCTTTATATGTACGTATTCTTTGTATGATCGCCTTTTTTATCATGTACTCATCATATATACTCTTTTGTACGGATATCTGCTCTTTGTTTAGTTTTGTGTTGACAGGGACAACTTTCAGAGCGAAAACAACGTTTGTCGACACACCAGAGCGAGCTAGAGAACACGACCGTGCAAACCTTACATGGTCGTGTGGCCAAACAGAAGAGGAGAAGTGCACAACCATGCAATCCTTGCACGGTCGTGCGGCCAACCCAGAGGCGGATCACAACATGGCCGTGCAACCTTGCACGACCGTGCCCCCCATGACCGAGACCAAGCAGCCCACAACCGTTCAACCTTGCACGGTCGTGTCCCCCGAAGTTGAGTCCCAGCATCACACGACCGTGAAAATTGGCACGGCCGTGCAGCGCACCCAGAGCCAAGAAAGGGCACGGTCGTGCCATCCTTGCACGGTCATGCCGTCGTGCCGCGCCTAAGCCTATAAAAGGGGTATTAACCCTTTTTCCGAGGAGAGGAGAGCGGGGAGGCGAGCCGTCAAGAGGAGAATCACTCTGGTGCTGTTCCATGCCGTCCAGGACATCGATCCAGTAATCTTTCATCACCACATCAACTCTAGAAGCAAAGGATTGGATCTGAAGATTACTCGTCATCGTTGGATAAGCATACTTCTTCTTTCCCTCTTCGTGTTGAGAATTTGTATGTCTATATATATCATGTCTTCGGATTTTTCTCCGGCGTCTATGGAGTAGAGTCCTTGTTCTAGGATGAGGGAGTAATTGTGGATTGATTTTGATGTAAGACTCATATTACGCTTATATGCATTGGATGATTTCACTTGCTTTGTTTCAATTGCTCGATCTCTTTGTCGTGTTGATTGATTGTGTAGGAATTACTAACCTTGTAGAGGGAATATCTTAGATCGTACACCCGAGAGGCCCTAGTGACAGGGGTAACCTGTTCACGGACATCTAGGATACTTCCTTGAAAGGAGAGGTGACTCCTCCACAAGGAAGTAAGAGACCAAACTAAGCTTCTTAATTCTATCTTTGATAACATCAATTAGAGTCGTGTCCTTGTGATCTACCGAGGCGCCTTAGTGACAGGGGTTAACCGTAATAGGATTTCATAGGGATCATCTTTGTTTGGTGCTTAAGGATAGTTGCCTTAGCTTCCGGCGAATGCATGCTGATGGACAATGAGTATAGGATAATATGTGATACATCAGTACCACCACAATGAAACCAAACTCCTAAAACTCTTCATTAATCAGGTCGATTTCTTCTCGTTGCTAGTTCTCGTTTCCACTCTCTAATCTCTTTTCTTAGATTACTTACACCCATCGATAGTGTAGCTAATCCTAAGTAATCCTAAGTGTGCTATCACTAGTACTTATAACTAGTCCTTGTGGGTTCGACAATCTTTTATATTACTGACGACGAATCCATGCACTTGTGGAATCGTAACAACAAGTTGTCAAGTCCAAAACTGAGAGCAATCAGAATTCGAGTCCGAGAGAAGTCACTCATCCTCCAATGCTGAGCGCCACCCACGAGTCTTTTGACTCAGATGTGCCACTCGGCTTCAGGTGCAAAAGACCCTGACCGGATGCGCAAGCTCCGCTCTCCCAGGAGAGTGCCGAGCGGGCCACTACTATCGTGCCTCAGGGTTTGTCTGCTTGGGGAAAAAAATCTGATAGAAATTGACCCTCCTGCTATAGGGCGTACTTCTTCACGACCGATCGGGCCTTCCTCCGCACTCTCTACATCCACACAGTCACCTCAGCCTTCAGAATTGACTCATGGACCCTCGCCATACACGCATCTTCCGCAACAGGTAGAATTCCCCCCCACAGACCCTCCTCGTCTGCACGTTCGTCACGACTGATGCACCCAATTCCTGGCGCCTCTTCTTTGAGGCCTAGCACACTCCTTGAGCCTGAGCCCCAATTCACCTTCTCCTTCAATGTGCCATCTAAGTAGGGGATGAGCTCTAATCCTCCACCACCCTTCGGGGGTGGTGCAATTTGGAGGGTTACTAGCTGAAGCTTGGGCGGGTAAGATAAGTCGACCAAGGGAATTTTATGTCTATGAGTGTGTAGATAAGTTTGCTCAAGATGTCATCACAGTAAGCCTTGTTTCTATTTCCTTCGGCAAGTAAAATTTTCTAACACCATTTATCTTAGCACTTGTTGTCGAGATGAACCTGAGTCACCTACTGATGGACTTGAAACGAGACAACAAAATTCTGAAAGAGCATGTGAGGGAGTTAGAACTCCCTTCTGCATCCGCCCCAACCGCCGAGGTGGCTAGCTTGTGTAAAGAAGTAGACTTCCAGGCCGGGCTATTATTGGAGATGGAGAGGACTATGAGGGAGTCCCAAAAGACAACCCACCTCCAATAGGTGGGAAAAGGAAAACTTGAAAACCTATTGCAAGATAATGAAACCAAACTCCAAGACGAAACTGTAGTAAAAGCCAAGGCAATATCTGACCTGGCACAGAAAACCACTAAGTTGGAGGAGTTGAAGACTGCTCGTGCAATGGAATCAGTAGAAAGTGTAGGACCGTTGGGCCGGCTAGAAGGGGGGGATGAATAGCCTGTAAAAAAAAATAACAAAGACCCTTCTCAAACTCTTAAACTAACACTTGTAAAATAATCAAAACAATAAACTAAGATCAGAAAAGAAAACGAGGCACCAGGTTTGACTTGGTTACAACCAAGGAGGTTGTTAATCCAAGGAATGAACGTGCACTAAAATATCTCCTTCAGGCGGAGAAGCCTCTTACAGCAGTGAAAGCACAAAAGACAGAAGCTAAACTAGAACAGAATCGCATAAGTGTTTGGAATGTAAATCTCTAAGTTGATCTAAAGCTTCTGGACCAAGGCTATATTTATAGCCTTGGTCGGGGCGCCTGGAAGGGTTCCGGGCGCCCTGGGAGGGATAAATTTTTCCCCCAACGTTCAGATCGAGTTTTGACTCGATCTGGTGAAAATACTAAATACTAGGTCCGGGCGCCCGGAAGGGTTCCGGGCGCCCCGGGCTGCTCCGGGCGCCCCGGACTGTTCCGGGCGCCCCGGAGCCCAAAGTCAACCAACATTGACTTTTTCATCCGGGGACCACTGCTCCGGTTTGGTTCAGCTCGGTCTGGGTCTTTTACTCCGGATCCGCTTGCTTGGGTGATTTCTGCTATCCGGAATAGGGCTCACCCGAACCCAAGTTCCGGTCTTCTCGAGCGGGCTTCCCTCCGGCTTCTCGTACCTCGGAATCGCTGCGTGTTTCCTTCTCGTCCGCCGGCGTACTCATCCGCAGTCTTCGTCCTTCGGACGCACCGCGTGCCGTCCTTCTCGCTAGATGCGTCTCTTGCTCCCCGAGCAATCTTCCGCTCCGGCTTTCGTCCCTTGGAACCACCGCACGCTTCCTTCTCGCCCGTCGGTGTACTCTTCCGCAGCACTTCGTCCCTCGGACTGCCGTCCTTCTCGCTAGCTGCGTCTTCCGCTCGACTACCTGTGCTCCTAAGCTCCTGCACACTTAGACACAAGGTTAGAAACACACAGGACCTAACTTAACTTGTTGATTACACCAAAACAACCTTGGGGTTCCAACAAAGAACTAAGGAGCTGTCAACCAAGGACCTATTGATCCTAGAGAAATAGAGGAACCTGGATACGCAAGAGAGCGGGATAGACTCTCTGTAGGTTGAGTTGTAGTCTACTAAATTTGAACTGGTAGCGTACAAGGCAGGCGAAGACGAGCGTCTTGAAACTAGGCGGAAAACCTATTTTGAATCTCACGAGTTCGGCCTAGAATTCAGTCAACACACCATAAAAATACTTTCTTATGGAGTTGAAGGTGGAATCACATAGCTACGTGAAGCCGAATATTTATCATCAAAGCCCCCTAAGCATTTTGTAAATCGCCAATGTATTTTGGACAAACTCTTGAGAGACCTTTTTAGCAAGTTTGAATAATTTTATGATGTAGCCCTCTTTACGCATTAAGCTCTCTGAGAAAATGGCATAAAGCTAACTTGTAAACATTTATTGACAATTATTAAATCATACCTGATCTTTTGTATATCTTCACAATTTGTGGTCAAATCCTTTGTGTATATAAAATGAACTCCGAGTGGATGCCTCTTAGTGAGAAATATCCAATGCTTCAAAGATGAGGAGCTTAGATGCGTAAGCAGTTCCATTTATAATTCAGCCAAGCGATATAATTAATTAGGGTAAAATAGTAGCTGGGTGGAGTAATTTAGCCGAGCGGCACATGCATTCGATACTTGAATGCATGAACAAGCTTGCTTATAACTCGATCGAAAGACTCAGGAATCTGGAATATGGATGCAAGGGAAAGTTATTTTATAATTCAACCGAACGGCTCGAGAGTCCGAAATATAGATGTGAGAGAAAGCTCGCCTATAACCCGTCCGAATGGCTCAAGAATATGGAATATGGATGTGAGGGAAAGCTCGCTTATAACTCGACTGAACGGCTCAAGAATATGGAATATAGATGTGAGAGCAAGCTCACCTATAACCCGTCCGAATGGCTCAGGAATCTGGAATATGGACACGAGGGCAAGCTCACTTATAACTTGGTCGAACAGCTCGAAATTCTAGAATATAGATGCGAGGGCAATCTTGCCTATAACTCGGTCGAACGACTCGGTAGTCTAGGATATAAGAGCGAGAGTAAGTTTGCTTATAACTCGACCGAGCAGTTCGGGAGTCTGGGACATTAGCATAAGGGTAATCTTGCTTATAACCCAGCCAAGCGGCTCAGGAGTCTGGGACATGGCACGAGAATATGCTCACTTATAACCCGGCTGAACACCTCAGGAGTGTGGGATATGATGCGAGAGCATGCCTACTTATAACCCTACTAAATGACTCACGAGAACATACTCGCTTATAACCCGGTCGAATGACTTGGGAGTCTAGGACATGGTGCTAGAACATGCTTTCTTATAACCCGACCAAACAGCTTGGGAGTATGGGACATGGCACGAGAGCATGCTCCCTTATAACTCGGCCGAACTCCTTGGGAGTCTGGTACATGGCGCGGAGCATGCTCACTTATAACCCGGCCAACCAGCTCAAGAGTTCGGGAAATGACGTGAGACCATGCTTGCTTATAACTCGGTCGAATAACTTGGGAGTCTGGGATCTGGTGCGAGAGCATGCTCGCTTATAACTTGTCTGAACAACTCAGGAGCCTAGGATATGGATGCGAGGGCATGCTCTCTTATAATCCGGTTGAATGACTTTAGAGTCTGGAATATAAGCACAAGGATAAGATCACTTATAACTCAGTCGAGCGGCTCAAGAGTCTGGGGTATAGGGCTTTCGAGATAAAATCTTCTGCATTTCATTAAGTGTAAATATTCAACATGCTACTTCAATGTATTACAAGCATAGTCTCGAGCCTTGTAGGATTGCAGATGATTGGCTCTCCAAGACTGCTCCAGATTCTTTCTATCTACATCTTGGAGATAATAGGAGCCCAATGTGAGCTTTTGCACCACCTTATATGGTCCACCCCATTGTGGCTCCAGTTTGTTGACATCCTCAACTGGTTTGATCCACTTCCAAACCAAGTCTCCCACCTAAAAAAATCTTAGGATAACCCTTCTATTATAGTTTTGCTTCATCCTTTTGTGATATTCTATTAGTCAAGTTACTGTTTTATTCCTGATTTCTTCTATCATATCGAGCTCCATATGGTGCTGACCTGCATTGTCTTCATCGTATAGTTACCTCCGATCATCTCTTCGTCGACTTCGACCGAGATATCTACTTCACCACCGTAGACTAGGTTAAAAGGGGTTATACTTGTTGCTTCTTGTGAAGAAGTGCGATAAGCCCACAACACACTAGGTAATTCTTCAACCCAACTTCCTCCAACATGATCAAACTTAGTCTTAAGTCCTCTGATGATTTCTCTGTTGGTGATTTCTGCCTGATCATTGCTCTGAGGATACACTACCGATATAAAGGCTTATGTAATGCCATAACCTAAACACTAGTCCTGAATTGGTAACATTATTTTTTAGCACAGAATGTTTTTGTGAGATAGTTTTGATGAGGACAGTTGACTGATATAGGCTGGAAGTGTTTTTCAGCATTAGAAAGTAACCAAAAGGATGATAAACATGTTTGCAATCATATGAGGGTTAATACATGATAATTATAGTCATTGGAGGTTAAAGAGTTCAATGTATGTCAAAGGGGAAGAAATTTAGGTTTAAGTGGGAAACCTAAACACCTTTGGTAGAAATCCTAGGTCAAGGGGGAGCTTAGGTCAAGAGGGAGTCTAGGGATTTATGTTTCATTATTTATGCATGAGTTGATTTATATATTTATTTGCATATATATTGCTATATTATTTCTCTAACTTAAATGGATTACCAAACATCAACTAGGGGATATTGTTGGAGTAATCTGGGTATCCTAGGTTTTGATGTTTGGGTATATATTTAAGTTAGGTTTATTGTTGTATTTGATATGATTGTGAGTGTGTAAGATACAGGTACAACAAGAAAAATCTAAGTGTAATCTTGGCAAAGGAGAAAAGTCTAAGGGTGAGTCTTGGTGGTGTAAGTCCAAGCATGTAGTCTTGAGAACGTAAATCCAAGTGTGACTTGTCAATGGTTGAAGTCCCGGAGGTGAGGAGCCTCTTGGCAAAGGAAGACCGACAACAAGGACAAGGTCGAAAGATGCTCTAGAAGGCAAGGCGTAGAGGATGGGGAGGTATCCGAGGGATGCGAGGTTGATGAAGGAGGCTAGAAGGCTAGGTCTATTTTGGTCGGGGCAGGACAATTACTGAGTGAAAGTACTCGGGGGTAAAATCCTAGGGTTAGGGTTTGAACAGTTGACTAGGGTAGGACACAGAAACAACTGCGAAAGCAGTTGATTGGTACTGTAGCAATCAACTGACACTGTAGCAATCAACCTGCATTAGAGCAGTCAACATGTACTGTAGTAGCCAACCGGATACTACAACAGTTACTGTAGCAGTCAACTGGTACATTGTAGCAGTCGATTGGTATCAAGTCATTGGCTTGTAATGGTTGAATTCCACTTAGGACCAATCGATTAGTGCTTTTACCACTCGACTGGTGATGGAAAACACAGCTAGGTGTTTCTTCTTGAGCTCTATTTTATAGAGCTCCGGGTGCTTGGCAAAGATTTATGAAATAGAGATGGTTAACCCCTATTAGTAGTCTTCTAAGTACCCTAACATCCCAAGTGTGCTTGTGCGAGTTGTGATGAAGTTTCTCCACCCACAAGGAGCTACATGATCTAGTCGGAGGTTTTCCAGGGAGTCATCCATCGATGGATCGAGATCGTCCACCTTACGAACAATTGTGGAATATGACCTTTATCTATGAACCACGTTAAACGAATGTGTATTGGTTTGCTTTCTTGTTTATTATTTTCTAGAGTTAGCTTTTTTTTTTTTTTTGTTAGTATTTTTGTTTCCGCTGCGACTAACAATTGTAGGAAGCTATTCACCCCCTCTAGCGGGTGTCAAGGTCCCAACAATTTGTTGATGATTTTAGTAGGTATACTTGTGTTTGTTTTATGAAGTCCAAGTCAGAAGTGTTTAGTCATTTCAAGAACTTTAAGAAAATGATAGAAACTCAAACAAAGAAGAGAATTATTACTTTTAGAAGTGACAACGGTGGAGAGTATACTGCACGATAATTTGAAGACATGCTAAGAGGAGTTGGAATTCATTACCAGCTAACCATTCCTTACACTTCTCAGCAAAATGGAGTAAGTGTATGGAAGAATAAGACTATTCTAGACATGACAAGATGCATGATGAATGAGAAGTCCTTACTAAAGTTTTTATAGGCAGAAGCAGTAAATACTATTGTCTCTTTGTAGAACCGAATGTAGTCTCTAAAGCTATGGAAGGGAAGACGTTGTACGGAGCCTGGTTTGTTGAGAAGCCACAAGTGAGACATCTCTAAGTCTTCATAAGTCTATGTTACGCTTAGGTTCTAGAGATTAGAAGAGACAAGTTGGATATTAGAGCAGAAATTTACATTTTTGTTGGTTATAGCCTACATTTCAAAGGCTATAGACTCTACAATGTTGAAAGCCAGAAGATTATTATGGCAAGAGATGTCAAGGTGGATGAGAATTCCGTATGGAATTGGGATAACAAGAAGATTATCCACACTATAACATCAGTGTCAAATGCAACCAGAATTAATTTTAGATGAAGTTGAAGATGTCATTCCATTAAGAGGAACCTAAAGTCTCTTGGACATCTAAGAAAAATGTACTGTGGTTGTTGAAGAGCCATCTTGCTTTAAAGAGGCGTACAACATTCGTGAATGGGAACAAGCAATGAAACAAGAGCTTGAGATGATAGCGAAGAGCGAAACTTGGAGTCCGATGCATAGATCAAGCAACAGGATAGTTATTAAAGTGCAGTGGATATACAAGCTAAAGCTCAATCTAGTTCAAAGCTTGAACAAATATAAGGCTAGGCTGGTCGCCAAAGGCTATGCTCATAAGGAAGGAATAGACTATTCCGAAACCTTTGCACCAGTGGCTAGGTATGATACCATTCAGCTTTTCTTAGCTTTGGCCACTCGCCATTCTTGGAAAATCTATCAAATTGATGTGAATTCCACTTTCTTGAATGACAACCTCCAAGAAGAGATATATGTAGAGCAGCCAGAAGGGTTCTACAAAGATGTGAGGAGGAGAAGTTATATAAGCTGAAGAAAATACTATACAGCTTAAAACAAGCACTGAAACTTGGTATGCAAAGATCGACGACTATTTGATCTCGCAAGGATTCAGGGGGAGTTGGAATGAAGCAACTCTCTACATCAAAAAAAGGTGAACAAATACTCGTAGTCTCTAAATATGTTGATGATATTCTGATCAGTGGTAGCTGCCAAGTTCAAATAAAAAATTTCCAAGCTGCTATGGAAGAGAAGTTTGATATGAACAAACTTGGAGAGTTGAATTATTTTTTAGGCTTGGAGATCTAAAGATGAGACAATGGTATTTTCTTACATCAACAAAAATATCTAAAGCAGGTCCTAAGGGCGCACGACATGGAGAAATGTAAGTCAATGTCCACTCTTATGGTTTATGACCGAACTGATGACAGTGAAGAAATGAGTTCGATTGACGCAACAAAGTTCCGAAGTTTGGTCGATAGCCTACTATACTTAGCACATAGCCGACCGGATATCATGTTTGCAACAAGCTAGTTGTCCAGATAAATGACCAATCCGCTACGTGGACATATCGTAGAAGCAAAGAGAACGTTGAGGTACTTGAAGAGTACAAGCAACTATGGAATATTGTACCGTAAGACCATGGAGAATTAGAAGGTAGTGTTGTATGGGTATTTAGATAGTGATTGTGGCGGCTCAAAGGAAGATATAAAGTTCTCCTCAGGGAACTACTTTAGTCTTGGTTTAGGAATAATCACCTGGAACTCTAAGACATAAGAAGTTATGACCCAGTCTACTACGGAGGCTGAGTATGTTGCTGCAACAACTGCTGCAAATCAAGCCGTATGGCTTAGGAAGATGCTGAATGACTTGAACCAGAATCAAGAAGTAGCAATAATAATTTTGTGTGACAACAAGTCTGCAATTACAATAAGTCAGAATCTCATTTTTTCATAATAGAACAAATAGACATTCTCTGGATAAACTTCTGAGCTATGGTGAGTCAGCTGGACATTATTAGAGTAGCCATACCTTCGAGGTTTTCCAAGTAGTCATATCCAGTGAACTTAGTACAAAACTTTGGTCTAACTAATTAGGATTCGTAAGGGGTAGCTTCAGTTAGTTCCATTTAGGCAAATGCACCAGGTCGAAGTCATATCTTCCTAGACATGCATAGACTAAGCTTCCCTAACCTACTATCATCCAAAACTTCACCAGTACCATAGGTCAAGTTAACCTTTGTCCCTTTTTATTCTAATCTTAATTACCCTACTGGGTAGGTTACTTTTGGTTATCCTGTCGGGTAGATTACTTTTGGTTATCCTATCAGGTAGATTATTTTTGAAGGTGTCAACTAGTTTGGAGCCTCCCCTAAATTATTGATATTTTTATTTAATTTATAATTTAAGTTTTTAGTTTTGAATTAATTAGATGAGTCAAATTGTCCTTCTTTAAAAGAGTGTATTTAAACTTTAAATTTTCATTCAATTTTAATTTTATTAAGTTAATTGAATTATCTTTCTTTAATAGCTTATTTTTAAAGTTTAAGTTTTTATTAATCTTTAAATTTGAATTAATTAAATTGTTTGAATTATATTTCTTTAAAGGTTTATCTTTTAACCTTTTATTAATTGTTAATTTTGAATTTTCTAGATTATCTTAATTTAATATGTTATTTTTAACATTTAATTTTAAGTTTGTTAAATTTAGTTTTGATTTTATCAAAGTGTTTGATTTTATCCTTATATTTTCTTTGTCTTTTAAGTTGATATAATTAGTGAAATTTATTAGATTAACCTTATTATTAAAATTTAATTTTTTGTTAATTAAATTATCTTGGGTTTGGATAGTGATCCTGTCCGAATGCCGAATCAACGGACGCTGGGCACAGGGCGCTCTCCGACTGCTGACGTGGATCTTCGACTGGTGGCACGAAGCTCCGGCGAACCTGCACAGAAGTCGGGCCGGGAAGGGGTTCCCGGCGGCGACCCTCCGACGCTCAAGTCAGGTAAGCAAGTGGTGGAAAAAGTAGCTCCAAAAGTGTTCAACGCGTACCTCCGGCGAAGTATGAGGCTCGTTATATAGAACGGTGGAAGGGTTCCTGTGCGTCCACCAAGGCACATACATGTCCGAAGCCCATACTTCGGTAAGTGTCTGTCAGAAAGCTTACCTGACGCCATACTGCTACAGTCCAATCACGTCTTCGATGGGATAACAGAACACCTCGTTGTCAGACTTGGAGTATGGCCTAGCCATAGGACTTGACGGCTGTCAGAAGATGTTCCTGTCCCCCTTTACCCACCGCCAGCCGGGACATACGTCCGGCCGGCTGGACGGAGACCGTCGTCCGGACGGCCCTCATCCCCTGCGTCGTCCGGGCGGCACACCCCTCACGTCTCGCCTGTCGCTTGCATTGATATGCTGGGGAGACTTCCGGGCGAGTGCCTTCCGCTCGGCTCTTAGACATTGTTTCAACTGAGCGTCGGAACCCCGACCCCTGTCAGGGCACCTTTTACTGTTGGATGCTCCTCGGTTAGCCGATCGGTCTATCCTTTTCTTCTGAGTCCGGTCGGCTCATCTTCCTCCGGTGGACCCCCCGGCCCTTTGATGTCCACGTGGCGTTGTCCTCTTGCAATGGGGTCCCCTGCCTTTGTTAGAATATATATTAAAAACTTGCTTTTGGTATAAAACATTTATCTAGAAATAAGAATCACATTGGTCAAATGTCTACATTTGTGATAAATGTAGTTGTTCAATTAATTTATACTGTAGATAACATAGTATGTGGTGCCACATGCAGAAGATGATGTTATCAGTACCTTATAAATTATAAACAGTAGCTCACGACCAAAATGGAAAGGAACAAACCATTAGAAGGTCGTAGTGTAATTAGGTATCAGTTTATCTTGACTGTATAATTACACTAGTACACTTAGAGTGTATTGAGTAGGACCATTTGAGGTCGTTTCTTTTATACTGACTTTATAAAGAAACAAAAACCTCGGTTATTATGGAAGTGTGTGCTCTTAATCCTAATATAATAACAAACACATATATTTGATATTTATTTCTCTAATTTATCAATGGGTGAGATTTAGTTCGATGAATCAATAAGCCCGATAAGTTGGGAAATGGCATCACTTATAGTGTGTGTTGTTGATTATAGAAGGAAACTGTGTCCTAGAGATACTAGGTTGATAATGTCCTCAAGAGGAGCTCATAAGAATTGTCATGTTAAACCCTGCAGGTGGACCTAGTCCGACATGATGATAAGGTTGAGTGGTACTACTCTTGGACTAAGATATTAATTAAATGAGTTGTCAGTAACTCACTTAATTAGTGGACGTTCGATATCTTAAACACAGGGAGACTAACACACTCATAATATGAAGGAGCCCAAAAATGTAATTTGGGATTGGTGCGGTAGTTTAATAATAGTTCTCTAGTGGAATGAATTATTATTGATAAAATTAAGTTGTGTGTTCGGGGCGAACACGGGATGCTTAATTTTATCGGGAGACCAAAACCAATTCCTCCTCTCGGTCCCTATCGTAGCCTCTTATTTATAGAGTACTATACCCACCTATACCCACCTTCTATACCCACCTAAAGCGGGCCGGCCAAGCTAGCTTGGGAATCAAGCTAGGGCCGGCCTTGGTATAAATTGGGGTGGCCGGCCCTAGCTTGAACCCAAGCTAGAGGGGCCGGCCAAATTAAATTAAAAAAGAATTTTAATTTTAATTTTTATTATGTGGAAGATATAATTTATTAAAGAGAATTAAAATTAAATTATCTCTCTTGTAAAAGATTTACAAAAGATTAAAGAAAGAGATTAGATCTCTTTCCTTATTTGTAGATTAGTGAGATATTTTATTTTCTCTTTAAAAATTATTCACATGTTGTAAAATTAAAATTATGAAAATTTCTTTTTATCAACCATGAAGAGATTTTGAAGAGAAATTTTAATTTTAAAATTTCCGGAAACAAATTAGGAAGTTTTAATTGTTGAATGAAACTTGTCTAATTTGATTTCATGATGTGTCCGGCCATTAGAATTTAATTGGGGAAATTTTATTTTATTTTTATCAATTAAATCTTGTCAAGAAAATTAAGGAAATTTTATTGTAATTAAATTTCCTAATTTGCTTAGGCCAAGGAATATAAAAGAAGGGGTGAGGGTGCCTTCATGAGACAACAACCTCTATTATTTTCTCTCCTTCTTTTGTTCCTTGGTGTGGCCGGCCATCATCATCATCTCCCTCTCTTCCTCTTGTGGTGGCTGAACCTCTCTCAAAGGCTTGGAGCTCTTGTGG
The DNA here is from genome assembly GCF_018446385.1 of Zingiber officinale. Lineage (NCBI taxonomy): Eukaryota > Viridiplantae > Streptophyta > Magnoliopsida > Zingiberales > Zingiberaceae > Zingiber > Zingiber officinale. The sequence goes on along the minus strand of NC_055992.1, from coordinate 155,059,180 downwards.
TGGCCGGATACTACTTGGAGAAGAAGAAGAAGAAGGAGAGGAAGCTAGCATCTCTTGGAGCTTTATTATTGTTTTGATTTTCTTCCTTGGTGAAGCTTCTTTCTTTGTGGCCGAACCTAGCTAGGAGGAGAAGAAGGTGGTTGGTGGTTTCTCATCTCGGAAGATCGTTGCCCACACAACATCCGAGGTTAGAAGAGGAATACGATAGAAGATCAAGAGGTTTTTCTACAAGGTATAACTAGTAATTTTTCTTTCCGCATCATACTAGTTATTTATAGAAATAATACCAAATACAAGAGGCTTACGTTCTAGAATTTCGAATATGTTTTTCGATGTTGTGTTCTTTTGTTTTTTCTTTTCCTTGTGATTTGATTGTTCTTTTTGGTTAACCTAAAGTTATTTTAGGAAATTAAATATTAGATTTCTATAAAAGGTTTTGTCTAGTCGGTGGTGGTTGCTCCCATATCCAAGAAGGTCGTGTGCTCGCCACGTCAGTACTGGGAACCAATTATGGAAATTAATATTTAATGGAATTAATAACTTAAGGTGATTTGGGTCGAACGTGTTAAGTTCCGCAGGAGATCCAAGTCAAAACCTAAAAGAACAAATAGATTAAGTTTTGGATCAAACGTGTTAAGTTCCGCAGGCGATCCAAAATTTAATTTAAAAGAACACATGGTAGCTAGGAAAAGGTTCAGATCTTTGTACAAAATTTTGTACAGTGGAACCTCTAGGTTTTCCGAGTAGCAACCAACAACCTTAACCACCGGATCAATAATATTATTATTAATAGTTATATATATAAATAAATAAAATTGGATAACATTTTAATTTTTTTTTTATTATTTTTTAAAATAGATACTTTTATTAGATTTTAGATTAAATTTATTTAATGTATCCCAACTATGTAGCTAGGAGTCGATTAATTTAATTTACTAAGGTTTTAATTAAAATAACAAAGTTAAAAAAAAATTCTCCGTCACCTCCATCTTCCTCTAGATTTGCTCATGCTGCCTGCTTCCGCTCCAACTCCCACTCCTGCCGCCTGTTGCCTACAGCCTGCCGCCGACCCCCGCTACCACCCCTTGTTGCCACCTCCGACCGCCATGCCTTTGCGCATCATTGCCACGCTCACATGAAGATTCGACGGCGACCTCCGACACGCCTGCTGCCAACTCCGACACCGCCTCATTGCCACCTCCAGCTCCGCATTGCTACCACCTCTGACACCGCCTTGTTGCCGATTTGGCACCGCCCTGCTTGACGACCGTGCGTCGGCTCGCTCTGATCGTCACACCTTTGCTCTCTGTTGTCGCGTGCACGAAGATTCTACAGTGACTTCCGACATTGCCTGCTACCACCTCCGGCATCGCCTCGCTGCTAATCCGGCACCACCTCGCTGCTAATCCGGCACCGCCTAGCTCGACGACCGCACCTCGGCTCACTCTGATTGTGCTTTGTTCAGAGATTAATTTCGGAATATTTTTGGTTTAACCTCAGGAATCGAGAAAAACCAAGGCAGATGGAGGTTTTCTGATTCCTAGTTAGATACCAAATTGATGACGTTTGATGATGTGTATGAATTGAGAAAAACTTCATAACCTAAAAAAATATTGAACCAAACACGGTTATCATGGATAACTATAGAAGAATAACTAAAATTATCCACGATAATCCTGAACGAAACACGCCCTAAAGAACTTTTATGAAAGCAATAAAGGACCTTTATTGATTGTGGAATTTATTTTCTAGTCTCTTGTCTTCCATCATTAAATGTTTATAATTTAGAGAAATTTTTCAACTTTTAATTGTTAAATAAGAATAGGAAGAGGACAAAGAGAACATGAGAGTAATAATTAATTTTATTGTTCATTGATACTTATCCTAAAGACAATTAACTAATTAAATAAATAACAGAATTAACTAGTACTTGATCAATTATACTTATCCTATAGACAATATATAGTATTTAAATAGTACTTGGTCAATTAACTAATTAATAAATAACAGAATAATTCTGAAAATTATTCTAATAATTATAACAGAATTATTAGAATAATCTTAATACGAATTTGATTTGATTTTGTGATTTAATCCGGTCAATCTTGATGATTCTTTTTTATCTCTTTTACTAATAACTTAGTATAAATACCCCATGAGGATGCGTAATGGACAAGTTCAATTTATGAGTTTCAATTTTAAAAGTTTATAATTACAATTTCAGTATATTTCATTCTCTCCTTTCTCCCTACATCTCCAATTCTCCAAACACTTAGGTGACGTTTGGTTAAATGATGAGAATGATTATGGGTATGAGTTTGATAGTAAGGTGGAATGAGAATGAGAATGGAAATAAAATCCACCTAGTTATATGGGTTTGGTTGATTCCCATAAATTTAGAAATCATTTTCAAATTGTCATTCCCAAATCCACAATCTAAACACTATCTTTTTATTATTATTTCATTCTCTCATTCCCAAATCCATCAATCAAACACCCCCTTAACCTTAACCATTCGTTCCTTTCAAAAAAAAAAAAAAAATAGCACAAACTCCAAGGTTGAGTCTGAGACTGGTTAAGAAACTTAAGTTACCCATGACTGACCCACCTCCAGGCGTCGTTTCCTTCACTTTCTTAACCAATCATCTCTTTCAGTACTTGACATTGAGTTCGGAGTTTGGATCCTCTATCTAAATTATCATTTATCCCCGTGTCTCCTCGTTGATCAAACGAGTGTTATATTCTCGAGATGTGTGTTATATTCTTGTGACATGCACTGTATCTTTGAGATGAGATTTGACCAATCCGATCGGCTAGATGACACGAGGACAGATGATATTTGGGACAAAGGATCCGAACTCTTGAGTCCAATACATCTCATATAAAATGACAATTGGTTCTTATTTAGTATTTCTTTGTTGACTTAGCTTTTGAATACAGGCATTGAGGGACCTAAAGAAACTGTATATTCTAAAGGCATTTTAATTGTGAAGTCTAAATCCCTGAAAGGTTGTTAGTAGTTTTGTTTTCTTTCGTAGCTTTAGAAATGTTTTTCCTCTTTCTTATACTAGCCTATCTTGTAAACTTTATTAATAGAATTGGAGTTTTCATATGCAGATATCCATTTCAGCCACCTAATGTCACCTTTGTTACACCAATTTGCCATCCCAACATTCGCAATGGAGGGCGTATTTGTCTTACTATTCTTAATTTACCGTCAAAGGTAAATGATTCAGTTGTTTTCTTTTTGATTTTACGTTTGAACGTTGCACATTTAATTTTATTTCGATAAAAAATTAAAAATATATGTTCATTAAATAATCGTACATTATGTGACACACAACTATTATTATTATCAATTTAATTTTGTATTATTAACAAACAATGAATTTAATTCTCACTCGGTCTATTCTATTATTTCTTCGGACAAAATTGGCCATAAAATTTGGATGAATAAAGGGAAAAAAAGAAGAATGATTAAAAAGGGTAAAAATTATATAAATTTTTTATTTCCAGTATAAGAACAAACTAAAACCTAGATGAAAAACAAAAAGCATTAGTCTCCCTGTCTCCTTCCTTTGTCTCGCGATCCGCTGCTCTCTCCCCTCCTATGTCTTGCCATCTCGCGATCTCGCGATCTCTCCTTTGTCTTGCGATCTCGCGATCGGCTGCAGGAGATTAGCGAACACGGCCTGAGAGTGAAGTGATCGGTCGCCGCAGGTAATAAACTGTCTTTGTTGCCGATTCCTTAGACATAGACGTGTGTATATTTTCTTTCTCTTTCTAATCCACCTATCTTTGTTTCCGATTCCTTCGAACTAGGTTTTCTTTTTCTCTTTGTAATCCATTATCTATCTCTCGGCTGCAGGGGTGATTTGAGGGCTGTCGAAGGTAATCGGATCACCGTCGCTGGTAATTTTTTTTTCCTGTCCATCCTACGGAAACTTTATTAAAGATTTTTTATCGAATATGACCAATCTCATTCGGAATTCTCACATTTGAGTCTTTTTTTTTTAGCTTTTATTCTTTGAAATCTTGTTCACTGTGATTAAGAACGGTTCTATTCAAGAGTTGTTCCCTTTAATTAATAAAACAATTAAGAATTAAAAGTTATTCAAATGGATTTTGAATTTTAAATTTTAGATATCAAAAAAGGAATGGTAAAGGCGAAGGAGGTGTCCTCTACTTAGGTGAGGTAGCACATTATTAGAGAGCTGATATTATAGGAGTGACTTTAGGGCCAGGAATTGAGAATATATATTATTTGAACTTGGATACTAACTTTTGTGTTTGCACATAAGAGAACTTTATAAACAAATTCCGCATGAATAATTGCATTTGCATTTTCTGCAATAATTGCATCATGAAAGTTTTCTTTGTGCCTCGTTTCTGAATTTCTTCTCACGAGTGCATACAGTTTGAAGTAAAGCCATATCTAAATAATTTTAAGATTACCAATTGCAAGACACCTTACATTCAGCTTGATGATAGCAAAATATCCATGTAGTTGAGCTCAAATGTTAAGACACATGGCATGTTTTATTTTTATTTTCCAGATTTTAGCTCTGCAATGCATTGCGTTGACCTTTTTTTTTTTTTTTTGTGTTTGAAAGATTCCCTTGATAATGAGGAGATGAAACTATAGGGGCGTAAAAGTAGTTTAGTTCATAGTTTAAAATTTTGAGCCGTCCCGAGGTTTTGGTTTCAGACCAGAACAAAACAATTTCGATACCGCATCGTGCTGTGCTGATATAGTTTCGGTATTTTTTAAATATACAAGATATATTAACTAAAAATAAAATCTAATCTAAATATAAAAAAATAAAAAATATATATTAAATTAATGGTATAATTTTATTAGACTTTAATTAAACATATTTAAATTACTCCAATATAGCTTGGAGGAATTGATTACAATTATTAACTTAAGTTGTTTAATTTAACCTAAGTTAAACATCTTACCCCCTCTATTGTCGCTAGTGATCTTTGGGCCAGTGTGATACATGTGGACTAGTCGCCGGGCCCGTGTGACATGTCTGGACTCGTCTCTGGGCTTGTGCGAGACTTATTGTCGGGCTTGAACAACACGTTTAGTCGTCGGGCCTTGATGATGCGTCGCCGGCTAGCGCGAAGCGTCTGAACACCTTGTCGGGCTTGGGTGATGCATCCGGATCCATCGCCGGGCCAACGCGACGCGTCCGGAAGCGCCAAAGGGCCCACGTGACACGTCTGGACATGTTGCAACGTGCCGACACCAGAGGCGTGCTTGTGTCGGTGCTAGACTGAGGGCGGAACGTATCAAGCGAAACAGTTAGAGATTTTAAACTATGATTTTGTTTGCGTCCAAATTGTCTCGTGAATGAATTACTCAAAAGATTGTAATGGATGCATGACTTCAGACGGAGTAACTAAAGCATTTCCAATAAAGATAGGGTTACATCAAGGATCAACTCTAAGTCCCTATCTTTTTACACTAATTATGGACGAACTCATTTGCAGATGATATTATTTTGGTAGATGAAACACGTGAAAGAGTAAATGCTAAACTAGAATCTTGGAGGGAAACACTAGAAGGGAAAAGTTTTAAGTTTAGTAGATTAAAGACAGAATATATGAAATTTAAGTTTAGCAATATTAGAAGTAATGAAACAATTGTTAAGATAGGAGGACGAGTTGTCCGGAATCGAGAGATTTAAATATTTAGGATCATTTTTGCAAAACGATGGAGGGATTGAGAGAGATGTCTTACATAGAATACAAGCAGGATGAGTGAAATGGAGGGGAGCGTCGAGTGTTTTATGTGACCATAAAGTACTTCTTAAACTTAAAGGTAAGTTTTATAAAATCGTAGTTATAACTGCTATGTTATATGGAGCTGAATGTTGGGTTATGACTCGAGCACATAAGTAGAAGATGAGAGTTGCAGAGATGAGGATGTTAAGGTGGATGTGTGGACATACGAGGATAGACAAAATAAGAAATGAGAGCATTAGAGAGAAAGTCGGAGTTGCATCTATTGAGGAAAAACTCCGAGAGACGTTTAAGATGGTACGGTCATGTACTTAGATCACCAATAAATGCTTCAATTAGGCGATGTGAAACTATGATAAACATGCATATCAAACGAGGAAGAGGAAGACCAAAAAAGACTTGGTTAGCAATAATAAAATAAGATAAAATTTATTTAAATATAGATGGTGATATAATAGGAGATAGAGATCATTGACGTAAAAGGATTCATACAGCCGATCCCACCTAGTGGGAAAAGGCTTGGTTGTTGTTGTTGCATGACATTTCTTTAGGAGAACTATTTGTAGTCAATGTCAGTAGTCAAAGTTTGATTTTATCTTTGTAGTGCTTAGATTCTTATTGGTAATTAGTCGTGAAATTCTGATGGAGGCAACCAAAAATAGAATTTCTTTTTAGTAAAAAAAAAATCAGACCTTTGTAGCCAACAATTATGAACAAATAGATAATGTAGTATCCTCAAGTCCATGAAAACTGTAGTGCTTAGATTCTTATTGGTAATTAGTCGTGAAAATCTGATGAAGGCAACCAAAAATAGAATTTCTTTTTAGTAAAAAAAATCAGACCCTTGTAGCCAACAATTATGAACAAATAGATAATGTAGTATCCTCAAGTCCATGAAAACTCTATAAATTTTGTTGGATAACACAAACAATTAGATAATAAGGTGCTTTATAATCAGCTCTTTGATGATATTCTACCAGATGCCAAGTGTGACAAATATAATTAATCATACCTAAAAGACAATCCCTTTTCATTTTGAAGGGCTTATCATAATTTTAACAGTTGAAGCATATGAAATTAATGAACAAAATTGGGAAATTTGACCCTAGATCTGAAAACAAGAAGGATACATTTTATTGTAGGTTAAGAATTTTTTTTATAAATAAGTTAAGTTGACAACCTGAAATGATTGCTAATGCTTGTGGATAGGATGCGTTTAATTTATGAAGAGGTGCAAGTGCAACACACAAGACGCTCTCTAGTTAAAATAAGTCTGATGTCAACTTTTGATTCTATTTAATGTACATGGGAGTTCCTTTAAACCTCTAATTTTGGGTGTATGAATAATTGATTGATGGTCTTTACATGATTGTGTAATAAGTTCTAAACTTTTGTAGTACCAAAATAACAACAATAAAATCTTATTCTACTAAGTGGGGCCAGCCATATGAATTATCCTATGCTATCGAACTTTATCCCCTATTATATCATCTATATTTAAATAAATTTTATTTTATCATAGGAATCATTGGAAGTATAGTTATTTAAGGTTCACGGTGCTCAAAAGCCTATAGGTGCTATAGGGCCTAAGATGCACGACACTAGGTGAGGTGCATACCTCCTTGAGTGAGACGCTTTGGATATAAATTTTTTCAATTCAAATATATATAGGGAAATTTTTCAAAAATATTTCATTAAAATATAAAATTCACTAGCAAATAAATATGTTATGCACATAATTCAAATTTAAAAGACTTCAAATATTTAAATCATCAGAATTTTTGTATCTTCCTCAATCATATCATTATCATCATCACCAAAGCTGAATCTTCATTGGTTTCCAAAAGATCAATTTCTTCCTCCTCCCACAAGGCACATGCTCAAGGCGCAAGAGACTCGCTTGGTTGCGTCTTGTGCCTAGGCATGACCGGGCGAACACCTTTAATAATTATGGTTGGAAGGAGAGCCTTGACGCAACTGGAAAGTTGTGTAATGTGACTCACGAATTCGAGTTGCGGAAATAATCTCTTGTAGAATGTAAGGTAAGGTTGCATACAATAGACTTAAGGTGGTCCGACCCTTTTTCGGGACCTCACATTTGTGGGGGCTCGTGTTTGAGTCATAACTAAATATTCAACTCCATATACGCATGTCTATCCTCTAATCATCTTTTTATAGATTTTTTTTTTTTTATGTTTTAGAGGTATCTTATGATCACAAAGACCACCTAACGCTCTCTTACATTTCAACTATCATGTTTGTATTCTATGTAAGATATTTCTCAACCTCTCCATCATTTGTAAAAACAATGCTAAATACTTAAAGTTCTCAGTTACAAGGAACTTATCATTTTCTATTTTAACAATTGCCTTGTTGCGTCTAATATTGTTAAAAATTTAAATTCTATATATTTTGTTTTTATTCTATCAAGCCTAAACTTTTTACCCCAATGCAACAATTACTCTTTCACGTGTCTCATCTACTAAAAAATAATATTTTCTATAAATAATATGCATCATGATAATGTGTCTTGGATGTGTCGAGTATTTATGATTAGTGTAAAAAGATATAGACCTTGATATAACTTCATCTTCATAGGAAATGCTTTGGTAAATTTGTTTAAAGCCTTCACTCTTGTCATTATATTCTCATACATATTCTTAATTATTTTAATATACGTTATGCTAATATCTTTCTTTTGTAGACTTCTCTACATAATTTTCCTTGGGATTCTTTTATAAGCCTTTTCTAGGTAGACAAATACCACATGTATTTTTTTTCGGATACTTGTCAATTAGTTGTCTAAGAAGATGTATAACTTCTATTATTGACTTTTCAAGTATGAATTTAAACTAATTTTTGATCAATGTGGTCTCTTTAGTATTTTTTCTATCATTCTTTTTTAAAGTTTTATATTATGATTCATTAGTTTAATGTTCTTATAATTCGTATAATTTTGTATATCTCCTTTGTTTTAATACAATGGGATAAAGTCTTATTCTTATATAAAAGGGCAACCCGGTGCACGAAGCTCCCGTCATGCGGGGTCCCGGGAAGGATCCATTGTACGCAACCTTATCCTATTTTTTGCAAGAGGCTGTTTCCAGGATTCGAACCCATGACCTTTATGGTCACATGGCAACAACTTTACCATTACGCTAAGGCTCCCCTTCTCTTATTCTTATATATATATGTAAATATAATATCAAGTTGAATAATGTCGTAAGTGATTCAATACCCTGCACACTTCCATATCTCTATAGTACTATCATATGGTCCAACCGTTTTTTTCATTTTACATTTCATTCAAAGCTTGCTTACTTTTGTAGTTTTAATTTTCTAATAAAATTTAAATTTATATACTCCACTTGACTTGTTTAAATTATCTAAGTTAAGTTAGTTGCTTGCCATGTGACCGAAAGATCACGGGTTCGAATCCTGGAAACAACCTCTTGCAAAAAACAGGGTAAGACTGCGTACAATGGATCCTTCCCCGGGACTCCGCATGGCGGGAGCTTCGTGCACCGGGCTGCCCTTTAAGTTAGTTGCTTAAATTTTTATTAAAAAGTTTACGAAAATGTCTTTTTTATCGCTCTTTAATTTCCTCATCATTCACTAGTACTCGATTACATTCCATTCAAAGTTTGTTTTCTTTTGAAGTTTGAATTCTCAGAAAAAAATTTAAATTTCTATACTCCACTTTGACCTACTTTAATTACTTAAGTTGATTACTTAAATGTTCATTAAAAAAGTTGATAAAATGCCTCTTTCATCGCTCTTTAATTTCCTTATTATACATACTCTATTACATTCATCTTTAATGTATCTTATTTGGGTAAGATCTTTTGTTCCCTTTCTCTTGATTTAACTATTTTATAGATATCATTTTCTCCTTTTTTTATCCAATTGTCAATTTAAGCATTCAAAAGTTTTAATCTTGACTTCACTCGCTACTTTCTTGGCTATTACTTTTTAAATTTTTTTAGTTCTTACAAATGTATAATAACTTATAGGCTATTTATTTCTTCGTCACTCTCTTTTACTTTTTTTTTTGTTCCACCACCAAGATTTTTTACTTGTTGAAGCTCGTCTTTTTGTTTTATCAAGTATGCTCTTAGCAATCATTTTCAAATTTAATGTCATAGTATCCATGTCATATTCAAGGTGCCATTTATTTCTCCTAATAGTTATTCTCCTACTCTCCTTAAATACACTTTGTTTTTCGTCCTTTAACTTCCACCACTTAATTCTAGAAGAAATATACGTTTTTTTTCTATTTATTCTATGCTTGAGGTGCATATCTAACACTATTAACTTATATTGGATAGTTAAGTTTGTTTTGTGGATAATCTTATAATCTTTACTAATCTTTCTATCTAACTACAAGAAAATTAATTTGTGACTTATTGTTCTTACTTTTGAACGTAATAAAGTGGGTTTTTTAAAACATATTAGTTATATAAGTTTATATGCTATCGTAAAATCTAATATAATTTTTCTTTCATTTTTTTAACAAAATCATAGCCCTCGTGTATCTGATTATAATTCTCATTTCTTACTCTTACATGTCTATTTAGATCTATTAAAAGTACTTCGTTTGGCGGAAATTTTTAAGCTTTCTCATTTAGGTCTTTTCAAAATTTATATTTGGTGGTGCATATATGCTAAATAGAAGGGGAGCCTTGGCACAACGGTAAAGTTGTTGCCATGTGACCAAAAGGTCACGGGTTCGAATCCTGGAAACATCCTATTGCAAAAAGCAGGGTAAGGTTGAGTACAATGGATCCTTCCCCGGGGCCCCACATGGTGGGAGCTTCGTGCACTGGGCTATCCCTTTTTTTTTTGGTGCATATATGCTAAATAATTGCCCCTCGGGCATACTAAGTTGGTTACCACATGACAGTTTTGTAGAAATGGGCAAGGGTCGATTTACGACTAAGTCGAGGAAAATACCCTCTTATGTGGTGACCTGTTCTGTTTCCTGATTTATTTTTGTATAAATGGTTGTGAGGCTAGCTGTGTGAGGCGCCCGAGTCATTGTATGACCTTTTGCAGAAAATATATACTAATTAATTGATATTTTCTTTCACCATTACTATCTTAAGAGTTATAATTATCTTATTTTCTAACTACTCCTATTAATTCATTCTTTAACAAATTGTTTACAATAATACCTATTCTATTTCTCATTTTCTTGTTTTACTCCTTTTTATCATAATTTAAAATCTAAGTTTTTTAATCATTTTTTGTCTTTTCTTCTATTTATTTTTTCTCTTGTAAACATAAAATATTAATTCTTTTTTCAATCATTATATCTACCACCTTTATTAGTTTACTGATGAGTGTTTCTATGTTTCATGTTCCAAATCTAAGAGTAGTGAATCTATAAAGTTTGCTCTTATTAAAATTATGATATGAGAACTTTTGTATATTTAATGCTACATCTAAGTTCTCATGACGATATAGTGGTTCTTATTTGCAAGTGGACCCTACAACACATTTCTGTTAGGAAACAACATAGTATTATCATAATAATTTGATGAATCTATTTATAGGATTTTGTTTATAATTGACGTTGGCCGGCAACTTAATGCAACTATCAACGTTTTTTTATCTGGGCTTGGGATTGACATTTGCAATTTTAAACTTTGGTTAAAAATCAAAAGGGCATCCCGCTTTTGGATGAAACGCCAAATGGACGCTCCTTTAGTACCCAAAATACCCTTATTTGTCCAAATTATTTATTTCTATACTATGTTTAGAATGTGGTCAAAAGACTATTGTAGAGGTAGCAATTACTTTCTAGCTCATTTTTTACTGTTCTAGTGGGTTTTATGGGTCATGTTGGTTTGTTTTGTAATTTGAAATTTTGTTTAATTCAGGTCTTCACCCTCAATTGATAAAAAACGCACACGTGTAGTAACTATCAATACCTGCTATACATAATACTCTTGATTTATTTTGTAATTTGAAATCTTATTTTAAAAAATAACATATGGTGAAAAGACGTTGTAGCAGTTATTTGCTAACCGCTACATAATGGATCATGTTTAGATAATGTACATTTTACCCATAGTGAGTCTTATCGGTCCTCTTTGTTTGTTTTGTAATTTGAAATCTTATTTTATTCATATTTTCACCCGCAATTGATAAAAAATAACACATGGTTAAATGACTCTTGTAGTAATTACTTGCTTACCGCTACCAGTTGAAGTAGCTACTTGCTACACGATGCATCATGTTCATTTTACTTTTAGTGGAATATATGAGGGTCCCCTTGGTTTCTTTTGGAATTTGAAATATTGTTTTATCCGGTCTTCACTCTCAATGGATAAAAATTAACACTTCGTGGGTGCCAAAGTTTAGACTCTACTCTAAAATCCGGTTCAAAAACAAATAATTTGGACCGGCTAAGGAATTAAGACTACTTTGAAATGCTTGGTGGGGGTCCTTTTGACATTTTTTTTATATAAGGGGTGCCCATTTAATGTTTCGTCAAAAGTGGAGTGTCATTTTGATTTTTGCCCTCAAACTTTTATAATACAAAAGAAATATTTTTTTTTTCATTATTTCTAAATGTAATATGAGTTATTTATTGATGCTGTGTAGTTAATTGATTTCAATTGGGAATGTTGCTAACCCATATCTAGCCTCCAGTTTCTTATATTGTTACCACTTACATGTCCTAGAACTAATTGTGTCAAATTAGCTTACCTCGAATAGATATTTAAACCGTTATTCTTTTTTATTTTTATTTGTTTTGTGTTCATGATCCAATGGCTAGCAATATATACATGCCCTATTTATTATTTCCATGCATTGTATCGGTCCATCAATTAATATCTGACAAAGCAAACAATAGAATACTCATTATGGGACATCTTTTGAAATATATATAAATATTTAAATAAGAGACTAATTAGATAGCTTAATCAAATGTTCCTAAGAGAGCTAGATGTGCAACTACCATCAGCATACACGCTATAGTCTGGCAAGATAGTTTAAAAACGTGACATTGAAGACACAAATAAGCATTTGTTATTTTGCTAATGGGGATTGCAATTTGCTATTAATCTATTCTCACTCAGACTCGGAGTTAATGAAAATCAATTTTGCCTTGAATTTAACTCAGCCACATGTCTACCTTGAGTTTCCTAGATATCATATACTCTTGTTTCCAGCTGTAACTTATCTCTAAGCTCTAGGGGAATCTAACTCAAACAAATCTTGTATTTCATACCTTGACCAGTTTGCATATTTTAGACCTCTGTACTGGAACACTGTTTATATCGTTAAATAAAATAATTTCTTAACTGCTTTTAGTCATATTGATTTCTCTAATTTATAATCATGCTGATGGGTTACATTATCAATTACATTATCTTTATTTTAATGGAGTTCTTAGAGGATTAGACAATTTTTTTATTTAATTTATGACATAATATCAACAATAGATATTAGACATTGAAAATAAGTATTGCTCTTTAATTTTTATTTTAGGTAATTCTCATTGGAAAATTTTCTTTAGATTATGTGCCATTATAAGTCTGATAATTTCAAATTTGTCACATGTTTTATGACCCTAAATTAGATATAAAAGTTATTGTATTCAGTTCATACTATCTTGGTTCTATTATTTTAATTATAATATTTTCATATTATTTTACATTTTTTTTTTGCAGTTGAGTATGGTTGGAGAAAATTTTAGGTATTCAGATGTGTTAGAGATTCATAAAATTCTAGATGCTACATACAAGCGGTATGCTACAGTGGTGAAAGATCATTTGCTTCGTGTTCAAAAATTGGAGAAGAAAATAAAGAAGGTTAAAAAATTGATAGCTGAACAAAATTGTAAATTGGAGACTGTTGATAAAGAACTTAAAGCCGTTGATAAAGAGCTTAAAAAACTCGAGGAAAATAAGTCTTCAAGGAAAAGCTTGAAAAAAAGTCGTGAATGAACAAAGTGGGACAAACAATCTATGGAAGATTATGAATTTGATTTTGAAGATTTCTTAAATTGATCTTGTCACAAGATTGCATTTGGGGAAATTACAAGCTTTTTGAATTGTTTGACTTTTATTTTCATTTTTTTAATGGTGATTGTATTTAAATTGAAATGGCTTTTCCACTGTCTTTTCTTTTGATTTTTCTGAGTTTATTCGTTGCGTTCTTTTGAAAAACTAATCACTTTGCATATTGAATTGTATAATTGCCTACGGCACATCTTACAAAAACGATTAAACAGAAAGGATCCCTTCTAAAATTGATTGAGATTCTTTTAGTGCAACTTTCCTACTATTTTTCTTTTTCAAAGTAAGTCATGGGCAGTGCTTAACCTAGCATGCGACAGACTGGATCATACTTGTCCCAACATCACTTTCTAAAATGGATCGATCAGGCTCGTGAAGTTGATCCATTTTGGCATGTCTAATTCTTTCTTTAACAATAAATATGTATTATGGTTAACATATCTATGAAGTAGTATAAAGCATTTTCCCTCAAAATGTTTGGACGAAACACCTAAAGCATCCAAATTATTCATATTTGACTCCCATTGATTTTAGAAATTTTTAAGGAAATCCATCGTAACCTCAGATAACCAATTTGAACAACTTAAGCCCAAGCTGTTCTGGCCAAAAACATCTTGATGGGTAAAAAGTTTTTACATTGATCATCCAAGTCTATTGATGAATTTATTAAAATATACTAAACTCGCAAGTGACCTTAGACGACCACTTTAAAAAAAAAATAGCCTACCAAGGTAATTTAGGCAAACATCTTGATGTCCAAAACTGTTTAAATTGGTCATTTTTGATAGTAAATGGATTGTTTGAAGTATATTCGACTCACTAATAGCCTAAGACGATTGGTGCACTCAACTCCTTATCAAGGTTGACCATGACTAGGATTTTGATAAGTTAGAGATGATGTATTGTCTGTTTCTCAAGATACATCGGCGGACCATGATCGTCACTAAATATTGGTGGATCATGATGAATTGAGAATATATTGGACAATCTTAGCTTGTTATCGGAGATATTGAAAAAATATTCCGAATTTACAAAACTTAAATTCATATTTATCTGTTGAGAGAGCTGAGCGGATAATCTCAAATTACCAGCGGAGGTATTTCTGCCAAATACTACTGAGTCACTGACTATTGATTTCGAGTATCGAATTAGCTGATTGCTCGAATAGAGAAGAAGTCACAGAATCATCTGAGTGGATGTCGTATCAGAGGAAGAAAACTATCGAGTAGTTCTCTTTCAGTCGATAAGAGAAAAGGCCAAATACTTCTCTCAGTCGGAAAGTAGAGTCGTCTGAATCAATCTATCAACTAGGTTTTGACTCAAAAATTAATTGTTGGACAAAAGGACACAATAAAACTTTAATCTACTCCATCACATTAAAAAAGTGCATCCCAAGAGTCTTCACATAGAACTTGCTTTGGCGTGAGAAAGTAGCAATCCATAAATAAGTAATTGGTCAATCAAGTAGTTTTGAATCAAAATTATTTGATGGACAAGAGGACATATTAAAACTTTATCTGTTCCATCAAAGTGCCAGAACGCATATGCTTTAATGTAAATAATAATAGGCATCTCAATAGTCTTCGCATAGCTTGGTGTGCTGAGAAAGTAGCCATCCATAATACAATTTGATCAATCATAAAACTTTGATCTGTTTCATAAAATAAAAAATGTCAGAATGAACCTGCTTTGATGTAATTAAATAATAATCATAAGTCTTCGCACCTTGCATTAAGTTATTAAGTTGTTTTGAATCAAAATTATTACACAAGGACTAAGTAAAACTTTGATGGTTCCATCAGATTAAAAGGTAAAGAAATGTTTTTTTCAAATAATAAAAATCAAATTTTGTTTTAATAATTTTTCATTAATATTTTAAATTCATCGGACCGCGTATTACAATAGTTATGGAATATATTATAATAGGTACAGTTTCATAACTATTATAATTATAATGTGAATGGTAGAAAAATATGATTAAATATATATTATAATATGAATATTTTGTAATGGATTTAGTATATATTATAGTAATTATAAAATTATAATTATTACAATCAGTTATAACCGTTACCAATGCATCCACTCATAATTTAGATGAAGATAATAATATGACTGAATAATTATATATGATTGAAACGTGGGATATTTTTTTTATAAAAAATTAAAATGAAACGTATTGTAAGACAATAAATGCCAGATCGGACTTGAAAAATAAGACAATAGAGGTCAGGTCAGGCGTACTTCCACGTTGCTGCTAGCGTACTTGTTTGTGTTCCTGTCAGGAAAAATAAATGCCTGATTAATTGGTTGGGATGTTAGGTAACTCTTTATGGATAAATTTTGATTGATTAAAATTTAAGAGATAATTATTTTTTGGTTGATTTAATTGTTTCTATTTTGTGTTGTTGATTTTATTAAAACTAAATTGTGTCAGTTGGATATAAAAATACTAAAATAATTATATCTTTTTACGAAATAATTCTATGATGTATAAAATTAAAATTGCATTTTAAAAAAGTTGAATTATATAATATAAAAGATTATTATTTCTAAAATTCATTATCTTTGTAAATATGTTAAATCATGTCAATCTATTTATATATTTAGGTTATATTATGCCAAATATTTAAAATATTTTTTTAATTTGTAACATAAAGTTTTATGTCAATTAACTATGATTTTCTTATGTTATATCATACAAGTTGTTTTGATTTGTGTTTTTGTTTACTCTTCATTCTCAAATAATCACAAGATAGGTTTTTAATACTAATGGGAGAATCATGATAATTTTTCAAAACTAAATTATTAGTGATAGAATACAAAATATTTCTTTTCTATGTTATAACAAATCATTGAGTTTTTTTTATATTATAAAATAGGAGTGTGTTTTGATTTTTAAGATGTCTATTCTTGAATCTCAAATAATCACAAGGTAAAATTCTTAATGTTGAAGAAAAATAGATGATGATATCTATTATGCCCTTACAAATCCAATTAGAAATCACAAACTTTGATCAGTTTGTTTAATGATAATTAAAATATATTTTTGTTAGGATTTCAACTTTGCAATATGACCAAAACATATTATATTTTTGTTCTGATCTCATATGTATGTTCTGATAATTATTGCCGTAAACAGCTTTCACAGAACAAAACTTCTAGAATAAGATATTAGAAATTTTTTTAATTAACATATGATTTTGTAGCCTATTATATTTTTATATTATAAGATTTTTGTTATATCAGTTTCATTTTGTTAGTTATATTTTCGGGTTTCTTTTTTCCATAAGAGACTTTATAAAATGCATATCTAATTTTCTATTCTATCTTAAATCGAATATCTTGAAAATTCAAAGCACTTATATATCTTAGCTCACCTTCAAAATCCTCTCGGGACGATTTAATAGTTAGCGTATGAAATATTATTATCATAAGATCTAAGATTCGAATCTCGACAAAGACGACATAAATGTCTCTCTTATGTGTTAATCATTATTCCAAAGACTAGTAGCCGTCTGTGATTTATTTTCTACGTATTAATCCTGGAATGAGTTGACGGAAATATTAAGTGATGACGAATATATTCATCTTTTACTACTATATTTAAAAAAATATTAATTTTTTTCAACTTCAAATTAAGTTCATATATGAACTCTTCACCCTTCCAAATATATATATATATATATATATATATATATATATATATATATATATATTAGTTTGTGATTTACAGTTATTTTGGTCAATCAATCAAGTAGTTTAGAGTCAAAATTATTTGATGAACAAAAGGACAGAGAAAAACTTTGACGTGTTCAAGGGCTGATGTAAATAATAATAATAATAATCTCAACAGTCTTCGCCTGTATTGGACCTTGCCTTGCGTGAGAAAGTAGCAATCATAAGCAAGCTTGAGATCGTTCCCAGGAAAATATGGGGCAGCAGCAGCAGCTGAAAGACAGATAGAGCTACTTTAGCCTAGCGAAAGCATTCTAAAGTTAGTTTTTTACTTGATTGTTTTCTCAGTCTCTTGATCCATTTTCCATCCTTTCCTTTGTGCTATTTCTTTCCTCTGTCATTATAATCTTCAAGGAGGAATCCTTTGTGCTGTTTTCCTTGTGCTATTTCCTTCCTCTGTTTGATAGCTGCATTTATAACTATTTGAATCATTGTAAATTCTAAAGGGCAAATCCTTTGGAATCAAGATGAATAACACAGAAGTTGAGAGGCTGGAAATGGACTGGGTAATCTCATTGGAGAATAGGCTGTCAGACACAAATTTGTGGGACAGAAAAAGAGGGGCAACAATATACAGAGTCCCGGATATCATGAAAAAGGTCGACCCTCAAGCATATGAGCCATTGATTGTCTCGCTCGGCCCCTACCACCATGGCAAACCTCATCTACAGGCCATGAATCAGCTCAAATGGAAGTACCTCAAGGCTGTCCTCCATCTGAACTGTGATATGGTCTTGAAGGACTATCTGGATCTGATCAAGGGTCTGGAAACGCGAGCACGCGGTGCCTACTCGGAGGAAGTGAACATGAGCAGCAACAGTTTTGTGGAAATGATGTTGCTAGACGGCTGCTTTGTGATGCTTACCATAACGGGGTGGATCGACCCGATGGAGATTTCAAAAGAGAGTACCTTGTGGACTCGTTTTAATGCACTGCAAGATATCTTCATTCTCGAAAACCAGCTTCCGTTCTTTCTTCTTGAAACTTTGTTCCTATCTGCATTTCCTCAGTACGACCGTGATTTCTTTAGAAGTCTAACATTCATGTTCATCCGAAAATATTTCTTCAGTAACATTGAATTTACCTCCGACAATGAGACTATTCACCACATAATTCATCTTTTTCTTTCTTGCATTGATCCGACAACAAACAATGGCAATGGCAATGGCAATGGCAATGACAACGGCAACCAGTCCTCCACATTTGGCTTCCTCTGCAACTCTAAACTAGTTGAAACAGTATGCGTCTCGTTGCCATCAAAGCTGCGCTCCTCTTTGTTATCGCAGGTGAACTCTAAGATGTGCACTGGTCGAGATGCTAACCCCGAGGAGGATCTCCCTGTCCCTGACTTACCATGGATTCCCAATGCTACAGTATGCAATGAAGCTAGAATTCACTTCAAAAGAAAACAGAAAGCCAAGAGTTTCCTGGACATTACATTTCATAAAGGCAAGTTGGAGATTCCCCAAATTCACATATACTACCCCACCAACTCGCTCTTGAGAAATCTTATCGCGTACGAGCAATGTTCAACTGATTCCAAGTTCCGTGTCACATCCTATGCGGTGTTTATGGACTACCTCATCGATACGGCAGCAGATGTCGAACTGCTTCAACAACATGAGATCATTATTAGCGATTTAGGGGACAGCCAAGAAATTGCCACTCTATTTAGCAAGCTTAACACGAATCTATGCTATAACTCAGAAGATTTCTACATTGCGGACGTCATCTTTGCCATGAAGAAGCACCACGACACTAGATGCAACAAATGGCGCGCAAGGTTGAATCGCGACTACTTTAGTAGTCCTTGGGCAGCTATCTCATTATTTGGTGTTCTTGCCCTATTTGTTCTCACTGTGATACAAACCACGTATACTGTTCTGAGCTATTATCCGTCGCACTAGCTTCCTCACTTAAAAGTAGAACAAGGGAATGTTTGTTGTTGTTGTTTATAAACTAATTTTTGTTGCTTATGATGTATCATATGCATGTGTACGACGAGATGTCATGTGTTCTTTTCATGCTGTCTGATGTGTATAAACGGTAAGTGCACGAAGTGTCATCAAGCTATAAAAATATATTGATCCCATAATAACTGATAGTTAAGTGCTAGTTTACTTAATAAATTCAATTATCTAAACTAATCACGAGGAAGAGGTTGTTCTAGAACTAGAGATCTTAGTAAGAATAGTAGAGTTCAGTGAGAGAAGATTTGAATGAGAAGAGAGAGGAGTGTGATATGAGGGTATTTGATTTGGAAAAGTAATTTTAGGATTTCAATTTTATCATAATGATTGTAAACACCCAATTTATATTTGGTTTCCTATCTTCAATGATTGTTTATGTAGGTAGACTATCCTAGGGTATCCGATGTGGACTTTTGAAACTATGTACATCTGCGTATCCATTCTAATTCATCGTCAACTTTCAGAGCGACAAAGCTAAGGGATTACTTTCCTAAGGAGATCCCTATTACATGATCCCATAACCCCCGAGTTGCCTTCTTCTACTATGTGGCGACTAATTGAAATTTATCCATTAAGATCTATGATAGTCTATCACTCCTTGTGGCATACCAATCTACTGTCATAGCCGACTCTTCATTCATGTTTTTATGGATCAGAGGATTGTGTTTTCCTTTCGGTTCATCCTCAAATCCTCGTGAAATATGAATCTCATGCTTTTGGCATCGAGATTGTATGTACACAGTAGATCCGGATCACAAACACACATATCATTGAATAAGAAGCAATCAAACTCAATAGACTCAAAAGAAATAGTGTTTACATATCATAGGGTCAATCCCTAATCCTAGAATCAAGAGTCTACTTCATAGAAACGGAGTTACAAACAGAGATTATCATTCCAACAGTTGCAATCAAGACAAAATTCAGAAAAAAGAGAAGGGAAGCTTAGTCTTGATGCATGAGATCATCTTCGAATGCTCCTTGATCTAAATTGTGGACGTGAGGGCATCAAATCCCCTTGTGATCGCCCTCCAAAATCTTCTTAGGTCCCTTGGACGACTCCCCAATCCAGATCCCCTTTCTAGATTTAAATCATCCTTTTATAGGTGAGTTGCAGGTGCCCAACATAGCCCCGTGGTGACTAGCACGCCCACCTATGTTGGATGTTGTGTCCTCTGTCAGGATATGACATGACCCGTGTCGATCGGCACAAGGGCCCGTGGTAGGCTTTGGAAAAACTCTAGTAATCGGACACGGGTTGTGCCGATTGGTACAGGCCTTATAGCGAGCTCTGGAACTTCAATCATATGACCTCTAAATTGGCCACGGTCCATGCTGGCTGGCACGACAAGTCGTGGTAGGCTCTGGAGTATCTTTGGAAGTTGGTCGTAGCTCCATTTTTGCTCCTTATCGCGGCTTATCAAAAGAAATAAATGGGAGCAGTTCTCTGAACTAGGAAATATCAAAATGAAGCACAAAGAGATAAAAACATGAAATATATGTATATCAAATGGGATAAGATGTGCTTCAAACTATAATAAAAAACCTATATGAACACATATCAAAATCCCCTAGACCAAACCTTTGCTTGTCCTCAAGCTACCCTAAAGTTTAAGTGCACAGTGCATAATTGGCTCCTAAAGTTTTCAAATTCCACCCGAAGTCAAGTCGTCATTCCATCGTGTTCCCAAAGTTTCCAATATTAAGCACTTATCTGTCATACAGGAGGTTCATTCCCTCTTCATAGTACAAAGTCTCAAAGGAATGCTCAGTATTAAAAGAAATTGATAAGTGCGTCTCCAGTAACTTAACTTAGTCTCAAAAGGGCATATTATCATTTCCACCTATGACAACCATTTTTTATCTCATTTTTTTGCCACTTGGAATGTTTTTATCCCATTATTGCTTTTCAAATTTTCATTCTCTTTTATTATTATTATTATTATTATTATTATTATTATACAAATGAGATTTTGATTTTTTTTTTCAAATGGGTTGGCACAAATCCAAGCATATCTAGTAATTGAAATGTTAGGAGAAGGCCACCTACAGTCACCAAGGTACTAGTCTGACAAGATGAATCATGATTACATCGTACTAAATCAACCTTTCAAAAATAAACCATAAATGAAGTGTAATGGGTCAACTACCAAGCAGGCATTTGATGAAACATTATCAACTCAACAATGCTTTTACAATCTTACTACAAGATATATAGGAGAATATGAATTGCCAAAAGTCAAGGAAAACATTCACATGATATCACCAAGGCTAAACACATCAAAATTTTGCTTAAAGGACAAAGTCATGCATGTGTGCTTTAATACAAATCCAAAAGATCAACATAAACTAAACATAATAATACATCTATCGACCTAGAATAGGTTATAGGCATCATCAAATAATACTTACAAAAGAAAAATGTGGAGGACGACTAAAGGAAGGCATCTCGGCATTACTTGAATCTTGGGAGTTTAGGTGACGATGTCATAGACACATACGCCTAGTCTAAGCAGCTCTTAGCTCCTCTGCTCCATAGTGGTATTCTTCCCTTTCCCATTGTTGCCGTTGTTCATTCATGAACTGCCCCATCTCATCCAGAAACTACCTCTCATCTTGCCACACGGTTTTCTCTTATTACCTCCTTCCTGCCTCAGCTTGAAAATACAACTCAACCTCATCATAATGCATCTTTACCCTCTGGAAGTGCCTTGTTAGCCCATCAAATCCACCACTCCAATGCCACCCTTGCCGCTCAAAATACAGCTTTAATGTACTATCAAGGCTAGTACGAAAGTAAAAAAAAAAAATCATATACATGTTCAAAATGAGAAAAAGAGGGTCCAACCAGTTTAATGTTTACCGTGGATGGCTCATCCCTAAATTCTGGCGGCTCTACTCTATCTACAGGAGATCTCTTTATGTCAAGCTGAACTACTGGTATGTGGGGCATCTCAGAAGGAGCCAGGTGTGATTCTCTAGTTTGAGAGATTGGTGGGACTCAATCTAACCTCCAATTCTCAGGGTTGGTGATAGTGGCGCATTAAACATTTGGTAGTTTAAAAGGTGCCCAATCGTTCATTCAAAGCCAAATGAATCTCCATCATGAACAAACATCTAAGTTGCTAGATACACTCCTATATCAATATTCAAATTCCCTTCTAGGATCTCCAACTCACCCAAGTTGTAATCGAGGTTTTGAGCAATATAGGTAATAAACCCACCAATTATTATTGTCCTAGATGGAGCTTTCCCATCTTTGACAAGGTGTCTAATAAAATGAGAGCCAAAATCAATACTCCCTCCATGCACCATATACCAAAGGCATAAAATTTCACTAAGCTTTACAACTTTTTCACTATCTTCTCTTTCAAAAATGCTATTGGTCATCACTTTATAGAGGTATCAGAATACAAGATTTTTAAGTTGAGAAGCTTTTGCCATTAAAGAGTCATATTCATTCTCTCCAGTCAATTTCTTCCAAAATATTGTGGCATTAAAGTCCTTTGGTATTCTTCTCTCCCCTCAGCAGGAAATTCAGAAAAAATAATTAAATTATTTCAATGTCCATTCATAATCATCATTAAACATTCGGAATGTAATCTTATCCTCCTCGCACTTCCTTCTAGTTAAGTTTTTAGCTTCCTGATAACTTAAGAATTCAAGAGTTGTTCTAGTTTAAGTGGGGTAATGTGTTGATACCGATAGGCTGGCTAGAGGGGGATGAATAGTCTGTAAGTTAGAAATTTGAATCTCTTGCTATCAAACTTAGCAAGGAACACATATTAATTTTAAACAAATAAAAATATAAACAAATACTTAGATTACAACCGGAGAGATTGCTAATCTAAAGCGATGTAAAACTCACTAAAAGAACTCATTCGTGAAGGTGAAGTAGCCTTTTATCGTAATTAAGCACAAACAGTAAAAATCGGATTTGTAGATGAAAGTACAGAGAGTATTCTATTAGACTTCGAGCACCAGAGCTCTATTTATAGCTCACTGATAGAAGTTAGTCATTTGCTGACATGACACCTCTTGAGCACCTAGACTCGGTTTGAGTGCCTAAATTTGATCGACTCGATCCACTCCTCAATGGCTTCTTTCCAGTAGATCAAGGCTTCCTGGGCGCCTAAACCCGATCCAAGTGCCTAGAGTCGGCTGACGTGCATTCTGTATTGATCCGCTTCGATGCAACACTTGCTAACGTGGTGAAACAGTCCAGGCACTTGGACCTGGTCCGGGCGTCTGGACCCCGTCAACTTAGAAATTGGCTCGTCCGGTCACTTGGGTGATTTTTCGGCTATCCAAAGTTGTGTTCACCCAAACAATCACCCGACCTAATTTCGACCTTCTCCTTGAACAGTCTTCCTCTCCAGCTTCTCGTCCCTCGGAAGCACTGGCGTGTCATTCTCATCCGTTGGTGTACTCTTCCTCAACTCATCATCCCTTAGATGCTCTAAGCTCATCGACTCACTTCCCGTGTCATCCTTCTTGCTCATTGCGTCTTCCGCTCGACTTCTTATATTTCTAAGTTCCTATATACTTAGATGCAAGAGATTAAAACTGCAAAACTTAACTTAACTCAGTTGATCACATCAAAACTAATTTGGGGTATTTACAACTGAGTTAGTTTTGATGTGATCAACTGAGTTAAGTTAGGATAAAATAAATAATAAAATAATTTATTCTAAAATAAATCAATTTGCAATTTAGAACAAATAATAAGTTTACAATAAATGTAAAAAATGTTATACCTCCCTTTTAATTTAATTTCTAATTTCTCTCCCTTTAATCATATAAAAAGAATTTATTATGAAAAATATGAAAAAAAGTTAGAAAAATATTGAAAATTTTTTCTAGGGGTTTTAAATAGAGGAAACAGGAATGTGTCTTTGTATCGAAATTATTTGTCAAAGATAGTAATTTTTTTACTAATTAATTCTCTATGTACAAAAATAATTTAAAGATTATTTTTTAGTTTTATAAAGTACTGAAAATTTTTATTATGGTCAAACAAAAATAATAGGATCAAGATAAAAATTTTCATGACAAATATATTTTTATTTTGACTAGAATAAATATTTTTAAGGAGAAATAATCATTTTAGAATTTAAATGATTAAAAACAGAATTTGTCATCTAAAAATATTACTTATTTTTTAAATATCCAAAATATAACATTCTTTAGCTAATAAATCAGGTTTTTAAAAATTAATTTCTAAAAAATTTAAAATTTTAAAAATATATTTTTTGATTAAAAAATTCATAAAAATTATATAATAATTGAAAAAATCTCAAAAAAAATAAGATAACATAAAACATAATTTATTATCAATGAAAAATTAAGTTTTTCAAAAATAAATTTTTGAAACATTTTAATTTTATTTTTTTCAAAAAAAATTAAAAATAATAAAATGGTCAAAAAATCTTATTTTTTTTTAATAGATAATATTTTTATTTTTTTTTAGAAAAAAATTTAAATAAAAAATATAAACCAAAGATTTATGAAATAATTAATTTTACTAAAAGTATAAAAATTAAACCAAATTAAATTTAAGCATGCACATAAACTTAATTTAATAGGCTAATTAGAAACCCAAAATAAATTTCTACCTCCTGGATTAATTAAATTTTTTCTAGAAATATAATTTCTATGTGCTTTTATTATTTGATTCCTATGGTCTCTAACATAGTAATTAAGTCTTCTATAATTTCTAAAATTTGACAATCGTGATAAATTTGAGTTTGAGCATGTAGTGTCCTTTTTCAACAATTGTATTTGCTCTTTTAGTTTTTCATTTTCATTCTTAAGTTTGTCAAAATTTTCAACTAGGCATGTATAGTTATTCTTTGAATCTAAATCTTTTGACCTAGTTTTACATTGAGATCTAGACAACATTTTGATACATTCTATAGTTGATCGAAAGGAAGGTTACGTACCACACTTATTATGTCGGACTCATAGGTAGATACTCCCCCTTCATCGTTGCTTTCTTCTGAAGTGGCTTCATCGTCATCAGGTAGGTGTCACGCCCCAGAGGAGTCTCTGTCCGAAGAAATTTCGGCAGCATCTCCCCTGTACGGCGGACAATATGAAACTTTCTACATATCACATATACTTCAGCCACAAGCGGCTGGAATGATAACAAAAATAAAAACAAACACCACGCAGTGTATAGAGATATTCAGCCTCTGACTGTCACAACCACGCAGTTAATAAAGATAATCAATAACAATAGGACTCTGACTCGAAATCCACCCTACTCCACTACACTCGTAAAGCTCAAATCCAACGAACTCACCTCTTCTGCCGTCCAGGCAGGCATATAGTAGAATAAAAACCAAACCATCCAAAAGACCATCAAACGGTAACAATCCGTACAATATCCATAAATAAAATCCAAAACAAAACTAAAACATAGTCTGATGGAAGAAAAACCAAAATAAAGCAAATAACAACCTAGTAGAGAGCTAGCTCTACGTGCAGATGGGGGGCCAGCGACTGGAACTGCTCCGGACAGCCTCAACCTGAAAATATCAACAATGGAGGCGGGGTGAGTCCAACACTCAGCAGGTACAACTGATATGCATAATAAAACAAATAACAGACAACACTAATCATGCGTACAGTCTCCTGAATATGAGGAGGATAAATGCAACTGAAATGAAATCAGAAGATAACTGTACTGACCGGATCAAAGTATAAAGGTAAAGGTCGTCAGACCGAGTGAGTCATAATCCTGTATGCATGTCAATCAATGCATCCAAACAAATGCAGCATATAAGTGCAGCAATCACAAGCGAATAAAAATGCAATAAATGCATATGTCAACCCCATACTCTGAAATCAATGCTCCTGTGCAATGACAGAGTAAACGGGATGCTGTCGGAGTACTCCTGTCCTGTGACCCCAAATCATAAATGGGGGAGCTCAATGCTCTCATCTCCCGGTACACGATGACGGGGAGGATATCTCTGCCGGCTACCACGCTGAGTCTCCTGACCAACGGAGCCAAACAAAGTCCACCATCTGCCGGCTACCACGCTGCTACCCTAAATGCCAACGGAGCCAAACAGAGCGGAACTGACTGCCGGCTACCACGCTGAGTCACCTGACCAACGGAGCCAAACAACAGAACCGCCACACACCAGCCAGATATACAAATCCATGGGTGATGTGTGCAGTACATGTAACTGGCGATGAGCTCAACCAAAGTAGAGCCGACAATCGCACAGCATGCAATCATGATGCATGATACTGAACATGGCAATCTCATGAATAACATGGCATGATCCATATAAATAGATACAAAGTGTGTACCACAAGAAGACGTATCAAATAGAAGGTACACAAATCGAAGAGGGTATCAAATAAACCCTAGGTCCAGAATATAACAGAGCATGTGGTTAGGTCACTACCTAAGGCATATGTGATCAGGTAGATAATATGCAGTGCAGAATAAATAAACAAACAACATGTACTAATCATGTAGTGACCAACCGAAATAAACAGGTAACACAATTACTGTTATATGTTAAACATATTATCATGCATATCAAAAGACATAAGTCAAAGTACCCGCCTCCGATAAAATGGTCCAAATCCGGACTCCGAGATACTCGTCTCGTATCAAACTCCTGTATCACAAATAGAAATATATTTTTATTTAGCTACAACTCTTCCAAATAGCTAAATAAAATCTCAAATCCTAACTTAGGGCAAACCCTAATCACATTACCCTCATTCTTCTCACACAAATTCATCTACACATGATCATCTAGCTAAAATAATCGAATTACACTATGATCTACAACTAAGACCAAAAACCAAATACCTTACCTTGATTCCTAGCACTGTTGCTGCTGAATGAATTTAAATGTCGTAACAGAAAGTCCACAGCACAGCCTTTCTTGGCTGGAATTCTTCACAAACAGAACAAGATGAGATCCGGCAAGATGATCACAAATCAAACCATGCATAATCTCTACTGACCTCTACAGAAAATGCACACTTCCTAAATTAAATCTCACACAACGAAAGATAGCAGCAAATCAAATTGATCAGGAGATACTGCTCACCTCACTGCTGTCTGGTTGAATCCGGCAGAACAAGTGTGCAAGCAGTTGATGCTGCCAGAAATAGAAACACTGCTGGAATCAAGAGGATTCACTAAACAACCACCAACTGGATTTCAATTCACTGTCCGGATCAAAAAGAGAGATCAAGAAGTCACGATTTCAACCAAACATTCCACCAGAAACCTCTATTCACATGGATCATCACTCACCTCAAAAGATCCCCAACCCCCCTCAATCGAAGCCACTTATGGCTCTGTGAACTGCTCGGAAAGGAGGAACAAAGGAATCGTTCGGCTGTGGAGATCCCAGGGCACTGCGTAGAGAAGGCCGTCGCTAAGGATGAGGAGGAAGATGAAAAGAGGCTTCGATCGGTGGCAGTGTTGCTCGACTAGGGCAGAGGAATCCTTGCGTTACTCCCTGCTCACCGGTGGCGATGCAGGCGCAGAGGAAGAAGAAGAAAATCGGGCAGAGGCTAGGGCTTCGATGTAGGCGAGACAGACTCGGCGGCGGTGGCTTCTGTGGACAGCGTCGGCAGAGGAGAGGGGGAAACCGCCGGTGCCGGCAGTTAGGGCAAAAAGGAAACTCGGCGCGAGGAGTGGGCTCGGGTGCGCGAGGGAGAAGAACAGAAACGGCGATTAATGAGGGATTTTCGGCGACAATGTAAATAAAAAGGAATAAGAAATAAAAAGGAAAAAGATTTATAAATATAATCTTCTCCTCTCTTAAATAGGGTAGCCTAAACAGGCTTTTTTTTTTCCGGGCCCCGTTCTGGTCCCCGTTAACTCGTCCATACGAGCTCCGAAAAATTTCCGAAAAATGTCCAAAAATTCCGGAAAATTTCCTTATTCATAATCGCCTATTTTCGGTATTTTACATTCTCCCCCACTAATAAAAATTTGGTCCCCAAATTTCGTTATCTACCATCAGCAAGTACTAACAACAGATATAGAGTATAATTGTTGAACGGTAAACTAAATCACATACCTCATGTGAAAAGGTGGGGATATCGAGCTCGGATCGTATCTTCGAGCTCCCAAGTAGCCTCCTCGTCTGAATGATGCTGCCATCCGACTTTAACCAGCCGGATAGTCTTGTTCCGCAACTGACGCTCCTTCCGGTCGAGAATCCGTACCGGAACCTCCTCATAAGTAATGTCAGGCTGAAAGGAGAACTGAGATTATCTATCAACACATATATCAGATCGGGTACGTATCTCCTCAGCGTAGATATGTGGAATACGACGTGAACGCCTGCCAAAGACGGCAATAGTGCCACCCGATAAGCTACTGCTCCAATCCTTTCCGAGATCTGGAAAGGTCCAATGTATCGCGGAGCTAGCTTACCCCTGAGGCCAATCTCTTCACCTCTTTCGTGGGTGAAACTCGCAGAAATACCTGGTCGCAAATGAAGAACTCTAAGGGTCTCCGACTCCGGTCAGCATAACACTTCTAGCAGTCTTATGCCTCTGACATCCTCCGTCTGATAGTAAGGACCACTCTGCCTCGCTGAGCTCTATGAGGTCCCAACAACTGGGCATCTCGGATTCTCATCCTGATCTACGACTGAGCACTTATGGTAACAAGACTACCCTGCTCGGTCTGTCCCTGCTCCTCAAGGTCTAACACAGAGAAACCCTGAATCAAGTCTATAACCACCACTCGGTAGCAAGTTAAAGTCCCTCTGGACTTCTGGCTAAGTGCATCGGCAACCACATTAGCTTTTCCCGGGTGATAGCTAATGGTACACTCATAATCCTTCAGGAACTCCATCCATCTCCTCTGTCGAAGATTAAGTTCCTTCCAAGTAAAACAGATATTTGAGATTCGATGATCAGTGAGAATCTCAAGGTAATATCATACAGGTAATGCTGCCAAATCTTCAGGGCAAAAATAATAGCAGCCAACTCCAGATCATGAACTGAGTATTTTCTTCTCAGGCTCCCTCAACTATCGAGAAGCATATAAAAATACTCAACCGTGCTGCATCAGAACAGCACCCATACCCTGTAGAAACGCGTCGGTGTAGAGGACAAATCCGTCCTCTCCAGAAGGTAAAAACCAAAAATCGAAGCCGACAACAATCTCCGC
Organism: Zingiber officinale; assembly: GCF_018446385.1. Classification (NCBI taxonomy): domain Eukaryota; kingdom Viridiplantae; phylum Streptophyta; class Magnoliopsida; order Zingiberales; family Zingiberaceae; genus Zingiber; species Zingiber officinale. The sequence continues at coordinate 155,029,523 of NC_055992.1, read as the reverse complement.
TTCAGCTCCTAGAAGCTGATCTTGCAATCCTCAATCCAAGTAAACTTCACGCCTTTCATGGTCACGCGTGAAAGTAGCATAGCTATGTGGAAGAAACCCTCGACGAAAAGTCTGTAATATCCTGCGAGTCACAAAAGACTGCGGATCTCCTACACTGATTTCGGCTGCTCCCAACGGTAACAACCTCTATCTCCTGTGGAACCACGGTACACTCCTACTGGTGACCGTGTGTCTCAAACATCATAACAAAAGACAATCCATACCAGCACTACTGATAATCACATATAGATGTTCTCGTCGAATCATCTCTAGATCTATCCAAAGGTAGTGTACGTGACTCACCTCGGATCCGTAATAGATCACAACATCGTCCACAACGATAATGGACACCTATCCAAACATCCTCGACATACCAGGATCATCGAGTCCCTGAAAACATCTAAGGCACTGTAAGCCTATATGGCAAAAACCAATACACATAATGTCCGTATCACAGACATTCCTATCCATAAGATCTCCAATAATAAATCGAAAAATCTGATCATCAATAACATAAATCACCAAAGAATAAATCCTCCAGGGTGAGAGCAACGCTCCATCACAGGAAACACCACATATGTGGGAGCAACGCTCTACCACAAGAAATCCTCAATATGTGGGAGCAACATTCCACCACAAGTAATCTGAAATATGTATCTGTAATAAATATAGGAGCAATGCTCCACTACCAGCAATCCGTGATATGTGGGAGCAACGCTCCACCACAAAATAATACATAAGTACCCCAAGGCACCTAACTATCCAGCTAGAGGCTGTACAAGATCTCTCTACCACAATTCACTGTGGTTAGCCTAGGCTATAACAACCTAGTAACTAATCAAATCCATCATCAACTCTATCAGCATCCTAGTGGGTCATCCACTGATAGGAAAATTAATTGATGGGTTAATCCAACAAATGACATAATGCAGTCACTCCACATTCTGCATTCAGTATAAGTAGAATCATCATACAGCTACCAATGTATACACCTAGCACACATGCTCACACAACATATGTATGATCAACAAAATCCTCCAATTATTATACACCAAACATACTCACAACTCAGGTATATTCAGTATGATACCTCCAACAATACATACCGAACACGTGTGCAAAATCAATGTAGGTAAAATCAACAATACACCTCAAACAACACTCACATGACATATCTTCACCTATGCCAAGAGTATAACCAACATATACTTCCAATAAAGCATACTAAACTCAGGTGCACTCACATATCAAACATAATCCAAAAAGATACCTCAGATACCACATCAAACACATATGTACATATCACAACTCAGATTAAATCGACAAAATGTCTCCATCAAAACACCACCGATGTACTTATACTACATCTCGGATTTAATCAACAAGCTATCTTCAATAATACCTCCGGATACATACTCCGAACTACATATCTATAATCCACAAGGAGCCTTCAAACCATATCAGAACATGGATACATATACTACTTGCAAATGGACAGTCTACCACAGGACTCCTACAACACATAACAATCATCATATACGTGCAATATAGACATGCAAAATCAGCATACCAGCTCAATCAAAGAGACCAACCTTATGCTACCAACACTCATGGGTTACGGATATATCTAAACAAAATTCATGCATATGTATCAAGCATGAATACATCAATCAAAAGCAACCCAAAATAAAACAGTCTAATCATCCAGTAACAACCTTGCTATAGGTTCAAAGGAACTAGTATTGGACAAGAAAGATATACACACCATGGTATAACATTGCCAGTCAATGTTATACACTACCCAAGACTATATCAAATGGGAAAAATTTTATCATCATAAATCCAAATGTACTCTTCCAGTATACACTAGTAACAATTGTATCCCATAAGTGTTAAGCAATTAGCTCTACACTTCCTTACATCAGCGGGGTCACATCCCAAACACCCTCTAAATCAACCCACCAGGTATATACAATCCACGGTCAAAATCTTCATAGAATAGGATACATCGATCCTTTATAACTTATCCAAGCCGATAATGATATATGGCTAAATCAGTCATTTTCACATCAGTACAAAACATGTACTCAAATGTGCTCTAGATACATAACTAAGCACAAATAACCTAAAGGTTCGAACCTCTAAAAATAGATCATGGCAATCCTCTACTGATCAACCATCAAAACTAAATCATTCATCTACTAACTAATCAAGAATACCTTAATCCTCCACAAGCAACTAAGGTATATCAAACCACAACTACCCAACTCGACAAACATAAATCAGTCTTCTACTGACCGATTTAACAAGTGTAAATCAATATTTACTGACGAAAATTAACTAAGATAAAATGGTATACAACGTTGTCAAATAACTAAACCAGTTCATGGGTCAATTCAACACTAATACATCATCTCAAACTAGAGAATGTCAATCCACATAATATCATATGAATAAATGTGTACGACCCAAAAGAAAAAGCTAGAATTCAATATCATCAAGACACCCTCATTTTTTTTTTTATCCTCAAAAATATCAACCCACTAATATCAGATGAATAAGTCTCTACTCTCCATGAGGGTAAGTTAGCATTCAAAACACCAAATCATTATTTATCCACATAGTTCATTATCAGATGAAACAAATATCAATTTTATCATCCTGTTAACTAACCATAATTAACCAGATTTATTAAAATCAAAAATCTCATAGGCACATAAACTCTCTAGCTTCCAATTTATAATCTGATCACCAACTATAAACATCAACCTGTGAACACCATACATGATACTCACTATATCACCATCAATGACAACCCAAATATAAATCATCAAATTAGTTATCCACTAATAGATCATCAAAACAAATATCTAATATTTGATCATCAGACAACCACATAACATTTACTCTCATAAACCATAAGAAATCAACATATCACAATATCTGATCTCACAAAATCCCTCAACCTCAAACCATTCTCAATAATGATCAAACATGGTAACTCCCAATGACCAATTCTCATCGTATCGGGTACCCAAATATCCAAAAGGTATGAGTATAAAAACTCTACTGGCTAAGTCAACAGGAGTCTATAGGTATCATCCACTACCCAGCTAACAATAGCAGAGACTGGTATGTGCCTCCATCTCCTACTAGTAGTAACAGAAGCTAAAACTACTGATGGTATGATGTGAAAAATCACCAGAGACTATAATCCTTGATCTCTATTAAGGTCAACCATGCTCAATGGCTAACCCATCACATGTAATATGGGCTATAGCAATCAGACAGGTACTAAAGATAAAGTGCTAATACATGTCATAACTATCATAAAATAAACATCATACCTATTTGCCGTCTGGAGATGTTCCATCGCTGTCCAGTCCCCAACTTCTGACCTCAAAATTCCGAACGAGAAAATCGCCGGAAATCCATATAAATCCGAAACGGAAATCCAAACCCAATCGTAATGGAAAAATCCATGTCACTCAAACAACTACCCAGTTTGACTCGCAAACTTGGGCTAATCCAAAAATCCAGAATACCCAAAAAAAGGTATCCGATAAATCACCAGAACACCAAAAGCAGGTATCATAACCCGCTCTGATACCAAATAAATTGGTATCAGATAAATCTCAAAAATCCAACACACGGAAATCCAACAAGTATCGCCAACTTTGGCGCTCTGATACCAAATAAATTGGTATCAGGTTATCCCAAATGTCCACAATACGAAATCAAAGAATCGTAAAACTTATGCTCTGATACCAAATAAATTGGTATCAGATAAATCAACGAAAATCCAAAACACATAGCAAGTATCGTATACCTGCTCTGATACCACTAAATTGTCACGCCCCAGAGGAGTCTCTGTCCGAAGAAATTTCGGCAGCATCTCCCCTGTACGGCGGACAATATGAAACTTTCTACATATCACATATACTTCAGCCACAAGCGGCTGGAATGATAACAAAAATAAAAACAAACACCACGCAGTGTATAGAGATATTCAGCCTCTGGCTGTCACAACCACGCAGTTAATAAAGATAATCAATAACAATAGGACTCTGACTCGAAATCCACCCTACTCCACTACACTCGTAAAGCTCAAATCCAACGAACTCACCTCTTCTGCCGTCCAGGCAGGCATATAGTAGAATAAAAACCAAACCATCCAAAAGACCATCAAACGGTAACAATCCGTACAATATCCATAAATAAAATCCAAAACAAAACTAAAACATAGTCTGATGGAATAAAAAACCAAAATAAAGCAAATAACAACCTAGTAGAGAGCTAGCTCTACGTGCAGATGGGGGGCCAACTCCGGACAGCCTCAACCCGAAAATATCAACAATGGAGGCGGGTGAGTCCAACACTCAGCAGTACAACCGATATGCATAATAAAACAAATAATAGACAACACTAATCGTACAGTCTCCTGAATATGAGGAGGATAAATGCAACCGAAATGAAATCGGAAGATAATCTGTACTGACCGGATCAAAGTATAAAGGTAACAGGGTCGTCGGATCGAGTGAGTCATAATCTGATGCATGTCAATCAATGCATCCAAACAAATGCAGCATATAAGTGCAGCAATCACAAGCGAATAAAAATGCAATAAATGCATATGTCAACCCCATACTCTGAAATCAATGCTCCTGTGCAATGATAGAGTAAACGGGATGCTGTCGGAGTACTCCTGTCCTGTGACCCCAAATCATAAATGGGGGAGCTCAATGCTCTCATCTCCCGGTACACGATGACGGGGAGGATATCTCTGCCGGCTACCACGCTGAGTCTCCTGACCAACGGAGCCAAACAAAGTCCACCATCTGCCGGCTACCACGCTGCTACCCTAAATGCCAACGGAGCCAAACAGAGCGGAACTGACTGCCGGCTACCACGCTGAGTCGCTTGACCAACGGAGCCAAACAGCAGAACCGCCACACACCAACCAGATATACAAATCCATGGGTGATGTGTGCAGTACATGTAACTGGCGATGAGCTCAACCAAAGTAGAGCCGACAATCGCACAGCATGCAATCATGATGCATGATACTGAACATGGCAATCTCATGAATAACATGGCATGATCCATATAAATAGATACAAAGTGTGTACCACAAGAAGACGTATCAAATAGAAGGTACACAAATCAAAGAGGGTATCAAATAAACCCTAGGTCCAGAATATAACAGAGCATGTGGTTAGGTCACTACCTAAGGCATATGTGATCAGGTAGATAATATGCAGTGCAGAATAAATAAACAAACAACATGTACTAATCATGTAGTGACCAACCGAAATAAACAGGTAACACAATTACTGTTATATGTTAAACATATTATCATGCATATCAAAAGACATAAGTCAAAGTACCCGCCTCCGATAAAATGGTCCAAATCCGGACTCCGAGATACTCGTCTCGTATCAAACTCCTGTATCACAAATAGAAATATATTTTTATTTAGCTACAACTCTTCCAAATAGCTAAATAAAATCTCAAATCCTAACTTAGGGCAAACCCTAATCACATTACCCTCATTCTTCTCACACAAATTCATCTACACATGATCATCTAGCTAAAATAATCGAATTACACTATGATCTACAACTAAGACCAAAAACCAAATACCTTACCTTGATTCCTAGCACTGTTGCTGCTGAATGAATTTAAATGTCGTAACAGAAAGTCCACAGCACAGCCTTTCTTGGCTGGAATTCTTCACAAACAGAACAAGATGAGATCCGGCAAGATGATCACAAATCAAACCATGCATAATCTCTACTGACCTCTACAGAAAATGCACACTTCCTAAATTAAATCTCACACAACGAAAGATAGCAGCAAATCAAATTGATCAGGAGATACTGCTCACCTCACTGCTGTCTGGTTGAATCCGGCAGAACAAGTGTGCAAGCAGTTGATGCTGCCAGAAATAGAAACACTGCTGGAATCAAGAGGATTCACTAAACAACCACCAACTGGATTTCAATTCACTGTCCGGATCAAAAAGAGAGATCAAGAAGTCACGATTTCAACCAAACATTCCACCAGAAACCTCTATTCACATGGATCATCACTCACCTCAAAAGATCCCCAACCCCCCTCAATCGAAGCCACTTATGGCTCTGTGAACTGCTCGGAAAGGAGGAACAAAGGAATCGTTCGGCTGTGGAGATCCCAGGGCACTGCGTAGAGAAGGCCGTCGCTAAGGATGAGGAGGAAGATGAAAAGAGGCTTCGATCGGTGGCAGTGTTGCTCGACTAGGGCAGAGGAATCCTTGCGTTACTCCCTGCTCACCGGTGGCGATGCAGGCGCAGAGGAAGAAGAAGAAAATCGGGCAGAGGCTAGGGCTTCGATGTAGGCGAGACAGACTCGGCGGCGGTGGCTTCTGTGGACGGCGTCGGCAGAGGAGAGGGGGAAACCGCCGGTGCCGGCGGTTAGGGCAAAAAGGAAACTCGGCGCGAGGAGTGGGCTCGGGTGCGCGAGGGAGAAGAACAGAAACGGCGATTAATGAGGGATTTTCGGCGACAATGTAAATAAAAAGGAATAAGAAATAAAAAGGAAAAAGATTTATAAATATAATCTTCTCCTCTCTTAAATAGGGTAGCCTAAACAGGCTTTTTTTTTTCCGGGCCCCGTTCTGATCCCCGTTAACTCGTCCATACGAGCTCCGAAAAATTTCCGAAAAATGTCCAAAAATTCCGGAAAATTTCCTTATTCATAATCGCCTATTTTCGGTATTTTACAGGTAGGTGTTCAGCTATTAGTGTTGTTCCTAGAATCTCTTCGGTCTCAGAGTCTTCTGAAGATGAATTGATATTCATAGAAGAGTTAGATTCTGTCTCTTTTTATTCTTTGTGGAGTTCCAAGAACTTTTACTAAAGTTCTTTAGCACAAATCTAGTTGTCAATTCTTTCTAGTTCTTAGCAGGAAACACACTTAGAGGATAGAACTTAGCTTTACCATTTGCCATAAATTTGTCGTGTCACTTTTTAGTCCGACAATGCTCCTCGAGTTCTTTTCCATCTTTACCTTTGGACAATTCAAAACCATATTTAATTGTTAATAAAATATTGAAATTAGTTTTGAAAAATATCTCCATACGTCGCTTCCAAAACATGGACTCCTCTAACATTGGTGGATAGATGCTAGATTCGGCCATCTTTCTTTTTCTTTAGCTGGTGATTAGTCCTAAAGCGATTTGACTCTGATACCAATTCTTGATCCTGATAGGCTGGCCAGAGGGGGCTGAATAGCCTATAAGTTATAAATTTAAATCTCTTGCTACCAAACTTAGCAAGGAATATACATTAATTTTAAACAAATAAAAGCATAAACAAAATAGAGAAGAGGTAGAAGATTTTACTTGGTTTGCAAAAGGGGAGGTTGCTAATATAAGGTGATGTAAAGCTCACTAAAAGAACTCCATCTTGAAGGCGGAGTATCTCTTACAGCAATTAAGCACAAACATTAAAATAGAATTTGTAAACGAAAGTACATAGTGTATTATATTACAATTTGAGTACCAGGGCTCTATTTATAGCTCATTGTTGAATTTAGCTGTTTCCTAATATGGCACCTCCCAGGCGCCTGGACCCGGTCTGGGCGCTTGGACCTAGTTCGGGCTTCTAGAGTCGACTGATGTGGATTCCGTGTTGATCCTCTTTGATGCAACAACTCATTGACGTGGTGGAATAGTCCATGTGTCTGGACCTGGTCCGGACGCCGGGAGTTCGGGTGCCTGGACCCAGTCAACTCAGAAGTTAACTTGTCTGATCGTTTGGGTGATTCTTCGACCGTCCAAAGTTGAGATCACCCAAACCCAACTCCAGCCTTCTCCTCTAGTAGTCTTTCTCATCCGCTGGTGTACTCTTCCACAGCTCCTCGTCCCTTAGATGCGCCGAGCCTATCGACTCACTTCCCGTGCCATCCTTCTCACTCGCTGTGTCTTTTGCTTGACTTTTTATGTTCCTTAGTCCCTGCACACTTAAACACAAGGGATCAAAACCATAGAGCCTAACTTAATTCGGTTGATCACATCACAATTAACTCGGGGTACTTACATAATGAATATTTATTAATTTATCCCAACTCACTTTACTAATTAATCAAGAGATGTTATCCTCAATCCCTAGGATTTCCATAACATATTCATTTTGTTGGTATAATTTGCATTAACAGTTTAGCTCATGTTTTGATGAATGACAAGTGAGTTAAGTTAGGTGTTATTGTGGTCTAATTGTTTTACCAAGTGTGTAGGAGTTGACAGGTCTAGAGGACCTGACACCAGGATGAAATCCAACTATGTATGAGGACATGATAGTTTGTACAAAGCCTAGATAGGTCAAAGGGCCAACCTGATATCTGGTAGGAAGTCTAGCTTGGTCTACGGGGTTTGACAGCTGGCCAAGGTCCAATTGGGTTTGCGGACCTGACAACTGGCATGAAGACCTGGTGGATCGAGAGGCTAGTCAACCGACTATAATTTGGTAAGTGAAGGTAAGACACTTGAGGAAAGTGACTAGATGAGGACGCGTCCCAATTGAGGGATAGTAGGTCTCGATCCAGTCTAGATCCATTTTAGATCCTTAAACTGAGACCTTGACTAGTTCCTGATCCCAAAATGATAGGAACTAATTAATACTCCTATTATGAGTATCCTAAAACTTGTTTTGTAGGTTAGATATTATTGTGTTGGACTAACCTAACTTGCAGGGCAAAAGGAGTAAAAAAGGTCTCGGGTGAATAGTACCTGAGGCGGCTTCAAGCATTGGAAAGCGCATTCGGACTGTTCATTAAAGGCGCCTTCTGTGTTATGGAAGGCGCCTTTCGCAGAATAAAATTCAAATTTAGTCACAGATAAGGATTGGGCTGTTCAGGATCAAATTTCTTAGGTTGGAGGTATCTTCAAGGTTATGGAAGGCGCCTTCCACACCCTTTATAAGGGCACTTCGAGCAAAGCTTCAAGAATAACTTCCATACGAGCTTCTACGCGTCTGTTCAATTTTTCGACTGCTCCGGTTTGTTGCTACTACCCTACTATGACTTTGCTACACCCGACTGTCACTGAGAAGTCATCCAAACACCAAACTCGAGCTAACCATCTACAAGAGTGTTTGGTAACGATAATTTAATTACTATACTTAATTTCTGTAAACAGAAAGTGTAGCTTGTTACACTCTTCCAATTCTCGTGTACTCGATTATCTTTTCTGATGGTCTTGGAGGAAATTTTTAGCGGATTACCCGTCGATAGGTCCGCTGGACCTGGGGTCTTGGAGTAGGAATCGCTGAAGGCTCCGAACCAAGTAAAAACTAAATATGTATTTTTTTTGCTTTCTTTTAATTTTCGTGTTGTTTCGCTGTGTATACTTTGATTTCAAAATGAAAACAAAAGTTTTTAAAACCACATGATTTACCCCCTCTCATGTGCGTCTCAATCCAACACATCTATATATCTTATGGGCACAATCCTATGTTTCACAAGAATATCAAAATGAACTTTATGATTTTTATCATGAAAAATGATTCTGAAAGAATTGTTACTCTTGTCACATGTTTTTTCCTTTACTTTTTCTCCTTACCTTTCTCCTTGGAAGTGGAGGCTTCTCCTTGCCTTGCTATTTAGTTTTGAAGAGGAGGAGTTTTGAAGAGTTTCCTGACGGACACTGACTAGATTTGAAGGTGGCGGAAGCTAGGTTTGGTCATGGCAGAGAATGCTTAGATAAAGGTTGCATGACACGGCCCGTGGCGTCTGCCATAGGTACCCGTGGTAGCCTATGGAATTCAGCTTTCTTCGCCATGGCCCGTGTTGGTGGCCTCTGTGATGTTCAGGAAACCTCAACCCCTTGGGTGTCTCTTGTAGTTGTCCAATGTCTTGCAAATTGAAATGTCTTAATAAAAAATACTCAAATGTAAAGATTTATCTAAGAGACCAAAGCTTGAATTGCCTCCCCAAAAATGCTTGTTTAAGGTCCTTAGTTCGACTCCTTTCTTTTTCTTCTCAACTTAACTCAGAGCTTTGACTTTGATGGGATTCCTCTCCCCTCCTCCGAACAATCTAAATTAGAACACCTCATCCCTTGCAATAATCATATATTTATTGTGTTTTGAAGGCTCTATATTTGGTTCTATGTCCGGAGGTCTTTCAAGATGCTCCTTTGAGTGACCATAATTGTCTTCTTCCCCTTGACCATCTTCATGGAAATTATTTGATAGTTTAGAAAGGTCAAACTCTAACTTATTCCTGTTAGTGTGTGCACTTATGTGCCAAGACACTTCTTATGTATTTTTTGGATAATTATTTAATAAAGGCAAGAATTTATCATTAATTATTTACTTTTCTGTACGTATATGATTAATGATAAAGTCCCACAGATTAATGGGTATATTAATCTGAAAATAGTCCTTGATCGGATAGATATTTAGAGGGGACATGGATATCTAGATCAACGCTGAGTATGACTAGGTCGAGATAGACCGGAGGGATGGATATCCAAGTTGTACTTGGGGGTGCCTTGAGTTTAGAGGTACACTGGACACGACTCGCTCAAGAGGAGACCACATATTAAGCATCATTGGTCTTTCCTTTTATGAACGAGTGTAACTGATCTTTTGACTTGAGACCTTCATTTATTCTATGCGTGGAGTTATGTGCTTTGATGCCGTTAAAAGCAGTCTTTAATCGGATTGTGATTAATACGGTAGTTGGGTGTATGACAAAACGTAGAGAGAATAGTGTTGAGTCAATAGAGGATTCATCGCTCTCTTGGATTAGGAGTTAACATCCTGGCCGCTTGATAGAGATATTAGTGACTCAAAATCCATGGCCATGGGAGGAATGATTTATCATTCAAGAGGAGTCTATTATATCTTAGAAATCAAGTAAAACAATTAATTTGGTAATGATGCATAATGTATCGAATTAATTGGGATGTAGGCTTTAGATGAAGAGATTGAATTACACAGTAATCGGTTCATAGTGGTTTACAGTTTATGACTAATATTAATTTTATCGCGTTAGGTGGCTAAAAACTGTTGCTAGATGGTTACCTTAGTCTGTGTATGGATTTACACTGCCTTCGTGTATAAAACCTAGAGGGTCGCACGCATAGCACGTAGACATGAACAAGAGTATCGGAAGCGAGTCGAGATCAAGATCAAATATGGATTTATTTGATACAAAGAAGAGAGAATTCGAATAGCCATAATCATGATGATTAATGGAGAATTCGAAAAGTCATCATAATGATAATTAATGAAGAATTTGAAGAGTTATCATAATGAAGGTCATAAATGAAGAATTTATGGAGCCTATAACTCTTCATCTTCCTTATTAATGAAGATCATAAATGATGAATTAATTGAAGGCTTAACTCTTCGTATTCCTTGGAAGCTATAAATAGTCATCCTCGGAAAGATTCATAAAAAGGGATTTCATTCTCTTCATTTCTCCTTCGTCAACTTCGTCTTCCACCGGAAGAGATCGGTAGTGCTTCCAAGACTTTGTCGATCCAAGTGGCTAGCACCTAACGGATCATATCAAGTTCGTGATCTAGTGCGCGTGGATACTGCTAGAGGAGTCACACGTGGGGCTCTTATTTGTCTATTTGTCTGTGATATCATTGACACTTATCGGGGACTCGAGGTATGCTTTATATTATTTTTGTGTAAAACTATATGTACCACGAAAGATCCATGTTCAATATATGTTTTCCGCTGCGCTCCGATCCCAACAGTGGTATCAGAGCCAATTCATGGTCGGATCATATAGTACGAAACCGATTCTTCAAAATTTATTTGAAGGAATCAGTGTTTCGAGAGATTTCGAAGAAATCTTAATTTCTTTATTTTAAGTTATATGCCGTAATATTTCATGATAGAAAATAATTTTGTCTAAAAACTTGTGAAGTAATGCATGTTGTAATTTAGATATAAATTCCTTGTGGCATAAGTAGATTAATATGTTAAAATCTTCGAGACTTATTGTCTTAAAAGACTATAAGGATTAATGGAGATAAATCTCGTAATGAGATTGTGCAAACGCACAAGAAGTTAATCATGGTGAGACATTTTAATAATTATAAAATCCCTTAAATATATTAAAGTTAAGATTTGTTAAATGCCCTCCACTAATAACTATGATGATAGTTAGAATTTTTACATAAGTCGGTACAGCTCAGCTGTGGGCTTGTGTCAAAACATCTATAATTTATCATAATTATTAGTGGGTCGACTTAACTCAAATTCGTTGACTTGTTTAGCTCAGCTAAGGTTAACTGATTTGAGGGGCGAGAGTTGAGAATATAAGGCTCGACAAGAATATACCGAAAGTCACATAGATTTGTGATTGGCAAGTTAAGGCCTACTTGATGAATGTAGCATGTAGGTACAGCTCAGCTGTGTGCATTCTATATGATTCAGGGTTTCGGTCCTATTAGGAATTATTACCAACTAATTCCCGATTCTGACAGTGAGGGTTGTTGGACTTGAATAAAATAATAAGAGTTATAAAAGACCTTTATTAAATAATTCCACAAATACTAAAACTCTGCTTTAAATTTTAGATGGCAAACACAAGTACCTTATCGCTGCGAAGCATTCTCGAGAAAGAGAATATCCTCCTCGGTTCCAACTACCTAGATTGGTATAGGAAACTAAAAATCGTCTTAAGACATGAGAGAAAAATTTATGTGCTTGAAGACGAACCTCTGAAAGAGCCTACACCCGATGCTTCAGAGGAAGATCAGTCATATTATTCACAGTATATGGAAGATGCACTAGATGTGCAATGCATTATGCTGTCTTCTATGTCTCCCGAGTTGCAGAGACAGCATGAGAACATGAGTGCTAGGGAGATTGATCAGCACTTGCGTGAGCTCTTCCAAGAGAGTGCGAGAGTAGAGAGGTATGAAACCTCTCGAGCACTATTTCGTACCATGTTGGAGGAAGGAAACCAAGTTGGGTCTCATGTACTCAAGATGATCGGGTACATAGAGAGGCTCGAGAGCTTAGGTTCCAAGTTGGACCAAGACTTGGTTGTTGACCTAATCTTGTCGTCACTACCTCCATCATTTTCTCAGTTTGTGTTGAATTTCAACATGAACAGCATGGACAAGAGTTTGACTGATCTGATAGTAATGTTGAAAACCGCTGAGAAGGATATGAAGGTAAATCCTTCACTGCATGCAATGATGGTCAGAAAGACCAACAAGCGCTCTGGCACCTGGAAGTTTAATCCTAAGGCTAATGCAGTGAAGAATCCTAAATATCAAGCTCAAAAGAAGCTTAAGAAAGGGATGCAGGTATCCCAATCCGATGAGAAGGAGGCTATGTGCTTCCATTGTGGCAAGAAAGGTCACTGGAAGAAAAACTGCTATATTTTCATGAAGAAGAATGTCAGTGGAGCGGATGCTTCAGGTATCTTTATGATAGAGTGCAATCTTTCTGTTTCTTCATCATGGGTCATAGATTCTGGAAGTAGTTCTCACATTTGTGCGAACATGCAGGGTCTAAGTGACTGCAGACGGTTGTCCAAGGGCGAAATGGACCTACGAGTAGCTAATGGAGTGAGAGTTGCTGCATTAGCTGTAGGAACATATTCAATAAATTTGCCTAGCGGACTTATTTTGAACTTAGAAAATTGTTATTTTGTTCCTAGTTTCTCAAAGAATATCATTTCGGTGTCAAGTTTAGACACCAAGGGATTTGTATTTCAATTCAAGGACAAGTTATGTTCCTTTTATTTGAATAATATATTCTATGGAAATGGTTCATTGAATAATGGTCTTTATGTTCTTAACTTAGATGAACCGATCTATTGTATTGAAAGTAAGAAACAGAAATTACATGACTCAAACTTAACATACCTCTGGCACTGTAGACTTGGTCATATAACCCAGAAATGCATCGCTAGACTACTCAATAATGGGTATTTGGACTCTTTTGAATTAGAGCCCATAGATACATGCGAAGCGTGTTTACAAGGAAAAATGACCAAGAAGCCATTCACCAAGATAGGTGAACGGGCAAAGGAACCACTAGAACTCATACATAATGATGTTTGTGGACCATTGCAAGTTCAGGCTAGAGGAGCGTATACCTACTTCGTGACTTTTACTAACGATTTAAGTAGATGTGGATATGTCTACTTAATGAGACATAAGTCTGAAACTCTAGACAAGTTTAAGGAGTTCAAGAATGAGGTAGAAAATCAACTTGGTAAGAATATTAAGGCCCTTCGGAGTGATCGAGGTGGCAAGTATCTAAGCCAAGAGTTCATTGATTACCTAAAAGAGTGTGGGATAATTTCCCAACTTACACCTCCTAGGACGCCAGAGTGGAATGGTGTTTCGGAAAGGAGAAATCGCACACTCATGGATATGGTTAGATCAATGATGAGTCATGCAAGTCTTCCAATGTCATTTTGGGGCTATGCCTTAGAAACAGCAGCATACACACTTAACCGAGTTCCTACCAAGACAGTAGATAAGACTCCTTATGAATTATGGTTTGGAAAGAAACCAAATCTATCTTATCTTAAGATATGGGGTTGTGATGCTTACGTGAAGAATGAAAATTCTAATAAGCTTGCAGCAAAATCCATAAAATGTACGTTTGTAGGTTATCCCAAAGCTACAATGAGATATTATTTTTATCTCCCAAATGAGCACAAAGTTATTGTTGCTCGATATGCTACTTTCTTGGAAAAAGAATTTATTTCTAAAGAAAATAGTGGGAGTAAAGTAAGTCTTGAAGAAATTATAGACTCTACAAACAGGTTGGAAGATGAACAGTTGGACAATGAGATAGTGCCACAAGCACAAGTGTCTCCTTCATCCGGGACTGCTCAAGAAACGCGAGATAAACGCAAGTCTACAAGAATACACCGAGAGCCAAACAGATATGGTTGGCTGGTAACCCAAGATGAGGAAGTGCTACTCATCGAAGATGATGAACCGTCGACTTACGAGGAAGCAGTTGCTTCAAATGATTCTGAGAAATGGCTGGAAGCCATGAAATCTGAAATGGACTCCATGTACACCAACCAATTTTGGGAGTTGGTTGATGTGCCAGTTGGGGTAAAACTCATAGGGTGCAAATGGATCTTCAAGAAAAAGATTGACATGGATGGGAACATCAGTACCTATAAAGCTAGGCTTGTGGCAAAGGGTTTCAATCAACGTCAAGGAATTGACTATGATGAAACATTTTCGCCCATTGCAATGCTTAAGGCCATTAGAATTTTACTAGCTATAGCAGCTTACAAGGACTACGAAATTTGGCAAATGGATGTTAAAATTGTTTTCCTAAATGGAAGGTTACAGGAGGAAGTATATATGGTACAACCTCCCGATTTTATAAAATCCGAGAACGCCAATAAAGTATGTAAGTTCAAGAAGTCCATTTATGGACTAAAGCAAGCATCTTGGAGTTGGAATCTGTGATTTGACGAAGCCGTTAAAGATTTTTCTTTCGTCAAGAATCCAGAAGAACCTTGCGTTTACAAGAAGGTTAGTGGGAGTAAGATTACATTCCTAGTGTTGTACGTTGATGATATACTTCTTATAGGCAATGACATCCCTAGCCTAGAATCTACCAAGACTTGGTTGGGAGAGTGTTTCTCAATGAAAGATCTTAGAGATGCAACCTATATCTTAGGTATTAGAATATACCGAGATAGACAAAGCAGGTTACTAGGGTTGAGTCAAGCTGTATACATTGATAAAATGCTGAATAGATTCGGTATGCAGGACTCCAAAAGAGGATATTTACCAGTATCACATGGTGTGCATCTTTCCAAAGCTATGTGTCCAGGAACACAAGAGGAAAGAAGTAGAATGGACAAGATACCTTATGCTTCGGCTATAGGGTCCATAATGTATGCTATGATATGCACTCGACCAGATGTCTCGTATACATTAAGCATGCTGAGTAGATATCAGTCAGATCCTGGAGAGGGTCATTGGACTGCGGTAAAGACTATCCTCAAGTATCTTAGAAGAACAAAGAACATGTTCTTAGTTTTTGGAGGAGACGAGGAATTAGTCGTCAGAGGATATACTGACGCAAGTTTTCAGACAGATCGGGATGATCTGAAATCGCAACAAGGATATGTGTTTTGTCTGAATGGTGCAGCTGTTTGCTGGAGGAGTTCCAAGCAGGAGACAGTTGTAGATTCAACAGCTCAGTCCGAGTACATAGCAGCTTCAGAGGCAGCAAAGGAAGCTGTGTGGATCAAGAACTTCATAGCGGAGCTTGAAGTGGTTCCTAGCATTGTTGATCCAGTTGTGCTATACTGTGACAATAATGCGGCCATAGCACAGGCAAAGGAGCCAAGGTCTCACCAACGATCCAAGCATGTACTAAGGAAGTATCACCTCCTTAGGGAGATTGTTCATAGGGGTGATGTGTTGGTGAGCAGAGTAGATACCAGCGAGAATATCGCAGACCCACTCACAAAGGCCTTACCTCTACAGAAACATGAGACCCATGTGAGGAGCCTAGGACTGAGAGTCCGTAGTGTTTGACAATAGTGCAAGTGGGAGATTGTTAGTGTGTGCACTTATGTGCCAAGACACTCCTTATGTATTTTTTGGATAATTATTTAATAAAGGTAAGAATTTATCATTAATTATTTACTTTTCTGTACGTATATGATTAATGATAAAGTCCCACAGATTAATGGGTATATTAATCTGAAAATAGTCCTTGATCGGATAGATATTTAGAGGGGACATGGATATCTAGATCAACGCTGAGTATGACTAGGTCGAGATAGACCGGAGGGATGGATATCCAAGTTGTACTTGGGGGTGCCTTGAGTTTAGAGGTACACTGGACACGACCCGCTCAAGAGGAGACCACATATTAAGCATCATTGGTCTTTCCTTTTATGAACGAGTGTAACTGATCTTTTGACTTGAGACCTTCATTTATTCTATGCGTGGAGTTATGTGCTTTGATGCCGTTAAAAGCAGTCTTTAATCGGATTGTGATTAATACGGTAGTTGGGTGTATGACAAAACGTAGAGAGAATAGTGTTGAGTCAATAGAGGATTCATCGCTCTCTTGGATTAGGAGTTAACATCCTGGCCGCTTGATAGAGATATTAGTGACTCAAAATCCATGGCCATGGGAGGAATGATTTATCATTCAAGAGGAGTCTATTATATCTTAGAAATCAAGTAAAACAATTAATTTGGTAATGATGCATAATGTATCGAATTAATTGGGATGTAGGCTTTAGATGAAGAGATTGAATTACACAGTAATCGGTTCATAGTGGTTTACAGTTTATGACTAATATTAATTTTATCGCGTTAGGTGGCTAAAAACTGTTGCTAGATGGTTACCTTAGTCTGTGTATGGATTTACACTGCCTTCGTGTATAAAACCTAGAGGGTCGCACGCATAGCACATAGACATGAACAAGAGTATCGGAAGCGAGTCGAGATCAAA
This sequence comes from Zingiber officinale, assembly GCF_018446385.1. Taxonomy (NCBI): domain Eukaryota; kingdom Viridiplantae; phylum Streptophyta; class Magnoliopsida; order Zingiberales; family Zingiberaceae; genus Zingiber; species Zingiber officinale. Next base: position 155,012,010 of record NC_055992.1, on the reverse strand, counting down.
ATCAAATATGAATTTATTTGATACAAAGAAGAGAGAATTCGAATAGCCATAATCATGATGATTAATGGAGAATTCGAAAAGTCATCATAATGATAATTAATGAAGAATTTGAAGAGTTATCATAATGAAGGTCATAAATGAAGAATTTATGGAGCCTATAACTCTTCATCTTCCTTATTAATGAAGATCATAAATGATGAATTAATTGAAGGCTTAACTCTTCGTATTCCTTGGAAGTTATAAATAGTCATCCTCGGAAAGATTCAAGGTAAGGATTTCATTCTCTCCATTTCTCCTTCGTCAACTTCGTCTTCCACCGGAAGAGATCGGTAGTGCTTCCAAGACTTTGTCGATCCAAGTGGCTAGCACCTAACGGATCGTATCAAGTTCGTGATCTAGTGCGCGTGGATACCGCTAGAGGAGTCACACGTGGGGCTCTTATTTGTTTATCTGTTTGTGATATCATTGACACTTATCGAGGACTCGAGGTATGCTTTATATTATTTTTGTGTAAAACTATATGTACCACGAAAGATCCATGTTCAATATATATTTTCTGCTGCGCTCCGATCCCAACAATTCCTTCCCATCGCCACTGAGATTTTATGGTTTTTCACATCTATAATTACTCTGATGGTGGCCAAGAAGGGTCTTCCAAGAATGATGGGTATACATGGGTCTTCCTCCATTTCCAATACTATAAAATCAATTGGCACGACAAAATCTCCAATTTTACTAGAATATCCTCTAAAATTCCTAAAGGATACCAACAAGAATGGTCGACCAATTGTAGGATCATTGTTGTTAGTCTGAGGTTCCCCAGACCTAACTTCTTGCACATTGAAAATGACATCAGACTCACACTAGCTCCTATATCATAGAAAGGTTTGTTTATCTTTTTATCCTTGATGAAGTATGGAATAGAATTTTTTTTTTTTGGATCTTTTAGCTTTTGAGGATGCTCATTTTGAATTATGGTACTACACTCTTCAGTGAGTACAATAATCACATTACTTTCTTTCTTCATTTTGTGAGAGATGATCTCTTTCATGAATTTTACAAACTATGACATTTGGTGTATAACATCAAGTAATGGTACCTCCATGCATATTTTCTTCATCATCTCCAAGAATTTCCCAGTTTCTTCATATTGCTTTGTCTTAGCCAAGCATTGTGGGAATGGAATTGGTGGTTGATAAATCTGAACCAGAGGCTTTAACAAGAGATATTCTTTTGGTTCATTTGATTCGCTTGACTTTTCCTCTACCACTATAGGCATTTTTGGTGTATTAATTCCCTTAGCAAGATCATTTGGTACATCCTTCACGCTTTCAGTTAAGTTTTTCAACCGCTTTCCACTTCTCAAGTTTATTGCATTACAATGTTCCACAGACTTTATCTTTGATTGTCCTGAAATTTTCTGGGAGTTCTTGAAATTAAACTCAACAATTGTGCCATGTGGTTTTTCAACATCTTTGTATGATTAGTAAGAGAATCAACCATAGTCTTTAACTCTTTGATCATAACATTGCGATTAGATTGTTGCTGGTGAAAATTTTCATTCGCCTAAGATTGAGTTGATATGAATTGCTCCATCATTTTGTCCATACTTGACTTTTATGGTTGTGGTTCAGAACTTTGTCCATAACTCCCTTGATTTGATCGATATGAAAAATTAGATGGTTCTTCCATTCTAGATTATTGGTGCTAGAATAAGGGTTGTTCGACCATAAATTGAAATTGTTGGTAGCATCTTCACATTCTACATGGCCACCTCTTATGGATGTTAAAACTGAACAATTTTCTTTAGAATGTCTTGAAATTCCACAAATTTCACAGGAGATATTAATAGTATTAACCGAATTTACGCTCAATGAATCTAAGCGTTTACTCATGTTGTTCAACCTTATCGCCATAAAATCCATAGAATTTATTGCATTCATCCTTGGAGCTTGTGTAGGGACACTTCTCTCATTAGCCCATTGATGATGGTTGAACGTTACGCTCTCAATGATATTTTCAGTCTCTTCAAGTGTTTTGTTCATAATAGCTCCTCCAGCAGCTAAGTCTAGTGAAAATCTAGTGGCATAAGAAATTTTGTAATAGAATGTGAATGATTAACTATCTCTCAAGCCTATGGTGTGGACATTATTACAATAGGTTCTTATATCTATCCCATGACTCAAATAATTATTCTCCATTATTTTGCATGAAATTAGTTCTAAGATATCGCATGTAAGCAATTTTGCTTGGAGGGTAATATTTGCTCATGAATCTTAATTCACATTGATCCCATGTTGCTATGCTCTGGTCGGGGAGTGATGATAGCCACATCTTAGCCTTGTCTCTTAATGAGAATTAGAATAACATGAGTTTTATAGCATCCAAAGAAGCCTCATTTTGCTTTAAAGTTCCACATATTTTTAGAAAATTCTCCAAATACAAATTTGCATCTTCTATAGGTGCTCCATTGAATTGACATTGTTGAACCATCTATATATATTAAGGTTGGCTTGAGCTCAAAATTCTTTGCCTCAATTGTCGGTCGGGCAATGCTAGATCTTAGTCCTCTCAAACATGGCGTTGCATAATTGCCAAGTGGCCAATTGTTATTGTTTGCCATGATGAGGCTTGAAGGTATCCAATTTTGATCCATTGCTCGATATTCACTTAGTTTTCGATGAAATGTTCGATCGATCTAGGAGTTAAATGACAACAATTCCTCCAACCTTGTGGTTCTGTGCATGAACTGAATTAATTCTCCTGAAAAAGGAAAAAAAATAAAATTAAGAAGAGTGTAAACAAATGCAATTGAAAACTATAAAAAAAATAGTTTGATCCAATCAAGTTGTTATTCAACTAATATTAACCAAAACCAGTTCCGGCAATGATACTAAAAATTTGATATGTACAAATCGTAAGTGTATGGAGTGTCGTCAAGTAATAAAAACATATTGATCCTATAAGAACTGATGGTTAAGTACTAGTTTATTAAACAAATTTGATTGTCTAGACTAATCGTGAGGAAGAGATTGTTTTAGAACTAGAGATCTTAGAAAGAAGAGTAGAGAGTGTAGTAAAGGAAAATATTTGAATGATAAGAGAGAGAAGGAAGGAGAGTGATCCTAGGGTATTTGATTTGGAAAAGTAATTTTAGGATTTGGTTTCACCACAATGATTATAAATATCTAATCTATATTTGATTTCTTATACTCAATGATTACTTATGTAGGTAAACTATCCTAGGATATCCTATGTGGACTTTTAGAACTATAGTGACATATTCATTTCAATTTATAGTTTATTTTCAGAGCGACAAAGCTGAAGGATTGCTTTCCTAAAAAGATCTCTGTCACATGATCCCATAACCCCCCTAGTTGTCTTCTCCTACTGTGTGGCGATGAATTGAAACCGATCCATTAAGATCTATGATATCCTATTACTTCTCGTGGCATACCGATCTATTCTTGTAACCGACTCTCCACGTTTTAGATTTTTACGGGTTGGAGGATTGAGTTCTCCTTTTAATTCATCCCTAAATCTGTATGGGATACAAATCTCATAATTTTGACATCGAGATCGTCTGTACATAGTAAATCCAGACCACAAACACACATATCATTGAATAAGAAACAATTAAACTCTATAAATTCAAAAGAAAGTGTTTACGTATCATAGGGTTAATTCTTAATCCTATAATTAAGAATTTACTTCATGGAATTAGAATTATAAACAGAGATCATTGATCCAACCCTTACAATCAAGACAAAATTCAGAAAAAGAGGAAGCTTAATCTTGATGCGTGAAATTGTCTCCGAATACTCCCCGATCTGGGCACGAGGGCATCGAATCACCTTGTGAATGTCCTCCAAAGTCTTCTTAGGACGTTTGGATGACTCCCCAATCGAGCTCCCCTCTCTAGATCTAAAATCAACCATTTATAGATGAGTTATAGATATTCGACACAGTCCCATGATATTTAAATTATCTTATCAAATAAACTTAAACATCATAAAATTTAACTCACTTAATGTTAGTAATCATTTTCAATATATTTTCATAGATTCTTATATTCTATGCAAAAATATGAAAAAAAAAAATCCTTTTTCAAATATGTCGACTCTGTTTTTTTTATTAGAGAGGAGTGCTAAAAAAATCTTACCTTATTTTCTTCTTAATTTGTTTCTCGCTGCGGAGTATAAAAACCATAAATATAACCCATAAACTAGTATATTCGCCTTTTTATTATATTTTTTAACGTCAAAATCAATTATATATATATATATATATATATAATTTTATGTGGATTATATTGATATTTTAAAAATTTATTGTTATGTTTATTTAACCATTTTTGGCTTCCCTCCCAAGTGTACCTCGAGCCCTATCGATTTATCCCTCTCCCCGATGGAGCTCCTGGTTCTCCGGCGACAGCCGGCGATCGGCGGCTGGGTCGCTCAACAGAAGAAGTGATAACTGTCCCCTTTTCTCCTGTTCGTTTGTTTCTTCCTTGTCTCCGCCTTCTTCCCCCGCCTATTATACGTTGTCCTTCTCCGTCGAGATCACTTCACCATGGTCTCTCTTTTTTTCCCTTGTAACCCAAGATCTGAATTGCTGCGGGATTATTATGCGTTTAATCTTTGGTCTATTGATTTGATCACTTCATCTTTACAGAATGTAACTAGTCATTGTCCTTTTAAATATTTTGACATCATTGCAAAAACCCTAAGTCATTGTTTTTGAAAAGAAAACATTATGCGATAGATACATATGCTATGATCTTCTGGATGTTGATGAACTTCACATATTGTATGGATTATATTATTATATTTGATTTTATATCTGTACATGTGCATTCATATTTGATCAATGTAAATCTATACAGGTATTATAGACAATATCACCATGCCCTATGTTAGATCTCTATTGTTTAAAGCGGCCAAAATGTAAACTTCTCCCATATAGGAGTAAATATGCTTTACAAATTTAGAACCGGTGTGGCCAACACACAAGATTACTGCTCGTAAAGGTTTTCTAGGGTTAAAGTAGGGAAATGCAGGTACACAGTTGAAAGTGCATGGCCGGGACGCTAACCCCAGGCAATGACACCTCGAGGATCGAACCTGGACCTCTCGGCCACGAAACCATGCGCCCCCAGCTGTGCTACGCCCTGAGGTCTTGTTTAAGACTATCAAGATATTACTTCTTTTAGTTGTTATCTTAAGCAATTAAAAATGGTTTTTTGTTGAGTTTCTTATCCACGATACTGAATCTTCATCCTTTATCATAATGATAGGAGCTTCCAAACTCGTCATTATCATGTTCATCATCACCAAGCTTGGAGTTGACTACAAAAATCTTATTCCTATGCTCTATATGCTTTTATATCACAACTAATTATGATCTAATCTTACCAAAAAGATAATTAAATCCATGTTTATAAAGTTACTGATGCAACATCAAAAATCGCACCACAAAATCTCACACAACTCAACCCATAGTAGAGGAAAATATTAAATACATGAGATCTTTATATATTCAAAATAAAACCAAGTCACCAAAAAAGTCTAACTGATCTCTAAAATCATAACCTACTTTTAAAAGTCTAAATTTACCTTGAAAAAATTATAATAAACTTTTAACAACTCTTAAAAATTATTTTAAATTGATTCCAATCCTCAAACTGCATCAGTTAGACAATTTTGACACTCTCATGTAACTTTAACCTTTTTCACATTGTCTTGGGACAGGCACTGGTGGTTTTAAGAGCTTTCAACCTAATATCATATTGGGATCTCCATAAGTTTTCATTTGATGCATTAAATTTGATATTCTTTTCCTACTTTTTGTGGGTCATAAAAGGTTGAGTTTTTCTTAAGCTGCTAAAAATGGCACTAGCTGCAAGGTTGAATCTGAGACTGCAGAAAGAACTTAAGCTGCTCATGACTGACCCACCTCCAGGCGTTTCGTTTCCTTCACTTTCTGATAATCAGAACCAATCATCTCTTTCACTGCTTACCATTGAGTCCTGTAAGTTTCATATAAAATGACAATTGGTTCTTGTTTAGTATTTATTTGCCGACTTAGCTTTTGAATACTGGCATTGAGGGACCTGAAGAAACTGTATATTCTAAAGGCATTTTCATTGTGAAGATCCAAATCCCTGAAAGGTTGCTAGTAGTTTTGTTTTCTTTGGAATCTTTAGAAATACTTTTCTTCTTTCTTATACTAGCCTATCTTATAAACTTTACTAATAGACTTGGAGTTTTCATATGCAGATATCCATTTCAGCCACCTAATGTCACCTTTGTTACACCAATTTACCATCCCAACATTGACAATGGAGGGCGTATTTGTCTTGATATTCTTAATTTACCGCCAAAGGTAAATGATTCAGTTGTAGACTATTTGCTTAAGATGAGCAATAACATGAATATTTCTGCTTCCGGAAGCTTTAATTTAGTTCCATAGTTACGCCTTCATGGATACGTTAATGTTATCTAGACATTCACAAATCACAAGTGCATGAAGTATCAGTTGGTTTTCCCAATCTATGCCTTTTTTTCTCACAAAATCTACCTCGCATAGCTCACTCCAATATTTCATGTTCAATCATCATGGTTATTTCAGCTTGCCTTATCTTGTTAAAATGCATATTTTTTAGATAATTAAATGAAGTACGAGTAGCCATTCTTTAGAGAAAAGAATAAAGATATGCAGTCCTTGGAATGAAACAAGAAATATCTAAGGATGATTAGGGAATAACATTTTTTTATGGCAATTTGATGCTTCTGATTTTGTAACCAAGTACATTAATAGTTATTCTATGAAAATTTATAGGGAATAGAGAATAAGATAGGTATTCCTTGGTTTATGTTGGGAAATTTGAAGAAATTTATAGAGAATCTCTTTTGGTTGGTTTATGAGGACGATTGCTTCATTATCTGGATGATGATGCACAGCCTTCTTTCATTTTTTGTTCCCTTTAACATTTTCGTGATGCTACACAACCACAGGGTGCATGGCAACCATCAATGAACATCTCAACTATTTTAACTAGCATTCGTTTGCTACTGAGTGAGCCTAACCCAGATGATGCCTTAATGGCTGAAATTGTAAGTGCTACAGATTATTACCATGGCTAAATACGATCATGATTCTTTACTTGGCCACTTTTTCCTTCCGGAGCAGGGAGTAGTAGTACAATAGGCATGTATTTGAACAGAAGGCCAGAACATGGACCGAGAGATTCACTAATCCTGACATTGCTGGGAAAATTGAAAATCATGCTGTTTCAACAAGCCTAAATATGGTAGTAGATATCATCCATTAATGCTTTCCTATTGATTCCCGTAGTCTAATAGAACAGAAGTTGGGAGCAATTAGTTATAATCGTGATTTAGAGAATTGCTTCTGCTTTTTGATTCCAACCTGCTCAACCTTACAGGTACCTTTAGAAGCTCATGGAGGTTTAGTTCCAGAAAATTCAGACCAAGGGAGGGACAGGATGAGAAAGAAACTTCGCCTATCATTTACAAAACTGACAACAACACCAGTTATGCCATCTGGAATGAACGACAATGCTGAAAAGGAGGTTATTGTACTGAATAATGAGATATTAGATATGCCAGCCAAACAGAGTGGCAGTATGAGGAGGAAGCTTTATTGATAGTTCTAAGTATAAAAAACAGTAAACACGAAAATTGTAAACACTTACAGTGACCTTCCGTAGATTTGCAATCGGCACCGGTAAAACTTGTTGACGGAAGAACGATCACAGAATCGGAAAGCTCTTCATGGTTCACAAACCAAATCTCTCTTGCGAGATTGGACAGATCAATCTTGAATGTTCTTCATGCCTCTTTTAATCTTGTGCATATGGACGAACCTTGCACAGAGACCTTTCATATGAGACGAATCCATTCTCTTTGACTTTGCCCAAAAATTCGCACATAGCAAGTCCTCTATTCCTTTCTCTCTTATCTTCATCTCACCTTAGGTTGCTTGGACGACCTTATATATAGGTGTAGAAGGTCTCTTCCCCTTCTTGCTAATAAAGTTGTTACACTTTACTTAGTCATTCTTCCAAATGAATTAGAGACACTCTCGTAATGACACATAGTCTCTCTTCTGGCGGAACATATCCGTTATCCAGAAAACATCTAATCTTTCAGTGGCACATAGCCATTATCTTGGAGATTTTCATGTCTTGCTTTTTATCCAGATTAAATAATCTTCATTTACATCAATATGAACATCTCTAATTCCTTATAATGACTATTTGTCAAGAGCATGTTCCATATTCAATATTCACATTCATTTTTATACATAATAGAAATGAGTCGACCAATGAATAACATCAAAAGATGTAAATTTATTTAATCTTCCTTTTTAGCTAGAATCTATTCATTTCAATCAGTCGCTTTCCTAGTTTTGTTCCATAGACTAAATCATCCATAGTCATAGGATACATGCTAAAGGAGCAGACACTGATTAAAACTTTAAGTAAACGGCTAAATAGTCACTAAGGGCAAAATCTGAGATTAGCTTATAATTTCAAAGGTTTCACATAGTAGAGAAACAGAGATCCATTCTCCTACTACCCTTCTTGTCGCCATAGCACATGTGGTATGAATCATATGCTACGATGTTATTCTCTTTACTAAAAAGAGCGCATGTTCTCAAATTTTAACATCGTACAGATTTCGATCTAGACATACCTAATGTCTAATCCTGAATTCAACATATGAATTCCAATCTGTCTATCAACAGGTTTAGTAAATGGAGGGTTCATTTACTTCGATTATTACATAAATGATCTCATCTTGATACAATTATCAAGGTAATCTTAATTTATAGGTATGTCTCTATTCACAGTTACATAAGTTGTCCCATAAGTAACGGTCTTACCTCTATTTATACTCAACAAATAGAGATGATTGCCCATGTGAGTGGACCAATCTTAACCTGCCAACATGCTCATTGAGACTTTAATCCAAAATGTAACAACTTATACACTGAATAGATCATGACATTTAACAACGACATTTTACGAAGTCACAAAAACTTCTTATTCTTTGAAATGACTTTTTACTCAATGGCTTAGTATAAGGATCTGCAAGTATAGTACGTGTATGGATATACTCAAGAATTATCATTTTCTTGTCCATAATATCCCTTACAAAATTATACTTAATTCTATATGTTTGCCTTTGCTGTGATATTTGGGATCCTTAGCTTGGCTGTTACAACACACTATAACAGGACTCTCACTGTCCTCAGCAATCTTCAAATGCTTTAGGAACCTTTTTCAACTAGACAGATTGTTGCACAACTGATGCGCAAGCCACACAGCTTTCAATGTCGACAAGGCTACATAAGCCTACTTCTTACTATTCCATGAGATGACGCTATCATTTAGCAAGAAGGTATAGCCTGATGTAGATTTTTTGTCATTAATGTCTCCTGTCCAATCTGCATTTGTATAGCCACTCAGACTCAACTTAGATCCTTGAAAAACATATACATAATCTGTTATCATTTTGAGGTATTTAATTATCTTCTTCATCGTTTTTCAGTGTCTCGATCCTGGGTTTAACTGGAAATGACTAATTAAGTCAACATCATAGTTTATATCAAGATAAGTATACAACATAGTATATATCAAACTATCAATAGAACTGATATATAGTTTTTTCTTCATTTCGGCTATTTCTTCAGAAGTCTTGGGATACATATTTTTGCTCAAAACAGTACCTCTCGTTATAGGCGTCTATTCGATATTGCAATCTAATATATTGAAGTGTTGTAGTATTTTAGTGATATAAGTTTCTTAAGGCAAATCCAAAAGTCTTTTTGATCGATCTCTAATGATCTTCACTCCTAAGATATACTCTGCTTCTTTCATGTCTATTATGTCAAATTGTGATGAAATCCAGGATTTGACTTCTATCAAACACTTTATGTCACTTACAGCGATTAGTATATCATCAATATATAATGATAAAATGACAAACTTTCCTTTTTTCCTTTTTTAGGTAAACACAATGATTCTCATTGATCATTTCGAAACTATAAGATAAAATGACTTCATTAAATCTTATATTCCATTGTTTTAACGTTTGCTTTAGCCCATATATAGACTTCTTAAGTCCATATACTTTTTTCTCTTGGCCTTCAGCAACGTAACCTTCTGGTTGTACCATATAGATTTTTTTTTGTCAAGATTACCATTAAGGAAAGTCGTTTTTACATCCATCTGATGTAATTCCATGTTAAATTGTGCTACCATAGCTAGGATGACACGTATTGACACAAACTTCACAAATGAGGAGTATGTTTCTTCAAAATCAATATCCTCCATTTGGGTGTATCCTTTTGCAACTTATCGAGTTTTGTATCGATTAATCGATCTATCTTCTTTCCTCTTTATTTTGAGAATCCACTTATTCCCAATAGCCTTTTGGTCCGGAGGAAGATCGACTAAATTCTAAACTTGATTCTTTCTCATTAACTTCATTTCCTCATCCATTGTAATTTTTTATTTTTCTCTTACTGAGCTTTTCAAAGCTTCCTCAACTGTTCGAGGTTCCTTATCATCAACTGGGAGAATCATTAATGCCTCATTCTCAATATCAAACTTTCTCTAAGGAATAATTTGACGATTACTTCTTCGTAGGTTAGACTGTTGAGAAGCTGACTCATTCAGTGACAAATTACTCCCATTAGGTTGACTAGATTCAAGCATCTCTTGATTTGTTGATAAAGGAACATTATCCTCCTTCTCTATCTCATATAAAGGAATTGTCTTATTAATTTCATCTCGTGTTGGGAACTCAGTTTCAAGAAATGTAGCATCTCTTGACTCTATTTCAGAGATGGTTTCATCTTGTCGCTTATCAATAAAAACATAATCCTTAGAAGTCTCTGAATACCTTATAAAGATACACTTCTTACCTCTGTGTCTCAATTTTTTATGTTTGTGAGTCTTATCATGAACGTAGGCAGCCGACCCTAAGGTTTCAGATTACTCAAATCTAACTTTTTGCTTGTTCAACGTTCATGTGGGGTAGATGGAACTGACTTTGAAGACACTTTGTTAAGTATATAGGCCGCAACTAATAATGTATCTCCCTAATAGGAGATTGGCAAATTAACCTGCGCCATCATAGACCTAACCATTTTAAGAAGAGTCTTATTTATTCTTTCAGCAACCCCATTTTGCTATGGAGTTCCAGGGATAGTTAGCTGTCTAATAATCTCTTTCTCATTATATATTATTTTGAACTGATCAGACAAATATTCACCTTCACGGTCAGTGCGCATGGTTTTAACTTTACTTTTCAATTGATTCTCAACTTTGTTCAAGTAACGAATAAAACTCCTATTTGTGAGAAATCAAATACACATGACTAAAATGAGTGAAGTCATCAATAAATGTAATGAAATAAGAACTCATATTTCTAGCTTTCATATTCATTGGACCATAAATATCCGAATGAATTAATTGCAATGGTGATTCAGCCTAATAGCCTTTCCAAATGGTTTCCGAGTTGCCTTTCCAGCAAAACAATGTTTACATATAGACAAGTTAATCTTAGCACGAGTGCTTAAAAGTCCATCTTTAGCTAATTTATTCATTCATTCTTGTCCTATATGTCCTAATCTAGCATGCTAAATTTCATCATTAACATCAGCATTACTAGTAAGAGCAATGTCTGAAAAACAATCATCATTATTATTTGGTTCTACATTAAGAACCATAAAACCATTTATTATATAACAATATCCAATTAACACAGAGTTAATTCGAAGTTCCACACAACGGCTATAAAATTTTACACAATAACCTAAATCAAGAAGACAAATGACGGAAACAAGATTCCGTCGAATGTCAGGAGCATATAGGACATCATATAGAAACAAGGTACACCCATCACGTAGGTTGAGCTTGCAAGTGCCGATTTCTTTGATTTCAATTCTTGCATTGTTTCCTACATATATCCATTTGTTGCCAGTTGGTACCCGACGGTACTCCAAAAATGTAACTCACTCCTGAGCTACATGGTTGGTTGCTTTTGAATCTACAATCCGCAAAGGATAAGAATCTGTTGGGTTCGTCGGGCCGCGAAAATCGCTTTTTCGCGTCGCGAAAACCCCGAGTCACCCAAAGCCATGGATCTCGTGCAAAGATTCGTAAACAAAACTTTTCGAAAAACCTTTTTCTTGTACGAGTTTGTAAAAACTTTAGATCTACACTAAAGTTAAGATCATTACCCTTGTAGCGAAGCCCTTCGCGTTCCCGCTCGTCCAAGGTGCCGGATCTCTAGACCGTCAAGTGTACGGTCCTCTAGAAGTATCCACACGAACAATCCTTGATGGAGAAGACCAAACAAAGGTGTGCTAGCACCTTGTCTTGTTCGGCCAAGAGAGGAGGAGAGGAAGAAGAGAGAGCTCTAGAGGAAGAAGATGACTTAATCACACTTGAATGAAAAAATGAATATTTTCATTCCCCACTAGAGTGGCCGGCCACATCTTGGAGGTGTAACTCCCCACATTAATTCCAATTAATGTGGAGACCATTAAGAGTTGTAACCCCCATGAGGTGGCACTCTAGGATGATGTGGATCAACAATATTGGTCCACATCTTGCCACCTCACTAAATGACATGGCAACAAGTGTAACCTCCTCATTTAATGTGGTCCGACCACATTAAATGCTATGGAGGCTTGTAACCTCCATGAGGTGGCACACATTGATGATGTGGAGCAATCCTATTGGTCCACATCTTGCCAACTCACTAGTGATGTGGCAAAAAGTCAAGTCAAACATGACTTTTTCTCTTCCTCTCAAATCAAGTCAAACTTGATCAAATCTTCTCATGGTTGATCTAATCCAACCATATAATTCAAGCCAACTTAATATAATGAATCTAATTCATTAAATTAAGTTGATTTAATGAGTCATAATCTAAATTAGACTCATTGAATACATGAATCAAGTTGAGTCCAACTCAATTAGCCTAATTTGGATTACTCTTAATCCAATATGATTCATCAAATGAATCTAATCCTCTTGGTTCATCATATGAACCAAATCTCCATCTAATTATTCTTAGTGTGTGACCCTATAGGTTCTTGTAACGTTGGCAATGCCCTAAACCCATTTAGGAGCATAAGTAATGAGCGGTATCTAGCAACACATCATTACTACCCAAGTTACAAGAATGTCGAGATCCGACATCACCTTGTGACTACCAATTGTGACTCCTCACAAAATATATGACATTGTCCTTCTATCCTAGACATCTAGATTGATCAATGTGAGGCATAGACCGTGTCATCCTCTAATCAATCTAAATCTTGAACTCCAAGTAGACTCACTCGATCAAATGAGCTCAACATCTAATGTTGACTCATTTGGGCATGGCCATGCACTTAGTGGTCTCACTCTATCAAGAATAGCGATGTCGCTCCCGTTATATGGGAGGGATAGATCCCATCTACATCACTCACATCCCTCTGCATAATTCGTTACATACCCAGTAATCGCCTTTATAGTCCACCCAGTTACGGGTGACGTTTGACGAAACTAAAGTACATAACTCCTTATGTAGGGATCCATGGTGACTTCAGGTCCAAGGACTAATAGTCATACTAATAGTCATATGAGAAAGTATATGCCACTCATATAACGATCCATGATACTTTCTCATGGCGGGTCATTCAGTATACATTCTCCAATGTATACCCATGTGTCAGCTTGATATCTCTATATCCATGACTTGTGAGATCAAGTCATCGAACTGACCTACATGCTAGTCTTATTGCATTAACATTGTCCCTGAATGTTAATACTCGACTAGGAATGATTTAGAGTAGTGTTCCCTATATCATCTCACTATCGATTCAACTAATCGATTGATATAGGTATGAACCTTCTACTCAAGGACGCTATTATACTTAGTCTATTTGGCACTAATACAAATAAGTATAATAACCAAACAAATGCCTTTATTAATATACAAGAATATGATATACATGAGTTCATACAATCATCAAATGATTGGCTCTAGGGCTCTAACTAACAATCTACCACTAGCACTAGTACCAATCAGTATAGGCTCTAAGGCCTAATGACCTAGTGTGACCATCATGCTTCCTCTGTGCTTCCTCTGTGCCAAAGCCTCTGTAGGTACTCTGCAAATCTTCACATCTCCTCTATCGATAATCTCTCGAATGAGATGGAAGCGCCGTAGTATGTGCTTGGTCCGCTGGTGTGAGCGAGGTTCCTTCGCCTGTGCTATAGCTCCATTGTTGTCACAATAGAGCTCAACTGGGTCAACGATACTAGGAACCACCCCAAGTTCAGTGATGAACTTGCGGATCCAAACTGCCTCCTTTGCTGCCTCTGATGCAGCAATATACTCGGCCTCTGCTGTAGAATCAGCTACTGTGTCCTGCTTCGAACTCTTCCAGCTCACAGCACCACCATTTAAGCAAAACACGAACCCTGACTGCGATCGGTAATCATCCTGATCGGTCTGGAAGCTAGCATCACTGTAACCCTTTACAGTTAGCTCATCATTGCCTCCATATATCAAGAAATATTCTTTAGTCCTTCTTAAGTACTTAAGAATATTCTTGACCGCTATCCAGTGACTTTCACCTGGATCTGACTGGTATCTGCTCGTCATGCTCAAAGCATACGAGACATCAGGTCGAGTACATAGCATGGCGTACATGATCGATCCTATGGCTGAGGCATAAGGGATCTGATCCATGCGGTCTCTCTCCTCTCTAGAAGAGGGACCTTGAGTCTTCGAAAGACTCACGCCATGTGACATCGGCAGAAATCCCTTCTTGGAGTTCTGCATGGCAAACCGAAGGAGTACCTTGTCAATGTATGTACTCTGACTTAGGTCAAGCAATCTCTTAGATCTATCTCTATAGATCTGAATTCCTAAAATGCGGGATGCCTCACCTAAGTCCTTCATTGAGAAGCAACTCCCTAGCCAGGTCTTGACAGACTGAAGCATAGGGATGCCCTTCCCAATGAGTAGTATGTCATCCACATACAATATGAGGAAGACAACTATATCCCCTGCAACCTTCTTGTAGACACAAGGCTCATCTTCGTTCTTGATGAAACCAAACTGTTTGATTGCATCATCGAATCGAAGATTCCAGCTCCGAGAAGCTTGCTTTAGTCCATAAAAGGACCTATGCAGCTTGCATACTCTGCTAGTATGCTGTGGATCTACAAAACCCTCAGGTTGTGTCATGTACACATCCTCGAGTAGGTTTCCATTCAGAAACGCGGTTTTGACATCCATCTGCCATATCTCATAGTCATGGTAGGCTGCAATAGCAAGCATGATCCGAATAGACTTAAACATCGCTACTGGAGAAAAGGTTTCATCATAGTCAATACCATGAATTTGCTTGAAACCTTTAGCTACCAAACGACCCTTATAGATAAGTCCATCCATGTTAGTCTTTCTCTTAAAGACCCACTTACACCCAATGAGTTTTACCCCTTCAGGTGGATCAACCAAAGTCCATACTTGGTTGGTGTACATGGAATCCATTTCGGATCTCATGGCTTCTAGCCATTTCTCGGAATCTGCTCTCATCACAGCTTCCTGATAGGTGGTAGGCTCATCCTCTATGAGCACAACGTCATCATGGTCAGACAAGAGAAATGAGTATCTCTCAGGCTGACGACGTACCCTATCAGACCTGCGAAGAGGTATGTCTACTTGAACTGGTTGTTATTCCTCAACTCTTTGTGGAACAACATCATCCACAACACTTTGTGGTTCCAGTTCAACTTCCATTGAGGCATCAGTGCTATTGTTCGCATCTTGAACTTCTTCAAGATCGAGCACCCTCTAGTCTTTCTAGAAACAAAGTCCCTTTCTAGAAAGACCCCGATCTTTACCACAACTTGTTGACTGGGAATGTAGAAATAATATCCCTTAGTTTCCTTGGGATATCCGATGAAATAAGCACTTGTCGGTTTGGGTCCTAATTTATCCGAGACTTGGCGTCGATCGTAAGCCTCACAACCCCAAATCCTCATGAAAGACACAGGCATCTCTCCCATCCATATCCTATATGGTGTCTTTATCACGACCTTGGATGGAACTCGGTTGAGAATGAAAGCTGCCGTCTAGAGCATATCCCCATAGATATGTCGGAAGATCCGTGTGACTCATCATAGATCGTACCATATCTAATAAGTACGATTCCTCCTTTCGGATACACCATTCCACCGTGGTGTTCCAGAGGAGTGAGTTGGGATAGAATCCCACACTCGACTAGGTAGTCACGAAACTCATGGCTTAAGTATTCACCACCTCGATCTGATCGAAGTATTTTAATACTCTTGCCAAGCTGGTTCTGTACTTCATTCTTGAATTCTTTGAACTTTTCAAAGGATTCGGACTTATGTGTCATCAAGTACACATAACCATATCTACTGAAGTCATCAGTAAATGTGATAAAGTATCTATAACCGCCTCTAGCAGCAACAATGAAAGGACCACATACATCACTATGTATGAGTCCTAACAAATCAGTTGCTCTCCCGCTATGCCCACTAAAGGGGGTCTTGGTCATCTTACCTCGTAGGCATGACTCGCATATCTCATATGATTCTAAATCAAATGAGTCCATCAAACCATCCTTATGGAGCTGGGATAAGCGCTTGTCATTTATATGACCTAAGCGATAGTGCCAGAGGTAGGTTTGGTTCAAGTCATTTGACTTGAACCTCTTGGTACTAATGTTATAGATAGGGCTCTCAAGGTCTAGAATATAGAGTCCATTTATTAGTGGTGCACTACAATAGAACATATCTTTTAAATAAATAGAACAACATTTGTCTTTTATTATAAAAGAGTATCCTTTCTTGTCTAAACAAGAAACTGAAATTATGTTCTTAGTAAGCGGACACATAACAACAATCATCTAAATCTAGTACAAGTCCAGAGGGCAGAGATAGATAAGTTCCTACAGCAATAGCAGTAACTGGTGCTCCATTGCCTACTCGTAGGTCCACCTCGCCCTTTGCCAATGCTCGCTTTCTCAGCGCGCACATCGGTACAAATGTGAGAAGCACATCCGTTATCTAATACCCATGATGTAGAAATAGATAGATTGACTTCTATAACATATATACCAAGTGGAAGTCTCACTTCGCTTCTTCTTAAGATTCTCCAAGTATACCTTGCGGTTCCTCTTCCAATGCCGGTCCGCAGTGGAAGCGGGTAGCATCCTGGCGACCCTCCTTTAGGCTTGTGCCTTGCCTTTGCCCTTGGTTTGGGACTTTCCTTACCTTTGGGCTTGCCTTGCCCTTGTGCTTCGGACCATCGAATGGGCTTAACCTTCTTAAGGTTAATCTCGTGCAGTTCGTAACTAGCTCGGGCAGTGGCTTGTCAATCTCGTTCATGTTATAGTTGAGAACGAATTGAGTATAGCTATCCGGCAAGGACTGCAAGATCAAGTCAGTGGCCAGCTCTTGGCCAAGTGGGAACTCCAGTCTTTGTAGGTTCTCTACGTACCCAATCATCTTGAGTACATAAGGACCTACAGGAGCCCCGTCTGACATCTTGCACCGAAACAGTGCCTTCGAGATCTGAAATCTCTCATGCCTCGCTTGTCCCTGATATAGTTGGCGAAGATGCTCAACCATATCGAAAGCGCCCATCAACTCATGTTGCTTCTGAAGCTCTGAGTTCATGGTCGCGAGCATTAGACAGGACACATCTAATGCGTCGTCTTGATGCTTCTTATAAGCATCTTTGTCTGCTCGCGGGGCATTGGCAAGAGGAGCCTCCTGAATGGGCTGCTCCAGAACGTACAGTTTACGTTTATGGGTGAGAACTATTCTCAAATTCCTGTACCAGTCCAGGAAATTCGCTCCGTTGAGCTTGTCCTTCTCAAGGACAGATCGTAGGGAGAAGGAATTCGTGTTTGACGTCATGGTTATCTACAACAGAAAATTTACAGAAATAAATATCATATTCTTTTAAAAATCATTTAATTAGGCCTTTAATTAAAAGATGCTCCCACTGAATACTATAATTCATATGGGACAAGATCCACATCATACTAACCCTTGAGTTAGCTTTGGCTAATACGCCCAAGGCTTAGTATGATCGGTAGGTAACGATTACCAATTACATCTCTATGCAACTCTTGTTTATAGAATCAATATCTGCATTTATATTAAAACTCGAGTTAGCTTTGGCTAATACGCCCGAGAGTTAATATAGATGTGATTTTGACCTATCTTTTCCAACCGTTGGAATAATGCCTATAGTTGACTCGATCCTACCGAGTAACTAGGAATACTCAATCTAATTGAGTTTGTATTCACCCATGCGTTGATATGCAGGACCAAGATTGTCCCTCCGTACCCTACCAAGATAATATGTATTGCTCTGCTTTGGCAGATTCAACAATACATGTGATCGAGGTAGTGATAGGTATCACGGCACGGTTAGGCATTTAGAGTTGGTTCGATCGAGATCTAATCTAATCGAAAAAGGATGCATCTTGTACACGACTTAGATCTAATCTAATCGCAAGGGTGCATCATGTGCACGACTTAGATCTAATCTAATCGTTAAGGCACTAATTAATTAATTAATTATTAAACATGCATCAGATACATAACAATTAATTAATTAATCTATTTGTGATTTAGTCATGGCCCTACTACGATCTTCTCAAGCCAATGAGAAGATCGATCGGTCAACCTAGGGTCAACAGCTTCTCCAAGCTCCTCCCTTTGACCACCTTGTGTTGCTCGTGCCCGCCTCGGAACTCCGTCTCGTGTGGACCCTCCACCGCTCCAATTTGTACATTACAATTTGAAACTCGAGTTACATTCGAGTCTAAATCTAATTTACAACCAGAATAAGAGAAAGGCACGACGCGCAGGCCGTGGGAAAAAAAAAATACAGCACACACAATTATATTGTTGGTTGCTACTCGGAAAACCTATAGGTTCCACTGTACAAAAATTTTGTACAAAGGTCTGAACCTTTTCCTAACTACCATGTGTTCTTTTAAATTAAATTTTGGATCGCCTGCGGAACTTAACACGTTTGATCCAAAACTTAATCTATTTGTTCTTTTAGGTTTTGACTTGGATCTCCTGCGGAACTTAACACGTTCGACCCAAGTCTCCTTAAGTTATTAATTCCATTAAATATTAATTTCCATAATAGGTTCCCAGTACTGACGTGGCGAGGCACATGACCTTCTTGGATATGAGAGCAACCACCACCGACTAGACAAAACCTTTTATAGAAAGATAATATTTAATTTCCTAAAATAACTTTAGGTTAACCAAAGAGAACAATCAAATCACAAGGAAAAGAAAAAACAAAAGAACACAACTTCGAAAAAACATATTCGAAATTCTAGAACGTAAGCCTCTTGTATTTGGTATTATTTCTATAAATAACTAGCATGATGCGGAAAGAAAAAATTACTAGTTATACCTTGTAGAAAAAACCCCTTGATCTTCTACCGTATTCCTCTTCTAACCTCGAACGTTGTGTGGGCAACGATCTTCCGAGATGAGAAACCACCAACCACCTTCTTCTCCTCCAAGCAAGGTTCGGCCACAAAGGAAAAACTTCACCAAGGGGGAAAACCAAAAAACTAACCAAGCTCCAAGAGATGCTAGCTTTCTCTCCTTCTTCTTCTTCTTCTCCGAGTAGTATCCGGCCACCACAAGAGCTCCAACGGAAGAGAAGGGTTCGGCCACCACAAGAGGAAGAGAGGGAGAGGATGGCCGGCCACACCAAGGAACAAAAGAGGGAGAGGAATAATAGATGTTGTGTCTCATGAAGGCACCCTCACCCCTTCTTTTATATTCCTTGGCCTAGGCAAATTAGGAAATTTAATTACAATAAAATTTCCTCAATTTCCTTGACATGATTTAATTGAGAAAAATAAAATAAAATTTCCCAAATTACAATCTCATGGCCGGCCACATCATTGGAGAACAAATTGGACAAGTTTTAATCAACAATTAAAACTTCCTAATTTGTTTCCGGAAATTTTAAAAAATAAAATTTCTCTTTAAAATCTCTTCATGGTTGATAAAAGGAAATTTCTATAATTTTAATTTTATCAACATGTGAATAATTTTTAAAGAGAAAATAAAACATCTCTCCAATCTACAAATAAGGAAAGAGATCTAATCTCTTTCTTTAATCTTTTGTAGATCTTTTTACAAGAGAGATATTTTAATTTTAATTCTCTTTAAATTATATCTTCCACATAATAATAAAAATTAAAATTAAATTTCTCTTTTAATTTAATTTGGCCGGCCCTACTAGCTTGGGTTCAAGCTAGGGCCGACCACCCAATTTTATACCTAGGCCGGCCCTAGCTTGTTCCCAAGCTAGCTTGGCCGACCCCTATTGGGTGGGTATAGAAGGTGGGTATAGGTGGGTATAGAACTCTACAAATAAGAGGCTACGATAGGGACCGAGAGGAGGAATTGGTTTTGGTCTCCCGATAAAATTAAGCATCCCGTGTTCGCCCCGAACACACAACTTAATTTTATCAATGATAATTCATTCCACTAGAGAACTATCATTGAACTACCGCACCAATCCCAAATTACATTTTTGGGCTCCTTCTTATTATGAGTGTGTTAGTCTCCCTGTGTTTAAGATATCGAATGTCCACTAATTAACTGAGTTACTGACAACTCATTTAATTAATATCTAAGTCCAAGAATAGTACCACTCAACCTTATTGTCATGTTGGACTAAGTCCACTGCAGGGTTTAACATGACAATCTTTATGAGCTCCTCTTGAGGACATTATCAACCTAGTATCTCTAGGACACAGTTTCCTTCTATAATCAACAACACACACTATAAGTGATACCATTTCCCAACTTATCGGGTTTATTGATTCATCGAACTAAATCTCACCCATTGATAAATTAAAGAAATAAATATCAAACATATGTGCTTGTTATTATATTAGGATTAAGAGCACACACTTCCATAATAACTGAGGTCTTTGTTTCTTTATAAAGTCAGTATAAAAGAAACGACCTCTAATGGTCCTACTCAATGCACTCTGAGTGTACTAGTGTAATTATATAGTCAAGATAAACTAATACCTAATTACACTACAACCTTCTAATGGTTTGTTCCTTTCCATTTTAGTCGTGAGCTACTGTTTATAATTTATAAGGTACTGATAACATCATCTTCTGCATGTGACACCACATACTATGTTATCTACAATATAAATTATATGAACAACTACAAACAAATGTAGACAATTTGACTAAATGTGATTCTTTATTCATAATGAATGTTTACAAAGCTTAGGCTTTCAGTATACACTCCAACACATATGACGGCACGCAGGCCGTATTATGAATTACAACACAAATCCAATCTTATTGGGTATTTTGGGCCATGACTATCACAAATTAATATATAATTCAAAATTATATATTTTATAATTTTTCTGTAATTTTAAAAATAATTTTTACAATTTTTATAAGTAAAATTTCCCGGCGGTCCCGTTTAGCGGTTTCGGGCGCAATCGCGGAACGGATCCCCTTGCGGGGCCCAGGGGCAGCGCCCCTACCCGCGATCTAACCATCGCGAGGGTTCCTTTGCGATCCAACAGCGCCTAAACCCGCTGTCCCAAAATGATTTGGGTCGAGACATTGCCGTTTCGGAAAAATCTTCCCGGCGGGTTCGTTTTTAGCGATTTCGGGTGCAATCGCGGAGCAAATTCTCTTGCGGGGTTAGGGGCAATGCCCCTACCCACGATCTAACCATCGTGAGTTGCTCCTTTGCGATCTAATGGCACCCGACCCCGCTGTCCCAAACGGATCGAAGCCGTTTAAAAGAAAACTTTCCGGTAGCCGAAGCCTACAAGTGCCGAGACACTTGTGCTTCGCTTCTACGGAAAAATTACTCATAAAAACTCTAAAACCATTTATTATATAACAATATCCAATTAACACAGAGTTAATTCGAAGTTCCACACAACGGCTATAAAATTTTACACAATAACCTAAATCAAGAAGACAAATGACGGAAACAAGATTCCGTCGAATGTCAGGAGCATATAGGACATCATATAGAAACAAGGTACACCCATCACGTAGGTTGAGCTTGCAAGTGCCGATTTCTTTGATTTCAATTCTTGCATTGTTTCCTACATATATCCATTTGTTGCCAGCTGGTACCCGACGGTACTCCAAAAAAGTAACTCACTCCCGAGCTACATGGTTGGTTGCTTTTGAATCTACAATCCACAAAGGATAAGAATCTGTTGGGTTCGTCGGGCCGCGAAAACCGCTTTTTCGCGTCGCGGAAACCCCGAGTCACCCAAAGCCATGGATCTCTTGCAAAGATTCGTAAACAAAACTTTTCGAAAAACCTTTTTCTTGTACGAGTTTGTAAAAACTTTAGATCTACACTAAAGTTAAGATCATTACCCTTGTAGCGAAGCCCTTCGCGTTCCCGCTCGTCCAAGGTGCCGGATCTCTAGACCGTCAAGTGTACGGTCCTCTAGAAGTATCCACACGAACAATCCTTGATGGAGAAGACCAAACAAAGGTGTGCTAGCACCTTGTCTTGTTCGGCCAAGAGAGGAGGAGAGGAAGAAGAGAGAGCTCTAGAGGAAGAAGATGACTTAATCACACTTGAATGAAAAAATGAATATTTTCATTCCCCACTAGAGTGGCCGGCCACATCTTGGAGGTGTAACTCCCCACATTAATTCCAATTAATGTGGAGACCATTAAGAGTTGTAATCCCCATGAGGTGGCACTCTAGGATGATGTGGATCAACAATATTGGTCCACATCTTGCCACCTCACTAAATGACATGACAACAAGTGTAACCTCCTCATTTAATGTGGGCCGGCCACATTAAATGCTATGGAGGCTTGTAACCTCCATGAGGTGGCACACATTGATGATGTGGAGCAATCCTATTGATCCACATCTTGCCAACTCACTAGTGATGTGGCAAAAAGTCAAGTCAAACATGACTTTTTCTCTTCCTCTCAAATTAAGTCAAACTTGATCAAATCTTCTCATGGTTGATCTAATCCAACCATATAATTCAAGCCAACTTAATATAATGAATCTAATTCATTAAATTAAGTTGATTTAATGAGTCATAATCTAAATTAGACTCATTGAATACATGAATCAACTTGAGTCCAACTTAATTAGCCCAATTTGGATTACTCTTAATCCAATATGATTCATCAAATGAATCTAATTCTCTTGGTTCATCATATGAACCAAATCTCCATCTAATTATTCTTAGTGTGTGACCCTATAGGTTCTTGTAATGTTGGCAATGTCCTAAACCCATTTAGGAGCATAAGTAATGAGCGGTATCTAGCAACACATCATTACTACCCAAGTTACAAGAATGTCGAGATCCGACATCACCTTGTGACTACCAATTGTGACTCCTCACAAAATATATGACATTGTCCTTCTATCCTAGACATCTAGATTGATCAATGTGAGGCATAGACCGTGTCATCCTCTAATCAATCTAAATCTTGAACTCCAAGTAGACTCACTCGATCAAATGAGCTCAACATCTAATGTTGACTCATTTGGGCATGGCCATGCACTTAGTGGTCTCACTCTATCAAGAATAGCGATGTCGCTCCCGTCATATGGGAGGGATAGATCCCATCTACATCACTCACATCCCTCTGCATAATTCGTTACATACCCAGTAATCGCCTTTATAGTCCACCCAGTTACGGGTAACGTTTGACGAAACCAAAGTACATAACTCCTTATGTAGGGATCCATGGTGACTTCAGGTCCAAGGACTAATAGTCATACTAATAGCCACATGAGAAAGTATATGACACTTATATAACTATCCATGATACTTTCTCATGGCGGGTCATTCCGTATACATTCTCCAATGTATACCCATGTGTCAGCTTGATATCTCTATATCCATGACTTGTGAGATCAAGTCATCGAACTGACCTACATGCTAGTCTTATTGCATTAACATTGTCCCTGAATGTTAATACTCGACTAGGAATGATTTAGAGTAGTGTTCCCTATATCATCTCACTATCGATTCAACTAATCGATTGATATAGGTATGAACCTTCTACTCAAGGACGCTATTATACTTAGTCTATTTGGCACTAATACAAATAAGTATAATAACCAAACAAATGCCTTTATTAATATACAAGAATATGATATACATGAGTCCATACAATCATCAAATGATTGTCTCTAGGGCTCTAACTAACAGAATCAGCTAACAACACTGGACTAGCAACAAAATGCTCAAGAAAAGAAGACACACTTGCATTGTTTCAATCTTGTCTTCTTTCCTTTCTTCTTGATTGGGTCTTGTCCCACAGTAGCAACTTCTTTTTTCTTTCCCTTCCCTTTCTTGAACCATTTCTTTTTCTTGGATCCAGATGATCCAACAAAACCAATAGCCACGTAGGCTAGTCCAAAAATCCTTGCGGATTCAACTCTCTCCGCCTTCAATTCTACATTACGTGAGATGTCAATGAAAGCCTTAATACTCTCACTGTGAGTTAGGGTCTGCTTTATGGTCTCTCAAAAATCTGGAAGGGAACATATAACTGCTTGAATTTGTTGTTCATCGGTCAACTCATAACCAGCAATTTTAAGCTTTTGAATCATGTTCGACATCTCCCTGAGGTGTTGAACCATTGAAAGATTTAGACGCTTAATGCAGCTATCAAATTTAATCGTTAGCTTTCGAAGTTTGCTCAGACTTCCTCCATGGTACTTTTCTCTAAAGGCTACCCAGACAACATTAGTCGATGGTAATGGCTCATACTTAAATACCAGATCATCCATCATTGAACTAATCAATATTCCCTTAGCAATGGAGTCCTTCCTTTTCCATGCCCTATAGACATTGAGATCTCGTCTGTTCCGTGTAGTGGGATCTACAGGTCTTCCATAACCTGTTTTATAGCCTCAAGAATTTCTTTTTCCTCAAGAACATATTATATCTTGAGTTACCAGATTTTGTAGTTATCCTGATATAAGTTATGATGTTCTTATTTGTCATGATCTTACATAAATAAACATGTTATTTAGTATTCAGTGCAATTTACATGCATGTAATTTATGATTGCCTCAATATTAATTTGAATTGGTTTACAAAATCAAGTGATAACTACATTTCCACTCATCATTTGTATGATCCAATCAAATCAACATTGATCAATACTATTACATACATCCTAACAAATGAACTAATCATCGTTCTATCATGATTTCTTTAATTAAATAAACTAATCATTTAATAAAATGAACTAATCATTTTTCATGTATCATGAAGTAATTAGCATATGAGTGAACATATCATTCATATAAACATGTCGCATATGTTAACATATAACAAATGAACATGAACTAAATGGACTAATACTGTTCATACATAATGACAGTAACAATAAGTGAACTCTTACAAACGAGATAGGTTGATACCACTCCCACTATGACAGATACTAGTGTAGTGGTCAACATAATCTGGACTCATTTGAGGCAATCTCAGATAGAACAATTTCAAGATTTTCAATTTGATCTATCATTGAAATTTCTCCAAAATCCTCTTTAGAGTCTTCAGGATCCTTCTCAAATTCTTCAAGATCTTCCTCTAGAAACTCATGGTGAAGTAGCTCCACACACAATTGTGCATATAAGGTTCTCCCTTCGGAGAGTCTCCATATAATGGTGTGCTACCATTTTAGGATTCTTCGGCAGTGAACAAATCAACGCCCAGATCCTGTAATTATCCAGGATTGAAAACTCTTCTTATTCGAGTTTCCAAGATTAGTAATCATCCATGTCAACTTTAAATTGAAATTAAATAAGTTAGTACAAAATCAACTAACTAGTACAAAACCAGCTTTATTTAATTTATATAGGCATGGAACCAACATTATTAATCAAGAAAAACAAATCTTCTTGATTTATGGGAGTCTAAATCGACTGATCTATTTGATCGGTTGATTGGGAATCCATATTCTGAGCTCTGTCCAATGTCCTTATTAGAACTAATGTAACTGAATTGAGATTTCTTATCTATGTTATGTTAATCTAAGCCCATTTAAATCAATCTCAGACTTATTGATCAAACTCAGGTCCATTTGATCAATCCAATACTTATTGGATTAAGTCTGACCCATTAGAATAAATCTAATCATTTTGGTTAAACCAACTTATGTATTCAAAATCATCCCAATTAATTCAATAATAAATCAAATTGATTAAACTAACAAATGATTTAAACCAGATCTAAGTATCATTGAATCAAACTAGTCTGCTTAAATCAACTAATGATTTTAAAATAGACCTGGGTTTGATTGGACAAGTTGGTCTAGTTCAATTAATCGAACTTTGATTAATCAATTTCAAATGATTAACTAGTAAGCAATTGGTTCACGCATGATTAGCATAATATACTGTTCATTCATGAAATCTTAATCGATTAAAATAATCGTTTTCAGATAGTATTGACGGATGAACAGTAATTAATACTGTTCATCTTCGTTTAATCGATTAAAAAAACTATTTGAATCGATTATTCCAATCGATTACACAGATTCACTCTGCTTCGTTAGTTTAATTGATTGCCCAACTTCTCTTCTCTGTCGCGATCGCGACACTCTCTTCTTCTGCCACGACGAACGTGATTGTCATTACCTTCGGTTGTCATCCTCCCGACGTGGTCGCCGGCACTCTCCGACCACAGATGCCGATAGCCAGCAACTTCTCGGGGCTCGACAACTACGGCAGATCGCAACCCAGTCGCGATCTTGCCTAACGACGACGGCAGAGAGATTTTCATTTCGACGAAGAGATTATTTCATGCTTAGGCATCGCTCTGATACCAATGTTGACAGTTCTAAACATGAAAAATAGTAAACACGAAAATTGTAAATACTTACAGCGATCTTCCGTAGATCTGCAATCGGCGCCGGTAAGACTTGCTGACGGAAGAACGATCATTGAATCGAAAAGCTCTTCATGGTTCACAAATCAAATCCCTCTTGCGAGATTGAACAGATCAATCTTGAATGTTCTTCATGCCTCTTTCAATCTTGTGTATATGGACGAACCTTGCACAGAAACCTTTCATATGGGACGAATCCATTCTCTTTGACTTTGTCCAAAAGCTCGCATATAGCAAGTCCCCTCTTCCTTTCTCTCTTATCTTCATCTCACTTTAGGTTGCTTGGACTACCTTATATATGGAGAAAGGTGATTGGATTGGAAGAGGAAGGGGAAGAGGCACCTTCTCACCTTCCTTCTCCAACAAGCTTCACCTACCATGTCAAAACTTGTCTGCAAAAACATTGATGCTGTTGGCAACGAACAACAATGTTGAAAGGAGAAAATAACACTTGCTTGCAAGAGAGAGCAGCAGATGACTTCCTGCTCCAAATTGTTCCAGTATTCCAGTGCCGATTTTGACAATGCTTTGACAGTTGATCCTAAGAAGCTACTCCAGAGTTCCTAGATAGCATCATTGCATCCGACAGTGAAGAAAGTGGTGATGATGATAATCCACCTTTACAATCAAGGCTCTCTAGAAAGGGGTGATGATGATAATACACCTTTAAAAATTAGTGGCAGACATAACTGGGTGCTTTTGGTTTTGTGTTAGTTGGAACTTGAGCTAGCTTAACCATGTATCTTTAATCTTCTGAATCCTATACATTTCAAGCTGAAGCTTAGTTCTCTCAAAAAGTATTAATGAAAAAAAAATACCACTGGATCAATCATATTTCTGATGAAATTTTCTCTGCTGCAGTAAATCTTTGTGTTTTCAAATCTAAATGATATTGCTTATGTACATTTGTTGACATGGTTATAAGAATGCTTTGTTGTTTAATTAAACTTTTTCTAATGAATTAAAATGAAACTTCAATTGTATTAGCATAATAAACAGTGCTTTCCATTAGTACATCTCATGGACTCAAATCGAATTTTGACACATAGTAACTAATGGACATAAATTCATTATGATCACTCCAAAATCATCATCATTCTCTCCTTACACTCTCCTCTTGAGTTTTGACTATATTAATTTTTTTATATTTTAGACACTTTTTGACCATCTATAAATTTTTATCAAAAGTTATTGATGAGCTTAGACTTGTCAGAATTATTTAAAAGTTGAAACATTCTATTTCTGATAGTTTTAGAAGTCTGCATGTACTTAACTTTCGAAATTTGAATCTCTTTTTAGACATCGGTTTAGGATTTAGGAAAAAACTAGTCATCAATGAGTTTTGATATATAATCATTGATAGGTCTAGACACGTTAGATTAATTCCAAAGTTGCATCATTCTCTTCCTAGGTCCAGTAGTGATTATGTGTTGGTTTAGAGGGAATCTAAAGTCTTGATATATAACCATTGATAGGTCTACACACATTAGATTCATTCTAAAGTTACATCATTCTCTTCCTATGTCCATTAGTGATTATTGCATTAAAAAGTGAAATAGTCACCCTAGCGGCCACTCTAAGATGATCCTACATACTCTAGAAGGGATAAATCAGGAGGGCATTTGCCCTAACGCAATATCTCTTTGACATGGGAGAGGTTAAACATTCAACGAGTTATTTTTGCATTCGTTGAAAATTGACCCCAAAATTTATTACAACAAACACTTATGTAGGTACCAATCGTACCAACTCATGGGCATGAGGTCCATTAATGATTATGTGTTGGTTTAGAGGGAATCTAATGTAAGAATGTGTCAAAATTTATTGATGATCATTATTTTTTTTACTCTCACTAGTAGCTTAAAAGGTTTGAAATCATGTTAAGCATATTTGGATTAGAAGAGTGTTGAGAAAAAAATATTTTAAGTTTGGAGTAATTTTGATATATCTAGTCTAATTTAGATGAAAACACATTGATGTCTAAAATATGTTTTGAATCTGAAAATTTTAGCATGTTCAAATTCAATAGAGTGTCGGAACATAATAATATTAATTTTGATGTGTTTAGGCTCACCAATGATTATGTGCAAAATTCATTAATGATGGAATTTTTTTAATCTCTTAATGGTAGCTTAAAATGGTTTGGAATTAAGGTATTTAAGCATGCTTAGATTCAAATCTAAGCTGGTGCCAAGAATATATTAGTTTAGGTTTGGACAAATTATGATATATTTAGGTGTTGGTCCTTTTGGAGGTCGGCAAAAGGGGAGGGGTGAATTGCCCTAAAAATAAACCAACCCTCTTGTTGGATCGATGAGTTTCGCTAGGGGGGTAAATAGCGATAAAAAAAACGTAGAGCGCACAACGGAAAAGTAAAGGCAAAAGAATAAAGCAACGTTAACAAGAGTCATTTTTTACTTGGTTCGGAGTCTTTGTTGATTTCTACTCCAAGGCCCGCACTCGTTGAGTGCTTTCGTTGGGCAATCTACTAGCAATTCGAATATTTGATTATAAAAAGTTAAGTACAGAAATGTTAGAAAGAAAATACCGACAATAGACAATAAGACAGAAAAAAGTCCTGCACGAAAGAGTTAGTCCGAGGCACAATGCAAATAATATTATCCTACAAAACAAAGTGTTAGCACAGTTATAATTAACAAGCAGAGTATTAGTTAGATTCCATCTCCTCGAGACCGGAATCTAGTCACGATCTCGACTTAGATATCCGAAATGAG
Source organism: Zingiber officinale (assembly GCF_018446385.1). Classification (NCBI taxonomy): domain Eukaryota; kingdom Viridiplantae; phylum Streptophyta; class Magnoliopsida; order Zingiberales; family Zingiberaceae; genus Zingiber; species Zingiber officinale. The sequence continues at coordinate 154,982,266 of NC_055992.1, read as the reverse complement.
TCTAAGTCGGATCGACATCTAATGTTCCCTTCCCGGGAACGCGTCCTCATAGTCACTCTCCTCCAGTGACTTACCTTCACTACCTGCCAGACGTCTGATCAGCCTTTCAACCCGTCTGGACTTCGTGCCAACTATCCGATCAGCCCGTCGACCTAGCTGGACTTCGTGTCAAACGTCCGATCAACCCATCAACTCGTTTGGACTTCATGCCAGCTATTCGGTCAGTCCGTTGACCTAACTGAGCTTTGTGCCAGACATCAGGTCAGCCTGTCGATCTGTCTGGGCTTCTCCTGCACACTCGATCAGAGTGTTAAATCAATACAAAACTAACTTAACCTACTTTGTCATTCATCAAAACTTGAGTTAGACCGTTAGTGCTAACTGCATCAACACCTTTCTCGGCTTATAACTAAATAAAGAACACTTGTAAATAAAATGCAAAGAGACTAATTAAAAGAAAGCAGACACAAAGGAGTTACTTGGTTTACAATTAGAAGATTACTAATCCAAGGAGAATATAGCGCACTATCTGAAGATCTTCTTCTGGCGGAGTAGCCTCTTACAGAGTTAACAGCACAGACAGAAAAGTATAGCACAGAGAATTGGATTACAAGTGAATTGATTTAACTGTGAAAATTAGTGATATATTTATAGCACTGTTCGAAGCGCTTAGAAGGATTTCGGGCGCCCTGGGGGGGGGGGGGAGAAATTTTATCCCTTTCACACGGATCGTGGTTTGACCGTGATCTAGATAAAAACTCGGTCCGGGCGCCCTGGACTGTTCCGGGCACTCGGACCCCCAAAGACAACTCCGGTTCACTTTTTTCATCCGAGACCTCTGCTCCGGTTCAGCTCGCCTCGGTCCGGGTCTTCCGCTCCGGCTCCGCTAGCTTGGGTGATCTCGGTCATTCGGAATAGGGCTCACTCGAACCCAACTTTCGACCTTCTCCTCTAGCAGCCTTCCTCCCCGGTTTCTCATCCCTCGAACGTCGCGTATGTTCTTCTCATCCACCGATGTACTCTTCCACGACACCTCGTCCCTCGGACGCATCGAGCCCGTCAGCTCTCTCCCCGTGCCGTCCTTCTCGCTAGCCGCGTCTTCCACTCGACTTCCTGTGCTCCTAAGCTCCTGCACACTTAGACACAAGGGTTAAACCAAACAGGACCTAACTTAACTTGTTTGATCACATCAACACACCTTGGAGTTCCAACAATCTCCCCCTTTTTGATGTGAGCAATCCAAGTTGAGTTAGGGTAAAACAAACATAATGTAGAAACAAATAATTTTGCAAATAAGTGTAAGTAAGATTTTTCAATGAAAAAATTTGAATACACCTCCTCCTAGACTTAACATTCTTCTTCTCCTTTGATCACATAAAAAAAATAGAGTTTGTTAACAAGTCTAAGGTTAATTTAATTTTTTAAAAAAAAAGAATTTACAATAAATTAGAAAATTTTAAGTGTTTAAAAAAAATCTAAGTATGAAAATTTCTAAGTAAAAAGAAATTAATTTTCTATGTTAAACATAACATTTTGTGCAACAGAATAACATATTTTAACAGAAATAATATTGAATTTTTCTAAGTGAAACTTTTAGAAGAAATTTTAATAAGTGCTAAGAGTTGCAAAAAGTTTCTAAGTAAAAAAAAATTCTGAGTTAAAGATAATTTTAAAAAATAAGAAAATTCCTCTAAGTTTTTGCAAACATAATTTTTTTTTATTGAGAATTGTCTAAAACAAATTAAGTAACCCTTTAAAGCATTTCAAATTAATACTTTATCAGTTAGTCAATTAAACTTTTCATTTCAATACTTGGCTTCCAGGTAGTGGCGAGGCACTAGACCTTCTTGGTTATTGGAGCAACAACTACTTTCTAGACAAAGCCTTATAAAGAAATTAAATGTTTAATTTTCTTGCTGAAAATGCTAAGTCTAATTTTAAATTTAAATTAAATAGGTTTTTGAAACTCAATAGAGGTTCCTTCCTACAGGGTTAATCAGATATTTTTTAGGAATATAAGCCTTTGATATTTTTCTGATTTAACTTTTATGAAACCTATAGTACCAGTTTAATCCTCTATAATTTCTAAAAGAAGAAATATTTGAACAAACAACATTTTTCAAGTTTTCTATTTCTTCTTTTAATTTATCATTTTCAAGTTTTACTTTTTCAAAGTCTTCTATTAGACAAGATTTTGCTAAAAAAAAAATTATTTCTAAAATTTTATTTCTAAAATTTTATTTTTTTAATTTGGTACTTTTACTTTTTAACTTGAACATGGATTTTATCATAGACTTGATTCCAAAATAAAGTTAATCAGGAGGTAAGAGGCATACCTCTCTTACCATATCAGACTTGAACCTGACTCTCCCCTGTTTCTGGATTCATTTGAAGTTGCTCCCCCTTCATCGATGTTGGGTTTTGATGTACTTGCGAGCTTGGATTCAGATGTGCCTTCGTGGAGTTCCAAGAATTTTTCCCAGAGTTCTTTGGCCGACGAGTACCTTCTGATGCGGTTGACTTCTTGAAGCGGCAGCACGTTTAGCAAGTGATATTCTGCTCGATTATTCGCTACAGAATCATTTTGCTCCTTCTTCGTCCAAAGACTTTCTTCTTTTTCTTCCCTATTTTGATTCGTCAGAGCTACAAAATCATATTTTATTATTAAATGAATTTTGAAATTGATTTTCAGAAATGCCTCCATACGACATTTCCAGTGTGCGAAATCTCCCTCGAATTTTGGTGGAATGATGCTTGGTCCGACAATTGGTTCCTTTGCTTTGGTCAGGGGTTAGTCCTTCTGAAGCGTCCTCGCTCTGATACCACTTGTTGATCCCTTTGGAGGTCGGGAAGAGAGGAGGGGTGAATTGCTCTGAAAAATAAACCAACCCTTTCTCGGCTTATAACTAAATAAAGAACACTTATAAATAAAAAGTAAAGAGACTAATTAAAAGAAAGCAGACACAAAGGAGTTACTTGATTTGCAATCAGAAGATTGCTAATAACACACTATCTGAAGATCTCCTTCGGGCGGAGTAGCCTCTTACAACGTTAACATCACAGACGGAAAAGTATAGCACAGAGAATTGGATTACAAGTGAATTGATTTAACTGTGAAAATCAGTGCTATATTTATAACACTGTTCGGGGCGCCTGGAAGAGTTTTGGGCGCCCTAGGGGGGGGGAGGGTAAAATTTTATCCCTTTCGCACGGATCGTGGTTTGATCGTGATCTGGATAAAAACTCGATCCGGGCGCCCGGACTATTCCAAGCGTCCAGAATGGTTCCGGGCGCCCGGACCCCCAAAGTCAACTTCGGTTGACTTTTTTCGTCCGGGACTTCTGCTCCGGTTAAGCTCGCCTCGGTCCGAGTCTTCCACTCTGGCTCCGCTAGCCTGGGTGATCTCGGCCATCCGGAATAGAGCTCACCCGAACCCAACTTCCGGCCTTCTCCTCGAGCAGCCTTCCTCCTAGGTTTCTCGTCCCTCGAATGTCGCGTACGTTCTTCTCGTCCACCGGTGTACTCTTCTGCGGTACCTTATCCCTCGGACGCACCGAGCCCATCGGCTCTCTCCACGTGTCGTCCTTCTCACTAGTCGTGTCTTCCACTCGACTTCCTGTGCTCCTAAGCTCCTGCACATTTAGAAACAAGGGTTAAACCAAATAAGATCTAACTTAACTTGTTTGATCACATCAAAACACCTTCGGGTTCCAAAATTAGGTCCATCAATGAGTTTGGGATAAAGCTCATTGATAGCTAAAAAGAATTTAAATTCTCAAAATTTTAGTATGTTCAGACTCAACTGAATAGAGTGCCAAGAACATAATAATGTTGTTTTTGAAGTGATTATGTCCAGACCCACCAATGATTATATGTCAAACTTTTTTCTTCCCATTAATAGGTTAAAAGGTTTTGGAATCAAGGAATTTAAACATGTTGCGACTATGACTAAGACATTGACAAGAAGAGAATATTTCAAGTTTAGAGTACTTCTAATAATGAGTTTAGATTTATTAATGAATTTTGGTCAAAATTCATTGTTAGTTGAAAATATTATAAAATTTGTGAATTTGTCATGATAGGACACCTGAGCACATCCCTTGCTTCTTCCGCCTCTTCCTAAGTCATAGAGAACACCCGAGCATTGGGCTTATTCTCCTTTGGTTTATTCAGGACTACAACAGAATTTGATACCACCCCTTGTTTCTTGGGTTCAGGATAATTCATAATTCGGTGCCCCATCTTCCCACAGTTGAAGCATGCATCGGAGATCCTACAGCATTCTCCAAGATGGCTGAAGTTACAAGTAGGACATGGCTTAATGCTTTGAGAGGGCAAAGTGAAAGAGGGTCCTTTGGATGAGCCACTTGATAGGTTGGGCCGTTTTAACCTTTGTTCACTTGGGGTGGGGTTGCTAAGCCTTGGAGGGTGGTTGTTACGATGGTAGTGATGGCCATTAAATCTTCTCGGCTGAGGCTAACTCCTAGGGGAGGGTTTGCATCTTCATTATTGTTATGGTTGGCATAGTTGGGGTTACGGTTGTTCCAGATGAGTCTATCAGCCATTTCCTAAAATTGGATGAGCGATGATTCATGATAGTTTAAAGATAACTGCTTAAGTAATGACAAAATCAGATTTTGACTCTCCTACGATAAGGTATAGGTAACCGAAAACCTTCCTGAAACGGCAAAAACATGATTTCAGAGGTCTAAATGATGGAATTTGGTAGAAAAATGGCATGCATCACGATGATGGGATCGTGATTTTTTCTAGTTAGCCATTTTGGAGGGCACTAGCCATTTGTCGAAAATCCAACTTCGTTAGATTTGCGTATAAAACGTCCCAACCAGATTAAAACTTGGCTCTGATACCACTTCAATGTCATGCCCCGTGACCTAGGCGCGTGACACCGGCGTTGCTCATGAATATAAATACTCGAAAACAACAAGCCTCATAAACTGCATACCAAACCAGTAATACTATAATGGAAATATTGTCTTTACAATCCAAAAGCGAAAGCGTACAAATAAAGATAACATGAACTAAATGAACAAATCACTTGGACACAGCTTCATTACCAGCCCCAAAACATCTCTTGCTCATCCTTCTCAACTTATTCCTTGTTTTTATCTAGGGATGAGAGTAGGGGGGTGAGTGCTTGGAAAAATACTCGGTAAGTGGGATCGATCGAACATAGCATGACAGAATACAAAATATAGCAAAATATTCAGAATTCATGAAGAAAACATATTTCATGAAACATGAAAGAAACATAACTTAATCGAAAACATAGACTTTTAGCAAGACATTTAGAATTCATGATAAAAACATAACTTAATCAAAAACATAACACTTAATCATAGCACTTAATCAAAAACATAGCACTGTTAATCATTTTGTTTTCCATAGTCTTACTGATCAGTCCCCTATATGTAATTCCTTTAAGGAGTGAGGCCATATATCGGTTATTATTACCCACCACATCAGAGCCATAACTTGTCATATCTTATCATATTTTTGGAAATTTCCTTTTACTGATCAGTCCCCTATATGTAATTCCTCTAAGGGGTGAGACCATATATAAATTATTATTACCCACCGCATCAGGATCATATATTGGTTATTATTACTCACCGCATCAGGGTCATAACTTATCATATCTTATCATATTTGTCACGCCCCGGGGGAGTCCCTGTCCGAAGAAATTTCGGCAGCACCTCCCCTGTACAGTTAACAATCTGAATCATTTCTACATGCACAATATACATCAGCCACAGGCGGCCGGAATATACACACAACCACGCAGTTATATGATATAGCCTACTCGGCTGATACAATAAAAACGCAACCACGCAGTTATATGTAAAGCAGCCCACTCGGCTGTACCAAAACCAAACACAACGGAAAATGACAGAAACCAAATACAAACCAAACACAAAACTGCTAGCCGGCTAGGCTTACACAACCAACAATAATACAAAATACCACATAACAACTTCAAAACTCCAGAAACAAAATCGGAGCACAAACTAAACACACTGACACATAAAACAAACAAAACATAAATGAAACCGATAGATCTTCTGAGGTGACGTGGGGACCAGCAGACAGGATACTCCAAGCGACATCATAAACAACCTGGTACCTGAAAAAGATAGTGTCCACGGGGGTGAGTTCAACAACTCAGCGAATACCAATAGACATGCCTAGTAAGATATATCTAACAGCAATAAACATGGAATACAACTTTCTAATCATATATCGGAAATATGCAAAACTGAAAGGTAACTGAGGAAGTTGTACCCACCAGGAACTCCTATCCAGAACAAAAGGGTCGACAAACCAGATACACAATATGCCTCCTGTATGCATGTCAAACAAATGCATCCAACCAAATGCAGCAAATAAATAAAGCAAGCACAAGCAACAAATGCATCAATGCGTATGATGCCAATGTCATGTCCTGGTCACCCCTACTCTCCAGTCAGCCGTCTCACACATGATAGTGAGACCGAGTGGGTAGAGCTGTGACAACCGTGCACTCTGATGTCACTGTTCCTGATGAGTGACCGAGTGGACGGGATGCTGTCGGAGTACACCTATCCTCCTACCCCAAATCATAAATGGGGGAGCTCAATGCTCTCATCTCCCGGTACACGATGACGAGGAGGGATCTCTGTCCTGCTACAACGCTGCGTCACACTAACCCATGAGTGGACCAACGGAGCCCTTGACAGAGCACCTGCTGCAACACACCCTGCCTGAATATATCACTAGCCCATGAGTGGTCGTGTATGCAGATACATGTAACTGGCGATGTGCTCAATAATAATGGAGCTGACAATCGCACAGCATGCAATCATACGAATGATGCATGACACTAAGCATGGCAATATCTTGAACCAAATCCATATATATATAAAAATGTGTACCATAGTACCAGTAAATCAAATCCACAGATCTAGGGTATACATGTCCTCTATGACATAACAACCTAGGTCCTGAACATATCCACCTCCATAAAATATGTACCAACAATATACATGGATCAAAGCAAAAGAGTCTAGGTACACATATCAGGCATGATATAAAAATATAGGTACACATGCCAGATAATAAAAATCCAGAATCTAGTCCTAAACTCAATAAAGCATGGTATGTCACTTACTCTAGGAACTAAGGTACTCATGGCAATAATCACGAGGTATAATCATGGATACATAACAAGCGACAAAACAGAACATGCTATGGGTATCAAACTGTGACATACCAAAGGCAAACATGATCATTGCTTGTAGCTATAAAATACTATGCATATCCAATTGACAATATCATAAAAGATAAGTCAAGAGGTACCCGCCTTCAATAGGAAGGATCGTATTCGGTCCAAATCTGACGTCGAGATATCGTCTCGCGTCAAGGTCCTATGTCAATCAATATATATTTTTATTTAGCTAACATTCATAAGAATTTAAATAGCTAAATAAAATCCACAAGACTAAATTAGGGAAAACCCTAATCCATAAACCTCAATCTGCCTAAATTAAATCCAACGGTTAATTAGGATTAGTTTTCCTAATCCCTAATCAACTCATTGGAATAATAATCCATACCTAAATCAATTACACTAATCATGAAGTCATAACTTCTTAATTGAACTACTCTTACCTCTACCTCATTGCTAGAACAGAGGTGATTGACTGTCGGATGTCCGACACATTTCTTCGAACACCGAACGACCACGTTCATGTCTCCAACCCCTACACAACCAGAGACGAAGGAGTTAATTAACACCTCATTGCTCACAGACATAACTTCGAGCACATGGTGGACTTATCAAGTAGCACGCACTTGGAGTCCATATCAATGAAAAATTATCTACATAGAGGTTGAAGATAATCCCTAACCTGAAAATGTACGCTAGGAACTGTGGTTGTGATCGGTGGAAGAGGTGGTGGCATAAACCCGGCTGCCGGAAGAATAAAGAGGGGAAAGCAGTGGTGTCGGGCTGCAGGTCATGGTCACCGAGACGCTGGTCTCGGACTGCTCTGCTTCCGTCCACAACCCGGAGAGACCTAGGGCATAACCCAAAAGGGCACAAGGTCGATGGCGGTGCTGGGTCGAAACTGGTGGCCGGCGACAGTGCTGGATGCAAAGGCGCGGCGGCGGCTATGAACCCAAACTAGGGCATGGCACAGTAAGGGAAGAGAGAAGTGAAGGCCGGCAGTGTCGCAAGAGGGTGAGGGAGCCGCGAGTCGCTAGGGCACAGGATACTTGCCGGCGGTCGACGCTCGGGAGAGGAAGAGAAGGAGAGGCCGGCGGTAGACTGAGATCTCTGCGGCGACGAGGCAACGACAGAGGGAAAGCTGATCGGGCTCGGCCGGCAGTGGCTCGTGCTCGCCGGCGTTTGGGCAGGGACGGAGGAGACGGGAAGAAGTAGAAGGAGAAGGGGTGATCGGGTTGGCTTGGGAGAAGATAACCGCAAGGGTGCGGCGCAGGTTCGGCGAGGATCGGGAAAAGAAACGGGAAAAAGAAATAAAAGAAAAAGAAAAGAAATTAAAAAGGAAAATAAAACATTTCCTCAATTAAATGGGTAGGCTAAACAGACTTTCCCGGGGCCCTGTTTTTATCCCCGTTAACTCGTCCATACGAGCTCCGAAAAATTCTCGAAAAATTTCCAAAAATTCCAAAAAATTCCCTTATCATTATCCGCCATTTTTCCAGTATTTTACAATATTTTCAAAAATTCCCTTTACCATATCTAAATTGAGTTATAACAGTGCATCTTGGAATAAAAAGAAATGAATTTGCAATATAAAATAATGAAATGTAAACATATTCCATAGCTACACTCGAAACGAAAAGCCCACTTACTTGGCCAGAAACTTCTTTGGTTTTGGACAGAAATTTTATGAAACTTGAACTTGCGCTTGTTAATCGAAACTTGGCTTCAACTCGAGTTCTCGATAGGTGTGAATGATATCACAGATATATAGACAAATAAGAGCCCCACGTGTGACTCCTCAAGCGGTATCCACGCGCACTAGATCACGAACTTGATACGGTCCGTTAGGTGCTAGCCTCTTGGATTGACAAAGACTTGGAAGCACTACCGATCTCTTCAGGTGGAAGGTCAACAAAGAAGAAGTTGACGAGGGAGAAATCGAGAGAAGGAATTCCCCTCTTGCATCTTTTCGAGGATGGCTATTTATAGCCTCCAAGGAATACGAAGAGTTAATGTCTCAATTAAATCATTATTTATGATCTTTATTAATTAAGAAGATGAAGAGTTATAGGCTCCATAAATTCTTCATTTATAACCTTCATTATGATGACTCTTCAAATTCTTAATTAATTATCATTATGATGACTCTTCGAATTCTCCATTAATCATCATGATTATGGCTATTTGAATTCTCTCTTCTTTGTATCAAATAAATCCATATTAAAAAGGCTAGGTGAAAGGTTATCTATTCATTAAAAAGGCTAGGTGAAAGATCACCATACCATTACAACTTAGCACATGAAACATTGACATAGCTAGAATAAGTTCAAGTTACATAAAAGGATTAATACATGACTTATTATGTTATCATGATAAAATCAAAAGAAACATAGGCATAAAATTTTAATATATGACTCACTAAGTCATCTTGATAGGAATCAAGAAAAGCATAGATATAACTAGAATAAAAATTTAAAACACATAAAATTAATATGTGACTTATAAATTCTCATGATGAAGATCATAGAAGAAACATATGAGTAACTAGACTCAACATTCGAAATCCCTAAGATCCAAATCTACACATGATACAAAGTAATCATAAACTTGGGTTCAATTTTATGGTATTAAGATTTCTAGGAGTTGAACCTAACTTAACCTTTAAAGGTATGTCCACTAGTGTCCATCACCATGTCCAAAATTGGGTCTTTACAGTTTCCTTAACCGGGAACGCGTCCTCACTGGATCTCTCATCCAGTTGCTTACTTTTTACTTACCAACTGCAGTCAGTCGCTTGACTTACCTTTGACTCACCAAGTCTTCTCGCCAGTTGTCAGGTCCCGCGGACCCAACTGGACTTCGGTCGATTGTCAAGTCTCACGGACTCAACCGGATATCCCGCCAGATATTGGGTCCCACAGACCTAGCTGGATTTCAGCCTGGTGTCAGGTCCTCCAAATTCGTCAACTCCTGCACACTTGGTAAAGTAATTAGACCACAAACACTCCAACTTTAATCCCCTTATCATTTATCAAAATTTGAATTAGATCATTAGTACAAATTGCACCAACACCTTCCTAATATTTTCAAAAAATTATTCTTTCACCCTCCAAAAATTTACTTTTCCTCCTTTCTCTCTTACAGGAGTACAATTCATGAAATCTCTTATCCTTTTTATTTCTAATGCGAGCGCTAACGAATCTGATGTTCATTAGGTTGTTTAATTCTTTGCAAAAGGCAAAAAAATTATGATGTTAATTGGTTCAAACAATGACTGAAACATGCCAAATGGTTGGGACAAAATGTATCTTCATTATATCAATCATACATAGTATCATTCTAGTGAGCAACAACCAATGATCAATTATTGTTCAAAGGTTGCAGTAAGAATGAAAAAATGTACATTTGTTTCTTTGATTTTTCACACCCTTGTCACTGGGCACGAGTCTCGTCAATCTCTACACTCAGCTTATTTTTTTTGTATTTGTAACAATCTAAAGATCATCAATGCAATTTAATTTTTTGTATTTGTAACAATCTAAAGATCATCAATGTCTGCAGTAGTTGACTTGGTTTTAAAAATTTCAGGGATATCTTTCAAGTAATATTCATTTTTTACCCATTGTCAGAAGTGACCTAACTCAGGCTAATTCTATTCCCGACAAAAAAAAGTGATGATTTCATGAAACAATCTCACCATATCTACATAGCTAGAGTCACATCGGCATTGAATAATGTTCATTTTTTGGCAGATAATATTCATTTTTTTTTTGTTGCCAATTTTCTGTATTTGAGTCGCATCTGCCAATTTCCTACCAAATAATATTCATTTTTTTTTTTTATTTTTGCCAATTTTCTGTACGTATTTGGGTCACATCTAAATTGAATAATATTTGGATGTATTTTATTAGGACAGACATTATTTAAATTCTAGAGATAAATTATGATATAAATTGATTAAAAAAATTGATTGCATGATAATTATTTCCGTAAAAAGTTTTATAGAACTCAACTTCTAGAACAAGATATGAGAAATCTTTACAATTCACACATCTTTTTTAATTAAAATATGATTTCGTAGCCAACTATTTTATATATATATATATAAATTAGTTTCATTTGGTTAGTTGTATTTTTAGGGTTTCTTTTTCGACAAGAGACTTTATAAAAGACATCTAATTTTTTCTTTTATCTAAATCAAATACCCTAGTTTGAAAATTTAAACCTTCTCTTTTTTACTACAATGGTTAAAAAAACATTAATTCTTTGTCAACTTCAGATCACAAATAAGTTCATAGAACTCTTCACATTTCCAATAAAATATATCTTAGTTTGTGATTTACAGTTATTTTGGTCAATTTAGTAGTTTTGAGTCAAAATTATTTGATGGACACAAAGACAGAATAAAACTTTATCTGTTCCATCAAATAAAAAAGTCTCAGAATGCACATACTTTGATGTAACTAATAATCAATTCAACAATCTTCGTATAGAACCTTGTTTTGTTTTGTTTTGTTTTGTGTGAGAAAGTAGATATCTGGTAGCTTTGGGTCAAAATTATTTGATGCACAAAAGGACAGAATAAAACTCTCGCTGTGTTCCATGTGTCAGAATGCACATAAAAGTAGCAATCTAAGCAATTTGATCAATCAAGTAGTTTTGAGTCATAATTATTTGATGGACAAAAAGGACAGAATAAAACTTTGATCTGTTTCATCGTATAAAAAAAGTGTAGAATGCACATACTTTGATGTAAATAATAATCATCTCGACAGTCTTGGCATAAGACCTTTGGCTTTGTGTGAGAATGGAGCAATCCTTAAAGCAATTTAGCAAGCAAGTTTTGCTAGGGATAGTATTGTAAGCTTTGCTATTTACTTTCTATAGCAAAGTAAGCTTGAGATTGTTCGGAGGTAAGTATGGGGCAGCAGCTGAAAGATAGAACTTTGTAAGGTTGGTTTTTTACTTGATTGTTATCAGCAGGCGTTTCTCTTGTAACTCAAGTAACTTGAAACTTCCCTCCGACAATGAGACTTTTCACCACATAATTCATCTTAATTGTCTTCATTGCATTGATCCGACAACAAACAATGGCAATGGCAATCAGTCCAGTTCCGTGTTACATCCTATTATATGCTTATGGACCACCTCATCGATACGGCAGCAGATGTCAAATTGCATCAACAACATGAAATCATTATTGGCACTTGGGGGACTGCGAAGAAATTGCTAATCTATTTAACAAACTTGGCACGAATGTTACCTATAAATCACCTGATTTCTACCTTCTGGGAGTCCTCACTGACATGAGGAAACACCACGACACTAGATACAACGAATGCCGCGCAAGGTTGAATCGTGATTACTTTAGTTATCCTTGGACAGTTATCTCATTAATTGGTGCTCTTGCCCTATTTGTTCTCGTTGGGCAATATGTTACCGGAGATGTTGGAAAATTAACTCAATTGAAATAACACAAAATCAATTCTAACTTATCTGTTAAGATGACATGAGCTGATAATCTCAGGCTGTCAGCGGGGGTTGGTTTCTGCTAATCGCTGAGTGCAAACCGAGCACCGAGTTCGAGCAGCAAAATCTGAGCGGGTTAAGCGGTCGACAGGCGAAGCGGTCAAACGAGCAAAGCAACCGAACGGGCAAAGTGGCCGAACGGGCAAAGGGACCGAGGCCTGCGATGGTCGCAATTTTCTTAAAGCAGATTTGCCCCACCTCCGGATGTGCTTCAAGGTTTCCTCGGATCGTTTGTTTCCCAGGATACAACGGCAAAACCACAAACACAACCAAACACTGGTTGTTCATGGCGAACTGAAAATGCACCTGAATGCTATCATGAGTAGTTCAGCCGAGTGGATGCATGACTGAGAGAAAGGAATCGAGGAATGAAGGTGGAAGAATTCTTTCGCTTCTCTTCCGTGTCTCTCTTTGCTCAAGATTCAGCCTCCTTGTATAGGAGCTCTCACCTTCCCTGCAATAAATGATCAAATTATGATCATTAATGTTTGGTTTAATATCGTCATTAATGGGTTTAATGTCTTCATTAATATCGGGACGTTACGGAATCATTATTAATGAGTTTAATGTCGTCATTTAGCAAAAGGATATTCAGGTGATAAAGCATTGGTTTATTCTTATCTTTCCTTAACTAGTCCGACATTCGATATACGCAGGTTGTGCTCGCACGCGAGTCAATCTTGGTTCAATACAATCCGGGCCCTGGATTTGCAACCACCCTACACACTCACGCGTGAGAGAGAGCCACTTCCCATGCATTTGTTCACATCATCAATACATGTGAATCAATATAAACCAATCAACATATCATGAAACTAATATGAGATTAAAATCTCATTCACAATAGAATATCTTTTCTTTTTCACTTCTTCTCTATTCACATCATTTATATCCAACCGTTTATATTTATGATTCAAAGTACGTTTTACTGTTCTGAGCTATTTTCGGCCGAGAAAGTAGCTGTTAGGACTTGAGTTCTCTCTTTAATCATATGAATTATACAGAGAAATAAGAACTTGAACAGAGTAAATATAAGACATATCAAGGAAAGCATTGCATAACATTGTCGCAAAAAGCATTGCGTAACATGAAGTATAAATAAATAGCGACAAATACTTTGATGTGTTCCGTCAAATAAAATTTTGTGATATACAGTTTGTTTGGTCAATCAAGTATGATGGATTAAAAGGCAGGGTAAAACTTTGATGTGTTCCATCAAATAAAAGAGGGCCACGTGCTTTGCTGTAATTCGGTAAACAATAGTCATCTTAACACTCTTCGCCTATATAGGACCTTCTTTTGTGTGAGAAAGTAGCAATCCATACAGCAATCTAGCAAGCGAGCTTGAGATTGTTCGGAGGAAAGTATGGGGCAGCAGCTGAAAGATAGATAGAGCTACTTTAGCCTAGCGAAAGCTTTCTAAGGTCAGTTGTTTTACTTGATTGTTATCTCAGTCTCCTGATCCATTTTCCTTCCTTTCCTTTGTGCTATTTCCTTCCTCTGTCATTATAATCTTCAAGGGGAAATCCTATGTGCTATATATTTTACTTTCCTTGTGTGCCATTTCCTTCCTTGTTAGATCGCTGCAATTATAGCTACTTGAGTCATTGTAATCCTCAAGGGCAAATCCTTTGGGATTGAGACATCACAGGACATGGACTGGGTAGCCTCATTGAAGATGAAGGTGTTAGACACAAAATTCAGGGACAGAAACAGAGAGCCAACAATATACAGAGTCCCGGATTTGTTGAAAAGTGTCGACCCCCAAGCCTATGAGCCATTGCTCGTCTCGCTCGGCCCCTACCACCGTCACAAACCTCATCTACAGGCCATGAATCAGCTCAAATGGAAGTACCTCAAGTTTATCCTCGAGGAGAAACCTAGTATGGCCTTGGAGGACTATGTGGATCTGATCAAGAATGTGGAAACGCGAGCACGCGATGCCTATTCGGAGGAAGTGAACATGAGCAGCAACAGTTTTGTGGAAATGATGTTGCTGGACGGATTCTTTGTGATGCTTACAATAATGGAGAGGAACTACCCGATGCAGATTTCAGAAGAGAGTACCTTGTGGACTGGAAATGTAGTAGTTCGCGATATCTTCATGCTCGAAAGCCAGCTTCCTTTCTTTCTTCTTGAAACTTTGTACAAGTCTGCATTTCCTCTCGGCGTTCCATTTCGAAATCTAGCATTGAAGTTCATCCGCATACATTTCTCAACAAACTTGAAACTTCCCACCGACAATGACAATGAGACTTTTCATCACATAATTCATCTTTTTCTTTCTTGCATTGATCCGACAACAAACCATGGCAATGGCAATGGCAATCAGTCATCCACATGTGGCTACCTCTGCACTGTTCCAGATGTCCATGTCCCCGACTTACCATGGATTCCCAATGCTACGGTAGGTCGTGATTCTGGAATTCGATTCAAAAGAAAAAGAAAACAGAGAGCCAAGAGTTTCCTGGACATTACATTTCATGACGAAGAGTTGGAGATTCCCCAACTTCAAATAGGGGACCGCACCAACTCGCTGTTGAGAAATCTTATCGCGTACGAGCAATGTTCAACGGATTCCAAGTTCCATGTTACATCCTATGTGGTGCTTATGAGTAACCTCATCAATACGGCAGCAGATGTCGAATTGCTTCAACAACATGAAATCATTATTGGCTACTTAGGGGGCAGCCATGAAATTGTCACTCTATTTAAAAAACTTGGAGCGAATGTCACCTATAAATCACATGATTTCTACCTTATGGGTGTCTTCACGGACATGAGGAAGCACTACCACGCTAGATTCAACAATTGGCGCGCAATGATGAATCGCGATTACTTTGGTGATCCTTGGAGATCTCTCTCAATATTTGGTGCTCTTCCCATATTGGTCCTTACTATGATACAAACCGTGTATGCTGTTCTGAGCTACGCTCAGTCGTCACACTAGCTTCCTCACTTAAAAGTAGATTGTCAGAACGAGGGAATGCTTCTTGTTGTTGTTTAAACTAATTTTCCTTGCTTATGAAGGACGTATCTATGAATCGTTGTTGAAGATTATATATTCTCCTTTGATTTTGACGATAATCTCTTACTTGGTTTTCTGTATTAGGTACTACTGTTGTTGAAGAGACAACCGCTGGTGGCCTGTTTGTACTCATTTTCTTGCTTCGTTCTTCAAAATTTCTGTTGGATTTTTGAAAACAAGTATCGATCCTTTCTTCTTTGGAATAATTGGATCAGTCCCCAAGTTTAACCTTCCAATCCTTCTTGTTAGATCTGATATTGATTCTTCAAGCTCTTTAGATGATGTTCTTGGCTTTATGGTAGAAATTCGACGAATCTCCTCTTGTAATTCCTGTACTTGAAGTGTTAGGTTTACTAACAGTGATATCAAAGTATTGTTTTGCTTTATTAATACTTTCTGGCAGTGGTTATTTTGGGTTCTGTCGGGGACGTAAGGCCTATTGCTGGTGTATCAGTAACCTGTAGGGTCTTCTTGTAATCAGTATTATTTTTGAGGTCATCAATGTTCAATCTTTCGAAATATGCATGTGTACGAAGAGATGTGTTGGTGAGTAAAGGGATACTTCCTAAATTCTATAAATACAGAGGTCGTGGTTGTTTCCTTTCATGCTATCCATCCTTACCAAGAAGCTTCTTGAGAATGTTAGCAGAGCTTTAAATGAGTCTCATTCAATCCTAAATTAGGGGTGATCACGGATCATATTAGTTTGATTATTAGAATAAAAAATTATCCGACCCTACTAGATCAGATAATGTAAAATCAGGACCTACATCCGGCCCTATATTCGACAGTTCTTATGTTTCAGATATTCGACGGATTGTCAGTTATTTGAATATCCGACCTTATATCCAATAAAATATAAAATATAAAATATAAATATAAATATAACAAAAAAATAAAATTTTTAAAATGATAATAGACATTACTCATTATACGTTATAGCAGTTAATCGGAAATAACTATTACAACGTGTAACAGTTTATCGACAGTAGTTGCTATAACGTGTAACAGTTTATCAATATTAGTTGCTACAAGTAGGGGTGATCGGATCGGGTTGGTTCGGTTATTGGGATAAAAAATTATCCGGCCCTACTAGATCAGATAATGCAATATTAGGACCTTATATCCGGCGGATCATTTTTTTTCAATTCGGATCGCGTCGGTATAAACGAGTTGGTCGGTTTGGCGGATTAACTGCTCACCCCTATTCTAAATCCCCAAGCCATGCCTCATATAGGATTGATAGGTGACCCCATAGGTCATCCGAGTTGGTATGTGGTGGTATGCTTGCCACATGAGGTCGCGGGGTCGAAACTCGGGGTAGTCGGGGCGTAAATCCCCGGTCCCTGTGCAACTCACCCCACCTGCCACATGCTCTCTCAGGATGCTATGATTTACCTCCCTCGTGATGGCCTTGGGTCGAGTGCGGCGAGAGTGCTGAGGACGAGTTGATTTCACCTTTTGCCACATATAGGATTGATAGGCCCTACAAACTCACGCTTGGTTGGGTGACGTTTTTTCAAGAGTTTCTTGATAATAAATAGGCTCCATCTTCCTCTCCCTATTTTGAATGGCTCATCTCTCAAATTATTATGATTTACCTCCAAGCGATTCACTCTATACTAGCTTTATTTATTATTTTTCTAACTAATTCAAATTGAGTTATCTATATTTAAAAGTAGCATATGTTCCATTATAGATTTTGTCACTCTATATTAGCTTTATTTATTATTTTTCTAACTAATTCAAATTGAGTTATCTATATTTAAAAGTATCATATGTTCCATTATAGATTTTGATTGTGCCTTCAACATAGTTATTACAACATTTTTGCTTGGGCTAACTATGGAAAACCGGTTAACTAGTTAGAGAGCCTTGAAATCTTTGTTTCCATTCAAAAAAACAACAATTAATTCACTCAATGCCGTTGTAGCAGTGTATGTGCAGTAGAAAAACAACAAAAAGGCAAAAGGATCTAGATGCTAAAATTCATGGTAAAAAAACAAATTATTTTTTAAAAATCGTCCTTCTGATTTTTTTTTTTTATTAAAAAGCATGTTAAATCTTTTTTTTTTTGGGATCAAATTATCCTTATTTAATAGAAGCGATTTTTCTATTTCCATTGAATACTATATATAATTTTAAGAATTATCTTTTATAATTCTATTTTTATTCATGCATTTATTTATTTTTGTAAAATTAAAAGTTTAACTATTAATCAGAGTTAAATTCATATCTAAGTAATTTATTTTTCTATTAAATTAATTTTATAAGGAAATTTGAAAAACTATATATCAAAATGTCCAAATAAATAAAAAAAATTATCTTAATAATTTGAAAATGGTTAACTATAAAATTTTGAAAAATAAAATAAATTTTAAGATATCCTTGTTAACTAACTTTAATTTTAAATATAAAAAATTATATTTGTTTTAAAACAAAATCATATTGCAAGTTGATTAAAATGCATGTAAAAGATACAAATGGATAGATAGTTTATCATAACCCATCGAACTCACCTTGAGCAACTCATCAAGACTAAACGTATCATCAACAATATGGCACAAGTTTCCAATGATTTGATTATTATTTTCCCATATTTAATAAACAAGGCGATCATTCAAAATCAAAATTTACATTAAAAAAAAAAACAATGAGAGCACAGGAAAAAAAAGAAAAAAGAAAAATCATTAGGTAGCAGGAATGAGGAAATCATTCTTGAGTTATACCTGGGGATTTCCAAAAGGATTGTTCGGTTGGTGTTGGAGATTGTCGATAGGGAAAGTTCTGCGCCCAACATCATCACCAAATGGATTCACTGCAGCCCCAACATTAGAGTGCAGTGGAGAGATTGGCTGAACGAATGAATTCGATTGCAAGAACATAGAGAACATTTGCTGCTGTTGCTGAGCCATGGAAGCCATTTGAACTGCAGGAGGTGTAGCAATTTGGTGAGACATTTCAAATGGCTCAGTAAATGAATTTGAACTTGGTGTTTCATAAAGTTGCTGATGTTGTGGGTATGCTGCCTCATCATATAAGCTGTTTAATGTGAGCTTGTCAAACCCACCAGCATGAAAAAGTGATCATAAATTCAAAAGAAATGCTTCAGGAAATTAAGCCTACTATACGTAGATCTCAAGGATTTAATAGATGATATTGTCCACTTTAGATTTAAATCATTATAGTTTTATTTATGAGTTTTACCTAAAACACCTTATACTAATGATGTATCTTTCCCTTATAAGTTCATCATCTTTTTCATGTGTGTTTGACGTGGAATTTTATTTATAACTTTGCAACCCAACAAAATTATCACCAAAGATGAAAAAAGTACATTAGATTTATCAAGGATATAGATAAATTGATCTTTTTCCTAATACCGACAGTTTTGCGACCAGTGGTTATACAATTAACTTCAATATATTCGATAGAAACATTCACTCATCCAACTTCTAAATGTACAACAAATTAGACAGCTTCTCCCATTTGCTATACAAATTAGACAGCTTCTCCCATTTGCTATACTTGATTGTTTACATTGGTCTTTGTTATTTTTCCACCCAAAAGAATTTCATAAAATATGGAATACTAAACCAATTGTAGAAATAAATAGTTCAAAAAGCACACCGGTACAACTAAACAAATGCAAATTTATGTACTACCAATGTAAAAAATAACAAAAGACCATGGAGTTTATTCATATCTACCAAGACATACCATTCTGCTTTCAAGAACAGTTGAATTATTGTTACTTGGAGTAGTCGCCAGAGCAAGTTCCCATTCGGTTGGATCAAATGCTCCATCTTGAATAGTTCCTGAGTCTGTAGTTGTACCTGCAAGTATTTGCAATTACCTCTAGGTTAGCTGATAACTAATCCAAGATGAATATATTATAAGGTTTTTGAAAAGATAGTTGAACGTACTGGTTGGAACAATGGTTAGAGCCGATGAATTATTTTCCTCTACTGCTGGTGCTTTTGTATTTGTTTCACTTAGTACCTGTATACCAAAAATAGAAGAATAAATGAAGATGAAACATGAAGCTAATTTTGTTTAGGTGGAAAGTTAAGGGATGGAAGGAGAGGGAAAATGAACCAAAAAAATAAAGTAAAACTAGTGTAAAATCACAAGTATTCTCATCAAAGACAAATAAGAAAATCTACAGTGTCTGAACTATCTGCCTTATGTGTTGGAGTGGCGATGGTAAGTTCAATAGGGGCCAGTGCAAATTCAGGTTCATCAAGGGATGTTTTTTCATCATCAACCATTTCTAGAACTATTTCTACTTTGTACGTCAAAAGAAGCCTCTCTAGGTATTTCTGGTTCAAAACTAGAAGTTGTCAACTACTTTCTTAAGCAAATGAGCCAACCTTATACCAAAAAATCAGTGACCAAAGTTAAATAGTTTATCTTCCACCGACATGGTTTCAGGGAAATAGATAAATATATTATAAAATATTTAAGCTATTACAACCTCAAACATACAATCAAAAGCATACATCACAAGCTAAACATAAGCACAGACCCTCTATCTAGACATGAGGTGTCAATCAACGATAAGTCCATGACTTTCCTAGACTCACGTACAAAGCCAAAAGACAAGGAATGCAATGACATGCAACATAACTCCATCAAATCAATCTGTATGTGCCACCAACGTTAAAAGTTGCTCAAGCCCGGCATGAGCCGCCAACCCATCAAATCTGCTCAAGCTTTGCATGTGCCACGAACGTGAAATCTGCTCAAGCACCAACCTGAAATCTGCTACAATGTGAAATCCATCAAATTGCACATGAACGAGGACTTTCCATTGGCCGCACTATCTGTACCATCCGCACAATCTAGTCTGTCCACACTTTTACCTCCAGAAGACCATCCAAATTCAGGCTGACCATTTCAATTTCTATATAAGTCCATAAAACGATAAATATATATTTGAATCTTTTGTAACATCAAGAATCATCTCTTCATAGCGACACCTATTGCGTGCTTCCTATAAAACATAGATCACACTAGAAATTTCAAGATGTCGGACCTTCATTCGTCGGCTTGCACAATTGTAGTGTTGACCAAGAATATGAAATAGCTCCACCATTAAGTTAACTTCATAACTTATTTCTAACCATCTTTGCACCTTGTTCCAAAGAGCACATGTGATAGGGCACTCACTCAAAATAAGTGACCATTCGACTCATCTTGACCTTGGCAAAGCATAATGAACCGATGCTTCAGCATAATCTCCGGCCTCTAAACCAATGATGCTCACACCACCTCAAGACCTCTCAGTATGAATAAACCATATACATTTACAGTCCTATTTTTTCCCGCCGCAAACCACTCACCCATCAACATGTTCGCCTCCCCACTTCAATTGTATCCCCTTGGATTTTATTCCAAATGGTCATAAGCCGTTTAATAGGAGAGTCCGAGGCTTTAACTTCTCATTGCCAAAAATCAATCCCCTTGAGATAATGTTGATGCACCCATCTCACCCATAGCGAATCTGCATTGAATTGAATCTACCAAAGTGTCTTGCTAAGTAAAGCTTCATTCCATGCATGAAGGTCGCAAAGTCCATAACCACCATCATGCCGAGGAAGACAAATAGTAGCCCATGATATAGGAGGATGTTTTGAAGATCAAACAAATGTATGAAAAATGGCTTTGATCTTGTCAATGACATCACCGGAATAGGAATCATAGATAGCCAATAACATGTCTCCTTGGGGCGGTGCGATAGTTAAAGTATGGGGTGTTACCACATGAGGTATTGGGGTCAAAACTCGGCATGTCCGAGCATGCCTTCCCCATGCCTTGCCACCTACACTAATGGCTAGTAGCCACCCATGATTTACCTCCTCCGTGTTAGCCTAGGGATGGGTTGGCGAGGGTGCTCGAAGTGAGCGAATCACCTTTTTTTGTCACATAGATAGCCAATAATACTCCACTCCTTGAAGGACCGTCTTAACCAACTCCAAGCGCCCTGCATATGATAAAATATGTTTTGGCCAAGAATTGATCTTCCTTGTTATAGTATCAAGTAATGGTCCATAGTTTGCAATTCGTAGCTTCTCCGCCGCTAATGGAATTTACAAGTATCCAAATGGAAACGTTCCCTCTTGGAACCCAATAATTTGGAGCAACCGGTCCTTGATTCTATCATCAATCCCCATGATATACATATGTGATTTCAGTGAGTTGGCTCGCAATCCTTTTTCATTGCCGAAATGCTCCAAGCAATCCGCTAATACCTTTATTGAGGACTCATCCGCTTGGGCAAACAACATCAAATCATTGGCATATGCAATGTGGGTGATACCAACCTCTTTACACATAGGATGAAAGTGTAGAGAAGACATTGAGGAGGCAACCTGCAATCTGTGTGACAATACTTCTATGCATAGTCCAAAAAGAAGGGGAGATAAGGGGTCACCTTTCCTTAGACTGCGATGCCCACTAAAGAATCTATAGATACTGTCATTTAGAGAAATAGAATATAAGAACGTAGTTACACACTCCCTAATCCATCCACAATATCGTTGGGGAAAACCAAAAACAAAGAGGGCCACCATGAGGAAATCCCAATCGACCATATCAAATGTCTTTTGTAAATCTACCTTGATCATACACCTCGGGGAGATTCTCTTGTGCGTATACTTCCATAGCAACTCCTGGGTGAGATTAATATTGTCATCTATGTTAGGACCGAAAAGTAGCTAGAGGGGGGGTTAATAACTCTTCGTACGCTTGTCGTCGGCGTTGCTCATTTCTTCAGAGATATGCAGCGGAAATATAAGAAACAAAAGCATACAACGCTAACAAGGATGATTTACTTGGTATCCACCTCACAAGAGGTGACTAGTCCAAGGATCCATACCTACTCACGCACCCTCCACTATGAATAACACTCCTTTATGGTAACTACCAAAGGCGGAGAAGCCCTACAACACTCTCAATACAAGAAGAAGAAAGGGAAATACAAGATAAGCAAAAACTTACAAGATGTGCAATAAAAACCCTAACTCTAACTTCTTCTTCTTGTTTTTGATCCGCCTCTTGACTTGGAAAAACCTCTAAGAATCTTCAAGAACTGGCGATCTGGAGCTTGGAGAGAGCTATGGAGGTGCTGGAGAGTATCTGAAGTGAATCGGTGAAGTTTCACCCAAAGGAAATGAACGCTTGCGGCTTAAATCGACGCCAACGGTCGGATCCCGATCGATTGGATTGCTCCCAATCGATCGGGGAGGCTTTGGATCGATCCACGGATCGATCCAGAGCGCCTCTGTGCTCTCTGGAATAGTCTGGATCGATCGGTGGATCGATCCAGGGCTTATCGCGCATAAACAGCAGCTCCCAATCGATCCACTGATCGATTGGGACCTCTGGATCGATCCACCGATCGATCCAGAGGGGTTCTGTTCGCGGGGACTCACCGGATCGATCGGCCGATCGATCCAGATCTTTTGGATCGATCCACTGATCGATCCAGATCTGCTGGATCGATCCACTGATCGATCGAAATCTGCTGGATCAATCGGCTGATCAATCCAAATCTGCTGAATCAATCGGCTGATCAATCCAGATCTTGGTTTTTGCCCAAAACCAAGTCCAAAGCCCCCTAAACCAACATCCAGTCAACCATGACTTGTTGGTACATAAAACCTAGCATCCGGTCACCCTTGACCATCTAGGACTCTCTCACCAAGTGTCCGGTCAATCCCTTTGACCCACTTGGACTTTTCTCCTCTTGCCAAGCATCCGGTCAATCCCTTTGACCTACTGGACTTTCCTCGTGCCAAGTATCCGGTCAATCCCTTTGACTTACTTGGACTTTCACCAGATGTCTGGTCAACCTTGACCCATCTGGATTTCCCCGTGCCTGGCTTCACTCACCAGGACTTCCCTTCTGCCTAGCTTCACTCACTAGGACTTCTCTTCTGCCTGGCTTCACTCACCAGGTCTTTCACCTAGCTTCACTCACTAGGATTTTCACCTGGCTTCACTCACCAGGATTTTCCTTTGCCTGGCTTCACTCACCAGGACTTTCACCTAGCTTCACTCACTAGGATTTCCTCACTGCCTAGCTTCACTCACTAGGTCTTTCACCTGGCTTCACTCACCAGGATTTTCCTTCTGCCTAACATCCTAGTTAGGACTTCTCAGTCAAGTATCCGGTCATCCTTGACCTACTTGTCTCTTCTTCAATCAACCTTGTATTATCAAACATCGAAACCCAAACCAAGACTCAAGCTTGGTCAACCTTGACCTGAGGGATGTTGCACCAACAATCTCCCCCTTTTTGATGTTTGACAATACCAACACTATCACTTACAATACCACATGTAAGTTAGGCTAATCCCATAGCCTAAACCTTCTTCATGCCACTAGGTAATGAATACATAAGTTAAGCCCTTCATTCTCCCCCTAAGAGGGCAAACTCCCTCTAGGTAATGAAAGCCTAACTTACTCTCTTTCATTCTCCACCTATTGGCACACATCAAACCATGCCTCATTTTTGGGTACACATCAACAAATTCACTTGTTGAAAACTCTCCCCCTGAAGAGTTGCTCATCGTTGTTCACAACTTCACTTGTTGTGATCAACACGATAATGAAGGTCCCATACCCTTCATTATCCTTAACCATACATTTCCCATTAATGTAGTCAAATGCCCATCCTTGAACATTTTTAACTTAAACCACTTGAACAATGAGGATATCCACTCCCCATTAAAGTTCAAACGCTCAATCTTGAGCATGTTCTGAAAAGAAGGTTAACCACCTCCCAAGGTTCATGAAAAATAATTTTAATGTCTTTAAAGAGTCCCTCCCCCTAAAGACATGGTAGTAACTTCTGTCATTGCACCAACAATGACTTGGAATTCCTAAACCTTTAGGAAACCCAAATTACGAAGTTTTGAGGTTCAAATATTCAAAAATTTGAAGCAAACCTCAACCTAAACTTCAACTTAGTCTCCCTTAACCAATTCATCCTTGTTTTCAACATGAAAACACCCTTTTTATGTATACAAATGTATTTTGAGGGGTTAGGAATGGTTACCTAGACTAAAATAGGTTCAAAATGCTGAAAATAAGCTTTTCCAGCCAAAATCAGCATCTTCGATCGATTGGAGTTGGGTTCCAATCGATTGAACCCTGCTGAATCGATCCATTGATCGATTCAGTCTTCTTGGATCGATCCATTGATCGATCTAGCGAGCTTCTGCTTGCGAGAAATGCCTTCTCAATCGATCGGCTGATCGATTGAGGCACTCCAATCGATCCACTGATCGATTGGAGTTCTGATAGTTGCTGAAATTCCATTTCAGTCAACTTCAGAAACCCTTAGAAAATTCTACAAAAATCCAAAAATCGTGAAAATTTGTGTAGACATTATTTAGGGTATATACTATCAAGGAAAAATAGTTTTCTATGAAAATACATCATATTTTCAAAAATTGACACAAACTTAAAAACTTACATAAACTTTAGTGTTTTCTTCAAGTTTGTGTCTCACTATTTAATGGTGATTACTATCAAAAGATAGCCTTCACCAAGGTTTTCCAAAATCATTTTAAAAACCTTTTCAAAACCAATATCTCATCATGTTCCTTGGGCTTAATGCACATGACTTGTACATTAGCTTTCCCAATGATGGGAAAACACATAACTATGTGTTTTGATGAACTTAAAACTCAAAAGAATGCACTAAATCAACATCTTGAGTTTTGTTCATCATCCTAACATCTCACTTGTATCTAATGTGCACTAACACATACAAGTCATCTTATAGGTCTTTGTGAGATGTAAAGTTTGGTTTTGCCCTAATATAGGGATCATGCATATTTATCTAGGCATTTTGTAGATATTGGACATCCACCTAGGATGTCACTTGTTGATACACTTCGTAAATGTCATTTGTCCTTAATTTTAAGGAATTAAAAATAATGCATGATAATGTTATGACATACATCAAAATGAAATAGTTTTCAAAAGAAATATTCCTATAACTACATGATGTATGTATGTCATGACATGATATTTTTGTGTTTTCATAATAAGGCATGAGTGCAAAATATAAAACTAACTATGATGTCATGGCATATAGTGAGCAAACAATCATGGCAAGGTTTAGCATAAATAAAATACCTAGATTACTTATCTAAGTGTCCTTAAACCTTAGCTAAGTTAAAACTTAACCCTAGATTGCCCTCTAAATGCTCCAAGAAAATGCCAAAGCCTAAATTTGCATTTCTAGTTCTCTTGATTAACTTATGTCAATTGAAATTAAGCTCATTCCTCAAATGTTGGCATATTTCGTTCTTCCACAAGAGTAGCATTTTAAATTAAGGCTTAGATTGACCTTAAATTTCCTAAGAACATACCAAAATCCCAACTTGGTAGTTCTTATGATTTTCCCAATTTGTGTCACTTAAAATATCATCCAATTTATCAAATTGTGACACATTTTACTCTTCCCAAGAGTAAACATAAATCCACTTCATTTTCAAAGGTTAACAATAACCTTGAAAATGCTCCTTGAGTGTCAATTTCTTCAAAGTTGGGTTAACTACCCTTCTTCTTAGAGTTGACACTCTCTAACCCATCTATGGGGTAAAGAAGATGCTCCTAGGAACCCAAAACCTATTGGTGCTCCTTGGATGCTCTAGGTATTCACTAGGGATAACTTCCCTAGATACCTTCCTAGTGACCTTGTTTGGCTTCTTAGAAGCCTTGGTCACTTTTTCTAGGTCAACTCTAGGGATAGCCTCCCTTGTGACCTTGTTAGTGACTTTCTTAGACTTCTTAGAAGTCTTAGTCACATTTGTTGTTGCAAAGATACTTCTAGGAATGACTTCCCTTGTATCCTTGACTTGACTTCTAGACTTAGGGTTGGTTCCATAGCTATATGGAACCCTATGGTAAGTAGGTATATCCTTTTTGATTTTAGGTTTGTATCCCAAACCTCTATGGCCCTTGGATGACCCTTGTTGTCCTAAACCTAGATTTTGCTCACTTTGCCCTTTAAGGATATTTTCCATCCTTTTTAGGGTCTTTTCTAGTTTGTCAAGTCTTGACCTCAATACTTGATTTTCCATCACTAAGTCCTTAGTTTTTTATTTTCCATTAAATCCATGAGCATTTTTGTTTCTAGGCTTGTAGCTAAAATCCTTAGAGTTCTTGCCTAGACTTTTACCTACATTCCTAGCCCTAGGTGTAGTGGTTTTAGCATGAAAAGCTATATGTTTTTCCTTAACGCTATCATGCTTCCTATTTTCATGGTAGATAGCATTAAAATGATATAAGTTAGAACTATCATGCTTTTTACCATAATTTAAAGGGGTAGGCTCAATGAAAGTTACCTTTCTTTTTACCTTGGAGGCTCCCCCTTGACTTGAGCTTCTTCCATGAGCCTTGACCACCTTCTTCCCTTTAGGGCATTGACTTCGGTAATGCCCCTTTTGATTGCACAAGAAGCACACAATGTGCTCCTTGCTCTTCTTTGTTCCGGGGATGGTCTCCTTGGGCTTCTCCTTGCTCTTTTGTGCCACTTGGCCCTTCTTCTTGGCCAATTTAGGGCATTTACTTTTGTAATGCCCTTTTTCCCTACATTCAAAGCATATAATATGGTTTTTATTATTAATTGAAATTGTTATACCTTTGCTTGTAGGGGTGGCATCTTCTCCTTTTGATCCGGAGGTAGAAGCTTCCTCTTGATCCGAAGATGATACTCCTCCATTTGATTTTGCTTGACTTGTGGAGGTGGAAGCTTCATCATCCTCTTCTTCTTTTGACCCGGATGTAGAAGCTTCTCCTTCATCTTGATCCGGTTTTACCAAAGATTGCTCCCCCTCAATCCTAGAGGTGGAGGCTTCATCATCTTGTACATGGAACAAGGAGTATGCTCCCTTCTTGTTCCCTTCATTGCATTCCCTCGAAGATGAAGCTTCTTCTTGAACTTCTTCTTCGGAAGTTGAGCATCTCTCAATTTCAAAGTCCTCCTCTTGATCTTGCTCCAATGAGTCGCCCTCTTTGGATTCCTCTTGATTCGGTACAGTGGAGGGGATCTCATGGATTGATGCCAACTTGCTCCAAAGCTCCTTGGCATCCTTGAATTCTCCAACTTGAGCCAAAATATTGCTTGGCAATAAGTTGACCAAAAGCTTGGTCACTTTATCGTTTGCCTTGCTCCTTTGAACTTGCTCTTGACTCCATTTGCTTTTCTTGAGAGGCTTGCCCTTGGAGTTTGTTGGAGTTTCAAATCCTTCCATGAGAGCAAACCATTGCTCTATCTCCATCATCAAGAAATTTTTGATTCTTGATCTCCAAGAATCGAAGCTTGTGAATGTGTACGGTGGAGCCACCCTTGTGTCAAATCCAAGTCCATCTTGGAATTGCATCTTGAAGTTGAGCCTTTTGATGAAGTCTTCGACTTGTAGAATTTCTTCAACTTCTTCACCCTCTAGCTTTGCTTGTTATGTTTGCCCCTTCCGGCGATGATTTTGGTGAAGAGCGACCTCACTCTGATACCACTTGTTAGGACCGAAAAGTAGCTAGAGGGGGGGTGAATAGTGTTGGTGCAACCTTAGGTCAAGGTTGACCTGGTTGACCCGACTCGAGTTGACGTGACTCGAGTTGTATTTTGATGTTTGACTTGGGAAGATTGTCGGTGCAACCTTTGGTCAAGGTTGACCTAGTTGTGTTGCATGTTGATGTTTGACACTCGTGAGAGAGTTCTATTCTTGATGTGGGACAAGAATAGATGTTTGGGAGATTATTGGTGCAACCGTAGGTCAGGGTTGACCTGGTTGACCTGATTCTGGAAAAGTCCAAGCAGGAAGCTTGGCACGCGAAAAGTCCAAGTATGGAGACTTGGCACGGGAAAAGTCCAAGTATGGAGACTTGGCACTGGAAAAGTCCAAGTATGGAGACTTGGCACGGGAAAAGTCCAAGCAGGGAGCTTGGCAAGTGGGAAAGTCCTAACTGGGATGTTAGGCAGTGCGGAAAGTCCCGGTGAGTGAAGCGTGGAAAGTGGGGATGTTAGGCAGTTGGAAAGTCCCGTGAGTGAAGCCGGCGGTGGGAAAGTCCTAACTGGATGTTAGGCGTTTGGAAAGTCTGAGTGAAGCCAGGCGGTGGGAAAGTCCTAACTGGGATGTTAGGCGGTTGGAAAGTCCTGGTGAGTGAAGCCAGGCGGTGAGAAAGTCCTAACTGGATGTTAGGCGGTTGGAAAGTCTGGTGAGTGAAGCCAGCAGTGAGAAAGTCCTAACTGGGATGTTAGGCGGTGTGGAAATCTGGTGAGTGAAGCCGTGGAAAGTCCCGTGAGTAAAGCCGGGCAAGGAAAATCCAGATGGATCGGGGATGATCGGACTTGGTGTTGGAAAGTCCAAGTAGGTCAAAGGATTGACCGGACACTTGGCGGGGAGTTCTAGCAGTCAAGGGTGACCGGATGCGAGGATGAAGTACCAATAGGTCAAGGTTGACCGGATATTGGCTTGAAGTCTTGGGACTTGGTTTGGGCAAAACCAAGCTGGATCGGTCACTAGACCGATCCGGTGATCTGTTTGCTCGATCGGTGCGGTGACCGATCGATCTCGAAACTCTGTTCGATCGATCGGTGGACCGTCGCCAGCAACGAGGCGAAAAAGGCGGTGATCGGTCCACGCATCGATATCTGATCGATGCAGGGACCGATCAGAGACGATGTCGTGGAAGCACGGCCGGGCGGGATCGATCGTGGACCGATGCTGATCGGTCCACGCATCGATCACGCGAAGGTTACGTGCACTAATTGATCGAGTCCGGGGACCGATCGGCCTGATCGGTCCATAGACCGATCAGGTTTCGGTTCCTCAGCGGCTGATTTCTTCGTTGTCTTCTTCGCAGGTATAAAGGGGTCGAGGGCTGCTGCGCAAGAACTCCTTCCTCTTCTCTTCTGAGCTGCTGTTGTGCTCTTGAGCTTTGCTGAGCTCTCATCGCTGCTGAAGCTCTGCGTGAGTTTCCTGCTGGTGTTCTAGCTGCTGGATCTGAGAAGCTGCTGCTTCATCAAGGTTCCAGTCGACAACAAGAGGCAAGCAAGTGTTTTACAATTTCTGTTGTTCTTGTTTGTTGTCTCTATTGTTGTACTCCTTTGTTTGCTGTTGCAAAAGACTGTGGCGAGGTTTCTCCACCCATAAGGAGTATTTATTAGCCGGGTTTCCGGGGATTCATCCAC
The DNA here is from genome assembly GCF_018446385.1 of Zingiber officinale. Classification (NCBI taxonomy): domain Eukaryota; kingdom Viridiplantae; phylum Streptophyta; class Magnoliopsida; order Zingiberales; family Zingiberaceae; genus Zingiber; species Zingiber officinale. Next base: position 154,952,269 of record NC_055992.1, on the reverse strand, counting down.
CGACGGATTGACAGGGCTCGTCCACCTTACGGACACGCCGAGGAGTAGGAGCCCTAATCTCCGAACCTCGTTACATCCTTGTGTTAAGGTTTGGTTTTCTTCTCTTTCGTTTCTTTGTTGTATTTTTCGCTGCGCTAACCCTAGTCTGTAGAAAGAAACGTGAGCGATTTGGGGTCGGCTATTCACACCCCCCTCTCTAGCCGTACGAAGGATCCTAACAAGTGGTATCAGAGCAAGGTTGCTCTTCGACGGATCAACACCCGGGGGAGCACGGGCTAGAGATGGATCTCTATGGAGAAGATATCACGATTCAACCCTTCTACGAGTCTCACGACAACTTCACGTATTGGAGGGTAAGGATGATGTATTTTCTTAGGACTAATATGTTAAATTGGTTTTGTGTACAAGAAGGGTTTTCCCCTCCGATGGATGAGGAAGGAAAACCTATCAAGAAGAAGGAGTGGACGAAAGAGCAAATCCGACAATCCGAAATCAATGACGAGGTAACAAAAATTATTGAATTTGCGTTACCTAATAATGTTTTGTGCAAGATAGATAGGTACAACAACGCCAAGGAATTGTGGAACAACTTGGCCAAGTTTCATGAGGAGAGCTCCACTTCAAGCCATGAAGAGGAGCCTAGTGAGCCAAGTAGCTCACATCATGGAGGGAGCGAATTGGGAGTTGAGGGCTACTCAACATCCAAGGAAGAAGAGGAGGAGAGTTCCTCTTGCTCAAGTTCGGAGCAAGAAGAAGAAGTTTCCACCTCCGGAAGGGTTGAAGAAGAAAGCTCATCTCCATCCACAACCCTAGGTAACTCAAACACTGTGATTTCAAGCAAATTACACATAATGTGTTTTGAGTGTAGGGAACATGGACATTACAAGAGTAAGTGTCCAAAGAGGGTAAGAAAGACTCCACCGGCGCCAAAGGTCAAGGAAGCCGGAGTCCCGAAACGCAAGGGCAAGGAGCACATTGTGTGCTTCCAATGCAAGCAAGGGGACACTATAGGAGTCAATGTCCAAGGGGGAGGCAACCTCACAAGGACAAAAGGCCAAACACATGTAAAGGGGGAGCTAAGGCAAACCCTAAGGTAACCTCTAAGGTTCATTTTTGCAATTCTAATAAAATGCATGCTAGGAATTTTATTGCACTTGTCGATAATAACAAGCATGATAACCTTAGGAATCAATACATGTGCTTAGGAGCTAAACATGTGAATCTAGATAAGGATAATTCTAGAAAGGCTAACCCTAGGATCAACCCATCTAAGGCTAAGGATAACCTAGGTAGGAATCCTAAATCAACTAGACATATGCCTAGGAATACCTCAAGGAAGAGTGATAAATCAAAAATTGAGGTATTAGAGAAGGAGAATCAAGTCTTGAAGTCAAGACTTGATACTTTGGAAAAGACTCTTAAGAACATGGAGAAGTCATCTCTAGGGTTTAAGAGTCAAAAACCCAAGTCCAAGGACAAGAAAGGTTTGGGTTACAAACCTAAGTCCCAAATGGTCAAGCCCACATATCATGATGTTCCATTCGATTATGGAACAAAACCTAGGGCTAGGAAGACCAACACCAAGGTCACAAGGGGAGTCACCCCTAGAGTTGATCTTGATGAGTCCCAAATGGCCAAGGCTTTAAAGCCTAAGAGGGTCATTAGGAGGGTTGCTAGGGAAGTTATCTCTAGCGAATATTTAGTGAACCCAATGAGCTCAAGTAGGTATTGGGTTCCTAGGAGCATTTTCTCTACCCCATAGATGGGTTAGAGAGTGTCAACTCCAATAAGAAGGGTAGTTAACCCAACTTTGAGGAAATTGACACTCAAGGAGCATTTTCAAGGTTTTGATAACCTTTGAAAATGAAAAAGAATTATTTTTTACTCCTTAAAGAGTAAATTGTGCCATATTTGAAAAATATCGATTTCAATCTTATTTGGCACAATTTAAGAAAACCTAGAGAAATACCATAATTGGGATTTTGGTTTTCTCTAAGGGATATATGGGCAATCTAGGGTTAGATTCTAAGTTAGCTAAGGCTAAGGATACTTAGATAGGGAATTTAGGCATTTTATTTGTGCTAACTTCCCATGATTGGTTGCCATATGCCATGCCATGACATCATACTTATTTTATTATCATTTGAAATGTCATGATAATGCTTAGGTTATCTATATGTCATGTGTTAGTTTCGTTTCAAACTTTATGCCATGACATCATGACATTGGCACATGTTTTCATTTATGTTATTAATTTATGTCATGTCATCATCTCTTGCATTATAATCAATGAAATTGATTTAAGGACAAACATATAATTTGATATTGAGATCAAATTGGTGTTTAGAAAATGCATGAGAACTTAGCCTAAGTTGACCTTAACCCATATCTCACATCAAATTGACTTGAATGTGGTTTGATACACCTTAGATGTGTGTGAGATATTAGGATCATGAGTTAGGATCAAGGTGCATAGTTTTTGTACCTAGATGAGCCTAATTCAAGAAAAGGAGGATCATAGGGAAAGCTTGTGTACAAGTCATGTACATATAGCCCTAAGATTGTGGTCCCAAATTAAAGGGTTTGAAATCATTTCAAAATTGTTTTGAAAAACCTTGATGAAGCTTTCCTAGTGATAGCATTCATCATTGAACATTGTGATACAAAGTTGACTTAACTTTGAATTATCTCAAAGTTTTTGAATTTTGTATCAAGATTTAAAAATGGAAGTTATTCTCATAGAAAACTATTTTTCCATGATAGTATATGTTATGAGGAATGTATCCTCAAAATTTCACATTTTTTCGAATTTTCTGAAATTTTTTAGGAGTTTCTGAATTTCCGGGAAGGGAAATCAGAAATCTCTGATTTCAGAGTGTGGATCGGTCACCGGACCGATCCAGGGAAGTTCTGATCGGTCTGGTGACCGATCAGTGACGATCCAGTGCGATCAGTGAAGCGTGGATCGGTCTGGGGACCGATCCAGGGGGATTCTGATCGGTCTGGGGACCGATCAGTGCGTGCCAGTTTCTGATTTTTCAGCTGTTGGTCTGAAATTTCAGCTGGAAGTTGGGTTTTGTGGATTTCTAAGGTTTGGAACTCTCAAAGACATTGTTGGTGCAATGGTCAAGGGGGAGTTGACCTCTAGGGGGAGTCTTACCTAATTGTCAAGAGGAGTTGACTTTTAGGGGGAGTTTGTACTCCTTAAGACTCTTGAGGATTAGTGATATGGGATTATCACTAAGTTGATTGTTGAGTTTAGTATCAAGGGGGGAAATTAAGAGTTTCAATGAAAGGTATGGGACTTTCATTAGGAAGAAACTCTTGACCTTGATACTCTCCTTTGTCTTTTTGATGTGTGTCAAAAAGGGGAGAGTATTCATTGGAGAATTATTGGAGAACCCAAGTTAGGTTATCGGGTTAACCTAAGCTAGGGAAAGAATGTCAAGGAATGTTCAAGGAAGAACATTGGAATTCTTTTTGATGTGTGTCAAAAAGGGGGAGAATTATTGGAAAGCCCAAGTTAGGTTTTTGGGTTCACCTAAGAGGAGAATGTCCAGAGAATGTTCAAAGAAAGAACATTGGACATTGGAAGATGATTGAAAATCTAAGTTAGGTTATCGGGTTAACCTAACTTGATTATGGTTTTGTCAAACATCAAAAAGGGGGAGATTGTTGGTGCAACCTTAGGTCAAGGTTGACCTGGTTGACCCGACTCGAGTTGACGTGACTCGAGTTGTATTTTGATGTTTGACTTGGGAAGATTGTCGGTGCAACCTTTGGTCAAGGTTGACCTAGTTGTGTTGCATGTTGATGTTTGACACTCGTGAGAGAGTTCTATTCTTGATGTGGGACAAGAATAGATGTTTGGGAGATTATTGGTGCAACCGTAGGTCAGGGTTGACCTGGTTGACCTGATTCTGGAAAAGTCCAAGCAGGAAGCTTGGCACGCGAAAAGTCCAAGTATGGAGACTTGGCACGGGAAAAGTCCAAGTATGGAGACTTGGCACTGGAAAAGTCCAAGTATGGAGACTTGGCACGGGAAAAGTCCAAGCAGGGAGCTTGGCAAGTGGGAAAGTCCAAGTATGAAGATTGTCGGTGCAACCTTTGGTCAAGGTTGACCTAGTTGTGTTGCATGTTGATGTTTGACACTCGTGAGAGAGTTCTATTCTTGATGTGGGACAAGAATAGATGTTTGGGAGATTATTGGTGCAACCGTAGGTCAGGGTTGACCTGGTTGACCTGATTCTGGAAAAGTCCAAGCAGGAAGCTTGGCACGCGAAAAGTCCAAGTATGGAGACTTGGCACTGGAAAAGTCCAAGTATGGAGACTTGGCACGGGAAAAGTCCAAGCAGGGAGCTTGGCAAGTGGGAAAGTCCTAACTGGGATGTTAGGCAGTGCGGAAAGTCCTGGTGAGTGAAGCCGTGAGAAAGTCCTAGCGGGATGTTAGGCGGTTGGAAAGTCCCGTGAGTGAAGCTGGGAAGTCCTAACTGGGATGTTAGGCGGTGTGGAAAGTCCCGTGAGTGAAGCCGGGCAGTGGGAAAGTCCTAACTGGGATGTTAGGCGGTTGGAAAGTCTGGTGAGTGAAGCCAGTGAGAAAGTCCTAAGGATGTTAGGCGGTTGGAAAGTCCAGTGAGTGAAGCCGGTGAGAAAGTCCTAAGCTGGATGTTAGGCGGTGTGGAAATCTGGTGAGTGAAGCCGTGGAAAGTCCCGTGAGTAAAGCCGGGCAAGGAAAATCCAGATGGATCGGGGATGATCGGACTTGGTGTTGGAAAGTCCAAGTAGGTCAAAGGATTGACCGGACACTTGGCGAGGAGTTCTAGCAGTCAAGGGTGACCGGATGCGAGGATGAAGTACCAATAGGTCAAGGTTGACCGGATATTGGCTTGAAGTCTTGGGACTTGGTTTGGGAAAAACCAAGCTCGGATCGGTCACTAGACAGACCGATCAGATACTTTGCTCGATCGGTCCGGTGACCGATCGAGCGTGCTAAATTCTGTCTGAATTTCTGACGATCAGTAGCGAACAGAGGCGAAAAGAAAGGCGGTGATCGGTCCACGCATCGGGCCATCTGATCGATGCGGGACCGATCGAGAGACGATGTCGCGGAAGCACAGCCAGAGGTGGGGCGATCGATCAGGAACTATGACCATCGCAGGCCTCGATCCATTCAGTTACGTGCACTAATTCGATCAGGGGTCGCGATCGAGGCCCTGATCGGTCCATAGACCGATCGAGGTCCTTTTCCCTTCCGCGATATTTTCCCTATCGCTGTCTTCTTCGCAGGTATAAAGGGGTCGAGGGCTGCTGCTGCGCAAGAACTCCTTCCTCTTCTCTTCTGCTACTGAGCTGCTGTTGTGATCTTGAGCTTTGCTGAGCTCTCATCGCTGCTGAAGCTCTGCGTGAGTTTCCTGCTGGTGTTCTAGCTGCTGGATCTGAGAAGCTGCTGCTTCATCAAGGTTCCAGTCGACAACAAGAGGCAAGCAAGTGTTTTACAATTTCTGTTGTTCTTGTTTGTTGTCTCTATTGTTGTACTCCTTTGTTTGCTGTTGCAAAAGACTGTGGCGAGGTTTCTCCACCCATAAGGAGTATTTATTAGCCGGGTTTCCGGGGATTCATCCACCGACGGATTGACAGGGCTCGTCCACCTTACGGACACGCCGAGGAGTAGGAGCCCTAATCTCCGAACCTCGTTACATCCTTGTGTTAAGGTTTGGTTTTCTTCTCTTTCGTTTCTTTGTTGTATTTTCCGCTGCGCTAACCCTAGTCTGTAGAAAGAAACGTGAGCGATTTGGGGTCGGCTATTCACACCCCCCTCTCTAGCCGTACGAAGGATCCTAACAAATAGCTCTTCGTACGCTTGTCGTCGGCGTTGCTCGTTTCTTCAGAGATATGCAGCGGAAATATAAGAAACAAAAGCATACAACGCTAACAAGGATGATTTACTTGGTATCCACCTCACAAGAGGTGACTAGTCCAAGGATCCACACCTACTCACGCACCCTCCACTATGAATAACACTCCTTTATGGTAACTACCAAAGGCGGAGAAGCCCTACAACACTCTCAATACAAGAAGAAGAAAGGGAAATACAAGATAAGCAAAAACTTACAAGATGTGCAATAAAAACCCTAACCCTAACTTCCTCTTCTTGTTTTTGATCCTCCTCTTGACTTGGAAAAACCTCCAAGAATCTTCAAGAACTGGCGATCTGGAGCTTGGAGAGAGCTATGGAGGTGCTGGAGAGTATCTGAAGTGAATCGGTGAAGTTTCTCCCAAAGGAAATGAACGCTTGTGGCTTAAATCGACACCAACGGTCGGATCCCGATCGATTGGATTGCTCCCAATCGATCGGGGAGGCTTTGGATCGATCCACGGATCGATCCAGAGCGCCTCTGTGCTCTCTGGAATAGTCTGGATCGATCGGTGGATCGATCCAAGGCTTATCGCGCATAAACAGCAGCTCCCAATCGATCCACTGATCGATTGGGACCTCTGGATCGATCCACCGATCGATCCAGAGGGGTTCTGTTCGCAGGGACTCACCGGATCGATCGGCCGATCGATCCAGATCTTTTGGATCGATCCACTGATCGATCCAGATCTGCTGGATCGATCCACTGATCGATCCAAATCTGTTGGATCAATCGGCTGATCAATCCAAATCTACTGAATCAATCGGCTGATCAATCCAGATTTTGATTTTTGCCCAAAACCAAGTCCAAAGCCCCCTAAACCAACATCCAGTCAACCATGACTTGTTGGTACATAAAACCTAGCATTCGGTCACCCTTGACCATCTAGGACTCTCTCACCAAGTGTCCGGTCAATCCCTTTGACCCACTTGAACTTTTCTCCTCTTGCCAAGCATCCGGTCAATCCCTTTGACCTACTTGGACTTTTCTTCCTCGTGCCAAGTATCCGGTCAATCCCTTTGACTTACTTGAACTTTCACCAGATGTCTGGTCAACCTTGACCCATCTGGATTTCCCCGTGCCTGGCTTCACTCACCAGGACTTCCCTTATGCCTAGCTTCACTCACTAGGACTTCTCTTCTGCCTGGCTTCACTCACCAGGTCTTTCACCTAGCTTCACTCACTAGGATTTTCACCTGGCTTCACTCACCAGGATTTTCCTTTGCCTGGCTTCACTCACCAGGACTTTCACCTAGCTTCACTCACTAGGATTTCCTCACTGCCTAGCTTCACTCACTAGGTCTTTCACCTGGCTTCACTCACCAGGATTTTCCTTCTGCCTAACATCCTAGTTAGGACTTCTCAGTCAAGTATCCGATCATCCTTGACCTACTTGACTCTTCTTCAATCAACCTTGTATTGTCAAACATTGAAACCCAAACCAAGACTCAAGCTTGGTCAACCTTGACCTGAGGGATGTTGCACCAACAATCTATAGATCATCCTTACACAAAAGCTGCTTACGCTGGATCCAACAAGTACCCCAATACCCCAGCTAACCGGCCAGTCAATACCTTTGCAATGACCTTGTAGAACACGTTGTAACAGGAGATAGGCCGGTAATATGAAACTCGTGGGGCATGATCCGCCTTTGGCACTAAAGATATCAATGAATGGTTTTATTTTTTAAGCAGCTCACTGATATGGTCGTGAAACCGATATCAAAAAAATATTTTAAGTACTAAACCCCCTCTAACTACACGAATGAAGTATAGAATTGACTCAGGTCGTCTCCCAACGAAAGCAACGATAGGATGGTAATCTAGAATCATGTGTTATTTCTATTTTTGGGGTTTCTAATATGGAAATGGGAGTTTTGGATTTTAATTCTAAACCTAATAAATGAAAAGCGAAGCAAGTAGGAAACTAATCTAATGTAACGCCCGAAAAATTCTCGAAACTGCATTATAAATATTCTATGATTTTTCTGGAATTATTAGATATTTTTCCAGAATTTTCCGAGTAGCGGAAGTAGCAAAAATTATTAGAAAAGTAAAATGGCTTAAGCGGGAATCGAACCCGGGACCTCTCGGGTCCGCTAAACTTTTAGTTAGCCTTAGTAACCGGTGAACCCAGCAGGGCCGTGCTGAGAGAAAGGAGAATCAAACATATTTATTATTGAGTTGGGCCAAAATACCCACTTAATATAAATAGGAAAACATAAGTCGTTTGGGTTTATTTTTGGTTCGGCAAAAACCCTCTTCACCCTAACCTCACCGACGCCACCTCTCCCTCTCCTCCCTCTCTCGGCGCCAACCACAAGGAAGACCTAGGGTTCTCTCCCTAGGGCCCCAAGGACATCTTCCGGCGATAACTCCGGCACGAGGACGCTCTCCTTCGCAAGGGGAACGCTTAGACGCGAGAAGATCATCGAGAAGTCGCCTCCACCGGAATTCTAGCGAATAGAATTGTAAGGAAATTAGCGTACGAGGTAAGAAACCCCTCACCTGCAGTATAAGTAGCTTCCGTTTGGTTTTCTATGCATTAGTTTAGTTATATGCAGATTTTTCGGACACATAGGGTGTATTTAACCCTCCTCGCAGGTTTAGGGATTTAGTGAGTACCTTTGGATGGGCCGGACACGTCTTTCCCCCTTCAGTTGGAGGTTTTAGATGTTGTCGGGTGCCTAGAGGTAGTCTCCCTAATAGAGGGGAGAGTTTAAGCACACTAGATGTTCGATTAAATGATTAACTCAGTAAAATGCAACTTAGGTATTTTTAATAACTCAGTAAATGCAATAGAAGCATTTAAAATAGCTTAGTTAGCCTTACTACAGCTTACATGGGACTACGGTCCAATGGGTGGGCTCCCACAATCGCCTCTGGGTTCAGACAACCTAGCTCTAGGTTCAGATCACCTAGAAACAGCAAATTAGAACAGTTTAGCTATATTCAGTATTTTACTTTTCAGTTGGCACTGTATCGGATTAGATATCCATTGGGTTGGACTCCCACAGTCGTCCCTAGGTTCAGATAACCTAGTAAACCCTACTAAATTCGGGACTTGCAAACCCGGGTTTAGTTAGGGATGCGCGCACAGTAAGTACAGTTGTCGGACCCAACAGCATATGATTATTATTTTGATCTACTATGCTATTAGTTTTCAAAACTCATAAAATCAGTTATGTTAGTTGAGTTTGATTTCAGTTGCAGGTTAGTTTCAGTTAGCTTAGTTCTCTATTATTGTTCTATGTGATTAGCCTGCTATGCCATGTTTCAGCTTACATGTTCAGTTATTTCAGTTTATGCTTACAACCATAGTATGCCATGCCAGTACATGTTTTCAAATAGCATTCTTTAAAAGCATGTTTGCATCGTTGCATGTTTTAGTGAGGTAGTTGGTTTCTTACTAAGCTTTAAGCTTACAGATTCTACTTTCCTTATATTGTAGATAAAGGTAAAGGGAAAATGGACTAGCAGAGGAAGCTGGAGTTCAATGCAAAGATGGTGTGTGTGGCAGGAACATGGAATAAAAGATCCTTAGGAGATCTAGCAAGCTTAAACAATTGAACTTTTAGTATTTCTATTTTCATGCACTTTTAATTATTAAATGCTACGAACTAGTAAACCATGCTTTATATCCAGTTTAGAATGCTAGCTTTATGTCATTAGAATATATTCTATGGATTGTATAAGTGAAATGTGAGATTTTGGCACGAACAAGTGCTGAAATCAGAGCTTAACTGCAAAATCAGAAACCCCAATCGATCGGTGGATCGATTGGGGGGTCCCAATCGATCAGCTGATCGATCGGGCAAATTGCTTCGCGAACAGTAGGTTTCTGGATCGATCAGCTGATCGATCCAGCAATTTCTGTCGCGAACAGTAGGTTTGGGGATCAATCACTGGATCGATTGGTCAGTTTGGATCGATCAGCCGATCGATCCAGAATATCGTCCCGAGCACAGTAGCGTGCTGGATCGATCACTGGATCGATCCAACCTATGTCCCGCATACAGTAGCCGGCTGAATCGATCCCTGGATCTATCCGACGTTCCAATCGATCAATGGATCGATTGGGAGGTCTGATAACAGCTGGAAAACATTTATTTCAGTTCCTTGACCATAGGGGATGTAGTATATGCTAGGTATACTTTAGATTACACCCTTTAGCATGTATAGAATCAAGAAATGTTAGCAGCTTAGAAAATTTTAAATTAGTACAGCTTCCGCATCTAGATTTTATGATGGTCAGGGAGTAGTTAGCACAACTTAATGTGATGATCGGCCTTACAGCCTAGTTAGTAGAAGGCGGGTCGTTACATCTAATGCTGGAATGAAATCTAACTAAGTGACAACAATTAATCCACAACGCATTGTCACTCTACGCTATGGATTAACTATCAACACAATTAAACTAAGGAATGAAATGACAACATTAAATGAAACCTAATCTAGTAAATGAAAGACAATACAAGTAATAAAAGCTAAGTCTAACCTAACTACAATTGCAAAAATTAAAAGGGCAACATGAAGTAAAGCATTAATGAAACTAGCATGTAATGAAACCTAAAGCATGAAACAAAACCTAAATATCCTAATTGCATTCAATCAAAACTAGAAATTAACGAAATTAAAAGAACAAGACAAAGCAAGAACTAACCAAACTAAAATGCATCAAATTAAACCTAACTATTGGTTGAAGCAATTCATCGAACACATTGCGTGCGTGAAACTAATTAAACATAATACGTGCAATTTAAACAATACAACAACAACAATCAAGTCTTTTCCCACTAGGTGGGGTCGGCTGTATGAATCCTTTTACACCATTGAGCTCTATCTCCTATTATATCATCACCTATATTTAAATAAATTTTATCTTGTTTTATTGTTGCTAACCAAGTCTTTTTTGGTCTTCCTCTTCCTCGTTTGATATGCATGTTTATCATAGTTTCACATCGCCTAACTGGAGCATTTATTGGTCGTCTAAGTACATGTTTGTACCATCTTAAACGTGTCTCTCGGAGTTTGTCCTAAATAGATGCAACTCCGACTTTCTCTCTAATGCTCTCATTCCTTATTTTGTCCATCTTCGTATGTCCACACATCCACCTTAACATCCTCATCTCTGCAACTCTCAACTTATGCTCATGTGCTCGAGTCATAGCCCAACATTCAGCTCTATATAACATAGTAGGTCTAACAGCGATTTTATAGAACTTACCTTTAAGTTTAAGAGGTACTTTACGGTCACATAAAACACCTGACGCTCCCCTCCATTTCACTCATCCTGCTTGTATTCTATGTAAGACGTCTCTCTCAATCCCTCTATCATTTTGTAAAAATGGTCCTAAATATTTAAATCTCTCGGTTCCGGGCAACTCGTCCTCTTCTATCTTAACAATTGTTTCATTACTTCTAATATTGCTAAACTTAAATTTCATATATTCTGTCTTTAATCTACTAAGCTTAAAACCTTTCCCTTCTAGTGTTTCCCTCCAAGATTCTAGCTTAGCATTTACTCCTTTACGTGTCTCATCTACCAAAATAATATCATCTGCAAACAACATGCACCACGGTACTGTGTCTTGAATGTGCGCAGTGAGTTCGTCCATAATTAGTGTAAAAAGATAGAGACTTAAGGCTGATCCTTGATGTAACCCTATCTTTATTGGAAATGCTTCAGTTAATCCGCCTGAAGTCTTTACTCTGGTCATTACATCCTCATACATATCCTTAATTAATTCAATATATATTACGCTAACACCTCTCTTTTCTAAAATTCTCCATATAATTTCTCTTGGGACTCTATCATAAGCTTTTTCTAAGTCAATGAATACCATGTGTAGATCTTGTTTTTGCTCCTGATATTTTTCAATTAATTGTCTAAGGAGATGTACAGCTTCTATTGTCGACCTTCCAGGCATGAACCCGAATTGATTTTCTGTCACTGTGGTCTCCTTCCTTAATCTTTTTTCTATTATTTTTTCTCAAAGTTTCATAGTATTGTTAGGATGTATACTAAAAGTCTAGCTTTTGGTATAAACATTTATCTAGAAATAAGAATCACATTGGTCAAATGTCTACATTTATGATAAATGTAGTTGCTCAATTAATTTATATTGTAGATAACATGGTGTGTGGTGTCACACACAGAAGATCATGTTATCGGTTCCTTATAAATTATAAACAGTAGCTCACGACCATGATGGAAAGGAACAAACCATTGGAAGGTCGTAGTGTAATTAGGTATTAGTTTATCTTAACTATATAATTACACTAGTACACTTAGAATGTATTGAGTAGGATCATTTGAGGTCGATCCTTTTATACTGACTTTATGAAGGAACAAAGACCTCAGTTATTATGGAAGTGTGTGCTCTTAATCCTAATATAATAACAAACACATATATTTAATATTTATTTCTTTAATTTATCAATGGGTGAGATTTAGTTTGATAAATCAATAAGCCCGATAAGTTGGGAAATGATATCACTTATAGTGTGTGTTGTTGATTATAGAAGGAAACTGTGTCCTAGTGATCTAGGTTGAGAATGTCCTCAAGAGGAGCTCATAAGGATTGTCATGTTAAACCCTGCAGGTGGACTTAGTCCGACATGACGATGAAGTTAAGTGGTACTACTCTTGGAGTTAGATATTAATTAAGTGAGTTGTCAGTAAGTTACTTAATAGTGGACATTTGTTATCTTAAACACAGGGAGACTAACACACTCATAATAAGAAGGAGCCCAAAATGTAATTTGGGATTGGTGTGGTAGTTCAATAATAGTTCTCTAGTGGAATGAATTATTATTGATAAAATTAAGTTGTGTGTTCGGGGCGAACACGGGATGCTTAATTTTATCGGGAGACCAAAACCAATTCCTCCTCTCGGTCCCTATCGTAGTCTCTTAATTATAGAGTACTATATCCACCTATACCCACCTTCTTACCCATCCCATAGGGGCCGGTCAAGCTAGCTTGGAGACCAAGCTAGGGCCAGCCAAAGTTTGGTTCATGGGTGCTTCAAGGTGGCCGGCCCTAGCTTGGGTTCAAGCTTGGTGTGGCCGGCCCAAATTAAAATAAAAGGATTTTTATTTTTAAAATTTTTCTTATGTGGATAACATGATTTAAAAGAGAGTTTAAAAATTTAAATCTTTCCTTTTATAAGATTCTACAAAAGATTAAGAGAAGAGCTAAATCTCTTTCCTTATTTGTAGATTAAAAGGTTGATTTTAATTTTAGTAAAAACGTTCCTTTTTAACCATGTTCATGATTTAAAAGAAAGTTTAAAAAATTAATAATTTTCTTTTATTAGTTTCTACAAAAGATTAAGAAAAGATTTGATATCTTTTCTTATTTGTAGATTGAAAGGAGATTTTAATTTTTGAGATAACTTTTCGGAAATTATCCACATGTTTAAAGAAAGATTTAATTTATAAAATTTCCTTTTAACCAATCATGAAGGGATAAAAATTATTGGAGAAATTTTTTAAAATTTCCGGAAGCAAATAAGGAAGTTTTAATTTGTGTTTAAAATTTTTATTTGCTTGGAGATTTGGTGTGGCCGGCCATTATAATAATGAGAAGAAAAATTATTTTAATTAAAATAATTTTTTCTTTTTCATGGCAAAAGAATTAAGGAAGTTTTTATTAAAATTTCCTTATTTGCCAAGACCAAGGATTATAAAAGAGGAGGTGGAGGAGCCTTCATGAGGGAACAACCTCTATTCTTTTCCTCTCTCTCTTCCTTGGTTTTGGTGGCCGGCCCTATTTCTCTCCTCTCCTCTTGTTGGCCGAAACCTATCTTCTTGGTGGAGCTCTTGTTTGTGGCCGGATCAAGGAAGGAGAAAAAGAAGAGAAAGCAAGCCTCGTCTCTAGTATCCCTTGGAGCATTGGTGGTGGCCGAATTTCTTCATCCTTGAAGAAATTTATTGTGGCCGAAATCTAGAAGAAAGAAGGAAGGTGGAAAGGTGATTCTCATCTCGGAAGATCGTTGCCCACACAACATCTGAGGTTAGAAGAGGAATACGGTAGAAGATCAAGAGGTCTTTGTCTTCAAAAGAAAGGTATAACTAGTAATGTTTTTCCGCATCATGCTAGTTTTATTTCTTTGTAAGAATATCAAATACAAGAGGCATGTGATTCTAGTATTTCGAATTTATTTTCGATGTTGTGTTCTTTTTTTTTTTCTTTTTCCTTGTGATTTGATTGTTCTTTTCGGTTGACCTAAAGTTATTTAAGGAAATTAAATATTAGCTTTCCTTAAAAGGCTTTGTCTAGTCGGTGGTGGTTGCTCCTATATCCAAGAAGGTCATGTGCCTTGCCACGTCAGTACTGGAAGCTAATTTTGAAAATTATTATTTAATAGAATTAATAACCTAGGTTATTTGGATCGAAAGTGTTAAGTTCCGCAGGAGATCCAAGTCTAAACCTAAAAGAATAAATAAATTAAACTTTGGATCAAACGTGTTAAGTTCCGCAGGCGATCCAAGTTTAATTTAAAAGAACACATGGTAGCTAGGAAAAGGTTAAGATCTTTGTACAAAATTTTTGTACAGTGGAACCATTAGATTTTCCGAGTAGCAACCAACAAGTATGACTCATTAGTTTAATACCCATATAGTTTGCACAATTTTGTATGTCTCCCTTGTTCTTATATAAGGGAACTAGAGTACTTATCCTCCATTGATCAGACATTTTTTTCGTTTTCAATATCATGTTAAATAATTTTGTAAGCCATTCAATACCTTGTTTCCCTAAGTACTTCCATACCTCGATCAGAATATCATCTGGTCCAACGGCTTTTCCATTGTGCATCTCATTTAAAGTTTGTTTTACTTCTGATGTTTGAATTCTACGATAAAAATTAAAATTTCTATGCTCATTTGACCTAATTAAATTACCTAAGTTAAGTTAGTCACATAAACCTTCATTAAAAAGTTGATGAAAATACCTCTTCCACCACTCTTTTATTTTTCCATCATTTACTAATACCCTATTACATTCATCTTTAATACATTTTATTTGGCTAAGATCTCTTGTTTTCCTTTCTCTCATTTTAGCTATTCTATAAATGTCTCTTTCCCCTTCTTTTGTATCCAATTTTTGATATAACTGTTTAAAAGTTTTATTTTTTGCTTCACTCACTATTTTTTTTAGCTTCTTTCTTGTCTATTGTATATTTTTTTAAATTTTCCTCGTTCTTACAAATATATAATTCCTTATAAGCTATTCATTTTTCCTTCACTTTCTCTTGTACTTTCTCATTCCACCACCAAGATTCTTTACTTAGTGGTGCATGTCCCTTTGACTCACCGAGTACACTCTTAGCTACTATTTTCAACTTTGATATCATCTTATCCCATGTTATATTAGAGTCATCGTATATTTCACCTAATGCTTGTACTTCTACCTTCTCCTTAAATATATTTTGTTTTCTATTCTTTAACTTCCACCACTTAATTCTATGAATTGTATATATTTTCTTTCTATTGATACTATGTTTGAGACGTATATCCAACATTACTACCCTATGTTGGGTAGTTAAACTTTCTCCAGGGATGACTTTACAATCTTTATAAATCTTTTTATCCTTCTTCCTAACCATAAGAAAGTCAATTTGCGATTTATTATTCCCACTTTTGAATGTGATTAAGTGTTCTTCTCTTTTCTTAAAAAATGTATTAGCTAATATAAGGTCATATGCTATCGCAAAATCTAATATAGTTTTCCCTACCTCATTCCTCGTTCCAAACCCATAACTCCCATGTACTCTCTCATATTCCTCATTTTTCACTCCGACATGTCCATTTAGATCACCTCTTATTAAAATCATTTCATTTGGTGGAATATTTTATCATATTTCATCTAAGTCCTTCCAAAAGCTTGATTTAGTAGCTTCATCTAATCTTACTTGTGGTGCATATACGCTAATTATGTTCATAGTTTCTTTTGCCACTATTATCTTAAGGGCTATAATTCTATCCCCTTTTCTAACTACTCCTACAATTTCATCCTTTAACAAATTATCTATAATGATATCCACTCCATTTCTTGCTTTACTCTTTCCAGTGTACCATAACTTAAAACCCGAGTTCTCTATCATTTTTGCCTTCTCGCCTATCCATTTTGTCTCTTGTACACACAAAATACTAATTTTTCTACTAATCATCATATCTACTACCTCCATTGATTTACCAGTAAGAGTTCCTATATTCCATGTTCCAAATCTTAGATTATTAGTTTTCCTATCATATTTGTTCTTATTTAACCTATGGTGTGAGAACTTTTGCCTATTTAACACTATACCCAAGTTCTCATGGAGATGTAGCGGTCCTTGCTAAGACGTTACAGTCGGACCCTGTAACGTGAACTCTTGCATATTTATCACTACACCCGAGTTATGGAAATGTAGCGGTCCTTGCCGAGACGTTACAGTTGGACCCTGCAACGCGTTCCTTCCGGAGAACAACCTAGCATTAGCACAATAGTTTAATAAATTCATTCATTGAATATTTTCCATAGTTTGACGTTGGCTGGCAACCTAACACAACCCTCCTCCTTTATCAGGGCTTGGGACCGGCCATGACCGGTCATCATGGGCGGAGTTTGTAATTTAAACAATAAACATGGAAAATCAAGTTAATACAAGCATTCAATCACAAAACATCAACACAAGTAAACATAAGCAATGAACATAAAATAAACTAAGAATCTCAACCACAATCCACACAACTTCTTCAAATACCAATGACTAACCACGTCGTCACATGAAGACCCGGCTATCGAACCCCGAACTCCAATGAACAGTAGCTCTCTATCGGATTGCTGTAAACTTCGACAATGATAATGTGATGAACGAATCTTCCACCGAAGAACCCCCTCGCTGGAAGTTGACCAGAAATGGAGATGTTGTGAAATGGAATGAACCACCGCCGCTCACCTCCTTGCTCTGCCACCTGAACCCCAAATAGTGGAGCTGCCAGAAGGAAGTCGGAAGATGGAGGTCACACCGGAGAAACCCTCTCCGACGAGATGGATTGATCGGAGTCATCGTCGTTGCATGTCGCCGCCTGGAAGAATGCTTGTTGTCGCTCGCTGCCTGGAATCTAGAAGAGGAAGTGGTGGGCTGTGGATGGCCGGCCGGCGGCAAGGGAAGACAAGAGAGCCGCCAGCCGGTGGTGAGGAAGAAGAGAAGGGTGCGGGAGGTGCTGAGGATCGCGAGCCCTAGCCGCGTGAGGAAGAGGAAAACGCGAACAAAAGAGAAGAAGTCGCCACTGTTCATCCGCGTGAGTGTTTAATTGAGGATTTCCATCTAGGCCATCCACATTGTGATGAAGATGGATGAAGATCCGGCCGTCAGATTTTGAGATAAGCGGTCCAGATCACTTAAGATTAACTTGAGATTGATTCCATCTTTAGATCTGACGGTCCACATAGTTTCAAATTTTGATGGAGAGCTAGATGGCTTAGATCTGAACGAAGGAGGAAGATCTCTCTTTATTTGGATCAACGACTCATATTAATTTCACTTGATCTCCTTCATCTGACCTCCAAATCAAGTCAAATTTGATCCGATCAAACCTTAATTCATGGCTCTTTGAATTTCCTATAAAATCACATAAAAATATGAAATTAAATTTCATAATTTGTAGGAAAATTACAATTAAATTCAAAATAGATTCTACTCATAAAATGTAATATAACCATAAAATTAAGCATGTGAGATGGTAAAAATGTTAAGAATAAGAGTCAAAATAATCGATAAAAATACTAGTTATCACTCACCACTTTGAAAGAATTCTTGAATGGCTGCAATAAACTCCAGCCCAACAATATCTCAAGTCGAGGTGAGAAACTTCGCTGCATATCCATCCGGACCCGATGCCTTATCACTTCTAATGTTGTATAGGGATGCTTTAATTTCCTCCACCTCCACCGGCTTGATTAAGTCCTCAAATTGACTATGAGTTAGTCTCCTTCCAGGAAGTCCACCAATGTCTATAGGACTACACATCACCTTTTCCCAAGTAGATCATAAAAGAAGTCCACAAATTCATCTGCCACTTCACCCAAGCTTGATGTTTGCTCCCCATTTTGTTTTGTGAGTGTGATGATGACATTTCTCTTAATTATTCCGCTTCACCACATCATTGAATAATTTAGTGCACTTATCCGAGTTTCTTAAGTAAACATTCTTCGCACGTTGTTGATAAAATTGTTTCTCTACCTCCACAAGGAGAGTGGTCTTCCTCCATATATCATCATAGTTTGTGGAAATAGTACATCCTGCTTGGACCCTTTTCTGTATCTCCTCTAAATCTGCATTTGCTCTTTTTGTCTTCTCCGAAATGTGCCCAAATTGGTTTTATTCAACTGTTGGTTGCTACTCGGAAAACCTATAGGTTCCACTGTATAAAAATTTTGTACAAAGGTCTGAACCTTTTCCTAGCTACCATTTGTTCTTTTAAATTAAATTTTGGATCGCCTGCGGAACTTAACACGTTTGATCCAAAACTTAATCTATTTGTTCTTTTAGGTTTTGACTTGGATCTCCTGCGGAACTTAACACGTTCGACCCAAGTCTCCTTAAGTTATTAATTCCATTAAATATTAATTTCCATAAAAGGTTCCCAGTACTGACGTGGCGAGGCACATGACCTTCTTGGATATGGGAGCAACCACCACCGACTAGACAAAACCTTTAATAGAAAGCTAATATTTAATTTCCTAAAATAACTTTAGGTTAACCAAAGAGAACAATCAAATCACAAGGAAAAGAAAGAAACAAAAGAACACAACATCGAAAAACATATTCGAAATACTAGAACGTAAGCCTCTTGTATTTGGTATTATTTCCATAAATAACTAGCATGATGCGGAAAAGGAAAAACTACTAGTTATACCTTCTAGAAAGACCTCTTGATCTTCTACCGTATTCCTCTTCTAACCTCGGACGTTGTGTGGGAAACGATCTTCCAAGATGAGAAACCACCAACCACCTTCTTCTCCTCCAAGCAAGGTTCGGCCACAAAGGAAAACTTCACCAAGGAGAAAAACCAAAATACTAACCAAGCTCCAAGAGATGCTAGCTTTCTCTCCTTCTTCTTCTTCTTCTCCGAGTAGTATCCGGCCACCACAAGAGCTCCAAGGGAGAGGGAGAGGTTCGGCCACCACAAGAAGAAGAGAGGGAAAGGGTGTTGGCCGGCCACACCAAAGAATAAGAGAGGAAGAGAAATAATAAGGGTTGTTCCATGAAGGCACCCTCACCCCTTCTTTTATATTCCTTGGCCTAGGCAAATTAGGAAATTTAATTACAATAAAATTTCCTCAATTTCCTTGACATGATTTAATTTATAAAAATAAAATAAATTTTCCAAATCAAACTTCAATGGCCGGCCACATCATTGGAGAACAAATTGGACAAGTTTTAATCAACAATTAAAACTTCCTAATTTGTTTCCGGAAATTTTAAAAAATAAAATTTCTCTTTAAAATCTCTTCATGGTTGATAAAAGGAAATTTCTATAATTTTAATTTTATCAACATGTGAATAATTTTTAAAGAGAAAATAAAACATATCTCCAATCTACAAATAAGGAAAAAGATTTAATCTCTTTCTTTAATCTTTTGTAGATCTTTTACAAGAGAGATATTTTATTTTTAATTCTCTTAAATTATATCTTCCACATAATAATAAAAATTTAAATTAAATTTCTTTTTAATTTAATTTGGCCGGCCCTACTAGCTTGGGTTCAAGCTAGGGCCGGCCACCCAATTTTATACCTAGGCCGGCCCTAGCTTGTTCCCAAGCTAGCTCTATTGGGTGGGTATAGAAGGTGGGTATAGGTGGGTATAGAACTCTATAAATAAGAGGCTACGATAGGGACCGAGAGGAGGAATTGGTTTTGGTCTCCCGATAAAATTACATCCGTGTTCGAACACACAACTTAATTTTATCAATGATAATTCATTCCACTAGAGAACTATCATTGAACTACCGCACCAATCCCAAATTACATTTTGGGCTCCTTCTTATTATGAGCATGTTAGTCTCCCTGTGTTTAAGATATCGAATGTCCACTAATTCAGTGAGTTACTGACAACTCATTTAATTAATATCTAAGTCCAAGAGTAGTACCACTCAACCTTATCGTCATGTCGGACTAAGTCCACCTGCAGGGTTTAACATGACAATCCTTATGAGCTCCTCTTGGGGACATTATCAACCTAGTATCTCTAGGACACAGTTTCCTTCTATAATCAACAACACACACTATAAGTGATACCATTTCCCAACTTATCGGGTTTATTGATTCATCGAACTAAATCTCACCCATTGATAAATTAAAGAAATAAATATCAAACATATGTGTTTGTTATTATATTAGGATTAAGAGCACACACTTCCATAATAACTGAGGTCTTTGTTCCTTTATAAAGTCAATATAAAAGAAACGACCTCTAATGGTCCTACTCAATACACTCTGAGTGTACTAGTGTAATTATATAGTCAAGATAAACTAATACCTAATTACACTACGACCTTCTAATGGTTTGTTCCTTTCCATTTTAGTCGTGAGCTACTGTTTATAATTTATAAGGTACTGATGACATCATCTTCTGTATGTGACACCACATACTATGTTATCCACAATATAAATTAAATGAACAACTACAAACAAATGTAGACAATTAGACCAAATGTGATTCTTTATTCATAATGAATGTTTACAAAGCTTAGGCTTTCAGTATACACTCCAACAATCTCCCACTTATACTAATGACTAAGCTGCCATATCTTCTACCATACATCTGATTCCCATTCCCTCCACATGCCGATCGAAAGCTTTCGCCGGAAGGGCCTTAGTGAAAGGATCTGCCAGGTTATCCGCTGATGCAATCTTGGCGATGACAACTTCTCCTCGCTTCACGATATCTCGTATCAGGTGGTACTTGCGCTCTATATGTTTACTTGCCTTATGAGCTCGTGGTTCCTTTGAGTTTGCAACTGCACCGTTATTATCACAATAAATTGTGATGATTTTGGGCAAACCAGTAATCACATCTAAGTCCATTAGAAAGTTCCTGAGCCATACTGCTTCTTCTCAGAGGCTGCTACATACTCGACTTCCATGGTTGAGTCCGAAGCGCATTTCGCTAACACTCCTCCATGAAATGGCTCCACCTCCTAAAGTAAACACATAGCGATGTAGACTTCATGTTATCCCTATCGATTGGAAATCAATCTGTAACCCACAGGGAGCGGATCGTGCTTGGTAAACTAGCATATAATCTCTAGTCCTTCTTAGGTACTTTAATATATGCTTTACCGCAGTCCAATGTCCTTATCCAGGGTTACTCTGATATCTGCTCACCATGCCCACGGCAAAACAGATATCAGGTCTCGTACATAGCATTGCATGCATTAGGCTTCCTACAGCTGAAGCATAAGGAACTGCTTTCATGTCCTCTATCTCTTTTGATGTCTTTGGAGACATCTCTTTAGATAGAGCTACTCCATGTCTAAAAGGTAAGAAACCTTTCTTGGAATCCTGCATGCTAAAACGAGCAAGGATTGTATCTATATATGAAGCTTGGGACAGACACAACATTCTTTTCTTACGATCCCTTATAACTTTGATCCCAAGAATGTGTGCACAATCTCCTAAGTCCTTCATATCAAATTGTTTGGACAACCATACCCTTACGTCTGATAATACCTTGACATTGTTGCCAATTAACAAAATATCATCTACGTATAGTACAAGAAATACCACCACGTTTCCGTTACACTTCTTATATACACAAGATTTATCCGGACTTTGAATAAATCTATATGACTGGATTACTTCATTAAACCGGATGTTCCAAGATCTTGAAGCTTGCTTTAGTCCATAAATGGACCGATTGAGCTTGCACACTAGATGCTCTTTGCCTTTTTCAATGAACCCTTCTGGTTGCTTCATATGGATGTTCTCTTCAAGACTTCCATTAAGGAAAGCTGTCTTGACATCCATTTGCCAAATCTCATAATCCATATGAGCAGCAATGGATAAGAGTATCCGGATAGACTTAAGCATGGCTACCGGTGAAAAGGTTTCCTCATAATCGATTCCCTCTTTCTGAGTGTACCCTTTCGCAACAAGCCTAGCTTTGAAGGTTTCTACCTTCCCGTCTGTCCCTCTTTTCCTTTTGTAGATCCACTTGCATCCAACGGCTTTTATACCATCAGGTGGTTCTACAAGCTCCCAGACCTTATTAGAGTACATAGACTCTATTTCAGAATTCATTGCCTTTTGCCAAGATGCTGCATCTATATCTTGGAGTGCTTCGTCATATGTTCGGGAATCAGGTTCATGTTTACCCAGGATCAAGTCCGAAGACTCTCCCAAAACATGAATCTTTCAGGCTGCCTTACAACCCTCCCACTACGACGAGGCACTGTCTGTGGTTGTGTATCATGTGTGACACGTGTTGCAGTCTCTTGTGGTACTTCATCTTGTACTGTTGGTACTGAAGTAGACATGTCCTCTCTAAGTTCTTCTAAAACAACTTTACTACTGGGCTTGTGATCCATTATATAGTCTTCTTCTAAAAGCTGGGCATTGGTGCTAACAATGACCTTCGGTCTTTAGGACTATAAAATAAACCTCCTTTCGTTCCTTTGGGATATCCTACAAACACGCGAACTTCAGTACGATTCTAACTTATCAAGATCTAGTTTCAGCACATGTCTTGGACTACCCCAAATCCGAATATGTCTTAGACGGGTTTCGCCCATTCCACAATTCTATGGGAGTAGAAGAAACTGATTTAGAAGGTACTAAGTTCGGAATGTATACTGCTGTTTCCAGAGTATCCAAAACGAATTTGGTAATCTGAATAACTCATCATTGATCTAACCATCTCCATAAGAGTCCTATTCCTTGTTCGTTACTCCTAGGGTGTTCGGTGTAGACAATTGAGATTGAATCCACCTCCGATAAGTAATTCCTAAACTCTCCTAAGAGGTATTCGCCACCACGATCGGATCGTAGTGTCTTGATACTTTACCTAATCGTTTTCCACATCAGCCTTGTATTCTTTGAACTTATCAAAGCACTCGGACTTGCGTATTAGGTAAATATATCCGTATCTTGAATAATCGTCTATGAAAGAGACAAAATATTCAAAACCTCCTCTTGCCTGGACAGACATAGGACCACACAAATCAGAGTGAACCAACTCTAACACTTCTTTGGCTCTATACCCCTTGGCCTTAAAAGGCCTCTTGGTCATTTTACCTTCCAAGCAAGATTCACAAGTTGGAAAATTTTCCAACTCTAATGAACTCAAAAGTCCATCGGCTATAAGCCTCTGAATCCTACTTAAGTTAATATGACCAAGCCTTAGATGCCAAAGATATGCTTGGTTCATTTCTGAAGGTTCTTTTCTCTTATTAGAGTTAGAAGATGAGTTATAAATTTCCATGTTTTGCTTTGTGGAAGAAATTGGATTTAAAGTATACAAATTGCCAACTAATGCACCAGAACAGATAATCACTTTATTTCTTTTAATAACTACATCGTTACTGAAAGAAACTGAATATCCATCTAAAAACAGTTTAGAAACTGAAATTAAATTCTTTCTAAAACTGGGTACATAAAGACAATTTCTTAAAACCAAATTTCTATTTCTACTAAAAGATAAGTAGACGTCTCCCACTGCAACAGCTGCCACCTTAGTAGCATTGCCCATGTAGACGGTAATTTCTCCTTCAGATAGTCGTCGGGTTTCCTGGAACCCCTGCAAGGAATTGCAGACATGATCAGTGGCTCCCGTATCTACACACCAGGTGCTGGTAGATAACACCGCTAAACATGTTTCAACAACTAGAGTATAAGATATACCTTTGTTTTGGTTCCTACGAGGACAGTCCGCCTTCCAATGTCCTGCCTGCTTACAGATAAAGCACTTGCCATTTGGCTTCTTCATTCCAGCTTTAAATCTCGTACTCTGAGATTTATTCACTTTCTTTGCTGAACCAGCTTGTTTCTTCTTCTTCTTTCCTTTCGGTTTAGAAGTAGAACCATTTTCAGCATAGTGAATTTGAGCATTGTGACGAAATAACCCTTCTGCTGCTTGAAGTTCTGTCAGTAGTTCCCCTAATGAATAAATCCTTTTATTCATATTATAGTTCAGGCGGAACTGCTCAAAACTTCTAGGTAGCGTTTGGAGGATCATATCGATCTGGGTTTCCCCATCAATTTCTCCTCCAAGGATCTGTATCTCGTTCAGATAAGCCATCATCTTTAGGATATGATCCCTTACAGGAGTACCCTCTTGCATGGTGGCTGTCATTATCTTTCTCATAGCTTCTTGTCTAGAAGCCCTATCCTAATGACCAAAGAGTTCCTTGAGATTGTTCATAATATCATAAGCTGTTGGTAAATCTTTATGCTGATGTTGCAATACATTTGACATTGAAGCCAAAATGTAACACCGCGCCATCTCATCTGCCTTTACCCATCTCTTATGATATTCAATCTCCTCTTGGGTAGATTCACTAGTGGGTGCATCAGGACAAGGTTCAGTCAGTACAAATTTATAGCTTTCAGCAGTCAGAACAATGTCCAGGTTCCTTTTCCAATCTATGTAATTTGGTCCAGTAAGTCTATTTTGTTGAAGTATGATGGATAGTGGGTTGAAAGTCATCCTAAGAATCACAAATAACTTTTGGTCAGAACTCTAAATTTAGAATAATATTGATTCCTCAAACAATACTATTTTAAATTAACCAACACCTCATAACACCATGAATTTTGTATGCCACGTTAGTGTGGACGTATACAAATTCAACATTTGTAAAAGGAGGGTTTTAACCCATTAATTTTATTATCTTGTCAACCTAACTTTTTGACAAATAAAATTAATAGTTGGTATTATTTGGTCACACAAATAATAACAGTGACTCTGTTGGGGAGGATACTATTAGATGTGTCTAAGTGTACACCATTACTTGACACTAAGTCCATTAATAAGATTATGCCCCTTCCGTTGGGGAAGATCACACGCTCTTAATTAACTTCCTATAGTCATCCAAAAATGGAAGTCTGTTCTAGTGATCCGCAAACAAGCTCATCCGTTATGGAGGAAGGCACTCAGAGCCAACGCGCAAGCTTGTTTGCATCACTTACAAACCAGTAATGGAGACCATGGGATTTATTTAAAAATCCCTCTCCCACTTAGTTATTTATAAATGAGGAATTTTAACTATGCTAGCCTACTAAACTTGTAAACTAACATGCACACACAGCACAATATAAAAGCAATAAATAGAAAATTTAATTTTCAACTATTATGACTTTTATCTCTAATTGTCCTCCGTGTGTTGTCATCCCAAGCTGCTGCCATATTTGGCCACCGCCTCCGGGTCTAGCCGTCGCATCCATCTTGCTCCTAGTTCCGCTGCGCCTCTGGTCCTTACAAGGTTCCACGCTTTGCAAGATTCGATCCGCGACATAAATAGAATTTTACATTTTTGATCCTATATTCCATAAAAGGAATGTACATGTATCTAGATCAAAAATAAAATTCTAATAAAACTAAATACAGCTCCTGCTGTATTTTAATACAATCATGCACACACATATAAATTGCCCTTGACATGTCCAAGGGTCCAATCACACACATAATTAACTAAAAGCCATAATAGTTGGATCCTGCATCCACAAAGTTAGCACATCCTACTATTATCCTGCCTAAATTATGTATGACATGTGCATAATTAAACTAAATACCAAATACACAGAGGCAAAACCCTAGCTCTGATACCAATTGTTGGTTGCTACTCGGAAAACCTAGAGGTTCCACTGTACAAAATTTTGTACAAAGGTCTGAACCTTTTCCTAGCTACCATGTGTTCTTTTAAATTAATTTTTGGATCGCTCGAACTTAACACGTTTGATCCAAAACTTAATCTATTTGTTCTTTTAGGTTTTGACTTGGATCTCTGCGAAACTTAACACGTTCGACCCAAGTCTCCTTAAGTTATTAATTCCATTAAATATTAATTTCCATAAAAGGTTCCCAGTACTGACGTGGCGAGGCACATGGCCTTCTTGGATATGGGAGCAACTACCACCGACTAGACAAAACCTTTAATAGAAAGCTAATATTTAATTTCCTAAAATAACTTTAGGTTAACCAAAGAGAACAATCAAATCACAAGGAAAAGAAAGAAACAAAAGAACACAACATCGAAAAACATATTCGAAATACTAGAACGTAAGCCTCTTGTATTTGGTATTATTTCCATAAATAACTAGCATGATGCGGAAAAGGAAAAACTACTAGTTATACCTTCTAGAAAGACCTCTTGATCTTCTACCGTATTCCTCTTTTAACCTCGGACGTTGTGTGGGAAACGATCTTCCAAGATGAGAAACCACCAACCACCTTCTTCTCCTCTAAGCAAGGTTCGGCCACAAAGGAAAACTTCACCAAGGAGAAAAACCAAAATACTAACCAAGCTCCAAGAGATGCTAGCTTTCTCTCCTTCTTCTTCTTCTTCTCCGAGTAGTATCCGGCCACCACAAGAGCTCCAAGGGAGAGGGAGAGGTTCGGCCACCACAAGAAGAAGAGAGGGAAAGGGTGTTGGCCGGCCACACCAAAGAATAAGAGAGGAAGAGAAATAATAAGGGTTGTTCCATGAAGGCACCCTCACCCCTTCTTTTATATTCCTTGGCCTAGGCAAATTAGGAAATTTAATTACAATAAAATTTCCTCAATTTCCTTGACATGATTTAATTTAGAAAAATAAAATAAATTTTCCAAATCAAACTTCAATGGCCGGCCACATCATTGGAGAACAAATTAGACAAGTTTTAATCAACAATTAAAACTTCCTAATTTGTTTCCGAAAATTTTAAAAAATAAAATTTCTCTTTAAAATCTCTTCATGGTTGATAAAAGGAAATTTCTATAATTTTAATTTTATCAACATGTGAATAATTTTTAAAGAGAAAATAAAACATATCTCCAATCTACAAATAAGGAAAAAGATTTAATCTCTTTCTTTAATCTTTTGTAGATCTTTTACAAGAGAGATATTTTATTTTTAATTCTCTTAAATTATATCTTCCACATAATAATAAAAATTTAAATTAAATTTCTTTTTAATTTAATTTGGCCGGCCCTACTAGCTTGGGTTCAAGCTAGGGCCAGATACTTAGGCCGGCCCTAGCTTGTTCCCAAGCTAGCTTGGCCGGCCCCTATTGGGTGGGTATAGAAGGTGGGTATAGGTGGGTATAGAACTCTATAAATAAGAGGCTACGATAGGGACCGAGAGGAGGAATTGGTTTTGGTCTCCCGATAAAATTAAGCATCCCGTGTTCGCCCCGAACACACAACTTAATTTTATCAATGATAATTCATTCCACTAGAGAACTAATCATTGAACTACCGCACCAATCCCAAATTACATTTTTGGGCTCCTTCTTATTATGAGCATGTTAGTCTCCCTGTGTTTAAGATATCGAATGTCCACTAATTCAGTGAGTTACTGACAACTCATTTAATTAATATCTAAGTCCAAGAGTAGTACCACTCAACTTTATCGTCATGTCGGACTAAGTCCACCTGCAGGGTTTAACATGACAATCCTTATGAGCTCCTCTTGGGGACATTATCAACCTAGTATCTCTAGGACACAGTTTCCTTCTATAATCAACAACACACACTATAAGTGATACCATTTCCCAACTTATCGGGTTTATTGATTCATCGAACTAAATCTCACCCATTGATAAATTAAAGAAATAAATATCAAACATATGTGTTTGTTATTATATTAGGATTAAGAGCACACACTTCCATAATAACTGAGGTCTTTGTTCCTTTATAAAGTCAATATAAAAGAAACGACCTCTAATGGTCCTACTCAATACACTCTGAGTGTACTAGTGTAATTATATAGTCAAGATAAACTAATACCTAATTACACTACGACCTTCTAATGGTTTGTTCCTTTCCATTTTAGTCGTGAGCTACTGTTTATAATTTATAAGGTACTGATAACATCATCTTCTGTATGTGACACCACATACTATGTTATCCACAATATAAATTAAATGAACAACTACAAACAAATGTAGACAATTAGACCAAATGTGATTCTTTATTCATAATGAATGTTTACAAAGCTTAGGCTTTCAGTATACACTCCAACATCAACTCCCTCAATCTACTTTTCAAACCAGTCAACTTCGCTTTAAGGATAAACTGTGCATTCCTAATAACTGGGGCCAAGCCGCCCACGAGTCTAACACAAGCTCATTGAAACCTTCATTGAGTGACCACATATTGAGAGAGTTGAATGACCGGTTTGGAGGTCGATCTTTCGCTAGAGTGTGCACTATGATGCAAGAGTGGTCTGAGAGACACTCGGGTGCCATAAACTCCGCATAAGCATGAAAATTTGCCATTAACTAAAAAGAATTCACCAAGGCTTTATCCAATTTATAAGAAATCATACCATTGGTCCAAGTGAGATGACATCCAATGGAGGAAAGATCCACCAAACTACATAATTGAGTAAAAATTTAGAAATCCCTCATTTCAGAATTGGAAACCAAAGAGCCCCCTTGTCTATCTAGTGTAAATATAATAGAGTTAAAATCCCCTAGAATCAACCATGGTTCCGATATAGATCCCCCAAGATCTATAAGAGCCTCCCATAACGGCCTCCGAGCAACAATAGAATGAAGTCCATAAACAAATGTCACCAAGAAATCCCTCTCAGAAACCCGACACTGAACCTGGCAATGAATGAATTGTTTGGTCATCAAGAGCACATCCATATCAACTCTATGTAACTCCCAAAGAAGCAAGATATGACCATGATTAGACATTTCAAAATTATGTGCATGCCCCATACCTAAAAACTGCCGTCCCAAAGGTTTATGGACTTGTGAAAACCCCTAATATTCCACACGACTACCTTCATTTGACACCTCCCCTTCGGATTGCTCAGACCTGTAATTGTCTACCACTTTACCAGGGTGCAAGCCCTCCATTCAATTTCGTGCCCACCTCTCCATTACTCACCAATTCAACCAAGGAGGAAGAAGAAGTAGAGCCCAATGCGACTGATATGGCTGAGGAAGATGATGTCAAAGATACGGGTGCCACCGATGAGGAACAAGAGTCATAACCAACCGAAACCTCTAGAATGGTGGACAACCCATCATCATCCTGCGCTTCATGTTGAGGTACTTGCTATGGGGGAACATCCGCAGCTCCCCTCGTGTCTCCAACATGACCCAAAGGCCTTTCTACCATAACCAGAATTGGATCATGTACAGCTACAATTGCCAAGTCATTCAGTACCTCCGGAGCCGCACCATTCAACCCTTGATGAGCAAGCCTTCTTCGATACCTTGATCTCATTCAACCACGGACTAATTGGGACCTTGGACATTGATGATGGTTCACATCTGGACCTCTTGGTGCCTCATGATCAACCCGATTTCCCTGGGGTTCTACCGGAGCTGCCCTCTTATGACAATTCACCTTATTGTGGCCAATTCTTCGACAACCATCACAAAAATATGACACCATTTTATAGATAATTTTGAGATCTAACTGAGCTACCATTGGCAATTGAATCGGAACCTCATGAACTCTATCTTTAACAACTAAAATTTCTACCAAGAGTCTAGCGTACTCCAACCTCTCCCTTGTACGTTTCAAGCTATCGATGTACAACGACTTCCCAACCTCTGAACTAATCACACTTAAAACTTTTTGTGGCCAACAATCTAGAGGCAATCCATGTATTTGAATCCACGCTAGGACAAACCTCCTGTCTTCATTGAACAAGAAACACCTAGGCATGATCTTCAAAAATATGGGAATTTCGAAAACAAAGTATGGCCCTCCCTACAACACGCTGTTGATATCCTCCTTCATATCAAAATGGTAGATGATCCACCCACTCTTGTGCATAAAGAATCTGTAAAGAATCCTCCATCTCTCAACTATAGCCACAACTCTATTTCTACCTGTATGTCTCCCCATAAAGCAACCAACGAGACAAAACCCAATGTATCTTCCATAGTGTCAATATCATCGAAGTCAAAGGATACCCTTGTTGGGGTTCAATCAAAGTCCGACATTGGAAAGATTTGGTAAAGATCATGAGTTTAAAAGGATATAGGATATCTTCGTTGGCATGAAGCCTTTTGGGAAGAGCCCAAGAGCAAAGTCATGAGGGCCTAGAATCAAAGTGGACAACATCATGTCATTGTAGAGATATGTGGACATCCTTTGGGCACAACAAATGATAGCAGAGCTACAGGTTTTGGCAGATTTTTTCAACATGTCGGATACGACTTCTCCGAAGTTTGATATGATAAAGTTTGATGGAATCGGGAACTTTCGATTATGGCAGAGAAGGGTCAAAGACTTGTTGGTGCAACAAGGCATGGTGAATGCGCTAGGAGAAAGGAAATCGGAAAGTATGGAGAGATTAGATTGGGAAGAATTTCAGGTGAAGGAAATGACAACAATTATACTTTGTTTTACGGATGATATGATGTACCATTTCATGGACGAGAAATTACCGGTGGTAGTTTGGCAAAAGCTGGAAAGTCGGTACATGTCAAAATCATTGACAAACAAATTGTATCTCAAGCAAAATTATTCGGGTTGAAGATGACAGAGGAACCGATCCGAGCCAGCACATTAACGTATTCAACCATATTATAAGTGATCTGAAGCGTGTTGATGTGAAGATCGAAGATGAAGACAAGGCGCTGATGTTGTTGAATTCTCTACCTTCATCTCCTATGTACGAGAATTTGGTTACTATTTTGATGTGGGGTAAAGAAACTCTCAAAGTAGATAAGATCACAGGTGCGTTGCTAGGTTTTCACCAAAGGAAGAAAACAAGCGATGAAGTTTCTCAGGGAGAAGGACTTGTGATAAATAGCAACCAAGAGCGTGGTAGGAGCAAATCTCGACATGGATCTAGTAACGACAACAAAGCTTATTCTAAGTCAAGAAGGAAGAAGGTGATCACATGCTACAAATGTGTAGGCAAAGTCATATGAAGAGAGATTGTCCGAAGATAAAGAAATATATTACAGAGAACAAAGGTAATTTGGTAAAGTATACAAACATAGTTGAAGAAAAAAATTCAGAGAGTGGTGATGAAGATATGCTATCAGTTATGTCGAGTTCGGAGCAGTTGATGGATGCATGAATTTTAGACTCTGCATGTTCATATCACATGACTTTAAATAAGGATTGGTTTGACGCCTATAGGGCAGTGGATTCTAGTTCAGTGTTGATGGGAAATGATGTGTCATGCAAAATTATCGGCATAGGAAACGTCAGAATCAAGATGTTTGATGGTGTGATCAAAACTTTATGTGATATCAGACGCATACCAGATCTAAAGAAGAATTTGATCTCACTAGGCACATTAATGGTATTGATTGCAATTACAAATCAGTGAGTGAGGTGATGAAGGTCAGCAAGAAAGCTCTGACGGTAATAAAATGACAAAAGATAGTAAGGAATATTTACAAGTTGATAGAGACTACAGTTGTAGGTGGAGTCGCATTGGTGGAGTCTGAATCAAATAGTAATGTCTTGTGGCATATGCGGCTAGGGCATATGGGTGAACATGGGATAATAGAACTTTACCAGAGAGATTTATTGAAGGGTGTCAAGACGTGCAAGCTTGAATTCTACAAATTTTGTGTTCTTGGAAAACAGAGCAAAGTGCAAAATCAAGACAACAATAAACAAGACGGAGGGGATTCTAGACTACGCGCATATGGATCTCTGGGAACCAGCCAGTATAGCATCACGTGGAGGGCACTTATATTTTGTGAGTTTTTCTAATGATTACTCACAAAAGGTATGAGTATACTTTATGCGTCACAAGTCAGAAACTTTTACAAAGTTTAAATTATAGAAAACTGAAGTGGAGAACCAGACCGGAAGAAAGATCAAATACCTTAGGTCAGACAATGAGACTAAGTACACAAATTCCAAGTTTCAAAAATTTTGTGAGCAACATGGGATAATGAGACATTTCTCGATTCACAGGACACATCAGTAGAAGGGAGTGGCAGAAAGATTGAACAGGACAATCTTTGAGAAGGCAAGATGTCTCAGGCTGAATGCAGGGCTTGCAAAGAATTTCTGGACAGAAGTGGTTAACATGGCATGTTATCTCATTAATAGATCACCAAGGGTAGCACTAGAAGGTAAAGTATCAAAGGAAGTATGGACAAGGAATCAAGTAGATTAATCTCGTCTTCGAGTTTTTAGATGTTCAGCCTATATGTACATATCTAGTGAGGAAAGATCAAAGCTGGATATGAAGTTAAATTAGTGCATTTTTTTGGGATATCAAAAAGGAGTTAAAGGCTTCAAGCTTTGCAATCCTAAGGTAAAAAAGGTGGTGATCAGCAGAGATGTGGTGTTTGACGAAAAGGGTATGCTACAATGTACTTAGGAGGAAGAAAAGGAAACACCACATAGTAACATGGAGAAAGATGTTGTGCAGGTGGAGCTAGAGACTCATGACTCCAATGATTTTAGCTCAGAGAACTTGAAACATTACACTATAACTAGTGGCAGAATGAGACAAGTCATAAAACCACCCACTAGATATGGATTCGAAGACTTGGTATCTTATGCACTTATCACTAGTAGATGAGACCCTACATCTTTTCAGGATGTGATACATAGCTCTGAGAAGGACAAGTGGATGGGTACTATGGTGGAGGAGATGAAGTCGTTGCATAAGAACCAAATGTGGGATCTAGTAGAACTTCCTGAAAAAGAGAAAGCTATAGGGTGCAAATGGATTTTCATATACTGGAGAAATACAATTGATTATGACATCATATTCAGTAGACAACCGGAATATCCTTCAATTGCTGGATACGTAGATGCAGATTATGCAGGAGATTTAGATGACAAGAGGTCTATTACAGGATACGTGTTCACTGTGGCAGGAGAACCTATCTGTTGAAAATTTATGACAAATCTATTATTGCATTGTCTACTATAGAGTCGGAGTACATGGTAGCAACTGAAGCAGTGAAGAAAGTTTTATGACTTATAGGGTTGGTCAGAGAACTGGGTGTTCAGTAAAGTGGAGTCAAGTTGTTATGCAATAGTCAGAGTGCTATCTATTTGGCGAATAATTAGGTGTATCATGCGAGAACCAAACACGTTGATGTAAGATTTCACAAGATCAGAGAGCTAATGGCTTCTGGGGAAATTCAACTTGAGAAGGTTCACACTGCAGATAATGTTGCAGACATATTGACAAAGCCAGTGACCACAGAGAAGTTTAAGCATTGCTTGAACTTGATCCATATCTCTAGATGCCAGAGGAAGGAAGCTCAGACCCAGAGATCCAAGTGGAGTTTTGTTCAGATACTCGTGTTTTTTGAAGGAGTGAATATTCGTCAAAGTGGAGATTGTTGACAAGTGACTCACAATTGGATGAAGATCAATGTGATGGATGTCATGGAAAAAAAATCTCTTAAGATTTTTTATAATAAAATTCTATTATCATTTTATATAATAGAATTTTGTTACGTTTTTCATAATAGAATTCTATTACGATTTTTCATAATAAAATTCTGTTACGATTTTATCGGGTCTAGGGTTGATGCACTATTTATAGGGGTCATTGTAAATTTATTGTAAAACAACAATAATAAGAATCATAAAATGTAATTCTCTTGTGTAGAGAGAATTTTAATAAAGTTTCGGCTGTTTTGGTGTAAGCATGCTGTCGAACCGCAGTTACTCTTCTTCTTCCTCTTTCTCTTTTCCTTCCTTGAGTTTGCTCCCTTTATGTGTCTTTGTCTTATTGCTCCGAGCGATCTCTTTCTCTCTTCCTCTTCTTCCACTTTAGAGGTTAGGAGGTGTTGCCTCCCTCTTTGCGCAACAATTGATATCAAAGTCATGGTCCAGACCAGATGCCATGTGAGGTGACCTTGAATAAAGTTGAGGGTAGGTCTGAAGTAGGTCAGGGTGATCGGATACTCGTGGAGAGGCCCGGAGCAGGTCAAGATGACTGGATGCTTGCGGGAGGCTTAGAGCAGGTCAGGATGACCAGATACTTGCTCGGAGGTGAGTAGGTCAGGGTGACCGGATGCTCACAGGGTAGCCCGAAGCAAGTCAAGGTGATCGAATGCTCGTGGAGAGTCCAGGAACAAGTCAAGGTGATCGGATGTGGATACTTGCGGGGAGGCCCAGAGCAAGTCAGGGTGACTAGATGCTCACAGGGAAATCCGGACCATGAGAGTAATTGTGATCCTTCGTTTGAGGGGAGGATTGTTGGAGTTCAATAAAAATCTCACATTAGAAAGATTTGGTAAAAATTATGAGTTTAAAAGAATATAGGATATCTTCATTGACATGAGATCTTTTAAGGAGAGCTCAAGAACAAAACCATGAGAGTCTAAATCCAAAGTGAATAATTTTATATCATTATGAAGATATGTGGATATCCTTTGGATATAATAACCCTTTCACCCATAGCCTCATATTGATCCAAATTTATAGTATTCTTTTTCTTTCGATTATCCATGTAAAGGTCAGCCCAAGTCTTTCTTCGATAGCCACATTCTCGTCTTGTAGTACCTTTTCTTTTTCTGTCGGCTGTTGCATCTCCGTCGGATTCTCCCCTTGCTCTGGTGGCGATGCCTTTTCCTGGAACAGACCATGCTGTGGAGGAGGGTCTATTGTCCCCTGTGGCACGTCAGGCGTCTCCACATCCTCTGGCACCATATCATCGTCCGCCACTTCATAACCTTTCCCCACCACAACTGTCACTGAATCCATCATTTGCTGCCAAGTGTGATGTAGCGTCCATGTTAGTAAATCTAAATTATTCAACTAACATAGCATGGGGACCCTTAATTAGACTCCGATTTTTTATGTTTCCACGTAGAAGTTCAAAGTATGAATAGCAAACCAAAGTCAAAGGTTGATAGAATCAACGTCCACGCCCAAAGATGGGGTCCCCTCCGAATCTTCCATGAATGAAATTGCCACCAAATACTCTCAATTATGCAACGCTCAATTAAAGCCAAGATCTTTGCCAATGAAATTAATGCAAATTAATTCCACCAAAACTTTCCTTGCATGCAATGTGGCTGCCGGAGCTGGTACCAGGCTCTAAAACCGTCTGAAAACCAAGAAGACCTTCCGATTATGTGTGTTGCAATGAGGCTTCAACTAGGCCGTCCTCCCTTCAGACTCACAGGTAGGCGGATATAGGAGAATCGGACAAGAGAGAAAGGGGCCAGGGAAAACCATAGAAGAATACCAGAAAAGAAACCACGAGAAACAATGAGAGGAGGGAAGTGCCGGCCTTACCTCGTAGAACAACCCACCAATATGATCAGTAGAATGGGAAATGCCCTCCAAATGCCCGGCCACAGAACCACTAGTGCTGGCCGTCCAGGCCTCACGGGGTTATCTGGAGCGGTTAGTGCGTAGAAGCTTGCCACTTGAGAGCGTGAGTTCGAACCGCGGGGTAGTCAGGGCGTCATTCCCTGGTCCCTGTGCACCTCTTCCCACTGCGCACTAACTTCTCCAGCTACCATGATTTACCTCCCTCGTGAAGACCTTGGATGTGATACGGCGGGGGCGCTGGGGACGAGCGATATCACCTTTTACCACTTGCCACTAGTGCTGGCCGTCCACCATAAGGAGGACGACCACGAACGAAGAAGACCTTCCGGCAAAGAAGAAGAGGAAAGAGAGGAGAGGAACTCACCACGGTCCACCGGAGAGAGCCCTGCGCCACTGTCAACTTCCAATTACCTTCTCTGTAGAAGACTGAAAGTGAGAGACATAACAGACAGACATGATTTCAGATTGCATATTACAGTTGACAACTTCAGCCATACATGTTTCTACAAAATAAAATTGACGCACAAGCCGAATAATAAGAATGCAACTGGTAAAAAAATTACACATTATTATATGACGCCAACAAAATTCCAACTACAAAAAAACAAGTGTCATTGAGCACTGACTACTAACTCAACTGCATTGACTTCCTCATTATTATTCATTGTAACTTTCTTTGTGAAATATTTTCCAGAATTTATTCTTTCACCCTCCAAAAATTTACTTTTCCTTCGTTCTCTATAACAAGGAGTACAATTTAGAAAATTTCTGACCATTTTTATTTATAACGCGAACACTCACTACTCAGATGTTCATTAGGTTGTTTATTATATTTAGCAATTAATTACAAATGGTAAAAAAAAAATCTTAGAGCATCCATATCCCATCTTCATTATAACCTTCATTAACTTATGAAAAAATATAAAATTCACTGTCACATATTTATTATAACAACATATCTTTTAACTTTAACTTACATTCCTTTTAACATTAATCCTCATTATTTATGGATCCCATGTCCACTCAATCATCTTCAAATTATATCATATTAAATAAATATATTTTAAATATACTTTAAAATATTTAAATTATTATTATTTAATAATAATCTTATTTTTTTAAAAAATAATTTTAATATTTTTTAAAAAATAATATTACTATTTAAAAAAAAGGATAAACAGCGTTCAGAGTAGGGGTGTCAAAAATAAACCCCACCCGACGACCCAACCCGAGTCGACCCGAAAAAAATCAAGTTCGGGTTGGACATTTTCATGTTCGAGTCGGGTTTGGGTTGGAGGGTTGGAGAGTAAAAAAGTTTCGGGTTGAGTCGGGTCGGGTTCGGGTTGACCCGGGTTGACTTAAATATAGGATTTTGTGAGTTTTTTTAGGGTTAAATCAAATTTTATTTTAAAAATTTAGATGTTTTTATGTATATTAATATCATGTTTGTATGAAAATGATGGAGTATTGAGATAAAAGTGAAGAATTATAGGGAAAATAACCCAAAAAAGTCATTTTGAATAGGATTTTCGGGTTATATGGGTCGGGTTCGGATTGGTCGGGTTCAGGTTCGAGTTGAGGTGTTTTGGGTTGAACTCGGGTTCGGGTCGAGTTCGGATTGGGTTAAAAAAAAACTCAACCTGATCCGACCCGACCCACCCGAATTGACACCCCTAGTTCAGAGGGATAAATACGCACGTTCATCCCTCCCCTCCCTCTCTCTCATATAAGTGAGTTTTACAATACTCACTCACAATGGAGAGGTATGGATGCCCTTATAAAGTGAATCGGCTTGTGACTGAACCGGGAACATTACTAGGTCCAATTGAGCATACATTATCCTACTATTTGATAAATAGAAAAAAAAAATGCACTATGAAAAAAATCAAAGAATATATATGCACGGCATCTTCTATCTATATTGGCATATTATCCACGTCAATATTCATATGTCTTGGTCACTTGCACTAATAGCTAATAATTATTCATGATTACTTCCTCCGTATTAATATAGGAACAAATTGAAAGAAATGTTAAGGACAAAGGAATCACTTTTTTACCATATGTTATCAACATCAATAAAATATACTAATGAGTGAATTTCAATATTACGAATGAACAATGTATACTGCATCCAGTACTGGTTCTAACACATGCCAAAACCACATGCTAGCAAACATTATCAATTGGTTCAAACAATGATCGAAACATGCCAAATAGTTGGGACAAAACGTGTCTTCATTATATCCATTATACAGAGTATCATTCTAGCGAGCAACAACCAATGACCAATTATTATCCAAAGGTTGCAGTAAGAGTGAAAAAAATGTACATTTGTTTCTTCTACATGGATTGTATAAGCTGTGATTTTTTGCACCCTTGTCACTGGGCACGAGTCTTGCCAATCTCTACACTTGCTTTAATTTTTTGTATTTGTAACAATCTAAAGATCATCAATGCTAGACAGTGATGATTTCATCAAACAATCTAACCATATCTAAATAACTGTAACTATGGTTTGCAATTGAACTAATATTTAATGCAATCTAGCATATATGCAAGGGCAATTGAGATGATACAAACTTCTTCGTGTTCCAACAAAAGTTTATCAATATGGCGAAGTCAATATGTCAATGGTAATTTAGTTTGTCATCCTCAAAGTTAAGGAAAGAACTTGTTAGAACATTTAGCACTTTGAATTTTGAAGCATATCTTTTACTACTATTATGAACATTTACCTATCATTACTTTTATTATCAAAGAAAAAGTTCTGAATTCCAACCATCCAATCCATTTTATGATAATTATATTACTACCTCTTAACTAATTTCAACCACAATCAGCAACACATAAAACCTTGATCTTGGGGGATGTATTCTGTCCCTATATAGGGGTGGTACGGTGGTTGAGACATAGGGTGTTGTCATATTAAATCATGGGGTCAAAACTCGGCGTGCCCGAACATACCTTCCCCCATCTTTTGGCCACTGTACTAATGACCAATAGTCACCCATGATTTAGCTCTTTTGTGTTGGCCTAGGGACAAGTTAACGGAGACGTTGGAGGTGAGCGAATTACCTTCTTACAACTTTGAGAGAATATATTCTACATAGAGAAGTTCAAAGAACCCTAACAACTAATTGTATATCACATAATGTCAAGATGAATCTGCATATTCCCACCAAACAAAAACAGAGCAAAGATGAGTGAAAATCCATCAAATTGAGAAATAGAAAGCATTATGAATTGAAAGAACAAAGTTGAAAATAATCCATATAACAATAATTTAGAGTGTACAAAATTTTGACAATTACTAACCAATGGCTCTGTAGAAACAAAAACCATCCTTGGAGTCTATCTGATGTATTCTTCCATAGTTTCAATAAATGATGGGGGAGACTAGGGAAAAAAGGTACAATTTAAAGTTTTGGACTATATTGTCAAAATAAGATAATTAATAATCAGAACAACTCAAATAACTTTGCTACCTCCCTCAAGTTTGGAACCTGAAAATTTCTAGCAAGTTGCAATCCACGACAAACTTCATAAGATCTAGAAAGGCATGTTGCCTGAAAGAAAGATTTTTCTTTTAGAACCTCCAACGAAAAAGAAGCAAGTTCTTTATTGAATGGAAAACCCATAGCAGAGAACCTGTTGGCCAGTTCTTCTATAGATTTCAAGGTCTCTAATTGCTTCATGCCTTGGCATCTCAAATAACTGCACAAAGTATAGCAACATTAGCAAAAGGAACAAACAGCACATAGACCTATCCCATCATTTTAAGCGATCATAGGAATTTTTTGGGTTAAACAAGTATTGAAGATAAAGATAATTTTATAAGCTATACCTTATCAACAAGGTTAATGATTCCATCATTAATAGTACAATAAATTTTGAAACTCTCTTTCAATACCTGCAAAGAAAAATGTCAGAAGTAAGAAAAAGATACCACATTTTCTAAAATGCTTCAAAAAGTTAAAAAGAAAAGAAAAATCAAAAAGTAATCTTAACTAAGAAGATGGCATAATATTCTATGCGCAGAAAGGAAAATTGGAAAGAACAAACATTACTAAAAATATTTTCTTTAATAGAAGAAAGCATATCCTAGCTAATTGTTATCTATCCACACAAAAGAATTTTAGAGAATTGATGATCTACTGTAAGCACACAACTAGATAGAGATGTATCAGTAAAATGGTACATTAGGGATTAACCCTAATAGTTTTCCCACAACATGTAAGCTTCCCCTCTAAACAGTAAGAGCTTCCAGCCATAAATACTCCCAGTCATACATTCTTCTGGCCACGAATTCTCTAGGCTCCACATACACCACCACCACCAACAACAACAGAATACGTGGTTGCTTCTCCATAAGCAAAATAGTGGTTTTTCTCCTTTCACAAAACTATCCTGTTCTCTCCTACAAGATGCAAGTTTGTCAGAATCTGAGGTTATTCACCCCT
This sequence comes from Zingiber officinale, assembly GCF_018446385.1. Lineage (NCBI taxonomy): Eukaryota > Viridiplantae > Streptophyta > Magnoliopsida > Zingiberales > Zingiberaceae > Zingiber > Zingiber officinale. The sequence continues at coordinate 154,912,446 of NC_055992.1, read as the reverse complement.
GACTCCCGAAATCTAACTCTGTGTTGTCGAAGGACTGGTGTTTGGTGCTTTTCCACTGATTCTTCTCCTCAGTTTCACTATTATTTTGGTCAATGACTTCTCTACTGACAGCCTGAAGATTCCCACCATATTCTTTAATCTATACCTGCCTCTTGATCTATTCATTTCTCGTAGCCTTTGAATGATGTGGTTCACCTCCATGATCTCATGTATCAATAGCACAGGATGTCCTCAAATCTGTCTTCAAGCCATACTCATGGCTCACTTCCTGATCTCAAATATGATTTACTCCTCTTCACTATCAGCTGCACAACTTTTCGTGAGGCTTTTTTCTTTCATTGCTTATCACCGATAGTAATTTTAGCCCATAGGGTAGCATCTTCCCCAGTAGTCCTAGTAGGATTTTGTGCTTCTCTATTACTGATTTATTCTCAATCTTGCCAAAATATTTTCACTAATTTATCATTGATTTTCTTGTATTTTCATTGATTTAATATGCTAGGAATTTAACTAGTCGACACCCTTATGGATCTAAAAGTTTGCTAATGTCGGCATAGGGGTTATTATATGCTCTAAGCAAGTATCAGAAACCAGTTGGAAAGTTGACCTCACATGTAGTTATTCAGAATGTGATCACTTATTTTTAGAGGTTCAAAAAGTAGCATTAAGGATTCTATGATAATATAAAATTGCTATAGAAAAATATCTCCTATATTGTGATTGTGGATATATTCAAATCGGGTACGCGTGGAAATTAGGAAAGTTCACCCTTTAGCAATCCATCTGCCTAGGGTGCTTTTCCAAGAAGAAGTATGATATTTTAGAAGAGTGACGATGATGACAACCAAATTTTATGTCGGACTTTATTTCTTATTATATCATTATATATATTTAAATAAATTTTATCTTATTTTGTCGTTGTTAACTAAGTATTCTTTGATATTCCTCATTTAATATACATATTTGTCATCTTAAATGCGTCTCTTGGAGTTTTCCATCAATAAGTGCAATCCCGACTTTCATTCCAATATTCTCATTTCTTATTCTATTCATCATCGTATGTCTACATATCCACTTTAATATCCTCATCTCTATGATTTTCATTTTCTGCTCGTGTGCTCATGTCATATGCAATTCATCTTCTTATAATATACTGTCTAACCATTTATAGAACTTTTCTTTAAATTTTAGAGGTATTTTATAATAAAAAAAAACACCTGATATTTCAACCGACATACTTTTATTCTATATAAGACATTACTCAACCCCTCTATTCTTTTGTAATAATGATCATAAATACAAAAAATTCTATGTCTTCTCATCTCCTATTTTAACATTTTTTTTATACATTTAATATTATTAAACTTAAATTTAATATATATTTTTTACTCTATAAAGCCAAAAACCTTTCACTTCTAATGTTTCCCGCCAATAATTGAGCTTAACATTTTCTCTTTCTTATGTCTCATCTATCAAAATAATATCATCTACAAATAACATGCACAATGATAACATATCTTAGATATATCCAGTGAGTTCGTCCATGATTAGTATAAAAAGATAAAAAATGTAGAGGTGGTGTTTCATATAACCGTATTTTTATAGAAAACACTTCAGTTAATCAACTTGGAGTTTTCACTCTTGTCATTACATTCTCTATATATCCTTAATTATTTCAATATATACTATATTGCTTTCTTTTCTAGAATTTTCTATATAATTTTCCTCAGGATTCTATTATAAGATTTTTCTAAGTTGACGAATGCTATGTGTAAATCTAGCTTTTATTCTCGATATTTTTAATTAGTTATTTAGAAAATGTATAATTTCTATTGCCGATCTTTCATATACGAATCTAAATTTTTTTTCGATCACTGTGGTCTCTTTAGTTTTTTTTTCTTAGTTACTCCTTTTCAAAGTTTCGTGGTATGACTCATTAGCTTAATATCCTTATAATTTATACGTCTCTTTGGTTTTTATATAGGGGGGCTAAAGTTGTTATCTCCATTTTCTATTTTTTTTATTTTCAATATCATGTTAAATAGCTTCATAAGTTTCCTTGTGCACTTCCATACCTCTATTATGTTTCGTGAGAACTGATATAGGTTTCTAAGTTTTTGTATCATATCATGGGTAACCTTACAGCATTGGTCAACTAAACTAGGATGAAGTTTGATATAGTGAATAGGAAAGGGGCTTTTCAGTGGAGCCGACAGGGTTAAAAGGCTGGTACAGGTGTCAGTCAAAGTCTGAGAAGAATGTGAAGATGGACGACAACGGAAAAGTAACTGTCATTTTGTCACAAGAAGATCTTGATTTGCTTATGCTGGCCAAAGCACAGGCACTGGTGCAAAAGCAACAAGCAACAATTCCTTCCCCTTCAAAAGCACCCACTATACCTGCCACATCATCTAAAGAACCACCAATGACGGGTGGCTGGTCCAAACCTAAGTGCCCCATAGAGTTTCCTAAGGCCTTAATTCGAGCAGCCACAGAAGATTGCACCGGAGCCATGCGGTCTCAAGGGTCCTCTACTAGGGATTCGCCACCTCGTGATCTAAAGTGCGTCAAGGCTCTCGCAGCTACCATTTTGCCTAAGCAGTTGGCAGGGGCGGAGCCACGTTGATGATTGGTGGGGCAACTGCCCCACTCAATATTTTGTAAATGTCCATAGATATTATAAAATTACAATTTTGCCCTAGTAAAAAAGAAAAATAAAACTAGGGCTCGCAAGTTGCAACCCTCGCTGTCCTCTCCCAGCGCGGATGTGCGCCGCCTGTGCTCCCTGACTCCCTATCCATCTTCATCGACGGCGACTCTGAGATTTTCTCCGCCCTCCTTTTCTTCCTCCGCTCCGATTCTCTAATCTCTAGTCTCTACCCTCCACCGCCTCCGTAGCTTCTCCAAGTAGAACCTCATCGATGACTCGACGAGGCTCTCTTTTACAGTGTCGACAGTGGGCTTCCCTCCGCCTTGTCCCCGCCGCCACTCATTGAATTCGACGACACTACTGTGCTTGCCGGTGGCGGTGGAGTACACCCCGTGTTGGACGTCATTCCCTAATTTCCACTGCTTTGTCTGCCGAATTCAAGACTTCGAGGACAACTGGTATCTTCCCCAATTTCACTTATTACTACTTGCAAGTTGGAATCCATTCCCTGATTTCTCTTATTATTTAGTAATTTTGGTTGATTAAATATTATTGGCCTTACATAAGTTACATTACTAATTTACTAGTTAACTCACAATGCAGTAAAATAACCCATTTTTAAGACCAAGAAAGTGAACTTCTTGACTAATCAGATTCTCGATTATGAAAATTGAGAAAAGAAGTTAACATTTTAATCTTGTAGAGGAACTTCCTTATCATATAGGCTTATGGTGTTGCATTTACTAGACAGTTGAGGACGTGAGGTGAATAAATGAGCGGAAAAAATAAGTGGTAGACGATTAGTGTCAGCTATTGTTGCAATTTTCCAGTTGCCATTAAGCTGTTACTGAAGTTTCTTTTGTTGTAGGGTTACATTTAAGTTAAGTAAATTATATTAAAATTTACAAATAATTGTTCATATGACATTTTCTTTTTCTTCTTAACATTAACAGGAATGGATAAATTTCTTAAAAGAAAGTCAATGGTAAATAAAGAAACAAGTCAAAGAGAAAAAAGTAATCTAGAGTTATAACATGTTCCCTTAAAAAAATCTCGAGTTGAAATCAATTTGGATGATCTTCAATCAGATCCTGGGTTACGAGTAAAGATTTCAAACTATGATCCTAATGATCGGGAAAAAGTGAGAAGAGCTTACCTGCAGAAAGGAGCTTGTCAGCCTCGCAATCATAATTTTCCACAAAGAAAAATTGGTAAAGCATCAAGAAGATTTTGTCCATCTTGGGTTAATGAATTTGGAAATTGGTTAGAATATAGCATAAGTAAAGATGCTGCATTCTGTTTGTGTTACTACTTATTCCGACTAGATTTTGGAAAACAAGTAGGTGGAGATTCATTTACTTCAGTTGGGTTTACTAATTGGAAAAAAGGAGATTTTTGTTAAACATGTTGGAAGTTCAAATAGCGCACATAATCAAGTTTGGCAGAAATGTGTAGATTTGATGAAAGAAAGTCAACACATTGAAGTTGCTCTTACCAGGCAAACCGAGCAAGCTCGCAATCTTTATAGAGTCAGGTTAACTGCTTCAGTTGATTGCATACGATTTTTGTTACGCCAGGAGTTAGCTTTTCGGGGGCATAATGAATCTAAAAATTCATTTAATCAAGGTAATTTTCTTGTACTTTTGAAATTCATTGCAAATCATAATGAAGATATAAAGAATGCAATTTTACAAAATGCTTCGGAAAATAATCAATTAACTTCTCCTGAAATTCAAAAAGATATTGTAAATGTTGCTTGTCTTAAGACTACAAATGCCATATTGAATGAACTTGGAGATGAAGTGTTTGCCATATTAGTTAATGAATCACGCGATATATCAGATAAAGAACAAATGGCTATTACTTTACGTTATGTAAATTTGAGAGGCATTGTTGTTGAACGTTTTATTGGGATTATTCATGTTGGTGATACTTCTTTCCTGTCACTCAAAAAAGCTATAGAATCACTACTTTCATATTATGGATTGAGTATAGCTAGAATTAGAGGACAAGGATATGATGGTGCAAGTAACATGCGAGGCGAGTTTAACGGGCTCAAAAGTTTGATTTTGAAAGATAATCCTTTTGCATATTATGTTCATTGTTTTGCACATCAACTGCAACTTACTATTGTTGCAGTAGCAAAAAATCATCTCCAAGTTACTTCTCTCTTTAATTTGGTTGCTATTGTAGTTAAAGTAGTTGGAGGTTCATGTAAAAGACAAGATATCTTTCGAGAGAAACGAATGGCTGAAGTTAAAAAAAGCACTTGGAAATGGAGAAATTTTCAGTGGTTGTGGCTTAAATCAAGAATTTGGGCTCAAAAAGCTGGTGATACTCATTGGGGTTCACATTATGGCACATTGATGAGTTTAATTGTGCATTTTTCCATTGTTCTTGATGTTTTAGAATATGTAGTGGAAGATGGTGCTCATTCAGAACAAAAGGCTGAAGCTGCTGGTCTTTTGAATTCTTTAGAAACATTTGATTTTGCTTTCACTTTGCATTTACTAAAAAGCATTTTGGGTGTTACAAATGAACTTTCCCAGATTTTGCAGAGAAAGAATCAAGATATTGTCAATGCCATGATATAAGTTAAAATCTCAAAAAAGATATTGCAATTGATGAGAGATAATGGTTGGGATGATTTATTGAATGAAGTAATGATGTTTTGTAATTGCCATGATATTGTAATTCCAGACATGAATGAAGTTCGTGTTCTCAAGGGTAGACCAAGACGTAAAGCTCCAGTTGTTACCAATTTACACTACTACAAGGTTAGTTTATTTTATGAAGTCTTGGATATGCAACTTCAAGAGCTTAATGATCGATTTACATAAGTAAATACTGAATTTCTTCTTTGTATGGAATGTCTTAGTCCAGAAAATTTTTTTTCTGCTTTTGACAAGGAAAAGTTGCTTGAATTTGCTAAGTTTTATCCCGCAGATTTTTCATCAGTTGAGATTCTGGCATTAGGTAATCAGCTTGATAATTATTTTATGGATATGAACTCTAGTAAAGAGTTTGCAAATTTGAAAGGAATAGGAAGTCTTGCGAGAGAATTAGTTGAAACAAGAAGAGATATTATATATCCATTGGTGTATAAGCTTATTAAACTTGCACTTGTGTTACCGGTGGCTACAGCAACTGTGGAAAGGGCATTTTCTGCTATGAAAATTGTGAAAAATCGACTTCGAAATCGAATGGGAGATCGGTGGATGAATGATTGTTTGGTTACTTTTATTGAAAAAGAAGTTTTTGATACAATTGACAATGAATTAATATTACGTCGTTTTCAAAATATTTGTACTCGTAGGGAATTCTTGTAAAATATTTTGTTATGTTATTTTTGTATAATATATTGTGCTTTAAATATTTAGCTCCACTTAATATAAGGGGGCCAGCTTCGCAATTCTGGACATAGAAAAATTCTGTGTATTGTGTCTGTTAAGTGTTAAGTCATTCAAATTTCAGATATGGCTGCAAGCTTATTGTAAGGCCTTGTAATCCTACAAAAACTTTTATATTCTGGCTGCTGTTAAATACAGGAACTTAACCCTTTAATTAATTTTCCAGCTGATTTTCTTTGATCTATGCAAGAAAAGAACAATTGAGAGTTGTCATTTCTACTAATCATGTTATTAAGGTGCTTCCTTCTTTTCTTTAACTTATCTTCTGTATCTAATAGAATCACATACAAAGCTATTTATCTTCCGTTATATGCAAATTCTTGCAAAAGATGTTCAAGGTCAGAAATTTCCCAACTAGCTTATTTACTTAGTTTTTACCACTATATAACTAGCTTACTTTGTCCAATTCTTTCCCAATTGAATTTATTAGATTCATATCCATCACCAAATTGGTTAACAAATTCTATTTTGAGGTTCAGAATTGCTATTTTACATTGTGTGATACAAAGAACCAAATCTTCATGTGGGTTTAGTTGCTTAATCAATTAAGTTGTAGAATTGTACTATGACCTGGTGAATGATGCTTCATCTTTTTGGATACAAATAATCTATTTTCCTCTCGCATTCTTCTCCTTGATAGGTGTCGTCACTTGAAAATAGAAATCTTCACTGACTTTTGTGTTATGTGAATTGTGATTGTCCCCTTATTGTACAGGACCACAGTTATCTATTTTTCCGCTCTACTCTACTTGAACAATTGTGTTGTACTGTTGTTGCTTTTGTTGAACTAGGACTTAAACTGGATTACTAAGTCCACCAAAAGGTAATATCTTTGGCTACAAATATGAAATATATATATATAATGTGCAAATGTGATTACATTTTCGGACACCGTCATATTTGTTTTGTAACTATCTAAGATTTTCGGCTAAAAATATTTCTTCTCATTTTGATGTTTGTTTTAGCTTATCATCAGACATCAGTTCAGAAATCAGCATACCTTACATTCTTACTCGGTCCTTTTACATGTCCTAGAATTGCTATAACTATGCCATAGGCGACAATACTGAGCCACTGAGGTTTTATTTTACAGTGCTAATTCTATTCTTTCACTAACCTTTTTTAATTTTTTTCCTAACACTTGATGTTTAACGTAATCCTTATATATTTTGTTTTGTTCCCATTGCGAAGCCCTGATTTGTTTTAAGGAATCCTAGGTGGTTAAACTGTTAAAGATCTCTGAGTAACTGTCTTTTCTGATACTGTACAAATTTATCAAAATTTTTTGTGCTCATTAGTGTAACTTCTGTTTATATTTGTATCAGATCATTGAGGATCAAAAGCTCACCAACTTCATAATCAACAATGGCATTCATTGCCCCACCTGTTATAAGGGGTCTAGCTCCGCCCCTGGCAGCTGGATGTTCCCTTCTCATGAGAAATTCTGGAATACAAGATGCCTCGGTGATTTTGCCCTCTACCGATTAGTGGGTATAGAGGTTCTACTGATGATGAAGATCATCTCCGCAAGTTCGAGAAAGTTGCCCTACTGCACTAGTACACTGATGGGGTTAAATGTCAAGTGTTTTTAACCACTCTATCTAGTTCAGCACAAAGATAGTTCGATCGGCTCCCTACTAGGTCTTTCATGTGTTTCAAAGACTTCAAGAAGACTTTCCTTCAATACTTCACCAGCAGTCGAAAGTACCACAAAACTAACTTGAGCTTATTTGCTCTTAAGCAAGGACCTAAGGAGTCCTTGAAAGCTTATATAAGGAGGTTTCATCAAGTGGCTATAGATGTTCCATCTACCACTTCTAAAATTCTTATGAGCCCCTTTTGATGGTGTAGGGAGCGCCAAATGATAGAACCTATGTTTTGATAATAGCAAAGGGTTCAAATTTAAGGTTACTTACTATCTAATAAATGTGAATAACCTTGCAAGAAAGTCTTAAGTGTTCAAGATACTCCTTATGCATTTTATGGATACTTATTTCATAAAGGCAAGTATTTATTGTTAATCATTTACTTTTCTATAAGTATATGATTAATAATAAAGTTCTATAGATTAATAAGTATATTAATCTTAAAACAGTCCTTGATCAAATAGATATTTAGAGGGGATATGAATATTTAGATCGACGTTGAGTATGACTAGGTCGAGATAGACTGAGGGATGGATATCCAAGTTGTACTTAGGCTTCCATGAGTTTAGAGGTACATTAGACACAATCCTCTTAAGAGGAGACCACATATTAATCATTCCTCTTATGAACCAGTGTAGCTGATCTTTTAACTTAAGACCTTCATTTATTCTATGCATGGAGTTATGTACTTTGGCACCGTTTAAAGTAGTCTTTAATTGGATTGTGATTAATACAGTAGTTGGGTGTATGACAAAGCATAAAATAAATAGTGTTGAGTCAATAAAGGATTCATCGCTCTCTTGGATTAGGAGTTAACATTCTGGCCTCTAGATAGAGATATTACTGTTGGTTGCTACTTGGAAAATCTAATGGTTCCACTGTACAAAAATTTTGTACAAAGGTCTGAACCTTTTCCTAGCTACCATGTGTTCTTTTAAATTAAACTTGGATCGCCTGCGGAACTTAACACGTTTGATCCAAAGTTTAATCTATTTGTTCTTTTAGGTTTAGACTTGGATCTCCTGCGGAACTTAACACGTTTGATCCAAATCACCTAGGTTATTAATTTCATTAAATATTAGTTTCCAAAATTGGCTTCCAGGACTGCATGGCGAGGCACATGGCCTTCTTGGATATGGGAACAACCACCACCGCCTAGACAAAGCCTTTTAAGGAAAGTTAATATTTAATTTCCTTAAATAACTTTAGGTCAACCGAAAAGAACAATCAAATCACAAGAAAAATAAAACAAAGAACACAATATCGAAAACAAATTCGAAATACTAAAATCGTATGCCTCTTGTATTTGGTATTTTACAAAAGAATAAAACTAGTACGATGCGGAAATTAAATACTAGTATACCTTTTCTTTTGCAAGCAAAAACCTCTAGGTCTTCTACCGTATTCCTCTTCTAACCTCGGACGTTGTGTGGGCAACGATCTTCCGAGATGAGAAACCACCAAAGCACCTTCTTCTCCTCCTTGCAAGGTTCGGCCACAATCAATAGCTCCTCCAAGGACGAAGAGAAAACACCACCAATGCTCCAAGGGATAAAGCTTTCTCTCCTTCTTCTCCAAGCTTGAATCCGGCCACCACTTGATCTCCTAGAGGAAGAGGAGGTTCGGCCACAACAAGGAGAAGAGAGAACTTGAAGGGGCCGGCCACACCAAAGAAGCAGAGAGGGAGAAGAATAATAAAAGTTGTGTGTCATGAAGGCACCCCAACCCCCTCTTTTATATTCCTTAGCTTTGGCAAATAAGGAAATTTAATTATAATAAAATTTCCTTAACTTTCCTTGACATGAATTAATTAAGAAAAATAAAATAAAATTTCCCAATTAATCATGTAATGGCCGGCCACCTCATGGAGAGCAAACAAGACAATTTTCAATCAACAATTAAAAATTCCTTATTTGTCTTCGGAAATTTTAAAAAATAAAATTTCACTTTAAAATCCTTTCATGGTTAATAAAAAGAAATTTCCTTAATTTTAATTTTTCAACATGTGAATAATTTACAAAGAGGAAAATAAAATATCTTTCCAATCTACAAATAAGGAAAGAGATCTAATCTCTTTCTTTAATCTTTTGTAGATCCTTTCAAAAGAGATATTTTAATTTTTAATCTCTCCAATAAATTATATCTATCACATAAGAAAAAATTAAAATTAAAATTCTTTTTAATTTAATGCGGGTCGGCCACCTAAGCTTGGGTTCAAGCTAGGGCCGGCCACCCATGAATCAAGGCTTGGCCGGCCCTAGCTTGATCCACAAGCTAGCTTGGCCGACCCCCTTATCATGGGTATGAAGGTGGGTATAGGTGGGTATAGTACTCTATAAATAAGAGGCTACGATAGGGACCGAGAGGAGGAATTGGTTTTGGTCTCCCGATAAAATTAAGCATCCCGTGTTCGCCCTGAACACACAACTTAATTTTATCAATAATAATTCATTCCACTAGAGAACTATTATTGAACTACCGCACCAATCCCAAATTACATTTTTGGGCTCCTTCTTATTATGAGTGTGTTAGTCTCCTTGTGTTTAAGATGTCGAATGCCCACTAATTAAGTGAGTTACTGACAACTCATTTAATTAATATTTTAATCCAAGAATAGTACCACTCAACCTTATCGTCACGTCGGACTGAGTCCACCTGCAGGGTTTAACATGACAATCCTTATGAGCTCTTCTTGGGGACATTATCAACCTAGATCACTAGGACACAGTTTCCTTCTATAATCAACAACACACACTATAAGTGATATAATTTCTCAACTTATCGGGCTTATTGATTTATCGAACTAAATCTCACCCATTGACAAATTAAAGAAATAAATATCAAATATATGTGCTTGTTATTATATTAGGATTAAGAGCACACACTTCCATAATAACTGAGGTCTTTGTTCTTTTATAAAGTCAGTATAAAAGAAACGACCTCTAATGGTCCTACTCAATACACTCTACGTGTACTAGTGTAATTATATAGTTAAGATAAACTAATTCCTAATTACACTACGACCTTCCAATGGTTTGTTCCTTTCCATTTTGGTCGTGAGCTACTATTTATAATTTATAAGGTACTGATAACATCATCTTCTGTATGTGACACCACATACTATGTTATCTTCAATATAAATTAATTGAACAACTACAAATGTAGATAATTTGACCAAATGTGATTCTTTATTCAAAATAAATGTTTACAAAAGCTTAGGCTTTCAGTATACACTCCAACAATTACTAACTTGAAATCCATGGCCTTAGGAGGAATGATTTTATCATTCAAGAGAAGTCTATTATATCTTGGAAATCAAGTAAAATAATTAATTTGGTGATGATGCATAATGTATCGAATTAATTGGGATGTAGGCTAGATAAAGAGATTGAATTACATAGTAATCGGTTCATAGTGGTTTATAGTTTAAGGCTAATATTAATTTTATTATGTTGGGTGACTAAAAACTGTTGCTATATGGTTACCTTAGTCTGTGTATGGATTTACACTACTTTCGTATATAAAACCTAGAGGGTCAGACGCATAGCACATATATATGAACATTATCTATAATTGATTATTTTAGTGGATACTAAAATTAATCAATTTATTATTTCAAAATAAAAATTAATTATATTATTAATTAATTATGAAATATTGGAAGCTGATATGGGTCAAGATCAAATATGATTTTATTTGATTCAAAGATGAGGGAGTAGAGAATTTGGATAGACACCGGTGCTACTATTCAGATAAGTATCAGTATACAAGGTTGTCTTAGGAGACGATTTCCGCTTGATGGTGAAAGATACATCTATACGGAAAATAAAAAGAAGGCTAAAGTAGAGTTCATAAGTGTCTTTAGGCTTTGTTAGGAACTAATGTCTTTTTGAATTTAGAAAATACATTCATTGTATCGTCTTTTAGACAAAATTTAATTTTAATTTCTTGTTTGGATAAATGAGGTTATTCTTATTCATTTGAAAATAGAATTTTCAGTATTTTTTTTAATTAAATGTTGGTTGACAATGGTTCCTTTATTGATAAGCTGTATAAATTGAACATCTTAACTCTTACAATTGACAATGTAATTATGCATAGTATAGGTATGAAACGTAAATTGGCTAACGAGAATTTTTACATGTTACCACATAAGTGTTCAAAACATATATCCAAACAATGCCTAGAAAGATTAATGTCACATCGAATTCTCGATTCCCTTGACATGTCAGACTTTGATATCTGTATATAGTGTGTTAAAGGGAAAACCATTAACAAAAGAAATAAGAGGATAGCCATTGTAATGATATTTTAGAGCTAATACATACGGATATTTGTAGACATTCTCTAAGGCATCTTGGAATATTGGACACATATTTTATTAGCTTCATAGACAATTACTCTCGATTCAGCTATTTGTACTTTATTCATGAGAAGTCACAATTTTTAGACGTGTTCAAAAATTTCAAAGCCGAAATTGAGAATCAACTAGGTTAGAAAATTAAGGTCGGTAGATCTGATCATAGAGGAGAATTTTATGGTTGATATGATTGATCCGGTGACATTCAACTTTTTGCGAATTACCTTCGTGAGTGTGGGATTGTACCTCAGTATGTAATGCCTGTACCTCATAATATAGTTGAGCAACGTAATTGTACTCTAAAAGATATGACAAGAAATAAAATGACTTTTACTTCTTTATCGAAGTCTTTGTAGGGTGTAACACTCAAAACTACAATTTACCTATTTAACATAATACTCAGTAAGGCAATAAATAATATCTCATACTAGATGTGAATAGATAGGAAGCCTAGCATTAGACATTTATATGTCTGGAGTTGTCGAGCTAAAACTAGGTCTTATAGGCATGATGAAACAAACTAAACTTAAGGATAGTTAACTGTAATTTTATAGGATACTTATAGAAGTCCAAGGCCTGTAAATTTTTTATGATTCCATCAATGGATCTTTTTTTCGAAACAGGAAAAGACAAATTCCTCCGAGCTTTATAAGATGTTTTTTTTCATCTTGGTCTTATTAAGAGATTTAGATAAAATTGAAGTTGCATCTAACGATCCATCTATAGGGAGATATTTACATCATTTTCCAAGTCATTTGAGTAATAAGATTTGGCTCTCTCTTGACTCGAGCTCTCTTTATCTTTGGATGTTGTCAATAAAACTCCATCATCATTGACAGTTTTCTATGCTTGTCTTCCATTTCTTCTTTTAGCATCATCCTAAGTAATTTTTAGAGATTTCTTTTTCTTCTTCTCAACTCTTAGGTGTTTTTTTTTTGTTCCTTATATCAACTTTGTACATTGATCGTTCCTATGTCCTTGTAAATTAAAGCATCTAAAATTTCTCTCGTTCTTCTTCCTCGTTAGGATCGTCTTTACATTGCTCCTGCTAAGATTTGACTTGAAAGACTATCTACTTCTCTTATCATGTAGACTTCTTCCATCTTTTCCTTTGATGACGAAGATTCCAATAATGATTTATAGGACATAGGGCATTTTCTCTTGACTTGTCATATAGGTTACTCCTCTTGTTCTAATCATTTCCTCCCCTATTCTTGCATACTATTCTTGCATACCTTGATTCTTGCCATTTCAATCCCCTCAGGACGGTCTAGTGGTTAGCACATGAGGTATTATCACAATAAGGTCTGAGATTCGAATCTCGATAAAACCGAGGTAAATGTCTTCCTTATGTGCTAGTCACTATTCCAAATGCTAGTAGCCGCCCGTGATTTACCTCCTCCGTGTTGGCCCTAGCACGAATTGGCGAGGGCACTGGGCGAGCATATTCGCCTTCTGCCACAATTAATTTTTGCTATTTCGTAGATAAATCTTATAGAGTGTTGGTCCAAACAATATGTTGCCGGAGATATTTGAGGACTTAACTGAATTTAAAATTATACAAAATTTAAATTCAACTTACAATAGAGATGACTTGAGCGGATAATCTCAGGCTGCCAGCAGGGGCTGGTTTCTGCTACGTGCCGAAGAGCGGCAAATCAGACTCAGTCGTCGAGCGGACAGATCTGCCGAGCAGCAGGTCTGTGTTGTCGAGCGCTGAGCAGTCGAGAGTACACAGTCCGATCAGACAGAGCAGCCGTTCAATTAGAGAGACCGACCGAGCAGTCCAGTCGGGCGGACAGTAAGGTCGGCCGGCAATACGGTCGGATAGTAATGCCTGGCAAGAGGCAGGCTGAGTGAAGCGACAGGCCGAGCGAAGGGCTAACCGGGCGAGTGGATAGGCCTGGCAAGAGGCAGACCGAGTGAAGGGCCAATCGGGCGGACAAAAGAGCCGACCGGGCGAGTGGACATGCCTGGCGAGAGGCAGGTCGAGCGAAGCGGGAGGTCGGCCGGGCGAGTCAGAGGCCGGTCGGGCGAAGACTAGAAGTGACGGACGAGCACCCTTCCGAGTGGTCGGTCGGGAGAAGGGGCCGACCGAGGGGACGAAGAGACCGACCGAGGCCTACGAGAGTCGCAGTTTCCTTGAAACAGATTCAACCCACCTCCGGCTGTGCTTCGAGGCCTACTAGGGTCGTCTGTTTTCCAGGATACAACGGTTGATCGTGATCCTCACCAAGCACTGGTGGTCACGATGAACTGAGTGGCACCCGATTACTATCACGTGCACTTTGCCAAGCAGGAGTTGCAAGACAGAGGAGAGGAACGAAGGTGGAGAGCTGCCGCTTGTGTTGCTGTCTCTGTGTGTCCTTTTGCCTATGGTCGCCGCCTCCTTATATAGGAGCTCAGACCAAAGGTAGCGTTAATGACCTTAATGGTCATTATTCGCCGAACAGTGAAACGCCCACCGTTTCACTTATTATCACTCGACCGTTTTGATTCTGCATTAATCTTGACTTTAATGCATCAGTTATACAGCAGCAAAAAGTTTACGTGGCAAAATGTTGGTTGTTCCACTTGGACAAATTTTGCCCCAACCGGTCTGGCATTTGGTGCGTGTAGGTCATGCTCACACACGATTCAACATGATTCAGTGCAAATCCGGGCCTTGGATTTACACCCCCCTGCGCACCCACGTGTGAGAGAGAGCCTCTCCCCATGCATTTGTTCACATCCTCAATGCATGTGAATCAATATAAACCAACCAACATGCCATGAAACTCTCAATATAGGACTAAAGTCTCATTCACAATGGAGCATCTTTTCTCTTCCACCTCTTATCCATTCACATCACTTATATCCAACAATCTCCCACATGAATGGAGATAGGGTATGTGATAGCATTCAACAGTTGAGTCAAGTATATGATAAGTAGGTTTTTACCCTTTGAACCTTCCTTTGTGAACATTTGGTTGCTTACTGGCTGATAGTAGACACGATGTCCTTGAACTATACTGCCATCTATATAAGCAGTGACAAATCTCACCCAAGACTCTCCCTGATACAACTCAGTTCTCATGAGTGTGTTCATTCTTGGCCATGAACATGCCTGCTTCTGCGAGAAGCTCTAAGAATTGTGCCTCTAATTCCTTTCGAAGCGGCCCCACTTCTTTCTCACATAGGTGATCCCTCAAGGGTTGTCATCTACTCTTCTTGAACATTAAAAGCCCATCGGCTTACCCTAGTCTAGTCACTGTTTCATTGGGCTATCCCCCCACAGTGTGTCTAGTCAGTGCAGATTAGTTGTCCCTTTGAACCTAGTTCTTGGGATCTCCAGTCAGCATAGGTTGGATGTCCTCTGCACTGAACGTTGACAATGACATCAAGCCCATTCCTTGTGATAAGATTGCAACTAACTCTCGATTTAACCCTTTGGTTAGTGCATCCGCTAAGTTATCCTTTGACTTACATAGTCAACAGTGATAACTCCCGTTGAGTAGTTGTCTAATGGTATTATGTCTATAACGTATATGTCTAAATTTACCATTATATAGAAGGCTCTGTACCAGACTGATTGTTGATTGACTATCGCAATGTATGCAAATCGCCGGCACAAGTTTCGGCCATCGTGGAATATCTTCTAAGAATTGTCATAGCTATTCAACCTCTTCACCACATTTGTCAAGAGCTACAAACTCATATTTCATCGTGGATATGGTTATTACGGTTCGCTTAGAAGATTTCCAGGAAATGGCTGCACCGCTAAGAGTGAATACATATCCACTCGTAGACTTGGAGTCTTTTATGTCAGATATCCAACTCGCATCGTTGTATCCTTTGATCACAGTAGGATATCTCGTATAGTGCAGACCATATTCACAAGTATACCTTAAGTACCTTAGAACTCTTGTTATCCCTTTCCAGTGCTCAAAACCAGGATTACTCTTGTATCTATTCAATTTACTTACTGCGTAGGCTAAGTCTGGTCATGTACAACACATTAAGTACATCAGACATCCAATCACTCAAGAGTACTCTAGCTGAGAGATACTTTCACCTTGATTTTTCGATAGATGTTGGCTCATATCTATTGGCGTTTGTGTCAACGCAGCATCACCCTTGGTGAATTTCTCAAGAATTTTGTTCACATAATGGGACTGACTAAGAACAAGTCCTTCTGTGGTTCTAAGAATTTTGATTCCTAGAATCACATCAGCTAGGTCCATGTCTTTCATGTCAAATCTTAAATTCAACATATCTTTAGTGGATTTGATTATCTTATCATTACTCTCAATGATAAGTATATCGTCTACATAGAGGTACAAGATGACATAGCTACTCTCTATGACTTTCATGTAGACACATTTATCACATTCATTAATCCCGAATCTACATTTCTTCATGGCATTATCAAATTTCTCAAGTCACTGCTTCAGTGCTTGTTTCAAATCATATAATGACTTCACCAATCTATAAACCTTGTTTTTCTGTCCTGGCATAGAAAACCCCTCAGGTTGCTCCATGTAGATTTCCTCTTCTAAATCCTCGTTTAGAAAAGCTGTCTTCATCCATCTGATGTACTTCGAGATTCTATAGAGCAGTGATAGCCAACAGTACTATAATGGAAGTTATTCTCGATATCGAAGAATACGTATCAAAGTAATCAAGACCTTCTAGTTATCGGTATCCTTTGATTACCAATCTAACCTTGTACTTATCGATTATGTCATCTGACTTTATTTTCTTCTTGAAAATCTACTTGTTCCCTAGTGGTTTACTTCCTGGAGGAAGATCTACAAGTTCCCAAGTGTGATTTTGCAAAATAGATTCTATCTTAGATGCAATTGCCTCTTTCCAGTGAGGTCCATCATGTTGGGACCGTTGGTGGCCGGCTATTGGAGGGTTGAATAGCCTTGCACAATATAAAAGATATACCCTTCTTGGACTTTAAAATAACACTTGCATAAATAATTAAAGAAATAAACTAAAAAAACGAGGCTCACGGATTTGACTTGGTTACAACTGGGGAGGTTGTTAATTGCACTAGGTATCTCCTTCAGACGAAGAAGCCTCTTACAACAGTGAAAGCACAGGAATGAAAAGCTAAACTAAATAGGAAAGCGCCCAAGTGTTGTTACAATTGTTTGTTCTGTTTTTTTAGCTTCTGGACCAAGATTGCATTTATAGCCTTGGTCGGGGCACCTGGAAGATTTCAGGTGCCTGGAAGGGGATAAAATTTTATCCCCTTCGCAACGGATCACGGTCAAACGTGATCTGGTCAAAGTCGCATTCCAAGCGCCTGGAAGGGTTCCGAGCGCCCAGATTGGTCCGGGCACCCGAATTGATTCCGAGCGCCTGAACCCTTAAATTCAACAATATTGACTTTTTACGGTCCGGGCTCTCTGCTCCAGTTCGGCTCACCTCAGTCCAGATCTTCCGCTCCGCTCACTTGGATGATTTTGGCCAACCAAAATAAGGCTCACCCGAACCCAATTTTGGCCTTCTCGAGCAGGCTTCCACTCCGGCTTCTCGTCCCTCGAAATCGTTGCGTGCTTTTTTCTCGTCTGCCAGCGTACTCATCCACAGCTCTTCATCTCTCGAACGCACCGAGCCCGTCGGCTTTCTCTCATGCCGACCTTCTCAGTAGCTTCATCTCTTGCTCCTCCAGTAATCTTCCGCTTCAGCTTCTCGTCCCTCAGAAACACCGCACGCTCCCTTCTCGTCCGTCGATGTACTCTTCCACAGTGCCTTGTCCCTCAGACGCACCGAGCCCGTCAGCTCTCTCCCGTGTCTTCCTTCTCGCTAGCTGCGTCTTCCGCTCGACTTCCTGTGCTCCTAAGTTCCTGCACACTTAGACACAGGGTCAAAATACCACAAGATCTAACTTAACTTGTTTGATCACGTCACAATTGTTGGAGTGTATACTGAAAGCCTAAGCTTTTGTAAACATTTATGAATTACATTTGGTCAATTTATCTACATTTGTTTGTAGTTGTTCAATTAATTTATATTGTAGATAACATAGTATGTGGTGTCACATATAGAAGATGATGTTATCAATATCTTATAAATTATAAACAGTAGCTCACGACCAAAATGGAAAGGAACAAACCATTGGAAGGTCGTAGTGTAATTAGGAATTAGTTTATCTTGACTATATAATTACACTAGTACACTTAGAGTGTATTGAGTAGGACCATTTGAGGTTGTTTCTTTTATACTGACTTTATAAAGGAACAAAGACCTCAGTTATTATGGAAGTGTGTACTCTTAATCCTAATATAATAACAAGCACATATATTTGATATTTATTTCTTTAATTTATCAATGGGTGAGATTTAGTTCGATGAATCAATAAACCCGATAAGTTGGGAAATGATATCACTTATAGTGTATGTTGTTGATTATAGAAGAAAACTGTGTCCTAGAGATACTAGGTTGATAATGTCCCCAAGAGGAGCTCATAAGGATTGTCATGTTAAACCCTGCAGGTGGACTTAGTCCGACATGACGATAAGGTTGAGTGGTACTACTCTTGGACTAAGATATTAATTAAATGAGTTGTCAGTAACTCACTTAATTAGTGGACATTCGATATCTTAAACACAGGGAGACTAACACACTCATAATAAGAAGGAGCCCAAAAATGTAATTTGGGATTGGTGCGGTAGTTCAATAATAGTTCTCTAGTGGAATGAATTATTATTGATAAAATTAAGTTGTGTGTTCGGGGCGAACACGGGATGTTTAATTTTATCGGGAGACCAAAACCAATTCCTCCTCTCGGTCCCTATCGTAGCCTCTTATTTTTAGAGTACTATACCCACCTATACCCACCTTCTAAACCCACCTAAAGGGGGGGCCGGCCAAGCTAGGTTGGAATCAAGCTAGGGCCGGCCTAAGCAAGGTTTAGGGTGGCCGGCCCTAGCTTGAACCGCCATAATGAAATTTAAAAGAATTTTAATTTTAATTTTTTCTTATGTGTAAGATATAATTTATTAGAGAGAATTAAAATTAAAATATCTCTTAAAATGATCTACAAAAGATTAAAGAAAGAGATTAGATCTCTTTCCTTATTTGTAGATTGGAAAGATATTTTATTTTTTCTCTTTAAAAATTATTCACATGTTGAAAAATTAAAATTATAGAAATTTCTTTTTATCAACCATGAAGGGATTATAAAGGGAAATTTTATTTTTTAAAATTTCCAAAGACAAATAAGGAAGTTTTAATTGTTGATTGAAACTCTCCTAATTTTTCTATTTGAGGTGGCCGACCATGATTAGTTGATTAAGAAATTTTATTAAATTTTTCTTAATTAATTATTGTCAAAGAAAGTTAAGGAAATTTTATTATAAATAAATTTCCTTATTTGCTAAAGCCAAGGAATATAAAAGAAGGGGTAGGGGTGCCTTCAAGAGAATAACCTCTATTATTCTCCCTCTCCTATTCCTTGGTGTGGCCGGCCAACATCATCTCCCTCTCTTCCTCTTTGTGGTGGCCGAAACATCCCTCTTTCTTGGAGCTCTTGTGGCGGTCGGATACTACTTGGAGAAGAAGAAGAAGAAGGAGAAAAAGCTTGCATCCCTTGAAGCTTGGTTGGTGTTTTTCTTCTTCCTTGGTGAAGCTCACTTGTTTTGGCCGAACCTAGCTAGGAGGAGAAAAAGGTGTTTGGTGGTTTCTCATCTCGGAAGATCGTTGCCCACACAACGTCCGAGGTTAGAAGAGGAATACAGTAGAAGATCAAGAGGTCTTTCTAAAAGGTATAACTAGTAATTTTTCTTTCCGCATCATACTAGTTATTTTTGGAAATAATACCAAATACAAGAGGCTTACGATTCTAGTATTTCGAATATGTTTTTCGATGTTGTGTTTTTTTGTTTTATTTTTTCTTTTGATTTGATTGTTCTTTTCGGTTAACCTAAAGTTATTTTAGGAAATTAAATATTAGCTTTCCATAAAATGTTTTGTCTAGTCGGTGGTGGTTGCTCCCATATCCAAGAAGGTCGTGTGCCTCGCCACGTCAGTACTGGGAACCAATTATGGAAATTAATATTTAATGAAATTAATAACTTAAGGTGATTTGGGTTGAACGTGTTAAGTTCCGCAGGAGACCCAAGTCAAAACCTAAAAGAACGAATAGATTAAGTTTTGGATCAAACGTGTTAAGTTCCGCAGGCGATCCAAAATTTAATTTAAAAGAACACATGGTAGCTAGGAAAAGGTTCAGACCTTTGTATAAAATTTTTGTACAGAGGAACCTCTAGGTTTTCCGAGTAGAAACCAACAACAATAACCTGGGGTTCCAACAATCTCTTCCTTTTTGATGTGAGCAACCCATGTTAAGCTAGGATAAACCAACATAAATCAAGAGTAATAAATTTTGCATAAAAGTGCAAAAATTTGATCTGCCTCCCCTAGACTTAATATTTTCCTTCTCCCCCTTTGATCACATAAGAAATGGGATATCACAACAAGTCTAAAGGTAATAACTTTGAAAACTTTAAAAAATTCGAAGATTATTTTTGATATCACTAATCATTTTTGAAAAAAAAAATTAAGTAGAAAAAAAATTTCTAAGTTAGACAACTTTGGAAAATATTTGAGAATTTTCCAAAAATGTTTGAATAATTATTTAAAGCAAAAATATATTTGTAAAAATTTTTAAGTAAAATTCAAACAGAAAGAAAATTTCTAAGTTTAGAGAACTTTGAAAAAAAAATTTGCAAGAAAAAATATTTTTGACAATTTTCAAAGAAAATTGAGTAACCCTTTAAAGCATTATCTAATTTCAATTTAATGTTTTATCAGTTAGTCAATTAAACACTTTTATTTCAATATTTGGCTTCCAGACTGTAGTGAGACACTAGGCCTTCTTGGTTATTGGATCATCAACCACTTCTAGACAAAGCCTCATAAGGAAATTAAATGTTTAATTTTCTCGCTGAAAGCGCTAAGTGTAAATTAAGGTTCAAGTAAGACAGAACTTAGGAACCCAATATAGGTTCTAGCAAACTAAATTAATTAGATATTTTTTAGGGATATATTTTTTTGAAATATTTCTAATTTGTCCCTTATGGTATCTAAGGTACCAATTTAATCCATAAAATTTTTTAATATGTTGATTATTTGAACATGCATGATTTTTCAAAATATCTACTTGTATTTTCAAATTATCATTTTCTAATTTTAATTTATCATTTTCTACTTCTAATCTTTTAAGATCTTCCGACAGACAAGATTTATCTAAAGTTAATTTCAGCTTTTTATTTTCTTTTTCTAGCATGCAACAATCTTTAGTTAATAATTTAAACATTTGATCAGGTGGTAGAAATCGTTCCTAACTTACCTTGTCGATCTCTGATCCTCCCCTTGTAGAGCTGCTTTCCTCCGAAGATTCTCCCCCTTCATCGATACTCATCTGAGATGAGCTTTCTGTGTCCTCGGGAAGGAATTCGGCTATAAAGGTTGTCCCGACAATTTCTTCGGTCTCGGATTCCTCTGACGACGACTCGGTGTCCATCAAGGAGTCAGATTCGTCTTCAATCGGTTCTTCGTGGAGCTTCAAGAACTTTTCCTAAAGTTCTTTTGTACTTTGGTAGTTGTCAATTCTGTCAAGATCCTCCACCGGTAGTACACTTATGAGATGATATTCAACTTTACCGTTTGACATGAAATCGTTGCGCTGCTTTTTGGTCAGAGACGTTTTTCAATCTCTTCTCCGTTCGCATTATTTGGTGCTTCATAACCATATTTTATTATTAGTAAAATATCAAAATCTGTTTTAAGAAATACTTTCATTCATCGCTTCCAAAACGTGAACTCCCCCTCGAACGTTGGTGAATAGATGTTAGATCCGACCATCTCATTACTTCGATCGACGATTAGTCCTCCTGAAGCGTCCTTGCTCTGATACCACTTGTTGGGACCGTTGGTGGCCGACTATCGGAGGGTTGAATAACCTTGCACAATATAAAAGATATACCCTTCTCGGACTTTAAAATAACACTTGCATAAATAATTAAAGAAATAAACTAAAAAGATGAGCCTCACAAATTTGACTTGGTTACAATCGGGGAGGTTGTTAATCCATGGAATGGATCACACTAAGTATCTCCTTCAGGTAGAGAAGCTTCTTACAGTAGTGAAAGCACCGGAATAAGAAGCTAAACTAAATAGGAAAGTGCACAAGTGTTGATACAATTGTTTGTTATATTTTTTTAGCTTCTAGACCAAGGCTGTATTTATAGCCTTGGTCGGGGCACCTGCAGGGGATAAAACTTTATCCCCTTCACAAAAGATCACGGTCAAATGTGATCTGGTCAAAGTCACATTCCGGGCGCCCAAAAGGGTTCCGGGCGCTCGGACTGGTCCGGGCACCCGAACCCTTAAAGTCAACAATGTTGACTTTTTGCGGTCCGGGCTCTCTGCTCCGATTCTGCTCACCTCGGTCCAGATCTTCCGCTTCGCTCGCTTGGGTGATTTCGACCAACCGAAATAAGGCTCACCCGAACCCAATTTCGACCTTCTCGAGTAGGCTTCCGCTCCGGCTTCTCATCCCTCGGAATCATCACGTGCTTCCTTCTTGCCCGCCAGCATACTCATCCGCAGCTCTTTGTCCCTCGGACGCACCGAGCCCGTCAGCTCTCACCCGTGCCGACCTTCTCACTGGCTACGTCTCTTGCTTCTCGAGCAATCTTTTGCTCTGGTTTCTCGTCTCTCGGAAACACCGCACACTCCCTTCTCGTCTGCCGATGTACTCTTCCGCAGCGCCTCATCCCTCAGACGCACCGAGCACGTCGGCTCTCTCCCGTGTCGTCCTTCTTACTAGTTGCGTCTTCCGCTCGACTTCCTGTGCTCCTAAGTTGCTGGACACTTAGACACAGGGTCAAAACACCACAGGATCTAACTTAACTTGTTTGATCAATTCAAAACAACCTAGGGTTCCAACACATCAAATGAGCTTACTGCTTCTGAGTAACTCCGGGGCTCACTTTCCAACATAAAAGTGATAAAATCCAATCGGTAGGATTTTTCTACTCGAGCTCTTTTACTCCGTCTAAGATCAACCTCAACTGGTTCATCATCATCTTCTTCGTCTTATGTTTCATATGCCCGCTTTGAGGAGCTAGCATCCTCTCGGGTCTTATACGGAAATACATGCTTGAAGAACGAGGCATTTCTCAATTCTATTATCGAGTTCTTGTGTATCTCTAGTATTTGTAATTCATACACAATAAACCGATAAGCACTGTTGTTCTGTGCATATCCAATAAATATGCAATCAACAGTCTTTGGTTCTATCTTAGTCCTTTTCGGATCAGGCACTAACACTTTGGCAAGACACCCCCACATTCGTAAATATTTATAGGACGGTTGTCTTCCATTCCATAACTCATAAGGGCTCTTATCTATTTTCTTCTGGGGCACCTTATTTAAAAGGTAATTAGTTGTTAACACAGCTTCCCTTCATTTGGACTCTAGCAATCTAGAGCTCAATAGAAGAGCATTCATTATCTCCTTTAGAGTTTGATTCTTTCACTCAGCAATCCCATTTTGCTGAGGAGTATAAGGAGCTGTTGTTTCATGTCTGATCCCATGTTCAACACACAACTCAGCAAACGGTGATATATATTCACAACTTCGATCACTTCGAACCACCTTAATCTTTCTATTAAGTTAGTTTTCAACCTCAGTCTTATAGAGAGCAAATTTCTCTATAGCTTCATCCTTACTTTTGAGAAGATACACATAATAGTATTTTGTGTTATCATCTACAAAAGTGATGAAGTATTTATTACCACCACGTGTTGGCGTACCTTTTAGATCTCACACATCAGTGTGAATTAGGTCAAGTGGTTCGTTACTTCATTCAATATGTTAAAAGGATGACCTTGTCATTTTCTCTTCAATATAAATCTCACACTTGTATTTTGGGTCAAGGTGGAATGTAGGTATGTTTTGCATATTAATTAATCTATGTAATACATCGTAGTTAACATGTCCTAGTCTACCATGCCACAAACACGAAGATTCAAGCATATAAGTGGAAGAGCTTTCAGTTTTATTTATCTTAGACCTAATTGCCATTACATTGAGCTTAAACAACAAATCAGATACATAGCCCTTTCCTACAAACACTCTATTTTTTGACAATACAACTCTGTCCGACTCAAAAACAATGCGAAAGTCATGCTTGCTTAGCAATGATCCAGACACTAGATTCTTCAGAATCTTCGGAACATACAACACATTGTTCAGAGTGAGGTCCTTGCCCGAGGTCATCTTCAGCACCACCTTTCCTTGGCCCATGATGTCCGAGGTTGCTGAGTTCCTCATGAACAGTTTGTCTCCAGTGACATATTCGAAGTTGTGGAGTATTGTAGCACACATGTCTGGTGGCTCCAGCATTGATCTACCATTGCCACAGGTTTGAACCGACCAGGTTCAGTTCTGAGACCACTATACAGAGGTCGTCCATTTCTGGTCCCTCGTTCAGGTTGACCTGCTTCTTCTTCGACTTCCTGCACTCTGAAGATTTGTGACCCACTCGGCCATAGTTGAAGCACTTCCCAGAGAACTTCTTTTTGTTGATGCCTCCTCTGGGTCCCATCTTGGAAGACTTAGGGTTCTTCCGTTTCAAGCTTTGACCGTGCGTGACTACGTTGGCTTTCACAGTAGCCTGAGAGAACAGTTTTCTCTCTGAACTATTGTTGTCTTCTTCGATGCGAAGTCGAACAATGAGTTCCTCCACATTCATCTCCTTCCGCTTGTGCTTCAGGTAGTTCTTGAAGTCCTTCCAATCGAGAGACAGCTTCTTAATGATAGTAGCCACCTGGATGGTTTCACTTAGAACCATCCCTTCTGAGTGGATCTCGAGCAAGATCACCTGAAACTCCTAGACTTGGCTAATCACCATCTTGGAATCAACCATCTTGTAGTCCAGGAATCGACCCACGATAAACTTCTTAGCCCCTGCATCCTCCTTCTTGTACTTCTTGTCCAGGGACTTCCACAGTTCCTTAGCCGTTCTCTTCATACTATACACAGCGTACAACGAGTCGACAAGGCAGTTCAGGATGTAGTTTCGGCAAAGGAACTCAGAATGAGTCCATGCCTCCATTGCACTGATGGTCTACGCATCAGTATCCTCAGCACGCTTGGGAGGGTCCTCGGTCAAGAACCGAGCCAGGTTGAGTGTGGTCAGGTAGAAGAGCATATTCTGCTGCCACCTCTTGAAGTTTAGTCCACTGAACTTCTCTGGCTTTTCCCCATGGTTGATTGGCGCAGTTCCAATCAGGGCAAAGGGGGTCTGCACATGTTGAGTTTGTTGCATCTCAACATTCCGTTCTATGGCCATCTCAACATAATTGAGTTTGTTTCAAGATTGTTGGTCCAAACAATATATTACCGGAGATATTTGGGGACTTAGCTAAATTTAAATTTACACAGAATTTAAATTCAACTTACAAAGAGATGACCTGAGCGGATAATCTCAGACTGCCAACAAGGGCTGGTTTCTGCTACGTGTCGAAGAGCGACAGATCAGACTCAATCGTCGAGCGGGCAAATCTGCCGAGCAGTAGGTCTATGTTGCCGAGCTGAGCAGTCGAGAGCACATAATTTGATCAAACGGAGCAATCGTTCAACTAGAGAGACCGACCGAGCAGTCCGGTCGGGCGGGCAGTATGGTTGACCCGCAATACGATCGGAGGTCGAGCGAAGGGCCGATCGAGCGAGTGGATAGGCCTGGCGAGAGGCAGGCCGAGCGAAGGGCCGACCAGGCGAACAAAGGAGCCAACCGGGCAGACAAAGGAGCCGACCAGCGAGTGGACAGGCCGAGCGAAGCAGGAGGTTGGCCAGGCGTGCTGACCGACCGGGCGAGTCAGAGGTCGGTCGGGCGAAGGCTAGAAGTGACCAGACGAGCACCCTTCCGAGTGACCAATCGGGAGAAGGGGTCGATCGGGCGGACGAAAAGACCGATTGAGGCCTGCGAGAGTTACAGTTTCCTTGAAACATATTCGCCCCACCTCCGGTTGTACTTCGAGACCTACTAGGGTCGTCTGTTTCCCAAGATACAATGGTTGACCGTGATCCTCACCAAGCACTGGTGGTAACGGTGAACTGATTGACACCCGATTGCTATCACGGGCACTTTGCTGAGCAAGAGTTGCAAGACAGAGGAGAGGAACGAAGGTGGAGAGTTGCCGCTTGTGTTGTTGTCTCTGTGTTCTTTTGTCTGTGGTCGCAGCCTCCCTATATAAGAGCTCAAACCAAAGGCAGTGTTAATGACCTTAATCGGTCATTATTCGTCGAGCAGTGAAACGCCTACTGTTACACAGCAACAAAAGGTATATGTGGTAAAATGTTGGTTGTTCCGCTTGGGCAAATTTTGCCCCGACCGGTCCGACATTCGGCACGCGCAAGTCGTGCCCGCACACACACAAGTCAACATGGTTAAGTGCAAATTCGGGTCCTAGATTTGCACCCCCCCTGCGCACCCATGCGTGAAAGAGAGCATCTCCCCATGCATTTGTTCATATCCTCAATGCATGTGAATCAATATAAACCAACCAACATGTCATGAAACTCCCAATATGGGACTAAAGTTTTATTCACAATGGAGCCTCTTTCCTCTTCCACCTCTTCTCCATTCACATTACTTATATCCAACATAGAGTACGAATCTGAAGGTATTTTGACAGGTAGAATGCATCTACCATAAATTGAGGTGTTCGTGAAAAACTATTTAAAACATTTGAAAGTGCTTTCTAGTTTGTTATTTTCTATTGATATTTGTCAATCTAATAAGTTCCTTGTATCTTAAATGCATCTTGTCTATGGTCTCTTTGTTTTGCATCTTGAATGTATTAATTTTGTTTGGATAGGTAAATAAATAATATCTAAATGCAAATGCTAGTCATGATTGAGCATGTCTAATGTGTGAAATCCATAAGTGCACAACTGTTGTCAAGTAATAAAATATCATCCATTAAGACTGTAAATCGAGTACTAATCCAAATCGTGAAGCAGATTATTCAAATAAATCAAGATTGAGAAAATCGTGTGAGAAAGAAAATAAACTAAGAAAGCAAGAAAAATTTATGGGGAAAACTAATTTTGTAGAATCGAGTTCGATGTTAGAGGGAGGGAGACAAGGGGGGGTGAATGATGTTAAAAATTTAAAAACTGAGCAGATAATAACTAAAATAATTGAATCAATCTGAGTAGCACAGTGGATAATAAAGATTATTTAGACTAATTTAATTAAATAAGACAAGAACATATAAGTATGCAATAGATTTAGCTAACAGTCAAGCATATAAGTAGTTGATCAAACAAATCAGAAGTAGACATGCGCAGTAATAATAATAATACGATTCTTATTTCTAAATTTCTCCTAGGTAAAGAAACCTTATAGAAAAAAAATCTAAAAATTAAGCACAAAATTAAACTGAGGTATCACAACAAAAATAAAAAATGTACTCAAGGTGTTGCTAATCATAAATGAAGCGAAGCGCGTGTTGTAGCTTATCGTAGCACAGAAGCTGAAAGAACACTTAGAGCACAAGCACAAGAAATTAAGAGATGAGTGAATGAGTGATTTCAAACTCTACCTCGAAGCTCCTTTTATAGTACCCTACGGTCGTCTGGAGAAGTGCTAACGTGGTTGTAACTATTATCCGTTCAATAACGTTAATGAAACTTTCCGATCGCTTGGACGCTCTTTAGTCCCTTGGAGAGGAATTAAATCTCATCTTGACTCGGCTCGCTCAAATTACTGATAACATCATCTCTCGACCACTTGGAAGTTGCTCCAGTTGCCCGTATTCTCTGGTCACCTAAACTCTCCAAAATTCCTTCATCGAGCGTTATCACTAGCCAGTCGCCCTAAACTCCCTTGGTAGCCTAGAACCATCAAACATGCTTCCATGCAGTGGTTATACATAGTGAGTATATTTAGAATTTAAAATTACTAGCACTTACGTTGGGTCTTGATGCTCACCTCCAGTTGACTCATCTAAACTGAGGTGTCAAGCCACAACTCCCAGCTGCTTCCACTTGAACTTGTTTGTCAAGCTTTCAGCTCCCAACTAACTACTCCTGGATTTGATTCACCTATCACCTAATTAGGACTTTTATTTATCAAGCCTTAATCACTTGGACTTGATTCACTTAGCCTTCAGCTAGGAATTTATCTGTCAAGGCTTAATCACTTAGATTTGATTCACCTAGCTTCCAGCTAGAAATTTAATTGTCAAGTCTTAATCACTTGGACTTGATTCACTTATCCTCCAGTAAGGAATATATTGTTTGGTCTCCAACCAAGACTTAGCTCATGCATAATTCCCAATCAGGACTTTAGATGCCTAGATCCACTAGGACTTAGTCATTGCCTACTTCACAATTAGGACTTCAATACCGATCAAGTAATTTGCACTTGTGAACTTAATACAACTTGTTAGATCACAACTAACCTAACTTTAACCTTAGTTTTATATCAAAACTCTGGATTAAATATTGTGCACCCAACACAAACAAATTGAGGAAGCAATTCTAGGACTTCGATTTTGCCATGATGATAATTGACGTCGTAAATGTTATTCATGCTTTTACCTCTGTGTTTGATAATTATAATGGTGGTCTATCTCGAGGTACCTATTATCTTCTTTTGGAATAATATCGGTGTTTCTAACCAAATGTGGCACCTACTTTTAAGGTAACATTACTAAAGTAATCACTTTCTGAGGGAGACTCCTGTCACAATGTCCTACGGTCCTCTAGGTGTTATCCTCTACTTCATGACGTCAAATTGGGATAAACTCATTAAGCTATGTGATAGTCAATGATGCTCTTGTGAGGTTTTGAACTACTTTTGTGAACAACCCCTCAAGTCTCGATTTTATGAGTTTGATAATTAGGTTTACCTCTTTGTCCTTCCCTGTTTCCCGTTGGATATGAAAACAAGTGCACGTGTCATAGTCATGTATATATAATAAAGTCAGATTATAAATTAAACACGTTATGCGATAAAAAGAAATGAATAAATATAAACAATTGTCAACAATTCATCGGGTTACTTCCTCATCCTAGAATCAAAGAACTATTCCATTGAAATGGAGTTACATAACAAAGACATGAAAAATAGTATTTTACAACTCAAATCAAAGAGAAAAGAGAGAGAAAACTTAGTTGACGTATTGTCGATGTCTTCAGATGAACTCCAAGCTCTCAGGAAGATGAAATCTTAATGACTCCTTGGAAACAGTGCTCTCCTAAGGTTCCTTGTCACAAGGAAACCCCCTCTGATAGGGAAGGGCAGAACCCCTTAATCCCTTGATGCCTTAAACAAATGCCTCTGATGGACGTCGACGCGGCATGCGGAGCCTATAGGTTGATCGGTCCACAGACCGATCAGAAGCCTCCCAGACCGATCAGGATATGTCCTGATCGGTCCAAAGGACACGTCGCGCACAGTCACGCATCTTAAGTCCCGCAGGATATCACTTCTCTCATATATATATATATATATATATATATATATATATATATATATATATATATATATATATATATATATATGAAACACGCACATTGATGCCGATCAATTTCTTAGTCTGAACGCATAATCAGTGTTGATCGTGGTCAAATGGAGTAGGTTCAGTAGTCCATAGTTACATGCTCATGTCTCATAAAATAGTCAAATAGGAGATCAGTCTTGTTAGTTGCCCGGCCTTAATCCGAGTAGTAAGCAAAATGCATTCGTCGTGAGCTCCTTCCGACTAGCAAACTCTTGGATTACTCTTCCAAATAATCAGGCTTGAAACAACATCCATAGTTCAATTGTTTGTGTTTCACTCCATTCACCCTCGGAGGTACCTCACTTACCGTCCTAATTCCACCATCTTGCCATGACTTTGGTCAAATTGTCGTTGGTTTATTTTTAGTTTGGCTGGCTTTACCCATTTGAATTACAGTTTGTAATTCAAATTCCCAAATGGTTGCCATTCGTTAACAATTAATTCCTAATGTTTTTGGGACCGTTAAGTGGCTTTATTTGATTTTAACCAATTCAAAATCTTCTCCCAATTGAATCTCGATCGAGATAAACATTAGAAGATTTTTTTCAACATATAACATGGAATTATATAAATCTGAATGCTAAAATCAATTTTAACGTTTTAGAAAAAATCCTAAGTTAGTCAACCATAGAAAATAACAAATTTATATGAATCGATAGTGGGCTCGGTGTGCATGCAAGGTGAAAGAAGAAGCCCATTTCAAGTCCGCCGGTGCATCTCACCGCAGACGGTGAAAGGTGAAAGAAGAGGCCTCTAGATCCGGACGACGACGACGACGACGCCTCGCTCCGCTCCGGCAGCCCTGCATGGGCCAATCCGCCTCCACCACATCCTCCAAACCGCCCTCCTCATCCTCTTCGCTCCGTCGCTCCAAGTTTCCTTGCTTTTCCTCCTTCGCAGGTTCCGTCCCGGCGACCCCGTATCCGGCAGCCATCACGGGGGGAGAATCCGCCGTTCCATCGAGGGATCACACCGCTGATTTACCCGACGACTGCCTTGCCTTCGTCTTCCATTTCCTCAACTCTGCCGATCGGAAGAAGTGCTCACTGGTTTGTCGGAGGTGGCTCGCGGTTGAGGGCCAGAGCCGCCATCGTATCTCTCTTGACGCGAGGGCCGCCCTCCTGGTAGCCGCACCGTCCATATTTGCTCGATTTGACGCTGTTACCAAGATCGCCCTAAAATGCGACCGCCATAGCGAGAGCATCGGCGACGAGGCTCTGGTGCTCATCGCCGCACGGTGCCGTAGCCTCACTCGGCTCAAGCTCCGCGCCTGCCGTGCTGTGACTGATGGCGGCATGGCTTCGGTCGCCGAGCACTGCCCCGGCCTCCGCAAGCTTTCCGTGGGGTCTTGCACTTTCGGCTATACAGGCGTTGACGCAGTTGTCCAGCGCTGCCCTATGCTGGAGGAGTTGTCCATCAAGCGGCTGCGTGGCCTTCCCGACGCATCCTGCATGGTGGAATCCATCATTGGCGCCGCCTCCCTCCAATCAATCTGTCTGAAAGAACTTTACAATGGCCAGTGCTTTGCTTCTCTGATCGCTGGATCCTCCAACCTAAAAATCCTAAAGCTTATCCGGTGCTCCGGAGATTGGGACAGGCTACTTGAAAATATTGCAGATAAGGTTCCTGGAATTGTTGAGATTCATCTGGAGAAGCTTCAGGTCAGTGATCGTGGCCTTGTCGCTCTTTCCTCATGTGCTGATCTTGAGATCCTTCATCTTGTAAAGACCCCAGAATGCACAGATGCTGGCCTTGCTGCAGTTGCTGAATTCTGCCCTCTCCTCCGCAAGATCCATATTGATGGATGGAAGACCAATCGGATTGGCGATGAAGGTCTAATAGTTGTAGCAAGGCAGTGCCCCAATCTCCAAGAATTGGTGCTTATTGGGGTGAATCCAACAGCCCGAAGCATGGGGCTTATAGCAAGCGATTGCCCAAAGCTGGAGCGCCTTGCCCTTTGCAGCAGCGAGACCTTTGGGGATCCTGAGATCATTTGTATTGCCTCCAAGTGCATGGCTTTGAGGAAGCTGTGCATCAAAGGCTGTCCTGTGTCTGATCAGGGAATGGAAGCCCTTGCAGAGGGTTGCCCAAAGTTGGTGAAAGTGAAAGTGAAGAAGTGTCATGGAGTGACATCAAGATGTGCAGACTGGTTGATGCAATGCAG
Organism: Zingiber officinale; assembly: GCF_018446385.1. Lineage (NCBI taxonomy): Eukaryota > Viridiplantae > Streptophyta > Magnoliopsida > Zingiberales > Zingiberaceae > Zingiber > Zingiber officinale. The sequence goes on along the minus strand of NC_055992.1, from coordinate 154,880,637 downwards.
AGATGGGATGCTGGCAGTTAATTTGGATGTCACTGGATCAGCTGAACATCAAGAATCCATCGGGGAGAATGGAGTTCTTGAGAATAATGAGCACTTGATTGGTCATGTTGGAGCTGTTTGTCTTTTGCCATCAAGGAGTTATTCCAGATCATTGCCATGGAAGAGTCGTATCAGTTATTTTGCCAGGAGGAACTTTATATCATCTGCTATCCGGAGGTGGTCACCCTGAAGCAATTATTCTAACCATACATGAACTGGGAAGCATCCCCTTCTTTTGTTTCTTACATTGTTGTTCTAAGGGTTTAAATTTGCATGTGAATTAGTTGATCATGACTAAGTTTGTTATTTGCTTCTGCTGCTGCTCATGAGTTATATATGATTAGGAAAGCAAATAGTTGGTTTTGTTCTATTTGATTACTAAAGTAAATACTTGGTTTTGTTGTTCATACTCCAGTATCCTGTTTCTCCATCATTGCAGACATTAGTAAGTTCATTCATTGGATGCCTCTTCCGCTTACAATTGCTTGTTTGACATTACAAATAATTGATGGTTCATTCATGTTTGTCATAGTTGATCCAGTATATAAATACTACTGATTAAGCTTGTATTGTAACTGATGTTTGATATAGACATATAACCATGATATCCATAGATAGGCCAACAATCATAAAATATTGACTTAGATTACATGTCATTATTCAAACCTGTAATATCTCATTGAACAATTTTTTCATTCAACTGTGAGTTTTAGGCATGAAGAAAAACATCAGCAATCTTAAAGACATTTTCCAAAGAAGCTAACATGAATGAACATAGGAGAAAGGAGAAAGTAGGCAGAGATGCGGGTAAAACTGACAGTGAGCGATAAGCAAATAACCTGGGATGGGCATTATGGTTCATTGAAACCTGTAGGAGTCTCTTTTGCAAGTGTCTTATGATGCAATTCTCAGGACTTAGGATGAACCCAATGTGTTGCATAGTTTTGAGGGGAACAATGGCCATGAGATCAAAGCAGCACCTCTAAGGGCCTATTTACCTCCCCAAAGAGCACAGATTTTGGTGCGGGCTAAGCATTTTGGCCTTGCCTGCTTACAGCTGATCAGATGTGTGGTACAAGGAATTTGATGAAGAGGAGCGAGGAGTAAATGATGGGAATTTTGTTCATCCTTATGTAACCTTTTACTACCCAGTTAAAACAGGAGCCCAGAAACTGGACCAGGGGATGAACCACTTTCAATTGCGCTGGATCGTGACCGTGATCCGGCCGCAATTAGTTGTAATCCCTCCTTGGGTTCATCGTCCCCCCTAGGTTATAGTTTGGATCGGGGCGGCCGTCCCCCGCTCGGCGCCAGGCTGTCCGGCCACTTCCCCACTGCTGGCGGCTTCCAACCACCCGTCCAGACCCAAACTATAACCAGGAGGGACGGTGAATCCAGGAAGGAATCGCAACCAATTGCGGTCGGATCGTGGCAATGATCCTGCATTTGCAAGTGGTCCATCCCTTGGTCCACTTTTTTTTGGACTAGAGGATCATCTGCCCTTGTTAAAACAGATACTCTAATTATGACATGGATAAAATCCAAATTTAGTTAAGAGTGAGACATAAAAAAAATAAATCCTGAGCCATTCTAATCTTTGAACTAGTTTATTGTATTACTTCAGGACTATGCAAAGAGGCTTTGTTCGACTGGGCCTTATTTTTTGACGAGGTAATCGACAAAAGTTCTAGTATATTTTTCTAGCATTTTCTGATCTGTCTCATCACAAAACTTACTAGAATATAAAGCCTCCCGTCATCCATTTACTTGATTTTCCTAGTTTGTTTGGATCAATTACCTCAACTCGTTCCCTTGCTGATGATTTATCAATTATTAAAGCAAACTCATAAAAGAACCCTAGAGAAGCAATTTGTCTGATCTGTGAGCTACAGAGATGGGCTATATCTATGAGAATCTAGTCGAAGTTTTTGATCACTTTAATGTTCCTTTTGTATTTGTTTCTTATCTCTTAGATTCAGAAGTTCATATGCTGTAGATTGTATTTTTTAATATCTACTACTGAATTAGCTGGATTATTTCTCTTAGTGTTTTCTATTGACCGAGATCATAAATTTACACCCTCAGTTCTCCTAGATACGAGTTGCCTTGCACTTGTGCTGTGTTTCTGATATCTATGTTTTTGTTCATTCATTGATATGCTGATGCGTTTAGTAGGGTTGAACGAATGGAATTAAAATTCATTACGCCTCAATCAGGTCTTATCTTCTTGTCCATATTTTCCCCTTTATGTTGCTGAACAATGCAGGGAAGTGAACAATTGGGATTAAAAGAAGTGTATCCAGACGGTCGGACCATAGCTCCTTTCATCTACATTGTTTTTAAAATCCTCGATCAGGTGATTGCCGATGACTTGCTCAGTTTACATAGTCTTTCTACTAATCCATTAATTCCAGCTTAGTTTACATAGTCTTCCTAGTTTCACCCTAAACAACACTTTAATGTCGTGGTATTCTCAACTATATGCATGCTTTCTATCCGATAGATTTCTTCGAAAGTTGTGGAGGGAGGAAATCATAGTTTGGCAGTAGCTAGCAACTAGATTACTAGTTGTCGGTGGGGGAATCCACCACCAAATCGCCCCCTTCTTCGACTCATTATGCTTCTGGACCACAAACTTAGTGCACCACTCCACCTCCGCGTGAGGAAAACTCACTCAACTCTACTAAAGGAGCCTCTAGTTTTCAGGCCAACCAGTTGAATATCGTCCAATGTAAACACACAAAAGGCCTCAGTGGAGCCTTTAGCACTTGAGGAAAGCACTCCTGAATGATCGACTCAGTACAAAAGTCCAAATGCCACAGTTGTTAGTGACCACCACAAAAGCAAGGCCAGAATAGAAGCAGCTTTCATATATCCCACAATAGAAGCTAAACAATGCCCCCACGGGGAATAGTCTTGATTCTCGGGGCTTTATGACTAGGGCGGGAAAAAAATATCGAAATACCGAAAAATCGTAACGAAAAAATACCGTATATATCGAAATTTTCGGTATACCGAAAAATTTGGTACGGTATCATACCGTACCGAATTTGTCGGTAACGGTAACGATTTAAAATATTTCGGTATACCGAAATACCGAGTAACTATAGATTAAATGATTAATTTAGATTCCCCTAAAGCCTAAACCAAACCCTAAACGGCCCCAAACCATATTCTCTCCTTGCGCCGTCGGTGCATACGTCGCGACTCGCGATTCTTTCCTTCCACAGTCGACCACCGCATGTAGTCGCCGGAGAAGATGCACAACAACTTAGAAACTTCTTCTCCAGCCCTAATATTTTTTTCCCTTCATTGAATCTGAAAAAATCTAATCACCGAGCTCTGTTCTGAGAGTTATGCTTGCGCAAGTTCTTGTCTGATTTTACGGTGAGTTTTAGCTTTTGTTTCTTTGGTGGATTTATGGTATTTTTAGTAGGGATTGAAGCCTATGCTTCCCCTATTTTTCCAGCTAGCATTTAGTTATTTCTGGCAAGATTTCGATAAATCTCCGACGAGCCACCACCCTGGGACCACTAGCTACTGGTTTAATCTTCAATCTTGCATATTTGGATCCGAAATCCCAACTCTTGTTCTTATATGATCACTTCCTTCATTACAAGAGAATTATTTTTTATATATTATATGTAATATATATATAATTTCAGCATGACGGTATTTTACCGATATCGTACCGACATTTCGGTATACTGAAATTCGGTATACCAAAATATCGGTACGGTATCAGTATCATTTCTTAGAATACCGATTTTTTTGGTACAGTATACGGTATTCGATTTTGGGTACGGTATACCGTACCGATCCAGGCCTATTTATGACCCCGGTTATACCATCCCACTTAGGAGGTTGTTTTATGAAATTGTCAATTTAGATTGGGTCCATTGATTGACTCGTCTTGCTAAACAATTTAAATTGTTGGATTTAAATTTTATCAACTTATTTAAAGGTGGGTTCAAGCGAGCCAATATGATTAAGCCCGCAACTAGGGGTGTAAATCTGATTAAGCCCGCGACTAGGGGTGTAAATGAGCCAAGCTGCTCGTGAACTATTCGAAACTCGATTCGATAAAAACTCGTTTGAGCTCGTTTAATTATGCTCGTTAAGATAAATAAATCAAGCTCAAGCTTCACAATATTCGGCTCGTTAACTCATGAATATGTTCGTTAAGCTCATGAATCAATTTTTAAATAAAAATAATAATAATTTTAATATTGAATTTATAATTTTTACACTCTACTTATGAAAAAGATAGACAAATATATCAAATTTATTTATTAGAATAAAATTATAAATTTTAACAAAAATATTATTTTTTAAAAATATATATATAATTTAATTTTTAATGAATATTTAAATTTATAATTTATATTTATTAAGCTCGTTTAGGCTCGATAAAAGTTCGAATAAGCTTGTGAGCTATGAATATATTCGTTAAATAAAACTCGAACTCGGTTCGATTATAAACGAGTCAAACTCAAACATCCAAAAGTTCGGCTTGACTCGGCTCAATTACACCCCTACTCGTGACCCGCATGAGTTAACTTACGGTGGACTTGGATTGGACTCCGGGTCAAGAAAAAAATGAATTTAAAATTCATAAGTAGAATTAATTTTTATACCTTTTTAATAATTAATATGTTTAACATTGAATAAAGCAGAGTTACCTCTCTCGTGTAAAATCAGATGAACGGAGCTCCTCTCGAAGACTTACTAACATAGCAAGCAGCTCTAGTGCCATGCGACCAGCCCACAAGCTCGCGATTGGCAAGCCAGGCCACCCTTCTTTCGTGTCTCATATCCATTATTACTTTAACATATCAATCAGCAGTGGGTCGTCTGAGCGGAAACATTATCATCTGTTTTATAAATGAATCTAGCATTGTCATCGGATAAAGACACAATGACATCTAGAGTTCATACTTTGGATAACTATGAATTATATTATGAATTTTATAAAAAAAAATATTAGGTCTAACTATATTATTTTAGAAAATAATAATCGATGATCCAAACATAATTGTCTAGTTCGTACCTTTATATATATATATATATATATATATATATATATATATATATATATATATATATATATATATATATATATATATATGAGTTTTGATCTCCTGCGCGCTCGCACAGTGCGCGACTGTGCGCGCGCGCGCAGGAGATCGATCAGTTTTTTATTTTTTTTTTAATTTTTTAAATATTTTAAATTTTAAAAATCAATTAAAAAATTTAACATTTCCTTATATAAATTTTTAATACCTTAATATATCCCCTTAACATATTACAATACTTAATAAATACTTAAATTAATTTTATTTTAATTTTTTTTTAAAACCAAACACTATAACCTAATTGGAAAACCTAAACCCCAGAGATAAAATCTAAAAAAAAAAATAGTTTTAACACTATAACCAAAGCCTGAACCCTAAAATAAACTCTTAAAAAAATATTTTTTTTATTTTTTTATTTTATAAATTAAAAAAAATAAAAAAAAATTAAAAACCGTTGTTATCCTGCGCGGCGCGCACAGTCGCGCACTGTGGCGTCGCGCAGGATAACAAAATTATATATAGAGTTTTGATCTCCTGCGCGCTCGCACAGTGCGCGACTGTGCGCGCGCGCAGGAGATCGGTCAGTTTTTTATTTTTTTTTAATTTTTTAAATATTTTAAATTTTAAAAATCAATTAAAAAATTTAACATTTCCTTATATAAATTTTTAATACCTTAATATATCCCCTTAACATATTACAATACTTAATAAATACTTAAATTAATTTTATTTTAATTTTTTTTTAAAACCAAACACTATAACCTAATTGGAAAACCTAAACCCCAGAGATAAAATCTAAAAAAAAAAATAGTTTTAACACTATAACCAAAGCCTGAACCCTAAAATAAACTCTTAAAAAAATATTTTTTTTATTTTTTTATTTTATAAATTAAAAAAAATAAAAAAAAAATTAAAAACCGTTGTTATCCTGCGCGGCGCGCACAGTCGCGTACTGTGGCGTCGCGTAGGATAACAAAATTATATATATATATATGAATGGGCTAGCTAATCCACAACCAGTATTTTATATATATATATATATATATATATATATATATATATATATATATATATATATATATATATATATATATATATATATATATATATATATATGAATTGGCTAGCTAATCCACAATCAGTATTGGTTAGGTTGAGCATTTTCTAATCTACTAAGTTGATTGATTGATCTGTCACATCAAATGGCCGATCTGTGATAGATAGACTCGTCTCATCGTAGGTTCAATCTATTTGACGTCTCTACCTAGCTATCTGTAGCTTATTATAAGGTCGATAATATTAAACCATTTAAGATGATCAATATCATCTGTAGTCGGATTTTTTATAACCAATCCAATATAGAGGTCATGGTAGAAAAGCCGAAGCATTAATTAGCTGCCACCATTAATGAGTAAATGTGAGCTCAACTTGGAGACCAGATCATTGCCACTCACATCAATAAGGTCTGAAGTTCGAATCTCGATAAAATCGAGATAAATACTTCTTTTATGTGTTAGTTATTATTCCAAAGGCTAGTAGCCGTCCGTAATTTACCTCCTCCATGTTGATCCTGGAACGAGTTGACGCGGGGGAGAGGAGGGAGTGTATTCGTCTTTTGCCACCAATGTTCCTAACTAGTTAAAAAAAATAATCTATTAATTTAAATTGGAGTTATGTGCATTTTTTAAAAAATAAAAACCACAAATAAGGAATATGTTATAATATATGATTAATTTGATTTGATTGTGATTGATATATCATTATATTTTTTTCTTTTTATATCCCCCCATCTATCTTATAAATAGGGGTGTTTGGTATAATGATTGAATAAGATAATTCTCTCTTCTTCTACTTTTAAATTAAAATACATTATTAGCACGAGCACTCTTTAAAATATGAACTCATAAATATTCTTATTCTTAGTCTTTAGGTTGATTCTCTCAAAATAACACAAATTTTTAGTTTTATGTTTATGTCTTTATTTTTATATTAATGCTCCTGAACTATCACAATATTTTGATTTAATAATTATATTCTTGAAGTAGTATAAATTCTAAATTTATATTGAAAATATTTAATAATTATGTTCTTGAAGTAGCATAAATTCTAAATTTATATTGATGCTCAGGCCCAAACTTTTAATTTTATATCAATGCTCTTGAAGTATTATATTATTTAGATTTAATATTGATGCCCTCGAAGTAGTACAATCCAAAATTTTTATTGATGCTTCTGAGAAACAATTTTTAATTCTTGTTGGTGCTCTTGACGAATTCATGTTGATTTATTAATATATCTATAATTTAAAATATAAAGATCTAAGATTTATCAATATTCTTGAAGAATATTAATTTAATATATAAATTTTATCAATGTTGTTGAAGAATATTGATATGTATTGGTTTTGATCAAATTATGACATGTTTGTTCAGCTTTTGTTTCTTTTTAATTTTTGTGGTTATAATATTTTTGTGTAGACATAAATAATTGATTACTTCATAATTATGACAATATAATATGTTTTGATCATGCTTGTTTAATATTTGTTTCCTTTTAGTTTTTATTGCTATAATATTTTGTATTAACATAAATTTTGGTTGCTTCAAATATTAACATATTTTTGTTTTATAAATAATATTATTCTGATTATTTTCTTAATTTGCTTTTATGGTTGCTATGACAAATATCACAAAATTTGAATTTGAAGCACTTGACTTAATGAAAAAAATTATTTGTTATGGATTTTGGATGTTGAAATCCACCTTGTTTCTAAGAGCTTAGAAGATAAAAAAAAAAAAAATGATGAATCCTTGTAGGATCATGCAAAAACACTTATTTTCTTTTGTCACCATCTTGATGATGGATTGAAAGTTTAGTATCTTATTGTAAAAAAAAATACAAGAACTTCGAAAAAAATGAAAGAAATATTTGATCATAGAGAATTATAGTTCTCCAAGAATCCGTTATAATGGATGCATCTTTGCTTGCAAGATTTTAAATCCATAAACGATTATAACTTGATACTATTCAAAATTAATTCTAAACTCACACTTTGTGAAGAGAAAATTATTATCAAAATTTATTAGAAAATTTTCTCAACTTTTTATGCATTAAATGTCTTCCTGCAGCAACAATATTGTGAGCTTGGATTTAAAAAATACTCTAAGCTTATCTTATCCTTACTAGTTGTCGACATAAGGTACTACTTTAGATATTTATTTAATAAAATGTTTATTTATAAATCTGGTATGAAATTATATTAGAATTATAACTCTTTTATTTATATGACAAATATCTATCAAATAGTGGTATAACCCACACCATTCTTCCAAGTAAAAGGCCTTTTTTTTAAAGTTAATATTGGCTGAAAATAATGTTATAATAATATCAGGTGCATATAAAATTTTTAAAAGTCATGGACAAGTAAATATCATTTTACAAAATGATACAATCCTATATGTTGAAAATGTACTCTATGCTAGCAAATCTAGTAGAAATTTGTTAGCGTTAAAGACATCCGTCAAAATGGATATCATATTAAAATATTAAATAAAAATAATATTGAATACTTATGTATTATATCTATTATATATAGCCAAAAACAAATGAAAAAAAAGATTGTATGCACTCCCTTTTAGAATGTATTGTACAAGAATGAAAGTAGTTGAGACAAATATAATAGCAAACCAGAAGTTTCTTGACAAGCACAACTTCATATTATGACACGATTGATTAGGTCATCTTGGGGCAACAATGATGTAAAGAATAATAAATAATTTATGTGAACATCATTTAAAGAACTAGAAGATTCTTTTATACAACAATTTTATGTATGGCTTGTTCACAAGACAAACTAATTATTAGACCTTCTCCTACAAAGGTTGATGTTGTAACTTCAACCTTCTTGGAGAGGATTTATGGGGATATTTGTGGACATATACACCTACCATGTGGACCATTTCGATATTTCATGGTGTTAGTTGATGTTTCAATTAGATGGTCACATGTTAGTTTGTTTTTATCTCAAAATATAACCTTCGTTAAACTATTTGAGTAAATTATTAAACTACGAGTTCAATTATTTGATTACTCAATCAAAGCAATTTGCCCTAATAATGATGTTGAATTTAAGTTACAAGTATTTAATGATTGATCATATCCGAAAGTGGGAAGCTGGAATGCTTGGGGTGTGGTGAATTCGCTGACCGACTATAGACTTTGCTCCGCTATGCAAAACAAGTAACATCAGTACCGAGCTAGGAAAGGGGTCCCCGACGTTGGCCCTCCGACGCTCAAGTCAGTCGTCGGAATAGTGGAAGAAAGCAGAGCAACAGTAACTCTAGCGAAAACAATGAATAATGCGTACCTCTGCCAGTGATGAACCCCCTTTATATAGAGCCCTAGTAGGTGACGTGCACGCTCCTTGAGGCTTGTGCGCTTTCTCCAATATGTCCTATAAAGGGGCATGTCTGAAAAGTACCTCTAACACCATATCTTAACAGGGTATGCATATTCCTGACAAGATAGTAGAAATTTTTGCCATATAATCCGCCTGTTGTCCATGCCTGGTGTCAACAGCACTATCTCCTAGAAGGATATCGAGAGATACGACAATGATCCCGCTGCTTGGTCGAGCGAAGTAGTCGCTCCGTCGAAACACTTCCATTCTGCTTACATCAATTGCTTTTCCCTGCGGTGATTGTGTAGTAGTGTACCCCTCCCGTTCGGATAAGCCCTCTGATCTCTTTGTCATCTTGTTGCTCCACATTGCGCGTCTAATTATCTTATCATATTCTCCCGAGGTGGACGGGTGATCCGCTCGGACATGTCTCCTGTCGGTCGGGCACTGACTGCCCGACCGACCGTTGCAATCATCCTTCGTTCAACTCTTTGACACCCTGGCATTAACTATCTTGACTTTGACCTCTACCTTGGCAATTGACCCCATGCCAGGTAGGCCTCCCTATATCACCGCATCATAAGTCTCCCCCTCAAGTCTGGTCAAAGGAGGCTGCAAGTCCAACTGACTGAATAAGTAGCATCTTCGGTGTCTTACACTATCGATCAGACCCTCCATATACTCCTAGTTCTTGATTGCCACAAACGTCTTTGTCGTTCGGCTTCATTTCATCCTGCTGGGTTCGTAGCTGCCGCTTGGATCATGCCTCCCAAAGCATATGGTGTCTAGGTCGTTCGGCTATATGACAATCCATTATCTATGCCTGGTTGGGACGATGGGCGACAACACTTGGTGAATTTTTTCCTTTCCTTGCGCTCCCTCGACTGAGTGTCCTGACGTCATCCAAATTTCTTGAAAAACATGTAAATTTTTGATAATTATGGTCGAGCACAAGGTCATACCTTTTAATTAAGCCTCATTAATGTCTTCCCCTAGCTACACGCCACGTGCCCTATTTTCTGTCCCCGCATGTTTGACGTGATAGGCGAATATCCGCTGACGACATGATAGGCGCCATTTCAAATTCAATGGTTTGATCTTCTCCTAGTTTTTCGCAACCCTGAATCGGACAGTTCAGGTTGATTGGCCATGAGGTTTATAAACCTCACTTGCGTCGTTGTCTCCTTCCTTTCTCACACTTTCGTCTTCAAGCTTTCTTCACGACGTTTAGCTTCTTTTTCTCCGGCGATCTTTCCTGTAAACTCCTTCACTTTTTCTCATTTGAATCTGTCCGTTCTTCCTCGACCTCGTTTTCGATGGCCAATTCCTTGCAACCCCTCGTCCCCGTCCTTGGGCTCTGGTATACTTCCACCGAGTCCAGGTTCGATGGGGACGACATTGAGAGTCTAAAATCTACTTACCAATTTCCTTCCGGCTATCTAATTGTGTTTTGCTTCTGCCTTCGATCGGCCACATAAACTGCTGCCAGATTTTTTATGTTTCTTTAAGGATCAGTTCATCACCAGTCTGTGGTTCCCTGTTCATCCTTTATTTTCCACAGTCTGTAAATACTTCCATATTTCTCTCAATCAATTAGTGTCAAACTCTTTTAGACTGTTGTGTGGGGTCGTAGTTCTGTTCCGCTTGCACGGTATTCCTTTGACTTTTCGACTCTTCCATTACTTTTATTATCCAAAGTTGTCCGAGTCGGGGACCTTCTTATTCCAAGCCCGTGTGGGCTTAGTCTTTGATAAAATGTCGTCTTCCAATAAGCATTGGAGAGACAACTATTTCTTCCTCTGTTTTCCCAAGCAACTAGACTTCTTGACCGGCTAGCAGCTAGAGGTGAGGAATCCCCCCACGCTCAGGAAATACAAAAGATAATCTAACTATCTCCAGACAGTTTCAAGTTTGACTTGTCAGAAATACCACATTCACAGATTACTATTGGAGGCGTACTTTATGTGTTTGGCTTGAGCCTGATCCACACACGACTTCTGTCCAGCTTAAGTATACTCTTTCTTCCCTTCATCCTCGAATCTAACTGATTTTGTTTTCTTTTTTGCAGCTCGCATCATGTTGAGGGTGCGTCTGGCCGACAAAAGCAAACTCGCGGATGCAGAGATCAACGCCACGGTCGTGGCCGAGCTAGAGTGTAACACCCGAAAATTCTCAAAATTATTTTAGAAATATTCTATGATTTTTCTGGAATTTTAGAATATTTTTATGGAATTTTTAGAGTAGCGAAAGTAGCAAAAATAAATAGAATCGTAAAATAGCCTACGCAGGAATTGAACCCGAGACCTATTGGGTTCTATGACTTAAGGTGAACTCTAGTAACCAAGTGAACCCAGCAGGGCCGTGCTGAAAGGAAAGGGAATCAGTTATATTTATATTTGAGTTGGGCCGAATTAACCACTTAATATAAATAGGGAATTAAGTGAGGAGTTTTATTTTGACCGTGACTTACCTCTTCTCCTCACCCTAATCCCACCGAACCTCTCTTCTCCTCTTCTTTCTCTCGGCGCACCAAGCCCCAAGGGCTAGGGTTCCGTCCCAAGGGTTCCAAGGGCACCTTCCGGCGACAACTCCGGCACGAGGACGCTCCTCTCTGCGAGAAGAGCACGTAGACGCGAGGAGATCGACGAAGGGATCTTCTCCACCGGAAATCTAGCGATCAGATCGTAAGGAAATCTAGCGCAGGATGTAAGAAACCCCTCACCTGCAGTATAAGTAGCTTTCGTGTGATTGCATGCTTTAGTTTAGTAGTTTATGGATTTTTGGCACATAGGTGTGCAATAGCGCACGCCAAGTGCTCAATAGTATGTTCAGCACCATTAAAATGCGACTTAAGCATTTTAACAGTTTAGCTAAATGCGATAGAAGCATTTAATTAGTATATGCAGTTTTTCTACAACTTATATGGGACTACGGTCCAATGGGTGGGCTCCCACAGTCGCCTCTAGGTTCAGACAACCTAGCTCTAGGTTCAGATAGCCTAGAAATAGAAAAATAAGAATAATTTAGCTATAACTAGTATTTTATTTTAGCAGTGGCACTGTACTGGATTAGATATCCATTGGGTTGGGCTCCCACAGTCGTCCCTAGGTTTAGATAACCTAGTAAACCCTACTAAATTCGGAACTTGCAAACTCGGGTCTAGTTAGGGATGAGCGCATAACAAGTACAGTTGTCGGGCCCATCAGCAACATGATTATTATTTTAATCTATCTATGATAAATAGTTTTCAAAACTCACAAATCAGTTGTGTACACAGTTTAATTTCAGCTCTAGCTTAGTTTTAGTGTAGCTTAGTTCATACTTTAGCTTAGCTCTTTCCTATTGATACATGTGAAAGTTCTATGATCAGTTTTGATTCTATATTTTGTATGATAGTATGTCATGCCATGCTTTAACATGTTCAGCATAGATTTCAATAGCATGTTTTAAAAAGCATACATTGCATCGTATGCATGTTTTTGTGAGGTAGATGGTTTCTTACTAAGCGTAAAGCTTACATATACTTCTTTCCTTATACTGCAGATAAAGGTAAAGGAAAGGTGGATTAGCGGAGGCTGGAGGTCAATGCAACGAAGATGTGTGTGTGAAAAAGGAGTTTGGAATGAAGATCTCAGGGAATTAGCAAGTCTAACTATTAGAACCTTGTTATTTTTAATTTTCGCATTTCAGTTGTTTAAAAAAAATCATGAACTAGTGAAATATGCACCATGCCATGTTTAGAATGCTAGATAATTGATGGTAGAATGCATTTCAGTTAGTTTAGAGTTGGTATATGAGATTTCTGCTCGAACCAGGGCTGAAATCAGGTTCTGATATGAAATCAGAAACCCCGATCGATCAGCCGATCGATTGGAGGCTTCTCGATCGATCCGTTGATCGATTGAGCAGCTTATCCCGCGAACAGAATGCGCCTGGATCGATCAGCCGATCGATCCGAGCTAAACCGCGTACAGCGCGTCGTTGAATCGATCATTGGGTTGATTGGACATACTGGATCGATCAGCCGATCGATCCAGACGCTAGTTCCCGCGTACAGTAGGGTCCTGAATCGATCACTGGATCGATTGACCAACCTGGATCGATCAGCCGATCGATCCAAATTAGTCTCCGTGCACAGTAGCACGCTGGATCGATCCGTGGATCGATCAGAGGCCTAATGCTAGCTGAAAACACTTTAGTTCAGCCCCAGATGACAGCAAAGACCTAGAACACCCCTTCTAGCATAGCCACGGCAATTCAAGGGGTAGTTTAAACATCAAGTTCAGATAGTATAGCGATTAACAGAAGCATATTCATTAGTTCAGCAAAATTTTCCATCAGATCAACTTTCCGCACACGAATTAGTTAGCATATTGTGACTATCGGCCTCACAGTCTAGTTAGTAGGAGGCGGGTCGTTACATAGAGAGTTACGGCCTACAGTCGGTCATCTCTTATGAGGATTCGCTCGGCGAAGCCAAAGGGACGCAAGCACCGACCAGCGGTGCAAGAAGCCAGACAGTGGCGAGGGATGCAGCAGCCAATATAGCGGGCCTTCCTCCCGAACGACCCTCAATGCTTCCGATCGCGATACCTTCTGAATCAACCACTTCCAGTGAACCCCAGTGACATTGCAAGAGGCATCAGGCGAAAGCATCCTCTCGTTCTGCAACTTCTACCTTGCAGACTCCAACACAAGTCATTTCACGACCTTCCTCCAAGCGGGACGAGACGTCTACACCTGCTCCTCTCGAGCAAGAAGTTGCAGCGCTCCACACCTCTTTGTCATCCAACCAGACACTATCCTTGTTCGGGCTACCACAAGGGACCATTTGTGCATCGCTAATCGTCTTCATGCCACTTCCATCTTTGTCGACGGCGCAAGTGTCACAAATTCGACTAGTACCCTCGTCCCGGTCTACGAGCAGGGCGACCTCGGAATCCTCTGGACCGAGCGGCCAGAGGCAAATAACGACGATTATCCATTTGTTGACCAACAAGTGCCGTAGTGCGGATAAGGATCCAGGGGCCGCTCGTGCAAATATGAGTCGATGCCCGGGCCCATGCAGCGTGTAGGACCGTTGCGGCCGGCTAGAAGGGGGGGTTAAATAGCCCTGTAAAAATAAAACACAACCTTTCCCGACTTTTCAAACTAACACTTGCATATAAAATAGAAAAGCAATATATCAAAACAGAAAAAGACGAGGCACCAGATGTTTACTTGGTTACAATTGGGGAGGTTGTTAATCCAAGGAAAATGATCGCACTACTATCTCCTTCAGGCGGAGAAGCCTCTTTTACAACAATGTAGGCACAGAAAGAAAGAAGCTAATCTAAACAGTAGAAGCGCACAAACGTTGTTACAATTTCTGAACTGATTGAAAAGTTTCTGGACCAAGGTTATATTTATAGCCTTGGTCGGGGCGCCTAGAGGGTTCCGGGCACCCTGGGGGGATAAATTTTATCCCCCAACGTTCAGATTGAGTCAAAGCTCGATTTGGTCAAACTTCACGGTCCGACCGCCCGGAAGGGTTCCGGGGCGCCCCGGGCTGGTCCGGGCACCCCGGACTGTTCCAGGCGCCCAGGACCCTAAAGTCAACCAGTGTTGACTTTTTCATCCGGGGACCACTGCTCCGGTTAAGTTCGCCTCGGTCCGGGTCTTCTACTCCGGATCCGCTCGCTTGGGTGATCTCTGCCATTCAGAAAAGGGCTCACCCGAACCCAACTTCCGATCTTCTCAAGCGGGCTTCCCTCCGGATTCTCGTCCCTCGGAATCGCCGTGTGTTTCCTTCTCGTCCGCCGGCGTACTCATCCGCAGTCTTCGTCCCTCGAACGCACCGCGTGCCGTCCTTCTCGCTAGCTGCGTCTCTTGCTCCTCGAGCAGTCTTCCGCTCCGACTTTCGTCCCTTTGAACCCCCACACGCTTCCTTTTCGTCCGCCGGTGTACTCTTCCGCAGCACCTCGTCCCTCGGACGCACCTCGTGTCGTCCTTCTCGCTAGCTGCATCTTCCACTCGACTACCTGTGCTCCTAAGCTCCTACACATTTAGACACAAGGTTAGAAACACACAGGACCTAACTTAACTTGTTTGATCACACCAAAACAACCTTAGGGTTCCAACAATCTCCCCCTTTTTGGTGTGAGCAACCCAAATTAAAGTAGGGTAAAAATAGACATGAAATAAACTTAACTAAATTTGCAATTAAGTGCAAAAATAAAACAAGTTAAATTTTGGTCTACCTCCCCCTAGACTTATACTAATCTTTCTCCCCCTTTGGTCATAAAAAAATGGGATTTAAAAAAAAAAATCTAAGGGTTAAAGACTTAGAAAATTTTGAGATCCTTAAAAATTTGTAAATTTTCACATAAACATTCTCAAAAAAAATTTAAGTAAAATTTTAAGAAAATTTTCTAAGTGAAATTACAAGAAAATTCTAAAAAACTTAAGCAGAAATTTTCAATTTCAGAACAGCTTTTAACTTAGGCAAAAAAATCTTCTGAAAATTTTCCTAAGTACAAATTTAAGTCTTTGCAAAAATTATTTAAAAAAAAATCCTAACTTAAGATTTTTCTAAGTAGAAATTTCATGTAAAAGTATTTTTCTAAGCATAAAAATATTTTTAAAAAATGTTTGAAAAAAAAACTTTTAAAAGCATTAATTAATTCTAATTTTAATGTTTGACCGAAAGTTAATTAAACATTTATTTCAATATTTTGGCTTCCAGGTCGTAGCGAGACACTAGGTCTTCTTGGTTATTGGAGCAATAACCACTTCCTTAGACAAAACCTCATAGAGAAATTCACTATTTAATTTTCTCACTGAAAGCATTAATTTTGTTTAAAATTTAGAGTAAGCAAGATTTAGGAACCCAATATAAGTTCCAGCCTACTGGATTAACTAAATATTTCTTAGGTATATATTTTCTTGAAATATTTCTAATTTGTCCCTGATGATATCTATAATACCAATTTAAATTTTTAAAATTTCTAAAATTAGATGAGCATGCATGATTTTTCAAATTATCTACTTGAATTTTCAGATCTTTATTTTCTGATTCCAATTTCTCATTTTCTAATTTCGATTTGTCTAATTCTTCTAAGGGACAAGATTTAGCCAAAATTATTTTTAAGTTTTTAATCTCCTTTTCTAATTTGCAACAGTCTTTTGTTAATAGTTTAACAAACTTAAAGAGTTTATCGGGAGGAAGTGATCGTACCTCATTTACCTTGTCGATTTCGTTGTTCGTTTCTTCCCCTGAATTGTTGCTTTCTTCCGACGTGGTTCCCCCTTCATCGATGCGCATTTCGGAAGAGCTTGACTTGCAGTCGTCGTCTTGATGACTTGCCATTATAGCAAGTCCGGAGAATGCCTCGACTTCCGACTCCGACGATGTATCATCCCACGTCGCCTTTAGGGCCTTTCGCTTTTGGATAAGCTTCTTACCCTTCTCCCTGTCTTTGTTCTTCAGCTTGGGGCAGTTGTCCTTGACGTGCCCTTCTTCGTCGCAGTGGTAGCAGCGGATCATCATTTTCTTCTTCCCCTGCGGATGGTTAGTAGATTTGGATTTATAAAGTTTCTTGAATCTTCTTACCATCATTACCATTTCCTCGTCGTCGAGAGAAGATTCCGACTCTGGTTCGTCTCTCGAAGCTTTGAGGGCGATGTTATTTTTAGGCTCCTTCATTCCTGCACATCTTGACTCATGCACTTCAAATGTTGAA
Organism: Zingiber officinale; assembly: GCF_018446385.1. NCBI lineage: Eukaryota > Viridiplantae > Streptophyta > Magnoliopsida > Zingiberales > Zingiberaceae > Zingiber > Zingiber officinale. The sequence goes on along the minus strand of NC_055992.1, from coordinate 154,863,403 downwards.
AAGAATTCTTCTAACGAAATTTTTTCTAAATATTTAGAAATGTAAAAGGCATCTACTAATGATGCTCATTTGGTATTTCCAGGAAAGGAATTCAAAGTGTACCTTAGCAAATCTCGGTTACTTACCTTTTCTCTGAGATTCGAGAGTCCGGTGATGATCTCCTTGATTCTGGAGTGCAGGTGTGCAACCGTCTCATCTTCCCCAAGTCGCAGGCTTGTGAGCTGATTGTGAAGTAGATCTCTTCGGGCGAGCTTGGCTTCGGACGTCCCTTCGTGCAGCTCGAGGAACTTCTCCCAAAGTTCCTTTACCGAGTCGTAGTTCCCGATTCTGTTGACTTCTTGAGGTAGAAGAACACTTAGCAGATGATATTCTGCTTTGCCGTTTGCTACGAAGTCGGCCTGCTCCTTTTTCGTCCAATTGTTTTTCTCCTTACCTTCCGATGCTGTAAAACCAAATTCCATTGTAAGCATTAATTCGAAATCGGTGGTAAAGAATACCTACATCAGCTTTTTCCAAGTGGCAAAATTCCTTTCAAATTTCGGTGGATGGATGCTTGTGTAGGATCGAAAAGAATTTAGTATCTCCACAATAGCATGATATTGTCCACTTTGGGCCTAGACCGTCATGGCTTTGCTCTTGAGCTCTCCCCAAAAGGTCTCATACCAATAGAGATATCTGTTCTCTTATAAATCCATGATCTTTCCCATGTGTTTCCAATATGGGACTATGTTTGCAACCTTGCAACACCAACAATCCCCCCCCCCCCTCAAACAAAGGATCATAGGCTTCCCACGTTCGATCCTCGACCCACCAGGTCTTCCTGCCCCTCGGTCCACCCGACCTACTAGGACTTCCTTGCCTAGTCGCAACTAGGACTTCCTGCCTGGTGTCTGGTCCTCTTGATCCGAACATAGGAGCCCCCACTTTCTTTGTTCGAGGTCAATATTGTACCCACATGACTCAATCAGACCATAGCTCTTGTGCACAGTTGACGGTTAAACCTTCTGGCAGTCCGGGCTCTGATACCAATTGTTGGATCGAAAAGAATTTAGTATCTCCACAATAGCATGATATTGTCCACTTTAGGCCTAGACCCTCATGGCTTTGCTCTTGGACTCTCCTCAAAATGCCTCATGCCAATGGAGATATCTTTTCTCTTATAAACTCATGATCTTTCCCATGTGTTTCCAATATAGGACTACGTTTGCAACCTTGCAACCCCAACAATCCCCCTCTCAAACAAAGGACCATAGGCTTCCCACGTCCGATCCTCGACCCACCATGTCTTCCTGCCCCTCGGTTCACCCGACCTACTAGAACTTCCTTACCTAGTCACAACTAGGACTTCCTGCCTGGTGTCTGGTCCTCTTGATCCGAATATAGGAGCCCCCACATTCTTTGTTCGAGGTCAATATTGTACCCACATGACATAATCAGGCCATAGCTCTTGTGCACAGTCGGCGGTTAAACCTTCTGGCAGTCCGAGCTCTAATACTAATTGTTGGATCGTGAAATGTCGATAGAGGGGGGGGGGGGGGGGGGAATATCGATTCGAAAAACAACGAGTATAAACGCAGCGGAATAAGAAAATTGAACACAGTGGATTTACTTCGTTCGGAGCCTGTGACGACTCCTACTCGAAGGCCCGTACTCCGTGAGTACTTTCGTTGGGCAATTCACTAGCAATTCGAAATATAGATTACAAGTTAAGTACAATATTGCTAATAAGGAAAAATTACCGACAATAAAAAGACTTAGAACAGAAAGGAAAAGCTTGTCGGAGATCGCAGCGCAGCAGGAGCACAAGGAAGCAGATTCTTCATTCTGAGAGTTGTGTTCTTGAAGCTTGCTCAACCCTCCTTTTATAGCCCTTTGGAGGGGTCTCCAGAGCTTATCAGATCCCAAAAATTCGGATCAAATGAGGAGAGTTCGAATCTGGCTGATCCGAGTCGTCTCCAACTACTTGTTTGACACAGTCATCTTTCGAAGGTCATAACTTTTGACTCTGAACTCAGAATCAAGTTCTGTCAGTTGCTACGCGTGCAGAATTTGAAGCTCTACATTTGTATCTACAAAATAGAGTTAGAAAAATATATGTATAGACATTTTATACAGATTTATGAGTTAGGTCCTGTCTTCCCGAGACCAAAACCTAGTCAGGGTCTCAATTTAGGGATCCAAAGTGGACCTAAACTAGACCGACGCCTACTGTCCCTTAACTGGGATGCGTCCTCACAGTCACTCTCCTCCAGTGACTTACCTTTACTTACCTGTCAGACGTTCGGTCAGCCCTTCCACCCGTCTGGACTTTGTGCCAGCTATCCAATCAGCCCGTCAACCTAGCTGGACTTCATGCCAAGCGTCCGGTCAGCCCGTCGACCCGCTTAGACTTCGTGCCAGCTATCTGGTCAGTCCGTCGACCTAGCTGGATTTCTCGCCAAGCGTCCGGTCAGCCCGTCGACCCGCTTGGACTTCGTGCCAGACATCCGGTCAGCCCGTCGACCTGTCTAGACTTAGCCTGCATACTCGATCAAAGCATTAGATAACGACAAACCTAACTTAACATATTTGTCATTCATCAAAACTTGGGCTAAATCGTTAGTGCTAACCGCACCAACAATCTCCCCTCTTTGATAAAATGACAACCTGGTTAAGTTAGTGAAAACATATGCAAGAAAAAACAAGTAACAACATGCATTTATGTGGTTTTTAAGTTAGTTTGTATTTTCAGTTTGGTTTAGCTAACTTAACCACCTAACCCTCCCCCTTTGGCATTCATCAAAAGTAAGCATGGATTAAGTAAGCATAAATACAGACTTCAGACAAAGTAAGAAATAATGTCAAGTTAATCTGGGGGAGTTTAAAACATAGATTAGTTTGCTTTCATTTCTTAAATCTTTGAAAAAAAACTAAGTCTTGAAAAGATAGCTGATTTATAACTTTGTAATTTTGAAAGATAGCTAATTTTTCAAGTATAGTTTTTAAGGTCAAAGTTAAAAATTCAAGTTTTCAAACATAAGTTTTTTAAAATCAAAATTCCAAAACTAAGTTTGAAAATTTTATTTTTTTTCAAAACTGATTGAAATTTATTTTTCAATACTAAGTTTGTAAAAGATTCAATTTTCAAAATTAAGGAAAATGATTTTGAGAAGCTTAGTTTGTAAACTTAAGTTTTGAAAAATTTAATTTCCACAATTTTCAATAACAAAGCAATTTTTAAAACTAATTTTTGTAAAATTTAACTTTCAAATCAAATTGTCAAAATTAAGTAAAATCAAATTTTAAGAACTAGATTTTTAAATTCAATTTTCAAAACTAAGTTAAATCTAATTTTCAAAATCAATTTTCAATAAAAAGTAAAACCCAATTCTTAAAAACAACTTAGTTTTATAAGAGTTAGTTTTCAAAAATAGGTTTAAGAAATTTTTAAGAAAATATTTTTCAAACACAAATTTTAAAATATTTTAAATAAAGGGAAAATTTTAATTAATTCCTCCCTTTGAACCTGACATAAAATTTTGAAAATATTTACTAAAAATATTCAAAGTAGATTTTTTTTTAAAAAAAAAATGAGATAGAATTTTCTAGAGAGATTTTAAAGAGAAGATTAAAAAATAACACTTAAGGAGATAATTAAAAAAATAAACCTCCCTCTGAATTTGATAATCCTTTAATTTATCAATTCTCCTTATTTATTACTCCCCCTTAATATAATGCTAAGGTTTGAGTGTGTTAAATTTCAAGCCCTAACACATTTGTCTACCTAAGTGTTCTAGGGAATTTGGTAACACTTATATTATTTACATATTTATCTCTGTATCCTTGATATAATTGTTTATTTGAGTTTGATTAATCAATAATTAATATTAGATTCAGGTGCTTAAGCTTCAGTTTAAGGTTTAATAAGATAAACTTTATTAAATCAAAAATAGTTGGCCATTATCAATAATTTATTGATTAATTTTTACTTGATTTAATAATTTAATACTTAATAAAATAATTAAAATTTCATATTAATTGATTGAGTTGGCCAATGAAAGTGTTAGTTATAATTATTTTTTTTTATTTACTTCCTTTTAAGTGGGATTATTTAGTTTGAAATTAGCATGAAGTTAAAATTATTAGACACAGTTAAGTAAGGTTTAATTCAAGTCAATTTTAGTTCTCAAATGAAGTTAAAATTAAACAGTTAAGTTCTACTTATTAATTACATAATTAAGTTTAAAGTTAAAGTTAACGAAATTTAAGTTTTTAAGTTAGGTGTCTAAGTTTTAAATGAATTTAAAAGAATTATTATTATTATTATTTTTAAGGAAATTTCTAACAGGATTTCTAAAACAGTGTTTAAAAGGATTTTTATAATTATTTAATGACAATTAACATACGTTCAATTCAGTTTTGATTTTAGATTTATATTAATATCAATGATTAATTTAGGTTTAAGTTTTAAGTTTAAGTTAAATTTTTAAATTTTAATTGCAATTTCAATATTAAGTTCTAATTTAAGTTTTAATTTTCAGTTAGGTTAAATTAAGTTTAAAAATAATTTAAGACTAAAATAATGTTTAAGGTAAAAAAAATTTAAAATCTAAATAATAATTTTTAAAGTTTAAATAATCAATAAGAATAATTTTTTTTAAGTTAACAAAATTTTATTAAAGTGAAAAATAATATTAAGAAGAATTTTTTCAAAATGATTTATAAAAGATTTAATTTATAAAAGACTTTTTTTTAAAACTGATTTTTAAAAGTAATTTTTAAATAATTTTTAAAATCGTTTTTAAAAGAATTTTTAAATAGTTTTTAAATAATTTTTAAAATAATTTTTAAATGATTTTTAAAAGAGTTTTTTTAAAAAAATTTAAAATAATTTTTAAAAGAGTTTTTTTAAATAATTTTTAAAATAAGATTTAAAATAATTTTTAAAATGATTTTTAAAAGAGTTTTTAAATAATTTTTAAAATAATTTTTAAAAGAGTTTGAAAATAATTTTTTAAAAAAAATTAAAATAATTTTTAAAAGAGTTTTTAAATAATTTTTAGGATGATTTTTAAAAGAGTTTTTAAATAATTTTTAAAATAATTTTTCAATAAATTCAAAAGAGTTTTTAAAATAATTTTCAAAAATGATTTTAAAAGAGTTTTTTAAAATAATTTTTAAGAGTTTTTATAATGATTTTTAAAAGAGTTTAAAATATTTTATGAAAGGATTTTTAAAAGTATTTTTAAAATAATTTTTAAAAGGATTTTTAAAATATTTTTTAAAAAGATTTTTAAACTAATTTTTAAATATTTTTAAAATAATTTTTAAAATAATTTTTAAAAGATTTTTAAAAGAGTTTTTAAAAAGTTTAAAAGAATTTTGAAAAGAATTTTTTTAAAAAAATAATTTTGAAAATAAGTTTTAAAATAATTTTTAAAATGATTTTTAAAAGAGTTTTTAAATACTTTTTAAAATAATTTTTAAAATAATTTTTAAAAGAGTTTTAAAATAAATTAAAATAATTTTTAAAAGAGTTTTTAAATAATTTTTAAGATGATTTTTAATAGAGTTTTTAAATAATTTTTCAATAATTTCAAAAGAGTTTTTAAAATAATTTTTAAAAGAATTTTTAAATAATTTTAAAAATGATTTTAAAAGAGTTTTTTAAAATAATTTTAAAGAGTTTTTAAAATGATTTTTAAAATAATTTAAAATAATTTTTGAAAGGATTTTTAAAATATTTTTTAAAAGGATTTTGAAAATAGTTTTTTTTTTAAAAAAAATTAAATAGTTTTTAAAAGTATTTTTAAAAGGATTTTTAAAATAGTTTTTTTTAAAAGATTTTTAAAAGTATTTTTAAAATAGTTTTTTTTAAAAAAATATTTTTAAAATAATTTTTAAAATAGTTTTTATAAGGATTTTTAAAATAGTTTTTTTAAAAATATTTTCAAAATAATTTCAAAAATAGTTTTTTAAAGCATTTTAAAATATTTTTTAAAAGGATTTTAAAAATAATTTTTAAAATAATTTTAAAAATTATTATTTTTTAAATGATTTTAAAATAGTTTTTAAAAGGATTTTTTAAAAAAATATTTTTTTTTTCAAGAAGAATTTTTAAAAGATTTTTTTTTAAAAAAATAATTTTTAAAAGGATTTTAAAATGATTTTTTTAATGAAAATAATTTATTTTAAGTTAATTTTTTTTTAAACTAATTTTTTATTTAAAATATTTTTAAATAATTTTAATTTTAATTTTAACTTAATTTTAATTTTACTTTAATTTAAAATTAATTGTAATTTAAATTTAAATTTAATTTTCTCTAATTTTAATTTAATTTTAAGTCCTTAGTCATCTCACCTGATCTAAATTATCAATCAGAGAATCCTATTATTTTGTGAGATGAATTAAATTTCATTTTAGGGTTTGATTTAACTTTGTGTTAGATTCAGGTTTAGCTTTAGATCTAACAAATAGCCATTCTTTGGATAAACTTCTGGGCTATGGTGAGTCACTTGGACATCATTAGAGTAACCATGCCTTCGAGGTTTTCCAAATTGTCCTATCCACTGGACTTAGTACAAAACCTTAGTCTAACTGGTTATGATCCATAAATGGTAGCTTCGGTCAGTTCCACTTAGCCAAATGCACCAGGTCGAAGCCATATCTTCCGAGACATGCATAGACTAAGCTTCCCTAACGTACTATCATCCAAGACTTCACCAGTACCTTTGGTCAAGTTAAACTATTATCCCTTTTGAACTAGTCCTAATTACCCTGCCAGGTACATTAGTTATTGGTTACCTTGTCGGGTAAGTTAGTTTTGGAGGTGTCAGCTATTCTGGAGCCTCCCCCTAAATTATTGATTTTCCTTTTAAGATTTTTTTTTGTTTTAGTTTTAATTTGTAATTTAGATTTAAGTTTTTAATTTTGAATTAATTAAATTGGTCAAATTATCCTTCTTTAAGAGAGTATATTTAATATTTAAATTTTCTTTCAATTTTAATTTTATTAAGTTAATTGAATTGCCTTTATTTAATGAATTATCGTTAACGATTGAGTTTTTATTAATTTTTAAATTTGAATGAATTAAATTATATTTCTTTAAAGATTTATCTTTTAATCTTTTATTAACCGTTAATTTTAAAATTTTCATATTATCTTTGTTTAATATGTTATCTTTAACATTTAATTTTAAATTTGTTAAATTTATTTTTGATTTTATCAGAGTGTTTGAGTTTATCCTTATATTTTTTTTACCTTTTAAGTTGATATAATTAGTGGAATTTATTAGATAAGTTTTATCTTTAATATTTAATTTTTTTGTTAATTAGATTATCTCGAATAAGACTTTCTAGATTAATATTGTCTAGATTAAATAATTTATTAATTTTATCTAGATCAATATTAATCTTGTCATCTTTTTTGTTTGAATTTTCAATTTTTTTAGGTTTAAATTCGAATTTTTAGATTTATTAATTATTTTCAAATTTTTTGTATTTTCTAAATTAATTATATTTATTTTATCAGAAAACATCCTAGGGGTATTTCTAAATTAATTATATTTGTTTTATCAGAAAATATCCTAGGGGTATTTTTGCAAGTATTGTCATGTACACTATTTTCACATATACTTTCAGACATATCCAAATTAACATGCACATATTTTAAACTACTACTAGCAAGGGTGTTTTGGTAAATATTACTAACCTTGAGCGCAACCCCTAATTCAGCAAGCTTCTCCGTTGAATCTGACTCGAGTTCGGATTCAATTTTGGCTTGATCATCTGACTCCAACGGCTTCTTGTGAAGCTTGATCAACTGGGTCCAAAGCTCACACGCATTCTTGCACTTTTCTAGTCTGCATAAAACATTATTAGGTAAAACACTACAAATGATTTTACTTACATTTTTGTTCAGTTCCGAGTCCTGAGAGGGTTTTCTCAATATTAGCACATAATCGAAATCTAAGCTTCCTAAGAAGCATTCCATTAATCGCTTCCAGTAGTTGAAATCTTGATCGTATGGTGGTGGTTCGTGAGGGTTCGTCCTTCTAGATGTTGGAGTGTATACTGAAAGCCTAAGCTTTTGTAAACATTTGTCTTGAATAAAGAATCACATTTGGTCAAATTATCTACATTTGTTTGTAGTTGTTCAATTAATTTATATTGTAGATAACATAGCATGTGGTGTCACATGCAGAAGATAATGTTATCAGTACCTTATAAATTATAAACAGTAGCTCACGACCAAAATGGAAAGGAACAAACCATTAGAAGGTCGTAGTGTAATTAGGTATCAGTTTATCTTGACTGTATAATTACACTAGTACATTTAGAGTCTATTGAGTAGGATCATTTGAGGTCGTTTCTTTTATACTGATTTTATAAAGAAACAAAGACCTCGGTTATTATGGAAGTGTGTGCTCTTAATCCTAATATAATAACAAGTACATATATTTGGTATTTATTTCTTTAATTTATCAATGGGTGAGATTTAGTTCGATGAATCAATAAGCCCGATAAGTTGGGAAATGATATCACTTATAGTGTGTGTTGTTGATTATAGAAGGAAACTGTGTCCTAGAGATACTAGGTTGATAATGTCCCCAAGAGGAGCTCATAAGGATTGTCATGTTAAACCCTGCAGGTGGACTTAGTCCGACATGACGATAAGGTTGAGTGGTACTACTCTTGGACTTAGATATTAATTAAATGAGTTGTCAGTAACTCACTTAATTAGTGGACATTCGATATCTTAAACACAGGGAGACTAACATGCTCATAATAAGAAGGAGCCCAAAAATGTAATTTGGGATTGGTACGGTAGTTCAATGATAGTTCTCTAGTGGAATGAATTATCATTGATAAAATTAAGTTGTGTGTTCGGGGCGAACACGGGATGCTTAATTTTATCGGGAGACCAAAACCAATTCCTCCTCTCGGTCCCTATCGTAGCCTCTTAGTTATAGAGTTCTATATCCACCTATACCCACCTTCTATACTCACCCAATAGGGGCCGGCCAAGCTAGCTTGGGAAACAAGCTAGGGCCGGCCTAGGTATAAAATTGGGTGGCCGGCCCTAGCTTGAACCCAAGCTAGTGGGGGCCGGCCAAAATAAATTAAAAAGGATTTTAATTTTAATTTTTATTATGTGGAAGAAATAATTTATTAAAGAGAATTAAAATTAAAATATCTCTCTTGTAAAAGATCTACAAAAGATTAAAGAAAGAGATTAAATCTCTTTCCTTATTTGTAGATTGGTGAGATATTTTATTTTCTTTTTAAAATGATCCACATGTTGATAAAATTAAAATTATAGAAATTTCCTTTTATCAACCATGAAGAGATTTTTAAAGAGAAATTTTATTTTTAAAATTTCTGGAAACAAATTAGGAAAGTTTTAATTGTTGATTGAAACTTGTCCAATTTGCTTTCCATTGATGTGGCCGGCCAATGTAGATTTAATTGGGAAATTTTGTTTTATTTTTCTCAATTAAAACATGTCAAGGAAATTGAGGAAATTTTATTGTAATTAAATTTCCTAATTTGCCTAGGCCAAGGAATATAAAAGAAGGGGTGAGGGTGCCTTCAAGAGACACAACCTCTTTTGTTTTCTCTCCCTCTTTTGTTCCTTGGTGTGGCCGGCCATCCTCTCTTTCTCTTCCTCTTGTGGTGGCCGAATCTCCCTCTTCCATTGGAGCTCTTGTGGTGGCCGGATACTACTCGGAGAAGAAGAAGAAGAAGGAGAGAAAGCTAGCATCTCTTGGAGCTTGGTTAGTATTTTGGTTTTTCTCCTTGGTGAAGTTTTCCTTTGTGGCCGAACCTTGCTTGGAGGAGAAGAAGGTGGTTGGTGGTTTCTCATCTCGGTAGATAGTTGCCCACACAACGTCCGAGGTTAGAAGAGGAATACGGTAGAAGATCAAGAGGTTTTTCTACAAGGTATAACTAGTAATTTTTCCTTTCCGCATCATACTAGTTATTTATGGAAATAATACCAAATACAAGAGGCTTACGTTCTAGAATTTCGAATATGTTTTTCGATGTTGTGTTCTTTTGATTTTTCTTTTCCTTGTGATTTGATTGTTCTTTTTGGTTAACCTAAAGTTATTTTAGGAAATTAAATATTATATTTCTATAAAAGGTTTTGTCTAGTCGGTGGTGGTTGCTCCCATATCCAAGAAAGTCGTGTGCCTCGCCACGTCAGTACTGGGAACCAATTATGGAAATTAATATTTAATGGAATTAATAACTTAAGGTGATTTGGGTCGAACGTGTTAAGTTCCGCAGGAGATCCAAGTCTAAACCTAAAAGAACATATAGATTAAGTTTTGGATCAAAAGTGTTAAGTTTCGCAGGCAATCCAAAATTTAATTTAAAAGAATACATAGTAGCTAGGAAAAGGTTCAGACCTTTGTACAAAATTTTTGTACAGTGGAACCTCTAGGTTTTCCGAGTAGCAACCAACACTAGAAGAGTCATTGAATGCTGAAGATGGAAAACTAAAAAGTGGTGCCAAGACTTGGTCTTGGATTAGCAGTGCGGGAAGAAAGAAGAGTAATGAAAAAGAGCTAAATCGGTGTTGCACCAATTTAGTTTTAATTACGAAAAAAATTTCAAAAAGGTAATAATACCAGTTTGAAGTTATGCGAAAAATTGAAAGCCGAAAAAAAATTAAAAGAAATGTTTCTCCCCCTGTCTGATTGGTGGTTGCACCAAATCAGAGCGGTACATGCTCTGATACCATTTGTTGGATCGAAAAGAATTTAGTATCCCCACAATAGCATGATATTGTCCACTTTGGGCCTAGACCCTCATGACTTTGCTCTTGGGCTCTCCCCAAAAGGCCTCATGCCAATGGAGATATCTTTTCTCTTATAAACTCATGATCTTTCCCATGTGTTTCCAATATGGGACTATGTTTGTAACCTTGCAACCCCAACAGCTTGGTCCAGCCATCTCGTTGCTTCGTTCGACGGTTAGTCCTCCTGAAGCGCCTCGGCTCTAATACCACTTGTAAGACCTTTGCGGCCGGCTAGAAGGGGGGTTGAATAGCCCTGTAAAAATAAAACACAACCCTTCCCGACTTTTCAAACTAACACTTGCATATAAAGTAGAAAAGCAATATATCAAAACAGAAAAAGACTAGGCACCATATGTTTACTTGGTTACAACCGGGGAGGTTGTTAATCTAAGGAAAATGATCGCACTACTATCTCCTTCAGGTGAAGAAGCCTCTTTTATAGCAATGTAGGCACAGAAAGAAAGAAGCTAATCTAAACAATGGAAGCGCATAAGCGTTGTTACAATTTTTGAACTAATTGAAAGGTTTCTGGACCAAGGCTATATTTATAGCCTTGGTCAGGGCGCCTGGAGGGTTTCAGGCGCCCTGGGGGAGATAAATTTTATCCCCCAACGTTCAGATCGAGTCAAAGCTCGATCTGGTCAAACTTCACGATTCGGGCGCCCGGAAGGGTTCCGGGTGCCCCGGGCTGGTCCGGGCGCCCCGGACCCTAAAGTCAACTAGTGTTGACTTTTTCATCCAGGGATCATTGCTCCAGTTCAGTTCGCCTCGGTCCGGGTCTTCTATTCCGGATTCGCTCACTTGGGTGATCTCTGCCATCTGGAAAAGGGCTCACCCGAATCCAACTTCCGGTCTTCTCGAGCGGGCTTCCCTCCGGCTTCTCGTCCCTCGGAATCGCCACGTGTTTCCTTCTCGTCCGCCGACGTACTCATCCGCAGTCTTCGTCCTTCGAGCGCACCGCGTGTCGTCCTTCTCGCTAGCTGCGTCTCTTGCTCCTCGAGCAGTCTTCCACTCCAACTTTCGTCCCTCGGAACCCCCGCACGCTTCCTTCTCGTCCGTCGGTGTACTCTTCCACAGTGCCTCGTCTTTCGGATGCACCTCGTGTCATCCTTCTCGCTAGCTGCGTCTTCCACTCGACTACTTGTGCTCCTAAGCTCCTGCACACTTAGACACAAGGTTAGAAACACACAGGACCTAACTTGACTTGTTTGATCACACCAAAACAACATTGGGGTTCCAACACAGCGGTCATCTCTCTAGGGGAGCTCGCTAACCGTCACAACCAGATGTCTACTGGGATATGTCTGCTACCTCACTACTTACTTCTCTTTATCCGCTCGGCCCTTACAATTTCCTTATTGCTGCAGTTCTGGGTAGAGAGCCTAACCATGTGCCACAGGTTCACTTATTTAGAGCATGAAGTCCAGCAGCTACACGCTTTGAGTGGCCAATCAGTAGCTTTAGAGGCGCACGTGGAATAGCTGACTGTAGAGGCCACTCAACTAAAGGCCGACCAATCTGTAAAAGAACACTGAGTTGGAGGCAGAGATGGGAAAAAGCGTGGAGCAAGCTTTGCAACCGGCGCGACTCAATAAGCAAGCCAGCACCTTCGAAGCGAAGATCCATTCGGCCAACACAAGGAACCTCTGAGCCATCGAGGATTTAGAGCTCAAGAACAAAGAAGCTCAGAGTCTGAAGGAGGTGGAGGTAACACAGCAAGCTGAGTGAGAGAGTTGATTGGCTGAATAAGTAGCGATGCAAGAAAAGTTGGACACTAAGGATGTCGCGCTGGCTTCCATGAAAGCCAAACTGGAGGCCTCTCGCATGGCTTTGGAGGTTTATCAAGGCGTCGAGTCAAGCCGATTCGAGTTTATGAAGCGGGACTACCTCTGCTCGGAACCTTTCAATGACCGACTCACCGATCGGGCACTCTGCCTTTTCAACCTCGCCATAGATGGGACGCTCGACTAGCTGATGGTTTGCGGCCATATTCCTGCCACTCTAACCAACAAGGTCATCGGCCGGGATTAGCTGACTGTGCTTGACGATGTGTTGGCCTATCTCGAGTGAGCTCGCCTCTTACGAAGTTTACCTCTTTTTTGTACTGCCCCTTGATATTTTGTAAAAATTTTCTAAGTGTTAATGCAAGTTCACCTGTTCGACATACCTTTGTTTTCCGAGTATGCTTATTCAAGCATCGCCACAAGTCATTCAACATTTCCTTATTTTGTTGGTTGTCTCGCTTACTCATGCATGCTTTGCCGCTCGGTTCGAGTAGGACTACAAACCACTTACCGTTTTGTGAAACATTTCTAAGTGTGGTGCTATGTCCTCCCAATCGTCAATGTAGTCGGGCGCTGGGGTGTCCAAGCGATCACTCCCAAGCTTCCGAACCGCTTTAATTTAGTGGAAATAGTTGCTTCTTTGAGCAGCACATTTCTTGGTCAGTCTTATTCTCGGCTCGTCGTTCCTCTTTGTTTGTCGTAGACTTAGTAGCTAGACTCGGATTTATAGCCGCTACTCGATTGTTAAAGATACATACTTGGATTTAACGTTGTCGCTCGATAGTTGACGTAGACTTGAGTTTAAGGTCACCATTCGACCGTTGGTGATGACAAGAGTTTAAGGTCGCCGTTCGACCGTTGATGACGATAAGGGTTTAAGTTCACCGCTCGACTTTTGATGACGACAAGGGTTTAAGGTTGTCGCCGGACCGCTAATGACGACAAAGGTTTAAGGTCGCCACTTGACCATCAGTGAAGACTAGGGTTTAAGATCGTCGCTCGACCATCGACGTAGACCAGGATTTAATGTCGTCGTTTGACGGTTGAAATGCGTAGACAAGTGTTTAACGTCGCTGCTCAACGGTTGAAGTGCGTAGATGAGGGTTTAACGTCATCGCTCGACGGTTGAAGTGTGTAGGCGAGGGTTTAACATCGCCGCTCGACGGTTAAGGTAGACAAGAGTTTATAGTTGTCGCTCGACTTTTAACTTGGCCGATCGACACAAGAGTCTGGAACACTTAGGCTTTTTATTCATTTTCTTCCTGCATCCACAAGACATACACTTACACAAGTACATATGTATTTACACACGCACCTCTCACCTGACCCTATAGGGTTGGAGATGGTTCACACTTCAATGTCGTTCTAGCTTTCTTCCTTCCTCGTTCTTCAGGTAATAGGCTCTCGAGCTGAGCTTCTGCATGACCTTGTAAGGTCCCACCCATGGGATTTCGAGCCGGGTGACATCACCGACTAGCTTTATTCTTTTCCACACTAGATTGTCGACTTGGAAAGACCTTGGGATCACCTTCCAGTTGTCGTTTTACTTCACTCACTGCCTGTACATCGTGAGCGGACGCGGCCTTATCCCAAACTTCGTCCACCAAATCAAGCTGCATGAGTCTCCGCTCAGCGTTCCCCTCATTGTAGAGTTGCACCTGGTCGGATTCGACTACGACGTCGACGGGGACCGCCGCTTTGCCGCTGTAGACCAGTTGGAATGGTGTGACGTCGATCACCTCCTTTGGTGTCGTGCGAAAAGCCCACAGGACACTGGGGAGTTCATCGACCCAACTACCTTCTACGTAGTCGAGCCGAGCCCATAAGCCTCTGAGGATCTCCCGATTGGTGACTTCCGCTTGGCCATTGCTGGGGGTAGGCTACTTAGGTGAAGGCTTGTTGAATGTCATAGTCTTCGCACCACTCCTTGAGCCTCCGCTCGACGAATTACCTCCCATTGTCTGAGACGAGTCGATGAGGGATGCTGAACCGGCACAAGATGTTCTGCCAAATAAACATGATGACCATTTGTTCAGTTATCTTTGCTAGCGGCTCGACCTTCGCCCATTTTGAAAAATAATCCACGTTGAGCGATCGCCATTGGGAACGACCCAACGATGTCCATACCCCATTGGTCGAACGGGTAAGACACCGTGGATGCCTTTATCTCCTCGGGCGGTCGGTGTGGGATGTTGTGATATCTTTGGCACGAGAGACAGGTGGCTACTATCCGAACGACATCTTCTTAAAACGTAGGCCAAAAATATCCAGCCAGAAGGATCTTCCGGGCTAGTGATCGACCGCCCGGATGACTTCCCCAGGAGCCTTGATGTACTTCTTGAAGGATATACTTTGTCTTCTGATCCCACACACTTGAGCAGCGACCTCGAGAAAGCTCGCTTATAAAATTGGTCTCGATCAACGTAAATCGTCCGATCCTTTTTTTCAATAGACGGGTTGCTTCCTGATCTGTCAGGGTGTCGCCTGATTGGGGGAATTCAATCATCGGTGTTCTCCAGTGGCTTAGAAAGGAGAGTCTCTCCATCGATCGACGTGCGCCACCAGTTAGACCTGCTCGATCGGCTGACATATCACAACCGGGGATAATGAACTAGCTAACTTAGCCAGTTCATCTATTGCCTGGTTGTTTACTCGGGGGATCTTCTGTATAATGATCTCTTGGAAATTTGCCTTCAGCTTCTCGAAGGATTCTGATATAGCTTGAGTCGAGAGCTGCTTATTTCAAATGTCCCTGATAGCTGCTGAGCAGCTAACTGAGAGTTCAAGTGGATAAGGATTTTTGAAGCCCCAATGTGCCGAGTTGCATGTATGACAACTATTAAGCCTTCATATTCAGCTTCATTATTAGTGGTCCGATACTCTAGACGAATAGACAATTGCAATATATCCTTCCGTGGTGAAATCAACAGAATGCCGATCTCACTGCCTTGTCGAGTGGATGAGCCGTCGACGCATATTTTTCATGTTACATTTGGCTCGGTGTTTTGGATCTCTATAACGAAATCAGCTAAGGCTTGAGCTTTAATCGTCGTTCGGGGTTGATATTGAATGTCGAACTCACTGAGCTCGGCCGCCCACTTGATTAACCGTCCAGGCACCTCTGGATTTAAAAGGACCCTTCCTAGGGAGTTGTTGGTCATCACGATAATCAGATGCGTCAAGAAGTACAGGTGGAGTCTCCGAGCGGCTAGCACCAATGCACATGCTAATTTTTCAAGACAAATGTAGCGGGATTTTGCATCTTTCAATATATAACTCAAAAAATATACTGGTTGTTGTTCGTGGTCATTCTGCTTTACCAATGCCGAGCCAACTGCATACTTGGTGGATGACAGGTAGATCCAGAGTGGCTCGCCAACGTTTGGCTTGGCCAATACAAGCAAGGAATTGAGATACTCCTTAAGCTCTTCCAGCGTCTTGTCGCACTCTGCATCCCATTGGAATTTTGTCATTCGGCGCAGTACCTTGAAGAGCGGATGACTTCAGTCGGATGACTTGAAAATGAACTTTGACAGTGAGGTGATATGTCTGGTCAGCCGTTGGGCCTCCATTAAGTTGTGGGATGGGGGCATGTCTTATAGCGCCTTCACCTTGTTTGGATTCACCTCGATGCCTCGTTCGGTGATGATGTATCCGAGGAAGTGGCTATTCTTTGCGCCGAAGAGTCATTTGCTCGAATTTAACTTTATCTCATATGCCCTTAAGGTTCAGCATATTTCTTCGATATCTACACAAAGATCAGCAGCTCGAAGGGATTTTATTAATATGTTATTGACATCGGTCGATCTGCCGACGGAACACTTTATTCATCAGCTTATGATAGGTGGCGCCAACGTTCTTCAATCCGAATGGCATGACATTGTAACAATACGTTCCATCGGCCATGATGAAGCTGGTCTTTTCTTGATCCTCCCGGGCGAGCGACACTTGGTGGTATCCTTGGTACACGACGAGCATGCAGATCAGCTCGCGACCCGCTATTGAGTCCACCATTTGATCTATCTTGGGCAGCGAATAGAAATCCTTTGGGCATGCCTTATTCAAATCGCGAAAGTTGATGCAGATCTACCACTTGTTGCTCGGCTTGAAGAATAACACGACATTAACGAGCCAACTCAAGAATTGGACTTCTCGGATATCACCGGCCTCCAACAACTTTTCTATCTCTGCATGGATGATCAGGTTTTGCTCTGCGCTGAATTCCCTCTTCTTCTACTTTATCGGCTAATCATCTGGTTAGACATGAAGCTCGTGCTGAGCCACGTTTGGTGAGATGCCCGAGAGCTTGTGTGTTGACTAGACGAACACATCATGGTTTTATCTGAGGCAGACAACTAGTTTTGCCTTCTTCTCGGTCTCCAGGTCGGTGGCGACAAAGGTTGTTGCTTCCTACCGGCTTGGGTGGATTTGAACCTCCTCCTTGTCTTCATAGACAAATGTAGGGGCCTTTCCGTGATAGCGTTCACCTCCATGGTCAGATTTTTTCGAGCAGCCCTCGCTTCGAATTTGACCATCTCGACATAGCATCGTCGAGCGATCAGCTGATCGCCTTGATTTCACCCACCTTGTCGTCCATCGAAAATTTAATCTTCTGGCAGAACGTGGATACCACCGCTCGGAACTCATTGAGTGTTGGTCGGTCTAATATGACATTGTAGGCCGACAACACATCCACCACAATGAAATATGCGGTCATTGTCCTCTTTAGCGGCTCCTCCCCGAGCGAGATGGCCAGGTGGACTTGGTCGATCGGCAATACTTCATTGCCTGTGAATTCATAGAGTGGAGTCATCATGGGCAGCAAATCGCTTCAGTCGATTTACAGCTAATCGAACGCCTTCTTGAATTTTGTATTCACCGAGTTCCCTGTATCACCAAAGGTTCGGTAGATAATATAGTTAGCGATTACCGCTCAGATGATCAGTGCATAGTTATGAGGGATCTCCACTCCTTCAAAGTCTTTCAGGTCAAAACTGATCTCGGGTCCTTCGACCTTCTCCTTACTGTAGCCAATGACATGGATCTCGAGTCGCTGAACATGTGACTTCCTCGCTCGGTTGGAATCACCGCAGGTTGATCCACCAACGATCATTTCTATTTCTTCCCGAGCGACGTTGCTCATGTTCTCCTCTTCTCGAGCCGAAGGTCTGCTCTGCTCGGCAAATGCTTGAGCAGGACTCTGGTTGTTCCTCCTTTGAGCTTGATGAGGGCGTAGTTAGGTCCTCGTCCTTTCATCATCTCTTCTCCCGGTTGATCAACACCTGTGTCGCCGATCAGGAGATGGTGATCGACGACGATATCCCGGCGGAGCTGGCCTGCTAGCTATTGGCGTCAGGTTATAGTAGTCCCGTGTGTTATGCGTCGCCGACTAGTGAAAGAAGCAGAACATCGACATTTACACTTTGCTTTTTGCATCCTTTGGGCGATCGGTCGTCACATGCTGTACGACATGCGTTCTGGACTCGTTGTGTGACTACGCTCCCCCCGATCGAGACCCTGTGGGAGGCTGATGGCTGCTCGACAGACACCGCTCAGGCGTTGCTGTGGGTTTCTTCGACACCTCTCTTCTTCTGGCCGCTTGGGGTTCCTCCACGTTTATGTATTCTATTGCTTTCCTTTGCAAGTGGTCGAAGTCCCGCGGCGGCTTCTGAATGAGCGATTGGAAGAATTTTCCCTTGGTGAGCCCCTAGGTGAAGGCGTTCACCAATACGTCTGGGGAGACTGCTGGAATGTTTATGACCATCTGGTTGAAGCACTCTATGTAGGCCCTCAATGCTTCCCCGGGCCCTTGCTTCATTGAGAATAAATTTACGTTCGTCTTCTGGCAACGACAGCTACTGGCGAAGTGGTGTAGGAACACATCTTGAAAGACCTTGAAACTGTGGATAGAGTCGATCGACAGTCTCTTGAACCAACGTTGTGCTGATCCAGAGAGAGTGGTGAGGAAGACCCGACACTTTACCCCATCGGTGTACAGATGAAGTATGGTCGTGTTGTCAAATTTGGCCAGGTGGTCGTCCGAGTCAGTAGTTCCATTGTATTCTCCGATCGCCAACGAGGTATAATGCCGGGGCAGAGGATCGTTCAGTATCACTTGTAAAAATTGCTGATTGATCCACTCGAGCGAATCGTTGTCCCTTGGCACCATTCCTTTCCTTATGTCCCGCACGGGTGCATCATCTGAGGAAGACCCCCGATCCTTGTCCGCTCGGCCCCATTCCTCTGATGGGGTTCTGAACAACGCTCGATGGAAAGGGGATTAGTGCATTGGGCGCTTCCCCATATGTGCCAGTTGGCTTCTTGTTCTTTCCTCGAGCGGATATTTGGTCAACGACTGATGCTGCGAGTTCCTGCACTTGGCGCTTGACCAACGCCTGTTGCTATTGCTGCTCCACTATTTTTGCCGCTTGAACTTGTATTAGCATGTCAAGCTCCTCTTGCGCTAGCATCACCGTGGTGAATCGTCCAGCGTCCTCCATGTTCTCATTCGGATGCATGCTACGTTCCTACAGAGGGCGCCAAAATGATCCTGTCCGAAAGCGGGAAGGTGGAAGGCTGGGGATGTGACAGATTTGCTGACCGGCTGTAGACCTCGCTCCGCTCTGCAAAACAAGTAACGTCAGTGCCGAACCAGCGAACCAGAGAAGGGGTTCCAGGTGTTGGTCCTCCGACGCTCAAGTCAATTACCGAAATAGTGGAAGAAAGCGGAGTAATACTAACTCTAGCACAAACAATGAATAACACACACCTCCTCTGGTAATGAACCCCCAATTATATAGTCCTGGTGGACGACGTGCATGCTCCTCGAGGCGTGGGCACATTCTCTAATATGTCCTATAAAAGGACCTGTCAAGAAAGTACCTCTAACACCATACCTTAACAGGACATGCATATCCCTGACAAAACAATAGAAGCTTTTGTCATACGATCTGCCTGTTGTCTATGGTTGGTGTCAGCGGCATTATCTCCTAGAAGGATATCGAGGGATACGATAATGATCTCACTGCTTGGTCGAGTGGGGTAGTCGCTCCGTCGGGACACTTCCGTTCTGTTGACATTAACTACTCTTCCCTGCAGTGACTATGTAGTAGTGTACCCCTCCAATTCCGACAAGCCCTCCGGTCTCCTTGGCGTCCTGTTGCTCCACATTGCACATCTGATTATCTTATCATATCATCCCAAGCTGGATGGGTGGTCCGCTCGAACATGTCTGTCGTTGGTTGGGCATTGACTGCCCCGACCGACTGTTGCGATCGTCCTCCGTTCGACTCTTTGACACCTTGATGTTGACCATTTTAACTTTGACCACCACCTTGACAATTGATCCTGTGCCAGGTGTGCCTCCCTATATCGCCACATCAATGACTATTGTATGTCAATCGGAATTTCAATTGAGCATTTAGTTGCCTATGTGGTAAAAAAGGTGATTCACTCGCCCCAGCGCCCCAGCGCCCTAGCCAACCCATCCCTATGCCAACACGGAGGAGGAAAATCATGAGTGACTACTAACCATTAGTGCAAGTCGCCAAGACATGAGGGAGGGCATTCTCGGACGCGCCGAGTTTTGACCCCAAGACCTCATGTGACAACACCCTATGCCTCAACCATCGCATCACCCCGAGGGACAGCATTTAAATGCTTATGTCCATACACAAAATGGACTAGCAGAATCATTTACTAAACGATTGTAATTAATTGTTAGACCACTACTCATGAAAATAAAATGTTCATCTTCTGTTTGGGGTCATGTCATAATACATGCTACATCATTGATTCATGTAAGGCCAACAAATTATCACAAATACTCAGCGTTACAACTTGTCTATGGTTGAGAACTTGATATTTCTCACCTTCGAGTATTTAGTTTTGCAGTACAGATCCCTATCCTACCTACACAAAGAACCAAAATAGGTCTACAATACAGATTTGGGATTTACATAGGGATATGATTCACCATCCATTATTAGATATTAGGAACTTTTGACACAAGACTTGTTTACTGTAAGATTTTCATATTGCCACTTTGATGAAACGAATTTTCCATCGCTGGGGGAGGAAAGTTGCATCTTGAAGAACAATGAAAAAATTTATTAAAATGAAAAAACATTATCTCATTTTGATCTCTGCAACAATCAATGTGAGCAAGAAGTGAAAAGAATCATTCACCTGCAAATAATTACAAATCAATTGCCTGATACTTTTGTTAATATAAAAAATATGACAAAGCCATACATACAAGTAGAGAATACTCCAGTAAAAATCAATGTCCATGTAGGATCATCAATTACTGTACCTATAAATGTATCTAGAATATGCCAAAAGTGTGGTTGACCAATTGACTCAAAAGACACTATACTTCAAAAAAGAAAGATACAAGAAAAGGAAGAATCAAAAGCTCTAGAAGAAGCAATTCTAGATGATAAAGTCAGAGAAATCAATGAACCAGATGTGGATAGTAATGAGATTTCAATAAATTATTTGATGTCTTATAAAATATGAGATCGAAACAATACAACCATTGATAATATTTTCGTTCTCAATGTGGCCTTTGACATCATGCAAGGTAATGAAGATCCCGAATCACAATTTGTCAAAGATTATAAAAAAAGAAATAACTAGCCAAAATGGAAGGCGGTTATAAGACTAAATTAGAATCTTTAGATAAATGTAAAGTCTATAGGGTCTATAGTTCGAATATCTAAAGATGTAATCCTAGTAGGATATAATGAGTGTTTGTACAAAAAAAAAAAGGGGGCGGGGGGTAAAGTTATGAGATACAAAGACAAGACTTGTAACTCGAGTTCTCACATAGATATAGAATCGATTATGAGAAAACATTTTTATCTGTGATGGATGCCACTACTTTTCGATTTTTGATTAGTTTAGCTATATCAGAAAAATTGGGCATGCGACTTATAAATGTGGTCACTACATATCTATATGTTTCACTCGATAATGATATATACATGAAAATCCCTGAATGATTTAAACCACCAGAAGCAAGTGATGTAACCCGCAAGACCATGTTCTCAATAAAGTTGTAAAAATTATTATATGTATTAAAACAACCAGGGTGCATGCGGTACAATCATCTAAGTGAATACTTATTACAAGAAGGTTATACAGATAATACTATTTGTTCATTCATTTTACAAAAAAAATAAGACGGAAGAAAGTTTTACAATTGTGGCAATATATGTCAATGATCTAAATTTTATAGGGACTTTCGAAGAGCTTAACAAGACTACCAATTATTTCAAAAGTGAATTTGAGAGGAAAGATTTAGGAAAGATAAAATTTTATCTGGGATTGCAAATTAAACATTTAACAGAAGTAATATTTGTTCATCAATTCTCACACACACACACACACACACACAAAATTAAAGTGCTTTTATAGGGATGATGCACATCTATTGCCTTCACCAATATTTATTCTATCGCTTGATATTAAAAAAGAGATATTTTTTATCCACTCAAAGATGGAGAAAATATTATTAGTCCAGAACTATCCCATCTTAGTGTAATTGATGCATTATCATATCTTACCAATTACACTTGTCCAAATATTACATTTTCTGTTAACCTTCTACCAGATGTAATTCTTCTCCAACAAAACATTGGAATAATGTTAAACACATATTTCATTATCTTCATAGTATAATAGACATAAAATTATTTTATTCAATAAGATTAAATTTATCTTTAATAAGATATATAAATATAAGTTATCTTTCAAATTCACAAACGCTAGATCTCAAATAAGTTGTGTTTACATAAAGAAGCATTGCTACATCATGAAAGTTATCAAAACAAGTTTTAAATCACTTCGAAGTCATTGCAACGTACACAGTTGAAAATGTATATAACTGAGATCTATAACTATAAATATTTAAGAATTATACGGACTAACAACAACTAAAAGAAGACTTTATTGAGGATAGAATAAAATATATTTTATTAAAATTCTTCTGATACAATTTAGTTAATTTATTCATAAAAGTATTACTGATATCAATATTTAATGTGATGATTTGCTCGTCCTTAATGTCCCCGTCAACTCATCCCTAGTCAATACGGAGGAGATAAATCACGAGTGACTGCTAGTCATTAGTACAAATGACCAAGACATAGAGGAGGTTATGCTCAATCACACAGAGTTTCGACCCAAGAGCTCATATGACAATATCTCATATTTTAATCATCGCACCACCCTGAGGGGACACTGATATCAATATTCAAGAAATTAGTGAACAAGGTAAAAATACATCAAATAAAGAATAAAATCAGGGGAATATTTACTGCGGTAAGGGAGGATGTAAAGGGAGTGAAGGCGGCGGAATCCACCGAGAGCGAGTACCACCACGAAGCAGAGCTGCTGCTGGGCGCAGGGCACCTTGACCCAGTCGCGGGTGCACACCGCCTCTCATATCCCCTCGTCCTCTGTCTCCGCCGGCTCACGCAGACGGCCTCCTCAGAGTCCAAGCGTCTGCCCGCTTGAGCACCTCGAGCACCATGTCCTCCTCGAGCTCCGCCACGGTCGCTCCCTCCGCCTCTGGAGACACCAGAACCCACCGCTCTCCTCCTGAAGAACAAGTTCGCCGTTGCCGGAAACCTCGATCGAAGGCCTCTTCATCGTTCCTCTGCTAGTCTGCTTCGATTGATTGCGACTAACCGGCGAATCAGGTTTAGTCGGCGTAAACCGATAACACGAGGCAACTATTTTTATTTTTTTTTAAAAAAATCATGTCATGCAATCTCCGGGATCTTGTTGGCAAAGCCAAACTTCGACGCCTAGTCTCTACTCAATTTCGTACCCACTAAAAAAAGGACGCATTGACATGTGGGTCATCAGCCGGGTCCACGTACAACCCATTAGCGAGAGAGGTGCGTTAACTGATTCGTCGACGGGAACAAAATCCATAATTTTGTAATCGTTCCAATAATTGCAACAAAATCCAAAATTGACAGAGTAATTTATATAAAAGCTTAATTTCAATTTTTGTTTTGAAAAATTAAAAAATCCATTATTGTTATTGATCCTAATTCGTAACGCAAAATAAACGTGGTCGATTCGATGACGTCATCTGACGAAACTAGCAGTCGCTAAATTAGCAAGTTTCCTAAAAATCGAATTTCTTTTCAACTCCCCTCCAACCCAACCATTCCCTTGCATGCTAACACCACGTCGTCACATGCTACGTCACCGGAACCACTTTGCAGCCACTCAACGGAGGAGTAGACAAGCGTGTATCTTCCTCCGAGTCAGTCTTTAATTTAAAAATAATTGACATCTGCCGTCATCTCGGGTCGCTTTCACGCGTCGCTCCGCGTTGCACGTTTTTGTGCCACTGGCCCTCAAGTCCCCAGCAGCTGCCCTCCGTGGGCCCGCGGCGATCACTCCATCTCGTCCGTTCATCGCGGGGCGAGACGCTTCGTTGTCGTCGGTCGATTAATCAGGCAATCACGAGTCCACGTCGGGCCGTGTCGGCAGTGCATCTGTCGGTCCTCGCCCCATCGGATGGCCAGCACATCGCCACGTAATTGACCGATGACAGCGCCTTAGACGCATCGCCGTCGAGCCCTGCCGGCCCGGGCGGAGCCAAGGTCCCCCCTCTAGTGCGCCACGTGTTGTGGGCTCGCCGGGCCCACTCCCTGGCGTCCTCCACTAGATGGACTTCACCCAAGATGCACCCATTTATACAGCCAGTCTGGCACACAGTGTGCTCGGACGAACGTGGGTATTCGTTGGAGGCGTGCGTGTAGAATAACGAATGCTCGACTCATTCCGACGCCCCCGCGTCACGTGAAGATTGGCGTTCCGGGAAATGGACGGCTGAGATGGCTGGACAGGATGGTATAAGTGCTTCGTCTTCGTCTAGTTAAATGATTTCTTCCTCACTTCTTGTAGTGCGTTCACAGTGGCGCGAGGGAGATGTCGGTGCGGAGGACCACGCACCAGCTAAGCAGCGGGATGATCGTCTCCGGCCCGCCGGAGCCACAGAAGGAGCGGGCACCGGCCGTGGGGTCGAGGGCGGCGCCCTACACCGGTGGGGACGTCCGCAAGTCCGGCGAGCTCGGCAAGATGTTCGACATTCCCGCGGTGGGAGATCCCGGCGGAGGATCGTCCAGGTCAGTGTCCAAGTCCCACTCGGGGCCGATCGTTCGGTCGGCTTCCTCCTCTGGATCCGGTCCGGTGCCTCCGCGGAAGACCTCTGGCCCGCTCGCGCAAATCCCCCCGACAGGGCTGATCACCTCGGGGCCCGCGCGTTCGTCCGGCGGGCAGACAGATCAGTCGCCGCTGCCTACGAGGAGGAAGAAGATGGAGGCCAGGTATGGCGGAGCGGTGACTGCGGTGGAGGAGGAGGAGTTCGCGTTTGGTTTGTCGCGGGGTTGGAGATGGGTGCTGGTGGCGGTTTTCGTGGCGGGATTTGCTGCGGGTGCATTCGTGTGGGTAGCGGTGGGGCGATCAGTGATTCTGATTGGGGTGGCAGCGGTAGCGGCGCCGGTGGCGGTGGTGGCGATGTGGAATTGGACGAGGGGCAGGGAAGAAGTGAAACGATTTTGGCAGTTCTACCCAAATACTTCTATAGACATTAGAAATCTCCAAATTGGGAAGTTGGTTAAAATCACTGGGGTATTCCTTTCCTCTCGAAGCTTTCATTGCAACTTTTTTTTTCCTTCTTTTTCTCGCTGCTTTGTTTTATTCTTTCTTGTTGCTTTATGAGGATGAAAAATCTTACTTTAAATGAGCTACGACACTAGCTAATAAAGAATTTTCTAAGTTTGATAAGATATTATTGTCTTGCTAATTCTGAAAGGCTGATTGAGGCACCAGAAAGCCATGCATCTCATTTATTTAACTATTTTTACGAATTTGGAGTCAGATTTTTTCCCCCTCTATGAAATTAGGCAATAAATTGAAACTAGTTTTCAAGGCACGACAATTTCAGAAAATGTTGACTAACAATAGAATTAACTATGAAATACGTGAATGCATGATAATTTCTTAAGAGAATGAACACACTATTTGACCATTCGATTCGCTGATGGCTTGCCGGCATACCTTTCTTATGCATGTAATTTATGCTTTTTTGATGATGAATATCTATTTCCAGAAAGTTACATACTTGGGAGAACTAAGCTTTTTTATGCTTTTAGTCGCATAAGAAGAAAAAAAGAACTTTTTGGCCTAATTTTTGACTCGGAAACTGGTCACTATGTTAGACACCTTCATCTTTGTAATGACCTAAAACTTTCCCATTTGTGCTAAAATCTCTGAACTTAATATGCATATAATTCTTGTGTTTTTTTTTTTCTAAACAATGCATACTATTATTTTATATATGTTGTGTTTAGGTGAAAGCTAAATTACATGCTTCTTGAATGCTTTTCTCAGGAGTTGCAATTACTAGTATTAAAACCGGCATTTGTTGTTTTATTTGATTAAAAAAATTATTTCTTCAACATGTTAGGAGGGAAGTTCTCTCTGTATGGTGGGGGCATAATAACTAGTTTCCTTATTTATTTCTGGAAAAATTAATTGCCTTGCAATTTTATGTTAATTCAGACAATGACCCTTTAGAATTAGTTGTTATTTCAAGCTGTAGACAACTTAGTATAATACTTCAACAAGAGTTTCGTCAACATATTTCTTGTTTTCTTTGCTAAGTGGATACAAGTAACTGAATTTTTACTGGATCTCTCAAATAAGCTTAGGATGATATTGCTGTTGGAATTCGAAATATTCTCTGTTGCTTTTTACCATTCCATATGTGTTTTTATTGTTGATTGATACTTTATTAAGCATTGTTGCAAAGGTGACACATGGTACATGCGAGGTGTTCAAGTTATTGAAAGCAATATGGTTAGTTTGACTTTGAGGGATATTGACTGTTTTCAGTTGTTTCCTGTTTTTGTCTTTTGTGCAGCATGTCACTTGTGGAAGCATCCCTCTTGAGTCATCTTATCAAAATATCCCCAGGTGTATATATGCATCTACTGAGCTGCACGAGAATAGAGGATGGAGTGGATTTACTACTAATCCTGCTCATAATTGCTCCACATGGAGACTCAAATATGTTGAGGTTAGACTTTGATTTGGTTTTTAAATGACTAATCAAGTCATCTTAGCTATGATTGTCCCTTCCTGCACTTCTATGTAATTATTACACACTACACAAATCTGAAATGAAATGACAGATTTTCCTTAGAGCAACATTCATCTTAGCTTCACTTGTCACGACCTATAGCATCATCACCTAGACGGTTACAAATTTTAAAATTATAAACCTCTATTTTAAAATTTGAAATCTAATGCAGATGCCTAAAATAGCTTTAACCTTGATCTAAGCCTTTGGAAGCTTTGGGCAACCTTAGCACTCTATCCAAGGAGAAATAGAAATATTTTGGTGCAACCTTTTCAAGTCAAAGCTCTCTAAGAGCTTGTATAAGAAAATAGAGTTCCCAGGGCATAGCACAGCTGGGGGCGCATGGTTTCATGGCCGAGAGGTCCAGGGTTCGATCCTCGGGGTGTCATTGCTTGGAGTTAGCGTCCCGGCTATGTGCTTTCAGCTGTGTACCTGCATTTACCTCCCTCCATATTTGTGGGACCGACTCTAGGGGGGCCGTTGATGTGGCGGTTCCACACATTTTTTTTTTGTATAAGAAAATAGAAATATATCCCTGCAATTCGCCATCAACCAACTGGGAATCCCTAGTTTATTGCTTGAACAAATGTTACATTGGACAACCAACGACGATATCAATTGACTATTGCTCAAACCCTTACATTCAGTTGACTACTTGGTCAACTAACATGCTCTTATTGATTGAATTCCTCTCAGTTTATTGAATTCAGTCAGTGACCCTCCTTCTGTTGACTTCTTTGTAAACCTACAGAAAGTTTTAGGACCAAGCTAAATCATAGAATATAATTTAGGACCGATAATTTCTCGGTTGAAGATTTCAAATCAATTTATTACCACCTAGTTGTCTACCTCTACCTAGCTGAATATGTTATTTCCAATGATGTTGCATAAATACATAAACTTCAATGTTACATTTGTTGGTAATGGGAATGTGCAAACGTGGGTTTGCCCATGATACACACGTTACCCATATATAATAAGGGGAAATTACCATTATACCCCTAGGGGATTCCCATTATATATATATGTCCAAGTCATTAATTAAAGAGGTATGTGAGAGGCAGAGAGACAAGAAGAACGTTCAAGCAAGAGGCAGAATTTGGTTCGTGGATTTGTGAAAGTCTTTCCGATTCTATGATCGCTCTTCCGACAACGAGCAAGCACGAAATTTGTTCTTTGTCTTCAAGAGATTGCTTTGTTTCGGGAGATCATCGTAAGTTTTTACAGTTTAAAAATTTCGGTATTCTTTATTTTCATACTTTAGTATCTACATTGGTATCAGAGCATAGATTGTAAAAGCATGAAAGTTATCTGAGTATGTCTTCTTGGCCCTTGTTTGCTGTCACTAAGTATGACGAATGGAGTTTGTCTCCGTCGTGTTCTGTCTCCGTGGTTTCTATTGATGGCAGGTGAGATCGTGACTATGTCGCGATCTGCCACCATTGTCGGACACTAGGAAATACTAGTCGTCGCGGAGGTCCCGAGCCGCGAAGGAAGAGAAAGATGGCTTCCTCATAAACCCATGTCGGTCGTGCGTCAAGGGCATTCACTGGAAAAACACGACTGTGTGTCGGGAATTTTCCTTGAGCCGACGGCATCGCGAGCAATCATTAAGAGAGCATACTCCTGTGTCCGACGACCACATCACGACGGGAACGAGCATTTGCCGGCTGCTCACGTAGGTGGAGATCGTGGCGGCATGGGTGACGGGCGTGACGAAAAAAAAAACAAACGGCGCTGTGTGGATGTTTTGAAAAAAAACCCAAATGCATATTAGGTTTAGAACATTTGGCAACAACAATAAAAACAATATAATATATTGTTTTTACTATGACAAAAAATGTTAGAGTAGTTTTTTTTTTTGCATGTTATTAATTAAAATTGGGATTATTGGTTCACTGTTTAATTAATTAGGTTGGGTTTTAACCAATTTGGTTTCACTTAAAAAAATATCTGGTTCATTGAACCAACCAACCAGGTTGGTTTAACGAGACTAGTTGGTTCAATTAGGCCCCGGTCTGATGCAAACCATTAGTTAGTTTAACCAAACTAGTTTGATCCAAACTATAATCAATTTGCATTGATTTGATTAAATGGGCTTAGACAAGAACAACATAGGTAAGACATCCCAGCCCTATTAGATTAGTTCTAATGAGGACAATAGACCGAGCTCAGGATCGGGATTCCCAATCGACCGGTCCACTGTGTCGGTCCAGTGAGTCCACTGGAGCTCTTCAAAATAAGAACATTAGTTTTTCTTATTTACTTATGAATTCTGTATATTTTTTATGCATATGTATGAATTGAAAAGAATCAATTTTATTATTGGTTTGCCAGTTTTATACTGACATTATTATCTTTCAATTCTAGATGCCACGGATGATTTGCACGATGACTCGTCGTGATGTGCGACGGAATGAGCTATGGGAGGAGATTCAAGAGATTGATTATGCCCCATTTCATGGAGTCAGATGGTATATTGGACGACTTGATCGATTGTTCTAGAAACTCAAAAAGGAAGAGTTCCCATCCTCGATAATTACAGGATTTGGGCTTTGATTCGTTTACTGTGGGGGAATCCATAGGTGGTAGCACACCATATATGGTGGCTCTCCGAAGGGCGAATTTCATATGCACAGTTGTATGTGGAACTATTTCACCATGAGTTCCCATAGGAGGATCTTGAAGAATCTGAGGATGATTCTGAAGAATTTGAGGAGGATCTTGAAGAATCCAAGGATGATCCTGAAGAATTTGAGGAGAATCTTGAAGAATATGTGGATCCAGAGGAAGATCTTGAAGAATTTGAGGAGGATCAGAGGAAGATCCTAAAGAATTTGAGAAGGATCTAGAGGAGAATCCTGAAGAATCTGAGCAGGATTATGAAGAAGGTTCAATGATAGACCAAATTGAAAATCCTGAAGTTGGTCTACCTGAGACTGCCTCAAATGAGTCCAGGTTGAAAGGGATTGAGTTGACCACTACACTGTGTTTGTTCTAGTGGGAGTGGTGTTAGTCTATCTAATTTATTATAGTTCTATTATTGTTACTGTCGTTATGTACGAATAGTATTAGTCCATTTAATTTTTGAGTCGTGTAATAATTTCTGTTGTTATGTACGAACAGAGTTATTTTATGAAAAGTTACGTGTTAACGAACTTGAAAATGATTAATTCATGTTTACTTTAATGATTTGTTCATTCAATGATTAGTTCATTTGTTAGGGATGTGTATAATAGTATTAATCAATGTTGATTTGATTGGTCATACGAATGATGAGTGGAAACATAGTTACCATTTCATTTTGTACATTGAGTTAATCAAAAATTACATGCATATGAATTACACTGAATACTAAATAATGTGTTTATTTATGTTAGATCATGATAATTAAAAATATCATAGCTGAACTCAATAAGGGAGAGAAACTTAATGGGGATAATTACAAGATATGACACCTCAGGATATAATATATTTTTGAGGATCAAGAAGTTATAGAGATTGTTCATTAGTTTATGGAAGAACCTGCAGATGATTCTAGAGTACAACATAAATGTGATCTTGATGCCTATAAGGCATGGAAGAAAAAAAACTCTACTGCTAAGAGTATATTGATTAGTTTTATGCTAGATGACTTGGTTTTTTAATATGAGCCATTTCCATCAGCTTCATACTGTCGGGGTAACCCTTAGAGAGAAGTACAGCGGAATTAGTTTAAGCAAGTTTCGTTGGCACAATAAAGTTTGGTAGCTACAAAAAGCATCCGAATGTTACCATGGTCCAATGTCTTAGGGAAATGGCTAATACGATTCGAGAGCTAAAAATTATTGGTCATTGTTGACTGATGAACAATAGGTTCAAGCAGTAATTCGTTCTCTTCCTAATTCTCGAAAAACAATGAAACAGAATCTTACATACTGTGAGAGTATCAAGACTTTTATTGATGTCTCATGCTATGTTGAACTTGAGGCGGAGAGAATTGAATCCATAAGGATTTCTGGACAAGCTTTTGTATTTGAAGATTTTGTTGGAGCATCCGGATCCAAAAATAAAAGGAATTGGCTCTATAAAAAAAGGGAAAGGGAAAAGATGCTGGTGTTATTGTTAGGCAAGACTCAATCAAGAAGTAAGGAAAGAAGTATGAAAAGAAACCTAAAAGCATTTGCTATAACTATGGCAAGAAGGACCATTTTGTTTGAGATTGTACTCAGCCGAAAAAGGTAGATCTATATTTAACTTCTTTTCATGAATATTATGTTGTTAGTTCAATATTGTTAGTTGATTCTTATCCTTTGTGGATTATAGATTTAGGAGTAATGAACCATGTAGCTCGTGATCGAGCTATATACGTGGAGTACCTTCAGGTATCGGCTGACAACAAATGAATATATGTAGGAAACAATACAAGGATTAAAGTCAAAGGAGTTGGCACTTGCAAACTCAACCAGTGGACATACCTTGTTTCTACATGATGCCCTTTATGCTCCTGAGATTTGACGAAATTTGATTTCCGTTACTAGTCTTCTTGATTTGGGTTATTGCATAAACTTTTTTAGTCAATGTGTGAAACTTCGTATTAACTGTGTTAATTGGATGTGATTATGTAACAAATACTTTCATGGTTCTTGATGTAGAACCGGATATTAATTATGATATTAATGATTGTTTTTCAAATATTACTCTTACTAGTGATGTTGATATTAATGATGAAGTTTGACATGCTAGATTAGGACATATTGCACCAGAATGAATAAATAGATTAGCTAAAGAGGCTCTGTTAGACACTCATGCTAGATTAACTTGCCTATACGTGAGTATTGTCTTGTTGGAAAAATAATTAGGAATCATTTGGTAAGGCTATTTGAGCTAAATCACCATTGCAATTAATTCATTCGAATATTTATGGTCTGATGAATGTGAATGTTAGACATGAAGGTTCCTATTTCATTATATTTATTGATAACTTCATACATTTCGGTCATGTGTATTTGATTTCTCATAAATTTGAAGCATTAGATTGTTTCAAACGTTATTTGAACGAAGTTGAGAATTAATTGGAACGTAAGATTAAAACTTTACGCACTGACCGTGGAGGTGAATATTTGTCTGATCAGTTTAAGACAATGTGTAATGATAAAGAGATTATTAGACAACTAACTATCCCCGGAACTCTACAGTAAAATATGATTGCTGAAAGAAGAAATCAAACTCTTCTAGATATGGTTAGGTCTATGATAACTTAAGCTAATTTGCTAATTTTCTATTGGGGAGATATGTTATTAGCTATAACCTATATATTTAATGGAGTGCCTTCTAAATCTGTTCCATCTACTCCATATGAACATTGGACACGGAGAAAACAGACCATGGGAGTCAGCTGCCTATATTCATGAAAAGACTCACAAATATGGAAAATTAGGACCCAGATATAAGAAGTGTATCTTCATAAGGTATTCTGATACTTCTAAGAGTTATGCTTTTATTTGTGAGCAACAAGATAAAACCATCTCTGAAATAGTGTTAAGAGATACCACTTTTTTTGAAATTGAGTTCCCAACAAGAGGTGAAGTTAATAAGATAATTCCTTTATTTGCAATAGAGGAAGAGGATAATGTTCCTTTATCAATAAATCAGGTATCACAAGAGATGCCTGAATCTAGTCAACCTAGTGGGAGTGATTTGTCGATGAATGAATTAGTTTATCAACCGTCAAACCTACGAAGTAGTTGTTAGATTATTCCTCGGAGAAGATTTGACATTGAGAATGAGATATTAATGATTCTCCCAGTTGATGATGAGGAACTTCGAACAACTAAGGAAACATTGAGATGCTTAGTTAGAGAAAAATGAAAAATTACAATGAATGAGGAAATGGAATCTATGAGAAAGAATCAAGTTTGGGATTTAGTCGATCTTCCTCTGGCCGAAGGACTATTGGGAATAAGTGAATTCTCAAAATTAAGAGAAAAGCAGATGAATCAATTAATCGATACAAAGCTCGACTGGTTGCAAAAGGATATACCCAAATGGAGGGTATTGATTTTGAAGAGTCATTTTCCCATGTTGTGAAGTTTGTGTCAATATGTGTCATCTTAACTATAGTAGCACATTATGACCTAGAATTACATCAGATGAATGTAAACCTTAATGGTAATCTTGACGAGAAAATCTATATGGTACGACTAGAAGATTATATTGCTGAAGACCAAGAGAATAAAGTATGTAGACTTAAAAAGTCTATATATAGGCTAAAGCAACCATCAAGACAATGAAACATAAGATTTAATGAAGTCATTTTATATTATGCTTTCAAAATGATCAATGAGGATCATTGTCATTGTGTTTACCTAAAAAATGAGAAAGCAAAGTTGATCATCTTATCATTATATGTTGATGATATGCTAATAGTTATAAATGACATTAAGTTTGTGATAGAAGTCAAATCATGACTTTCATCACAATTTGACATAATAGATATGGGAGAAGCTGAATACATCTTAGAAGTAAAGATAATTAGAAATCGATCGAAAAGACTTTTGGGTTTGTCTCAAGAGACTTATATCACTAAGATGCTACAACACTTTAATATGTCAGATTGCATCATTATATGTTGATGATATGCTAATAGTTATAAATGACATTAAGTTTGTGATAGAAGTCAAATCATGACTTTCATCACAATTTGACATAATAGATATGGGAGAAGCTGAATACATCTTAGAAGTAAAGATAATTAGAAATCGATCGAAAAGACTTTTGGGTTTGTCTTATATCACTAAGATGCTACAACACTTTAATATGTCAGATTGCAACATTGAATAGACACTTGTAGCGAGAGGTACTGTTCTGAGCAAAAGTATGTATCCCAAGATTCTTGATAAATAGCCAAAATGAAGAAAAAATCATATGCTAGTATCATTGGTAATTTGATGTACATTATATTGTGTACTCGTCTTGATATAAGCTATGCTGTTAGCTTAGTTAGTCGGCTCCAGTCCAATCTAGGATTGAGACACTGAAAAGCGGTGAAGAAAATATTTAGATATCTCAAGGGGACAACAAATTATTGTCTCTATTTCTAATGATATGAGATGAGCTTGAAGGGCTACATGACAGAAAATCCAAATCTGGTTATATCTTCTTTCTGAATGAATGGCGACGTCATCTCATGAAACAACAAGAATCGGACTTGTGTAGCCCTGTCGATAATGAAAGCTGAGTATATGGCTTGTGCAGGGGCTATGCAAGAAGCTGTTTGGTTGAGAAGGTTTCTGAAGCATTTGAAGATTGTTGAGAATAGTGGGAGTATTGTGATAGTCAAGTTGCTATAGCTTTTTCCAAGGATCCCAAATATCACAGTAAAGCCAAGCATATAGAAATTAAGTATAATTTTGTAAGAGATATTGTTGACAAGAAAAAGATAATTCTTGAGTATGTCCCTACACGTGCTATGCTTGTAGATCATTTTACTAAGTCATTAACTAAAGAGTCATTTCAAGGATATGTGAAGTCTTTGGACTTCGTAAAATGTAGCACTTTGTAAAGACAATTGGATATATGAAATGTCATGATTTATTTAGTGTAAATGTAAATGTCTTTGTTACATTTGAATAAAGTCTCGGTGAGCATGTTGGCAGATTGAGATTGGTCCACGTGGACAATCATCTTTATTTGTTAAGTATAAATAAAGGTAAGACTGTTACTTATGGGACAACTTATGTAGCTGTGAATAGAGACATACCCATAAGTTAAGGTCGACTTGATAATTGTGTCAAGATGAGATCATTTATGTGTTAATAATGATCGAAGTAAATGCACCCACCATTTATTGAACCTGCTGAAGAATAGATTTAAATTCATATGTTGAATTCAGGATTATAGATTAAGTATATCTAGATCAAAATCAGTACGATGTTAAATTTGAAAAAAAACATGCATTCTTGTTAGTAAAAAGAATAATATCGTAGCATGTGATTCATACCATATGTGCTACTGCGACAATAAGGGTAGTAGGAGAATGGATCTCTGCTTCTCAATTATGTGAGACTCTTGAGATTATAAGTTAATTTCAGTTTTACCCTATGTGACTATTTAGTTGTTTACTTGAAGTTCTAATCAGTGATTGCTACTTTAACATGTAACACTATGGATGATTCGGTCTATGAAGCATAACTTGGAAAGGGGTCGATTAGAATGAATAAATTCTAGCTAAAAAGAAAGATTAAGATAGATTTACATCTTTGACATTTATTCACTCGTCAACCAATATATTTTTCGTTGAGTACACAAAATGTAATTGTGAATAATTGTTTTAATTATAGATATGGGATATGCTCTCGGCATAATTGTCGTTATAAGGGATTAGAGATGTTCATACTAATGTAAATGCTTTAATATGGGGTAAGGGCAATATATAGATGTCTCTGATTCATTTAGAAGAGCGGCTAAGTAAAGTGTAACAACTTTATTAGCATTGATCACTTAAAGAGTGACTATCTAAGGTGTAACAATCTTCTTAGCATCAATTGCTCGGTATGCTTGTTGTCACACAAACTATTTTCCCTAATGTATGAAATGGATGTTCTTGTATAGTATTTGTGACTTGATTCTTGTATAGTCTTTGTGACTTAATTCTATTTAGTCTTTGTGACTATCAGCCTTGGTGACTTGACTTGGACGAGTGGGAGATGTTGGTAATGGGAACGTGCAAACGTGGGTTTGTCCATGATACGCACATTACCCACATAATAGGGGAAAATTACCATTATACCCTTAGGGGATTCCCATTATATATATGCGTCTAAGTCATTCATCAAAGAGGTATGTGAAAGAGGCAGAGAGACAAGAAGAACGCCTAAGCAAGAGGAGGGATTTGATTCATGGATTTGTGAAGGGCTTTCCGATTTTGTGATTATTTTTCCGACAACGAGCAAGCACGAAATTTATTCTTCGTCTTCAAGAGATTGCTTTGCTTCGGAGATCAATGTAAGTTTTTACAGATTAAGAATTTCGGTATTCTTTATTTTTATGCTTTGGTATCTACCACATTTCACTCATCTCACTGTCTTATGCCTTTAGGCCTTCTTTTGTCCTAGATCAGATAAACCAAGCTTCTCAAGCATATTCCATATGATCTAATCTTCTATACCTTCTGAGTCCACATTGTACTAGGCCTCCGAGTCATTAGGCACACGATCTCCGTGATGGTATCCTCTACCACTCCTTGCTCTAAAGCATTCTTCATGTTCCTCTAAAGTTCCAAAACTGGTTCAAGGCCTTTGACCCATCAAACACAAACCATTCAACCAACCAACTCTACGAGCTCTATGTACACTGTGCCAAATCTCCACATGCATGTTTGTCCTCCACAGTTTCCAAATGTACCCGGTGACATCTTTGTTGTCCAGATCACTACAATTGTGAGAAATTTACGTCTCGTATGAAATTCCTGGTGTCACATTGTTGGAAGTCTGAAAAGTCAGCCTTAGGGTTTTGAGTTAGGAGTTTGTGTGGCACTACTGGGTTAGCTGGGCCTAACACTAATTTGATGACCAGAACCGAACCCAATATATACAGCTGGGGAACCTACTATAATTTCGGATGATGGGGCGACTCTAGTAGGATGTTGATGTCTTTGAAAGATTCACACAGAGAGACTGTCTTGTACTAGCTGAAGTTGACACAGCTGCCTTGTATCTTCCGGGTGCCCCAGTATCTTAAGAATTCTTCTTTTGTTTCTCCACATGCAACATCGGCATCACTCATTCAGTTGATGCCTTTTCTAAATAGAATCAACCATCAACTTAAACAGCACCAAGCATGGAACATCAGCCAACCACTCATGGAATTGATGTATTTCCTAAATAGCCTTCCATGCATCAATTAAATCAACATTGTGAAACTAGATTTGCAGTTGGTTCTAAATGAATATATTATAAATTAACTTCTCAAATGTTTGTAAGTGTAAATATAATTTATAAGCCAATATTGTAGTTTTTGTTCTCTATCCATGTGTTTCATTTGAGTGAGTGTTGTCTAGCTGACCTATGTTACTCTACTTCATATGCAACTTACTCTGGATGTTCTATCAATTTTAGTTCAATGTATAGGAAGTGCTATTTAGTTAACTGGCTTCTTATTTTGACAGAGGTATGTTGCAGATTTCTACATATCTGACCCAGACAGTGGAACACGGTTTCTTGTGAGAGCAGGAAACGGAGCTAGAGTGACTTCTTTCGTTAAGCCTGCCACTATTATTGAGATAAACAAAGAAAATAAAGATTTGTCTCCTGATTTTACAAGTTGGCTGACAGAACGCAATCTTCCAAGTGATGCTCGCATAATGCACCTTAAAGAAGGGTAAGTTTTGAACAATTTAAAATTTGATAAAGAAACTGTTCTGTTAGCTAGTAACTGCATCTGCAATCAGTTCTCTTGTGTCAACTAAACCTTTTTTTTAAAAGAAAAAACTTTTCAGAATCACTGAATTGCGAACCTTGTTGCTTTTCTGAATCGTGCTCTATCTTTTCTTGTTACTTCAAAATGTTTCTTTTGTCATGGCGATCACTATCAAATTATGTATGTCACAAATATTTGGGGCCACCTCAAAATGTTACACTATTAAGCCCTACGACAAGAATATCCAGTTGACAAACTTATCATTTTGATGGCATGATGTGTTCCCTTGCTTCAATTCTCACAGTTTCTTGCTCCGTCATATGATTATGCCATCATCTTAATTACTAGAACTTCTTGATCAATCTGAATGACAAGGGATAAAGCCAATGAACATGATTATTAGGAATTGGCAAAGCTTGTTTCGAAGTCCACTAGTTCACAGCCATTTTTCAACCATCCCGTCCTTGATTTCTGGTTTTGCAGATAAAATAATAAAGAGCATGATGGTCACCAAACTATTTGTTTGTATATCTGTATATTCAAATGATCTGAATATTATAGTGATTTAGTCTTAAATAAAGTTCAATAAAGTTAGCTTGAAAAGTCAAGACAGCTTCTTGATGATATTATGATCCATCTGTAACATTAAGAAGACAACATTGAAAGCAGCTCTCTTCTATTTGGTTAGATATCACTCCTTGTTTTCTCTAAAATTCATCATCATTCTACCTGATGAATGGCATGATAGGTTCATCAAGGAGGGCAACACCGCAAGTGTTATCGGTATCCTTCGGAAGCATGAAAATCTAATCATTATCGATCCACCTCCGGACGCCGTATCAACTGGTTGTCAGTGGAGAAGATTTTTCTTTCCAATGTCGGTCGACGGCCTTATCCTAATAGGTGATGAACGACCAGATGAAGTGATATACCAGGTGTAAATATTATAAAATTATTTCATACATCCTCTTGCATCAATAGGCAAGGAAGAGAATAATTGTGGCTGCTTTCAAAGTGTATCTTCTTTGTAGTGTCTTAACTTTTCAGTTTCAGTAGGTGTCTTTGGGCATCAAATTTAAGTTGAAGCAGTCGATATGTCTTATACATTGAGTAGTCAACTGAAGCAAGTATTAGATCTCTTGGTGTCCCTCGTTTAGTTAATTCTCAAGAACTGTTATAGCTAGTTTCTAGTCAAACTTGTGCATATTGTAATTAAAGATTATAGTGTACAAATGCACTTCTTAGCCAGTAATGTATCCTAGCTAGCAATAATGCTTCATGAGTAACAACATTTTCTAATCCAGTTAGACTCAACCTATACAGATCAACCGGTCGAACGCAAAGACAAAGGTGATATTCATAGTGCCAGGCTAACCAAATTCTGGAAGATGCAGACAGTAAGTTTGATTTTATTTCTAGAAGATGTGCCTTTTTATCTTTGTTTTTCAAATGCTCAAAACGCCTTTGATGATATGATTATGAATTATTCTTTGAAAGATCTTTTTAAGGTCTAAGTTTTACCATTTTGAAGGGCTATTGAATTGATGAGAGAGATGTTTTTGATTATTTTAAAATTGAATTTAGGCCATTTAGTTCTTCTTCTCTACATGAAATGAAACCAAATTTCTTTAAAAGTCCCTTTTTTTTTAAAAAAAAAAATAAGAAGAAGAATTGTTGTTTATTTCTTCATTTTGTCATCTTTAGGTTTATAAGGTGGGTCAGAGTTAAAAGTTTATTTTTATTATTTATTTCAATATAACACTTTTTTTAAAAAAATAGTTAAAATTAAAAAAAAAATTTGCTAATTTTTGACCAATATAAAAGACTATCAATTATTTTTTTAACTTTCAATAATATTCCAGTTAAGTTGAGATCTAGACTAATTTCTAAATATTTTAAACTACTAGTAAGACAAATTATATTTAATTTTATTATCATATTAATGATCAAGAGGTAAACACTCACACTAGAGAAATCGATTGCTCAACCTTCTCGACTAACAAAAATAGCATATATAAATAATTAGAATAAATTTGTAAAATATATATTTTTTAAAAATTTATATCTTATTTTGAGGTTATTTAATTATAAAAAATAAAATAATTTTTTTTTAAAAAAAATACGAACACATTGCCCTAGTGACTAGTGATACTCTATGTTTCGTAGGAAATTACTTGGTTCTCTCTCTATCTCTCTCTTTTTATTTTGAAAATAAAATTTCAAAATAAATAATTAATCAAATCAGCAACAGCAGGGCTGAAAAAGGAAGAATAAAAATAAAAAAAAAACTTTTCCTCACTGGAAATAGATAGATCATAGAAGAGGGTTTAAGGGCCGCGTTTTGTTCCGCTTGAAGGCGCCGCCGTGTTTATCCCTGCGCTCCTTAAGCGCCGCCACCGCTACAGCTATCGCCGCCTCATCAACCCTCCAAAGTTTTATCTTTTTCGACTACTCAAGGACGCATCTTCTGTTTTACCTCCGTTCTCGCCCCCTATCGGCACTCCTACTCCTTTTCTCACCCTAATGTCGGAGTTTGATGCGCGATGAAGCTGTCTTCATCCGCCCGGGTCTCATATCAGTGAAGATACTCTAGTTCGATAAGCTCTTGTTTGATCCCGGCTTCATTTCGTGGCATACAAATGTGGCGCGGCATTGCAAGAACGGCATGCCGCTCCTCCCGAAACTTCAGGTTCTCTGGTGACAGGCCGGCCGAGTTCCCTACCTTCTCGTGTTTTCTGGGTTCCTCTACAAATTCAATTTTGTGCAAGGAAAATACGATCTTTGACTCGTCCCTTGCCGCTAGACTCTTGGATGTTTGTTTTCGAAGGAAGGGGCAGGCGGGTGTATCAGTTTGGGAGGTTACGGGCCTGCACACGAATTCCAGGAGCTTCACTAGCATTGCAGAGGCGGTCTCTTCTACTGATGCGGATGAAGATACCTCGACAATTGAGGAGATGCGTAACGACAATAGTGGAGGTGGAGGCAAGCACAAGGATGATGGGATTGTTACTGAGGTTAAGATGAACCAGCAGTTTCAGAAGTCACCAAGGATGATAGCAGGAATGATTTCAGGCAAGTATTTATCTCTGCACCGGAGACAGGTAAAGATAGAGACTGAAGCTTGGGAGCAGGCGGCCAAAGAGTACAAGGAACTCTTGATGGATATGTGTGAGCAGAAGCTTGCCCCGAATTTGCCGTTTATAAAGTCCTTGCTCTTGGACTGGTTTGAGCCATTCAGGGATGCTATAGCTGCAGAACAGGAGATATGTAAGAAAAATAATTCTAAGTCATCACATGCTCCGTTCTTCAATCTTCTTCCAGCAGATATGATGGCTGTGATCACTATGCACAAGCTCATGGGTCTTGTGATGACTAACACTGGACATGGGAGTGTTCATCTAGTTCATGCTGCATGCCAAATTGGCGACGCCATTGAGCAAGAGGTGCTAATACCTCCTTATGGTGCATTTTCACATTGCTGTTTATTTACTTTGTTGTCATAACTATGCACTATCTTCATGGTTCTTATGGTAAAACAGCAAGCAGGTTGGCGAATACTAAAATCTCAATTCACCATCGTTAAAATTTTGGGAGCCACCAGCTTAATTGACTTCATTCTAGTAACAAGTACAATCCTTGGAGACTGTAAATATTTAGTGAAGTTAAAAATCTGTTATGTCTTAACTACAAGTTGACTATTTCCTTAATATAGAGTGAACTCTCTTCCCATGGCTAGAAATGCTTAAATGGAATGTGACTTGTGCCAGTCAATCTGTATATTCCTCGTGTCAATGTGCCATTGAGATGTTAAACATTACTCTTAACACATTTTCACTGGACAGATATAGAGTACAAAGGCATCACACACATACCAATATAGTATCAAATTACCAATGTTAAACAATACTCTTAAAACATTCACACTGGACAGATATAAGGTACAAGAACATCACACACATACCAATATAATATTAATTTACCAATCTATTCTATAATTCTTTTCATTACCCTTAGGTCTTGAGGAAAATGATCCCACAAACTAAAGCAGACTAATTCTATAAAAGATGTTGACCTTCTGTTTGGATTGGACAAGGGGAGATATGATATATTGAAATCAGATTCTATTTCATTCTAATTTCCTAGTGTAACAATGAATGGAACTATGACTATTTCATCTAAGTTGAATGATAAAGGATTTTACTGCAGATTCTGATATTCGAGAATTTGCTTCTTGTACATATTATGTATTAATCTACTATAACGATGCAATACCTAGTCATTGCATTTATCCTAGTGATCCACAAATGACAAAAATCTCTCTTTTGCTGCCTATATCTCGTTGAGAGGAAGCCAAAACTTTATTTTTTTTGTTGAGTAATTGCAATAACACTTTATTAAAATGATAAAATTCATTTAATTGAAAACTTATCCAATTAGTTATAAGGTATA
This sequence comes from Zingiber officinale, assembly GCF_018446385.1. Classification (NCBI taxonomy): domain Eukaryota; kingdom Viridiplantae; phylum Streptophyta; class Magnoliopsida; order Zingiberales; family Zingiberaceae; genus Zingiber; species Zingiber officinale. Next base: position 154,821,819 of record NC_055992.1, on the reverse strand, counting down.
ATGCAGAGAGACAAAGTACGACAAGCTCCATAAATGTAAAAGAAATGCTGGAAATAACAGTAAGTCAACAGAAACCCCCCAAGTTATGCAGAACTCCAACTCTAGTGTCTTAGAATAACAAAAATGGTAGTGCTTCTAACAACTTGACCAAAACTGTTATTGCCCACCTCATTCTAATGGGAGGCAAACATAAGTGAAGGGTGTTAGTGAAACTGGTAGGAGAATATCAAAAGAAGTCATAAAAAGAAGAGAAAAATGAAAAATGTAAAAGCAAATGCACCAAATTATATGAGTCTAACCCTTGCTATCATCATGGAAGATCCTACCCGTACATCATCTCTATGCTCAATGCAAGTGACTCATCATAATTATAAAAGAAGGGTGAAACTCACTATCTAGCATAATAATTATTGCACTCACCTGGTGTAAGTAACTCTATCAGTGCCATTTGGTAGAACAATTGTCATCTTAGGAGATTATGGTTTTAATTTAGCTTATTTAATCTTCTGACCTTTTATTTTCTCTATTTAGCTGTGGATGGTAATTTAAAGTCTCCTTTAATTTTCTCTATTTTTTTTGTGGATTTCCTTTAGCATTTTGTTTCTCTTTAATCTTGACTTGGTAATTTAAAGGCCATTTGCAATGATACTTGCTATATACTTAGTTTCCTTGTCAATACATTATTGCTTCCACACGTTCTAAATTGGCCTGATTGGTACATGTGTATCAGGTTAGAATCCACAGGTTTCTAGAGAAAACAAGAAAGAAGAATGCAAGGAAAAAGAAATCTGAAGAAGTGGAAGGTGACAGCGTGATGGAAGACCAAACATTTTTGCGGAAGAAGGTAACAACTTTGATGAAGAAGCAGAAGATTCGCCAGTTAAATATGATTGTCAAGCGTCAAGATGACTCCAAACCATGGGGTCAAGCTGCTCAGGCCATGGTATAGTTTCTTTTATATTTTTGAAGTTTATTTCTGTATATATTTTGGGTTGCAATTACAAATATCATTTGTCAGGTTGGAAGCCGTTTGATTGAGCTGTTAATGAACACAGCTTATGTACAACCCCCAGTTAGCCAGTCAGCAGATGCTCCACCAGATATTCGACCTGCCTTCAGACACACACGCTCAACTGCAGGAAAAGAACCGAAGTAAAATTCTGTTAATATTCCTTCATTTAAGCCTGTTGAAATCCTTTTATTTTCATAAAGTAATATTGCTTCTTTTTATACAGGAAGCTCACTCGTCGTTATGGGGTTATTGAATGTGATCCAGTGATTCTTCAAAGATTAGACAAGACAGTGAGTGCTTACTTACTCACTTTTAAGCACTTCACATTCTTGTGATATTTACTCTTTTTGTATGACTAAATTAGCCTGCTCTAAATAATTTTCTGGTTTACAGGCAAGACACATGGTTATTCCTTATGTGCCTATGTTGGTACCTCCAATCAATTGGACAGGGTAGGTTCTTATGAATCTTGAATACTGGAATTTTGGTCAACATGCTTCTTTATGATCTTGTATTGTGGGCTTGAGATATGTGAAATAATACTGTCACTTGATCATTTTGAAAGTTTCTCTTGGCTACTTTGTTTTATGGCCATGTGTTCAATCAGAAATTTTCATGACCTATTTTAGCTGCATTGTTGTGACTTGTTACTATGATATGTTATTTGCTTTTCTTTTATACAATGACTTTGATTATTACAGGTTATAATTGGTTTGAAATATGCAGATTAATCTACTGACCAACAATGCTTGTCAAGTTGACTCATTGAAGAAATCAGCTTCCTTGTTAACTGCATATTTGTATTTATTTGAAAAAACTATTTTTGATTTAATTGGATGACTTTATTTTCTATCTAGGTTTGACAAAGGAGCACATCTATATCTACGCTCTTATGTAATGAGAACACATGGAGCAAGACAACAAAAGCAAGCAATTAAAAAGGCTCCGAGAAAGACGATGCAAACTGTTTTTGAGGTTTTATATCTGTTATAATCATTAAACCTCACCATTGCTCATTGGATTATAAATTCTTTCATATTTTCAACAGTATTTTTTGAGATGGAATTTGAAGATGCCAACTAAGTCAGATCGTGAAATTGATGGTTATTGATACCTAAGATTCCATGATTAGATCATCAGCTTTTACTTTTGGAAAAAGAGTACTTGTATCACAAAATTGTTCTTCTTGTAACCGCTTCTAATTCATATGGTTTCGTTGTTTATCTGATATTTAGCATTTCTAGTATACTATTATAAAATTTCATGAGTTTTGTTTGAATATTTTGGAGTAATTATTCTTTCTCCTATGAATTTGAATATTTGATGGATCAAGGAGTCCTTTTCCTTCTCTCTCTTCTTCGTCATTGAATTACCGTCAACTTTCACATATGCACTTATTGCCACTAGCAAGAGCCTGAAGACTTTTTTCTTAATATCTGTACTGCAGTTTCATCCTATTGAGCTTTTGTAGAAATGATATGGTTTTCTTATTGAATAAGGTATTTTATTTATTACTAGAGCACTAATCCCATATATTTTAGGCACTGAATACACTTGGTAATACCAAATGGAGAGTAAACAAAAGTGTTCTTAGTGTTGTGGAAAGAATATGGTCCAGTGGAGGACGTCTTGCTGACTTGGTTGACCGCGAAGATGTGAGTTTATATTTAGCCTTGAAACATTTTTTGATTAGCATAATTTTATGGCAAAGAATGGGAGCTTGGCTCAACGATAAAGTTACTGCCGTGTGATTTTATGACCACGGATTCGAATCGTGGAAATAGCCTCTAACAATGCATGGTAAAGCTGTATATAATAGACTCAATATTATCCGACCTTTTCATGAGACCCCACATTGGCAAGCTTTGTGCACCGGGTTACCCTTTTATAATTTTGTGGCAAAGTGTTCATTATTTTCTCATGACAATGCAACATATTTAGTGTTTTCATTGGTTTTTTGCCCCTTGTTTTTTCTCACTCCAGATTCCTCTTCCCGAGAAACCTAATACAGATGACGAGGCTGAAATTCGAAAGTGGAAGTGGAAAAAGAATTCTGTTAAGAAGGAAAATAGTGAAAGACACTCTCAACGCTGTGACGTGGAACTTAAGCTTGCTGTAAGAAGTTTGTTGTTGTGTTATTGTCATACTTCAGTCAGTTCCTTTTTACTACCACCTATAATATTATTCCGTCTTTATTCTTGAGAGCAGGTAGCTAGAAAAATGAAAGATGAGGAGGGGTTTTACTATCCACACAACCTGGATTTCAGAGGTCGTGCTTATCCAATGCATCCCTACCTAAACCATCTTGGTTCTGATTTATGTCGAGGAGTTTTAGAATTCGCAGAGGGACGCCCCCTAGGAAAGTCTGGCTTACACTGGTTAAAAATTCATCTGGCAAATCTATATGCTGGTGGAGTGGACAAGTTGTCATATGATGGCCGATTAGCATTTACAGAAAATCACTTGGAGGATATAATTGACTCTGCAGATAGACCACTTGAAGGTAGGCGTTGGTGGTTAGGTGCCGAAGATCCCTTCCAGTGCCTGGCTGTTTGCATCAATCTTGCCGAGGCAGTAAGGAGCTCTTCCCCAAACGCTACAGTCTCTCACATACCTGTACATCAGGTGTGTGGCTGTTCAAGTTCATTCCTTTGTACTTCTTTATTCTATCTGAGATCTTAGATTTTGTTTTAAATTTGCATCAGGCTCTATGTTGTGGCTCATGCCTTGTATCATGCCATCATATATTGGAATTGTGTGAACTGCAGGAAACCTGATTTTATAGTCAATAATTGAATTTTGAATTTCAGCTTCCCCAATTGTTTGATGGACAGTTGGATAGTTAACTGACCTCAAGATCTGCAGGCCGCTGTAAATTCATATTTGACATTTAAACAAATATATGCTATAGAAGTAAATGCAAAGTTAATCCTCATGTTTCTCTACGAAGCTCCACTTTCCAGGATGGATGAGTTAGAAATTCTGTACTGTGAGCTTCTTTTGGATTTTGATTTGCCTTAAAGGAGAGGGTTTCAAATAATCTGAGGAAATGTTTAGATAGTTGAATTTTGACTTCATAGATTGACAAAGAGAGAAACATTTCGCAATTGGTTATTTTGATGTGAAGTATCCATGTAATTGAGTGAATCACAATAATAGTTGGATAATTGAGTGAATCACAATAATAGTAACTCTTAGTTTGAATTTAAGCTATGTTGGTGGTTATGGTGTGTAACAAAAATGGTGATTGAACCTTTCCTTTTTCAGGATGGATCTTGCAATGGACTTCAACACTATGCAGCTTTAGGAAGAGACAAGGTAGGTGGGAAGTGTTTTCTCATTTATAAATTGTGGTAGTTCATTTGAGTAAAATGAACGAGTGTTTTCATAGAACATATTTTTAAATATGTTTCTGATATGATTTAACGGTTGATGATTAATAAAAGCATTTGTTTAAATTGGAAGTCTTAATTTCATCACATTATAAACTCATCTGTATTTTCCAACTTGTACTCAGTTTGCTATTGAAAATTATATTCACGTAATCCAAATGCTATGTTTTGGTTAAATTTGACAGCTTGAGCTTGATCTTGTGATAGTTTTTCCCTGGAGGAAAAATATATGTTTTCTTTTGTTGCCAGCTTGCAATGGGTTGTTCAAATTATATACGAATAGTTGAATATTTCCTTTTTACTTGAGTTTTAGTTGTATTTCTATCAGTCTATGCTCTTTTTTTTTATTGCATGCATAAAATCACGAGAAAAAGATGTCATGTGAAAGTGAAAAGCAAGACAAAAGAAATCGATTTGTGTGGCAATTACTATGTAGGTTGAGTAGCAAAATCACAGTATGCATCAGGTTGGAGAGAATTACTTGCAAACTGATTTGTTCAATCTTTCATGGAGGGTTTGTTCCATCAGTGAATCAGTTGACTATCTAATTCATTGTCATTGTGATAAAGATGAAATGATACCCTAATCCTGTTGACTTACTATGCCAATTGTACGATAAATTGTCTCTGACCAACAAGTGCATACCATATTTTGATTATTTTAATTGTTGAACTGTGTTTTTCTTTGTCCCAACATGAATATGCTTTATTTGACTACCTTGTGCTTGACATAATGCAACTTGAATGAAAAAGTATGCAATTTGAAAAGCAATCTTCTACACATCTCTATTATTACAAACAAATTTTAACTAATTTCAGTGCGTGTTTTCTTTTTTATTTTGCAGACTATATTTCCTTTTTCAATATCACTTTGCATCTTTTTTTGTTTCATTGCATTAATGTTTTTTTTTTAAAAAAATTAATTTAAGCTGAATTAAAATTTCTATGTTTAGTTGGGAGCTATTGCGGTAAACCTTGTTTCTGGAGACAAGCCTGCAGATGTTTACTCTGAAATAGCTGCTAGGTAATTGCATTTCAACAACTTGTTTACTTGCTTCTAGTTCATATATTTTGTTTTTATTTTACTAGCGATACTCTAATAAGAGTGTTCAAAAAATCTGTCTAGGCGCCGCCTAAGCGCTAGGTGCCCACCAGTCACACCGAAAACATGCTAGTCAATTAGCCTAGGCGGTCATGGTGCCTAGGTGGAATTAGGCAGCCCTAGAAGCCGACTAATCAGTCGAATTATCTAGGCGCCGTGGAAATAGTGAGGGTTTTCATGATTTGTTTTAGTTTGGGTTTTTAAATTTAAAGTCTAATTAAAAAAAATTGAAATGTAACCTTTAGTTTGTGTCCGATGATGATATTGAGTTTGTGTCCGATGAAGAACAAGTTGTTGAAAATTATGGAGAATAAGAAGTAGAATAAATTTGTAATATTTTATTAGTTGTGTAATTTTGAACTCATTTTAAATTTGATGTTATTGTGTTGGAGTTATGAATGTGATTATGTTATTTATGTTGATGCCGTGGAATCCGCCTAGCGGCACTTAGTCTCCGCTTAGGCGTTGGTCTAGCGCCCGATTAGCGCCTAGTGAATTTTATAACCTTTAGATACCAAACTTTGGTTTCACAAATGTTCTTTCATCCAATCTCCATTGAGACATGTAATTCGTTGCACTGATATTTTCTGAAAGTATTGCACCAAATTATCACATTATCTGTTAGGAAGCATCTCATTTTCTAACCACCTGAAAATCCCTTGGACTCTATCAGTACTTTGATTTTTGTTACTAGTTTAGATGCATCTGCAAGTCAGGCCTTCACTTTTCATGGCTTTGTTATTTTGGCACGTGAGTTGAATTTTAGGAATGTTCTATAAATACTTGTGCAAGTTCTATATTTTCTGTTCTTTAGAATTAACTCTGACAAACATGTATATACCATGTGTTTCAGTGTATCATGCTCTAGTGTTCTTTACTCAATATTGCGTGGAAGCTAGGCATGATTAACATCATAGGTCTAACTAAGGTTTTTTCATTCTAAGGATGTAAACGAGCCAAATCCAGTTGAGCTTAACTTTGTTGAAGATTGATTATGTTCTTGTTGATTTTCGAGCTTGTTAATAAATAAGTTTATTTACAAATTGTTGATACAGCCCTACATGTTTCTATCTTTTCTATCAACACAACAATCTCTCTTTTTCTGATTTTTTTTCCCTAGTAAACAACATGAAAATAAAAAAGAAAAGTAGCAAAGCTTCATCTCATACTTTCTGTCTTCTCTCTGTATTATCTTTCCCTAGAGCTAAATTTTGAAGAGCCATATATTTGAACATCTCCGACAACAAGGTGGTTGTGTTGTATAGAACTTAGATGAGTGAATGAGATGGCCATGATTATTCAACCAAAGCCTCATTGGTCAAGATGTGCTGTTGACGTTGTTAGGACACTCCGGGAGAGGAGGGGGGGGGGGGGGGTTTGTGGGCGATTAGCTCTGTTCGCTTCGTCGATGATGATTTGCAGCGGAAAACTCGAAGCAAACTCTAACGCTTTGATTTACGTGGTATCCACCTCAATGAGGTGACTAATCCAAGGATCTGGCTCTCTCTCACACACCCACTATGAAATAACTCCTCGGAAATACTCCGGGGGTGGAGAAACTTTGTATAAGCTCTCAACAAGAATACAATACAAACAAGAAGTAAATACAAGAATACAAATGGAAAACCTCTTCTTGCTTAATCTCTTGTAGCTTGTAAACACCTCTTGAATCATGAAAGTGCAGCAATATTTATCCCTAAGAAGCTTCAAGAACTGGCGACAATGGTGGAGATGATATCAGAGAAAAGAGTTCTATCGAGCTGCAGTGAAAACACTCTTTATCTGCGCGATTTAGGGTTCCCAATCGATTGGGCTTGACCCCAATCGATTGCCATGTTGGATTCCCGTTCAAACATGCGGAACGGTCATATCCCAATCGAATGGGAGGCTTAATCGATCAATTGATTAAGTCAGAGCGCCTATCTGCTCTCACGGAAAACTTCGGAATCGATTGGGCTCCTTCCCAACTGATTTAGCCTCTCTTCCGCGTCATCAGGAGAAACCAGCCGCAATCGATCACCTGATTGATTGGAGTGGCTTAATCGATCAATCCAACCACATGTTGTGCTCCCTCTCGAAAAGCCTCCAATCGATCGATTGGCGTAGCCCCAATCGATCAGCTATGCTCACGCCACTTCCCCAATCAATCAGCAATGCTTACGACACTTCTCTAATCGATCAACGTTGGGACTCTGGCTCAATCGATTTCCCAACTGATTGAGCAACCTTGACTTGCCTAACCAAGTCTAAGGTTCTTTTGCCCAATATTCATTCAACCTTGACCTGCTGGGACTTCATCATTAAGTGTTCAGTCAATCCTTTGACCCACTTGGACTTTATCTCCGCATGCTAAGTGTCCAGTCACCCTTGACTCATTTGGACTTGCCGTCTCGTGCCAAGTGTCCGGTTCTCCATTACCCACTTAGACTTCGACTCACCAAATGTCCGGTCAATCCTTTGACCCACCTGGATTTCCACTCTTATCAAGTGTCCGGTCCTCCATGACCTACTTAGACTTTCGAACGCCAGATGTCCGATCAACCTTGATCCACTTGGATTTCCACTGCCTGCTTCATTCGCTAGGGTACTAGGACTTTTCACCTAACTTCACTTACCAGGACTTTTTCCACTGTCTAGTTTCACTCACTAGGACTTTCCACGTTGCTTCACTCACCAGAACTTTTCAACACCAAGTGTTCGGTCAACATTGACCCACTTGAATTCTCCTTCTTGTGCCAACCTTCCCGTTGGTCTTGTCCATGTCTAACTTTCAGTTAGGACTTTCTTAGTCAAGTATCTGGTCAATCTTGACCTACTTGATTTTTGGTCAACCTTCGATCGTCAATCTCCCAAATGGACAATTACATTAGCAATCTCCATATATCGTCAAACATCAAAACTCAAACATCAAGACTCAAGCTCGAGCCAACTCAAGCTTAGTCAACTTGGTCAACTTTGACCTAGGGGAAATTGCACCAATAGACGTATGGTTCAAAGTTCCAGAGGGTTTGTGTATAATGGAGCACAGATACAAGAGAAGGGAAGTCCAAAACGAACAAACTAAAAAATCAATTACCAGCTGGGAAGTAGCTTTTTTGGATATTTGGTTCAGTGACAAATAGCTGTTCCAGTTTCTTTCAGATCAAGTGATGGCAAAATAGTCACTAGTTTACCATGATTAAAATAGGTTAAAAGAGATTCTTTTGCGAGTTTCCTATCTGAAATGGCTTTTCCAAGTAACTATATGCAGTGAATACATCTTATTATGGCACTATTCTCCTTTAGCAGTGTCTATGTTTTCTTGGTTCATTGCTTGCATCAAAATAAATAGGGAGGGACTTAACAATGATCTCTTTGTCGGAATCTGTGATGGCCCCCACTTGTGTTGGAATGCTTAAGCATAAGCAAGGATGCTGTAACCATATTCTCTGTTTGTGTGAATTTCCTCAAGTTGTCCTGCTTATTTGCTTTGAGAAGCAACATACATATTTTTGTTTTATCATATAGGAATTATTTAGTGAGATAGTTGACATCTCACGCTTTTAATTTGCAACATGTAGTTTCATTACATAGGAATTCTTTAGTGAGCTAGTTGACATGTTCTGCACTTTAATTTGTTTTGCACCTTCTGAATCTATTAGTCACGATCTTAGTGGGTTCCTTGAATTTTTTCAATTTGCCTCTGCTAATTCAATACTACTAAAACTCGTCAGTTTATCTGATTCAAACTTCCAATAAAGCAGAGAATGTTATGATCTGACCATGACAGAGAATTTTATGAATGAAATGCAGGGTTCGTGACATTATGCAAAGAGATGCAGAGGAAGATCCTGCTGAAAATCCAAATGCTTTGCGGGCGAGGCTTCTAGTTAATCAGGTTTTTTTATTCACCTGGGCTACACTGTATTGGATTTAGTTTGAATCTGCAATATGTTCGATCATATACAGCATGAGTACTATCTAAACCTTAACGGATCAGACTGAACTTGTTTACTAACATATATATCGTCTTGTCCAGTATCAGTAAAAACTCTGAATTACTAAGTTCAGATAGCTTGCTTCTCTGCACCTAACCAATAGGCATAACCAAGGTTTGGGATCTCGTGTTGAGTCGGTTGAAATGGGCAAAACATTTAGTTTCGCACCGGCACCAGCACGAATCCAGCACCAGTCCTGCCGCAACCGCAAAGGCATTACGACGCTCGCTGTTGCGCAGGAAGGTCACCGCGATGCCCGCGGCCATGCAGGAAGGGTGTCACGACGCCTACAGTCACATAAGAGGGGTCACGCGACCCCCGTGACCGCACAGGAGGGGCCGCGCGACACCCGTGACCGCGTCGGAGGGGCCGCGCGATCTCGGCGGTCACACCAGACGGGTCATGCAACACCAACGGCCATCGGCGGCTGCGTTGGATGGGTGCCCAGTCGCATTCTATTTTTTTAATTAAATATTTTTTTTAGTTAAAACAATTCCTAGAGTGAATTGGGATGATTCAAAGAGGCTTAATTAAATCCTAATAAAATTAATTAATTAATTATTTTATTTATTTTAATTTTAAAAATATATAATAAATATTTTTTTAATTTATTTATTTTAGTTATGTTATTAATTTTTTAATAATCTAATTATCTCTAATTGAAATAAATAATAAAAAAATTAAAAAATCTAATTAAATTATTCCATTAAAATATATAAAAATTAATTTAAAACTCTAAAAAATTCGAATAAAATATGATATATTTCTAAAATCCTTCGTAGATATTGTGCGGGAGGGACCATGATTTTTTTAGTATTTTGATTTAGTTAATTTTTTATTTTTGAAATATCTATTTTTTTATAAATAAACTATTATTAATAATAATTATAAAATATTAAAAATTATTTCAAAATTTTTAAATAATTTTAAATTTTAATAAATATTTTACAAAATAATTTAAAAATTATTAAATAATTTTAAAATTAAACATAAATTTAAAATAATCTAAAAAATTTAAAAAATATATAATTCTTAAACATTTCAAATAAAATTTTAAAAATTAAAAATTTACAAATACATTAAAAAAATAATTTAAAATTTGTAAATAACTTTATATTTATTTTTATAATTTTAAATATAGTTTTGAATTTTAAGAATTATTTATTTTTTAAAATACTTTTTATAAAAAATTAATAGGCATTATTTTATGAGAAAATATTAAAATATAAATTCAACATCTCAAATATAAACATCTTTAATAATCAAATATTAATATATATTAATATTTATATTTAAAAAATACCGAAACTATATTGTCACGGCACGATATGATACCGAAACCATATCGTTCCGGTCTGGGACCGAAACCTCAGCACGGGTCGAGATTTTAAACCTTGGGCATAACAACCAATTTTTTTTAATAAAATGATTGTTGATCCTCCTCTCGATAGCTATGCTTGCAGGAACCTCTGATGGAGGCCTCCTTCCTTGTCTTCTTCAGCTACTTGGAGTTTGTTTCTAACTATCTTGCCATTTTGCCACGAGACCCTTGTTTATCACTCCCTCTTCCTTTCCATGCTTCATTGCTCGCAAAATCTGCTTCTCCTGCTACCATCATCATATTTGACCTTTTACTCTCTGTCTTCACCTCAGTCAGTCTTTGCTCATTGCAGCGTGTGCTAGATTCACCAAAGTCCAAAGGTGCTTTAATGAGGACAGCAGATAGGATGGTGGACGGTGATGATAGATGTTCGATGTGGTTGCCACTTTCATCGTTTTACATGTGATGGTCAGTGGTTGTGGTTCTACGATTGAGGGTGGCAATGAGAACGTTGGTGAGAGCTTTGAAAGGGAAAGAAGAGAACCCATAAATCAGGCATGCTTGAACCATTGGCCTCATTTAAAAGAATTAAATTGTCGTTTCTTCTACATCCAATATTTCTTGTGCAAGGCATTAACGCTATTTCTTTACCACTGAAATTTGCAACTCGTAATTTCTTTACCTGACATATTCAATCTAATATATTTTTTCCTTTCTAGTTCTATCCTATAGATTTGGATATATCTTTTAGAACACCTATACTTTAGGCTAAATTTAAATGTTTCTATACTATACACCATTGTTGTTTGCCTGTATACAGTTGATCCTCATATGATAAAATTGTTATTAGTACCGCAGTTGATGTCGGTGTGGAAGTCATGAATGTGGGAACTCTACACTTTCTTATTAAACCATGCAATATATTTCGAATGCTCATTCGTAGTTATTTTGTTTGCTTGATGAAGGTGGACAGGAAGTTAGTGAAGCAGACTGTCATGACATCTGTGTATGGTGTAACTTATGTTGGCGCTCGCGATCAAATCAAAAAAAGATTAAAAGAGAGAAACCTTGTTGCTGACGATGCAGAGATATTTAGTGCTTCATGTTATGCTGCCAAAGTAAGTGAGAGTCCATTGTTTTACCAGTTTTTTCTTTCTTTATATACTATATTTTTAGTTTGATTGTCGTCTATTTTGCTGAAAAATCTGTTATCGCTTGAACAGACTACTTTAACTGCATTAGGGCAGATGTTCGAATCTGCACGGAAGATCATGAGCTGGCTCGGTGACTGTGCAAAGGTCTGTATCGTTTAGTTAATCATTTATGTTCCAAAGATAACTGAACTTGAAATCAACAATGTTGAATGCTTTTCAACTCATAAAAATAGTCTTTAACAACGTAATAATCTGAGTCGTATTGGTCATAGACTATTGCTTCACAAAACCATCCGGTAAGATGGACTACACCTCTTGGACTTCCCGTAGTTCAACCGTACCGTGCATTAGGAACACGTCAAGTAAGTCATATTTTAACCTACTGATCTTATTACCATCTTCATTCTTCTTTGCTTGACATCAACTTCTCTCAGTATTGTCGTTACATATCTTGCAGATTAGAACATCTCTTCAGCTATTGACCTTACAGCAAGAAACCGAGAAGGTCTACTGCTTTTCTTGATCAACATTAGATGTTCTATTTTTAACGTTTCTGTCGCTTCTGCAGGTCATGGTGAAACGACAAAAGACAGCATTTCCCCCAAACTTTGTTCACTCCCTCGATGGATCACACATGATGTTGACTGCGCTTGCTTGTAAAAAAGCAGGATTAGCATTTGCAGGTTCTTTCTTTTATTGGGTGATGCCTTGTAGATATCTAAGTTGATTCGCATATTATTATTATTTCCTTTACCTTGCAGGAGTCCATGATTCATACTGGACACACGCATGCGATGTAGATCAATTGAATAGAATTCTTCGGGAAAAGTTTGTGGAACTTTACGAGACTCCCATACTAGAAAATGTAACCGACATCTTTTATCATTGTCAGCTACTTCAATAACTGAAGAATTTTAAGGCGATGTTCCTTTTCTTTTTTGTATTTTGCAGTTGCTGGAGAGTTTTGAGAAATCATTCCCCGGTCTATGCTTCCCACCATTGCCTGAACGGGGCGATTTCAACCTGAACGAAGTTCTTGATTCTCCATATTTTTTCAACTAAGATGGCAGTTTACAGCTCTTTACCTTATCAGTTGCTGTACAGATACATTTGCATTGTCGTCATCATCACTGCTGTCGTGGCACTCTGCAGCCCTACTATGACAAGATTTAATGCGCGTCTGGCTATCGAGCCATCATTGTCAAAATGAAGACAACCGAGACGGCCCACCTCAGATTATCAACATGATAGAAGAGCTGATCAAAACAATAAATCGCAAGTCTTGTAGAAGGCATCGAGGGGATTCCTCTTATATGTAACACACTGAGCAGGCGAGGTCTCAGTGAAGTAAAAATTCTGGTGTTCTTCGATTCTGGATCGCCATCTGTAATGTATCGAGTGCCAATTGTAGTATTGGTTAGATAGGGTGGTGAGAAAACGCTGCGTATAGTTCGTATAGTTCTTAACTGCTGTCACTTTGATCCATCTCTTCTCTTCAAGTACATTTATATTCCTTTAGGTTGAAGGTCTCTTGAGTTGAGATTTAAAAAACAGGCAAAAAAGACCTTTATTTATCTAAAAATGTTCCTCTATTCCTGACTTTTGAATTACTTTATGCGATGGAAAGGATGAAAAGTGATATATATAAACTGATAGAGATTCATATGTAATTTTATTAATTTTCAGATTCCTTTAATGGTGTACTAGATTTTACATATAGTAGAGTATATGAGAGTTTATTATTATAATTTATTTTTAGCTCTTTGGTGTTATGGTGTGAGAGCTAGTGGGGATGACAATGGGACCTGGTTTGAATTTCATCTCCATCCTCGTTCCCATCTCCATCTTGTCGGGTTCGGGAAATTTTTGAACCCAAATAATCAGGAATCAAATTTTCATCCGGTTCCCCTTTTATCTCTAAATTAATTTAATATTATTATTGTTTTACTATTAATATTAATATCAGTATTAATACTAATTTTATTATTAATATTTTAAATTTAATATTAATATCAATAATATTATTATTAAAATCGAGAATCTCCATTCCCATTCGGGTTTTTTTCTCCGCGGGGCACTAAACTCACGAGGAAAATTGTCATCCTTGAAAGCTAGAGATGGGATGTGTCTCTTAGATAATAAAGATTTAAATCTTATCCGTGATATATTACATATGGACAGTTTGAAAAATTTATGACGCCGAGTGTTTTTTAATTTATCTTGATGATCGATAAAAATTTTGAGTACGTCGGCCGGTTTTTAAGAGTAGTCGGATTATAAAAGATGAATTCTGGAATAAAAAAAATAAATGAGAGTTTAATTTTGTAATTAATAATAATAATAATTTAAACCCTCATCGGAAAAATAAAAATAAAAAACTTTAGATAGTTTTCAAAATTTTTAGAAGCATTTTTCAATGCTAAAATTTTTTTGATTAATTATTAAAGTCGCATTGAGCATTTTAATGCAAATTCACAATACAAATGAAATTCATCATCATGTTGGTAAAAGATGATTAATCCGTTTCAATGTCTTCGCCAGTGTATCTCTTAATCAACATGAAAGAAGTAAATCATGAATAAAAATCATCATATTTATACGGAAGGATAGTCTTAATGCAATGGCAAAATTTCTATTGTATGATTTTAAAATTATGAATTTAACTATCATTTTAACACAATAATACTTAATTATGAACTTGGCTAAAGCCAAGAAGTGAACAACCATTATATTCTGAGAGCCTGGATTCCAAATCTTACTTTTGAGACTTCTAAAATGGAAATTGGATCCGAGGCTTACAAAAAGTTGTCAAATTTAACTCACTTATCACTTGATTAAACAGCAATTGATAATATTTATATGCCTAATGGACATCTTAGTACATACAAACATTTGAACAACACTATTGTTCTTGTAACAAATAGAACAAAGATTGCTCAACATGAAATGGATAAAAGATTATATCTAGATATATATATATATATATATCGTCACACATACGTTGCATTTCAAGTAAATTGGTTTCTGCTCATTGATGTTGTATAACACACAAGAATGTGACTTACATATTGTATTCCCAATAAGTTGGCGGTGTTGCTTATGCTTTGACTGGACCAACCAGATTGGCTGGGTCGAGACCAATCCTGTAACGCCTCAAGTTTTTTTTTTTTTTTTAACAAATCATATAAATATAACTATGGATGTCACTTGTTCATACTTCCATAGTGAGTTCTCAATTCAAGACAATTATATAGATGGTTCTTAAGACATAAGTTAATGCGAAAACTAAACTGGAATATCTTCGGGTTGTGCTGTCGTGGTCCGGTGGCTCACTAGCCAATGCTTCTGTCTCACTTGTCCCATTATCCGAAAAAAAGTTAAAGTCATTGTGTCGAAAGATTCAGTATATTCAAAATCTTGTTATCGATAGTTAGCGTCCATAATCTAGTGCATAAGGAAGTCCTAGTAGGTCGGGTGGATTGAGGGGCAGGAAGTCCTGGTAGGTCGAGGATCGGACGTGGGAAGCCTGTGGTCCTTTGTTTGAGGGGGGGGGGATTGTTGGGTTGCAAACATAGTCCCACATTGAAAACATATGAAAAAGATCACGGGTTTATAAATAACACAGGGACTTTCCTACCGACGTCTTGGTAGAGAATATGTGAGCATAGACATCTACTTAAGTATGAGAGCATAAATATAAGCATGGAAATGGATTTAGGATAATGATAGACTTTGATCATGTACAAAGGTATAGACGTAAACATAAGCATAAACATAAACATAAACATTGGCGTAAACATAAACATACCTTGAACATATCTGCATGTGTACTTATAAGCGTATCGTAGTGGTGGCTTGGTTGCATATAACATTACCGTAACATAAGTTGTTGATGAGACAAGTACCTTAGCTAGGTTGGCGGGGACTGTAACAGGTGCATCACCGTAAGTGGGTTCATTTCATGAGCATTCAAGGTTATCAAAATGAGAAGCAAAGAATAACAACATGAAACTTACCTAACCTATAGATCCGAAATCTAGATGTAGCCATTAAAGTCCACTAAATTACCATGATGTGAGAAGCAAGAGTAACTCAAAACATTCATACTAAAATTTGAAGATTACAAGTTTTAGGAGCTAGCATGGTATTGACTTCCAAATAACAAAAGAACATAGGAATCTACAAAATATGAACTGTACAAATCTAAAGAAGCTAACATGATATCATTTCCTCAACACATACATACAACCAAAACCGAAACTCATTTAGGGTACCTAACAAAGTTGAACATGATGAACTAAAATAAAACATGATATGAGAAAGACATGAAGAAATCATAGAACAACATCATGATGAATATGACCCTTAGAAAACTACTCTTATCATGCCCAAAACTTGCAAGACCAATAACATAATTTGAGCATGCATAGTTCTCTAGTCTCTAAAAGTAAACTAATAGTAAAACATGAAGACTCGTAGTACATCATCATGATAACTAAACCTCTATAACAAAATTTAAACCAAGCCTTAAAGAATCTAAAACTTGGAAGTTCTACTCTATAAATTGAGCATGCAAATTTCTCTAACTTTTAAGGGTAAACATGAAGTAACTTGTAGTGCAACATCGTGATAACTATATAACTTCTAAAATAGAGTTTAGAACTACCCTTATGAATCCGAAACCTACAAGTTTTAAATTTAATGGGAACATAAATAATTCTCTAGCTTTCGTGTAGAGGTGAGGAAGGAACCTAAATCATGGTATCATTTTTTTAAAAACACAAAAGGACATAGGGTTCCATAAACATCTAAAACTTACAAGTTCTAAAATCCATTAGAAGCATAAACACTTTTCTAATTTCCAAATAGAGATGAAGAAGGAACCTAAACCATGACATCAACTTCTTAAAATCGAAAAGAATATAGAAATCTATAGAATCCGAAATCCTCCATTTATACAAACCATTAAAACTTAAGAAGAGAACTTAAACTAGAGCATCATACTTCAACTCATGGTACCCGAAGTTCACCAACCATAGAAACTAACTAAAGTATTACAAGTTAGGGAGCATGCCTTAAGTATTTAGTTCCTAACTCCTTGTCTTCCCTTGAAGTTCTAGCACCGGTGGAGAAACAAAAAGGGGGCGGAAAACCTTCTTATGGCCGGTGGTAACATCCAAGGTGAGACTTTTGAGGGTAAGGTTTAAATAGAAGAGGGAGCTTAGGACCTTGTTTTCCTTTCTATATACTAAGTCATTAATTGCATTAATTTCATACATATTTATATCCATATACTAATTTTATATTTATATATATCCATGTATATATATCACATATACATGGTAATATATTTAATTCATATTATAATATTGAATCATGTTAAATATAGGCGTTCCAACATCACATATTAAAATCTCCTCTCTCTCTCTCTCTCTATATATATATATATATTATAATTTTCCTATTTCCATTATTTATGCTATAATATTATTTATATGGATCAAATTTACTATATATATCCATCACATATACAAAATAATATATAATTCACATTGATAGTTTCCTAGTTAGAGCATCTGCAATGGCGTTAATGCCCCATGCATTAACGCCGACGTGGCATCTTGTTTTTAACGTGTAGAGATATTAATGCTGATGTGGCGACTTTATTTTACTGTAGCAGTAACGAGTTCAAACCTTTGAACGCGTTAATGCTGCAGAGGTAAAAAAAAAAAATATAAGCATTAACGCTTCACGCGTTAAAAGCGTTGCGGATGGCCTTATGATATATATAGTTATGTTACGTTATGTTATATAAAATATATTAATCTTATATTTTATTTCTGCATTGATTAGATGAATAGCCTATAAAATTTATAGGCTAAGTCTTTATAAATTTTATTATACTAAGTCATAAAAATTTATTTTCATATGTTATATAAATTTTTATCTACATGTTAAATCTTATAACTTTATATAAAAATTTATTCACATGAGTTATATAAATTTTTATATATTAATATTCACATGGGTTATTATTTACTATGTCATATAAATTTTATATAAAAATTTATATACATGGGTCATATAAATTTTTATATACATTTATTTTTTTAATTAAATTTTATACATATTTATATTTTCCTTATACACATTATCCTTTTCTGGGATTATGTATAATTATCTTAATTATATATATAAATCTGAATTTACTAATTATTTAGTAAGTTAATAAAAATTTATATCATGCGTCATATAAATTTTTTATGCACATTTATGGAATTATATCATATATATCAATTTTCTTTTCTTTTGTGATCACTGAAATATATTAGAAATATTATTGCTAATAATATTAATTACTAATTAATTATATTAATTGAATATGGTGTTCTACTATGTCAAAATATTAATCAAGTAACTAATCTAATAATTTAAGTTAATATTCTCATTATAAAACGTGATTATTGATTTTGGGCGCTACAAATCCAGTCTGATTCGAACAATGTAAAACTTCTAGTTGAGCAGGATTCTTGATGGGTGTGGTTCAGCCAAAAAAACTGAGGCTTGGAGTTGGGTTCGACTGGATTTCAAAACATTACTACTAGTGAAGAAAAGAATCAAACTAACCATCTAATTACAAATAAGGTTTAAAAATCTTAAATCATGTCGGAGTTTCGATCAACGACTGAAATGAAACGATACTATTTTAATATCGTATCAACATTTCAATGTAAGATGTCGATAATGGATTGAAAGTTCAAGAAAGAAGAAAATGTAGTATAGTAAAGAGACATTATATGTGCCAAGTATAATTTTAAATCTTGTATCATGTCATATGAGACAAAATATATTATTTTAATAAAATCTCTTTTCTTTATTGTATCTTCTTCGTTCTTCAATTTCTAATTTATCACCGACACAATGTATAAAAGCGTCCACAGAATAATTTTTCCGATAAAAACCGAAATAATAACACAGACACAAATATAATCTTGACTCTATATTTTCTCCATGTATACATCAGACACAAAAAGTACTTCTTTTGTGTAAATTCTTTATAAATTTTTTTGTAAAGAATATTTGATTCTTCAGTTCAATCAACATGGTTGTAAGTAGTTGCAATTAATTACCATGTCCCAAATCATTCAAATTTATAGAGTGAAGTAAAAATGTCACCTTCTGTAGCATTGATTGCAGACCAGCTTTACCTTGGATCCCGTTTGTGAATGTCAATTGCTGATTCAAGCTCAGGCTAACAATCATCAGGTTCGAAAGTACCGAACAGCCGCAAGGACCTGCATAGCTTCCAAGAAAGACAAATTTCTGGCCTTCCGTTACTAAGAACAACATAGATAAGCATTTCCGAATAGATTTACAGGAAAGAAAAGTTGAGAGATCATAGTATTATCACCAGACAAATTTCCAACCGACTCCGCATCAATCACAGTGCCAGTGGATCTGCAAGTTCAGATTGCAAGAACAACGCATCCCCCTCGCAAGATCCAAATAATCAAACGGATAAATCAAGAAAAAAAAGAAGAGGGAGGAGGATGCGGAAGTCCGGATGCAGAGGTTTATCGACCGATTCCCCCATTGT